>NC_051854.1:2500000-3750000 GCF_905115235.1 Hermetia illucens | reverse complement strand
CCTCATTAAATAAATAAATTAATACTCTTTTCTTGGAGTTAGGTAAGCTCCTTGGCTTCAAACGTCACAGGACTATTGCATACCATCAGCAGTCCAATGGGATGCTGGAATGTTGGAATCGGACATCAAAGGCCGCTTTAATGGCTCGCGCGGATCTCTCCTGGTCACAATCCTTGCCTTTCGCACTCCTTGGCCTGCGCACAGCTCGCCGAGAGTATTTACGACCAGCCCCGCGGATATGGTGTACGGGGAGAATCTGCGACTCCCCGCCGACCCTGTGCTTGATATCAGAGCAGAGTTAAATGACTCCAGCATGCTACGCTTGCTATGGGACGCGATTTCGAAACTGCGGCCGATTACACCTTCACGACACACGACGCCGGAGGTCGACACTCCCAGGGACCTCGAGACATGTTCGCAAGTCCTCATTAGGGTGGACGCTCCTCGGAAGCCGTTGCATCCACCATACGAGGGCCCTTTTAAAGTCCTGGAGCACTCCTTCAAGCTCGGCGTTCGGGGCAGGCCCAAGTGGATCTCTTTTTCGAGGCTGAAGGCTTTCGCCGAACCGGGAGATACTCCAAAAAAGCGCCCGCGAAGCGTCAGGTTCGTCCGGTAACTCCAGTGGCAGAATTATATTCCGGCTTCCTCCGCTGAATCCGCGCTAAACTGTAATGTTGGTGCTACGCCTATGGACGGTATTAGCGGGTAGCATCACATCCAATAACGGACATCGGAAGCGGACTACTAGGCTCTGAGTGCTCGGGGCTTTAGCGTCTCCCCCACCTTAAACACACACAAAGTCCACGTTTTCGAACTGGGATTTATATTACCCTTTGATTGCCCAAAAACGTTGCCCTTTCCTAAAGTATTGCATTCCCTACACTTGAACGTCTTGTGTTCTATTGTAATTTTTCCTTTCAACCTCTTTATTCAATCCTTCTAACCATTTGCTTTCTTATTTATTTACAGGATTATGTCCGTGTCCCATCTGAACATCAATTTCAACTTCAAAAAGGAGGTGATTATGTCCAAGAAACTTCCAGATTGTCGAAGCAGCTTCCAGATCCAGATCAAGGATATTGCCGCCTACGTTCCGTGCTAGGAGAAGATATCAGTCGAGGACTTTTCGAGCTACGACTTAATCCCGCAACTCCAACGTCATCGTTTACAACTGAATCATCCTTCATTTTCGAACCATTTCATCATTTGCAGTTTCTCCGTCGAAATCTGCTGTTTTATTTGCATTGTCTTTTGCAAGGATCCTGAAAATCCCTAGATATATAAGACACACTGTGTTATATAGAATATGTCCATATATTTATGTATTGTACTTTTTGATAAATCTCTGTTAATAAAACCAATTCGTGTAAATTTTTAAATTTGGTCTTTTTTTGGTCAAACCCTCCTCCTCCTCTTCCTTGAGATATCCTTTAATAAGCGCAGGAAGTAGACAAACACTAAGGATTCTCTCCTTTCACAATGGCAAAAAGTCCGAAAATTCATCCAAAATCCAAAAGTGCAAAAAATACTCTAAAACTATCGAAAATTCGACTTCCAACCATCAAGGGTTAAATTTTCACAAGCTGCACGGTCTCGGTAAAATTTCAATTTATTCGAGCAAAATACTAGGCCACCATAATCCCCAGCAAGCAAAAATTCTGTTTGAATCGAGTGGGTGGCCAACTACAGTCGATATTCAAAGCAATCGAAATATTAAAAACATTTCATATAATTTGAAAATATTCATGGCAAACGACAACCCAATCCCCAGGTGTGCTGTGCGGCTCCGACCTCCCGACAAGCATTTCTCGAGCAAAAATTATATGAAAAATCTCGGCAAAGTACTAGGCGACCAGAACCCGCAGCAGGCAAAATTGCTCGGCCGAATTGTTTTGATTTTTTCGCATTCGGGAGGTACCTGCTCGGCCCATGCGGTCGAGTTTTGTTTATGTTTACATTTGGGCAATCGTTTGTAAACAACCAAAGGGTCTTGTTTACATTTTGCATGCGCCACGTGCACATTTTGGTCAATAGAAGAGACTCGGGTGGGGTTACAATGAAGCATTTACGCGTGCGGTTTCGCCATAAATTGCAATTTTTTTTTGAAAAAGATAGGAATTGGGGATTTTGGATTTAGGGTGTGGGAATAGAATGAAAAATGAACACTTTTTAAAATTTTAATTACTTTTATTTATAACGAATTTAGAATAGAATTCAGCGAGTTTTTTTCTTCAAAAATTTAATGTTTTTGCTTAAAATTAAAAAGTAAAAATCGATTTTTATGAAGTAACTTTCGAAGCCGATGGTTTCGACGCTGAGCTGAAAAGCTGGATCACAGTTGCTGTTTTCGGCAAATTTTTTGTCAGGATCAGGAATGTTAGCTTAGCAAGTTCACGCCGACGCTGGAACTTATTCAGATGGCGATCACGGTCCTCCTTCTCGTTCGATACAGCACCAAAGCTCCAACTGGTCCTATCAGGATCAAATGAAGCCCAAGTCCAATTGTGGACTCGGAAGCTGAGAAGAGAAGTCCAAACTCGATTTTATAATACTGTTTATTCGCATATTTTGTGTAGTCACAAATTCCTGTAAAAAATAACCGAAAGTACAGTGTGTAATCAATAAATAAAACCAAATATCGTCCCAGCTCCTGTAAAAATGTGATATGGGTATTTCGTACATCTACTGAGCCACTTTTTAAGCTTCTCCTTGTAGGAGGGGCACCTCTGAGGTAATATAACAACATTTACAACAAATTGCTTGTTTTTTTTAGGTACATAACTTTACACTAAAGCGACAATAAATCTCCAAATACGAGCGGATTTCTAATCGGCTCCTGTTTTTCTTTTTTGTTATATTAAATCCTTTTTAAGTTGGGAGCAACATTTTCAGATTCTATAAGGGTAGGGAATGTAAGGGCAGTCTAAGTGGCTGATGTGGTGGGAGGGGAGGGTGGTTCAATTTTCTCGAGACACTTCCTCCGTTGAGTCATTGCTTCCGTTTTCAATGCACCGTTTCGGTATTGCGGCGTTCATCTGGCGTGCGTTCATAACTGAGCCCTGGAAAAGAAAAGAGTGGTATTAGCCGATTAGGTTGATATGAAATTGCCTAAAAAGGTTGTAAAAATATTGTCGATTTAGAGGAGAATTCGGGAGATTATTGAATGTTGCGAGCAGAAATTGTAAGAGCAGTGTTGAAAATTTTAAGTAAAGACGCAGGCCCAATAAAAAGGTTAGATCTAGCCTGTGGAGTCCACACATGTCGGGACGGTGGAGTCGGTCGCATTGTCGAAATTCCGTCCCTAAACAGACGTATCATGCCCGAGTCGTTTAACCCTGCTCTGATGTTCAGAACCAAGGACCGCGACCACGATGGATGTGAACCATTGGAGCGACTTTCAGCATCCGGTGCCAACGTTCCAGCATACCATTGGACTGAGGAGGGTGGTCATTCGCGACAGAGGTATTGCTTCAGGCTACCGCGTGAACCTGTCGATGATTGTGAGGCAATATTTGAATCCATGCGAATCTCGCAAAGGGCCGGTGATGTTGAGATGGATGATGCGAAAGCGCTTGGTTGACTGAGGGAACACACCTACTTCTTTTCGAACGTGCTTGTTGATCTTGCACTTCAGGCACCCGATGGACTGTCTGGCCCAAGAATTTACGTCCTTTTTCATGGACGGCCAGAAATATTTGTTAGTGACTAACTGGTTCGTCGTCCTGATGCTTGGGTTCCCCGGATCGTGAATCGCGTGGAATACTTCCCTGCAAAAATCGGCATGGCCTGGGTACCTTATTTGTAATCTCACAGAGCAAGTAAGAGTTTGAAGATAGGAAACTCCTCATATTTGGAATTTGCCTTCAGGCTCTGAAGCTCTGCGTCGTATTTTTATTCTCGGCGATTGCTCTACAATCGACCGAGGCGACTGTGACTTTCAAAATTCGAGACAAAGCGTCCCGAACGCAAAGTACCAACCGTCGCAGCGAGCTTGGTGACCGCGTCAGCCAATGTTATCACCATCGATTTCAGCTCGTCGATTTCCCGAGTTGTATCTAAATTTCGTCATTATATAGCTTTCGGAATTGTCCATTCTCCCGTAGGGGGCCAAAAATTCGAACGCGGTAAAGAGTTCGCAATTTTTCTTGCTAAGAACCCAGATGTTCGAGGAATATATGAGGACTGGTAAGGCGTTTCGAGCCGAACAGTAATCCCCTAGTTTGGAGATTGAGTAGGACGGACAACTTTATATGGAAAACTACATGTCATAAAGCCATAAATGGAGCCTCAGACGGTATTGATGTTGCAACGACAGATATGACAATGAAACCGGAGAAACGATTTGTGCATTTTCTCGTAACACGTGCACTACCTGTACAGAATTTAAACAGCTAAACAGCTAGCCGATGCCCAATATAAGACTGATATTACAACGTTACAAGAGCTACGGTTTCCTGGAAAAGAGTACTATACCATATAGTCGTATTTATTTATTTTATTTATTTGTTTAATTTAATGGACAACAAACAGAGTAAACTGCAATTAATTATTGTCCTCAGGAGGAGGAGAAAGCAAAAATCTTATCCTACCTTTAAAACTACTTAACGTAGAGAAGGTCAAAGGGACCAAGCTGTTCTGCGTTGTAATTTCGGCAAAGCTTAGAAATCGAGTAATGAAAGACTTCGAGCTCTGTGAAGGGCACGTTGAAAATGTCTGCGCTACGTGATGTCGTCAGCAGCGGAGCAGTTCATCAGACCCGAGGAAAGTTTAAAAAATCTGCATAGATCCAGATAGGATCCATGCTGTTGTAGGAAGGGAAGGTTCAAAAAGCGGAGGCGGGAGGAGTAGTCCACACGAGGGGAGTTTTTTTTAAAGAAGAGGGAACGGGTGAATTTACGTTGCACATTTTCAAGGGCAAGACAATCACAGTTACGGGAGGGTGACCAGGTAACAGAGCAATACTCGAGGCTATTCCACGAGGGAATTGAAGAGAGCTAAGGAGAGTTGGATGGAATCAAAATCAGAGGAGGAGCGAAGTATAAAGCTTCACAATTTTGCTGCTCAATTGATGACATCGAGGCAATGGGTGTCAAAGCGGAGCTTATTGTCGAAAGTGACTCCGAGGTTTTAAGTGGAATTTAAGCAGGATAGGGAATGTCCGTTAAGAGAGTAGGAGAAAGAACCGGGTGAGGATTTTTGGGAGTAGCACATAGAGTGACACTTTCTGACGTTTAGCGTTAAACCGTTAGTAGACCACCAATGAACCAGAGTGTCCAAGTTAGATTAAAGGGAAACACAGTCCATAGGGGACGATATAGCGGAAAACAGCTTAAGGTCGTTTGCATAGAGCAAACAGGGACAAGTAACGAGGGGAGGAAGGTCGTTAATAACAAAAGACTCAGAATAGATCCCTGTCGGACGTCAGAAGAGGGGAAATGGGGGGAAGGAGCGAGAAGAACAGCCGTCAAAAGAGACGCGGCAGGATCGGTTGGAAAGGTAAGAGGCAAGCTATAAAACAAGTGGTGTGGGACCGCTTAGAGACGAGAGTTTGGATAGAAGTGTCTTGTGATTTACAGTGTCGAATGCTTTAGCGAAGTCAGTGTAAATAGTATACACTTCGTGTCGTGAATTTAGACATTTGACGACAAAGTTGATAAAGTCAAGCAGGTTGGAGGCTATGGACCTACCTTTAACGAAGCCGTGTTGCTCTTTCACTATGTGTTGGCCAAAGTGGGCGGACAAGCAGTCGCTGAATATCTTTCCAGGATTTTGGAACAGGAGGAGAGGAGGGCAATGGGACGGTAATTCTCGGCAAGCGTACAATCGCCACTTTTGTGAATGGAGATGATGAGAGCCTCTTTCCGTAAGCCGGGAAAATGATTACCTTCGAGGCTTTTGTTGTAAATAAGAGATAGGAGAAGGGAGATGGACTTACCAGTTTTGAGCAAAAATAGGTTTGCAAGACCATCGTAGCCAGGTCCAACATTGGCATCAAGTTTGCCAATGAGGTACTCGACAAGGATAGGGGTAAGAAGAAGAATGGTAGGCGATGCGGGGCAGGCGACATCCACTATCGGGAGGGATTCGGAGGAAGAAGGGACATCATAGAATGACGAAAAGTAGCGGCAGAGTAAATCACAAGTTGGAGGGAGTTAGCTGAGAAGTCAGAGAATTTAATGGACGGAGGGGATAACTGGGCAGGGCAGCGGGAGTTGCGAATGTGGGACCAGAAAGGTTTCAGGTTTCCGCGCTTTAGTGAGTCTTCCACACTGGACAAATATTCGTTTCTGGACTTACGTAATAAGGATTTGGCCGAGAAACGAAGAGATTTGAAAAAAAACTAAGACAGCATCGTTTCTAGAAGACAGGAACTTCTTCTTCGCAGTCTGTTTTTGACGTAGTTTTTTGTGAATTTCAGTGATGAACCAGACGGGGTAAGAGCGTAAGCACTTAGGAGAGGAGGGAACGTAACAAGGAAGATTAGATAAAATGGTATAGCCAGTGTTGAGTGCTTGATCACACATAAATGGAGAGAGGAGGGGGACCCAGTTGATTGACGCCATGGCTGACTTCAGACCTTCGAAGTTCGGGTTACGAAAGTTGAACTTGGTAGGCTTGCGAGCGGTAGGTATTATAGCGGCCATAAAGTAAACTCGGAGTAAGTTTCTTAGTCAGCAAAAAATAGGTATCGGCTTCTGCACTGTGTTTGAGATACACATTTCGAAATAAGTCTCATTAACGGTCACGCCGACACAGAGGAGACTGCAGATTCAGAGAAGGATGTTTTTACGGGGCAGTGAACGATTTCTCGAAGGTTGCCCTCGTTTTGATATCAAAATCATACTTCATCAGAGCTGGGAGATCCACGGTAGATAGTGGTCGTGGAAACGATTCATCGAGCCGAGGCATAGAGTCGCCAATCTCGACGGATAGACCCTCTCATAACACTTGATGTCAGAAATGCCTTCAAATCCGTAAGATGGACAGATATGCTAGGCACATTAGAAAACTCATTTCACATGTCTATCCCTTGCGGATATTCAGGGATTATCTGAGACTGCTTCCTGTTCAATGAAACGCTGAAGGGCCAGCGGAGGATAAAGATAACATCGAGAGTAGCACAGGGATCCATCCTAGGGCCGTACTTCTGGAACGGTTCCCACGATAGTATGCGGAAACTCAGCATGCCAGTAAAGTCGCGCCTGGCCGGCTATGCAGATGACATTGCGGCACTTGTTGCCGGACGAACTGCTGAACAGGCGCAAAGCAAACTTGGCATATTGATGCGACGGGTTAGCGGATGGATGGCTGTTCATGGTCATCTTGACCAGAAAAAGAATCCCAACCCTGCGTCGCATAAGTGATCGACGAGTTGAGTATAGAGTCAAAACCTTGGTTTAATGGTCAACTTGAAGATGAGTTTCCTCCAGCGGACAAGACTACAGTTGGAGTGTGGGCCTTGAGTCGGCTAATGGCGAATGTTGGTGGCCCTATATTTGCTAGAAGACGTCTTCTTAAGAGAGCAACACAGTTTGGTCTGCTCTACGCCACAGAGTTATGGATTGGTATATTTGACAAGGATGTAATTGTCTTGGCCAAGTGCAGAGACGGGAAGCTTCGTGGGTGACGTTTGCTTATCGTAATACCTCAGAACCGACCGTAATGATGATCGCGGCAGGGATCTTCTGAACTGCTAAGAAACGCCAAGCCATCTACAGCCGCAACGGCAAAGACTTAAGAGAGATGGTATCCCGTGAAGAGCGGTAGTGCATACTAAAAAAGTGGCAATTCTCTTGGCAAAATGAGCCAAGAGGGGGTGGACTGCGCGGCCCATCGGCAATTTAGATCCGTGGCTGAAACGAAAGCATGGTGAGATTGACTATTTCCTTACCCAACTTCTAAGTGGGTATGGAAGTTATAAGTCTTACCTGCACAAGATTGGGAAAGCACGATCTCCTGACTGTGTGTTCTGCAATGGAGCGGCGAACAACGCCGAACACATCTTGTGAAAAATGGGATGGATTTCGTTAGCAAATTTATGCAGAAACAGTGGAACTCTCTTCAGACAACATTGTCTACTACGTTCGGGTTTTTCTTGTTGGCCAGGAATTCCTTTAACTAACAACTCCCTTCGTTCTGTCTCCTTGCGTTGGTGAAAGGAATTCCCTAAATTGAAAGGTAATGTTTACTAGATCGGGTAGTTACTCTCATTGGCATAATGCTTCGGGCTCGAATAACAACACTATCTTCAATGTACTCGGAAAGAGTGCACCGAAACGAAAGAAACATTAAATAACGCTGGTCAACAGGGAACAATAAAGATAAAACAATTACCATTGTTAATGAAGGATAAAAGAGCACTTCAAAGAAAACTGCACCACACTCTGCATACCTGTTTCGACGATCTGGCGATTACTGAGGACCGGTCCCCGCTTTGGGTCACGCTGCTCTCGGGGCAGAGTGAGGTAGTGTCTGATGAGTTGCGTCTGCCCTAGACGAAACCGTCAGTCAACTTTTTGATTATTGAGGTTCAAGGAGGGTTGCAACGAAGTGAGGACATAAATGGCATCAGTCCAGGAAGACCAGAATGAATAGGTAATGAAAAGGGATCAGTGTATTGTCCACGGAACATACTCCCAACCTTAGACAGTAACCAACAGGTGGAATCGTATGTAACATGCCCCTTTTGAATTGTTGATTAAATGTGACAAAAAAAAAATCTGCAGCAACAATGACTTTATGAATATACATCACTCTAGTGCTAAGAATTGTTAAAATATATAAGTTGAGGTGAAAAACCTAAAATACATACGTTTAATTTGGTGTGAAGTTTTGGAACCAATTGGAAAATAACTGCAAAATAAGCAAATAAAATTAAAACTACCACCATAAAAACTTAAGCAATCCAGAACCGTGCACTTTTACCTGCACCTTTAATTCACGAAAAGAATCTTAAAGATTTACTACTTATAAGCATAAAAAGAAACAGAAGATGCAAATATAAATTATTACTTTTATTCATTTAACGAATCATTAACAAATACAACTTATCCTTAGGAAAAAATGCATAGATATCGTTTCAACTAAATAAACACATTCCTTGCAGAATTTTTAGAAAATTGTAACAAAGAAATTATACAATTCTATCTTATGGAATAACAAATCACGTCATCAATACAAACTTAAAGTGTATTTATATAAAACAAACTTCTAACAAGTTACTTTTGAAATTTTCTATTTTTTTCTTTGTTTTTTTTTCTCCAATGTGTCGACTTATCGTCGACGTTCTAGTCTTTAAGCATATCTATTACTAGTTCGTCTCAGAAGAATGCCTTCTTCTCTCTAATCTTTTCTTTTTCGTCTAAATATATACATACGTAAGACTATAATCACTTGGGACCAGCATGTGATGTGATCATCTTTTTAACAAAATCTTTTCTATTTGAAGATAGTGAAAATGAAATCTAGTCTCTAAGAAATGCTAACGATTGATTGCTGAATAATATTTCTGGAATAAAATTGAAATAAAGAAAATGAGAAAGTTTTATTGAAAAATTATTGCATTTGCCAATGATATTGTGTTTGTGGCGAAGGATGTGATGTTCGTATGTGATGGCGAATTAAAATTTTGTTCAATGAACGAAATAAACATTTGAATAAATCATGCAAAATAGACATAGAACAAATGATGAATTATTTACATGATTTAATGACGGATACATGGAAGTTAATAGTTGTGATGTTTGGAAAAAACTCTGATGCTTTTTTAGCTGAATAGTTCACAAGGAAAAACACAATAATAATTAAATTATCTCTCTGGATTTTACAGAAATTAAAGCAGCAAAAATGCATTTATTTCCAAGCTGAGGATAAATAGGTTTGTATTGGACGCAATCGTACCATTTGAAGGCGGGAATAATTCCCAAAGGTCATAAACAATTCACGAAGAACTAGGCATACCGTTTAGAAAATGTTAACTTAGAATAGCAGTCAGTATCTTCGGTTGAAATCCTCGGCACCATTACCAGTTGCAAAATAAGGCATGTTCGTCCTTACTGGCGTATCAGTTTGCGATGGATCATGTTGTCCTTTAATAAAAATAAGAATATTGACGCCATTTCGTCCGCCAGTAAGATTTTATTTTTCGGCAAATTCCGATATTTCGGGAACAATTTTCACTTCGTCAATGCTAAGCGCCCAGAGCAAAAATAAAATCTTACTTCGCGAATATATTAACGTCAATGTTTTTATTTTTCTCACTTATAAAAGCATAGGAAGGTAGATTTTGTTGTCCCAATTCCATGTCCAGTGTATCCACTCATCAATTCAACATTCACCTGCTGAATATTTTCTTGAAATTCCAGATGGTAGGGTAGCTTTCACAATTGTAGAGTTGATGCGTTATGATGAAGCAAGATTTTTTTTCTTCACAAGATGCGGTCGTCTTTTCCCACTTCGTCCCCCAAAGATTGCCATAATCCTGCGTAGCATTTACCAGTGATGGTTTTACCCTACTGAAGGTTCATTCCTTTCGGGTCCCAAAGAGTTGTCTCCATATCCTTATTCGCCGAAAAAATTGCTTTTACCTTCTTTGGCGTTGGTTCAGCTGGTTTAATCCATTTTTTTGACTGAACCCAAATTTGCCGAAGTTTCACTTGTAGAGTATCAAATTCAGGATCGAAACAGTTTTCCGGTTTATCTTCTGACCGAGCGTTAACAATTGCAGCACCCACCTAACACCTCAATGGACAAATGTTCATGTAAAAAATTGCGACACAGGAAAGCATGACCCAAAAATCATAACAACTGATTCTTTTTCAATTAGCCCTGTTTCGACAAAACAGAATTTCTGCCGAAGTCGAGTTACTTCCGACGATAAAGCTAACATAATGTCTAAATGATGTTGGAAGCGTAAAACGAATCTCGCTTAGTTATGAGATTTGCACCTTGCAACGCGTGAAGTCGATAGGCAACTCCTTAAAACCACTTTCAGAGTGAAACTGAGTAACAAGCAACATATCCCAGTGCCACCCAAACATCAACAGTAGCCACCACAGGTGGTTCGGAGGAAACAGATGAGTACCAGAATTCCTCCTTTTGTTATTGTCGAACCCGCGGAGAATTTCAGAATTGATGAGGATCTAAAAACCCAAGGCATCTCCACTATACTGCCCGTCAATCCTTTCGTCACCTTGAAGGCAAAACAAGAGGGTTACAATGTAAGGAATAACCATTCATATCTCGAAAATGTCCTGATATCTACAAGCATTAAAATAATTCCTGGTCCAAACATCATCTCATTCCTTAAAAGCGACTCTCGCTTTTTGGGAACCACGAATGAAGCGGAGTTCAATGATACGTAACCACTCCTTCCTATATCGTGAAAATAATAGCTCCAGCAGTCTAGACCAACTGTGAATTATTATCCGAATCATATGAAAACTCTATCTTTCAGGGAAGCCTAATTAATTTCGGGTAGGGATGTATATAGCCAACGAATGAAGTGGCATTCCACAACTTGCATTGTTTGTGATCGATATTCTTGGAGTAACTTCAAATAGACTTTCAGGGAGTTCCTTATTTTCGGCTCGACCTCAGAAAAGGAAACAAGGCCATACATTCCGGCCGTCTTCCGTGAACGAATATTTAACGTCGTTCACTATTCATGCGCATCCAAGCATCCGGACAACGAACCGGTTAGTCACTGCGAAATATTGCTGGCTGTCCATGAACAAGGACATCAATTCCTGGTGCCAATGCCAGACATCGCACGTCAGAAATGGAAAACTTCGAAGCATGCGAGAAAAGAAGTAGATGTGTTCCGCAAGTCCTGCATCTCGTTCTACTAAGCCTACGGACATTCAGGAGCGAGGAGTTTGCTGCAAGCCCAGTGAAACTTGTATACGGGGAGAACCTGAAAGCCCCCAGCAACTCAGTGTCAGACGTGCGATCAGACCTAAATCCAACCGGCCTGTTGCTTTTGCAGAGATACCGTGAGCCGGATCAGACTATCGCCGTCCGCCATCCATCCGAAAAACGTCGCCAGCGTATTCAGCGATTTTGAGTCGTCTTGGTAAGGACCAACGCCTCCCGGAGGTCGTTGCAGCCACCATACGACGGACCTCAAATCCTTGCATGAAGTTCACATCACTTTCCGCTTTCCAAAATTGGTCTCAACATTGAAGTCGACAGTGCACGATCAAAACATCAGCCTAAGCAACAATGCCTTAATACGCTGGATGGCGATTTGAGAGCCTTGCAACTTCATCCAGATCAGGCCTTTGACTAAGCTAAATCAGCCACCCGATCAAGACGGGTCGACCCCACTTCTGAACGGGATAAAGACTGAAGAAGCAGAAGAAAGACTGAAAGCAGAAAATTGCATTGAATTTGAAGTGCCACTTGTTTCGATTGATATAAGGGATACAAGGGATCAAAGACGTCGGTTCGAAGCCGCCAAGTATTGTTCACCATGTAGACCTATCCGTGGAGCAATACAGACCTACAAGCTGACCGATACTGTAAAGGAATGATCAGAGAGGGAGAGAGTACTGGCACATTATTTACAATCTCACTTAATTCCTCAAAGTATACAAAGGATATTGTAGGTATCTGGACATATCGTACTTAGAAAACCCCACCTAATTATCGCAAAGAGATAGCTGATATATAAGGTGGGAATGGTTGCACAGATGTATAAGTTCAGATGTCAGGACTCGAGTTTGATTGGTCTCATATAGAATTCATCCAATGTGAGTTAGAAAAAGAGAAGAAGACCAGGAACCAGGACGAAGCTAAAACATATTACTAAAAATGGGAAACCATGTGAAATAGGTTCAGTTTACGCGTTATGCCTCTTCTTCGAGCAATGGTTCCATTAAAATCGAGGAATTTTATGATTCATTGATAATTAGCCCACTCAAAAGATTATTAAGAATCGAAATTCAATAAAGAGCCCAACTTTTTCGTTGATACAACTGAATGGAATGAAGTTGACGTCAGGGAATGACTGACTCCACAAAATCATATCTCTTACGGCGAAGAAATGATGAAAATGAAGGAAAAATGTTTAGTCAGTGATTTCTAAGAACCCAACGTAGTAGACATATGCAAGACAAAATTTATAGTTCTTGACGGGATGAACATCATTCTCCTAAAATCACAAATATTCAACTTCTATTTCTCGATCCTAAACACACAACTATCGAATTTAAACACCCAATGCCGTGCTCATGATAGACACGCAATGAAATAAAAAATTTGGGGATATGAAAGGGGTGATAGCATGGAGGGGGAGACTAAGAACTACCACAGAAGGTTGCAAGGCCCAATGTACAAATTTCACACCTGACCAAACAATTACCTCAATCAATTTAATTAATTTGCTCCATTTGCTGCGAAATGAGAACATCCACTTTGTACGAAGTGAAAATATAATTCTAGTGCTATCATTTTGGCCAATATTCGTAAATACGACTGGCCTGCGTTTCTGTAAATTATGTAGATTCTCAATGAATAAATAATAAATTAATCAAGAATAATATCTAAAACAAACGGAAATGAGACTTTCTTTCCTAGTAACTGTAAGTGCGATGCTCAACGGAATAATTTAAGATTGATTCTAATGAGTAATTCGCATGAAAGTGTCCATATTCGAACAGCTCTAGTCTGCTATTCGCGCAGAAATACTAAATGCACAAAAACTAAACTGAAACTACTTCAAACTGTGAGTGCCTCCACAATAACACCATGCCTTTGGTGACAGAATACGTAATATATTATAACTTTCTCAGAATTGTAATACGCCATAACCTTTCTGAAATGTTACTAGACTGCGACCTCGATTCTTGCTTTAGTTACTTCCATGGTTATTAGACATGCTCTTGTGTTGCGTCACGAAAACTTTCATTCAATTGCAATCTCCCCAAAGGCGGGAAATTGTTAACCAATATATTGACTTTCCATAGCTGATAAGTTTGTGTTCCCAAGGTTATCCGCTAGTTAGACGATGAGACCCATATTTGTTTATAGTTCCCGTTGCGAAGCAGAACTCGGCAGTGTTCAGATCAAGGTCATATAGCATATTGGAAGAAAGTAACATGGATAAAGTTGAAAATTTGTAATTTTTTCAGATAGGGATGTCAAGAGTTCCGAATTTGATAATAGTTTCTGATTCGACTCCAAATGTAATAATAGATTTATTGCTATATATTTCGATTGGCTTCGGCTATTTTCAATCTGACGATTCCATTATGTTCTCTCTAGTCTCTTCGCTGACTTTACCTCCTCCCTTACATTCACTGACTCCTCTTATATCCATCCAAATATGGTAAAGATGCCTGAGGTATAGAAGGGTTTTTTACTCTTTTGGTCGAAGTAGAACTGGAAAGAATCCAGTGATTGTTTTTCTTCTTCATGAGACTCACCATACCGTGTTACTATATGGGAACAAAAAGTGGGCATAAATGGGGAAGCAGATCGACATCTTGAGCGGAGAATTCTCTGAAAAATATTGTATATGGAGGAATCGATGAATTATATAAATTATTTTGTTGTTGCCACCAATATCCACTCGAATTAAATGTCGTGAAAATCGGAAACACGAAAACCAACACGAGTTTCTTATAGCAGAGCTCAAAGGAAAAGGAGTGCAGAGAAAGACGCAGAACAGGTGGGAAATATGTATTGACGTAGAAGAGCTCGAAAATGATCCTACAGCATCTAATGAAGAAGAGATTTCACGCGCTATAAACTGCTCGAATATTAGATAATCAGTCGGCCGAAGGGCTTTCTATTTTTCCTTACTGCGGGAATCACGTACCTTCTCGGGGATATGGTAACGAGCCCTTAGGCTGTAATACCGATGTCTTGTTTGTCAAAAATCCACCAGTTTATTGCACCTATTACTAATGGAAAAAGGTGAACACTGAGACCATGGTGGTTAAGGGGCAGAGGAGCTGTCGATTTGACTTTCCGTCTGCAAAAGTCATCATGAACCGTATGTCGGAGATACTTCAAATTATTGCTGAGACTGAGTTCAATAAGTATCTAGGAAGTTGGGGATGTGGAGAATGCCCAACGGTGGAAATGTATAGTATTACTGTCCCTAAAATTCCGAATGCATCTTTCAAATTCTGTCGCAAAGAACGATGAGTCCGTTGCATGCGGCTGTGTGTAGTGCGGTTTGAGGAGTTGTTTACTGACTTGTAGAGTCGATCATTGCATCCTTTGATTGGGGTGAAATCGAACCAACAGAGGATCAATGAGTGAAAATCGAAAGCAACGCTCGCTTTGGATATATTATAGTTATTGCTATTCGATAGAAGAATCCTCCGAAGAATTTTTGGCCCCCTACATGAGTATGGACGATTCCATAGCCTACATAACGACGAAATCTATGAGTGACCGTCTGGTTGTGGATAAAATCCGGCTCAATGGGATACGATGGGGGGTCACTTACTCCGTATGGATGAGGATGATCCCACCCGGAAAGTCTATAAGGGCAATATCTATGCTAGAAAAAGAAGACGAGGCAGACTCTGCCTAAGATGGAGCGATGGCGTAGGTCAGGACGCCAGACAGCTTTTAGGGATATCGAATTGGTGGACCTCGGCGGAAAACCGGGATGTCTGGAGTTCCTTATTAAGGCAGGCCTAGACCGGATACCGCTTGTTACGCCGTTGATGATGATGATGCTATTCTTCACGATGGCAACATTGAATGGAAATCCGCCTAGAGGATTATGAAACACTGGGCCGAGAAATGAAAGAATCTCGAGAAGGTTATGGTTTCTATATGTTGCCAGTTAAATCCTATACATTTCATACGGTTTAATTAGATGTCACTCGCATACTCTGGCCAAACAGGCAAAATGGCAAAACCGATCAAGACGAGCCGACCCCGCTTGTGAACAGGGCAAATCTTGAAGAAGAGAAGGCATTGCGCCACTGACTGGCTATGAGCAGACTAGTCACCTACACCCTACACGCAAAAATAATGAAGAAAATAACATGGACATTCTAAATGCAGCTACCGATGCTGAAAGAAAACACCAACATAACAAATAGTTTCTCGGTTGTAATCAACCACCTGGCCGAAAATTAGGTCAGGGAGCAATTTCGATGAATTTCACTTGAACTCAATATAAAGTCATCACCAAATCGGACTGATCACAGGAACTACTTACGCTCTTGATCTATAGGGCAATCTTAAACCACGAACTAAGTAGCAATTGACTTACATTAGTAAGTCCTATTAACAGTAACATATTAATGTTGCTTGTGGATGCAGCTGGATTAAGGGAATTTTTCCTAAAGTTTTCGATTTTTTCAATTATTCAGTGTAACTCTCTAATAATAGGGTTTGGTGAAGTTAGAAATATATACATAAAACTGTGTGACTATGTGAGAAGTTTTCTTGTTGTGGAAATGTTTTGGAATGGGTTTCATGAAAAGATATTGTGATGTTGACTTGAAAGATTTAAATTTATACTAATATTATAAATTGTTCGTTCATGTTAACACAAAAACACACATCATTTGATTCTAGATGTGTAAAGAGTAGTTGATAAAATCAGAAAATTTTCTTGCAATGGAAAACACAAGGTGTCTGTACAGTGCCACAATTAACTACACGGAGGGAGACAGCAGCCCTCTTCCAGAAGGTGTCTGTCTTCCCATATATTTAAGGTTCCTCCCCCCCTTCCCCGTTATATTTGAAGCGGCAGGAGACGAACAATTAAGTTGAGGTGGGCCGCCGTAGGGCCATCATACCAGGTCAAATGAGTGGTATAAAGACTTTAAATGTGGCCGTTTAGTGGTAGAGGATTAGCCTCGATTCGTACGCCCATCCACGTCAAACACAGACGAAAACGTCAAAAAGGTGGGTGCTCGAAAATCGTCATACCAACCAAAGAAAGATTGCTAGTGAACTTGGCATAGCATATGGAACTGGCTCATCACAACGAACCTGAATTCCGGGCAAAAACAACATCGAAAAATGGTTGCTGAAGAGATTATTTCAGAAGCGAATAATGAATAACGACCTTCATGAAACGCGTGACATGTGGGTCTACGAGTTTGAATTGGAGACAAGATAACAGTCATCCAAGCGCCTCTTCGAAGACGAGCCGAAGCCGAAAAGCAGAATGCAACGAGAGAGCTGAAGGGCATCCTTTTAGCGGCATACCAGCGGTTTATGATCGAGTGTGTGAAACGCTAGCATATGTGTATTACTGCAGATGGATGTTATTCTGAAGATCAAATAAATTTGCCTGAAAATTATTTTTTTTTTCGTTTTATTTGTAAATTCTGGGTCCTTTTTAATCATAGGGTATTAGCCGAACGAGAGAAGAGATACTTAAAATCGATTTACAAATGAATGTCATGCAAACCTATTTTAGTTGAAAAAAATCATATCTCGATTCGAGAGAGCGTGGACATCTGTTAAGAAACGTAAATTTTCGAGTCGAGTTGAAAGTGTTCCCCAATTAATAGATTTAAACAAATAAATTACCCTTACAAAGCTAAGGGACTGGCGTCCACAAAGCCCTGACGTCAATCCAATTGAAAATATTTGGAATTACCATTATTGCAGGAAGCAGCTGAAGGCCATTTATGAACTTTAAAATGCGATACTCCACACTTGGGACACGATGCAGATCACCCATGGGATCATTTAATTATTGTTACGTGGTAGTTCCTTATAAAACATAAAAATGCAACTAATACCTCTTAATTGGTTTTCCATTTATTTTCCTCGTCGTTGCGCCAGTAGATTTTACATAAAACCTCTGCCTCCCATTTTTAAATTGTGAAGTGTGTGCAAATTCTAGTAACAAAATTTCGGAACTAAAAATATTAAGGAAAAGGGAACTAACAGCTCACAAATGGGAGAAAAATTCCATTGTGCGTGTTTTTTGGCAACTTGAGTATGCGTGGGATTTCACAGTTTCCTCCTCTTTGGCTTTTGCTCTATCCGGTATGGGGGTCCATTAATTTTGTTCTGTACTTCAAAAATTGATAAAATATATCCGCAAATCTAATAAATTACTGTGTTGTTTTCAAAAACTGCTGTGCTGTTACCCTTCAATCTTTGCGTCAATATCTTAGTTCATAGTACTAATTTTTAAGTCTTTTTCAACGAACGTAGTGGCAGCTTAGTACTATAGCCACTAAGCTATCGGGACAGGAATCGATGCATTCTCTAATTAATTTGTTTTACTTAATCGAAAAAATGTAAAATGATTTTCCATCAACGGCAAGAACATGCAGCTATTTCACGTCGAAACTTTTCCACTAAATCACATTTGTGATTTTCTTCTGGATCATCCACAAAACCATGCATTGAATATTTATTGATAAAGCTACAAATCTCCAGGATGTCATTCAAATGAAACCACATACTAACACACACACTGGACTATCTAGCAACAAATATTACAGAAATATGTTTCAGCGTTACATGGCGAAAATTGAAGGATATATGTATACAATTATTTACTTCACAGGGAAAATTCGAGGATATAAAATTATTTACTTGACAGAAAAAAATAGAAAATTCCATACTTATAATATTGCAACAGAATTGAACTCTTACAAAGCCAAAAAAAATTGAAAAACAATGAAAAACATGTATGTATTCTTATAAGCCCATAAGAAAAGCAGCGAGATACGTTCCTTCTTTTTTTCATTATTTTATTGATTAAATAATAATTGGCTTCTTTTTAGTGTTTTTAATTACCTGACTAGACCAATCTCCGGTTGGTACAGTTGATTTGTAGAATTTTGTGCTTGTCTTATTGAAAATTGGCAATAGTTCATTGGCCTCGTCAGAAAGTGTCTGTAATTGAATAAAACGACATTTCAAGTAATCAGTATAAACTTAGCGAAACCACTTAAAATTTACCTTTAGATATATCACTGCATCTGTTCCAAAACCGTCACAAGACATCAAAACCAAATCACCATGGAAATATCTTGCGTACAGACGAGAAATTGGCAAACCGTAACCATAGCCAGCGAGAGGAACTGTATGCATATCAGACTTTGATGGTTGAGGCGCTGTACTGTACATATATTTGAACAGATGGTCCATATGTGTGCGAGGGATGCCGCCACCTTGGTCAGAAATCTGAAAGTTCAATCGAAAGAAAAAAAAACATTGTTTAATCTTGATCAAGCTTCAATTTTGTTCTTCAGTTACCTTAACACAAATGTCCTCCTTTCCTTGCACGATTATCACTTGTAATGGTGGCAACTTATCGGAATGATCGTGATCGTGATGTTCCATTACAGCTCTCATTGAGTTTTTAAAGATTTCAAAAAGCATATGGTATAAATGCGATGGCACGTATACTGTTCGTATAGGATATTTATTTTCCAATGAATTGTGCTCCCGTAAAATCAGTTCTGGACTAGCAAGATAATATTGATCACAGAGAAATCGGGCATTTTCATATGCATCTTGCACTACACTACTAATATCACATGCTGGATCCAAACAACCAATATGTCGTCCTTGATTCTCATTCGGAAACTCGCCGAAAAGTAACGCTGGAATATTAAAAAGAATTGTGATTGGTGAAGGAAGGTAAGACGGGTAATGTTGCTGTTTTAGATAACTTAATGCTAAATGATTACTATTTGCGACCTCAAGCAGTAATTGAAAAAATTTGCAAAACCCCGACTAATCAAAACTAGATTCTCCTAAATTATTCAAATTAAAAAAACTTCAGGTCCTTACTGTGTTGATTGATCAGCATTCTTATACTGATTCGTGACATATACAATCTATCCAAAAAATATTGTATTGATGATTCCGTCGATGGTTCCACATTGCCTTGTGATTCCTTCAATTCAATGACGCCTTGTGCCATTGTCTGAACAACATCAGAATGTCTGTTTCGAATTTGCACCAGTGTCGAGCAAAATCTACAAATTTCAAATAAAATTCAGATGAATGCAATGAAAATTCAATTTTAAAATGCAATTTATATGAAAATGACAAGAGTGATAGAAGCATACGATATAGAGCGAAATTGTGATGAGATGAAATGCTTGAAAAGCCAATCTATGAGCAGACGGTAGATCAAATGATTATTCAGTAAGTGCCATAATAAATTCAGTTGAATGATTAAATAAAACGTGAACGAATTAATTTAACTGAAAAATGCATTGAGTTTGCATGCAGTCAAGGATAGTGCACGATAATCGCATAGAGCTTAGTTCGTAGGTTTTATAGTTGCCCACGAAATCAATTGATATGAGCTTGGTTGTTAATAGCCGTTGCACTTAGCAATTACCAAGTCAAGAGAGCGGAGCTTGGCCTTAATTGATGACAGGAAACTGAATGGGGAAATTGGAAAAAAAAAAATTTACTTTGAATATCGTTTCGAAGGTCTGAGTTATAGTTTAGTGTAATCGCCATTTGTCGCCTCATTTTTTGTTATATTTTTCCTCTTTCGCTCCGAAGTAGAGTTTATCAATTCTCACTACATGTTCGTGGAGCAATGAAGAATTTCATGGCAAAATTTTAGATATTGGGGACTTCCCCTCATTGGTTGTTGCTTGTAGGTTTCAATTTCCCATATTAAGAGTGCAAATTATTGATTGTTTTCATGTCTCCTAGCAAAGATCGGCAAATGTGTATTTCCTACTAAGACTTCAGTGGGCCTAAAAATCATCTAACCAAATGAAAGGCGAAGTCTCTACATTCCCTATTGCAGAATGCATCACCATATACAAAGGCCAAAACTTTTTGGGGTCATGCGTCCGGTTACACTAGGTAAAGTTATTCATCGGCATTAATTTGGCATAAATCAGTAGATATTCCTGTCATTGTCCGAACCAAATCGATTCTGACTTCCGCGTGATGTGGCTGGATGGCCAATTGACAGCCGTTTTATAGTGAACCAATGAGAACAGAGACCTGGCAATAGGAAAAAAAAACAGGAAGAACACTCACAAGAAATCAAACATAGACAACAAAGAAAAATGATTCAATTCGGGTGGGGATATCCATTTGAAGTTCGATGAGGGTGTGAAAGACGACCATCCTTCATACGAACAAGTTCTAGTCGAAGTAAAGTTACTGTTCAGAGAGACCAGGAACACAATATGAGTGAACAAGAAACCATTTGCGGAAAGATAAAAATTACAAAATCTCCAGACAAACAGAGAAAAGTTAGTAGTCCCAATGCAGCAGTGACCATATTGACACCACCGCTAGAAAAAAAAATTTGAAGTTGGTCGTGGTCAAACAGAGAAACATAGATTTAGATAATGATATATTGGGGGTGGATGAGTTAACGGAAATTGGGCAGGTTTGCAAAAAAGGTTTGAACTAAACCGGCGTCAGTCGAGGGTTCCGAAATAATTACTTTAAACTTTAACAAGGAATAAAAGAGTTGCGCAAAACCTCTTCAAGTCCACAGCCAGGAAGAAAAAAACTACTACCCGTAGGAAACCACAAACATTATAGGAGAAGGCTAGATATAACAGGAAAATTACAATGGAAGGAATACGTCACTACAAATATTCCAAGTTGTTGTAGATGCTTTGAATACATTCATGGAGAATGGGACTGCCAAAGATCAGAAAGAGAGCGCAACAACCTATGTATTTGCTGCAGCGAATCGGGGCACCATAGGAAGTAGTATTCCCGCAAACTCAAATGCTATCTATGGATAAAAGCAGAGCTTAACTTAATAGATCACTTACTGGACGCTGATAAGTAAAGGGCGAGCGAAAGTTGACTGCAAGAGGCTCTAACACCTACCCTATATGGCCAGCTTTCTATCAGGTTGGTATCAGCCAGAACGAGATGAATGGTTCCTCAAACTTCAAATAATTTGATCGCTAGAGACGCCGCCAAGATTATACTTAGAATTATAATAAACTGACTGAAATTGTGTTAACACATTGCTTGCAAGCACCGTATATGCTTCGGTGCCGAGTCTCTTCTCAGACGTTGGCGCGGAATATGTTATGGCGCATTTCAACGTAAAAAAATTGCACCATAAAGAAGGGATATGTTTCTCCACCCCCTCTCGACTGTTTCGGATCTTAAAATGCATGCAACAAAGTGCTTTTTGGTCATTATGTTTATACTAAACATGTCAATCCATCCCTTAACAAAACTGGTTCTGAAAAAGAAGCCAACGTAGTATAGTGAACAGTATAACAAAATCAACACTTGAATAGGGAAAGGATTCATATTACGTTTCGATCAATTGCTACCATTATAAACTAATGGGTTATTACCAAATCCTGACTGGTAACATAGAAGGAAAATCAAAGATATACCACAGAGGAGACCCATCTCCCCACGTATTGCTTGAATTTGTATAGTAGAAGAAAAGCATTGCACATGTTCGACGTTCTTCGATCATCTGCACGTGAAAAATTTCGCGCATTTATTCTGATGTTAGTGCCGTGTATGTGATGCAGGGCGTTGTTGTGCGTGTCACATAACTGTGAATATGTGGCATTGCACAGCTGTTTATGGCTTGTCACATAGGTTGCCGAAACACACACAAGGAAGCCATCTAGGCGATACACCTATCCAAGAGCCACAAGTGCCGCGGGCCAGCTAGCTACCCCGCTCCCTCTAGAAATGATTTGCTCCTCCTCGGTGTATGTACTCTTCGTGAGAGAAACTAAACTCGATCGAAAATAAAACGAGGCAAACCGACAGAGAAACAAGTTCGAATCGCACCAATTCCGGAGGAAGAAGAGTACGAGTCATAACAGTAAGGCCGGGTCGAATTATTGTTAACAGAGGTTCTACCCCAACCTTGAGATGACAGGGTTGAAAAGCACAATTCCGGATATAATGAATCACCACCGGAAGAAACGTCAATGATGAAAAAGGCACTGGCAAAAAAATCGATTTTAGTCTCTTTTTAATCGAATCCTCGACGACTTCCCCTTAATTTATATTAAACTCCGAATTGAACCATCGGTAACCGAGGCGAAGGTAGAAACCATCGCAAACTTCATCATCATCATCAATGACGCACCACGTCCTTTTGTGGGCTCAGCGAGCTCTAGGAAAAATTGGAACGGTACGAAAAGAAAGAGGCCATCAGTGCTACAATCGGGCCTAAAGAAAAAATAATAATGAAATTGGAGTCGGAACAGGGACTGTAATAGAAACCCTCAACCAGTCACTTACTTTCCAGCGTCAAGGAGAAAAAGTCTCTAGAATTATCACCAAACATAACATCAAGAGACGCCCGTTGGGAGAACATGTGTATGCGAGGCCAACGAAGCCGCTTCTAGCCGGAAAGAACATTGAAGACAGGAAAAGGTTTTGTAAGAGGTTAATCGACGAAGGTTTCACCATAGAAAATGCGAGAGGCAGGAAGTAGCAATTGAAATTTTTCCAAAACCAAATCGGTAAAATATGCGAGTGAGACCAGCGGATCCGAAAACAATACAGCCAGTTTAACGACTTAAATAAGGGTTTGAAATAATGGTGGCTGAAGGGATAAGTTTATCTGGAAAATTCGAGTTTATCATCATCGATGAAAACTGTACGGTTACGGCAGGAATATGGAGCTCACTGTCAAATCGCGAAAGCGAGCATAGCGAAGGTACTTCCCAACGGCTTGGACAGATTAGCCAGACAACTTAATCCCATCGAAAATTTTTGGGCAATATCGAAGGAAGCAATGTTCAAAGAACCTTAGCCAACCAATCGTCAATCGTCAATTGAACGGCTTCGAAATGACTATATTTTAGTACAACTTTTGCAAACTCTTTCCAATCCGATTTCGTTTTAATAACAGAACAGTCACCACATATATCCAAGAAAAACTCAGCTGCAAGCGATTACAAAGTAGATATGAGCAAAAATATTCCTTCACATGAGACTCAAAAGAAAAAAAGGTCTTCCAAATGATAATCTCAGAATACATAATAAGAATCGCAACTATCTATGGCTTTGACTATCCTACACTTCTGAATTGCATTATAAACATCCACAGGAAATGTAGTAATGTACTATCGTCTCAAGTGTCATGAATACTACACGCTCGTATTATTACCACCAGATATATGCACATATATCTTACTATAGTCGGCATGACTGCGTATCGTCTGAAAATAATGTTTTCTTTTCACTACTCGTCAAATATTATCGATTCACTAACTTATTTACTGAAAGAGTTTTCAATTCTTAGAATCGATAATAATTGTTCGTTCATTGGAAACGTGATGTCATAAGATGCCGAAAACACTTCAAAAAGATATTTGTCGGTAATTCAAAGTTTTTTAGTGGCAGTAGGATCATCATTGCTGACTTTGTATTTTAGAGTTAGGCTCGAGAAGAAAGTAAACTTTTCTACTAAATTCTGATTCTGATTGTGTCTCGAATGTTTTTATTTATTGTCTTTGTGCTTCTCCTACTGCAATGGGTTTATCAGTTGCAAAACCACAAGTGACACAATAAAATCGAGCAAATCTCATTAAAAATAAAATGGAAGAAAAAATAAGCATGGACAGACTGGGAAAATGAAATGGAAAAGAATTACGATAAGGAAGAAGAGATGGTTCTTCGTAAAGAGGGGAAGAGCAGGCATAAATATATTAGCTTCTGTAGTAATGACGAATGGCTATTTTCCATTTCCCAAATGTAGTCCTTAATTTTTATCTTTTATGATTTTCTATTAAATCTTTTTTTATATTTTACAAAAAGCATTTGTAAATTTTACCAATTTATCTGATCTACCGTTAATTACTCAATAAATTTGGTTTTTTTTTTTAAAAAAAAATTCTCCTATGTTCATCACGTCTAAGTTTCAATTACTTTTCTAAATTTGATTGAGTTGGTTCTGTTTTCTCAAATTGGATGACTTCTTCAAAACTCCTAGCATACCAGGCACTGACTTGACTAGCTGATGATGTCCTTAATAAATTTTCCGGTAATAATGCTATTTCTTTCATGATGTTTGCCAAACGTACTGGAAGTTCTTTTCGTAGAAAAATGTATGATTTCGATTCGCAAGCATTCAAACCTGAAATAAATAAAGAGAAAAATAGTCATGAGTAATAGAATTTTACTTCATCAATTGCAATATCAAAGATTTCAGATAATAATTCGAATATGTACTTTGTATGAACTCAATTTATCTATTATCATGTAAACATGTTTTTTGCTCCCTAAATATATTACTTGATTACGCTTGATATAATCTTTAATTCAGATATTTGGTTGCAGGAGATCTCAATGGTTAATCTTGGGGCGGCTTGTCGCTAGTGATAAAGGTTATTGCGACAATTATCGCGAGTGAGTATTGTAATAAAATAATGAAAACATGTGTGAACTGAAGCGATATTAAGCAGGTGACACGTTTAATCAAATTGCGTTAGGGGCGGGTTTCTTATCATTTCCCATCATAAAAAGTGTACAAAAATACCAGGCTTATATTTAATTCAATGGATGTGAAAGTATATAGGCTTTTCAATATCATATTGGCTTTAATGGAAACAAACGAACGAGTGGCCTAAAAAACAATAATATACGAAAGTTTGGGAATACCAAAATTGGAGAGGTATATCCTATATTTATCGATGCAGGCAGCTCTTAGATTTCGGAATAACAAGAATGAAATGTTGGAGAATAGAAATGCAAGCGTCAAGAGACGGTATCTGCTAAGTGTCAGACCTAAAACTGACAGCTTCACCTATGGTATTTATTTGATATTAATTAATTAATGATAATTATTTTCCCTTTTCTAGAAATATATTTTAGAAAGATAACTTGAGGGAAAAAAAATACAGTAACTTTCTTAACTTGAAAACTGAGGACATTTTCGAAAATAATTGAAATAACGAAATTTCTCTATACAAAAATTCTTTTTGCCACCAAAAAACCAATGTTTCGTTTGATTTAAGTGTTATTTATTATTGTTAATGATAGTCTTAACCTTTGCCATTAATCAAAGGCATTTTTTTTTTAAAGATGACGTTTCTACCATCCGCCATCATTACATGTTTTTTCCCTGCTCTCCATATATTTTTAATTTGCACTATCAAGACGAAATCATCCCTGACAATACATATAATAAATAAGTAGTTAAACACTAGTAAAAACTGTTTATTCTTCAGCAAATTTCATCGATCAGTGCTGGGGATCATTTTTGCTGAGTTTAATTACAGTGATTAACTCTTATAAATGTATATATATTGGTTATCACTTAGGAGATTAAGAGTGAAAAAGAAAAACAATAGTAATTACTGAAATTTATTTTATAACTTTGACAAATTCCCAGATAAATTTATGATGCCTTAAATCAAATGAATTATAATAGTATTAGGAATAAGTTTAGTGCTTTTATCGCATTCAACAGTATGTTCTCCCAGCCAACTGAGTAATCATGTGAGAAAGCATTATAGGCACTGCAGATTATTATTAGTCTCCACCAGAGTTAATACATATAATCTATATATATAAAGTAATAAAATTCGCAGAAACAGTTGAAAATGAAGAAAAACAGATAGAAATAAAGAAAAGCCCGCCGCGAAGATCACTTTTATACTTAAAGAAAACCATTCTGATTTTTATTTACGATTAATTCAAAGTTTCGGAGGTTCTAAAGTGGCATAATTTGAAATTATTTAGATTGTTTTTTCGATCGTATTTATGTGTAGATAAGAATATAAAATTTGCCAAATTGTCGACCTATGTTTCTAAGAAGATAAGGAAAATGTCAGCTGATCCCGACTTCATCAAGAAAACTTTCTCATAAATGTGCAAAAATTTAGTTTATTATAATTCTTAAAAATTTTACGTTTTCAAAGTTTTGTGTAAAGCAAAACCTTATTAAAATCGATTTACTGTCTTTTTGCTGTCACACCTTATATCTCAGAAACTGTTGCCCCAATGGATACCAAATTTCTAAGGGAAGAACTGTGAATCCCATTGCATGCAGGGAGTAACGTAATCCAAAGTTGAGATTAAGGGCGGGTACATGTAAAAGGAGAGTGTAACTTTTTTTGTTTTCACCGAGTATAGTCGCATGGGGTATCAAATGAAAATTCTCGATTAGTACTTTAAGAAACCGATTTCATTTTTGACATTGATTACAAAGGCCAGGGGTGCGGGGCCCGTAAAAGGTCAATTACTTTAATGACCCGTTCTCGGAAACTACCCAACCGACGATTTAAAAAAGTTTAATTTTAGTGCTGAAAACAAGGAGCATTCAGGTCAATCTAAAAATTTCGAAGGCAAGGAACTAGCATTAATCCACTAAGCTTTGTGTCAAATGCATAAACAGCCAGAGAAAAAATTGGAAGTTACTCAACAAGCTATTTGAAAACGACTCCAAGCTGCGGGGTACATCCAAAAGCAAGGAAATTGGATCTCATACGAGCTGAAACCCAGAGACATCAAACGACGCTTTTGCATGTCCGAAATGTTTCTTGAATGTTACAAAAGAAAGCCATTTCTGCATTAAATCATAATCGAAGTTGAAAAATGGATTCAGTATGACAGCCTGAAACGTCGAAGTTATATGTAAAGCCCGACTTACGGGGAACATCAACGTCGAAGCTGAATATCCATGTATCATGGTAGTGCTCTGTATTTGGCGGGATCAAAAGGTTGTGGTCTACTATAAATTTCTAAGGCTTGGCCAAACCATCACGGGAGACTTAAAGGCAATAATTGACCCGTTTAAAGGAAGCTATAGCGCGAAAAACGCCTACAATATTCGACTAGGCCGGATCGAGGGAGAAAGAAGGTATGAAGGGAAAAGCAAAAGCAAGTTATATCGACATCATTCCCTAATCTCGGTTGTAGATCGCGGCGAAATTGCATTACCAATAAGTTTAATGATGATATGAAAACAGTCCCTTTTTGGGGCACCGTAACCTGTTAAAGGGATATCTTCCTTTCACTCACGCTCTCCCCGAAGTTAAGGCCAGCAAACAAACTTTACTTTGATGATAACAAACTTTTCTGCTACGAAGTTTTTGCGGGTTCGAAGATGCATCGAACATTGGAAATCGTTCCGAGGAGCTCAGTTAGCACTATGGTTTGATGCCACAAATTCCTAAGACCATAACTGCTGTAGTAAGAGCGAGGGGGCAGAGTCCAGCCGGCTCAGACGTTCAGAGCCAGGCCGCTCATATATCCTGCAGCAGAAACCTCTTTGAGATTCTCAAAGAATGGTTAACCTAGTCTCCGTAGCCTGGCTCTAGCTAGAGCTGGGCAATCACAAAGGAAATGCCTTTTCTCCGCAACTTCGGCAATGTAAATTGTAGGATGTATGGGGTTTGATGGAATGGTCGTCTATAGTTTGACACCAGAACTCTCACGATTGGGCTTTGTTATAGACGGGTCGAATCCTCTTTGACTTGTCGCAGGTGGTGAACCCTCGCCAGCACTATTCACTGGCTACTTAACAGTGCAAGTAGATTTCATCCTTAAGAGTCGCTAGCGGAGCACAGACCGGGAAAAATGGCTAGTCTTCGTCGGGAGCCATATTGACCCTCCTCTTTCCTTTTGGGATTCAGTGATTTGAGGAGGAACCAAAGTTATACTTATGCAGTCCTGATAGCAGAACTGATGTGCGACGTCTTTCCAATAAGGAGTTGGATCCTAGGTACAGCAGGAAGTCGGTGAAATTTGGTGGCGCTAGTGTTATGATATGGAGATTTTCCAGCAAACAAGGAGCCGAGCTTCTTGTCAAGGTCAAGGGCTAGCTTAAAGATTTAGCCTACCGAAATTTCCTGTTAGAGCACCTTCTATCATTCCTGGAAAACCTCCTGTGGTCAGTTTATGCAAAGGAAACTTTCCAGCAAGTCAACTTGTCATATCATAAGTCGCGATTTGTAAAGCAAGCATTTCAACCATGGACTAGCCTACATAAAGCCCGGGTTTATATCTAACAGAAAATTTATGGGCAATAATTAAGCGGGGAGTTATGACACTGAAATCAACCATTGTGCAACAATTGTGGGCTGTCATCGAGTAGGGGTGAAAGCAAATCCCGAAAAATGTATGCGAAAAACTTGTGGTCTCTATATAACGACGATGTTTTGTGGTAATTTCACAAATAGAATACCCAATCAAATATGAAGTAAGAAAACAACTTACATTTTCATTTATTTCCATCATTTTTTAAAATTTAGTAAATATTTTTGTCTTTTTCTTTCAGGTGCGCTAATAGCTTGAAGCAACTTTTTCTACCTTTATTTTTTTAAAGAATATTTCCAAGCGTATATTCCCTGAAGCATTTTTTTCCAAAATGAAGTTAGAATATCAATAAAAAAAATGTGCAAATTTTCAACAAAATCAATGTTTTGTACGTCTTTAGGCGCACGTATTAGGTGTGCTAATTAGCCTGCCACCCCTGTAAATACAAGAAGGCAGTGCAAATATAATGTCTGCACTGTAGTGACCGGTCAACAATGCAAATTACCTCGTGGAGAGTGACTTAGAAAGACGTTCCCTCCATAATCGTCCTTAAGTGGATGTCCAGGACGTGTTCTAGGGTCTCTAACACGAAAGAGATGAAACGGATTAGTCAAAAGCCCTTCTTGGACTCATGACCGCGCCTGCCCGCTTTCGGTGTGAATATCATACAAACTCCCAAAGAGATACACCTTTGATAAATATCGATAGGCCACGGCACAATCCTTTCTTTTTGTTTCTGTAACATGCAAAGAAACTGTTTATAGTCCAGTCGATTTTATCCTCGGTAACTAGCGATTTAATAGTTTCACACGAGTGGGGCTCCACACCCTCCAACTAAGCCTTTCGTTAGCAGCTCTCCTCGTTGGAGTTGAAGTGCGTCTGAACCAGCAGCTCCAGGGTTCCACCAGCAGATTCCGACTAGGAGGATGAAAGGTCGACTGAAGAAACTGCGTTGATGAATCGAAATTGTAAAGTTCTTGCCCTCTGTCTCTAATTCTCTCTTGATTGAAATATGCCCGCCATCTTCCCTGGCAATTATGTGAGGCCTATAATACGAGCATTTCATTTTCAGAAAACAATAATTTAAAGGGTTTCCCGAAAGGATCACTAACCTGGAGTTCAAGAGTTCAGATACGAACTAAATAAGGCTTCCGGTAGGTTTAACGTCATCAAAGTTCATTCTCCCTAGAAACACGAGCAAATTACACGATGGATCTATCGTTCCCACCTATCTAAACCATCATGAAAATATGAGACAACTTCTTTACTATTGATGTAACTGTCTGTACATTATAATCAACATAAAAGGAAGAAGGCAGACACTTTTCTTACATATACTTCACAAGATACAAACAAGAAGCACTGCGCTCTGTGATAAGCTTGTACGATAAGCCCATTATCGCCTTGAATTCAATTGAATTCAACTATCTTATCCATTTTTCCTCTTAAGCATTTTCTTGTCGCAATTTCATTGCGAAAATAACGTTACTCTGGTTTCAATGCGGCCATTCAACTCGTACTGATAAATACATTTTCTTCTCGATTTCTATTTTCTATTTCACATGAAAAACAGTGGAAAAATATGAAATTGAACCGAAGACAACTTAAACGGTACTAAATCACAAATGAAGAAAATATTCCTAACATTATCGTTTAGAAAAGTATTGTACACTTATTCTAGATAATATGTTAAATGGTATCCTAAATATTTGAAAAAATAACTTTCAAAAAGAAACTTCTCCGCACTGTCACCCATGCTAGTGGGGAATTTTGTCGCATCTAATTCTAACGTCTACATCTTTTTATTTAGATTTTACAAAAGTATATTCACTCATTCTGCAAATTGTGATATTTGACGTCAAGTCAGATGGAAAATATTACGGATAAAATGTGTATCAAAGTCCAAACTTTTTTGCTTTCGGCATCACATGGTTGACTAGAAGCTTCCCACGCTGATGATTAAAATTTGGTCAAGTGATCACATGCGTGCATATTTCCATTGATATTTTTATTTTTGCCTAAATTACTGCGAGCACAATACTTGATGTATTTTCCAAGTTGGAAAATTGTTATTCATCTACATTCCCGAAACACTCTTCAAAGGAGGCTTATTGGCGGTTAATGTCTCTGACGACGGTTTAATTATAGATGGGAACTGGAAAGCGATACTAACCTAAATCCAATTGAGATGATTCCGTGCGTCGACAAGCTTGTAATTTTCCTATTACTGCGACTCAAAATAAGGTTGTTCTATTTCGGAGCACATAGAGCTGATTTTGACATTGAAATTTTGTAGGAATAATGACGCTTTGCGGATATAAGTGTAACTATAGATACGGACATTAAATGTGAAATTCGAGCACGGAAAATTTATGTCAATATCCGGAAGATAGTTTATGTTTCTACGTCTATCCGTTTTGGTCCGTAAAAAAATCTATTCAAGTCTAGTATATATGCTGTCGAGCGCTTACATCTTCATAACTGCACTTAAAGTACGTAACGATAGAGCAAACTAGATTTGTCATAAGAACTTTTGATAAAATGCATTCAAATGAAGGGGTATTCCATTAGCTGTGAAAATTGCAAAACCACCCACAGGTCCGTTCGAGCCAATAAAATGGGCCCCAAGCAGTCAGTTCAAATGAAGCCCCAAAGCATTCTTGTTATGTAATTTGTAACGTGAACATTGTTTGGAATATGAATGTTATTCAACAGAACTGATAAAGACAGATGTCTACATATTCAGCCAATTTTATTCAAACTCTGCCTTTTTAGATGTAACGCACGGGGTGAGAAGATGTTCTAGGGTGAGCTATCTACATATATTTTCATCCACTTTAATATTTAGATTAGCTAATCAGCGCAGTAATTGATTTGCATTAAAAATACACGTCCCTTGAAGTGCAACGTAACGTATATACTTTTTTTCACATGGAGAAGCAGCAGATATTTTGCTAGTGAGGACGTTAACTTTTTGATAAAAGCTTTTAATTGAAAAAATACCACGATTTAATCAGCACTAGTATGGTATCAGTATAATATATTAAGCCTGTCATTATATAAAACGCTGATTAATGGCTGTAGGAGAGGATTAATAGCATTGGTGTCGATTTTGAATTCCAAGCGGCACATAATACCCACTGAGCAATCTAATGGAAATTAGGAATGCAAGTTGACAATGAGTGTTTCACGCCATAATTCGTAATCAGAAAACAGATTCAGAAGATTGCAACGGATTAAGAATTAACTTTTGGCTCCATTATTGAAAATTCAAAGGGAATTAAGGACTCCTTCCTTAACAACATTTCTGTTTGAGGATTGAGTGGCCTTGAGTTGAGAAGCAAATTTCTCTTTTTTTCTGGCGATCGGTCAACTCTTTCTTGGGTGCATAACCACTTTTCTTCAAAAATTGCTGACGATTTCGTCGTCGTCCTGATAACTCTTCAAACGTTGCGTCATCTCGTGATCGAAAGACATTACAGGTGTTGTTGGCTCCAAATATATTATATTAGTTCAAAAACTCGACCTGAGTATAAATGATATCGAGTGGAATATCGTTTCTATACAATTAAGGTACCAAACAAAACAGGATAGTCGTCGAAATTGAAAGTTTCTGAAGATCTGCTCCAAAAGAAAAGTTAAAACAAAAACGAATCCTGGAAAGAAATTGGACAGATTGGACAGTTTTCTCAAATGTAAGGTAGCAAATCTTGACTACCCTATTTTCAACTCCTTAATCTCTCAGGAAGGTTTTTGTTTGGGATGTGAGGGATCCTAAGTCCATATCCACTTGATGTTGGATCGGACCTTCTACTATTGCGAACCCCAGCAAGTATATTGAGTCTATGTAAAAGTTCTGTAAATATTCTTGTTATAAAGGTATATGATTATATATTATTTCTTTTAAACTTTGCCAAAAAGTTGCCATAACAGTCAAAACAATCAAATATGCTTCAAGTCATCATATGATAATGAAACCATTATCTCAACAAAATATCATAAAAAATCCCCAAGAGATAATCAACGATTCAAATTCAAGCACGACTTTAATCATCAAAACATAAACAAGTTGATAAACTCTCATCAACTCAAATGAAATTACAATTTACACATACAAAAGCTCCACGAGTTTGGTTTAACCTTAAAAGAAAAACAGCTCAAACTCTCACAAAGCAGCCGGCAATAGAGCGCAAAAAGCGCTGCCTTAACCTCGGAAATGATAAAAATAACAATTTTCAACGAACAAAGAGCAGACAGACTTTTTTCGAACATATGAGCTCCACCATATAGTGATGGTTGCTGAAGGTGTGTTCCAAAACAACAAATTTCCTGAGACCTTGGTGGCCTAGACACTCTAGTCGTGACGTCATTAGTAAAAACAGCCTCAAAACAGGCCGGAATACAAGCACCAACTTCAACGTTGGAGATGGAGCGCACACCACCCTCTTCCATAGTCAGAAATAGAGAAAACGAGAAAAATGCCAGCATGTTTACGAGGTTTCTATGATACTTTTCGAGAAAAACCGAAAAGACGAGATACTTTGCTAACGGATTGTCCACGAGTCGGCGTGATTTATCTAATCTAGGGTGGTCGGCACTTTTTTTGGACTATCAGGTGATGTATGTATTGGGGACGTGTTGCTCGGTAAGCAATTTGGGAGCTTTCATAACCTTTGGTTTTTTTTCATTCGGCGCACAGTGGGTTCACCTCTAATGGATATCTATTAAGATATTGTGGCACATGCAGCAAATTGAGCTCAATGTACGAATTAGATCTATAGACGAGTGACACGTTTCTGAATGGCACAATGTTGGGAATTAAAGATATTTGCATTGTTTACTTCTGTACTTTCGAATGCTCTAGAGATTATGGGTATACCCGCACTTGATGTCGATTCTATAACAAAGGAGATGCAGAAACGTGGAAGACTTCCAAGCAATATATCTTCCAGTACATAGGATGAAATGTATCTAATTTACTGTGGAATATTCTAGCCACATCGACGATTGAGTCGCGCAAAAGAGTCGAAGAAGAGTGTAAACTTCTCCATAGAACTGGTGAGACTTGAAGTAGCAATGATGCTACCGATGATTGATGCGTTCGGGGAGGGGTCATGAATTATACTTGAAACTCTAGAAATTTTGTTTTATGGGTGATTTATGGATTTTTTTTTCACTTAGATCATTCGATTGAATAAAGTAAAGTATATATTAACACCCTAAAATTTTTCATGTACTACGGAGGAGGAGAATTGGGCAGGGGGCAAGCTATGAGGAAAACCACCACTGGAACAAGAAAGACAGATCAGGCTATTTCGAGAGTGATCCAGGTGGTCCCAAAGTGCGAGAGTGGTCCAGGTGGTCACAAAGTGGACTGAGTGCTCTAGATAGTAATTACTTTCCAGCTTGATCTGACTATGGCATGGAGAGGAATGTCGCAGATAAGTTACCATCCTGTAATCGAGGCTATCGCCTTAGACCGCGGGGATCTCTTCGCCCTCTGGAAATCTAAGTCGATTCGAGTTTTTCCGAAGTATTTTCAATTTCGTTTAGAACGGCTCCGATATCGGTCGGGTGGAAAGGCTGATGATGCTCCAGAGTAAGTTAAAGGAAGATGCGTAACGCGCTGGGGCTGTGTAGGAAAAACTGCGAGAAAGCTTGGAGACTCATTTTTCCGAAGCATTTTCATTTTCGTTTACGATGGTTCGGATATCGGTCCGGCAGAAAGGCTGATGATGGTCTAGAGTAAGTTAAAGGGGGCGAAACGGATCGTGGAGCACTTTGGGATGTGTGTGAAAAACTACGAGAGGGCTTGGGGACTCCCCTACAGCAACCGCCGGACACTGACACAAAAGGAGATTTACGCCCACTTTGATCTTCCTATCTATCCAAAAAGATTCAGGCATCATCGGTAAAGCACTTGACGCCATAAGATTAATGGCTCACATTCTTGAAGAACCCCATGTTACCCGGACCATAAATAATGTAGGCCAATTTTTGGAAAATCGCTACATCATAATGGCCCTGATCTGAGAGGGCAAGGATGGGTCTCCGATATCCACTATTTCAGAAAAAAAAACGCTTATCGAAGGGAAGATAACGTAGAGGGGGCATTAGAGGGAGGTTGCCCTCGCCGCAAAGACTGACGAAGACAATAAGAAACGTTTCCTTTGCTTCATATGTATGGAAGATCACAAGACATTACTTAGCAGTGAGAACAAGGTAGACCTGTTGCGACATTGCAAGCTGTTTGTGTTCTGTACCTTCCATAAATATAGGCAAGGGTAGAGTGATAGAAGCGCAAAGCGATGAAGTGTGATATATGCCATGGGCAACACATCACGATCCTGCACCCTGCAGAACTCAGACGGACAGTGCTACTCAGTCAAGCAATTCGTGTCATCATCTCGAATTCCAGTTTAGCAGCTCATTTTATTACCATCCTCCTAACAGCAGTAGTCAGGTTAAAAGCAAAAGATGGGCGGTCAGTCCCAGTTTGTTGCTGCCAGAGCAGTTATATAACTGAGGACCTGAGTCAGAAATTGGGGCTACGCAAAAAAAGGAATGTTCAAGCTTCAGGCGTAGGGGGAATTTCTGCGGGTTAAGTATCCTTCATTGTAATTCTGGCTCTGTATCAGTACGACGGCTCGAAAGTGGAGGCTCTGACGAAATCTTGTTCATTTAACGCCCAACAAATGGACCGGTTCCGGTAGATGATAACAATATGGAAGGCGCCGAGGATTGCATACTTTTCACCAAGAAAGACCAGACAGCCCTCTCTATAAAAAAATAAGAAATTGCCTGAACCCAAGAGTATCCCGGCAAAGTTGCATAAGGATTGATCGGCGGAACCTACTCTTTCGCGCATTGAACGTTTACTTGGAGGACGCACTTTTCGCTGTCCGCAAAAGGTTGCAAGCTCCATAAGAGGAGGCTGGCTCAAAGTAATGTGTCAAACGAAGGTATTCAATTGGTAGTCTGGCGGCTTACCGTTACGTAAGTCGAACATTCGGACAGACATATTCATCTACTCTAGCTAAAAAAACGAGAATTTTGGAAGAATGGAGACTAAGACGCGTAAACAGAAAACGAAACTCTAAGCTCGGAAATTAAAACCACTTATTGTAATTTCAGAGTGGCTCATGTAAATAAATTGTTTGCTCTAATTTCCAAGCATTTATAATTTTTGCGAGTTCTGATTTTTGAGCGGCTCTTGACGCAGCTTTGATGTAAACTCAACTAATTTTCGAAGGTGACATTAATTCTTTCGATGCACGATTTATGATTTCACCCAGCAATTTTGTAGCTGTTTTTTTTTTTTCGATTTGCCTATTTTCCCTCAATAGTAACTATTTATTCTATAAGTAAGACCATTTATTCCATTGATATACTCTCTAGACTAGCAGCTACTAAATGAATGAACGAAAAAACCACTGAAACAAGTAAACTATTTCAGCCTTCCCATTTTACAATCATTCTTCACTCGCGGTGATCATCCATAATTCACTTGGCAAACCAGTAATCATTCTACATCTAAGTAGATTCTAGATACTTCTCGCCGCTATGAATACGCTAATGTGCTTGCCATTTTCGCTTGAGGAAATTCAAATAAGCACCCAAGCCGGAAAAGTTTCATTAATTGCTTGGGGTCCAAATACACACCCATCCTATAGGATTGACGAATTAATCGCCCTAGTGACTTCATACTGAAATGATTATTTTTCCACTCGACATTGAAAGCAATTACCGGAAGTAACTTGTAACATTGTTTACACAAGTAGCCAGCAATAGCATGGGATATGGAAGGGTTTCGATTTCATGGAGCTACTCTACGAAATTCCTGTAATATTTAATGGTCAACTAAAGAGACAAAACAGAAACAGGAAAATCAATAAATACAAGTAAACAAAGACTCGTAAACAAGCTGTTAACATCTCCATTCTGAGATTACTATCAACTGAAAGCGTAAAAACGTAGAAATGAATTGAAACGAGGCTCCCAGTTGACGACGATAATTTGTTTAAAATCTCATTTATTACGTGAAATAAAGTGGGGCAGGGCCAGCCGATAAACTACACAACAATAGAATAAAATGATATTAGATTGAGCGCCGCTCAAGTGAAAGTAAATAATCTCAATTTTCAATTTGACGTGAGCATTGGTGCGTTTTTCCGATAAAGGGGGAAAATGGTTTTACATTGAAGCTAGGCGGGCATATTCTGGTTATTATGTCTTACGAGTAATAAGCTGTGTTTGCTCAAGTATGAAATTTTAAATAAATCGGAATCTGTTTGTAATTAGATAAGATAATGTACTTCGAAATTGGATGAGTGTTGACGATATGAAGACAATAGTAACAGTCTAAGTGTTTCGGGGACGTTTTTCTATATCGAGAAAGTTTTATTACCTTCAGTCAAATAGGGCCGATAAACCTAAGTTCAACTGGTTTATTTTATAAATAAGTCCAAAGGTTAAAAAGAAGCAGTTAGTGACAAACTATTGGAAAAAAGCTGTCAAAATGGAATGCATATGTATGTTATCGACGTTTATGCCGCACATTTCGAATATTATGTGGTTTCGAGGTTACTATTGAAGCCCTAAGTTTCTCATAAATAGGGGTTTATAGTTCATGGGTTTTTCAAAGCTTTTAAAAAAGAGGAATTGCTTAATGTGGTATAAATCGAAGGGTTCTTGACCGCTTAATCTGCTAGGTGGTAGTCATCTTTTGAATTCATAAACGTGTCGTGAGTCAGCCAGTTCTTGCTTTCTTTTATTTATTGCATGAACCATCTGAAGTCCACAATCGGCACAATGACGCACAATCTTCAAATGCAGAACGTACTTGTATATAGAAATTGATGAACAAATTCTGCTGAATCAGCACAGGCTCACTACATAGCAACCATTCAGTAATTTTAAACTTTCCTAAGGTCACCTTATATCTGGCTACGACCGCAAACACGAACACCCCATTAAGATACATTTTCTGTTAGTTATTAATAGTCAAATAATATTAAGTGGGTCCAAGATTTCGAGCATAAAACGAACGCCTCATTAGCACACCGTTTCTAGTCTAGAATAAATTCGCACGTTTGCAAACCAGTTTAGACTAACCAGGACTTTTCACATGAATCTGTTTTCTCAAAGTCCCTAAATTTGGGGAAAACAACTCCCAGACTGTTTACTCAGCCACCCCGCATGAATACAAAGCATAAACACAATATAAAACCATAAATTCATATCGTGCCAACAAAGCTCCTTATCTAATTTACAGTCCAAACAAGTATGTCGTTAACAACAGGCAACATTACTCAGTTGTGCGTTTAGCACATTTTATTTTTCATCTAAATTTTCTGATAAACAAGCCTCGTTGGGGGAGGGACATGGAGCAAGGCATACCGGAATGTGTTGTTAAATAAAAAGTATTAGCTCATAACACTCAAAACGATTATCTTTTTCTGTAAAATTGCAATGCTGTCAACACAAGGCATGTTCATGTCACTTCTCCTATTGCTCGAAGAGAGTTTCCAAAAAAAAAGATTTGAATTTTAAAAAAGACGTTTCAAAAAAAAAACATAAAAAATTTGTTGAAATCTAACCAGCCGCAGCGGGAAAATTCACAGAATTTTCTTTTATTTTTACCACATATCATTGAAAGCTCATAAATCTTCATTTCTTCAAACGTGCCTTCTTTTTATCTCTCCCATTTGAAAATAACCAGAAATAATTGGATTGAAGGAAGTCGAAAGTGGGGACTTTGGACTTTGGATTTTGCATTGCAGGTGACTTAAAATTATTATTATCATTAAATGTTATTTCTTAGACACTTGCATTATCGTTGCTTATCTGCACTTATGTTTGTTTGTATCTTTGCTTGAGAAATCAAAGATAACATTCTCAATTGATTACTTTGTTGTGTCCGAAGGAAATAATGACGAAGCTTGTGGAAAATAATCATATAATAAACGTTCCAAATCCAGCACGTGTGGTGATTTATTATCCATGTTTGCTCCAAATGCAGTTTCACCTGTAAATGATCGCGCATGGCACTCATATTTTGATAGAACTGAAACACGCGATGTGCAGAATACCAAAGTTCAAAAAACCCCAAAGGCAACTACGTATATTTCTATATTATGTAACCCCTAAAACTGTTGTGAATTTGGAGCTAAAAAGGTCTACACTTGAAAGGGATATTGGAATGAAAGTGGGAACCGCTCCAGGGACTATGAAGCCAATTGGACCTTGACTAGGGTGCTGAAAATAAGCACTAATGTGGGGCTCTGAAAGATCGCTGATTTTGGCTCTAAATTTCCTTTGTGAACTACAGAATAAAGGGCTAGAAAAATTAACTATTGGCAAGCCTCCGTATTTCTTAATGGAAAATCGCTTTTTACTAGACAACCCATTCTACCTGCCCATGGCAGTTAGCTAATTTTGTCCTTTTCAATCCACAACGTCCCATCTGCAATTAATTTCCGGAGTCTAAGCAAAAAAGAATGGATTTTCGCATTTCTACTTCACAACTTTCTTTTCTTCTTCACAACTTTTGATTAATTTGTCCTTTATACAGTGACAAGTCATACCCCATACGATACGCTTTTCGTTTTTTGCGTATTTTCTTTTACCGGGGTTGAATGGGTTCAGATATATAAGTTAAAGTTCCCGATCGCCTTTAAGTCGGCAAAAGCCAGTGGTGTTTCTTGTCCATTTCTGGATCAAGTCGACTCACACCTCTTTTGTTCACCTTTGTGATGAACAAACATGAGCGACGTCCCAGGGCACACTCTAATACAGAGATCGATGAACCTGACATCCACCCATATGCAATGGAATAAAACAATGGAACATATATCCCAGTTGTACTGGAAAATCCACCCTCTCAGGAGGTCGGTTATACGGATTCTGAGGACCTTTTACTACATTTGATAGACCTTTTTAGTAGGAATTCGAGGAAGCAACCTACTCTGAACTAAAAAAAATGCAGGTAGTGTAACGCAGGGCAGTATCTTAGGCCCAACACTGTTTCTACTGTATACGAATGATATACCTTGCTGTGGAGAACCCAAAATAGCGACATTTGCGAATTTGCCGTGGTAGCACCACGGGTAAAACTACGGAAAAAGCAAAAATAAAGTTACAAACAGCAGTTGACAACATTGCAGAATGGACCAAGCAATAGAAAATAAAATTAAAAGAAAGCAAATCTACGTACTCTAATGACACAAACAAAAAGTAGGATCCAGCTAAAGTCATTGTAAGCGGACAAGATGTGCCACAGGCAAGTGAGGTCAAATAGTAAGGTATGACACTCGATGCTAAGCTCAGCTGGAAAAGATACATCCTAAGACAGAAAAATGCGTTAAATGCCAAGCACAGAAAAATATACTGGCTATTTGGGAGGAATTCTCAGCCGACCATCGACAATAAGCTGCTAATTTATAAGCAGATCCTAGGGCCCATATCGACGTACGGCATCCAGCTCGGGCTGCGCCAGAGAATCAGACCTGAAGGTAATGCAAACATTCTAAAAAAGTGCTTAGAAGCATAGTATGTGCTACTATAATATTTTCTATTATTATTTACCGTAGAGCGAGAACTACTTTGTTTTTATTACTGATTTCAAGGAAGTCATGAACTTGAGGACCACTTGCAAACCCGATGGATATGTTGTGGAATTGCAATTGAGGAAACAGTGCCCTTAGTAGGGTCTTACGGAAAAGAGTTCAAGGAAGTAGGTAGTAGAATGCTCCCAAATATTATCATTGCAGTCCTATTCTGACAATCTTTTATGCCACAGTTCTGACCTTTGCTCCCGACATGTTGAGGATACTAGTTACTTTACGATTGTGGTCACGCTAATACATTTTTCTGATCCCAATTTTTCTTCGGTACAACCACATTCGATTGAGGGTTAGCTACAGCCTTCTTGTATCGGCAAAAAATGTAATTTTAGCAATTTTGATGACAACTCTCACGGATAGAACCGATGTCATAACTAGTCTCTCCAGTATGGCTCCTCTTAGATTTGCCTTGGTCTTTGTTGAGAAGTGCGTCTTTCTGAAATCCAAAAATCTACATACTATCGACTGCGTTTACTTTCCATGCATCATTTATGCGTTTCAGAAACCCCCTGCCTCTTTTATTTGCTCTGGGCGATGTGTTTCCGCTTTCCTTCTCATCAGTCCGATATACACTTTGCACTGGAGAATTTTCTATAATTCAAATTTTACTGATATGCATGACTGGATTTTTGTTTGATCTCAGAAGAGATTTTAAGCTAGATTTCCTTGCTACTGAAGACAACGCCCAAAGCATGCTTCCTTAGCTTTTGCTTCTATTAAAGGAAGATTTGGTTACATTCCAATGCTATTCTGTTTTGGGGCTGTTTATTAGAAGTATGCCTTGTAAACGCTCGCTTTTAAAAAGTCCAAGAAAATGTAAGAACGTTTTTAGATCAAACTTCTGATAGTCTGATCTCTGATCTGATCATTCGAGTATATGGAGAGGGTTGGCATTCAATGGATTATGCAACTTATGGTCTTTTCTCGAAGGTAAATGATTTCTGTTTTCTCCTCGGTAACAGGTGCGAAAATGGTAGATGTCCCACCAAAAATCAACACGGAAGTTAAAACTTTGACCGTAACGATATTACGGGTAAACAACTACCTTCGAACAAAACAACGTCTCCGGTGAAACCGCCCCCTGATAAACTAGAAGGCTCGAATTATATCAACGAAAAGAGTATTCACAGGATTCACAATACAATAAATTCAAAAATTTTTAAATTAATTTTTCTCCTTAAACTATTCCATCTTCTTAAACTTTAAACGCACGATCGGGTTAGTTGAGCATAAGCCCCTCGACCTCGTTGTCCTGGGCTCAAATCCCCAATCGTCTTCTTGCTGTCCGAGTGCTGCAGTCTTGTCGGCATTATATTATCATACTGTGGGAGCCGAAAGCTCAACGTAAGGGTGAATAGGAACAAACAAAAGAGCACATCAAAACTCACACTGTAATTTTTTAACCTTTCTCAAATGAATTTGGTTATTTTTAAAAATAAGGAACAAAACTTGTAAATTAACGTCAAACAATCAAGTGGCCATGAAGTTGTTGCATAATTCAATGTCAACCATTTGGTAATAACGTAGTCAAAAATAGGGACAAACGAGTTCGTCCAGAGCAGAGGCAACTCATCAGACGCTGTCTCACCTCTGCGCGAAACGGATGGAAAACGCTCCTTTATATATTTGCAAAAACACGCCAAGGGTGCGAATTATATCCAGTCCAGTACACTTCAATGCCTAGCCATTGTCTAGTTGCTTTATTTTCAATAATATAATGTAAAATCTTTTTATTACTATTACATAAGTTCAATTCCACCGTATATACTGATCTTTTCTTTTGAACCTTGACAATGCTTCAAAATCTCATTGATAACATCCTCATCATTTTAAATTTTTTTCCCGAATTCTGTACATAATTAATACTGGCAAAATAAAAACAGCTTATCAGGAAGGGGCTCGTCCACGACATCAGAAATATCTCTATATTAAAAACGCACGAATAAACTCAGCCGTCTTTAAAGCTTTATATGTCATCCGACATCTTAAAGTCGAATGAGATAATTTGGTACCAAAGTGCGGTAGAATGTTTGTTTGAAAATAAATTGACTATGCCTAGATCGTTTATTAAAATGGAATTATACAATGTTTAGAAATAACTATATTAAAATATAATAATCTATAATAGTCTATTATAGCTAGAGGTTATTAAAATATAATAAACCATAGCTATTTATGTAGCTTTAGGTTATTATATTTTCAGATAATGACAAAAGATATAGTTTTTTTTAGTAGCTAGAAATATCTATTGATGTAATCCTGGGAATTCTTTTTGAATAAACAAAAGTTAATTGGTCAACAGATCACTCCAAAACAACAATTTTTTTTTGTGTCACGAAATTTATTTTATTTTCTGGGCATGCTTTGAAATATTAGCGGAAACTCTCTTCCCTATTGTTAGAACTTCACATCTGATTATTCCCCTATAAAAATTGATCCATAATCACAAAAACATTTTTACAGTTCATAAACTAAGCAAAAGATTCCGTTTAGACCCACTTTAAAAAACAAACTTCATTATAATTCAATCTTGAAAAATAAACAACACATTTCCTCTCAAACCAGTTCTAACCAGAATCATGGCAATTTCTTCTTTTCTTCGCGCATGGGTCCAAAAGTCAAATTGTGTTACTTATTTACCAAAGAATTCACATGATTAAAGAAATCTACACGAGCCCCCATTCTATACAATTCATGCATAATGGAAAATATCTAAAAAAACTACACGCGTTCGTCATGAGTGCATATGAACGATGAACAAGAAAGAACAAAATCAAAAAAGAAGAAGAAAAACATTTATTTTTCGTAGCAATTTTTTTTTTGGCAAAACGTTTACGTAAAGAACAAAGTCCAGATTTTAATGAAATGGTGATGAAATTTTCTGCTTTTTTATCGTAAGTGCAGATGTGATCGTCATTGATGTCCTGTACATATTATTTATATTTATTTATAATAATTAATAAATTATTACTATTAAATTCTGCGATCATAAACCTATTGTTATTTTAAACGCGGCTATCTCGGTTTCTTTAAGAAAATACTCGTATAAGTCAAACTCTCTTACAATAATGAATTTCAGAATGAAAATATAGAGAAATATATATCCATAAGTATAATATATAAATGATAACAATTATTATAATTTAATCCAGAGTCAAATTGATATTTGTCAAATCAAACTACAAACAATATCAATCTGAAGTGAGCAAGTGGGCGTAATGTTTGCGATAAAATTAGGCAAATGTAGATAGTTTATCAACATTTAATAAACTTATCTGTTATCAAAAATCTTTCGGTTTTTACCAGACAATTCGTTTAGAAATGTTGTATGGATATCAAAGTAAATGAGTGTTTTAGCGCTTTGTTCATGTAAGCCGAATTTATTTTCAGATTTACGATATAAGATGCTCAAGTTACATCGTTATTTTGTAAAGCGTTTCTGTTGTTGATTAGAATAGAACGTGGTTATGACGAGTATTCAGAATATATGTAGTTACACATTTGAAGTCCCAGCAAAACGAAGGAGTGAAGTTAAACCAATTTTACTTGAATACTAAGACTAAAGTTGTGAATTTGAAAATGTCAACTTCATTTGGAGAGTCATGAATTTGGTTTTGATTGATTTTGAAAAATGTAAATTTAGTGTGCAAATTCTTTAATTTGATTTCGAAAATTGATAATTTCATTCTTTCATTCTTTAATTTGAGGTGGAAATTGAAAGAAGACTATGCACAGGAGATGAAACTGCCGAGCCAGTCCTTGATTTTCTACAGGACGAAACAAGTCGGGGCTGCGGGTACAATGGGCAAAACGGGCTGAGCGCTCAGAAGCTGTAGCTTCTCCCCCACCACACACGCAAGTCGGGACCCGGAAGCTTGGCGTTTCAGGTTTTGTTTGTTGCTTCTGTGAGTATATTTGAGTGCAGAACTATCCCATTTAAACGTAGTCCGTAATGTATATGCATTTACCGTGTCAGACTGCTCACTTTAGTGTGATATTAGTATTTATATGGTTAAGTCAACTTTGAGCTACTGTACTTTGTTAATAATAACATGATTTTGATCAAACTTGGGGATAATATGCTCCTTACTATAATTTATATTACTACAAATTTTTATAACTCAAGGATAAACCTAAAGGCGGTTTCTACTCAGTTCCTCCAAAAATATAACCTGGACACCATATAGAGGAAGCACCATGATTTTTTCAGATGTTTCAGTTAAAGAAATCATCGCTTTCGACCGCTCCCGCAACAAATGTCAAAACTAAGACCAGCATCAAAAAGTACTAATCAAAGCCTTTCATTTGATACTCAACATTACTATATTTGGTGAGAAAACATTTTACACCCCCCCCCCCCCCCCCCCTTGTTTTGCAAATAAGGCGGGGATCCGAATAATATCACAAGTCACTTTATCAATTTGGCTATTTGCAACTGGTTGCCTGGTTACATGGATTCGCTTCCATAGAAATGCTATAGAAACATGATCCACAATACATTAACAGATGCGCAGAACGTGGATAGTCATCTTGTGGAAATTTTATACTTGGATTGACTTTTCAATCTATTCAGATTCATATTTAAGGGGGTTAGAAAAAAGGCAAATTCTAAAGCGCTGCAAATGAGGAATATTTTGATATTAGGGTAAAGTTTAATTCGTCAACCTCGCCACCGGAAGGGAAGGACGTAAAGGAAAGAGGAATAAGAAATCCCTTCCTTTCTATCCCCGGTAAAAACCCATAACGATTGTTTCTTCTTAAGAAGCTATAGTGCCCTGAAAAGGAGCTATTTTCGTAACAATAATAAGCTTTTTGGTATAGCATTAATCGCTGCGATGTGCAAGGGGGTTGTAAAGAGAGCTGCCCCTTGCCCCTACACCCACTTTCTCATCCACGTGAGTGAGGTGGAGTGTAGGGACATGTAGGGAAGCGCCAAAACTTTTCAAGCGGGGATGGTCGTCACAATTTTTTAATGGGGTTAAAAAGATGAAAACTTCCTCTTCCTCATCCATACCCCCTATTCTTTCTCCTTAACGGGGTAAGGTTGAAAATTAAAACATTAATGTGGCGACATAACAAAAACCCGCTTAAAAGGGCCATCGTTTTTTACGGGGAAGAAGGAGAGTGATCACCCCGATCATCACATCACATCACATCAGGTGAAGCCACTCCCCCTTGCATAGACTTCTCATCTCCTACGAGGATGGTGCTGAAAATTTAATCTTTACGATTTTTCATGACGATCGGGTGAATGGTGTTCCTCTGCAATCCTCTGCAGCGCCATCTAGTGGCAATTTAGCGCTAATTCATTATTAGTATCTGGTATGAGCTAGGAGGTTATTAGTAAGGTAAAGTTTCAATAAAGTTAAACGGATTGAGAAGATTATTCGCTTTATTGACTAAAAATTTGATGAAAAATAAAACAGAGTATTTCGGTGACCAACTGTCCCTTTCTTCAGATGGCTTTAAATTTAGCAACTACTTCAATAGAGATTACAAAATTAGCTCTTATGTATGACCACCAGTCATCAAATGTAACAATGCTAAGAACCCTGTTACAAAGTTGAAAATTCCGGATACCCTAGGCTGCCGGAGAGCTCCCTTATACTCTCACAGGACACGATTATTGAAAATTGAGATGAAAATATCTGACTATTCAAAGCATGACGGCTCATTCATTATAAATTTTAACCAGTTCAAAACAATTTCTACCTAGACGATATTATCTGATTACAAACAAATAACAAAATGAAATAAACACTCCTACCCCCTTATTATCATATTATTTTGTATACACGAGAACCATCCAATATTCTAGAAATATCAAAATCATTCCACGGTTCATAGTCCAACCTGATTTGTTGCCATCACTTACGCGTTCATTCGATATCTTACTGGCTTGAAAAATGGGCGTGTGTGGATGCATATATATATATGTCTGTATATCAACAAATTTGGAACCATATATAATTATCAGTATTAGCGAATGAAAGCAAAATCTGGAAATAACTGGATTCGATCGCGGTCGACGTGCTATCACTCATTTAATTTCCATACTCGTTTCTTGGAGGCAGAGAAGTTTCGTGGAACTGCTTAATGGGATCGAGACACTTGAATTGGAAAGTGGTCAAAAGTGACTATCATCATTGCCAATTCTAATGGCGGGAATAAGGCACGAGGTCTGAAGATAATGGTGACCTTATTAGTAGCGCTTAATGAGCTTATTTAAAAAACGATTCTGGTCTTAATTTATTATTGCAGCTGCAGTTTTTTTTCTAAATCTAAGCGAACACTCGATCTTAGTTTTACATTGTCAGGAAACACTGCCTACATCACACTTTTAATAAACATTCATATCAGCATCTCGAAACCCTGCAAAAACTGTTTACAATGCAATTGAAATTCATCTTGGTATTAATAGCTGTCCAGATAGTTTGAAAACAGCAACCGATTGTTTTGTAACTTCCGATCTTAATTAGCATATACTGCGAGAAGCATCATGATTAGGTCCCGTGACAAAGTCATCGTTTGTCTTAACTACGTGTTGTTTATTCATATTAAATTACTTTAATGAGCGCATTCATATACACACGCCGGTTTCGTCACAACTTAGTATTGAGGGTTTGTTTTGTGTTGTCTACTGAGCGAAAACAAATTCGCATACGATGAAATCATGAATAAGTGAAGAGTTTGAGTGATTGTAAGTTCGAAGGTAGACCAAGGCTCTTTTCAATGTAACCCACATTTGTTTGTATGGATTTTAACTTTTGAAAAAAGTTCGAAAAATTGCTCTTACTGTTAGCGGTGATCAGAATCATCCCTCACCCTACGAATCATTATAATGGCGCCCAATGTGGGACCAAAACTTCGTTAAGTTTCACTAGAGTGGTAGACTTTGATAAATAACCTCCCCACCCCAAATTTTATTCTGGTTTTCTGGATAGAGTTGGCATCAGTCTTACAACTTGGTTCTCTAGATACGCTGTCAGGATAACTATATTTCTCTAAGCAATTATTTCTTATTCCGGTGCACTTTCCTGAACTTGATTGTGCAGTTGTTTTCAGGTCTATATTATTCGTCCCAAGACAAAAACATGGACAAGAACTTTACTACCAAACCCAATCTCAAGTTCCACATAATGATCGCTAGTTTATCTTAATTTAAAGCTACAGACAACTGGTTTTCCAGAGTGAGAGCTTTGCAGAATTGGCAACCCTAAACCAAAAACTCTTTGTTACGAAGCCACACAAGAAACCTTGCACTGGATGAATCTTAGTACAACGGGCCCGGCAACCAAAATGGACAAACGATTTTGAAATTTTCTCACAGAATGTAAGCTCCCTGTGTAGATAAAAAACTACTCAGCATCTAACGACGCTTCCCTGCAAAATGAAGGCTAATGCTAATGCTCTGGACAGAGACCGATTTTCTGGATAAGAGTCATTACATCATATATTATACTAACATCCATTAAATGAAATGAATGAAAGTGATCCAAGTCTTTATGGTAATAGACTTTGATCACTGCCTCGTTGGCAATATAGCAAACAATAACACGGCCTAGAATCCCCTCTGACACTCAGGTGAGAGTGAATACTGAAGCCATTCACAACAAAGCCCTTCGTAATACCTATAAGGGTGAAATCGATGTCTCAATAAGCGCAGCTAACAGATGTCATGGAGGTGAGTCATCAACAAATGATATTCAAAACCACCAGATTGTTATCATTGATAACACAAACATACTTGGCCCCAGTCGCAAGAAAAGTGAGAACGGCTGGTTCAACGATGAATATAAGCAATCAATGGAACGGAAGAATGTCGCATACCGAGTAATGTTGCATTCTCAAAGAACGCGGGTTTGCGCAGAGACTCATCACGAACTCCGTCGTGCGAAGAAGCCACTTCACAGACGGAAAAAGGAAGCTTGGGAGAACCAAGAAGTCTACGACCTCGAAAAGTACAGGGAGCAACCGCGCCAGGAGCGCAAGTTTTACCAACAAGTCAGCGGGTTGAAGCTCATCCTTCCGAGATAGAGAGGGAAATCTGATTTACGACGGATCGGGCATATTGGAGCGATGGGTTGAGAATTTTGATGAAGACGACGCGGTCATAAGTCGCCAGAAGCCGATGGAATTAAAGCCCAATTGGTTAAATATGGAGGCGACCAATTACACCAAGTGGTTCATCAACTGATGCTCAAAGTATGGGACAGCGAATCAATGCCTGACGCCTGGCAAAGAGGCATTATCTGTCTCATACATAAAAAGGGAGATATCACGAAGTGCAGCAATTATAGAGGTATCACGTTGCTGAGTACCATCTATAAGATATTCTCCTCTATCTTGCTAGGTCGGATAGCCCCATACGCTCAGAACATCATTGGCATGTACTCTGTGCGGCAAGCGATGGAAACCCTGTTAGAATATGGTCATCAGTTACAATATCACCACCATGAAAGAATTTGATATCCCGACGAAGTTGATAAGACTAACTAGGCTGACCTTAACCAATGTGCGAGGCCAGATAAAAGCAGCAAGATCATTTTCGAGACCATTCAACATCAACAACGGTCTAAGACAAAGGGATGACCTATCATGCGACCCCTTTAACCTGTTAATGCAAGATGCACCATACTCTTCAAGTCCACCCAACTATTGGCCTACGCTGATGATATTGACATTATGGGAAGAGCAAAACAAACAGGTATGCATAGTCTACCTTCATTCAGATCGAGCAGGTGGCGCGAGAAATCGGGCTGCATATTAATGAAGGCAAGATGAAGAGAAGAATCCTCGGAAGAATTTTTGGCCTCTACATGGGGATGGACAATTCCGTATCCTACATAACGACGAAATCTATGAGCGATACCACGACCGTCTGATTGTGGGTAAAACAGGACAGGATGCGGATTACCTAAACCGTATGCATGAGGATAATCCAGCCCGGAAAGTCTATAAGGGCAATATATATGGTAGAAAAAGAAGACGAAACAGATCCTGCCTGAGATGGAGCGATGGTGTAGGTCAGGATGCCAGACAACTCTAAGTGATATCGATTGTCAAGAGCATGAAAATCATTCAGAACTTCACAATGCATTGCCAGACACGTCGTTTAAAGAAAGCTCTGTAACTTGTTTCAAATTTTCGAAATATTTGAGTGAGATAACGACGACTATTTGCCACTGTTTTTTCCTATGATCCAAAAGCAACTGATCTGAAAGAGCGATGTCATTCGTAGACGAAGTCATTCACGCAACGTTGGCCACGGGCGAAATGTTATGCTTCTCTTGCCGTTATCGTGTTTCGCCTGCGTCGTTATGGAAAACTCACAAGAAGGAAATCGCTATGAGCCAGTTTTCAAGTGATTTGCGCGCTTTAGACATATTGTCACACGGCCTGGGGGCCGTTTATCACACATCCGAAACGATGAAATCATAAAAAAACATCCGGCAAAAGGTAAGCAAGGATTGTCACGATTTAAATCCCACTGATTTGACGTCGGATACCAGTCGACTCAGCTGTGAATGAGTACCTGAGTCAAATCAGGATAATAACTTCGGGTGGGTGCAATGCTGCCCATATTACCTTCTATGGGGTACTGTAATCCTCTAGTGTACTGTTACGGTTTTGAATGAAGTGCATTAACACGCTTCAAGGCCCTGATCCAATTGGATTGTCGCACCAATGATCATTATTATTGCCATTTGAGAAGAGGCAGGAATGAGTCGGAGTTCGAGGTATCGTCCTTTCGCTGAGAATTTGCAAAAAAAAACTCAACATTTATTCCACTACTTTTTAATCAAGATCAAAGAAACAATCGATTAACTTGAGCCAAGACTTGAAAAAAATTCAGAGCGAACCAAACTTTTTATTTAAAATCATTACTGGTGATGAGAGTTAATGTCATAGGTAAGATTTAGAAATCAAGCAAGCTTTAAACCAGTAGAAGACTTCCAAATCTCCAAAATAAAAAAACAAATCAATTGAGATCGAATGTGAAGACGGTGGTCGTTGTCTTTTTTGGTCCTCGTGGAATGTACTTTCGGAATTAATTCCCCACAGCGACAGTACTAACAAGCACTTTTATTCAGAAGTTTTAAAACATATGCCAAAAGATGGTTTGTCATTCTACATCTTAAGTGTTTGCAAATCCTAATTCCGTGGGGATTTTTCCCTGTTTCTGTTTTGAAGAGAAATTTAAATGGGAACCGTTTTGATGATGTGAAGACTGTGAAAACAGCTCTGCGTTAGGCACTGGACAATATCAGAGGTAAAGAGTGCCGGGACCCCTACAAATAGTGAGAAAAATGGCTTGGCAATTGCGTTCCATCTAATGAGCAGTACTTTGAAAATGACTAAAGGAATTTTCTAACAAAAATCTGGTGGTTTTTATTTTGTACTCTCTTCATATACCACGAAGTTCTGCGAAGCTGTAAACCGCCCGGCACTTCAAGGAACTAATAGAAACATAGTCCCAAGAAGTAAAGTTAACCAATGGCGTATTAAATGAAGTCGTTAATTGTAAAATTCGGAGATTTCAGTGGACGAGCCATGTAGAGCAGATAGACTACAGAAGTATTCAGAAACCTACTCGAAAATTTGAAAAAAAAAACATTGGAATAATTGGGAAGATTCTGGGGACAATGAGAGCTGCGCGCTACGCGGTTTTAAGTACTTGGGGAACGCTATTGAACGAAATGCTGGGAACTAGAGCCCAACCTTATTGGTCTGCAGCATTGTAGAGAAAACGACGCGATGGTTGAGGGGGTAGAGCGTCAACGTCTTGATCTCGGTGCTCTGGGTTCTAATGCCAGTCGCCTTGGGTGTAAAGTGTGATGATAATGAAACTGAAGCACAGTCTGACTGAGTGTATGCCCTACACTCCAGTAGGGAGTGAACAGGAAAAGAATAATAGTAGGAGGGGACTTATACAAACCAGATATGCAGAAAACAAAGCACAAACATCTGTGTAACAGTCAGACTTCAAATCTGAGACCCCAATCAAATTTTGTTTGTGTTTTTACACTTTACTAGGTATAAACTGGATAACCTTTCCTATTTCGGTATGGTCCTTTTTGTTTTTTTTTTTAGCGCTTGAGAAGCTAGGGGATAACTGAGCCGAACGCCACCCAATTGACTTCACAGCTTAGTCGAATAACCCAGCTGAAGTGGCAAAAAATATCCTCTAGTAAAAATTGCGATGTGCTGTCGAAAATTCAACACAACTACCGAAGAGTTAACCACTTTTTTGAGAACATTTAAGGCATAAATGAACACAAACTGCAGATATTGAGATAATTGTATCTAGATACACGTTTCAAACACTTATATCCTTATTCAATCAAATTGGTCGAATCATTTATTTTATTTTTCCAGGTGAATGAATATCCAACCGAGTAGCACTAATTTTCCCAATTGCCACACAAACCAAGGTTGTTTCGTGGAAATCACATGTTCAGACCAATTGACGCTCGGAACCGGTTAAAAGTTGTCTTTCTGTTTGTATGTTCGGAAAGGTCATTGTCCAATCAACATTTATTCTAGATTCTGCGTTACTTGCAAGGCACACAAGTTGTACGTGACTGCAGTGTGCATGGAAACTCTCAATTGAAGCATGTTGTGCACCACCGAGCCCAACTAGACTAATTGATGCGGATCTGGCGGCTTCCAAGCATCATAAAAGGCGACCTAACCATTTGGACAAAACATTTGGCTTATGCAATAGGACACGGCATTTAGTCACGTAGGAATCTATCTCAAGATTTGCGCTTGTCGCTGAATTTGGAGGATGAGCCTCGTCACCGTGCTACATTTTGGATGCTGACTTTACAGCAACTGAAACCATTGTGAATCCTTAACCGGAAGCAACTTAGTGCGGGTTAAACTCGAGGCTAACTGGTTGAAATAGCGCTTTCGCCCACTTCCGGGTACATCTGTTCACCTGTTCAAGAATTTATTCCGCACTTTGTCCTTAAGTGACCTCTACACTCGTTTCTTGAATCTCCAAGGCAATCAGCTGCCAGTCCATCTTCCATATGCGGACCAGCCGAGAATGTTCCCCCGGGCACTTCGGGCGCAATCCAAAAGCTTCAAGCCTTCTAGACCGCAACCTTGGGAGGCCCGTGATCATCTTAGAAACCAACGACTTACCGAAATCAATGAATTGTTTGATGGAAAGCGGCGACGGGTTGAATTGCGAGTAGAAATCCAACATCTTTTGGATCTGATTGAACCGCACTGGGAACAGCCGCATTTTGTCGATTTTTCACTGCGACAACAAAGCACACACACCTACTTTTCTTCCACTCGACCCCGAATTCGGTCAATGAAATTCGCGAAACAGAGAAAAACGAGAATTATGTACTTAAAAAGTCACTTTCTGTTTTATTGGCACAGCGCGGCAGGTCAACGACGACGTTCGGCGACGATTGAAAACTCCTCCTCGAAGCGGCCAAATATTTATGTGCGCTTGGAACGCACCACGCACGATCGCGACCGAATAATTATGAAAGGATGATGATAAACACAACTCAATCTAAGTGCACTGTTATTGCGAAAAAAATGTTATTGCTACTTTCGAGAATCGTATGGAATCGGAGCTGAGCCCTGACGCAAATGAGCACATCACACCCGACGGGGAACAATAAATAACGCAGTGACAGTGACAGTTCGCAACGACACGCATCTCTCCATTTGCCAATTGTCCAAGATCTCTCCAAAAGTTCGGCCGGGAGGTATTGCCAGGCGGGAATTAAGGGCCCATGTATGAAACAAGTGTTGGGAGAGCTCCTGGAAAATAGATCCAATTTGAATGAAAATTTCTTTGCCGTTTCGTTTTCTGCATGCCAAGAGTTCGGGAACACATTTTTTCGATTTATTTGCCTTGCACCAGCGTCCACTATTCAATAGTTGTTGACAGCCAGCACAACATGGAGGCAGCATCATCAAAACATTTCCACTCACAATAAAAAAACACAAGATAACCTCTATCTTCTCTGATTGCCCTTGCACTAGTAATTTTCCCCGCCAAATTTATGCCATTGTTGTCGCGTTAGACTCGTCTTATCTATTTACATTCCGTCTGGCTCGAAGTGAGTAGTCAATTTTCACCGAAAATATGTCCAACGCAAAGTTCAACCTTATCGTCGCGGCGTGCGAAAATATGGGAATCGGGCTCAAAGGAGACCTTCCATGGAGACTGAAGTAAGTTCCAAACCACCCAAATGCAACTAACCCGGGCTAACTTTCCTACCAAACATTTCAGAAGTGAACTTAAATACTTTTCCCGGATGACAACGAAAGTGAAAGACCCATCCAAGAAGAATGCAGTGATTATGGGTCGCAAGACGTACTTCGGAGTGCCGGAGTCTAAGCGGCCGCTTCCTGGGCGGGTGAATATCATTTTGAGTACCACCCTCAGTCGTGAGGACCTACCTGGGGACGTAATACTCTGCAAAGACTTGAAGGGTGCTGTGGAGCGAATTCAGCAACCAGATCTCCGTGACATCATTGAAAATATATGGATAGTGGGCGGTAGCGGGGTATATAAGGAGGCGATGGAATCCCCAAACTGCCACAGGGTATACTTCACTGAAATTAAAGCAAAATTCGACTGTGATACTTTCTTTCCCGACATTCCGAAAACATTCAAACTGGTCGAACCGGATCACGATGTGCCTGCAGACGTTCAAGAGGAGAACGGCATCAAATATCAATATAGAATCTACGAAAAGTCTCGCTAAATAAATATTGTATTCAATAAAGTGCCTACAACAATTTTTCCTAAATCATTCACTCTTGTTTCTTTCGCGCTGTCGTCGCTCCACCTCCTTGTGGGTCCGGGTCCGATGGCTCACCTTTGGCTGCCAGTAGGAGCTCGTAGAGTTGTACCACCTGTTCGTCGCGGAGGCTTTGTAAATCGTCCTCAGAGACTGGTTCGCCTATTTTGCTTTTGGCTTTACCTCGAAGGCCCATTTGTTCCGATAAGGTCAGAGCGTATTTCTGCAACAAGAACCCTCCAATCAGCGCTACAGCAGAGATGATTGCAATTCACCTACCGTCCATTCAGTCATAAAAAGAGTCGCCTCCGCCTCGTTGCATTTTTTATGCCGCTTGAATTCATCTCTTGTGTAGTTATCGCCTAATTCTCGGAGCTCTGCAGGCAGGCCTGGAAGTGAAGATCCCACTACAGTTCATCGTACAACGGGAAAATGGAATTAACTTACCTCGGTGCAGTCGTAGAATTGCTTTGTACAAGATCCGAACCCTTTGGCTTTGTGAAAGGTGGCATGCCATTGTCCTTTTGTAGGAATTTTTCTCCAATAGTCCAACAAGCCTGTGGGGATCTAATCACAGGCAGGAGTAATGTGAGGTTATGCTTGGGGAACTGACATATTGTGAGATTTCTACTATATTCCGGGATCAAGGCGTTCAGAGATATTCAAAGTAACCATAATGTCACAGCTTGAGATTCGATTCAAAAGAAAATCCATGAAATCTGTACAAGAGTTAACAATTTTTTCATGACATATGTCAAGCCACTTGGGAACGGTTGCACCAATTGCTATTTTCTGTGATTAATTGATTCCGGAAGTGAGCTTGTATGTAACGGCAATTGTATATTATGGCTGGAGCACTCAAATCCAGTTACTAAAGAATATGTTAAAACGTGACTCAGGCATGGGCTTTCAGTAAATCCAAATAAAAATTGAATTAGAAAAGTTATTGAGAGCACTGAATCTAGTTTTCACGATGTCTTCTGATTCTCGGATCCCCATACATCTGTTTAGTAAGATATGAAGTTATCTAGAAACGAAGAGAAAACTAGAACGAACCAGAATTATGCGTGTCAGGATATACTGACGTCTTCTACACAGATGGCCAACAAAAGAATAAGACTCTAAAGCGTAAAAATGAGAAGCGTGAGTTTACCTTGTTACAATACGTAACGGCTGCAGTCTTAAAGGCGGCAATCTGGATGATTGACGAGAGATTAAGGGGCAAGTGCATCGCAATCTGTAGCGGTAGTCAAATTGCATTGAGTGCGTTGAGCAGTTCTTTGGTCACTCCAAATTCGATCAAAAATATAGAAGCCGTTTGGATTTTGTTTCTAGATTCAATACGGTGAAACTACTACACTGTGGTGTAGTGTCGAGGGAAATGAAATCTCTGTGGTGTAGAGGGAAATGAAATTTCTCCCATGCCCGGACCGGAACCAGCAATTGAGGTGTCAGTAGCATTGGCTGATTCTGCTATTAAACACTCGAAATAAGTTTCCCATAATGAGAGGTGGCAGAGCCTTAGTGCTGCTAAACCCGCCAAACTTTTGCTTTCGATTAACACTATGCCATTTACTCTAGAAGGCCAGCTCTACCACAGTACATGCTCTTTTCCGAGCTTAATATTAATCGTTCAGCGACAACCAAGTGAATCTGGGCCTTGCAGTGTGTTAGAGCATTTAACTCAAGACCTCAACGGTATGCTTCAGCATTTATGTAGGAGATAATGTGCACATCATTGCGCTTCTTCGTGATTATTAACCTGATTTGACTCAGGTACTCATTCCCAGTTGAGCCGACTGGTTTCCCACATCCAGTCACGATAGAAATCCCCCTACCACTAGTGAGATTCGAACCACCACCTTCCGTTTTGAAAGTCCATAACCACTGAGCTATGCGGGACCTTTTCTGAAAAAAAAAATGCAGGAGAATGATGCCAAGAAATTAGAAGAAGAACTATTGGCTTCCAGTTAAGAGCCAACACCCATTGAAACAGGCATACGGATTGCGAGCTATAGTACAGTTGGAACATCAAGAATTCAAGGGATGGTGGGTGATTTGCAAGAGCGAAATTGTGGCTGCTAAACGTATTGTAATGAGTACCAGTCGTAGTACAACTGAACATGAAGCCTCTGCAACGACGAGAACTTATAGGACAGAAAAACACCACCGAACGTAACATCCAAAGCCCAACCACCTAAAGAAAGTCCTTGGGTGTCCTAATGAAGAATCAGTTCTAAGAATGGTGGGGGCCATTCTTGGCAATATAGCAAAGAATGTGGAAGGAGATATCACCGATAAACGAGGTAGGTTGGATAAAATCAAATGTGAGCCATTCATTACTAATTAATGCGGCAGGCGCATGCCAAAATGAACGGAAACGAATAAGCGCGGATCGCATAAGGAACGGGCCATGCAAGTAAAAAGGATAGTGAAGCGAAACAGTTCGGACAATATAGTAACCGGTCGGACGAGGTTGTGTATGTATTCTGTTTAATAAACTAGCTAAGAGTCACCAGCATATAGCTTTAATGGATAAGAAATCCGAGATGGTAGTTAAACATCTGCTAGAGAAAGTCCAAACAGAACCACATGCCCCTTTATGGGATAATTCGAGGACTTAATAGAAAAAATGTCGATCGAAGAGACATTGTGAAAGCAGCAAATGTTATGGATCTCTCATTTTGGGATTATATTATTCTCGTCTAACAGAGACGGAATCTCAAGTTTCACCTTTCCAAATCCATACAGATTTTACTCTCATAACACACAGTGGAGAATGTGGGTGGAAAGCTGAAGAAGGTATCCATCAAGAGATATTTTCCGAATCACAGTTGGATACTCTTTCATGTGAATATTAAAATGGATATCTTGAAGCCTTTCAGAGACTCCAGGAGAACTGAATGAACCAAATTTTGTCAGGTCTTTCGTTCTAAGATATCAAGAATAACTTATTTTAATACAGAAATTTCAGAAAAATTGGATCCTACTGAAAGCTATTGAGATTGCTTACAGGACATCCTGTTCGAGGAAATCTGACGAAAACATTTTACTATTGTGATGGAATCAAAATATTTTTGAACCTTCAAAGTCCATCAGCGGAAATTTTGGTAGTATAAAGGCTGCTTTAAAATCTATATATAAGAGGGCTATTAGGGTTGCCTCTTGGAGATGCTGGTTGAACTTGTCGGTGTTGGCGATCTAAGAAACGCTAGCGTTTTCCAAGGAGAGCTATTGGTAATCTGCGGACTCTGCAGGTAAGACAAGCGAGTGTGCAGTTTTAGAGCCATTGAGCTGCGCGAATTGAGTCTGCATAAATGTTTTGCAGAGCAGCCACGTAAACCAACACGTCAATCCCAAAGTCACTACGACTTGCATAAAAAAGATAAAAATAGGATCTCCGTGTGTGGTGCAAGCGGCACTCCCTCTTGTAACACTGCGTTTTTGTGCGAATCTAGCTTAGAACTGTTACTGGCTATTACTACTGGCTATCGAAAGGCCGACTATCATGACCTGGAGATCGGTTTTTGACAGTATGTTGGATGCAAGATCCCGGCCCGAGATAGGTTATATCACAATTGTACAGTCCCAGATTGAAGACCATCAATGAGAAAATGCGATGCACACTGTGCTGATTGTTACGCTTTGGTACCTTATGTCGATGGTGTCGGTTCTCCTTGGTTCGGTATTTGTCTTCTGGTTAAAGGCGAACACCAAAGCTTTGTGGTCTTGCGGATGTTAAATTGTCTGCCTTCAAGTATTTGCTGAAAGTGACGTACGGCACTGTAGATAGCCATAAGTTCTTTATCATACGTAGAGTACTTGCCCTGAGCCTCGTTGAATACCTTTAAATAGAACACAAGCAGTTGTTGACTCGTTGATGAAGTACAGCTCCCATACCGTGATCTAAGACATCCCAGTCTAATAATATTTCTGCTTTTGGATTTGGATGTCCTAGTAGTGTAACCCTCTGCTTTGCAATTTTCGAACCGAGCTACGCAGAATGGATCCAGAGGATCGGAGACTTGTTATTCTGCTTTGATATGTGTAGAAATGCGTTTAGTGGCTTCTGGGTATGGAAGTGAAGTGCTTGTGCAATGCATCTTCGGGAGAAGTTCAGCATCTCGAGGAATTCTCGCAGCTGCATTGCCGTCCCCGAGTGTGTATAGTCCTGGATTGCCTGTACCTTGCTAGGTAGTGGTAACACGCCTTGTGATGTTACCTTGTAGCCTAGGAAGTCAATTTTTGGCTGGCCAAGATCGCATTTCGTAGGGTTGAAATTGGTTCCTTGCTTTGAAAGTCTCTTGAAGACTATCCTGAGATGCTGTTCGTGCTCCAAATCCTTTGAGGCAATAAGCAAATCGTCCAGGCAGGCGAAGACGAAGGGCCGATCTCCGAAAATAGAATCAATGAATCGTCGGAAGGTCTGTGCTGCATTCCAGAGACCAAAACACATTCGAATGAATTCGAACAACCCAAATGGCGTTACAATTGCTGTTTTGGGCATGCCACCAATTCGTAGTTGCTAGAGATGTTTTTGCAGAAAGTTGGAGCTCAGTGCACCTTATTAGCTGAGTGAAGTTGTGCATACGTCTTCTCCTAGGATAAATGCCATATATATACCTCGTCAAAATGAAGAACCTAAAAATGAGAATTATTACCTGTTTGGAAGCTCGTGAATGTCCAAATGGATCTGCGGAATTATTATTGAATGTCTACGCGGGAAGATAATCGAAAAGCGCGCTAATAATGCTTCGTTCCATTATCAATTTGAATGAATATCTGTAAAGAAACGAAAAACCAAAACCACCAAAAGGGCTCTATTTAATCGAGCAGTTCCTTATTGACTTTATTGCTATTTAATTTCATTCAATTCAAAATTTTCAGCAATTAGCGAAAATATATTTTACAGTTTCCTTCACGATACATATCTAATGTCTCGTTTGTAACTAATATCAACTCTATACCCTTACAGAACTAGGACGTAACACAGGCATATACTTAAAGATAGAAAAAAAAGTCATACAAATAGAGCAGATTTGCATAATTTACTAAAATTATACTAAAAGTGAAACTAGCATTAAGTGATCCTCTTCATGAATCTAAAGATAAAACTCATATTGAAGTCGGAACAATCCACTTCCCAATGGTATCAGGTGTCTTAATTGGGAGTACCTTTTGCACGATAGGTAAAGCAAAGGCATAACTGGCAAAATATTATGTCCTTTCTTCTTTTGAACAATTGAACAATACAAGATTCATGCGAATGACTAAGATACAGCGGCAATGACAAAATGCTCTAACTAAATCCTGTAATGCATAAATTATTGGTACCTAAAATGGATATGTGTATGGTCGTTTCTCTCCTTCTTTATGAAATACTCTTTACTGGCAAATGTACGTGTGCTTAAGTTTCACTAAATCGTTTTATTTATGTTTATCAGTTGTGTCTCCTGTCTTTTCTTTAATATTTACGCTTAATCGAAATTGTTTTATGTATCTTTTTACTTTGACTAGAAATATTTTAGTGACCCACCGCACGTTGTGGCATGACAAGAAAATTAAAGGATAATCAAGTCTGATAAATTCATAAATCAATATTACTCGTACATATTCTAATCTATTAGATTTTACTCATAAACTTTATTCGATTTAATATAAAACGTAAATTAGCGTTCGGGTTCGTTCAATAACAATAACCGAGTAACATTCCTCATTTTGAAACGCTCTTTTGATGCATTGAACTTTTGTGTCCTCAATGTGAATACAAGCGGTAGGAATAGTGAGTGGTGATGCTTTTAAAGCAACATGCAAGGATCTTCAAGAGTCCCCGATGATAGGACTGGGACAATCATTGAGATTGTTGAAAGTCCTGCCGCAAAATTCGATGAGGCATGAGGCAATGCAGAATAAATTGGTGCGCTGAGCAGTGCTCCCATATGACCCCCACAAACACACAATCCAAGAGCGGTGCATCTGCAAAAGGATTAACATTATTAATCGAGGATAGAGTAGGATATAATGAAGCTTTAAACTTACCTTAATGGTGTGCTGTATGTCTCGATTGCTAGGATGGTTAGAGCTGCCAGACCAGCTAGTATTAGTCCCTGTGCTGTGCCTCCCGTCCAGATAACATGTTCGTCAACGAACATAAACCCAAATGCGCAACACAACATTGTGGCGAACGAAAAGCAAGTAGCTGTATTTTATAATTGTTGAATTAACAACTTATTTCGTCAAACATACCTTTCTATATGTGGCTGATGATATGATCATGAAAGTTTTCTGAGTAACGACCGGATAATAGTACATTTCTTACCGAAATAATATTCTTGGCTTCATAGCATAGAATCACAAGCTTCTCTAAAGGATCATATAGGTCGATTAAGAAAAAAGAATGGAAAATACCTCCAAAAAATTCGAGAATTCGAAGATCTATTCCGGGAAACAGTTCTCCATCAGTAAAAGCCCAACTGGTAACCGGTCTAGGACTGCTTTAGTAAGGAACTCCATATATCCCAGTTTTGCACTGAACTCCACCAATTCCATAACTTTGAAAGGACGACAGATAGGTTTTACCCTGGCTAAGCTGCGGTTACTGCGAGATCCTGTTATGGATGGATTCAGTATTCACTCTGACCTGATTGTCAGAGGGGATTCGAGCTCGAAGCACTATGTCAACGAGATAATGATCCAAGTCTATATGAGAACATCGCGTCTGCGGGCGAGGAGGATTTGCCAATGGACAAAAGAGACGCCAGAACATCGGCAGTCGGAGAAAGAATACGGCGATCTTTGGAGTAGCCTTAAGGAGGCTATACGGGAAAGTAAGTCCAATTGCCGCAAGCACTTGTGCCTTGAGGGAAATACGAACTCGTGGGGCGCTACTTACAAGGTTATAATGAATAAGATTCGTGGACAAAAATCACCCCAAGTAATGTGCCTGTAACTTTTGTTCAAAATAATCGCTTCCCCACAATTGGAAGAAAGTGGACCTCAGCCAACGGTTCAACAGGATTTCAACAATAGGCTGCTGTGGAACATAATGTATGATGGAGTGCTCGACATTCGCTTGCCAAAAGAGGGAATGTTGATTGGTTTTGCAGACATCCTGGCGGTGGTAGTAGTTGCGAAACACCCCGACAACGTACAATTGTATGGAATGAAACCATTCATACCATCAAAGCCTGGCTACAAATGGTGAAACTGTACCTAACGCCAAGTTGAGTTTCAAGGGGCACCTTGACTATATGCGCGAAATGGTAGCAAAGGCTAGCACATCTCTAGCAAGGATAATGCCTAATATTGGAGGGTCAAAGTCTAGTCGCCGGCTGCTCATCGCAGGGGTGGTGAAATTCATGCTGCTATACGCGGCTCCTGCCTGAGCGGGAGCAGTGGACAACACGGTGAATCAGAGAAGGACTGGCCAATTGCGCTAATGGTGTGAAGTGCATATGAGACAGTATCCGGTGAGGCAGTGTGTCATCGCGGAGATGATTCCCTTCGAACTTCTAGCGAGTGAGGCACAATGTCTTTACCGAAGAAGGAGAGCGAATCCGGCGGAAGTGACTGTGGGTTTCTGAAAAGCCACCAGAAAGGACCTATACGGGAAATGGCAACAACGGTGGGATAATTCCGAAAAAGGCAGTGATCCCGTGTATTGAAAAATGGGCCAAGCGAAAACATGGAGAATTGAATTACCACCTAACACAATTCCTTACGGGACACGGTGGATACAGGAATTACTTGTATCGCTTCGGATTGGATGAGTCCCCAGATTGTCCCGAATGCGCTGCTACACCCGAGGAGCCGGAGTATCTTATGTTCAATTGTTCGAGATTCGCCGGTTAAAAGAGGGAGGTTAAACGACGCCCTCAACTCAACCCTAGATGACTAGTCTAAGATATTGGACGAAAATTCAAAACGCCTCAGTTGTATTCCACTTCGACAATGGGCCGCACTTGCGGCTTTCAGTGGTAACCTTTGATATGGATCCATGCACGTAGTTACTAATCATGTGAGGACTCCAGGATAGCGGACGGAATTATTTTAAATGATCAGAATTTGTCAAAGTTGTGCCGAGGAAGTACGGCCGATAGAGAGACCCTCCAGCCTGTCGCGATCCAACAAACAAGATGTGTATGGAAGATCCGAAATCATAACCCACTGCTGATAATCCCAACCTTCCAAGATTGTGCCGTGCACACTTCACAATTTAGGTAGATATTCATTACAATGTCTCGCGCATCAAAAAGCAACCTGTGATGATAGGATCATGGATTTAAACATAAACATGAAGAGATGATTTTAAACTGTCCCCTGACGAACGCAACCCAAAATAGTATTCCCTCATGTAGTCACAGGTCCACTTTTCCAAATTTAATCTGTTCTTTTTTACAGACACGAGACACTATCTAAAGCAAACGCCAAAAAAGTTTGCTGGAGACATTACAAAACACTTGTCTCCAATAAGTTTCTCGCAATTCAACAATTCGTACTTGCAAACTAATTCAAATCCTTCGTAGACAATACTATTTCGGCAGGAATGTCCTTTCCCATTTATGCCAATTGATTCCCAGCTAACTAGGGACTCATCAATTAATCAAATAAACATCAACACTTCTCCGTGATGTGCTATCGGAATTATCCAGTTTTAAATAAGCTCCGACAGATCACGCCCAGGTTTTGGTGGACGTATTAATTAGTATAGTAGTCAGTAGACAGTGCTTGGGTCGCACATCAAGAAAAGATGCCAATTCCATTGCAGAAAATATTCTAGGAGCACTATGAGTGCGTCGTTCTACCACAGGACCATGAAAGAGTATAGGCATTTTAGGAAGTCCAACAACCATGGCACCTAGATATAATTCATGCCCTACACTCCATAGGTGAGGCTTAATAAAAGTATATAATAAACACTATTTTCCTTAGGGGCTATAAATTCTATAAAGCTCTCCCAAGGAACGAATGACCACTCACAATTTAGCTGTGATTCTTTATGGAATACATCGAAAGTAATGCGTGTCATGAAAGTTATATAAAAGCTTAGTACTTACTTGCTATCCGGCTGCGTCCAAAACGATGTATTGCTTCACCTACAAATGCTAGACACAACACTCCAGGAACTAATGCACCTAAATTAGATCGCCACAGGGCTTCCAAAAAAATATTATATTCAAATTCACGATCACAATTTCGTGGTAATCGTATCTGTTCTGTGTTATTCTTCGTGCAATTTATAAAATGTCGATCAGTCAGATCAGTGGCTATGAGTCTGAAAATGAAAAATTAAATCAGCAATTTAACTTGATAAAACGGAATAATTTTGAATATCTACCTGACATTATCCAATACACAGTTCGAGAAGGTCGTTCTACTCGTCTTAACGTTCGCGAACTCTGTATCGACGAACGAGCAATTTTCAAAATGAATGTGACTTAAAAAAACTCTACGGAATGTACAATTGTAAAAACTGCTTTGGCTGAATACCAAATTTTCCATGCTGTCGTTGAATACTACATTTTCGTAGGATTTATGTGCTTTTACCACCTAAAGTTAGTGTAAATCTTAAAATAGTTGCTTTTCAGATTTGACTGTCTTATACTCACCGTTTGTTGGCTATATCTTTCTTGTTCAATTGCTCTTGAGTGTCCAGCAATGAATATAGTCAAACCATGATAAACGAACATCGCCACAAACCATGAGGCTATCAATAGGGTTGTTGTTTTTAAATAGTTTTTACGGAACAGTTGTAAGAAGCTGCTAAAGAACTGCAATGAAAGGATATGAGTTTGCTCTCTATATATAATTGTAACCAGTTTACCATGTGAATTCCATGAGCCATGCCCGCAAGGACGGATGAGGGTATGTGATGTTTGTGAGCTCTGGCTCCAGGGAGTTCCAGCTCTGTGAGCGTGTAGCCACCACGAGCTCTGTTGCTTTTATATATTTTCTAAAATGAAGATAGAATAAGATATTAACAACTATATTGAACTAGAATATGCATTAATTTTACCTGATAAATAGACAAAGCATCAACCTCCCGGCCATTGTCTAGTAGCCACCGAGGCGATTCCGGCAGCCAAAAAAGTCCCAATATTGACATTACTGTTGGCAGGGAAATGATCAATAAGTATCGATGCCAAGCGCTAAAATGCTCTTTATTCTCCAGCATCACTTCCTGTCCCGTCTGCGGAACCGTAATTATTGCAATACCACCAGCAAAAACAGCTCCCGAGATCCCCAATGTTCCCAATAGTGACAGAATTCTTGTTCTGGCATATCCTGGTGAAATTTCACACAAATAACTCGCTCCTGCTGGTAGAGCACCACCAATTCCGGCGGCAGCACAAAATCGTGCCATCATGAATGGTCCATAGGTGGGCATGAAGGCTGCTACTACCGAAAATACTCCTGAAACAGCTAAGCAACTCAATAGAGTTTTTCTTCGGCCGGTCCGTCCAGCCAAGCCGCCCCATAGCAATGCACCACATCCTAATCCTAGTAGTGTTATGCTTCCTAACCAACTTTTTTCGCTCTCTAGTATGCAAAATTCTAGCTCTGCCGATGGTAGGATGTAAAATACAGCGTACACTTGAATTGCATGACCTGCTAAACCGAGACCAATTATCAGTGACGCAAGTAGTTGAAATTTTCCACAACCCGTCTGGAAAAGGATAAGAGGAAATGTATTAAAATTGCAAGCAAAAAGCAAGTAATAGAGACAATCTTATGTTATATCTATGTATTATTGTTGGGGAATTAATTGAAGCAGTTCATTAGCTACTAGGATTTCCGAGACTATAGAAGGATCACTGAAATATAAATGGGATTCTTTTTTAAAAATTCTTCTGAAATTAACAAATATAAATAAATTGTCTGGCCAGTTTTTTTATATTGGGGAACAGTATAAGGGAAAAGGATCTCAACGTTTTTATAAGCTTTCTGATTCTGGCATCATAAAAAAAAGTAAGGCTGATTTTCTAACAGATTGCGCACAAAGATTTCAGCTCTCCAACAGTTGACCTCCTAGAGTTTTCTTCAACAGGTTCAGACAGATGGTAGTTTCATCAATTTGGGGTGTATGGAGCACGTTCTAGCTAATCCCTGTGAATTTTTTGAAACATGATGGAAAACCCTTTCCTCGTTTAACGCCTATTTTGCTTCAAGTGTATTGTGATAAACATGACAAGCGTTCTTCCTGATTAGGGAAAAGAAACAAGAAATTTATCACTTGGTGATTTTTGGGATATAAATTTCCTCACATACTACCATCATTTAAATCTACTAAAGAACCAACTTCGTCAAAAATGAAGCACTGCGTCTTGTTAATGTTTTGTTTGAAAGGCGTTGGAATTTTGTCCTCACCAGGGGCTAGGTTTGAAAGTAAGCAGTATAGACGATTTGCGGTTTCGTCCAGGGCAGAGGCAACTAATCAGACGCTGCCTCGGCCTCTGCCTCTAAATCAAGGTAGTTTCTAGCTAAGTATTTGATAACCGGTTCGAGTACAGAAGTCTCGATAACCACGGAACAACTGTTGACAGTAGTGGGGTTCCAAAGTCTGAAATGGTGAAGTTTAAGAAAAGAAAAGTGAAGCAACTCAAAAGGAAGTTGGTAGCGTTGGAATTCTCTACAATGTTACTCCCCATTGCAGCAGGATTGTAATGGAGATATCGTGAAGCTCTGTAATCGCATGGAATATATGATGAAGAAAACGATGAAGAAAACGATGTCGAGGGACTTGTCAACCCGGATAAATGAAGGCAAATTACTAGCTCTTCTGCTGACAATGTTATCTCCAAAATAATATATGTTGAAAAAAATCTCGAGAAATAGGAAACACGATGGAAGGAAAGGGTTCGAATACACGAAAAAAATAGGGGAGATTTCGAAACGGCAAGGAGAAGTTGGAAAACGGCAGAAGGAGACCACCCAGGAACTTCCAAGTAGTAGGATACTAATCAGGATACTGTTAAACCGCAAGTAGTGGATTATCCGGATTAAGGCGCAAAGCGATAAAAAGGCATTGTAAAAGAAATTTCAAGACAGCGTCAGGAAAAAAACAAGTAGACAGAGAGCAACGATAATATTAAAAAGGAGAAACGAAACAATGTTATGCCAAAAGACTTAGAAACAGCAGACAATTTGGGTAGTGATTTGAAAATAATGATTCATCATATTGTAGCAAGCTTTGATGTATTCTTTCAAGGGATTGTTACAATCGGAATAGAGTAGGGTATTTCTAGCCAACAAATTACAAAAAACGAAAGTTTTCAGAAGCAATACAAGAATATAAATGGAACTGACCTAACTTTCAGAATAAAAAATGTTGGAAAATGACGAGAAGACGAAATTGATAGAAGTGAAAAGTAAAAAGCATACATGAATGATTGTAATGGAGAATCGTTTGAAAGCCACAACGGAGCAAGAGTCGACTTTGAAGCTTTGAAGCAACTATAGCAAACCATGGAAATTATGTAATTGATTTTGAGAAGCACAATCAAAGGTAAAACTGAAATTAAATAAAGGTCAAAAGTTGGGTGGCTAAGGTTTATTGGGCACGATGGAGAAATCTTCGGAAAGTGATTTGATATCTCTTCAAAGTTCTTATCATAAAGGAGCAAGCAAAGTTTTGAATGCCCCCCCCCCCCCCTTCTCTTCTTTACTTTCAAGCTCCTCCTTTCATCAAATTCTCTGGCTCCTCTGATGACTCCCCCCAAATCTGGTAATTTACTCTGCCGCTACCTTTTCTCAGTCTATGCTCCCTCTCCTCCCACTAGGGGGTGCTAGGTTTAGCGCTAAAAGTCAGAAAGAGTCACTCTATGCGCTACTCGCACAAATCCTCACCCACTTCCTTTTCCTATTCTCTTGACTGATATTCCTTATCAAATCAGAACTACACTTAAGATTTCGGAATCATCCTCTGATTTTGACTCCATCTAACCCTATTTAACTCTCTTCAAATCCCTCGTTAGAAGTATCCTCGAGTACTGTTCCGTGAGCTGGTCACCCTCCCGTAATTGTGCTTGCTCTTGAAAAATTCAGTAAGTCAGTAAATTCACGTGTTACCTCTTCTTTTAAAAAAACTTTCCCGGGATGAACCCTTCTCGCCTGCGCTCTCTTAACTAACCTCCCCCCTGATGGATTTCTGAAACAATGCTGCTTGGAAATAGATGCGATGGAATGAAAAACTCCTTCTTTTTCATTCTCCGTAATGTTTGCAAGGGGGAAGGGGTATGGAAGTAGATATGAAATATGCTTCATTGATGTCCCTTCAGTTTAGGGAATGCTGACTTAGAATTTCCCCTTCTCCAAAATGTAGTAATTAAAAGCATTATTCCAATACTCAAATATTGCTTTTCAATCATAGATAGTAACCATGACTCCTTGTTGAACATATGGATTTTCGATATACGAGTATGTATGTATTCTAATTCATACGCAAAAAGATGAAAGTCATTATTGTGCGGTAAACTAAAGAGGTATACAATTTTTCGAGTTTATTGTTTCGAAAATAGAACTTGAAATGTTTAAAATTCCTGCAAGTGTTCTGAAAAATCTATAAATATTTCATCGATCAATCTCAAAGAGTAAGTACTCTAAATATTTAGATTAAATTCAAAACTCAAAACACAGAGTGGATTCTCAGATTACTAATTGAATTCCACTAAATTTAGAATACCTTCATTTTGGTGTATTACGACAATAAAAATCGATTGCTAAATTTACATAAGTGGTTCCTATTTATGTTTCCATATTTTCAGATATGTGCTCGTAACACGTGGCTATTATTCAAAAAGAAAATTTTAATTTCTATAAATATCGTTTTAATTTAGATTTCATTATCAAACTGTTGTTGGTTCCCAACTGGATATTTCTAGTGTTTCTAATTTATCTTAGTTTACATTGAAAATTTACTTCACTTCTTTTTATGACGGATTTTATGCCACACTTCCATGAAATGCTTTATTGGATGTAAAGACGATTGAAACAAGGTAAATAAACATTTAAATACATATATTGGGTGAGAAAATAATTACTGCCGTTTTTAAGTTTCTTCTTGTGAAATAAAATTATATTAAAATCGGTTTGATGTTTATCTGACATACGCAATTTATTTGGAAACGGTTAGTCTCATTGACATGAAATGTGGTGGATCTGGTGTGCCCTTTCGTTAAGTTTGAGAGGAGGAGGGGGAGGGCGTAGCTGAATGGAAAGCATGGTGAGACTGACCATTTCTTTACCCAACTCGTAAGTGGACATGGAAGTTTTCAGTCTTTCTTGCACAAGATTGGGAAGGCACGATTACCTGATTGCCGGTTTTGCAATGGGGCTGTGGATGACGCCCACAACATCTTTTTTTCCTGTGAAAGTAACCATGGGATTCGTCAGCAATTTTATTCAAACATAGGAGATCTCTCTCGAAACAACATTGTCGGAGGATGCTAAGGGGCGCTGACAGGTGGAGCCGTATTATGCATTACATTCGGGTTCTTCTCGTTGCAAAGAAGGTACAGCTCGACGCGTGGAGGGGCCGGAGGTTCCTTGAACTAACAGTTCCTTTCCTCCTGTCTCCTCCCGTTCTTTGATTTGAAGGCTCTCCAAGGTGGGGGAACTCGGGGGATGTGGAGGTGTTTAGTAGGTAATTGTGGCGTACCTTTGCGGGAGTCCAAAACTCTGTGCGTAATTACATTCACTTACCACACCCCCCACCATTTCAGGGGTGTTGGTCCGGATCGCTTAGTGGTTAGAGGGCCAAACTATCGCAGCGGAAGATCACTTTTAAAATCTTACTGGTGACAAAGGGATTTGTCTCGTGATGTTGGATACTTGAATGACTACCTGAATCAAATCAGGGTGATAATCAAGAGCGAGCGCAATGCTGACTGCATGACCTCCTTCTTGTACAGCCTGGAATGAAGTGTTCTAACCTGCTTCAAGGCCCAAGTCCAATTGGATTGTCGCGATTATTGATTTCATGGTTGTCGTCGATACGATATAAAAAATTGGGGGCCGAAAAAAGACTCCACCTGCTCATGTTGATTTATCAGTTTCTCCATGGTGAGAACTTGAAGGAGTATCACCGTTCTGTAGAGACAGGTAACAGCCCATGAAGAGGGAACTAAACAGCATTGCTGCCCAGGTGTCCCTGGACGCGTACCAAAACTGGAAACCCTGTTGGCAGCAGTGTACAGATGCGGAAAGTTGCTACTTTGAAAAAAATCTAATCGTTTGTACTATTCTCATGAATAAATTTTTAAAAAAATAACTCGTTGTAGAATTATTAAGTTGACAGATTAGAATTTAACAAGATGACCCTAATTTTTATGGCGCACAAAATCGGTCCTTGGTCTGATATGACAAGCAATGGAGGCAATATCTTAAGAGTTGATTAACTTGACCTAAAAAAAAAAGAAAAACCGATTTACCGACCCGCAAATAACCTATCCTAAGAATTCTGCTGAAGCATATTCTCTCAGGTTCGCGTGGTACCGGATAATTTGTGGGGCTTCGTCCCATTGCAGGCTTGGGTTTCATCGTCCTCCTCTAGTACGTGGGGAAAAGCTACGCTCTCCCAGAAATTCGATGTTGTTGTCCCAAAAGCTGACTCCAAGTGGACTGATGGCTAAGACTGAGCCTATATTGCTAGCGTATTCGATATATAAGCCACGACTCTTTGCGCTAAGTAAAAGTGATCATTTCTGTAACAGACACATTCTCAGGAACTACTCAACCGAAAATCAAGAGGTTGCCTGCTCAAATAAAGTCTATAATTTTTGGTAATTGACTGGAAAACCCCCTTAACTCCTCCTAGAACCAAAAAAATTTGCAACATTGTAGGTTATAATATAGAGCATGATCCTACCAAGTAATTGTACTCATTTTACGTGTTAGAAAGTACGTTGATAGTAATATATGGGTTTCATCTACTTTACGATGTGGTATTATGTGGCACCATTGTCACTGAATTACTAATAGTAACCAATAGGGAGGAGTCAGCTCTATCAGTTCTACATTAATACTAGTTCACTCACCTGTTTAATAGCATCTGCATGAAATTGACTCAGCAGTAGATCATTATTGTAGTCGATAAGCTCTCCAGATTCTGACTCGTGACTTTGTGATCCTCGTCCCGACGATCCCGTCTGTATATATTCCGGATTATCCAAGATATTATTATAAATATTATGACGATTATTATTGATATTGAGAAGATGATATGTAGGATTAAGAACGTTAATTTGATCACTTACGCCAGTGCCACTGTTGCGGTCATTTCGATTCATTCCTTTACTGGTGCCCGATGCATCACTTGCACTACGTCCGCTACTAATAAGCCCTGCACTATTCGATCCCAATGATCCGGCACTGTTCATTTGGGCACCGTATTGTGATACCACTGACTGTACTCCGTCCGTGTACGGCATCAGTCCCGGTGGAAAGCCACTTAGTGACGGTGAACGAGGGTTAACCAAGTACGCTTCTTCCGATTCCTCCGACATTACGAGCACGTGACAGACAGTTCAATGCTTGTGCTGAGGATTTTTTCGGGACAAACTGTTCCGGCCAAGGGGACTGCATCTTCACAATGATTCATAACAATATTCAATGAATTTCGATACGTACAACGTCAACGATCCTTTTTGTACACAGTTTGTGTTTTAAAATTTACATAAACATAACATTCGCAAGTAACTTAAGTAAAGGAAAATACAAACAACGTATAATGTGCACCACAAAATGCCGCAACTTGTGTTTATGATTAGTGTATGAATTTTAAATTAAAATGATTAGCAAACACTTTTTGAATGTTTAAACGCGTACAATGGAAATGTTTTGTTCTGGGTTGATCAAACACAGCACCTTACGTTCCAAACAAACAATTGTGATTCGTGATGAAATGAACAGAATTATGCGTAACATAGAAATAAAGGAATGAAAAAATATATTTTTGTTAGCAATTGAAGCAATGATAATATTATGGAGAGTGCAATATGATTATTTAGTATATGCAAATGAATCAATGCCACTTTGAATATGAATAGTGAGTCGGCGACGATTATTTAATGGAGGTTGCGATATGAATGAGAATGATTGTCGTCGCCTGTTAGTGAGTTTAAGGTACAACCCTGCAGGTGGGTGATGGAAAAGCAACTATAATAGCGGAAGGGTTTCATTGTGAGCCCGTAACTGTTTCCGGTCCTTTGGAAAAATTAAGAGTTGCATGACTTTAGTCTGACTCCTGAATCCCAACTTCCTTTTTGGACTCACCAAGAACAATTTCGTTCTTGTACTTATGAGGGCGACATGTTAATCTAGTTGAGGTTGGTTGTTCCTAGGATTTAGCACTAACCACATAGCGACTCCGGTTCACATTAATCAACCCTAATTGGATGATAATTGGGGTTTACGCCGCACCACATTCACAAACATTTCAGTAATTCTAAACACTCCCTGAATGCACATGAAACAATCACAGACATTATCCAATACAATGTCACTATAAGTAACCACAAGTTTCCTGCAGAAATGTATCTCTAACCCCATTCCACTATGGATGATTCCAAGCCAAGCAGCGAATATTTCCATGCGTCTCAACAAACTGCACCATCGTCAAACACCGAGTGCAGTTCACCATGTTGGCAGAGTGCACATTGTCGGGTCATTAATCGTTGGTGCAACAAATAAAAATAGATGTAGCCGCGGCTTCCCTTAGCAAAAACAGAACCCCCTGCTGACACTTCATCCGACCAATAACAAGCACATAGTCCAGGCCCAAAACAAAATACCAGGAGTCAACTTGTGAACATGGAGCGCTCAGTTGCCATCCATATGCCGCAAATATGTACAATGCTATGCTCACACAACGGATGACTAACCCTCGGATTAACCTAAACAAGTTGTTAAACATTTTAATTGATTGAATGTAAACAGAACTGACTGTGGGTGGAATATATGAAAGTTGGTACCTAGTGGGCATATATGTAAGTCACTCATTCGGGACGTTACATGGTGCAATAGCCAACAATTCGATTAGGAATCATCGTAATATGTTGGGAGCACTTTTTTGGTTTCTGTGTCGATAGAAGATTGTGTAATCTGGAATGCATTTGCGGTACCGAGATGGATAGGAGTTGATTTTTTTTTTGTTTATAGACCGGCCTTTGAATACGTTGTTCAGTTGTCCCTTCTTCATGCAGGTCACATAAAGAAACCTAAAGCTCTAACTGCAATACAATTGAGAAAACTCAGATTTCAATCAGGGCAGGAACAAAACTCGTTATGAAAGTTCTACTAGATTTTGAATGCCTGGCATAGGCAGTGCTGAATATTTATAGTTTCCCTGTACGATTTCGTTAAATGAAACACCCACCTATGATAAGGTGCTCAATCACCATTCCTGTTGAGGGGAGAAGAATGATTTGATTAAATGAATAGATACTAATAAAATTAGGTCAGTTGGGCTTTTCAAGGGGGTGGGCTTATAATTTTGACTCTGGACTAGGACTCTCTCCCCAACGTCTTTGCGAATCACTAGACGTTTTGATGTAGGGTCTGGGAACTGATAATTTGAGAGGAAGGAAGCCTTGGGGCTTAACGGGTGACAGTGAACCGGACCCTTAAAATAGATCATTCACTACTGGGGCTAACCATTGTTGGGTAATAAACATGAATAACCCTTTCCCACTTATAAGCAATTAACTCACATCAGTGTTAAAAGTGGGATTAACCACTGAGCAGAAGCTATCAAGAAAATAAGCAGTTAATTTTGCCTCACCTCCTTTAGAAGGGAGTTATAATCCCTTAAACTCGAAACTAAAGCGTCCTGGGAGAATAAACTGAGACTCCTACACAAGATACCTGAGTGACAATATTGCTCATCTACAGGTGGGCGGTGGCACCAAGATCAAAATAAAGCTAGAAACAATGATAAAAACCTCAACAGAATCGTTATTGACGCGTGTGAAACCAGCTGTCCCGATAAGACATCAAAGGACGTACCCTGGTGGAACAGGAACCTAACCAGAATGAGAAAGGAGGTCCGAAAACTCTTCAATCGGGTGATACAAATCGGCGGCTGACAGAGGTACAAAAATGCACTGGTGACGTATAGCAACGGGATAAGGGAAACAAAAAGAAACCGCTTCAGGGAATTCTTTGAAGGCATCGAACAAACCACAGGAGCATCCAGACTATACAAAACTATTGCCAAAGGCAGGCCAATATATTCTCTCTATCTGAAGAAAGAAGATGGGACATTTACCGAGAATGAAAACCACAAGGTACATCTCCTTGTTAAAACGCATTTCTCGGGGTCCTAATCCAAGGTGGAAGACAACAACATTCTGTCTAACACCCCCAAAAAGCGGCAGAGAGAAAAAGGGTGAAATGGAAACTAGTAAAAGAGGTATGCTCAGAAGCTAGAGTAAGATGAGTAGTGGGAATCTTTAAACCTATGAAATCACCCGGATTAGATGAAAATACTACTCCACAGGGTCCTGAAAATTAATATGAAGGCAGGCTAACGTGATCTTTATTCCGAATGCAGGCAAAAGCATCTCTTACACCCTAAATCATTCACGCTAATTTGCCTGACTTCGTTTGTACTGAAAACAGAGGAGAAGACCATAGACAACTATATTAGAACTAACGTTCTAATCCGTAATTCCTTATATATCGACCACAATACACTTACCGGACAGGTCGATCAACCGAAGCTGCCCTGTATCAGCTGGCGGATGCATTACGAGATACCATAGAAACAACAGAAATACAAATTAGTGTATTTTTGGACATTGAAGGAGCGTTCGATAACACATCGCACACCCTGACCCACAAGGGATGGGATGATAGAGAGTTGACAAATAAAAATGCCGACAGGTATAAACTATATTATCATAAACACTACCCAAGGTTTCCCACACGGCCGGGTAGTAGCAGAGCTAATGTGGAGTACATTAGTAAGTTAGTTAGAGGCCAAAAACTCGTGGTGGTGGAAGTTGCGGATCAATACGCAAGAAAGCTTCTAAACAACGGGAATATCAGAATTGTTTGGGTAGTGTTATTGATGTTTGGATTATGGGCACACGTCTGCAACCCCTCGGGGACCTGACAGAAGGGCAACTTGCCGCAAATGCGGTCAGGCGGGCCACATCTACAACGAAAAGGAAAGCTACGTCCTATGCAGCGACCGTGGCGCGTCTGATGAGAACGTTGCGCATACTGCGGGCTAGAAGTGGTGTCCAGTCTTCAGAGCAGAACACACAGAGGGGCAGATTGTGGTCGGGGGTGACTTCAATGCCAGGGCACTTGAATGGTAATTACCTCACCCAGACTCTAGAGGGAACAAATTGTCAAATGACGATGAGAACAGGACTGGTAGTTTTAAACACCGAATCCACCTTAACGTTCCGACGCTCAGGCTGCGAGGGAAGCATTCCAGACGTAACCTTCGCGTCGGTGGTGGACGGGTGGCGAGTTCTGGAAGGCTTCTCGGCAAGCGACCATCAATACATTACCTTCCAAGTGATGGACATAAACTCTCGGTGTGCGCAACCCCATTGTTTCTGTGCATGGAACGTTGCGAAGGTGAACACTGGGAGGTTTGTCGAAACTCTTGGAACAGGTGGAGCCGCGCTGGAGGATAACCCTGGGGTGGCGGCGCTGCAGCTGGCACTGTCGTAAATTCAGTTATGAATCTGATAACGGCGGCCTGCGGAGCTTCCATGCCCAGGAGGACATCGATACGTCTATGTATCGGTGGACGGCGCAAATTGCAGAGCTCCGGAAGGAGTGTCACAGACTCCGCCGCTTAACACAACGTCTAAATGGCCGGTAGGAGCCATGCATCATTATGACAAAGTACAGATCAGCTAAAGAGAGACTCCGCAGCGCAATAAACAGGAGCAAAGCTGGTCGACGACGTGAATGGGGACTCGGTTACCAGCCGAAAATTGTGAATTCCTTTGAGAAACGAGAGTGAAGAGGAGGAAGAGAACTGTCAGCTCAAGGAGTTAGCTCGATCCGTCAGTCCTCATTTTTCAAACCACTTACTAAGCTACATAATTGCTAGGAGTACTAAGCCCCTTTTGACTTTGGGGTCAGTTGTGTAATTTTTTCGATGTTAAATTTTAGAAAGTAAATCGTCTTTTCCGTAGAGAAGAGATAAAGTGGAGAAAACAGTCGTCGGAAGGGAAAAAGTAACTAAATAAATTCCCTATAAAATAGATTATTTTAAGATGCTTTTCAAAGGAAAAGTAACATCTAATATCTCCGTCCTCTAAGTATCGATAATGGAGGACAGTAATAGTCAGGATTCCAGTTTATTCTCCCTCAAAGAACTTGTAATTCTATAAACCTCTTCAGAAAATATCAATGAAAGAAATCAGATCCCCCATCGTTCCTGATAAGGATTGCTATAATAGAATTTCAGTCTTACGTACGTCGAAACAATCAAAGAAATGTCATCACAAGTCCTTACGCCCAGAGTATCTAAAAATACTTCGATTACGTCCCTTCTTTTCCACATATGTTGCGAATATACCAATTCAATTTCCTCTTATCAAAGCTGACTGTTCCTTCGACATTTGTCGTGATGTTGAGATATGCTCTTTTCACACGGAAAATTGAATTTCATTACTTTCCACTCTTGATATATGTTAACATGAAGATGTGTTCACGTATGTGGGCTGAGAAGTCATATTGTCACGCTCGTGCTCGTTTCTAATGGTACGTATGCACATTTTGATATAAAATAGACATCTAATGACGTACGCTCTTATTCCCCAAATTACGTTATTTTACCCTTCGCTGGTTGATGATTGCGAGAAGAAAGGTCACGTACATGTCTGCGGTGAGGGTTGGTGGAAAGAATGTCATCCCTTAGTAGCGGAACTCGATACAAATTAGTTTAATCAAAGGCAAATCCTTTAAGATTAGAAGATGTTATTTGATCAGGTTTTATTTGAATTTCGTCGAGTTATTTCGATTATTGATAACATAAAGCAACATTTAGGTTTTCCATAACGTTGAATTCGTTGCTGCCATAGACACGAAGCTCATTTCAATTTATACAACTCGGGGGGTAGGGAAAAAATCCGGGGCCAGGCTTTAAAAATGCGCAATTAACCTAATTTTGTTGATCATTATTCCGGCCTCCCTGGGAATTCTACGGAACCAAGGGAAATCACCCCCTTTTCGTTCCTCTCCCGATGGGTCTGATTGGTTTATATAGTTCTTGTCAACTCTATATAGAACGTGGTGCGGGGTTGAATTGGTTAAGCGTCAGCCTTTCGATCTTAGTGTTCTGGGTTCCCCGCGAAATCTAGAGCTTCAAACACCTCGCAAACGAAGATCAGGGAAAGATAGTTCCCATCGCATGGATGCGCCGTTGATGTCCACAGTTTAATCAAAGGAGGAATAGGAATGAAGCATAGCAAGTGTTGTTTCATAAGTGAAAGACATGTACACTTGGAGCTTAGCTGGGAAGGACGTTAAAAGAGTAATGTTGTTTCTATCCGGCAAACCTGAAGTTTGGGGATAGAATAGTCTTTGGTCCACCAATTCATTGTGGTGAAACCTAACGAATCTTTCGCCTTATGTTGGTTTGAGCGTAGAAGTTGAAGCCACTCTAAGCGAGCAATAGCATTGACTATGATCGATCACGTTGGAAGTGCTACCCCGAAATTCAAACGACATTACTTAACGAAAATTAGTAGAACATCGATAAAATTAGACATGAGAAAACACCGCCTAAATGGAAAATTTCACAACAAACAAAGGTGGTAAATCCTGTTCCGGATTGAATCACATTCAGCAGAATTTTGTTTCGGGGATCGAGCATTCGCTTGTCTAAATAATCATCAGAGCGTTCTTGGAAGAGTGTGTGACTTAGTCAAGCTTCTTAAGACGTCATCTACTATATATCATCCAACCTCCAAAAAATCTCACCCCAACTGTACTCATGTGTACATCAAACCCATTTCTTGGAAGATGGGACTCAAATTAGCTCCACTTCTCCATGTCACGAAACATGCCTACATTCTTGCATTTCCATGCGTCTTAACCCGAATTGAGCAGGTCAGGCGAGGAACTTTGGATATATGTATCTAGAGTTCTCAATCGATGGTGTATCGTACCTCGTACGTTACGTATTCAGATACAAATATTCCAAAACATTATTATCTTCCACTGCGGACTAACAAAATATTGCATGCAGCTCTGAATGAAATCAGGGAGGAGACTATTTATAGTTGCAATCAAGTCGCTCTGTAAAGTGTGCTCCGAACAGAAAAAAAATCAAACAAGCAAATGTTAATGAGGCATTGGAAATGTGTGCCTAATATAAAGTTAGGGTGCCGACAGAGCAGCCTGCTGGGAACGAAGAAGGATCTTCCGACGTCACTACACTACGGCCGGAATCCTTCAACGTTGCGGCTTTTTCATGAGACTATACAAATACAAACGTAAAATTTGAATGTGGTCACCAACCTGAGGCGAAATTTCATTAAAAATTAATCTATCTATAGTTTGGTCGTTCTTTATCCACTCGAATTCAAATGCGTTCTAATTAGTAACTTCCCACTGCCTGCTGGCCTGATTCCTCGTATCGAAGCACATCAGTTAATCTACCACTTTCCGCACAAATTGATTGCATCACATCCACACCGTCCACTTCGATTTTCCCCCTTGCACGGGGTCTTTTACACTGTATCTGGCACAAATCTCAAGATAGGCTAATTAACACTAATCTCCTCCGGCTTAGAGCGCGCACTACACTCGAATTTTCCTTTTGTAATGAGCACAAGATGTTTCAGATACTCATCGTCAATTTTCCCATAGATAACAGAAGGCAACAATATTCTATCGATTTTCTGCCAATTGCTCAACACGAACAGAGGAGAGCTCTGCAGATATACCTAACAAGCTGAACGCGGTCACGAGCTACTTTCCGTTTACTCGACTTGTCGCAACCCCGTCATTTTCCTAACTAATATACACATATTTCCCGCCCTAGGACTGACTATCCGTGCAGTCGAGAAAATGGGAAAAGTGCCATTCAGAAGACCGAAGCAGGGCATGCGCTCTGCGGGTTGCGAATGAAAAATTGCAGTTGGACTCGGGGGGCGCGTTTGCAGACATCGCGTAATTTGGCGCGCTCAAATTCTAGCTACCCAGAGACGATAAAGCGGAAAAAGTTCATTTTCACAACAACAAAAACCACGATGTTGATGAGTCAGGAAATGTGTGGTTTATTAAACGTAGCATGCATTCCGATGTATCTACACGACAAAGGTCAACGGAAGATACCGAAAAGTGGAAAAGATATCGGCGTATCTACGGTCGTAGTGATATGGAGCTGAGTCGGGGAGCTTTTGTTTCCGGCGTATCTATCGGTTAGGGGAGGAAGTCAGTTGTTTATTTTAGTTACTATGGAAGCCACTCGATGCTGTTGTCGCCACGGCAACTAGGTGGAGTTTTCGATTTAAAGCAAGAGCTCTCAGTTCTACTTTTGGTTAGCTACGTAGAAATTATTATCATGCATAGAATGAAAGCAAAAGTTAATAATGTATCTCGTTCTCCAGCTTTCCTTTGCAATAAAAGAGAATACGTAGCCTACCCACGGTGTTGGATTCCTTTTGTCCTTTGATTCGAGGGGGAGTTGCAAATAATCCTGGTTTTTGGTTTTAGGAATTGAGTTTCTTTCATATTTTTACTAAAAAATCGTTGGAAACTAATGGGGGTTTCCAAAGCTAAGATAATCGGATATCAAATCGAGGTAGAAATATCACAACGGGCGTGGTACCAACGGCTCTAATCCAATGCCAGCTCTTTTACTAGTGCAGCCAACACGAGGCTCCAACGACACTATCCTTTGCGAACAACGTTTTATCGACAAGCAAGGAAGAAGTATAATCATATCCAGTGAATTGCCTCTGGGCAAACTGTAACCTTCGGGTTGTACCAAATATATACATGGTTACCATTGACCCCTTGGTGGGGTATAGCGAGTCAACGACATCAACGCGTAGTCGCTCGCGATTACCTTAAATGCGCTTCAGCTCCCTCTACAACTTCTCGAGATGCCGGCACTACTACGCCAACCGTTTCGTTTTTAATAGTATCAGACCAGCAAACTCCGATGATATGACGCAGACATGTGTTGACGAAGGCTTCGAGTGACAGTGGGGGTCACTTTTCTTGTGCTACTCCCATATAGCAACAAGGAAAGAACACTAGTACGGAACAATCTCAACTTGATCTCGGTGTTAAGATAACTGCATTTCTAGATTTTAGGGTATGCAGCGAAAGCAGATCTAGCGCTGTTAATGCGTCGGGCAACATCCAGTTCGGTGACATCGCCGGCAGAAACCACGCTTTCTAGATCGACAGATGAATCAAAGTCTTAGATGCGCTCTACTCATTAGTGCAAACAGGGAGAGTGCGATGACCCGTTAGACTGAGAACTTCGGTTTTGTTGGTGTTTATCTTCAGTCCAACTCTACTTGCCTCTTTTTCCAAATCCACCAGCCAGATCATATAAGAGGTCGATGTTGAAATTGGAGGGTCAAAGCTCCCCACCAGCCGAGCGAGAAGTATCAGACGCAACACGCAAGCGACGCGAAAATGGTGATCCTTTTCGAAGCCGATTTTAGCGCCTGTCTTGAGACAACTCCTAAATCTACTGCTGATCGCAAAGTGGTCAATCTCATTGCTTGTACGGTGTCGGTCTGTTGAAACCCAAATGACCTTATCGCTGGTTTTGTGCTCGAATACTATGCCACCAATGACGAGGTCCAGAAGCTACAGACATCTACAAGCCTTCCACCATTATCGTTGATTGCCAACATCGTAGTTCCCCTTACATGTCCGAGCAAGGTGTTGTCAGATCTCACCTTGGCAATCAGATCCCCATCACAACCACAATTTCACCGTAAGGAAGCCTCCGTTGTTGACAAACATTGCACAATTGTAATGCTCCTTAACCTGATCCGAAATCTTCAAGTTAGAATCCCGTCAGAAACTGGTAAACCCAGGTCAAGAGAGCATGCTTTGTGCTAGCTATAGCTAACTAGCTAAATATCATAGCCGTGAGGTCAATCCATATCTGTGGCGTTGTTGACGTTTCGGTAGCGGTAAAGTTTCAAAATTGTCAAATGCGAATCCCTAGGAGAAGTACTGCTTTAACTCAACGAAACGAGTTCCCTCGTTGTTCGTAATCATTATACAAAAAATCACATGACTTAAGGAAGATCCAAAGGTTTTGAAGCCTTGGTTATATACGCGATGCAACCGCGAAAAAAGATTTCAATAAAAAGGGCTCAATCGATCTAATTCGATAATTTGAACAATGCGACTTATATGGCGAAAGGCCAACGAAGAAGAGCACCTACATATAACTCAGCCTCGGTCTCAAATGTAAGGAAGCGCGACCCTGAATCGACTCCATCTCACCCTAATATATCTCGGTCGAAAAATCGGAGTAAACATTTTTAATACTTGCGACTGTACAGGAGAACTTCGAGAGGTGAGATCGTGAAGTCATTTACACTGACAAGAAGCGTAATTCTTCTTAATGACAACGCAAGGCCTGAAGTAGTCATCGCAATGAAACAAAAATTGGACTCCTTTGACTGGGAAACCTTACAATATCCTCCTTATAGCCCGGACTTGTGTCCTTGCGATTTCTATCTTTTTGGGCCACTAAAATAATCGCTTGGGCGTTCGTGCGCCAAGGCCTTCAAGAGCGTCCAAAGAAATTCTATGACGATAGAGAAAATGAATTTCCTTGGCAGGAGAATATGTAGAAAAATAAAACACTTTTGTAACTGAAATATAATAAACAGAATAATTTTAAAAAAATCAGTCCTGTTTATATTTGATATGTCCTCGTATGTAGTACTCTACACATTATCCAAGAGAGCACAGAATGGTAACCATTCTAAGAGGGCTCTCGAGAAACTTATGCGCGTTTCCCCATTTACGAATTTAAAAAAATTAGGCATAAAATCAAGGACAAACCTAAAGTAGTCATGCACAGAATAAACAATTTGGAAACAAACAACTCGCCTTTGATCAAAACTAAATAATTTACGCAATTTATGCGTACTTTTTGCACCTTATTCGCTGATTACTGTTTGAACAAAAAGTTGTCTTTACTTGGTAGCACTAATCCAAATATGTACATCATCTGAGTTTCTATAGATTTTTTTTCTTAATCTTTTCTCTCAAGTTTATACTAATTATCCTAGCGTTCTTTACAATTAGAACCTCTTGCCAAATTCACAGAGTTTCAATCTACCCAGGCAAAAGTGGGTTCAACTTTCGCATCATTATTCACATTTGATATTGTTGAAATGTCATTATTATTCTGTTTATACGTACCACCAGCTATAAAATTGTCAGCATGTTGTGATTTCTTTGACTTTTTACCTTTAAATTTTCTTGTAAGAATATTTCCGGATACAAGCCCCTTCTTCCCCACAGCCGACTTGGTTATAAGCGCTGAACCACTTGCTTTTTGGGAGCGTCGTTTCGGCGTCATCCTATTCACATATGCATGCCACTGATTCAATTTATCTTCAGCTGCTCGAAGTTCTGCCAAACCTCGTTCATGTCCTGGATTCAAGCCGATTGGTTGAATTCCAGCAACTTCACTGAGATCCACTTGTAATGGGGCCAGTGCGGAAATGGCACGAGAAAGACCGATTTGAGAATGTCGGATTCTATGTTCCATTAAATCAGCTCCGAGAAGTTCTTCATTAGGATCCATTCGAATCGGGATAATTTTGTTGATGAACCAAAGAAGAAGGACTGTTGAGCAGACCCCCCAGCATGCTAGGCAAAGAGCTGCCAGAGATTGCACTCCGAGGAGATACCAGCCGCCGCCTTTGAATAATCCTGAACGACCATTTGTGGTTCCCAGTGGAATAGGATTGTCTGCGAATAGTCCTACAGCTATAACACCCCAGATTCCGCACACCCCGTGAACGCTGCTCGCCCCAACTGGATCGTCTACTGCCATCCGATCAAAAAGAGGCATAGTCAAACAAGCTAACAACGCTCCTAACATTCCAATGAGAAGCGCTTCCCATGCGTTGTACAGAAAACATCCTGCGGTGATTGAGACTAGTGATCCTAGAATTCCGTTTATCAAGTCGATTATATCTAATCGGCCGTCGTTCAGAAACAGAGAATAGCTGAAATGGTTCAAAGATAGACTTCATGAAGGCATTATATTAATAAAACTGTTTGTATACTTACAAGACACTAACCACACCACCTCCGAATGATCCCATCATGGTCATAACAGCCGCACGAGCGGCATATTGCCACTTAGATCCGCTAACACCGTATGTGCTTCCGGAATTGAAGGCCAACCAGCCCCACCATAGAACGAACAATCCCATACAAGCATTGACCGGATTTCCCAGTGGCAATGGACTAATTCCTTCTGAATATCTGCCCAATCGAGGGCCCAGCATTGCGGCCGAAGCGAAGGCTGAAGCTCCACCTTGAAACGTAAATGTTTAATGAGAACTCAAGTGCTTGATTATATTAGCTTACGTGGGAATATAATAGCCCCGAAATTTTATTGTATATGAAATCCTATCGCCCTGACTTACCTATTAAATGCACAGGTCCGCTCCCTGCAATATCAACTGCCCCCAAATTGTTCAAGAATCCATGCTCGCCCCACACCCAACCCGCTGGTATGCAGTAGACTGCCGTATTCAGAAACGAGAATAAACAATATGCCTTAAAGTTACATCTAGCGTGTCGAGAATACGAGAATAACAGTCAGTCAGCAAAACGGCAATTTACTTAATCGCTTTCGAATTTAATGAAAAGGAAATTAGACGACATTTAAGATTGTGTTCTTACCTTTCAGCCATAGCTCCGCTCACGATTGTTGTCGCTGTCGTGGCAAATGAGAGTTGAAATAGAAATGCTGCAAAGATTTGTCCCATCAATGGATCTCCAACCGGTGGATCTAGAAGGAAGTCACCGATGGCTATGAATGGATTCGAAAGTGGCCCGCGTCCGAAGGACATCCCGTAGCCGAAGAGCCAGTAGGTGAATCCGCCGAGGACGATATCGATAACGTTTTTCATCATGATGTTCACTTCGTTTTTGATTGAGACGCAGCCTGATTCCAACATACCGAATCCTGGAATAGTCAAATTTGATATAGGATAATTACAGAAGTTGGGTTGACCTACTTCGTTTTCAGGAATGAACCAAAACCTTTGTTTTTTGTCAGAATCGTAAGATATTTAGACTAGACTAGGTTTGATATCGAATCTTGGTGACAAATTGGACATCCTCAATTAGATTTTAATGTTAGTTGTAGGTTGTAGGCTGTTAGGGGTTAAAGAAGTAGAACTATTAAGGCCTGCTTCGCGCTGATCACCTCTGATATCTCGATTTATTGGTAGTTGTTTTGGGTTACACAAAAAGGCTGACAATTGCTTAGAGGGACACGCTATAGTAAACTCATATCCTGGAATGTAAATCAACATTTCCTGTAAGATACGCATGGAGTTATCCTCCAGGAGAAGGTGAAGGTGCAGAGTCCTAGAGTTCATAAGTCTAGCGGAAAATGACGGATGCAAATGACGGAAACGGGTGGATCTAAAAATCCAGGGACCACCCGGATCATTTGGTATCTTGGTGACCAAGCGCTGCTCCTCCTTCTCGCCAGCAATTACCCAAGCTCGAAAACAAGGCTCGTAAAATTACGTTAAATTACTCTGTTTGACACAGAGAAGTTCGGTCACGAGTATCAGCACTGTATGGGTGCTATGAATGCGGCTCACATAATTTCTACAAGTTGCAATATGGAATGTATGCTGAACCAAAACACTTATTACTTCGAAAGTGGGGAAACCGCCGTTCTTATCTCCAGCCGTTAAGGCTAAGACTGCACCAAAATCGGGCCGAAAGCAGATTTCGTAAGTATCAGAGTTGACGGTGGATGGACTAAAGTCACTCACAAAAAGGCGAAGAAGAAATCGAAAGTGCGAAGTCGCCCAGAGGCAATTGTTATCTCTAGCGAGGGCGATCTGTCGTACGCGGAGATCCTAGCCAAATCCGAACGAGGCAAAAAGGCGATCTCATGTTTAAGTTTAAAAAATTCAACTTGGTCAAAAAGGATGACTCTCGTAACCCAGTGAAGAATTCGCTTGTCACAGTACGGGCCTAAAAACATGAGATCCATATACAATGCAAGGATCTCGAAGAAGTAGCACCAATGATATCGATCGATTCCATCCATGTAGAAGATGCGGTCTCACATTGTCTGAGTTTGAAGAATGGCGAAGTAGAGAGAATAATGCAAAGGGCCGAAATCTATTAACGGCTTTTGTACAGTTAAGGAGATATAGTTCTGGGCAACGAAGATAATGTAAGTACCTTTTGGAAAGGAGAGTCTGCTTTAATCAAATACTCGACCTTTGTTAGCCCTGCGTTAGCCAGGCCTACGAGTAATCCATAGTAGATTGCCCGCGGTCATTGAGCCATGGGGTCCTGTCAGATCGACAGTGTAAAGCCAGATCAACCATTGATTCCATCAAATTGGTCACTGGCTTGGCCGAAAATGTAATTCGTGGAAAGGATAATACCAGCACATCTTACGAGGTACTAATTTCGAATGTGAAAATTGGATTCAATTCAAGGTGTATAGAGAAGTCCCTGGCGACGATTGGTGTTTCGACCTATCTCGTTGCCATTGTAAACATCTACTTGTGAGAAAGGACGCTCTGGTACGGCACCCATGATGGATGTCCCGCAGGACTCCGTACTGACTCCACTGCTGTTGAATACCATGTACAACGATGCTCTTAATCTCTCGGTTCCCGAGGAGGCACGGTAGTGGGTTACGCCGACGACATTGCATTGGTTGTGGCTGCAAAGCATCTGAAGATGTTGAGTTGTGCTCATGCAAAGCAATCAGTGCTGTTAAGGTTAAGGTAAGGAAAAGATGCACGCGGTCCTCATCACCAAGCGCCGGAAGAGAAATTTCGTTCGCATTAGAATTGGGAGTCATATTATCACTCCAGACTCACAGTACAGAATGTTTACTTAAATTGCGCCTTCTCCAGTGAAATGTTCGTAATTGAAATTTTGGATATATTTAATCAAAAACGTTTATCGCATGCGACGCAAGTGAGGTGTCCAGAATGCAACAAAAGTGAGGAATTAGTGGAGCTGTTTAAAACAAAAAAGGAATTCGATCAAGGCGTACAGGTAGTGCAGCTTTCAGAATCGGAAACAAAAATATATTGGAATGGACTTTAGTGATTGTCAACCGCGAAGGACATTGTATTGGTGCCCGCCTCATCCAAGTTATGACCGAGAAAGTATTCCACAAGTATCCAGGAATATTGTTCACAAGTATTCAGCAAAATGCTCGAGCTGATGATCTGAAGCGTGCTTTGCTATTCGAATTTCCGCAACAGCTGAAGCTAGTGACTAATCGCACCCCTTGTGGAAGAATGAAACAAGCACAGTGAATGTCTCTGGAATTCACCGTGAACGGGGACCGATCTGAAAATGTATAGCAGAGGATACGCACCAAATTCCAAGTATATCAACTAAATTTTTCAGTGAAGCGGATGAATTTGCCTGGTGACATTCGAAGTAAGGACGTGGTTGACATTACGGCATGATATGAGCGCCAAATCGACTTGTCACGCGTTTTTATACATCAAGCAGTAGGTGAGCCTTTTGCATGCGGACGGATGATGTTAGAGATTAAAAGGGTTTCTCCAGAAGTGCCAAGTGTATCCAATGCTTTTGGATTTTTGGGCAATTTCCGGTATAGATAATAATGACCTTTTTCACGAAGATGTAAATGCATCCCAACGACACACTCCATGTTTATGTTTTATAAGAGTCTGATATCGTTCGCTGATCCTCGCTAAATGATATGTTGCGTTATCAGCTTATTAAGGATGAATGGAATGACAAATGCACCTGGTCGCACCGTCATTGTAGGTGCTAAACCCTAAATGTTACAGATGGAACATCTTCTGAATCGTCCTTCTGAGCCATGGAGGAGTCAATCTCTCAACTGCACCCACTTCACATATTCATTCATTTCCATCGAATAAAAAGAACGGTAACAGTCGATTGACCCTCTTGAAACTTCGACGGCCATTGAACTTTCTGCATTCGATTATGCACCTGGTATCCTGAGCCACGTTGTAGCATTGTTTATCGTCAAACCATTCGTCCTAAGACTGGCGCCAAATATTTTTAGCTACTTAAATTTTCTGGCTTTTTTAGCAATTATAGAACTTTACCAATTTTCAGTGAGCTCTATTGATTCTTATATATGCCGTATAGCTTTTAGACATGTTGGGAGACTGCCATTTTTGCCTTCAAAGATTCTTATGCAACCTTCGACCAAATGACTAACACGAGTCACTGGAAAATTATTGTCATGGCACTAAAACATGCCATCGGAAAACGAACAAACTCGAAAACATTGTATTAGATTTTAAAAAAATGGACTTCTGTAGTTGAAGTGAAAATCCTGCTAAACAGATCGACAAATTGTGTAAAAATATATTAAATAAATGAACCGATATCCGCAGTTTCCTTCCCCTTGGTATCTGTTTTTAATTCCAAATGCCGATATTTCGGGAACTATAGTACTTCCCTATGTTCTCAGTGCTAGACGTCAGCCGACGGAATATTCGTATTTGCAATTAAATTTGAATTATAATTAACAAATAAACTAGCAAAAGGACACTATTGACTCATTTATGTATATGATCGCAAGGAACACCATGAATAAAGGCTTTTACTATATAAAAAAATTCACACGTTCTAAACAATTTACTGAAGACATTAAAAAATACTAAAAGAACGGGCAAAAATCACACTTCTCATGAATTATAATCACCGCTTGGTTTTTTCTACATATCCCTTATTGTTAAACCACAACTTTTTTTGTTTTAGGAAGCCGTCTTTTTACAATATTTTTGCTCTGAGTCGGTCCTTATTGGGAAGGTCTAATCTTGAACCAATTTTTAGGTGACGAATTCCTTATTAGGCTCATTATTGGTTCAACTCAATACTTACCAGTTTGCATTGTGAAGATAATAAAGGACGAAGTCAGCACCCAATTTGTATCCTCTGTGCTAAGATCGTAAACGCCAGGAATAACATAACTGCTATTCCGTATTACCCCCTTCAAGGCGGTGGCTTGTGATGCTGTAACGTTTACTGCCCCAAAAATACTTCGCGACATATTCGCGATTGATATAGTAATTCTTTTCGAACCGATCCACAAGAAACAAAAATACCAACTGACTACTGTTTACCACATTAATCGGGAAGAAATGAAAGGTCTCATGTGTAGCAAATTGCAAGCAATTAGTTGTAAATACTTTGAATCACGAACAATGCTCAGACGAATTTAACCACAATGGGAGTTTTAGGTCGACCGCAATTTGAAAGACAAAATGGTCAAAAGGTAGCAAGGTATGTGCATGGCTAAGAGACGAAAACTTCTCATAAGAGTGCAAGGTAAAGTAATTCAATTATCCGTGTGTTCTTCCGTGTATCCCTATGTTGTGAGTGCTACGGAAATTGCGAATGTGAAAAGCTCGTAAAGAAATCACTTTTGAATGGATGGAAATTTATAGTAACAAAAGTATGAGAAATTCACAGACCAAGGTCACTACAATTTACCACCTTTCTGCAGTAAACAACAAAAACATCATTAAAAATGTAAAAGAACTAATGATGGTTCGTTTGCAATTTAGCATTTACCACCATTTGTACCTGACGACTTACTACCAATGGAAAAATCGCTGCAAAGGTCACGGAATGATTTCACTACAAGATCGCAATCTACAGGTTCCGATAATATGTTTCCTGCATGTAGATGCGCCATAATAATGCTTCCTGTCCTCTTTTATGTGGAAAATAAGACATCCATCTAAGCTGAAAATAATAAATAGGCTAATATCAGTCAGTGGGTGAACAATAATAAAACGTTATTTCCCGGTGGCATGTAGAGTTATGAGTGGTCGAGCAAAGATTTTTATCTATAAAATTCATGAAATAGATCCCTGAATATCACGGGGAAATCTACTGTCAGAAAGCTGCGTAATGCTCCATTCTCGGCAGAGGAGCGACATGGGAAACAACCTACAGAACATTTTTTTTCGAAACGAGGGGCTTTCGTTGCTCCAGGAGATCCAGATCCAGATATGATCTAATAGTAAAGAAATCAGTCGTCATTTCTTTTGGCTTGAAGTGTCGAATTCATATCCCAAGTAATTTAAGTTGTTCATTATATATAGTTCGAAGCAACAAACATTTGGCTGACACTTGTAGTCACGCTGCTCCCAAAGTAAATGTAAGGAAGTGTTTCATGAGCTGAGTTAGAGCGAAATCACAGATCACTTCTGATTTCAAGATGTTTCAACATGAGATATCTAGTTCCAGCATCCAGGCCTTTAATAGCCCTATTGAACTATTCTATTGCCTTCACGCAATTACAAACAGCAATGACCGCAGCTGGAATTCAAACCCGAGATATGGCTCCGAGATCGCGGGACTGGCAGTTCAACCATCACGGACACAAAACACTAAATGGTATAGGCGCAGTATTCTTTGCTTGAATCGTTGGTTTCGAAACTGGTAAACATTATATTGTCCTTGATTCCTGTCGGCAACGAGATGATGGGGGTATTCCCATAAGTAGTTGCTCCCACTGATGTGTACAAATCCAACATTTTACCTGAAAATCGTCGTATTTTATAGTTAACCTACAATCTAAGTGATTAGATTTCAACGATATGTTTTTAATTTTCATTGCACAACTAACTATTGCAATATATGAAAATCATAAACACTCCATTGAATCCAAACAAATATTTTTACAAAACATATTTTTTTATGCTCAAGGTATTCGTTTTGAGCTCCATCTTTTTTTTTATTTTACATAAAATAAGATATAATCAGCAAATTTTCATTAATCATTCCAACATTACTAGAAGTTTAGCTCACTTCGTTGATACGCGTGTTCGTTTATTGAAAGAGAAATTGATACCATAGCTCTTGGGCTTCTCCTTTTTTGGTGCAGGCAAAGATTCAACAAACCATCGCCATCCGTTCTTTTCGCAAAAATCAATAGCTTCATCCTTGGAATTAAATTCAACTTGCATATTTGAAAGTGGATCGCCACTGAAATGAAATGGAGGAAAGCAAAAATTAGTTTTATTCCTATTTTTTACAGAAATTGAATTTATATTGCATGTTGGAATGTTCCGTGCCTTGTGGTCAATTTTTGATGAAAATTGGTTTTCCTGCGATGAAGCCTATTTTTTTAAGAAATTTCAATAATAAAATTCAACAAAATTTCAATAATAAATCTAACAAGTCGGGAAGCCGGTAGATCAGCGTTTCAGGTATGAAAGGTTTTGTTGACCCTTGTAACCAATGTCAAAACTAATGCCTGCTTCGGAAAATATTCCTCGATATCTGTACTCCATGTGATTATATTGGGCGAGAAAACTGCATACCTCCTTAAGGTGTACGAGGACCTCCCCCTCCGTAAGTTCCACCTACAGTAATGTAATTCATGGCATGGGTGGAAGTTCACAGTTCCTACATTCCAATTGAATTTCTGTCAAGCGGTGCAGTCGTTTCTGAGAAAAGTGCGCGTGGCAGATAAACAGATAAGTACAAAGATCATGTCAAGTCACTACCAAGGAAAAAATTTGTACAGCGCGCAGAGACCATTTGAAACTGAACTGAAGAACCTGGAAGAAAGGTAGCAAGAGCCTAAGGAGAACGTATGGCGGAATGCAGACAACGACATTAACCATGTATGTCGCGTCAACTACGAAAGCACTATCTGTAGATAAAAACGCATCGAATGAGTCTTGTACTATGCATTTTCCATAAAAAAACGCTTACTTCGGGTTCAGACCAAGAGATCCAAACTGTGTTAAAGATGTGGAGAGGAAAATCACTTGGCCAAAGACTGCACTAAGAGTCCTCACTGTCGTCTATGTAGAAAAATCAAAGTTCGCGCTTGCAACCACCTAACGAGTCGTACCAGGTATCCTGCCTACAGGATCACCTTAAGCACCTTATATAAATGAGAGTCATCTAGCTAAATTTAAAACACTGCCAAGCCGCTGAGGCAAGTGTATGAAAAGAAAATTAACTTTGCTATTGTCTGTAACAATACAAGAGTCTCCATCAAAATGTTTGGAAAACGGTCGTAAGTGGGAAGGCTGCGCTGTCGGCTTGCGATAATCAAGCTTTACAGCAACCAATGATGCATCGTAAGCACGACTTTGTGAGGGTTAAGACTGATACCTCTGTATTTACAGCTGTTACGTCGTTCCAAGTATGCAATATGCTAGACAGGCTAGCAAGAGACGCTAAACAGCACAACTCCAAAATTACTGCTGGCGGCTTCCACGCTGGGCAGTTGAGGGAAAGTCGGGAAACAAATGAAAGGGGAAGAATTCTACTCGAGGTGTTCTTCTGCCCAAACATCACCCTCGCCAACGTCGGACACGTAGGCGCGGAGAACTAGGCTCCACTGGCATGTTAGCAAAGAATATACGCATAGCGACCATCAGGCTATAGGTATATATCACCAGTGATAAGCGATGCAGAACAATAAATCCTCATCTGAAGAGATCAGAAACAGTTTGGTCGCCAAGATCACTCGATGAGGAGACATTTTTGGAGGTATTGCGGTTGAATATTGAGTTTACTGGAATGGTTGTAGATAAGGTGTCGCGTTTGCCCCAGAAGAAGCACAACCCTAACTATTCGTGGAACGATGAAATAGCGAAATGCCGTACGGAGTGCCTGAAAGCTAGAAGACGAAGTCAACGCTGAACAACGATACATTGAGTATAAACACGCACGCAAGAAGTTGCAGCAGGCCATCACAAAAAGGAAAATGTATTGCTTGAAGCGACTCTGTGATGAAGTAGATTTTGGTCCATGGCTAGATGCGTAGAAGTTGATTATGTCGGCATGAGATAGTTCAGGCATTGTTTCCCCAAAATTCGGAAACTATCTTTGTAACGATATCAGTGAATGCCAAACACATTTCTATAATAACGGCAGACGAAGTTCTGGACGTAATTAAAAAAGCCCGTAATAACGCAGCCTTCGGTATTGATGAAATACCTAACAAGGCGCTGTAACTTGCAATGAGAATAGTACCAAACAGTTCACAACCTGCCAAAAGGTAAGTTCTTTCCCCGCAGAGAGGAAATTACAAAAACTTGTATGGATCCTGAAACCAGGTAGGCCGATAAGTGAACAAACATCCTATAGATCTATTTGTCTTCTGAATGCAATAGGTAAGATTCTCGAGTGGATAATCTATAACCGGCTATATCTAATAATTAATAGTTGCGGTTATTTATCAGATACGGAATTTGGCTTCCGGAAGGCTCGTTCAGCAGTTGATGCTAGCAAAGTAGTTATTGAGGTAGCCAGGAAAGCCTTTGACGAAAGGAAATACTGAACAAGAACGCCTTCAATTTCGCCTGATGGAACCCCATCATCGAAGCGCTCCACGCGACATAAACACCAAAATATATATTAAGTATAATCTTCGATTACTTCCGACAGCGGAAGTTACTTTACGATTCGGCCGAAGGGTCGAAGACGTACGATGTAACAGTAGGAGTTCCGCAGGGTTCTGTTCTGTGTGTTCTGGAACATTGAACATAATCTGCGGATTCGCAGATGACGTCGGGGTGGTCATAACATTCAATCACTCCGATGAAGCAGAGATCTATGCGAGTAAGACTATCTGGATGATAAAGTCTCGGCTTGAAGACTTCGGGCCGAAGCTTGCCGAACAAAAAAGGGAGTCAGGACTTTTTACAAAGCAGCAGAAGCAGAAAACTATTCAGTGTTGCATCAGTGCACATATTTTTCGCTCGCAACCATCGCTGAAATACTTGATTGTAATTTTCGACTCCAAGCTGAGCTTTAACTGAAGGCTTACCGGCCAGAAAGCAGCGACCATCAGCTCAGCATAAGCCCGAAACACAGTCAACGATTATTTTCAACGCTAGTCGTCAGTTCTATTCTTTCATATGCGATATCAGTGTGGACATTAGCGATAAAAATCGTAGAAAATCGCAGACATCTTCAATCGCCAAATCTGCTTAGTGCTCTCCGAAAATGTTACGCCTACCGGACAACATCTTAAAGCAGTGGATATTTTATACGATATGGCAAGCCGTGTGTACGAGGAGCAGGAAGCAAACTTAATCAAGGAAAGTGAGTGAATGTTCTGAACTGCATGGCAAGCACAGGCTTATCCCAAACATAAATATGTGGACTACACGAAACCACGGTGTCGGGCCTGCTTACACCATTTATCAACATAGCCTGTCATCATTAGGAACGCAAAATGAATACAATTGACATATTTTCCATTTTTTTTATATCACCGAGTGGCTTGGTAACTATAAATTAAAATAAATTTGACCACTTCTCCGTTACAGCATGTACTTCATGCATGTAGGAAGGCTTACAAGCGCAGAGAAAAGGCAATATTTCAATTATTACACATTTGGGTGAAGAGCAAATCATACTGTTGAATATGGAATACAATTTGTCTTGTTAAGGAGCAGGAGAAACCACAGCTTCAAATACTGACTTCTTTTTCGCCTTACGAAGTTGTTTCTCGTGATGACTGAGGAAAGGCACGTTCACTCCATAAGTGAGTGACTGCTACAGAGAATATTTTCTGATCAGTGAACGGCGTTTACTTGTGGCTTTTCTTTGTATAACGATTGAGTTACATTTATTTCCTTTTACGTTTTAGCTTCACTGCAATCATAATTCCGGTCGTAAGGAGGAGCCCAGAGCGCGAGGTCGAAATTATGCGGGTATCCTGATTAATAATTGATCCAAATTTGTTACACTCACCCCTGTAAATTCATAAACTTATATCTGTATACATAAAGTCAACTTTCTTTTGATTAACGTGGCCACTATTCACAAAACTTGCAGTTCTCCTTTGTAATAGGATAGAAAGGAGCGAGCTTGGTAGCGGAGTCAGTTCATCTAGATCCCAAACCAGCACCTAACGTATCAGGCTACTGTTGATTTGGTTTGCCTGTGGATCATTTCCCACCGATTTCGACCCCTCTCCCACAACTTCGGACGTGATTAAAGAGTGGCATGGCATTTTACTCTCTGATAATCTTTGGTAGCCGGCCAGCACTCGAGTTCATAGAAGACCACAGGGCAAAGGACACTATGCTAGATTTTAGATTTGTCGAAAACATTGCAGAGGAAACGAGATTTAGTTTGCTGTGAGTTACTAGGAAAATATTATCGCATAAAGCCCCGCTGGACGTTGGATACATCGCATGCCCATGACAAAAACAAAAGGAGAGAGATTTTTTTTGGAAACCTTTGGATATTCTGGTAGAGAGGATCATAATGCTACTTCACCAGAAGCAGTTTGTTACACGCTCAAGAATTACTTCCAATAATGGTGGTTAATTTAATTGTGGACCTAGTTGGATAAGCTCAACAAGAGGTTGGCACAAAATCTCGTTTCCCAGAAATACAATTTGAGATTTCTTTCTGCTGAAAATTACTCAAGTGTGATATCTAATTCAAAATACAACTTACGTGGAACACCATCCCATCAATGGGTTCTCCCATCGTTCCCTGTTATCGAAATCGATTTTCCAATAGTTAAGATTGTTTGTGCCACTCTGCATTGCATTCTTGGCTGGCATATAAATGCGAACACGCCGTGTTTTCACGTGCTCTTCCGGCACCCCAGTGATTGGACTGATATCAACCTGGAATAAGGACATTCTCAAGTTTGTATTTAATTCACCACTGGAATAGCTTCAGTACTAACCTTTGTTGGCACGGTAATCACACCAGAAAGTTTCTTCTTCTGTTCAACTTCCTCTGGTTTTGCAATGACTGCTGAAGGATCCTTCAGTGGTGCTTCCCGTGACGATGTAAAGACGGCATTGCTGGTCGAGAAGAATGCTCTTGGCCTGGAAGGGTTTGTATTGAAAGACTGATTATGTCACAACAATAGAGGTTAGATGTATCTGGAAACTTTATAACGAGAACGCCATTCTAAAAAAGAAAAAGGTTTGGCTTCTACTCTACCAGAAGGCTGACACATCCTTGGCTAAAATACGAGTAATTGTTGCCATGTTTAGGGCTTATTCGATAACTTAAAAGAGTCCAAACCCCAAGAGCCCAACTAGATTGACAGACAGACCAAATTGACACTTTTTGCGGCCAGATGATGTTTGCAGACAAATAATTTTGTAGTACACTGTAGGAGGAGACAGCAAATCAGCTGTTTCGCCGTAGAAGAATATATAAAATTCGTTATTGTAACGGCATAGATATTAACGAAATGAAGAAGATAAATAATGAAAAATTATTACGAACAAAACATAATATCTAAAATAATAGACACAGTAAAACAAAGTTAACTATATATCAAACTTTAGCTTGGAAGACTGCATAACAATAATCGTTGGCGCAACAATCCAATTGGATCAGGGCATTGGAATATGTTAGCGTACTTCATTCAAGACCGTAACGGTACACTACAGGATCACAGTATCCTATAGGAGGCAATGTGGTCAGCATTACCCTCGCTCGAAATTACTACCATGATTTGACTCAGCTGAGTCGACTAGTATCTGGTATAAAATTACGATACAAATCCCACTGCCACTAGTGAAATTTGAATCGTGACCTTCCGTGCGATAGCCTTGTGCTCTAACCTTTGAGCTATCCGGAAATGAAGGCCATATATGTATATATTATGGGACTGAAGTGTTGGCAATAAAGCAGATCGAAGGGTCGACTTGAGACGTAACTGATTTACTCTTTTGTAGTCAATGGACTGCTATTTTTTGGGTTAAACACCCAAGTTTTCAAAAAAGAACGCTCTTCAAAACCGAGAAGAAAGAGACATCGATTGATTCCACAGTTCCTGGAGCCGACTTCGGTCGGCAGTAAGCCGCAACGACCAAAGTACTTTCACGTACCCAGCGAATTTCAAGTCTATCGACCGACGTTAGTCGGACGGGTAATTTCTCATTTGTTAAGCGGAAGAAGCGCGCTATCGCGCCGCCTAAAGACGACAATACGGTGGTCATCGACTTCGTGGAAAAGGACGAAGAACCGGCAGCGACCGGAACGATCCGAATGCGAGAATTCAATTCATGCTGGCACACATCCAATGCCAGAACCTCACGATCCTGCAGCCGCGAAAGCAGATCGGTCTAACGGAAAGTGCACGGACTGCTTAATCTACCCCTCATCCTGACCACAACGTATCGTCCGTCTCTAAGTCCGGGTCAGCGAACACCCCCGCTGCGAGTGCCGCCGACAACAACACCACCACAACTAATCCAGTATCCTCGTCCATCAACAGGAAGGTTAGAATACCTCCCATCATTCTGCGTGAAAATGAAGCAGAACTTCCCACCATTATCTCGGAGTATCTCGAGTCGCTCCCAGATAAATATACTCTTATAAAAGTGGTGCCAAAACCAAGGTGCTCGTGAACTCAATAAGTATTTCAATGAGACCAGGGATTATCTGGCGAGAAACGAGAAGAGCTTTTTCTCTTACACCCCGAAGAGCCTAAAGCCGGTTAACATGGTTATCCACGGCTTGCACAGGTTCCACGCAAGAACCGATGTGATGACTGCCATTGCGCAGGCCGGTTTATCCGGGGTCACAGACGACAGAGAATACGCGACAAGACGCACTCTACGAGAAAATCGATCGCTCGACCTCTGGGGTTAGTCCCTTTCCAACCGGGCTTTAACATGGCAAAGCTCGCCCGAGCTAAGATGCTCCTGAACACGCTCGTTAAATTCGAGCCTGTTCGCAACAAGGAAGTGACGCAGTGTAAAAACTGCCAACGAATCGGCCAGGCTGCTGTTAATTGTAGCATGCACTATAGGTGTGTGAAGTGCGTCACTTCACACGCGCCAGGCAAATGCCGTAAAACATAGGAGGAAAAACCAGCCTGTATTAAATGTGGTTCGTCTCAACATCCGGAAAACTACAGGAAATGTTGCGCCTTCTGAGATTTCAAGAAGGGCGCAAGAAACAAACCATCATCGAAAGTAAGCCCTGGCGTTTCCTATGCCCAGGCTACCCACGGCATCCCGTCAAGGAAAAGCCGAATGATTGCTACTCATTAGTAGTCTACTGACGGCTCCTGTTAAGGAATTGATTACCTGGCCTTACTCTGGCGAGGCTGGTAAGTCCAGTACTTAGATATTAAGAACTTTTAGCCGTAAGAGGTTTTATTAATCTTTCCTCTTTTCTTATTAGTCTAGTTTATTCTCTTTTTCATTAGTTTATGACTTAGATAAGATTTAGTACGTTAAGTCTTCCATCCTTCTTGTAGTCACCTTCTGTGTTTTTCCCTCTGTTAGTTTAAGTTTTAACAATAATAAAATTGTGTTTTACTGGCAAATTGTGTTTTACTCTGTCGTTACTTTCGGTTACGCTGCTCCCAGGGCAGAGGTGAGGCAGTGTCTGAGGAGTTGCCTCTGCCCTGGACGAAACCGTCATTGAACTTTTTCGTTCTTTTTTGAAAAATGATGGCTAACAGATCATACTATTCAGTCCTACGCATAATGAAAGATAAAAGGGTGCACAGAAAAATAAGCTCCGAATTTTCAAGACCATAATACGACTTGTGATACTGTATGGCTGTGGAGCGTGGATTATAACGCAGGCGTCGGAGAAGTCCATGGACATATTCGAACGTAAAGTTAGTTCTACGTCGAATACTTGGACCGGTAAAAGATAGAGTCAACTGACCAATTAGATACAACCATGAGTTGTACCAGCTCTATGGCGACCCAGCAGCAACTACGAAAATTGCAGTGGGCCGGTTACGTAGAACGGATGGACGACAAGCGAATACCTAACAGGGTATTCAAAGGCACACTCGAAGGACGCCGCCCAGTGCGAAAGCCGCGCAAATGTTGGGAGGATTCAGGGAAGGTTGGGGTCAGTAAAAAGGTGCTGAAACTTTCGAACTGGAAGACGCGGTCGAAACGGCTGGATGGAGTCTATCCTGGAGATCAAGGGCTGATCTGGCCTGTCGCGTCATTAAAGCAGAAAATGAGTTTCGAGGCGGCACGGAATATCGTTCCATATACGCGGATTGGATATGAAGTAGCTAACTGGAACGTGTATCGATGGTTGCCTTCTGTATATAGTTTTCTTGTTGATGGTCCTTCCACAACGACCTGCAACTTAAGTTTTTTTTTATTAAGAAATCACAGATACGCGATACTGTCTGCCTGAAAGAATATCTTGAGTGACCGGAGACGACCTAGAGAAGGTAGGTATCCCAAAACTTATCAAGAAAAAAAATTAACATAATCGATCCGTCCGTCCGCAAATATTGGAGTTCCATCGAAGTGTTCCGTCGACACGCGCTTGCTTGTCACTTTGCTAGCCAGGCGTGGGGTGGGGTGTGTTGGTCCTTTGAATCATCATTAGCATCAATTTTCCTGATAGGACTATCGTGTTGCTAGTATGGTATGCTAACTTGATGCTAGATAATAAATACTGAAAGTTTGTTATAAATTTAATGTTGGGCTTCCTTTATATTGATATCTTCAACAGCTGCCCTGAGGAATCCTGAAGTACATAATAGGTTCGGCTGCAACTTATCTGCCTTCCTTATGTGATAGTCGATGAGGACACATTCATATTCTGGTTTGAGGTAAGGCGATGGGTTGATCCAATTGGTTTATTAACTCCAAGCTGTTAAAGGAGATGAGGAATAAAAACATAAAGCAACGGCGTTTCGTCTTCTCCGACATTCAAATTCCGGATCATATTCGTCGACCTCACGCTATAACAATGCCCCTAGCTCATAATACACAAACTAAACGACCGTAGTATTTTAGAAACTTTATCGAATAAAAATCTATTTAATAGACAACATGATACAAGTGGAAAAACATCTTCGAGTTAACAATATAAAAAATGGAATCTCGAGATTATACAATAAATGCAATAATAAAAAATCTGATACGGAATAAGACGAACTTTTCGCTTATACAACTACCGAGGACGTTACAACATATCACATGAAAAAGTCTAATGTATAATAGTTAATACTATGCTAGTATATCTACGTCTGATTTGTCGGATCTACGTCTAATTCTAATTTCTCAATTTGCAGTTGCTTCCTAAAGGCGCCAAGTTGGGTTAGAACTCCCGACGAGGGAGAGACTATGTTCTTTTGTACTGCCGGTATCTGAAAATAGGGAATTGAGGAAGATTTGATTTGTTAAATCAACACAATCATTCATTTCTAATAACGGGTAGAATTCCACGATGAATATATTTTTTTAAATAAAGGTGGACCGTAGTGCTGCCACTCAAGCTTTTAACAAGCGAGGGTAGTGTACTAACCCCTCTTGCCAATCACAAACATTAATGATTGCACCGAGATGCGAATCCGTGGTATAAAATTTAGATAGTGTGAGGCTGAGGTCTCATCCACTTTGACCACACTTGATCTTACCACCATCCATGCTATCACTTTCCAGCTCTCCAAACCATGACCTTCTTTAAAATTTAAAGGTAAAGAAGCATGAAAAAGTACTTACCTCCCATTTTTGTGCCAACTTCCTAATATTATCTGTCACCGGCTTTTTACTAACGACTTCCTCCCTAATTTTCGTGACTCTTTTCTTAGATGGCTCTCTAAGGAGCGGCATAGAACTTATCTTACTCTTTTGACTGTCTTGCTTAATACTGTTATTTTTCTTAGCGAAATTCAGTGATTTATTGCTTAAATCCCCATAATTTCTTAAATATTTCGATAGTCTACCATTTGTATTTCTTGCTATAACATAAATATTAGTTTCGTCTTCTCCAGGCGTTGCCCCATTGCTTCGACTTGATGTCATGATCAACTTAGGCTCGATCACTTTGCTTTCCGGATTGTAAGCCGTTAGGGGAGGAACCTTAGAAGTGTATGATTTTTCCACTACATAAGACGGGTGGGAGTTCTGCTTTTCGAGTTTGTAATCAAAATCTTTAATGTTTGCGCCATAGCTGATATCAAGCACTTTGAATGATCGATTCGAGTTAGTTTGACTTCGCCCGCTAGGATTTGTGGGTAGACTTCGTGTTGTGAGAGGAGTGTTGGTATCCAGTGTAACTTCTCCGCAGTAAGTGCAAACACTTCGCATGCAATCAACGCAATAGTTTCTCTGATGAAGACAATGGGGACAAGGTTTGGTTCTGGTTTTATTTGAGGCAAGAAATGGTCTTTGGCAATTTTTACATGAGGACAACTCATTTTCCTGACTATTGTTTTCAAGACTTTCATTGCTTTTGTAGTCGAGACGTCTGGACATTTTCACTCCGTTATTGTAAAATATGCAATCATCTGGTGAGAATTGTCCAGACGATTTGGGCATGGACAATTGATCAGATTCTGAATCGGATATGTCAAAGAAACTTTCACGGCTGTATTTATTGTAATCGGAACGCGATGAATTGCTGAAGTATTTGTAGACTTTGTTATCATCATTGGCAGTTTTTGGATTACGTCGTTCCAATAACTTAGCATCGTTACTCAGATTTTGTAGCAATTTCATGCGTAATGTTTGGTTTTGCTCAATGTTCAGTCGTACCTAGGAAAGCGAAAATATTTAACAAAGGCTCAGTGATAATTTCGAGCGTGGATTACCTTCTCCGCTTTAATCCTTTCTTTTTCAAGCTCATCCTCCAGTTGCATAGTTTTCAATTGCTCTTCTAATTTTCTAAAGAGAGATGATAGCATAATTTTTTAGTAAAGGATCGACACGTCACATGTAAAATAAAAGTGAATAAAGGTTTGAGTTTCGATGATAATTGGGAGCTACACCCACAACGCTGGTGTTATAGGAACCCCTTCCTACAAGTTTTGTAGTATATCTCATCGTAAACATCGCTACTCATCTAGATGCCATGACCCAACTCTAATCCAAACAAAAACTAAAGGAAAACTCAGGCACTTACTTGGCCAGTAACTCCTCCTCCAGCTTCTCACGTCTTTTCAACTCCTCAACTTCTTTGCGTTTCTCCTCGATCTGCCGAAGCAATTGTTTTTGATATTCAATTTTCTTCTTTCTCTCCTTCTAGAAAAACATGATAAATTTCGTACCTACATAAATTCCTAACCAAGAATCATCTTACCTCAGCGCTTTCTTTATTTCGATCGGAGATACCATCGCCATTTACTAAAGTATTGAGCGACGTATGCCTCAAATCTTGGAGTAACTTTCGCTTCGTGCTTTCTGGCTTGTCAGGATCATCTTCAATGTTTGTATCACTATTTTCGGGCGGTTTGTCTTCGACTTTTTCTTGATGATAGGTTGTTTCATATGGTTCAGGAGATGGAGCGACTTGATTGTTTTTTACGGGATTACGTTTAGGTTTTTCGCTTTCTGATATCTAAACAGGATTACCGATGAATGCGACTGAATATTATCTACAATTGTGGGATTTTGACTTACCCTTTTTAAATATTCTTGGTATTCACGCTGTCTATCTTTAGCTAAGTTTTGTCGTTTCTGGTCAAGAATATTGAAACTCGGAAAATACGAATAAAATGTGTCTGATATCCATTCTCCCATTGTTTCCTATTGTAAAATTTTATACATTTGTTAAATATCAAGAATTGAATTCGGATACTGTAATCAGAAGCCTAATTTCCCTGGTATATGAATAGCATGCTCAAATGACGACGTCCAACTGACGGTCCGTGAAAAAACCCCTCTACTACAAGTTTCTCGACGATAGAACGCTGCCCAACTGGCAAATTCACAAGAATGCCAACCGAGAAGCAAAGAAAACGATTGCTGTTATCCGAGATCCTGAGATGGCGAGAAAGATCTCTTTCGACACCCAATGCACACAGGATGTCGAATACGTCTGTTGCGTTGATAACGAAAACGAAAATATTTTATTATCCTCCACTTTCACTTCACTCATTGCCGACCCTAGGAGCAATTCCACCTGTCAGTCCCATTGGTGCTTTGAGGTGACAAGGAGGTAGACACCAGGTAGCAACCCTGTGTGGCTGAGGAGAGGCTCCACATGGTGGCATCGAGAACCGCTGTATTCACATGACGCAGAAAGTGAATGTTCCAAGGCCTTCGGTGACGAGAGTCGAGTCTGGACTTGAAGTGGTTTCGGCCACGAAGCCTCATCAGAGATTATCTGGTAGCATGTGAACCAAGATAGTCCTCTGAGTTCATATGCCTCAGGAGAATTCCTCAAGCATATGTTCTACGCTCGTTTATTCGCGTTTGGTCGCCTAGTGGGCGTTTCATGGGGGTTGTGGTTATGTCCACATCGCAGACAGAGTCCTTCGGGTCTTAAGCGTGGAGTTAGGATGTACAACTCCTGGCCATACTCCTTAGTTCGATAGAGGCTTTAGATAGGTCTTACATCCACATGCTGAGCTTGCCCTCAGGATGAAATGATTCAGTCCAGTTTTCCACAGCGGGGCTCTGATTATGGTCACAAAATGCATTCGTGTCTTAAGAAAACCGTGGGGTTAGGTCTACACGGCGGATGGCCATGTAAAACAACCAGGACGTAACTGTCACCGCCACTGAAGTCGAGGAAGTAATGAAACGAATGAAATCGGAAGAGGACCTGAGAACATCGCAACTTAGCTTTGGAAAGTGAAGAGCTGGGACTTAACATTGCGGCTCATTGAGTTCTTCCATCAGGTTTTTGAGGAAGGAAAGCACCACCGTTCCAGTATGGAAAAAAAAATTACCATACCATGAAGATTTTCTAATGCATTTCTGAAAACTGTGTTTGCGACGTCGTTCAAATAACCATGAACCGAACCTGGTTTTTCAAGAACTGCGGAACTATAGATACAGTACACCCTGCGCGATTACTCATGGTTTTTTTTACATTGCATTTCTGGATCTAGAAAAGGCGTTGGACCATATGCCACTCAAACTCATCTGATACGCTCTGCGGCGACACTCGTGTCGCTTTCGGTGTTCAAGTGTCTTTCAGCAAAGCCGATCTCGAGCAGTCTTAAACTGAATCTGAATAAAACAGAATTTTTGATGACTGACCGCAAGACACTATCTCTGTCAGTGGCAGTAACTTGCCCAGAGCTGAGCGATTCAAATATCACGGATCAATGTTATCAGCCAATGGTGAACTGCGTTACAAAATTGCTTCACGCACGCTGCATGTTAATTTGGAAGCCTCGTAACTCCATTCAGATCAGGCCTTTGAAAGATTGTTGAATAGGTGAGCTCCTCATCACCCAACATTTACTTTTGCAATGACAAACCTGGAGCCTGATTTTAGGGATCCATGGAAACTAATTCCAAACGAATCCAACTAACTTACGGGTTTTTTCAAATACGGGTTGAAATGCAAGTTCAAAGCTATGGAAAATGGTCGATTGTTGTTTACATTGACACCACTGAAGCCGCTTGTTAATAATTATTTTCGAGCAGATCGTTAACACAAAAGATATCCTCTTCAAAAGAAACTGTTCATATGAATTCGATTGGAAGATACCATAGCTTGGCTTCGTTGAGTTGAACCGGAAGATAACTAGCAGCTACTGGCTCACAAAAAAGATCAAAGTGAAGGATGCCATAAAGCGTGAATGTCCAGAATTGATCAATATCTGGTATTACTTGTCAATGCTTGAGGCCACAAATTCCCCTTGGTGGAAGTGGCCAAGCAACACGCGAGGAAGCTCGGATAGCGCGAATAACCACCACCAAATGTTACAGGTGCTTGACGATGGACACATGTTTGCAACTTGTCAGGGACCCGACAAGAGGACAGTATTCCGTAGATACCGAAGGTCAGGTAGATCACCAACCGAAGGCTTGGAATGAAAAAAAATTGCCTGGTGAAAGCGTTCCATACACTGCAGGTTCGGGATGGTGTCTTCAGGGCGGAACTAGAAAGGGCTAGGCCATGGCTAGCTTGATTCGCATCCTACAAATTGACATGCACCGGGTGCAGCCGCTCACGAGTTGCTAGCACAAAGCTGAACTAGTGCTAATTAGTAAACAACTGCGAATTAGCAAACGACATGAAATGGAGGCGGGAACTAGGCTCGTAGTTTCAAACACCGGATCCACGCCAACGTTGCGATGCTCAGGCTGCGAAAGACGCATACCTGACATAACTTTTTTGTCGGAATCTCTGGTACCGTTGGTAGACGGATGGCGGGTACACCGCGTTCGAAGCGGTTAACGCTATCTCTCGGGCTGCACCAACCCGGCACTCCCCTTGCGCGTGGAACGTCGTGATGATAAATATCGGGAAATTTCTCGAAGTTCTTGGAACAGGCAGAGTCGTGGTGGAACGGCGGAAATTGCCGACCTACCGAAGGAGTGTCACAAGTTCGCCGTTCAGCACAACCTTTACACGCTCGCGAGTAGACATGCGCTACAAAGGCAGAGTACATACCATGTCGGGATTAGCACAGGAACCCATCCTAGCACCGGACGTCTGGAACGCTATCTCCAGACGACATTATCAGAGAGATGCTGAGGAGATGGAGTAGATGGAAACGTATTGCGCATTACGTAGGAATTCTTCTTGTTACGAAGAAGATTGTGCTCGACCTGGAGGGACCGGATGGCAAATGAGTTCCGAGTTCCTTGAATTAGCAACTCCCGTCCTCCCCTTCCCTCCTGTTGGTGAAAGGAATTCTCTGATTTGAAGGCTCCGTAAGTCGGGAGAGCGGGAGGGCTGCGCAAATTCATCCCCACCAACTCGCAAATTCGTCCCCACGTACTCAAGGAGGCTGATTAGACCCGAGTCTGCAATGGGACTCATCTGAAGTAGCTCTTGCCAGAAGCCGAAAGTTATCTGGTACCCTTGAGAACATATGCTCCAGGAGATTTACTGGAGGATGTACTCTCGGCTCCTGGTGATTTGCGGTTGCCCTTCTTGTGGGAGTCTCATGATGGTGGTAGCTGTGCCCATATTGCGGCAGAGGTGTTAGAAAGGTCTCAGCTCCACTAGTATGACTGTTAAGCTTCCATTCAGTATAAACCAATACGGCTGTTCTAGCCACGGCGCGTTCTGATTATGCTTACTCGGCAGGAGCTCATGTTATACTCCCAGGACTTTTATGTGCTTATATTCGGAGGGCGAAGAGGCAGCCGGAGAACAATCCTATCGACCGAATAAACACCCAAGTGGCTAGGGAGAATTTCCCATTGACTTGCTGGTCGTGATGCAGTAGGGAAATACCCCAAAGTCTTGAGGGATTGGTCCCGAGATTCATCTAAAGTAACTCCGGCCACAAAGCCTCACCAGGTGTTATCTGGTAACATGGCAACCGGGATAGCCCTTCGAGTTCATGTCTCAAGAGAATTTCAGGGTTATGTGTTTTTAGGTCGGTTATTTACGGTTGGCTCCCTAATGGGAGTCTCACGGGGGCTATGGTTATATCCAAATCGCCGACAGAGCCCTTTGGTCCTTCCTTTCTCGTAAGATGGCATACGAAATCCTCAGAATTCCATGAGATTGTGATAATTTCCATGCAAACAAAATACATTCAAGTCCGCCTACGCGATTCCCCGGTACCTAGCCGCAACTTTGTACTAAGGGTCGGATTTGATGAGAATATTTTGACACAAATTGCCTATAATAAATAAAGTTGTATTGACCAGAACCCGTAAGTGAAATCTATTATGAATTCCCTCTCTGCTATAATTAAATGAGTGAAAGTAGCAATAATGACTCCATTGTGCACTAACGTCCACAATATTTGATTCCATAATTTAAATGCACATTAACAATTTATATTAATGAGGGTTCTTCAGAAATTGGACGGGCTGGAGGCTCATAACAAAGTTGCTTACATACAACTAAATGTCCTTCCCTCTTACGGAAAACAATCATCCACGATTCGTTCCAATTTCGCCCAAAGCCCATCATTACTTCCTCAGAATAAAAGCTAAACGATCCTCCTTGTTGATTGCCCATACAATTAGGTGTATATTCGTCCCTAATTATAAATTCGCAGCAAACATCAACTCCTAATCGGACATGTACAATTTGTTCATCATAATCATAATAAACTCATTGGCCTGCTTTATTTCATGGCAACTAATTTTGTCACGAGCCCCAGCAGATTAATACCCCCGGACCCCCAAATTTGACGGCAATACACGAGGATTTTTTAGCACATTTAATTGCCTAACCACCGTCACCATCGTCAAATTACTCCGGAACTTGGTGGCCAGCCTCATTTAAGGCTAATTTAGAAATCAATATATGGAATAAAGGGAAAAACAGGTGCAAAAGAGAATTCATATATTTGATTAGTGTAAAAGAGAACCGGCCTGGATGAGGGGATCATAAATAAATTCATAATTTTATTACGACAAGTTACGAATTTGCATGACATTTTTTTACCCCCGGGGCTCGGTTACCGCAGAGGTGAAATTACAGTGTCGTGATAATTAAATGTGCTCCCTGAACTTGCACTCTCTCGTGTCGTATCTCAGTTTAGATCACGCTAAAAGGCCAAAGCCCGATGAATATTATTTGGGTTATTGGAACTTGCGAGAGGTAATACTTTCTTTTCCTGAGGGGGGATTTATGGCAGTGATTTCATATTGTAGGTAGCAGGGAAGTGAGCAGTGTTTTGTATGGCTGGAATGGTATTTCTGATTCAGCTTTAATGGGGACTAATCTTATACTCGAGGTCATATATTATTGGAATTCTTGCCGGCATTGTACCGGCTTTAGAATGAATGACTTGTAGTAATCGGTTATTTGGTAAGTATAAAGGACTCAAAGGGTTTAGAAAGGGAAAAGCTACCCCCCAATAACTGCTGATAAACAAGCAATAATTGCTCATCAACTAAGTTATCAAAACTATCTCCTATTGCCTACCGTGTTATGACTGGGATTGGAGGTACATTTAAAAACACGACCGCGCTATTTGCTGTCAAGGTGATGGAAGGAAGCACATTGCATGTTGATGTTTAATTTTATCATCGAAATGGACGGAGGAAATTATATTTTGTCGCTTTGCAGTTGGGGCTATAAACAGTGCAACAGGATAGAATCAGGACCATTAACTTATTGGAGGCGTTTTCTACTTTGGAAAAAAGAAAGGAAGTCCGTAATTCGGGAACCAGTTGTTCCCTACACCATGACGAGAGGAACAACTAAGTCCACCCTCAGAAGGCTGTCCTGATTTTCGGTCAATCATATGAAATCTCTGGTCTTATATCATCTAAATTCCCTGTGAATATGGCCTTGACGGGCCCTTCTAAATTTCAAGAAAAGACAATTACAATCGAGTGATTTTAATGCGATGAAGGCATCAACTGGTTCCCGAAATACGTTATTTGCAATACAAAAATCTTTTTTAGCCCCAAAAGGGAACGTATTTTTTTAGGTGAAATTCCAGAACGCTTACGGCAAAGACCCTACATTTGCTATGCAAGCACCAATTAGCAGACAGTAAAACACATACACATGGTATTATTGTCATCACATATGTACATAGTTTCCTGGTATATAATTAAGAGGTGATGTATGCTCTAGCAACAAAGTATATATAATTGCCCTAATGTACTTACAGTGGGTAAGCAAACAGAAAGTGAAACAACATGTCACGCTTATTTCGACGTCAGAGTCTTTTACATTTTCACATTCGATTCCATAAATGTTTCATCACTTAATAATTCTATAAATCGACTTAAATAAATTATGGACGACAAACTTTAGTGGTTATTTCGTTTCTCTTTCCTTCTATGTGAATAAAAAGAATTGCAAGGACACGCACACGAACACTCACGATGTTATTATTGAATCACATAATTGTGTATTGTTGCTTGCGAGAGCCAATTATGGTATTGTGACCCGAGTAAGAAAGCAGGAACCTTTCTGGCGGAGTGTTCTCGAGACACTGAAACTTTATAAGACGGTGTACAGGGGAGCACCTGTCGGATGTTAAAAAGAGTTACATGGTAACTGGCATGCGATCGCAATCAGTCGCCCGGTTGAGGTGAACGAGTTTATGATGAAGAAGGATAAGGGACTTGTAGGAGTCCAGTAAGAAATGGAGTCGTTGGGGGATTTTAATCATTCTGTTGATTGAATAAATCATTCGATTATCGAACTGATTCGTTGTACAGTTTTTAGATTTCGTTCCAATGGATTGAGACTTGCATCAGTTGATACGCCTCCTTGACGCCAAACTTTTCAAAGTTGGTTAACCTTACTAGAAAATTTTAATTGAACTTGATAATATGCAAGGGCGGCTTGTTATTATGTAGCATGAAAGGTATCCTTCTAAAGCAACGGTGTGGGCAGTCTATAAGCTTTCCAATCTTTGTAATCGAAGAGCTCTACAAAGTACTTATTGGAAAAGGTATTCCACTACTTGATAGTTAAGTGAGAAGATAGACTAACTTTTTAGTTGGATTTGATTTTAGAAAAGGACATCAGTGAAAGATGACCTCATTGGAACGGAATATAGCTAACTATCTCTTTCTGGGGTTGATATGTGGCTTTCTCGCAGCCAAGGTCTAGGGAATGTGCAGACGGCAAAAAAACAAAGATCCCCGCTCAAAATGTAGGGACAAGGAAGAGTACATTTAAGATCAGCCTATCAGATGTCAGGAAGGACACAGACCTCGGTGGCGCAGGTGCTAAACGGTATCTGCGCTATCTGGAGGAAGGCTTGAAATCAAAAGAAGGCACATGACTGACATAAGCCTTCAGCATCTGAGCCAAGTAAGTGGGGAGCAGCAGAGATCAGCTCACAAGAGATGAACACTCCAAGGAGACCCAAACCCAAGAGGGGAATGAATGCTAACGCAGTAAAAAGCATTCGATAATCCATACTGCCTAAAGATTTTCTGGAGCAAATACTCAGTCGCGAGGAGCAAAAAATAATTGAGGACCTCATCGTCATCAGCCCTGTAAGTTAGGGTTTAAGAATACACTCAAACCCCTGATTATCATAAGAGACGACTACCAGGGATAGACATTTGTGGGATAGAAATTTGTGGGCTAGGAACCTGCAAATTTTCAAACTTGATTGTTACCGAAACTTCCACAACGCCTGGGATAGGGACTGACCTCACGGCTGCGATCTTTCGCTATCGAAAATAAACTATGATTGGTTTCTGGAAAATGGGCACCCTTTTCGACAATGGTAGCGAGGGTCCTCAGATTGTTCTTCTCCAACTTGAACTAGAATTCCAACGATATAAGCTGGACATTGTGGGTCTAACTGAAGTAAGATACAGGGACTCTGGAGAGTACTTCTCTCCCTCTTTCCACATTTAGGATAATTTGCTTTTGCACTCTGGAAGTCAAGGAATCCGGTGTCAGGTTGTTTCTGACGGCTACCGCTATCTTGACTTAGGAGCCGACTTCTAATAGATTTCTCACTTCAAGATTCCGGTCTAGTCTATTTACCAACGGAGACTTTCGATATATTGGAAAAGGATGCTTTCTACGAGCAATTACACGCAGTTTAGGAGAGGCTCCCTAAAGGTGACATTATGATCGTGATGAGTAATCTGAATGCCAAGGTGGGATCTGACAACACCTTTCTCGAACATGTGTTGGGGAAACACGGTCTTGGCGACCGTAACGATAATGGTGGAAGGTTCGTGGATTTTTGCAACTTCCACCGCCTCATCATTGGTGGCACATTGTTCACCCTTGCAAATCGACTACTTCGCAATCAACAGTAGATTTAGGAGTTGTCTCTTGGGTAAACGAAACAAGAGAAACCTCGAAAGCGATCACTATTTGATGGTTGCTTACGTTCGCTTGCGTGTTGCGGAGTTCAACACCAACCGCTTGTTGCTCGACAGTGGGAGAGCTATCTTGCTGATCGGACGGCAAATATACTAAGTAATCCTCTTGAGAATATCGATGAGCATTGGGTTGTCAAGGCGAGGTCCTTTCTCTTGTAGATAAAATTGATGAATGTAGGGCACATATACAATTATGACATTAGATATACAAAAGTTCAACTTGGACCTTAACTCAGGCGACAGACCAATCATCTTAATTGGCACATTAGCATATAGTCTATCTCCGCAAGTAATCCCGTTCAAGCTAACTCGATTCTGGAATCTATAGGTCTTTCTCCTTAAACATTGTTACCTATTGCAGTAAGAGACCTTAAACTTTTGGTAGGCCCATTTAGTAATAACAAACTTCCACGAATATGCAGAGACCACATGTCATTTCTCTATGAGGTTTGCCAAATATCTCTAATTCTCTCAAATGATCTTGTTCATATTTCATTAATTTTTCAAGAGAATGGTTTGAGGCAATATACTTAGTTCTACCTCAGCAAGATAAAAATAGAATGCTTAGATCAGGGGAAATAGAGAAATAAATAATATTTGGAGTCACTTTATTATATCAAAGTCTACCTGATCTCTTTTGGTAATAGCTTCCGAAACAAGTTAGATTAAAAGAATATCATGCAGCGACGTGCACTTCAGTGGACAGAGCAACGATTCTGTTGAACCATGAGCAAAGGCTCTGGAGGCATGGACGACTTCAGGACGTAAGCAATTAAGTCTGAACAAATAGGTTTATAGTGGGAAAAGTAAGCCGCTTTCATTTTTCTCATTGTCATTGACAATCAACCAGTTCCTTATTAGACGAGCCGTTGATTGCTAAAAATATGATCTGCAAAGCGGCTTACGCAAACTTATGGGTCACTAATTCCGGTAAGCGGTTATTAACCGAGAAATTTGGCTTTGGAATGACGATGTCCAAATGAAGGTAGAGTGCGAATCAAAAAATAAAGGAAGCGATCGGTACTGCAAGAAGGGGCGTTATAAGATCTGACTGACAGCGGAGCCATGGAAGCGGATCGATGAACGGTAAGCTTGAAGGCTTTACTGACCGTAGATTGAATGAAATCCCATCAGGAAATTTCAAAAATCATTCTGAGGGGACAATTCTTCTGAGGATCACAAAACTGATCCAGTTTAAGCATCGGCAGAGTCTTTAGATAGAGAAAAGATTCGTTTTAAACAATTCAGCCAGCCCAGTTCAGCCTTGTTAGCAGAAACACTAGGTATGTTTGCTGTTCTGAATCTTAAAGTACGTTCTGCCGACATCTTGTTAGTAATGCAAGTGAAAAACAATTTCTCTATAATAATTGTCCAATAAAAAACCTCTGTTATTGGTTTCGGTGAAGTCAAGCTCAATGATTATGTCGTTTCGTTTGCATTCGTGCTTGTGACTTATTCCTTAGGGAGCAGGCACAATGTAATGGATTGTAATGGGTAGCCCCACGTAGCCTCAATTCCGGAGAGACTGGATGGAGAAAGGTGGAACCTCGCACAAGGAGAAATCGGAAGAAAATACGACCAGAGGCTATTATCGTCTCCAAACGAGGTGAAGGGGGTTATACGTTCACATTCTCTAAGAGTAAAGGCAGACCCCGAATGCATCAATTTGGGGTTAGACACATTAGGCGGTTCCAGAGAAACGATCTTACCTTGGAAATCGATATAAGGACTAGTAGGCCGGAGAGGGAAGCCATATCGACAAGGACTGTGAAGCTGACCCAACTTGCTTACTGTGCTAAGGAAAGGAGAATGTGGCCCATCGGCACATTGCAAGCAGCAGCAGGTGCTTGAAATACGAGAGAGATGAAGTTGATACAAGTCAACCTCAATCATTGTCAAGCGGCGTCGGACTCAGTCTCGCAAACTATCCGCGAGAAAGACATCGATGTAACTATACTTAATGAGCCATTGGGTTAAAGACCAAACGGACCAAGCAGCGCTATGGGAGCATGAATTTATCAGAGCAAAAATAAAAGGAATCCACATATATAGCTGCTATGTTCTACCCATACCCCCTATACTTGCTGAGTAAAAGCAGGTGCTAAACACGCTGGTTCTGGACTCGAGAGAACATTGGCTGAAAATCATAATAGCGTACTGAACGTGGGCTCTTGACTGGGGCAGCCGGATAACGAACGTGAAAGGACGTGTTCTGCTCGAAGCATTCGCGAAGTCGTGGTACTCGTGAATGACCTTATACTCCTTCCTGGTGTCTACAGTGAGCCTAAACGCTTTAGCCAGTCGAGTTATTTGCTCAATGAGTGTGTAATACTTTCAGTAACCGAGCATCTGCGGGAAATATCTGGTAGGATCGGCAACAAAAAGATCCCAGGTTTATAAACAGAGCATTGAAGCTGGCAGTGAAGACAGGCCCGATGTCTTTGCTAATACCTTCAAGGCGCGCCTAAAAAAAGGTATATTCCCTGCTCGGTGGAAAAAGCAAGTGGGTGTTGCTTTCCAAGCGCAATAAGCCACCTGGAGATCCAGCATTTGTTGGATACAATGAGGAGATGATGGAACGAGCCATCTACAACAGAATGATACCCATCGTTGAAAGCAGCAATTGCTTGCCCGAGTGCCAGTATGGCTTTCGACAAGCTCACTTTACGATTGATACATTAAGTATGGTGGTAAATCCGGCGGAGGATCCGCTGGGTTCTGGCCGCTGCTGTGTCGTGTTGGTATTGACTATCAAAAATGCATCTAACTACGTCAACTGGAACCGAATTAAACGTCGGCTTGCATAGGTGTTTCCGCATAATTGGCGAGTCTGATTGAGAATTACCTCACAGAGACATTCTGTGGTACAGGAACGATGAGGGCCCCAAAGAGATCGTCACGGTGTGGGTGTACAAGGCTCGGCATTATGTCTCCTGCAGTGGAATGTCAATTTTAAGAGCATGCTTGCTCGTCCCGTCTTAGAAGAGGTTACGATTATCGGTTTTGCGGATGGCCAGGCTGTGGTTGTTAAGGCAAAATAATGTAGAGGTCTACGCGGCGGAGACAGTGACGGCGGATGAGAATATGGAAGCAATCTTAATAACGAACCGTGGAAAGAACTCTGTGAAAATTAAAGTCGGTGGACATAAGGTCGTCTCAAAGCCAGCGAGCAAATATTTGAGGGCAATGATTGATGCCAAAAAGAGCCTTGGGGAACATCCAGACTATGCACGACAAGGGCAACGGATATTAGCAGGCCGAAACAGGGTCAGAGTTGCTTCTAGCCGCAGTGGTGCGATCCAATTTTCTTCACACTTCACCTGTGTGGGCGGCAGCACTTCCAAAGTAACAGAAAAGGAAGCAGGTGAATTTGGTTTACCGGCTGATAGCTCTGTCGATTTACAGCCCTTTTTTTAGAATCACATTAGATAAGGCAGTACTGATCCGCATGGATATTCTGTTGAAAGAAAAGACGTATGGAGAAGCACATAGAGCACAGGAGTGTGGCATGACCTCTGGCGACTCAGATGGGACGAATCTACAAAGAGCCGCTGAACGCACAGGCACATTCCCCACATAAGGGTGTGCTTTGAGTGGAAACAGGGGGCGACTAACTACCACATTATTCAGTCCCTCTAGGGACACGATGGTGGCTACAGGCAGTATCCGCATCGCTTTGGGTTGAATGATTCACGGAATTGTCTTGGATTGCGATGCCATAACGGAAGGTCCAGGTCATATAATGTTTCACTGCCCAAGGTTCGCGACGGAAGAAATGAATCTAAACGAAGCGCTGGGAAAGAGCGTGAGCCTGAGTAATATAGCTGCCGAGGTGCTCAGGTCGTTACAGTTTTGTCCGCAAAGGAGGGAAATAGAAAGGAGCAATTAAAAGTAATACCTTAATGGTGGTTCCGAGGCTGATCCCTGAAAGAGCGGGGGTGCGAATCCAAGACCCGCCTGCTCTAACTCCGGTATTTGCGGGACTGAGCTGGGCAGACGTGTCTTCCCAAGATTTTTACACCTTCGTTTTCGTTCAATATCTAACAAATTGAGGTTCAAAACGAGGACAATATAAAGGAAATGAGGCAAACATGAATTGAAGTAAATGTAGATCTTCACTATTAATTACTTAAGGTCCAAGCAAACTTCCACTTACCTTCTCTGCATAGCGTGGAGAACTTGTTGCCGCCCGTTTTGCATTAACATTTGCTCGTTCCTTGTCAACTTTCGATCGATCCGAATCCTCTTCGTCATTGGATGTATTAGAAAAATCTGCAGGAGCTCGAGCCACCGACGATTTAGATCTCATTCTGTTGCACGGCGATAGTCCAATATTCCTGAGATTCTCCGTAAAATCCCTTGGCGAATTCGAAACAGAAAGAACCTTCTCACGACGGCTAAGTAGGTCAGCAGCAGGACATGGTTCTAGGCTCTTTTCTGCCTTCTGAATGTCACTGTTGTCAGCATTTGGAACTTGAATGGAAGCCTCTGTTTTGTGATCTAATTCATTTTGTGCAAGATTTTGGCTGTAAAGTTCCTTCTCATTGGAGAAAGCCTCCTCGTCATCCGCCCCAATCCGGGCGGTTTCATCTTTATTCAAACAGGCGCTGTGGAGACGCCTTTTTTCCGATTCTAGCTTTCTGCGCTCTTCTTGCAGATAACTCTCAAGATTATCATCCATTCCAGGTTGCACTAAATTAGGTTCCTTTCAACTATTAACATTTCACGGAAACAAACACTTTAAAATCACTCACAAACCAATTTACCGGTGGATTTTCACTGAACAGTTACCAAAACAAATGTCATGTTCTGAATGTACTTTCAAATTTTTGAAAGAAGGAATTTGTCTGGCCATATGGGGCTGAGAGGTGGTTGTCTGTACTGAAGTACTAGAACTGAAGGAATTTAGCGTATAAAGGGTGGAATTATTGTTGTTTTTTCTTTCAGTGAAACGGGGGAGCCCCAAATATTCCAGAGCCGTTATTTTGATTTAATCAAGTTAATTTTAACGGAATTGAATAAAACTGCTCTTCAGGGGTCTTGGAATTGGTTTGGGTACTGTTGGGGAGAGAGGGAGGTTATGGTGTATTTTTTCTTAACTAAATGTTGTAGTTTGGAAGCTGATGAAAGTTCAGAGGCATAAGGGAATCAGTTTCAGAAAAAAATAAAGATAGACCAGCGTAGATTGTGGGGAAAGATGACTGCACATAGCTATGGAAATAAATAGGACGTGCAAACTCTAATCTCTGTAGTTAAAGCTAAATCATAGAAACCTCGAAAATGGGAAACTGGAATGATAAAGCGAAGATATATCCGTTGGCATTCAGCTGTAAAAGATACAAAATATGTATGGATGCCGGATCAAAGACGATTACAGATTCTCAGGATATCAGATGCTTCCGTTTTTTTCTTTCTTTGGTTAAGGAGAATAGATTTGTAGAAACAACTGCACCAAAGCAAGCGGAAGAAAAGGGGAGAGTTAACGAGTAGCCAAACACAGACTTACTGAATCGCGACGTGAAGAGGGGACTTGGAAGGTATAAATTATTAAAGATTGAGGGAGGATTTACGAAGAACTCAGTAAGGCTGAAGGTGGTACAGAATGTGAAATCACAGGGGGCGGGCTGTTCACTGACTTGATAACGAATCGCTCTTACAAATCATTAAGAAAATTAGATGAACCGAAGAAACAATGACTGATTGGCGTTCAGAATCGGTATTACGTTGGTCCGACAACATCACCTTGGAGCTTTGATTTCGTATTGATGAATTGATACCACGATGTGAAATCTATATTTTAGAAAAAGCAGATGGTAGTATCCTTTTGATTTTGTGGATAAGTTTCTGTGATATAGTTTGGGGGTAAGTCATTGCTGATACCCCGTCAAACCCCTGCGCGGTGTTCAGAAAAAGGAGGAAACAGTAGCTTTTGTATTTCAAGCAATTTTAATAGCCGGACCCAAAGCCCGATTGTAAAAAGAGGAGGGATGGATGGCTTCAGTTTGAATAGCTGTACCCCTCCGCAGCATCTCAGGTGAGAAAGTGCAGGAACTTTGCAGTCATGCAGATTACTCACTGAGGAAGCTATCACTCCACCTGATAATTGGGGATAAAATGCATTTGGATTTTAAGGTCCGGGTACGGATAACCGGCGGGAGTCGTCTGACTTGGTGACTGAGTCGGGCTTACGTAATGGATAGCACGGCGTCAAAAAAGCTGATCGTGGGCCGGTTCGACGTCTAGGCGTCACGATGGCCAGGAGCATTGTTCCGCCTGCTGCAGCTGTTTCGCCAAAATCTGTGGCGACCACTTCAGCAGGTTCCCGTAGGAGGAGGTAAGGAAATGAACCTTTTCATCATCCGTTTCTACTACGAAATAGCGGCGGAGGGGGTACAACATCTTCCACCCCTTGTTTGCTCTGGATCGGGTGCAGAATTTCTGGTATAAGAAATTTACCAGTGTACACAATCGGTTGGCACACAACATAGATTAGGTCATGAGTCTTGGAATTTCCACCCTTCTTCACTGCGGGGATTACCTACATTATCCCTAAAAAGGACACAGTGCATCAACCCCCTACAAATTCATAACGTCTATCATTAGTGGAAGAGTCAATGTGCACCTCGAGACCAACAACATTCTTTCCGAGGAGCAGAAGGGCTGCCGAGTCGTATCAAGGGGCTGCAAAGAGCAACTTGGTAATTGTAGGATAAGCAACTAGAGGCCCAAGAAACCTCTTTAGTTCTTATATCGAATATGCCGAGGCTTTCGACAGCGTATCGCATATCTGGCGAATCGATATTCTACGTCTGTATTGCTCTTAAACTAATAAAGTTCTAGGTGACAGTCATGGAAGGGTGGCATACCATCTTATTAGTGCGTTCGTCTAAGGGTGCCAATAGCTCAGAGCCCATTTGCATACGGGGAGGCACCTTCCTGGGGGATTTGTTGATTCCCCTTTGGTTTTGCATGACACTGAACCCCCTTTCACGGCTACTGATTGATGTTCGAGGGCATGTTTTCGCAATGAAATATGGCCTACTTGCTAAGTGTGAGCTGACACACACTTGATACATTTAGATGCCATCAAGCTGTATGCTGGTACCTTAGAAGTCTGTTGCAAATAGTAGATATGTTTAGCCGTGATATTCTGATGGAATTTGGATTAGACAAGTGTCGAATCCAACCCATTCGCAAAGGTCATCACGAACCGCATGTCGAACATAGCATTGGTGACACACCACATCTAAGCTATGACCGTGATAGACTTATACAAGTATCTATCTATATATCTTTTGCAAGGAACCCATGCTCAAGTTGGTGATCTGAAGGATGCTCCACTGTCCGAATTCCTGCGGCGTGTAAAACTGATGCTGAAATCGCTGAATTCTCGGGGAAGAATAAAATCGGCGCACTGAATGTATTCGCTATCCCTCCACTGGCTTAAGCACTCGGAATATTGTCTCCTTTCTTCAACGAAGAATTTGTGCACTCTCTGCCTCTGGAAGATATGCTGAGATTCCTAAAAGCCTGCAAACGCTGCATGTCATTGGGTAGCCAATTTTAGGAGGTAGTACAATGAGCATAATAAAAGGCCCGAGTTTTTGGAACTGCGGCTCCTCCCACCAAACTTAGCCAAAAAAAGAAGCAAATTGAGGATATTAGACAACTACATTCTTGTTACTGCATGGCGCGGCACCTCCACATAGTCGCAACCAGAAACTCTGTACTCACTTTGATCTGCTAGTAAGCGAATGATCCATGCACGGAGGCTCATCTGAAGTGGTTTCGGCCACGAGACTTCACTAAAGTTAATCTGGAACAGTGGGAACTGGGGCGGGGGCCCCTTAGTGGGAGTTTCGTGGAAGTTGTGGTTACGTCCAAGCGGACAAGAGCATTTCAGACTTCAAGCGTGGAGTTGCGCTTACAAGTCGGGTACTATCCTGCTTAGTAGTAGAAATTTAAGCAGATCTTGGATCCACCAGTATGAATGCTGCGCCATGCACTCTGTGTAGATGGGTACTTATGTAAACGACGAGTACTCACGTAATACCACGTAATTGTAGTCATGCCAGGCACTTCACATTATATATGCTGTCGCGTGTAGTGTAGTCAAATAACGTGAGTCCGGGTGTTGGACAGCGTAGCTCTTAGGCTACAGTAACATCCCAGACGAAGTACCTAGCGAAGTTTGGGCACTCACAACGGGCTAAGCTACAAACAAGCCTAGTTTCAGGAGGAAATTTGCAGTGGACTTTCCAATCAAGACAGAATGGAGAACCGTCGGTGCGGAGGTATTCTCGGATACATGCAGCGTAACCGATTCACACTGTCTCTTAGGATTCGCCAGTATACTCCAAGCGGAAGTACTGACGGTACTGGCAGCCTGTCGATGGTTGGGTCATGGTCCGAACTTTAAGCATATCATAGTCACCCTGATCGAAAATAAAGCAGCCATTAGAGCTTTGTACTCAGAGGTGACATCCTCCAGGCTGGTGGGGCAGTGGAGAGATGCGTTGAACATAGAGAGGAATGAACAGGCTTGGAGGATTGGCCAGGCGGGGTTTTTCTCTTGGCAGTCCCTCGGTGGACACATTCAGCGTCTAGTTGGCGACTGTCAGGCGCGGAATTTACTTGCATTACTTAGCAGCCCCTTACTTCGAGCGAAAGCTCACTAACTGTGCCAAATCAAGGCATGTTTGGCCCGCCTATAACAAGACCTGACGAAAAGAGATTACGACGGTCTGCACGGAATACTGGCCTATAGCTAGTTTCGGCATAACCTATAATTTGCATTGCCGAAACTGTGGGGGAGGCGGAGAAGACCTCAGGCATTTGCTTCGCGATTGCCCAGCTCTAGCTAGAGCCAAGCTATGGACATTCTTTAAAGACCTCAAGGAGATATCTAACTGTATAGTGGGAGAGCTTTTACTTTTCGTGAATCATTTTGCCCTCCTTGCTCTTCCGCACACATACAACTTTCAGATTGGAGGGAGGTTTTGGACCTCATCTAAAATTGTTATCTTTGGGTATCTATTATTTTATCTGATAAAACCTTTTACCAGAACTATATTTTAGTTAAGTAGATTTTATCTTTTTAATTAAGTCCCATTTACAAATTCTAGTTATTTATTCGCAAAGTTTGGGTCTTATTTTCTTATTTCTAACTCGCTTACACGTTCGCAGACATACACAGAAACCACCAAAAAATGGTTCATAACAATTGATAACCAAATAGATAAGATAATAAATAAATTAGATTTGTGTAAACTATGCGTGCTCGAAGTTAGAGTAAATAAAATACTTCGGTTCAAGGTTACGCGCATGGGACGTCTATATAAATTGCCAACTTCCCGTTGGTCCTTTGACGCTCAATTTACAAACTGTATGCAAACATAAAATTTTACGCTTAAAACTCACATAAGTTTTCTTTTAAAAAAAAAGACACAAATTTTGACTACAAATTATACCCCTTCGACATTTTCTTCTGCATCCTCAAGATCATCTCCCTGCCCACTATCCGTGCTCACGGGGGGTTCGTCTTCATCGCTAGACTCCTCGTCCTCACTCCAATATTGATCTCGCAGCCAGGGGTGTGGCCTAATTCTTTGTGCTGGATTTCGTGCTGCGGCTGCTCGAGCCTCAGCAGCCCCGTCTTCCATGATAAATTCATTATAAGCATCGTAAATAAGATCTTCATTGCCAATCCTATCTGGATCTGCATTTACATTGGGTGGTTGTTGATGATTGTTGCCCGGTTGAATATGATGCCGTCGCCCAAAAACCTGTCGGTTTTCGGCAGGGACTTCGTGCTGGATGTTGTCGTTATTGTGGGGCTGCAAAAGGGGATTATCGCTGTCGCTTGATTCCGAGGGTGTACTGCTAATTTGTTGGTTTTCACCTGGGTTCGAAGCTGATGAGTCTTGAGAACTATTTTCTGGTTCAGCGCTACTAATAGGCTCATCTGATTTTACAGAGGCACCTTCCACTGAGTAACTATTAATCCCAAAAATTGATAAGTTGACAGAGGGATTAGAATCCGTGATACTGTAATCCCCAACTGGAGAACCTAAGATCTCCTTCGATTGTATTCCATCACTTCTCCATAGATCTCGGCTACATGAGGCGGTTTCTGGGGGACGCTCATTGCAATTAATCTGTTCAGTTGCAACCGAGGTGCATTCTTGTCTACTAGTGCTTGGTCCTAGGTTGTTTCCCAAAGGCATTTCTTTATGCGGCGAATATTGTTCGGCTTTTATATTCGCGAATTGTGATGTGCAATTTCCGAATAAAAACTGGATTTCACACCAGGTTTCAAACGCATTCGACTCAACGTTTTTTTGTATACTAACAACTCCTGTTAATATGTAATACTCCTTGAGGTACAGCTCAGTCACACAGATGTCTAAATTGGTGGAAGCTTCCTCCAAATACTTGTCTCGTAGATGATCAACAGTTGCTTTAAATTCAATGCGACTCGAATGATGATCAACAGGTGACACATCATATTCCCGGTTAATTTCAAGTTCTTCGATGAATTTCTCGATTCGAGGCTCAATTAATCCGGAAAGAGGCCTTGGCATATGATCACTTTTTCTCGTTGCGTCTTCTTCATCTCCGTCATAGCAGATTTCTTCTTGATCTTCTCCGTTGGAACTGATATCACTTTCGCTGCAACCGGGGTTATTTCTGGTATAGTTAAGTCCAAAACGACCATAATTTTGGTCGTTTCCGCTGTAACCATTATGACTCGCACCACCTTCATCAATGTCCATACCATCTCCGCTATAATTAGGACCATTATCGTCCTTTATGATATTGTTGTCACCGTGATGGGTGGTATTTGAGGTAATATTTTCGCTTTCATTTTCAACTTCACACCAGTTTCCGCGAATACGTTTATGAGGCCTTGGAAAATCAGGTTCTCCATTGTTAGGAGGTTCCACGCCATTCTCATTAAGGTGTCCGCTTCTTTTTCGCTTTAACTCATTCGACTGGAACGAATTTAAATAAGAGTTAGAATGGCTGAATGTTTTTTTATATAACATCCTGATTTCAAGTCTAGGCAAAGGAGGAGACTCTGAGGTAAGGCTCTGAGGTGTATTGCTGAGATAAGGGTAAGACCAAGCATAGGTTCCGAAGCCACTTTATCAACCGTAGTACTTTATATGGAACCAGCTTGTCAAAAAAAGGTCTATAAGAAGAAGCGCCTCAGTCAGTCCAAAGTAGCGATGGATATTTGGTGGGAATACTTTGAGCAGATATCAGAACAATTTCCGCAACTAGCTCTTCCGAAAGTAACGCCGATATTCGGAGCGAATCCACATTATCATCGCCACAAAAGTAATCAAGCGGATGACCCTGTGAAAAGAGGCGGGTCCTGGCGACATGGTAGCTGGGTTTTTAAAAGGAAAGGGACTCTATCTCCTTTCTTGCACACCTAGCGCTGAGACAGACGAGACCCTGGAACCGGGATAACTTTAACAGGTTTTTCGGTTCACAAGTTTCCAGAGGAAGCATGGGTCTTACTATCACTTCATATGTATATGCAATATATAGTACGTCCTTTCGTGCTGGTAAGGGAACGCTTGACGGATGACAGATCAGGAGATGTGCGTGCATGGGGAAACTTATGCTCAAGGTGGGCACAAGCACGGCCACCCGTGGTTAAAAATTAGCTATGGGGATACACGGAAATAAAACCAAACATGGAGTACCGGTGGTTTTTGACAGTGAGCAAGTGGGCTCCCGGCCGTCGATATCCAACGACCGAAGTTCTTCAGTGCTGGGGACCTTGGCTACTGAAACATCAAGTATTACAAATGCACGGAAGGAAGAACTGTTCCCATTGACGGACCCGTTTAGAAGAAGTTCGATTCTTCGTAGATCCCCAACCTTACAAGCACAAGCCCCCGTGAATGAAAATGTTACTCCCAAGGAGACGAGTATAGCCGGGAAGGACGAAATTATGGCGCCTAATTACCCCAGCGAACTTTATTGCACTTGGTAATGAAATCGTGGAGCTTTGCTTATTTATCAAGGAATGCCGGAGTGTTCATCAACGAAGGCATTCGATGAAGATGTGAGCCAGACAATACAAGTGACGCCCACTCAAAACTGGAACGGCTGAGCGAATCAGTAGGGCAGCAAACCCCTAACAGAAACAGGCCACGATTCCAGAGAGAGTGTGTGAACCTGCCAAGGAATTTGGAAGCCTGACAATACGAAAAAAGAGGGGTAGGAGTAGGATACGTCCGTAGGTTAGAATCATCTCCAAAATGGTTATACATTGGCATTCTCAAGGCTAGCAGACGGAAGATCTCCATAGTCTGTAAGGTCAGGGTAAAGAAGAAGTTTCGCGAGGTCTTGGAGAAGTAATTCGATCTGATCGGAATCAGTGGTGAACCGCTGCGGAGAGACTATGCAATCGCCATCAGCAGCCTACCAATGGAGGTTGCACTCAAACTATTGGCAGCAGGGAGAGTAAGAATGGGCTGCTTATGTGTCGTCTTTGGGAGCACGTGGCATTGAAACGGTGCCTTAGTCGCCTTGGGTTCGGTCACATCGCGAAGGTATGCATCAGTTCAAATAACAGGACGATACCGAGCGGAAGGCCACATCAGCAAGGACTGTGAAGTAGACCCGAATTGCCCACTGCGCAAAGGGAAGAAAGGTTTGGATTACGGGCACCTTGTAGGCAGCGGCAGATTTCCGGAATATAAGGGAGCACTTAACGCAAATCGCAGATTAGGTTGGTACAATACAGACAATTAGTCAGCCATATTGAAAGCACGGTGGTAGCATTTGGGTCAAGGATCAAACGGGCCAAGTAGCGCGGAGAACAAGCCAGGAAATATTGGAGCATTCGGAGGAAGGCTTCACCAGAGCGAAAGTGAAAGGAGTTCACATATACAACTGATATGCTCCATCCAGCGCTACACTACTAAATAAGTGCTCTGGTTTTGGATGCAAGAAGACACTGGCTGATAGTCAAAGTCATCTTAATACCTGGGAACTTTGAAGGAAATGTTCTGCTAGAAGCATTCGCGATTGTTAGGACCTCATGAACTTTTAGAGGGGTCTATAGTGAACGTGCGCTTTAATCAAAGGAGTTTCGTGACAAATTAGTAAGGATTACACTCACAGTGACCACCAAGTAATCTGCATGGAGATCAAGGACGAATTGATTGAATTCGGTGGGTTGGCGAGTTCGACGACGACAGCTTTCGAGGGAGACACGTTTTCTGCGCCATCAAATGGCGCAGAGAACGTGTCCCTGAATGGTAGGACTATATAAAAAGTCACCTAGATTACCCAATGGGTGGCGAAAGTATCCGATGCTACTATGGCCGGAAGTCGACTACTCCCCAGCAGGCAACCCAAATACTGGTAAAATAACGAAATCGCAAGTTTACAAGCTTAACGTTTCCGGGCAAGGACGCTTTACCAGAGGCTTGGGAGAAAACCCGGTGGCGGCGATCGAGAAGAGACACATAGTAACTGGGGGGCCGCTTAAAGGAAGCGATTCGCAAAAGCAAAGGGAACTGCTTCAAACAATTGTGAGAAGATGGTAATATAAACCCTTGGGACGGGGTTGTGAAAAAGCTGCGAAAATCACTCCAAGTGTCCTGTCCGCGCCTTCTGGGAGAATTTTTTTCCACTCTGTTTCCTCATGACGAAAATAGCGGATATCAAACGATCGATGGTCCAGTTCAACGAAGACTTGCCTCCTGTAACTGAGGAGGAGCTACGAGAAATATGTGATAAGTTCGGTGATAACAAGGCCCTAGTTTTGGGGGCATCCCTAACAGAGCTTTGAAGCTCGCAGTGATGACTAGGCACACCTTTCCGCTAATACCTTTTAGGCACGATGCCTAAAAGAAGGAATATTCCCTGCTAAGTGGAAAAAGCAGAAGTTGGTGTTGCTTTTCGGAGTGGGAGCAGACGTGTCTCTCTTAGATTTTCCATCTCAGTGTACGAACAAAAGAAAGACGGGAGAGCAGGTGACAGATAGTAACAAACCAATTTCTGTGGAGCAGGTTAGGGCGGTCGTTGTGAAAGCACGAATTGCTGGATCCCGCTTAGCTTTGAGATTGTCTTTTGCACGAGCGAGGAATCTTTTGCAAAGGGTAAATAAGAAGCCAGAATACTGAGAACTGGAGAAAAATTGAAGATTTCCGAAGTAACCTTTAGAAAGCTTTTCGGTGAAGCAAATGAGAATGTTGCAGACAGTTGCGATTTAAGGCTTACACGAACTCGTGTTTACAAAGTTGAAATGAACAAGATACTTGGGGAAAAAATCACCTAAAATAATGTTCTTGCGGCCTTCGTTGACGATAAATATAATCTTAAGTAAAGGTTTGGCAGTGCATTTAGTTGGCTTCTTAGACTATTATCACGTAATTTAGAAACTCGTTTGAATCGTCCACTTGGAAAGACAGAAGCTTTTCTTGCTTCCGAAGATCCTAAAGCCACCCAGAGTATCTCTTCATATCGCCCTACCCGCTTCAATTCGGAATCCAGCATACTGCAAGTTGCACTGTGGGCAGCATCGGGAGGGAAAAACTTTGTGAACAAATCAAGCGACGCTCGATTCCTCCAACTTGAGGACTTAGTCTTTCAACTTGGGACTAGAGTCCCATGGAAGAAATTCATAGGATTCCTCGAATACTTTACTAGTAGAGCTCGTTTCAGTCCGAAATTTTCGATGTACCTTAAAGAGGCTCCCATCAGAAGTGGTAATCAAGAAATATAAAATTTACTCTTTGGTTCTGATTACTGGGCGACTATAGAAGACAATTAAGGACGCCTGGCGTAATCCCAAATGATCTCATCCCAAATTAGGATATCCGCGATCGATATGGGATGGTACCGAACGTGGAAAAATTATGAGAGATTTTCCATGGTATGGACATCCAGATCAAGACCGTGCAAAAGGACGTAATCCATCAAGACGAGCCGCTGCTTGAGCTCATTTTATTTGAGTAAATTATAGCTGGAAATATGCGACAAATCTTCTGAAAACAGAAGAGATGTGATATGTTAAACCACAGGCGATAGAAGCTTCTCTACCTAAAAATTGCAGAATACTTTACGAACAAATATTTAATACTATATTCATACCTTCACCCCGGAACCTTGGTTTTCCTTTCCGCTCCCGTTGGAGTCATCAGTATCCTGCGCGAAATAATAAAGTTCTTCTAATTTGCCTACCTCCATCAAATTGCATCTTTCATCTGTCTTACCAAATTAATTACTTGATCCCCATCGTCGGAATCGTTGCAAATTTCATCGAAAAACCTCAATCGATTAAAACACCACAATTCCGGCTTGTACTCGGCTCCATTCTTCTGCGCTTCTTTCACTAACCTCCTTTGTTGAAGATATTGCTTCCGAAGACGTCCTATTTGATCCTGAATTAGATCTACGGTTATATCGGGCTTCTGAGGGCGCAGTTGCTCACAGATGTCGTGAAGTTTCCTTTGTCGTTCCTCGAACGTGAAGTAGACAGCCTTATGCACGTTAAAAAGGCACGGATGGAGCTGATACACTTTGAGGAGAGCCAACACTTGACCACGAGTCCAAGACATCTCCGAATATTGTTTATTATTTTCTTAAGAGGATGACTGATTTGAAATGTTGAACGACTCCAGTTCGCTCGAGCGGAATGAGGGGACAAAGATTTCCCAGGTCGAAATATGTCATTTTCTGAAAATTCACCGTTATGAACGGAATTATTTTATAGCTTGGATTACGTATACAGCGTGAAGTGTTTTGCAGTGGAAGGAATGGTGCAGATGTCGACGACTGTGGGATCGGCATCAATTTGATTACCGCAAAAAATGAAAAGTGGTAACTAATAAATTTGGTTAGTAGCTGCAGAATATTCACGTTTTAGTTTGAGGGCGGGGGATCACTGACAGAATGGAACCTATTTTTCTTGTAATAGAAATAGAATTGCAGATAATTGTTCCCAAAAATTAGAAAACAATTTAATACTGGAAAGAAATTTCAAGAATTGGCTGAGAAGTGGCAAGAAATGATAGTTAAGTTTTAAGTGTGTTTCCATAAAAGTCTCTGTCGACAGGTGGTTGGATGGCAAGCCGGGAAGTGGACGGAGTTCTTTCCATTTATCGCCTCTATATTACTGAATTAGAAATCAAATGGCCTGGCTCGTTGTTTCTGAAAAGAAGAATGGGCTAAGATAGTCGAAAAATTGTACTAAGTAAGTCTGATAGATGCTTCCCCCTAATCTCTTTCAACTAAGTCCTCTTATCCTTTTTAAACAAAGACTGCCTATTTGACTTTAAAGTAAGAGTTCCCTTATTAAATCACTGGCGGTTGATGTCACAAATTCCTAAGGGTTAGGAAAAACAAGGGAGCGGGTCCAGCCGACTCAGATTTTCCGAGCCAGCTCGTAGAACTTACGAAGGAAAGCAGCTTCTCTATCCTGCAATTAAAGAATCTATTTGGGGTCCCAAAGAATTGTTTACCTAACGTCGGCAAGGCAATTGGGTTTGTCCTTCCTCACAGTAGCTTCGGGAATGTGGGCTATCCTGAGTCCGGTAACGTGGTCTGTACGGATTTGCATGCGTGTGGCGCAAAAGCTTTTATGATCGTGTTTTGTTGTAGGTGGACCAAATCCTCTTTGACTTGGCGTAGTTTATGAGCCTTAGCTATCTAAAGTCAGCGGCTGCTAATTTGTGCGAGTATATTTCGTATCCCAATCTGAGCAGCCCATCGGCCCGCTCATTCCTCGCTATGTTCAGACTTTTCAGCGCCGATGAGGAGTGGCCAGAGCTCCCTTCAGGCGGATTGCGAAGTACTACTCTACCGAAAACACCAGTAACAAAATCGAAGAAAGATGGGGAATGGATGAGTAGAGAGGAGCAGATCGCTGGACGACAGAAAACGGTAACAACACCGACCGTACATATTCAAGAGGAGCGACAGCAGGAGGTACTCCAGGACCAGGAAAAGGACTCATTCAGAAGAAGTTCGTCAACTTTTCATCTCTGCCAATGTCAAACATCATAAAAGATAAAACGGAGGGAAGGTCAATGAAGGACATGTGAAGGACTATTTAAAAGTAGTAATCTGGTTAGGACTCATGGAGAGCAGAGCCCTGATCTAGCGGAATTACCCTTCACACAGTTTGGTGCAAAAATAATTGAGCTGTCCGAGTTCATCAGGGACAAGCACAACTTGCACCAAGCCATGAAAAATATGGTAAGACCGATTAGAATGCTCTGCAACAAATCGCAGCAGGAGAAACGAAATTCCAAGGACAAGTCGAAATCTGTGGCCCCATCGGTGTGAGAGGCGACCTAAGTGACACCTAATCGTAATCAACCTGCGAGCAAACAAGAGAGTGCGGTGAAAAGATGTGGATCCTCTGGGAAATCAGCAGGCGCCTACGAGGAGAAAGGCCATACAGATAGTTCCGAAAAACAGAACTAAAAGCACCGAAGAGAGAAAGTAGGTCTCCCAAGTGCGAGATATGGCAATCGAATCGGCAAAATCCAAGGGGAATGCAAATGGTGAATGGACCAAGGTAGTTGATAAAAAGGCAAAAGTGTGAATTCGGCCAGAAGCAATTGTGATGCACAATTGGATATAATTCTGTCCAAAGAAGGTTATATAAACACCTTTTAGAAAGGGGGGTCTGCCTCAATCGTAGATCTAACCTTTGTCAGCTCTGCACTGGCACGTGTTATGTCCTGGTGCGTCAGCAAAGACTACACTCACAGCGATTACCGGGCAGAAGACTATCATGCCCGAAACCGAGAAAGATGTCAGGCTGGTCTGCTAAAGCTCTGAATGAGCAAACTTTCATAAAGGTGCGGCTAGACGAACCTAATAAAGCAGGCGCCTCTACGGAAAGAGCGGTTCATGTGGTCCAATGCATCGCCAAAGCATATGATGCGTCCATGAATAGGAGGTGCTTATTCCCCAGTAGAAAATCAAATTACTGGTGGAATATTGAACTAGCTAGCCTTCGATCAGTCTGCGGTAGACAGAATCGACCGAATGCAAAAAGTGCGCGCCTATAAGGAAGCCCGTAAAGCCCTCAAGCTCGCCATCCAACGGAGCAGGAGGGAACGCTTAAGGAGCTCTGTTGGGAAGCAGACGTCGCAGAATCGTGCTGGGGCGATTCAGAGGACATCTCCGCAGATCACGTGCCCTCCACTCTTGTTAAAAATTATCCAGGGGTTATTCCCCCAGCAAGAGGAAGGCACTGACAGCTTTCAGCGACCTGTGAATGTGACAGCAATACCGCCAGTCATCAGTGACGAGCTGCTGGAGATCTGGGACAAGGATAATAGGATGGGATAATTTCACCTCAAGTCTGGGTTTTCCGTATCATTTCCATCTCAGATCCGGATTTTCCCTCTACGACCCTAGTCCCAGCTGTTGATTTCAAGATGTTCCTCCAGAGAGACGGAATCTAATATATCAAAAGCTCACTGCATCCTATCATCCCGTGCCGGCTGAGAGAAGTGTCCGGGCGATCAAAAACTACCTTAAAGCGATGGTGACGACACTCAGCAATTTTCGTCCTAATGCGAAGATCGCATGGCCTATTAGGCTGGTCTAGAGAGAGAGGGAGTTCGGAGAAATCAGATTTTTTCGGGTTTGGGTTTTTTTTCGGGGAAATAAGGTAAAAACACACAGCAAAATAAGCTAAAGAAATAAAAATCTCTCTATGAAAGACTGATGTAGCATTTTCTCGGAATTCAACTGAGACCTTTCAGTTTGGAATATTTCCAATTTACTAGTTGAAAACTCTTGGAATTTGGTCATGAGCTCGTCGATTTCGTTGAATTGCGCCGTGAGTTACCTTGAATTATGTTAGAAGTATGTCTAAACCAAGAGCTTCAAAGTTTTACAAGGGCTTTCCGATTTTTTAAGAAAGAATGAGCTCCTATGTTCCTTGGACAGAATCTTATTGAGTGTCGCAAAATCGGTGGTGCTTTCAATGTTCTGACAATAGTGCAATCAGGACCGCCTTTTGGCAGTGTTGATGGCCGATTTGTATTTATTCAGACAGTACTTGTGTGGCTGCCGATATTTGTGTCCTTAGCAGATGTTAAAGACCTCCCTAGTCAGCTTCCTGTGATTGGACAGATCTTCATTCTGCCACGGTGGCAATCTCTTCTTGCTGTATTTAGTAAGGCGTGAGACTTTAAAGGCGGTTTCGAATGCCTTTTCTAGACCCCCTAATGTTTAATTCCAGTTCGTCTGTCGTGCCAAACTTACCAATTTGCGCACCGGAGAGCTTGTTCTTGTTAACTTGGCCAAACTTTCTTCAGTTGATCTTCCTATTGTCTCTCCGTCTCCGTGTACATCAGTTTGTACAATTCCGCCGGGATACTTTCGCAATCTTGCTTAGAATATATGTGGCCTTTTCGTACTCGCTCTCGAGTAGGATTCCAGTGAACTTCTGTTTCTTAGCTGGTTTCCGTTGTTTTTGAGGGGCCCTTGACGTCAAAGGTTTCAGGTTAGGAATACTATGGCTGGTAGCCGCTATACCCATTTCGACGACAGTGAATTCCAAGCTGGAAACTGCTAACCTTTCCGCCGTCTCGCTCTGGGAGGTCCTTGTGGTTGATTTCAGCAGCCTTCGACTGCTACTGGCTCTTAGCTGGATGCCAGCATCTCGTCCTTCGATGATGCGTCTGACATCACCACCTACTCTTCTATCGTCGTTTTTTTCGTATTTTTCTTTTATAGAATCCATGTCTTGGTCTCCCGAGTAAGTAGGAAGAATGTCCACTCTGGCTAACCCGGCCACCAGGGTGAGGGTCTTATTTGAAATTGAAGATCCCCAAGGTATTCAGGGTTCGCATACTAAAGACCAAGGTACCCATTGGCCACGCAGCCCGTGGCGTAGGCAGTTCCACGTTTGCTTGGGGTCTTGTTGGCACTGCAGGGAGGAAGGTCCTCGGGCTGTTGCTTCGGCTCATCCCCTACTAGATCCACCTGCCCCTAGCACATGACCAGCAGGCAAACAGATCCTCGTCAGTTGGATGAGCCTCCTCCAGCGGCCACCGCGAGGAGGTCGTGTGAGGATTTGCCAAATTATGCAACCTTAACCTAAAGCATAATCAGACTACGCCGCCAATCAGATCCGAGTTCGTAAGGGATTCATCTGAAGCGGTCCTCTTTACGAACCCTCACCAGAGATTATTTGATACCATGAGAACCGGAGTGACCCTCTGAGAGCATAAGCTCCAGGAAGTTCTTGAACCTGGTGCTTGCGGTTGTGCTCATCTTATGGTCAAGACTCCTTGTGAATTTAACGCATAGAGTTGCGTTTTTACACTTGGGGCCGTACCCCTTAATTACGGCAGAGGGTTTAGATGGGCCTCGCATCGACTGGTCGGAAAGGAGCCTGTACCAAGTATAAGCCAGCACCGCCATGTTTCTCACGATGGGGTTGTGATTATGGTCCACAAATCAATCCGTGTCCGAAGAGAACCTGGGGATTATGCCTACATGGCAGGTACTTATGTTGAACCCCAAAGACATTCTTGTCCTAATTTCCTAGTGTCTATATATGTGCCTATATTTAAGACCGCGGAAACAGTCACTTTTCTTTCACTTATTTTTTACTTAGTAACTTCTGCTGAAACAAACGTTTGAATTGGGTTGGAAGTATCTTCGAACAACTGATTCCATTATAGCTTTATTTTCTTCGCATGGAACATCGACATAACAAGTATGCGTCCATGTACAATGTTCATGTGAGAAAAGTTTCAAAGAATTTCAATTGTAGGGAGAAGCCATAGGGAGTGTTCTTATCATGGAATTGCACAGAAGATTCTCCCGCGACAGAATCAGATCACATCATGGAATATTGAACAAAAAAGCTGGGAAGAATGAGCGCAAGGGAAAGGACCTAGAAATAAACAGATAACTCATGTATGAAGTTTGAAAAAAATGGAGAGGAGGGTGCTCATAGATGGGGGTAGATTGTGTGGATGAGATTCAATCGACGTCACTTCTACCCACTGGAAGAGGTTATCAGTTCAAATCGAACCCTTGAACTACTTTGAAGTGAAGGAAAATCTTTTTATCTTCCATCTGCATATCTGCATGGATCTACGTGCAAGCATGTGAAGTTTTCCCTGGAATTTAGGAAAATATCGCTAATTGCATTATCGGTTTACTTCAGTCCTCATATGTGTTCACGCCTGATTCCTGCAGCTCTCGGTCACCTGAAAATTGTTTATGTCCTAGTCTCATGTGAAATATTGATTGCAAAGGAGAACAAAACCCTTTTGTTATAACTTTTCCAAAACCACAATATCAAGTGTTTGCAACATCTCCCATACTCCTGCCCGTATATGTGCACAGACAAAGGATAGAGCGGTTAAACAAAAAGCAAAATAAAAAGGAAAAAGTCTCGGGAAAAAATATAGAAAGAAAAGTCCTCGCTCCAGGATTCATGTGAAATGTTTTATCACGCCATTTCACAATTAACCAACACACACTTGCAGATGTGAGTATGTAAGTGGCAATGTGTTCGTGTATGAACAAATTAGGTAAGTGAAATGCAAAACCAGTTCAAAAGTTCAGCTTTGGCATCGTCCAGGTTGGCTGGTTGGCCGACTGGGCTGGCTGGTTGGGCCGTTTTAATGCAGGCATCCATTAGATGATACACAGCCAACAAAGTATGGAGGAGAGAAAAAGTTAGTCCTAGAAGAAAATTAATCATACCACTGCAGGCAAGGTGGTTGGTTCACGTGGTTGAAGGATTTCTAGGTGGATCTGTATAATTGCAGGTATTTAGTGAATGCAGGTGTCATGTGGTGTATGCCTGAATTTTGATTCCCATTTGCGGTGAGCTGGGGGCAATTTCAAAGTATTTTACAATTAAAATAGGAAACTTTTCTGTTGATATCTCATAGCGGATAGAGGGGGTGAACAAAGTAGACGAAGAGAGTAACAAAAGAAAATGTTCATTGTTTGAAGTGCTATTCATTTGCAAGCTAATTAGGAATAGGGTCTAAGTTCAATGCAAGCTGTTAGGTTACCAGATAGTCCGACTTGTTCCGAAGTCAAGGAGCTCGATGTCACAAAGAAATCTATGTTCTTTGACGCCACTGCTTCATCAAGCGCTAGTCCTTGTTTGTCACTCCGTACTATCAATGTAACCCTCAATATATTGTATTATTACTCTATTCCGCACAGTATCTCTCCTTATCAACGCGATGGAAGGAACTACTTTCGTACATAGATTATCGTCAGTTCTAAAAAAATTCGCTATAATTGTGGGAAAATGCATTCATATGGAGTTGTCCAGGGACACCTTTTTGTTGGTTTTCATCGAAATAAAACTGAAGAAGTATATAATCTTCCAAATCGGTTAGAGTTTACCCATTACAGGATAAGTCGAAGCTTTCGCCGCTTATATCCCTTGTACTCTTTGTTTTACAAAAATTCACGTGTTTGCCCGGAAGGAAGGCTTTAGCCTGACTAAGGAGACTCTCCTGGGTTTCCCTCCAACGTCCAGTTTCAACGAGTGCTCTTCACATTTTAGGACCTTCAAGGGACCCTCGTATGGTGACTGTAGCGGTCTTCAAGTGGCATCAGTCCTCACCAGAACATGGGTGCAGACTTCTAGGTCTCTAGGCGTGTTGACAAGATGGCGTAGTTTGACTTCGATTTGGCAACGGCCTCCCGTACCAGGCGTAACAATTCAATCTCTCTAGGGTCGTCTCTCTTGTTGAGGATTAGGTTCTCTTTGTACACCAGATTAGGAGGGCTGGTAGCAAACCCTTTGCAGGCGGCAGCTAGGACCTGCGACAATAATAGCGGCTTCTAACGTCCGATGCACCTGTAGCTGGAGTCGCGACCTTGAGTCGGCCAATGGCGAATGCTGGGGCCCCTATATCTACTAGGAGACGTCTCCTTATGGGAGCAACACAGTCGCGGAGGTATGGGCTGATGCCCTTGACAAGGACGTGTATCATAAGCGTCTTGCTTAAGTGCAGAGGCGGGGAGCTTTGCGAGTGGCGAAGGAAAAGCCCGAAGTAATGTGTCAAACGCATCCAGGCTAGTTCTCTGATGACAGGAAGGTGTTTAGTTGGTAGTCCGACAACGTACTGTTGCGGGAGTCCAACACTCTGTGCGTAAACGTATTCACCTACCCTACTCCCAAAAAACATTCCAGCATCCCATTGGACTAGGGATGTTATGTAGTTGTCCGATGGCGACTGAAACTGGGAGACTTTCTGACCTTTGAGAAGAGAGCGGATTCGAGCTCCATTCCGTGGTCTGTGATAATTACTCCAGGAAGACCAAAGGGCGGAATTCACTCTCGATAGAAGGCATCACCAAATGACTGTGCTGTAATGTCCGTCAGAAGAGTTGCCTCAGGGCACCGCATAAACCGGTTAATGATGTGTTGAGGTAGGGAATACCCTTCCTTAATTCTTCTCACGCCTAGTGACCTTACAGTTCTGGCATGCGATGTACTGACCTAAGAAATAACGTCTTTGTTCATGAACTGGCAGAAATACTTGATAGCAATTAGTAGGTTCGTTGCCCGAATGGCGACGTCAGAGACTAACTTATCTATGTCGGACACATATAAAATGCCTGAAGTAAACTGGCTACTGAAGACTAGGTGCCGAAGTTGGCGAGGGGACGCTTTGTGGGGCTTTTGTGTTAGGCAAAAGTGAGTGAAGTGCTGTAACACACTTCAAGGTCCTGATCCAATATGGATTGTTGCGACAACGATTATTATTATTAAAAGTGAGAGGCTTATAGTCTGTGAACAAGGTGAACGGCCGATCTTCGAGGGAAAAAAGGAGACATTTGATGCTCAGGTATGCGGCTAATAATTCACGATCGTAGCTGCAGTTTTGTTGAGCGGGATTCAATTGCTTCAAAAGGAAACTCAACGGCTGCCAGCTTTGGTTCACCTTCTGGTGAAGAGCAGGGTCAAGTGCGGTGTTTGAGGCATTGGCGAAGACGGCTAGAGGTGCATCCTGTTGAGGGAGTGCCAAAAGTGTAGCGTCTACCAGCCTGATTCTAGGTGGTTGGTGGTCTCAAACGCTTCTGAGGGCCACACTACCTCCCGTGATTCCTTCGTTTTAGGTGCGCAGACAGGAAGGCGATAAAGAACGACTGGTCGGGGGCACCTTATGCACCGCTACCATTTATATAGAACCTGATGGTGGATGACCTGTTGCGCAAGCTAAAAGCAGTGGTCCAATGCGTTGCATACACAAATGGTCTCGTCTTTCTGGTTGAGGGAAACAGTCGGCTTGAGCTTCAGCCGCAGGGGTGCATGCGCGTCCTTAATGAGTGGTCTCTTGAAGTCAGTATCGGGGAAAATTTTCGGCCGGTAGAAAGTGACACACTTGCGAGTCACAATCGCGACACGTATGCGCTTGTGCTGCACCTGATCGAGTTAAGGCGCGTTTAACCAAATTAGAATGTATGTTGAGGTGTGAACGGGGTCTAAGCAGTAAAGCTGTCAGATCCACATATGTGGGAGTTTTTCTTGCATGTTTTGCATACGCCCCCCTTTTGTTGTGTGCCCGGGAACTGCTCTACACCTGTCAACGGGTGGTGTTGTTAGCGTGTTTTCTTGTGTGTCGTATGGTTTTGGTTAAGCCCATGAAGGTATTGTTTGGTGTTCCTCCTCTGTATTTAGAGATAGTCCGGGGTGCCACGGCCTACAGTGATGTTCGGGTGACGGGGTTAGGTCCGTTTGTCAATAAAAGGTTGCTAGATGAGAGTATAACATCTAAGTGGCAGTATGGAGTGAAAATGGGAAAGGATGGGTCGCATATGAGTACGTGAAATATGTGTCTGCCAGAGGAAGTTCTATTGTGGACTTTGGGTTCGAGATGAGCTTCCGCCTGACGGGGCATGGTAGCTTGAATGAGTTTCTCTTATTGCGGAACGTTGCCTGCAGTCAGGGTTGTGTTCTGTGTGGCGCAGATTCAGAGGACTACTTTATGTTCTTTGTGTTTGTCCAGCGCAGAAGTGGTTTCATCTCCTCTGTGGCTGTCCAGCATACTGTGCCATCTGCAATTTAGATGACGTGGGTTTTTTAGGTAGTGAATGGTATCTATAATTTTAGCCAGTGCCTTGTTAACAGTGATACACTTTGATGCACTAATACACACCCGCGCACACGGCAATTGATGGTGGAAAGGTTTCGTTGCAGATATCCCCTCCGGGTTGATCAGATCCGAGTCTGCAAAACGGAAGTTATCTGGTACCATGAGAACAATCATGGCCTTCTGAGAACATATGTTCTTCGAAAATGTCTGTTCTCGGCCCGGTTGTTTGGGGTTCGCCCCTTGTGGGAGTTTCAAGGTGGTTGTGCTCATATTACGCATCAGAATTCCTTGTGGGTTCAATCGTGGTTTTGCGCTGCACAATTTGGTCGCCGTATCCTTTAGTTGCGCCAGAGGTGTTATATAGGCCTCGCATCCACTGATATTCGCTGTTGACACTGCTCTTAATATAAATCAGTACTGCAGTGCCAGTCAAGGCGGGACTATGATTGTGGTCTCCCAATCAATTCCTGTCTGAAATGGACCGTGGGATTATGCTTAAATGGCAAGTACCAGGACCTTCATGCACAAAAAAAGGAAAAATAATTTGCCCGGAAAATATTCGGAATACCAAAGATTGGTACGATGACAGTTTGGAGTTTGGAGGAGCTCTGAAGTTTAGCATATACCCGCAAAACATGTTTGGGGAAGTGTGAGGTCGGAAAGAAACAGGCGTGGAGTGAATTCAATTCCGTGAATAGGATTCAACTGGAGCTCGGCAAGGTGGATTGCAGAAGGAAAGCGGAGAGTAGAAAAAAACATCGACACCTAATTTGCAGCCCTTCCTGCGAAGTAATACGACAGCTCCTCGGGGAAAGAGGAAGCACAAAGTAGGGTTGCTTTTGGTTGCTTTTAATGAATCTCATACACCGCTGCAAGGACTGCAACCCTGAGGCAACAGTGTTCTTTCTAGGATAGAATTGCTGCCATCAGGGCGAGAGGGACTATAGGACAGAATTCCAAAGGACAGAAGGGAACCTAGGTGGTACCTAGAGGCCCTTATGCTTTCTCAAGGTATCGTGCCTGTTTGCTTCAAAAGCAATTATCAATGTATGTCGATTGCCCGCTGGACTTCCAGATTTGTCCAATAACTTTGCCGTCTTTGTGCGAATGACACGTGTTTTGAGGAAAGTGTTATATTACAAGGACTTGAAACAAATTTCTTCTGCTATTTACCGTAACCAGCATAAATCTTTGACAGAATGGTCTACTTCAAATGACCGGGTTGATAAAGGGCGCTATCAGGTTCCGTTGATACCATATGAAACCTTCGGTCGGATTGTGGAGATGGAATTTGGAATGATTCTTTTGGCTCTTTTGGGTCATAAGTGACAGAACGGGTAGTTATAGCCTAGCATTCAAGGAGAGTCTAATGAACTTTAGTACTGGATTCATGGAAGTTTGAGTTTTACTTTTTCTTTAATTCCGGTCAGTATAATGGAATAGCACTTTCGATTTTCACCGCATCGTTAGGTTTTTGACCTTCTATTATAGATGCCAAAGTTAGTAATCTTCAGGCCGCGATATTTTCCCGGTCTGACCTTGGCGATTAAGGTTTAGCTATTTGACCTTATGTCTAAAGTGTTTCGTTGAAGGTTCACTGATAGTTGGACCTATTTCGCTAACATACCACTTGAAAAGCCCAGGATTGAATTTTTTATGAGTGAGTGTACCTTTGGGTTCCCTTCATCTCAATAAAATCCAGAAACAGTAACCCTTCGCTCCATTGAAATGACGAAAAAGCTATAAAGTACTTTACGTTTTTATAAAACAAAAAGAAGGTGTGGTGTTGAAGGAGCAAAAAGGCCTCTGAACTTTTCCATCTCAGAAAAAAGCTGAAAGGACTTTTAACATTTGAAAAGAAAAGGACCTGCGCCATACCTGCAAAAGATCCCCTAAATTGTCGTTCCTCAGTTTTCCCAGCAGAGGCGCTGGCTCACTGCATCGCCAAAATCCTGAATAAAATCAACCATTAGCCCGACTGTGGAGCCAGTAGCTTCCGTACTAGGCTCCTGGCTCCGTGGGACTTGTCCTTTTCAGTTCCAATCTACTAATTATATCACCCGTAGAAAGGTGTCGCGAGAAGGTTGATTGCACTTCACTTGTACGGACGAATGCATTTGCCACCCACCCCGCCCCATGCACTTTAAAGCATGCTGTTTGTATCTCAACAAGGATTCGATCCAGATCTAGTAGCTGAAAGGATATTTTTCTTGTTTTATCTGCCCACAAAGGCGAGCTTCCATGTGGAAATGAGTCATTTGGATATGTTTGGTGGAATTTTCTGTAGAGATAGTGGTGAGTGGGTGAGCGACAGCAGCAATTGCATTTGTTTTATTTTTTTCTTTAACGGAGGAAAATCAACATAGACGGGCACGTACGTAGGTGTATCTGGTATCTGCATGTACGTACGAATGTAAGGAATTTGTATCTCGAAAGTGGAGTATGTACACACGCTTGTCGCGGATGAGTTTGTGGAGCTTTCACTGGTTTTTTAATTTTGACAAGGCTTTCATGTCGTCCTGGAGTTAGAGCCTTGTACGTAGGGATTTAGATTCAGACCCATGTGCCTATGTGAACGTATATGCACCGCGGGTCGCGGGTATGTAGATAAGGCTGCCATGATGATGGAAAATCGACTTTGGGAATTCGTGCAAGTTGGCCATGTGTAATGTTCTTCGATAATATGTTTGGATAGGAGCAATTCTCTGGGTTGCGGTTTGAAATATTAATAGTGTCAAGGGTAGGTATGTGTGCCTTGAGTAAGTAGGACAACTGTTGCAACACGAACCTGACAACTGCCAAGAAAAATTTTGGAGAACGATTGCATGCAACTTGTGGTGGAATGCATTTGATAGTCCTGGCATTCTCAGCTTTCCACGAACAACCAACCCTCAGATGCCAGTTTGTCCGCACGTACGTAATCGTGTAATCGATCGAATGTTTCGACATGAAAGCAACCCCATTGCTAATATATAAATGATTACGCTGAGCAAAGCGTGGCTGGTTGCCTTCGTAATCTTCCTAATGACCGTTGTTTAATGGGGTTTTCTCGAAGCTATTAGGGAGACGTTTTTTTTCCCGAAAGTAAACTTCGGGTGTTGATGCTGGGGGGATGTAAACTTTGTACTTTACAGAAGTTTCTCACCTTTTCGGTTTTCGGGTGGGTGGAAGCAACGTGGAAACATCTGTGACGCGGTAAAGCCACTTTTATGGGTACCTTGTGGAATTTGGAATGATTTAAACGATTTTGTATTCGAACTGGCTCTGAGCTGGGTACAAAGCTTTCTTCTTTGTTGGGAAAATGTCTTGAATTTTGTATCGAGCTGTGCAGGGTGGCAGGAGCTGAAGTGCTTATTGGCTAATGGTTTTAGTTAATTTTCCTGCATATTTCAGACGTAATGGCATGATTATCGGTTTTGGCAATTTTGAACCTTTTGGATTAATAGATTGGCGCTTTGTGTGGTACCGCTTTAGTGAACTCAAGTGTATGATGACTTGCTTGCGGGTATTTGATTATAGAATTACGAAGAGGTGGATGGGATGAGGCTTACCTTTATTAAGTGATTTTTTCAAGAGACAAGTAAAGGAAGTAGTTCGCAGGGAACATGGGTAGGAGAGGGACGGTTTGTTATAAGTGGCAAATGCCTCATTTTTGCAGATAAATTTCACCAAATTGGCAGATTGCTAAAGTAGTAATCATGGTTTGCATCCTCAGAAGTCGGCACCTCTTGCACTTGACCAGTGAATGCTAAGAGAGTGAAACGTAATTGCGATGTCTTGAACGGTGGTTAGACCAGAAAAGAAGGGGTAGCCATAACAGCATAGAGGGACATGCTCTACCCTATGTGGAGTTGCTAAATCTCCCATCAGGCGCGTCCCTTCGTGCGGATACGTTAAAAAACGGCGGATGTGTTAAAGTTACGGTGGGCTTCGGAGCTCCCGGCCGTTGATATCCAATGACTGTAGTGCCTCATTAGTGGGAGCCTTGGCTACTGTGGCATCTAATGTTGCAAGTGCACGGGAGGGACTAGACCTGGCTTCAATAGCGGACGCGTCTAGAAGAAGCTCGATTTTTCACAGCGATCGAAAACGCTACCCCCAATGAGAAGTGTGAACCGGGAGTATACCATGAAAGAGAAACCTTGTCGTCAAACCACCCGAGCGTTGTTGGAGGCAGCAAGCAAACACCATGGAACTTTCTGAATTTACCAAGGAGCACCGAAATATTCACCATAATATAAGGACCATAATAAAAAGCATTGAGCTGGCGTACGGCAAGGCCCAAGATGAAAGAGGAGTGAAGGTATCGAGCAAAAAAGTGAGGCAGGCGACACAAGTAACGTCTGTTAAAAATATGAAAGAGGAAAAACCGGGGAAGATGCTTCGCGAACAGTTGAGCGAATCAACAGGCCAGCAAGCCTGAAAAGAGAAAAGGGCGCAACTCCCAAAAACGCTGAACAGGTGAAGAGGACGACTGGAGCTGCTAGAGAAACTCACGTAACCGCGTCTCCGGAGGAAAGAAGTGGATCTCTCAAGGTGGATGTGAAAACCTAGACAAAGGTGGCACCTCGAAAGAGAAAAGAACGGAGAAAGATAAAACCGGAGGTGATCATCATCTCCGAACGAAGTGAAGGGTCATACGCTGATATTCCCAAGAAAGAGAATGCAGACCCCGTACTTACCAATTTGGGAGACAATATCAACAGCAGCAACAGAGTTGGAGCTCAAAAAATCCAAGGACGTAATCGCAGATAAATTCTTGAACCAAATCGGAAAATCGTTAGCACAGGAAACGGATATAAGAGAGAGTAAGAATAGGCTGTTTTATGTATGGGATTAGCGAGCAGGGGGCGCATAAACGATGCTTTAAATGCCTTGGTTTCGGTCACATTTTAAAGGCATACCCCAGTCCAAATGATAGATTGAAGCAATGTAGAAGATGCGGAGCGGAATCCCATATCAGCGAGGACTGTGTAGCGGAGCCAAATTGCTTACTGTGCAAAGGGAAGCGGGGTGTGGACCATCGGCACATTGCAGCCAGTGCCCGGAATTTAGGAGAGCTATCAACATAAATCGCAAAGGAGGTTGGTACATATCAATCTCAACAGCTGAGAAGCGGCGCACGACCTACTCTCGCATACCAAACCATCCGCGAGAAAAACTTCCATGTGGCTATATGGAAATGACGTTGGTGGCATTTGGGTTAAAGACTAAACGAACCAAGCAGCGCTATGGACCTGTGGAAAACAAGCCTTCTAGGAAATAATGGAGCAGGGGGGTTCATCAGAGCGAAGGTGAAGGAAGTTCACATTTACAGCTGCTACGTACCCAGCGCTTCACTTGACGAGCATTAGTAAATGCTGAGTGTTCTATTTTTCGATGCACAGTTAGTGATTTTAATGCATAGGCTTTTGAAGGGCGCAGCCGGACAAAAAATGTGAGAGGACGTGTTCTGCTCGAAGCATTCGCGGAGTTAGACATGGAGGACAGGGACAGGGAGAGGAGTCTATATGGAGCTTGATATACGTGACCGCCGATTTAGTCAGTAGAGTCGCTTAGCAAGTCTGGGGGACTACGCTCATAGAGACCGTCAGGCAATCTGTGTGGAAATCAAGGGCGGTTCCGGCTCGAAAAAGAGCTCTTGCAAAACTTTGCGAGCGGCATGCTTCTAAGCAAGGAGGCTCAGGAGAAAATTCGGTAGCGGCGGTTGGTTACAAGAAGCCATTTGACTGAAATTGGACTTAGCGGAAGATAACACGGAGGTGGCCTTTATTACCAATCGCAGGAGAAACAACACTGTCAAAATCCGGGTTGGTAATCACGAGGTAGTTTCAAAATGGGGGTAATGATCGACACGAAGTTGAGCTTCAAGGGGCACCTGGACTATGCTCACGAAAAGGTTAGTTCATCTCTGGTAAGGATGATGCCAAATATTAGAAGGCCAAAATCTAGTCGCCGGCTGCTTATAGCAGGGGTGGTGAAATCCATCTTGCTTACGCGGCATCTGCCTGGCCGTGCGCACTGGATAACACAGTAAACCAGGGAAGGGTAAGTTCGGTATATCGGCCAATCGCGCTGAGGCTGTGCAGTGCATATAGGTTGGTATTACTTGAGGCAGTGTGTGTCATCGCGGGGATAATTCCCTTGGACCTTCTCGCGAATGAGGCACACTGTCTCTACCGGATGAGGAGTGTGAATCCGGCCGAAGTGACTCTGGGCTTCCCAAAATCCACTAGGAAGGAGCTGTACAGGAGATGGCAGCAATGGTGGGATAATTCCGAAAAAGGCTGCTGTTTGAATACTGGGAAACATTTAGGGAATTGTCAGCAGTTCTTAGGGCTCAGACAACCTAGGCCTGATAGAATTTCAAACGAAGGACTATGTCGGTATACCTGTTGACGAGCAGAAATGACAGTGCATAGATCACTCATTAAGAAACCTTTTGATGGTTACATCAGACAAGGGGACACAATATTCCAATAATGTCGACAAGTGTCATCTGAAAGCTACGAGCCGCAGGGCGGTGGAGGGGATACCTAGGTTTCCAGCGAAGTCCTGTCAAGAACTGGCATTTGGCAAACAGTGGTTCAGAAAGGTGATATTTGCGCTTCATGGGGATGGCATACGCGAAAGGCTTTTTGTTAACTAGCTGGGCTTTTTTTAGCCCCTAAAACTTAAACCAATGCAAACTAAGGGGGCTTAAGTTAGCCCATGATTGAATGAATGAACAAGCGCCATATTTCATTATCATCAGATAGTATCCAACTATGAAGGAACAACTCAATCTAATCCTGAAAAAAAACTAAAGAAAAATAATCAGTTTTAGTTTTAAGATTTTTTGTGATTCTACGCGGTGTTGAAGGCGCCCGGAAAATAGACCATGAAATTGATAAGGTTCTGACCTATCCATACAAGTCCACATTAAATTTTCTAATGATCGTATAACATGAATATAGTGGGAAAAATTCTCAAGATACAAAAAACAAGATAGGTATCTTTTAGGCTTTACGAAAAAAATCATCTTGATATCAATTGCAAGAGCTCGAAATAAAAACATTTAACCAAATTACCACTGATAAAACCCTGATTTTGTTTATCTAACAAGTTGTCTGCACTTGAATTAGATAATTACTTTGCGGTGAAAGATTTCCGTCATGTCCGAATACAATGTGTCTATCGCCAACTAATCTACTATAAAAGACCTAATTCGGTAGCAAATGGGTCAGTGCGGTGCCATCAGTCACTTCTTTGAATTCGTGAATTTCGGGACCCTTTGGAACATTTGAAGATCCAGATCAAACCATGGCTGATAAGAAAAATCTTTTGTTGCTTTTCGATCGCCCCCAGGAGCCGATTTTTATGCAAAAGGAAGGGAAGGTTGTCTTCGATGTTCCAGATAATTTCCTTACCGATCGTTACAAGCCAATCGGTAATGACGTCCAGAATCGTTTTGGGGACAAGGCTGAAAAGAGGATTCCAGTGAAGAATATTTCAATTCCTGATCTGAGGATTCCCATGTCGTTGGGGAGGAATGAGCAGTTTTCGCTGTTTGTCCCACGTCACAGAAGAATTGCAGGAAGGTTGATCGATATTTTCATGGGTGAGTAGTTTGGGAGGACTTATCCCTATTGGGGATTACTGATAACTCTCTTCGTTTTAAATAACAAATTTCAGGTGTTCGCTCCATTGATGATCTCCAAAGCGTTGCGCTCTATGCTCGTGATCGTGTCAATGCGTATCTCTTCAACTATGCACTCTCTGTTGCACTGTTGCATCGTCCAGACACCAAGGGATTGTCTCTTCCGTCATTTGTTGAGACCTTCCCTGACAAATATGTGGATTCAAAGGTTTTCTCTCAGATTCGAGAGGAAGCTTCTATTGTACAAGAACAATCCCGTATGCCAATTGTGATTCCAAGGGATTATACTGCCTCTGATTTGGACGAAGAACATAGGTAAGGACCTTTTCAATATTTTTTAAGATCAAACATCTTGTTAGAATCCTCGAGTTGTACTTCAAAAGGTATACTAACTTTATCTGTCTTCCCCAGATTATGGTACTTCCGCGAAGATATGGGAATCAATCTTCATCACTGGCATTGGCATTTAGTCTATCCATTCGAAGCTGCCAGTCGCGAAATTGTCAATAAGGACAGACGTGGCGAACTTTTCTATTACATGCATCAACAGGTCATCGCTCGGTATAACCTCGAACGATTCAGCAATAATCTGGCACGTGTCAAACGTTTCAATAATCTACGTGAACCCATCCCGGAAGGATATTTCCCGAAAATGGATTCGTTGGTGGCAAGCCGTGCTTGGCCGCCGCGTTTCGCGAATACTGCCATTAAGGATCTTGATCGAGAGCTGGATCAAATCAAACTTGATGTTGCTGATTTGGAAAGGTGGCGTGATCGTTTTTATGAGGCTGTGCAGCAAGGATTTGTTGTAGATGTGAGTGAAAACTAGGTAAATATTGCAAAGGGATGAATATTCACGATTTTTTGACTACAGGAGAGTGGAAATCGAATTGCCCTCGACGAGACTAGAGGCATTGATATCCTTGGAAATATGATGGAATCTTCAATCATTAGTCCGAATCGTCAGCTTTATGGAGATCTCCATAACATGGGACATGTGTTCATCTCTTATGCACACGATCCTGATCATCGTCATTTGGAATCATTCGGTGTCATGGGTGATTCCGCAACAGCCATGAGGGATCCAGTCTTCTACAAGTGGCATGCATATATCGATGATATATTCCAGGAACATAAGGAAAGCTTGACTCCATATACGCTTCCTCAAGTAAGCAATTTTCTTTGTTTAAGTTCGCATGACCTCTTCCTCTAAATAAGGGAAGACTCATAAGTACACCTAGCTCTTCCATTGCAAGATGTTACCTTTTCTTTAAAATCTTTTCAGTTAAACTACCGTGGCGTTACTGTATCCGGAATAACCGTCACTCCTGAAACTGGTCGTGCTGATACCTTCCAAACATTCTGGCAACAGTCTGACATCGATTTGTCTCGTGGAATGGACTTCGTTCCACGTGGAAACGTCTTCGCTAGATTCACCCACCTCCAACACAGCCCGTTCACTTACACCATTAACATCAATAACGAAGGAGGAGCGGCACGTTTCGGTACCGTACGTATTTTCCTGGGACCGAAGTTCGATGAACGTGGCACGGAAATGTTGTTCCGTGATCAACGCCTACTCATGATTGAACTGGATAAGTTCGTTGTGTCCTGTAAGTTTTATTGGATGTTTGACCACAAGAACTTTTTTGATTGTGGAATTATTTTCAGTGCGTCCAGGACAAAATACTGTTCGCCGTCGTTCAACAGAGTCAACAGTAACAATCCCATTCGAACGAACCTTCCGTAACTTGGATCAGAATCGCCCAGCTGCGGGTACTGCTGAAGAAGCACAATTTAACTTCTGCGGTTGTGGCTGGCCGAATCATATGCTTATTCCAAAGGGACGACCCGAAGGACTACGTTGTCAACTGTTTGTTATGGTTTCCAACTACGAAGATGATAGGGTAAGTCTTCCTCAGCTTCTTTCCATACTTTTCCAGACTCTATCAAAAAGGATTATTTTAGGTTGACCAAGACTTGACTGGAACCTGTAACGATGCCGCGTCCTACTGCGGTGTTAAGGACCGCCGGTATCCCGATCGTCGTGCTATGGGATATCCATTTGATCGTTTGCCACGTCAAGGAAGCGATCGATTGAGCAATTTCTTGACACCTAATATGCTTGTCAAGGATGTATCTATTGTGTTCAGCGACAGGACTACAATTCGAGGACAAAAAATTTAAATCAGGAGATTTGGACTGGCTTATATTATATATGTTTGGAAAATATGTTAATCGTGATGATATATGAATAAAATTATGGTAATTAAAAGTGTGTCCTTTTTAAGTGAATTCACCTAAAAAATTAGGGCTCGTTTTTTATGGTAGTTGGGATAGCAAGAGATGAAAAATGGTGAACCTGTGCAGGACATGGCTATGAGAAAGATATCCAGAGCAGAGACTTGATGTGAAGGAGATTATTAAGAAGATCATAGCAAGGGGGTCGGCATAGCCAACAGTGGATGTCGTGGTGAATAGTAAGGGGACCAAGGATGCCTACTGCGCCATTGAAAAGAATAGAACAAATTGGTTGGGTCGGGGTCGCCAGCATCAAACGATTGTCTTACTCCAGTGTCTCCTTCCCCTTCTTAAGCCGTTGTCCTGTTCGGAAGCAGATTTGGCGAATCGAATTTGCCACTTCTCTCACTCATAAGCATGGCTCGGTTGAAGTTAAGAGGTTTTCGCATCACCATTTAGTGTATCATACTATCACTAGTTTCCCATTATGTAATGGGAAATGGTAGCGAAGAAACTTATTGAAAGTATGACCCCCAGGGCCGGCAAGAAATCCCGAATATCGCCTTGAAAGTGGCAGCCAGGACAGCACCAAGTATGTTTATCCAAGATTTCACGGTATGCCTTGGAGAAAGAGGATTCCCCAAGCATTGAAAGGTATAAAAGCTGGTACTCATTCGGATGTCAGGTAAATCATTTGGTGACACCTTCTCAGCTAGGATGATATATCTGGTCAATACCATTGGTAAACTACTTACAGCTATCGAAATGGAAGGAGGCCTTTCTGACAAGCAATTCGGATTTCGTGAGGCGAGGTTAATCGTAGACGCAATCATGGTGACTGGACTGGCAAAGGCTGCAATAGAAGAAGGCAGTGGTAACCCTAGATGGCTGAAAATGTTCAGCATGTTGTGTTCGTTTGACCAGGTTTGCTACGAACTGGACATTATTGGAGGCTGTCGCAGATAGGAGTTTATCACTTGATGATATTGTAGAGTCCATGCTGAACTCAGTAGAGGTTTGGAATCTAGTCGAAAAAGTATTGAGAATTATTCACGAAAAGCTTTGGCAGGAAGAATTCCGAAGGAAGAGGGAAGGAGGAAGCGGAAAAGAGCCACAGTTAAGGACTGATTCAGCCTCGCCACGCAATGCTTTAGAGTAGTCCCACGGGGGCTGGTGGAAGAAGAAGAAGGTGGTTTTACCGAATAAAACTGTCACATAACTCCATGGCAGGAGCCAGCAGCAGGTTTCAAATCTTTCCATGTTCCAACGATGAAAAAAAAATGTTAAAACTTTGGAAATAATTTCCAGCGCCTGTCATTGGTATTGCCCATTATCAGGAGTGCTTGGAGAGATGCAGGACTATTTTGAGTTCCAGGTTACCAGTTAAAACCTCATTTCGATTACCAATTTGGGTCCTATGTAGATCGACCTTAAGGATACTTTAGGCATATAAGATAGACAGAGAAAAGGGACACTAGTGCTTTGCTTACTAAAGGCAGTGAGGACAATTTCCCCAAGGTTATCTTCTAATGCATTTTCCAGTCCTTGGTATTGCCACATATTGATGATATCAGTCGTTGTCTATGCATCTTTATGTTGTATAATTTATCTTCATGGTAACATGGACGTGTGAATACGCACTGTTCCCTTCATTTACGTCTTCAGGATATGCATTTGCAGCGCCCATGGGATCATATGCATTTGCTTTTGTCTCCGTTTTGTATGGAGAGATTCAATATCCAGATCTTCTTGTAACCATGGTGACAATAATTCATTTGGAATTAATTTAATTTTATAGATATGCTGGGCGTCATAATGGCTTTTACTCACTTAGCTCGAGTAAGGACTACACAAGTGAAGTCCTTGCCCAGACCACAAGCAAATTCAATTATTATTAGGTTTGGTTGCAACCGCAACCACATTGTGCAATTTGTATGCATTGTAGTAACGTAGGGCTGGCATCATTGAAAATTATTTCTAATTTGCAGGATGGGAAGTTGTAATCAATTTTGCGGAGGAATATCAACTGCAGTTAACATCCCTCACCCCATTCCGCCTAAACGCATGCACTTAAGTAAGTTTCTGTTTGAAAGAACTTCCAATTTTCGAACGGGAAAGTTGTCTTGACTTTAAAAAGAAGAAGTTTCCTCCTTCCTGAGTAACTGCTCCTTTCTAAGGTCATGCTCACAATTAAGTTCATTAGCTCAACTCTTCATGGTTGCGTAGACTTCCGCATGCGAAAGATATCTTTTTTCACGGAGAGAGCTCAACAAAAGAAATCAAATGAAAGTCTAATTTCAGAGAAGGAAAATAACCTAATTACGAGCCCAGTAAAGCGGACTTTTCCCTGTTTTAAATGCGGTACTTAATTCAAACGTTGTTGGCTTAAAAGGTCGCTATTAATAGGCGCTACGTGACCTATAAAGAGATTAGGAAAAAATTTCAAAAAGTTCAGCAATCATGTAAGAGTCATTTGGCGAGACGAGGACAAAAGCAGGCATACCAGAAAAGTATATGCAGGCTTAGTCCTATTTCCAGTGCGTTTGGTTTTAAATGGAAATTATGCGAGAATTGAGGCACAGGGAGTCATTAGACTGTGATGCAATGTGCTTTCAATGCACTATGAGGGCATATGTTAAAAGTTGGTGATTAGGAACTCGCTGCCTTTACAAATTTAACGTGGGTCGATTTATAATTTGTGATGGTAGCTAGAGCGTTTTTGAGAGCTTCTACTATGTATTTATCCAGATAGTTGATTTTGAAGAGAAAGGGATAGAGGGGAAAAGTGTGATGAGGAGAAGCAGAGGATGGAAGAAGGGGGAAATCACCCAGCTCAACGTGTGGTTATAATTCTCTTCCTGGATGAATGTCGGTTATCCATCGATAGTAGAGACTATCATCTACTGTATTATCTTGGTAGGATTGATATCCACCTGGTTCTTTTTCTTTACCAATCATTATCTTCTCTCTTCTCACTCACTGTCCATTATTCCAGTCCTTCAAATTAATTTTCAGACTTTTTCCCCTTTTCCCCTTTTTCCCCTTCCCGACGGATCAGCGCTCGCTCGGGGCAACGCGGTCTACTAATACCGGTTCAATGCGCACTATCTGACCAGGGTTCCGAAGGGGGTGGCTACTGATACATGCCACAACTACCACCTTGGCAGAGTTAGGCTCATATCACCCCATCGAGTTGTCGGTGACTCCTGGAACTCTCAGCGCGTCTCGGCGTATATTGGCCATCAGCAGTTCGCTTTTGACCGAGAGACTTTCTTGAGGCTACTACCTAGGCTGCAGGTATATTGCCTGCTAGGAAGTCAGAACTACTTGCTCGGGCACCTCGGGGACGCCACCGCCCGTATCGTAAGCGGCTCGTTAAGGATCGTTGACGACCCCTGAGGGCTGTTGCTCCTAACACGCATCAACTTCAACAGAATACAACCCAGACAAAGCGCCTTCGGATTATCACCTTTTCCCATCAATGACGCATGGCTTCGCTAACCAGCACTTTTGTTTTTACGAGGAGAATGGCCTGCCGAATACACTTGACCGCGGTGACAAAATCAAACCCGGATCTCCTGGATCTTACTGTCACCCCTAACCTATTCGAGATTTCTTACTTCTTGGATCTGGTTCTGTCGAAAGTATTCCCGTTTTGGGAGCTGACCTCTGTTGCTCTTCTCGACTTCGTTTCCATTGTTAAAGGTGTAGGTCTATTCTTAGTCTGAGCGTCTCTTTCGCGTCCGCGTCTTTCTTTAGATAGCGTAGATACTATTCAGTTCCTGCACTATTGAGCCCTGGTTTTTTTCTGAGGTCTGGTATGCCAACCTAAGGTGCTACCTATCTAGTTGTTTCATGTGACTCAGCGCCGGTGACCAAATGAAGATGTATCAATCTGGCATATTTTTTCACCTATTCTCAGAGGCATTCGTAGTTAACAACTCTTATTTTGATATTCAGCGCCAAAAGGACGAAGTTAATTAATTTTCCAAAGGCTCACATGAGCCCTTGTTATAGGTTATGAGATAAGAGTAATACGGGATGAGGTATGTGCTGAAAATATTGCGGGGAAACCACAAATAAGTGATACAAAAGGAACTCATCAGACGGAATGGCGACAGGAAAGTGTGAAGGAAGTAAAATGTGTTCCAGATCAGAGCTCCTCCTATTCCAGCGAAACACCGCCCCATCACTTCTTCGTATTGCTTCACTTCCTAGGTTACAACTAATCCTCCTTCGAAAATCTCTCAATCCGAAATGCATCAAGAAATAGCATCAATTTTACTGTAATCTCCAAAAAAAGGAGGAATCCCTCAAACACAAGACTCCATTTCACACTTCACAACTTCTTTTCAATTTGCAACAACTTTCACGCTAGCACAAAGAAACGGATAAATCCACCATGTCTGAAGTCATTTTAAGTTGAAATGACAACAATGTTCCCTTTTCCACATAGAGTTGAGGGAGGCTAGGCAGGATCCCTCTTTTGTTTTTTTCTCTCCTAACTTCAAAGTTTGTTTGCAGAATAAATGGCGAATTCCCGTTTTCCACTTTCCCAAGTAAAGAGAACTTTCATGTTATAGTAAAACATTTGTTTCTCATTTCCCAACTTTCGTCTACGGAGCGTAGGAGTTAAGGAGGAGAAGGATCCACCCTTCATGCGAAAACTAAAACAGATGCTTTTTCAATGTCCATGTATACTCGTATAGGACATTTCACAGCTTTACGGGGCAACGTGTTTGGAATTTATCATACTATACGCGATTTAGGGGATTTAGGACAAGATGGTTGGACAGATATAGGGTTGCGGATACATAGTAAGTATGCAAGGACAATTTCGAAATCTCCAACAAAACTTAAGCTGGTTCCCGATATGATAATGCGGTCGTATAACGCTCAGCAGGTGAAATGAAGGAAGGTCCTTGTGTAAGGAGTTTTGTTGTTATATTCCAATCTCAGGATGGAAAGATACGGCGAATTTCTAACAGGAATTCTTAGCATGCATCCCCTGCAATGCTGTAGGATTGTTGCAAAGTTTTTTTTCCAGTTGATTGATCTCAAAGTATCCTGAATGTAGCCAAGACTCAGTTCATATTCAAAGGAGTTTGCAGGAAGTGACGTTGTACATACTTTCTGTATATATTTCAGTATCAAGTGGGCTTCTTATAGCTTCTCCGAGGAAAGTTGAATCCTTTTTTCCTTCTGAAGACGTTTGCATAATGGAAAAGCTAATGATGTGAATTTGACATAAATTTTTCACTTGACTGACGATTTATAAAAAATGGAAAATATTGAATGCAAAGAGACATCTTCAATTGATGTTCGATCGTCCTTTTCTGGGTAGCCCTTTCACTGAGCAAATGCTCCCACGTGAAAATTGTGTAGCTTCTCATTGTTTTTGCCAAATCTTTCGTACTTTGTCCACTTTTATCCGTATGGATTTTCATATAGGCACGCTCCAGGGCTCATTGATTGCGTTGAGTGCTTTACAGATGATAAGATTCAAATTGGGGTCGAATTGTAGGAATCTATTTGGTTTTATTTCCTGGTATTTTTTTTTAAGCTCACAGAACCACTTATACTTATGTTTCCTATTGGTTTGAGCATTTTTTCTGTAATATATATTTATTGGAAGAAACCAGTTCTCCCCTTTGACACGTAAAGGGTTTCTCTTTAAGGACTTCAATTTCAACTTGAAGCCTTTCTTTTTGATTTTATTTTTCGGCCCGGTCCTCAATCCGAGGATCCACCCGACTTCTCGAATCACTAAATCTTTTTTGGAAAAACCATACCGACTTCGCTTTCTTTCACACCCCTCGCTTCACTTTCGCGTGACGTAAGCGGAGCTGGAACGGGGCTATAAATTCCTTGACTTCGGTCATACAGGGAAAGCTTGTCCCAGCGCGAATAACAAAATCGGTTACTGCAGAGAATGCGGAGTCGAAGGCCACATCAGTGGAAAATTGTACACTATGTCAAGGGAAACAGGAGGAGGGCCCTTAGGCAAACCGTAGACAAGGTTAACACAAATCAACCTCAACTACATCGAGGCGGTACAAAACTTAACCTTGCAGATCATCTGCTAGAGATACGCCGATGTGGGCATAATTAGCGAACTCTATCGGTATTAAGGTGGGGGGGGGGCATAGGCCAAGCAGCACCATGCTAGAAGCATTTGCAGAACTGGACCTGGAGGATTACACACCTTTCAGGAGAGATAAATGCGGTGCATAGTACACCTTACACAGTTGAATGTCAAGGCAGCCAAGAGAGTCGTCTGGCATGTTAATGAACCCTTATTGACAGTAACTCTTCATTCACTTCAAGAAAACTTTCAGAAGCGTTAACAGGGAGTTTTACTCTTTCACCGAAGCGAGTCCTTCTTGTCATCGGTAACGTCGTTCACACTGCCTTATTCCGAGGAACTGGTGTGTTTCAATGGACCCCCGACTACGTTAATGGCATTGCCTTCCACTAACATCGAGCCACGGACCCTGGTGATAGGATTCCAAATTGACAGATTGAGGGAGACATATAACGTCGGAATGCATACTAAGAAAGCCGAGATTTTCAATTTGAAGAGTCACGGTCAAAGTTAGTATAGGTCCCAGGACGAAAAGTGGATCGGTACCCATGATGGAGCATAAAACCTGGGAAACGCCTGCTGACAACCCTACACGGAAAACCGAAGTTACGAAGCCACGGAAGTAGCCTCGAATAGGATGGATTTTGCAATGACGAACCCGGCAACGGAAACGGAACGACGATTTGCGCATTTTCTCATGGATCGTGCTAAGCAGCTAGCCCATATCCTGTCCCAATATAAGACTGATGTAACAGATGAGTTGGACAGTGATCGGCTTCCTGGAGAACACACCATATGTTATAATGACCGTCCAGTGACCCATGCGCTCGGAGCGCGTTTCTTAGTCAGACATAAAAGGGAACATGATACCTTCTACGAGGATCATACTTGGAGGTTTTAACAGTTGGGACGAAGCCCGTATTCAGGCGATACGTCGGCGTCCATAGCTTACATAAAGATATTAATGATAACGGATTGCGGATTATTCAGTGTGTAGTATTGCACGGAATATTTGTTGGAAGTACCTGGTTTGCGCGGAAAGCGGTCCACAAACATACGTGGCCCTCTCCACACGGGGCCACTTTCAACCAAATTGACCACGCCGGAGGCCAGTATAGACTCGGATCACTATCTCGTTGGCACAGTGCTCCGGGCTGGAATTACAATACCACCTACAATCCCCTTTGACAATCAGCTGGGAGTGAGTACTGAAGCCATTCACAACACAGCCTTCCGTAACACCTAACAACCGCAGCTAACAGATGTCCTGGAGATGAAGTAGGATTGGCCACTTTTCTCAATAAAAGAGTTGAATGAAAAAGAAGAAGGGGCCAGAATGCGATGGTATCCTGGCAGATGTATTTAAATTGTTGCTCCAACATCGACCAGACCTAGTGCTCAGTGGATTCAACGCTTGCCCGAAAGAGGACATATCTCTCTCTCAAATCGAGCGAAAATCAATGGTTAAGTACCTCGGAGTGACTTTTGACTCAAAGATGATCTTCTTCGAGCAAATCACGAACAAAACTGCATCTAGAGTTTCAGCCTTGAGTCGGCAATGGCGAAAATTGATTCCTGCATCGAGTAGGCGACGCGTTCTAATAAGTGCAGAACAGTCTATTCTGCTGTACGGCGCGGAGGTATGGGCTGATGCTCTTGGCAAGGAGGTATGTCGTAAACACCTTGCGTAATTACAAAGATGGGGAACTTTGTGGATGGTGTCTGCCTATCGCACTGTCTCCAAACCAGCTATGATGAAAAGACTCAAGGAAGGAAGTTGCTTGTGAAGAACGCCAAATTAGGTCCGTGGCTGAATCGAAACCATCGTGAGACTGACTGAGTTAAGTACGAAGGTTCCCAGTTTTACCTCCACAAGAATGGGAAGCGACAATCTCCTGACTTTGTGCTTTGCAATGGAGTTTTTTTCCTGTGGACGTTGTGATGAGATTTGTTAATAATTTTATTTCAACACAGGGCACGATAAGGAGTGGTGACAGGTGCCGTTGGTGTGCGTGTTACGTTCAGGTTCCTCTTGCTGCAAAGAAGATAAAGCTCGACTGATGGAGGAGCCGGATCGCAGGGAGTTCCTTGAACTAACATTTCCCTTTCTCGTTTTTTTCCGAGGGTGAAAGGAATTCACTGACTTGAAGGATCCCCGAGGGCTAGCTCGATATAATTTACTAACAGTTCCATGCTAGTTCTCTGACGAAGCGAGGCTGTTTAATTGGTAGTTCGCCGACTTCCCATCGCGGTTGGGCAAACTACCAAAAAAAAAGATGATAAAATTGCAAATACAGCAGGTTACAATCCTGATGTAACGACTATATCCCAAAATTATCGACAGGGTGGGCTCCAATCACTGCTAATATGGGGTAGTAGATGAACTAATACAAAGATGTCCAGAGATATGCCTAGCATTAATCCAGCCAAGATCGCCATATAAACATTTGGTATAGGGCATACGCTTGATTAGTTGATGCGCTAAGCCATTGAAATAGGAGGTCGTCGTTCAAATCTGACTGGTGACAGAGGTATTGTGACCGGAATTTGGAATACCAGTATGTGAACCGTTACTGGTTCGAAATGGAGTGTTTTAGCATATCTGAAGGCCCGTATTCAATTTGAATTGTTGCGTTATTGATTTTTCTGGATGTACGTAATAAAAGAAGTGGTGACATCGGCCTTGAAAGGCATCTCCACGACGGTTGATTACCTTCGCTTCCTTTATGAACTTTTAGCCTTAATTAGGAAAATGGTACTAATTTCTTCCAAAAGTCTAGGGGACAAGCTATTGGATTTACATTCAGTTACCTCGGGAGTTTCCCTGGGTTTCACCTCGGGTCCCACATATAATCTGAGCTGATGTTCTTATTGACCAAGCTGTTTCGTAACCTGCAAATCTGAATTTCATCAAGGCAGCAGAAACTATTCAACAATATTAGTGGAAACTTTAACTAGTTCCTAAGTTGGGATGAAGAGCGACTTCCTGCCTTTTGGAAACCTTTTTCGGCCGATCCACAATCCTACTTTTCACTTTTTAAAATTCGCATTGTAGCATCCTCATCCAAGGGCCAAGGGTTGAAAAAAAATACCTAGTTTGCGCGCTTCGTTGAATACAAAAATGAAAGATGACAATAAGAAATATAACAAGATTCACGGATTCATTTTCGTACAAGATTGACGGTCATCGTCTTCTTCTGATTAAACATGTACATAGCACACCGAAAAAACTACTCACAGGCATATACAGATCACTATTTAATCACCCACTTAACCATCCCTCTGCGGCCAAGCTAGGAAGCTGCTACATAGTCTATGAATATTGAAAAGCCTTCCGCCATCAAAAATTAATTGAATTGCCATTCACCATGATGAAACGGCCATCAGTCTAGGCATGACAGCTACATCACCTTAACCAAAACCAAAATTCGGAAACTTTCATCATTTGCCCGGTAATGGAGGGAAAAAAGCGAAAGTCGACGAGGATTCAACTCTCCTCTCGCCGCCCCATTATCTACACAAGTGGACGTACCGAAGTTCCTATACAAGATACTCACATGGCCTCAAACATCATCTTATGAGGATAGAAAGGACACAGAGTTCAATATGATATGAAACGTAAACAAAAGTCAGAGCACGTTTAGGCCATTCATTCAGTCTCGTGTGACTACCCTTGTTTATTTGATAGGGGATGATATTATTCCATGTTCATTTATAATCCTATTACATTATAGATTCTCGAGCTGACGGAGAGTAGCGTTGCCTGCATTAGGAGAAATCAGTTATCATACGCAAGGACACGCAGTCGATTAGGAGAATGGACCGGAGTTCATTTTTCTAATGAATTTTAAATGGCGGGAGTGGGGATTTCATTTGACTGGTTAATGAAGGAAATATGTTTTGTAGATTTGGACAAAATTAAGATATTATTGTTCTGACTGATTTGTCTTTACTAAAATGTAAATTTATTTTTTTAACCTTGGCACCTCGCTTTTTATAGATTATCCTCTTGAAATAGGGATTTTTCGTAAACTAAGGACTAAGAGATCTCTTCCGACTATCCGACTTCCAACATATTAATAATATGGGTAGGTTTTTTTGCCAACATCGCTAGTTTATCCATAACTAACGATAAGGAGTCGTAAAATATACCTCTAGTTATCACAATTTTTTGGGGGGAAGGGGTAGGTTGGTGAAGTGCATCTACGCACAAGTGTATGACTCCTGTCTCAGACAGAACACCGACTTAAGCGCCCCCCTGATTTACCTAGGACTCTAACCCGGAATCGTTTGACACACTGCCTTAGCCCAGATCTTTTCAACAAAACCTCGTGTTCCAGGTAGCCTCAGCAACCCTGCCATCTCTCCTACCCATCTCCCTTTTTTTTGTCTTAAGAATGCTTTGAGTGTAAGGTGCCACTCGGTTCCACGTGGCCCACTCTGCAGCGTGACCTGAATTGTGGTGTCCGGAGACACTTGACACAACTCCATCGAAAGTTGATGGCGATACCTCTCCCACCTTCAACAGAAGAAAAAAGTGGGCCAGGCTTCATCCACCACATCCTTGCAATAAATGCAGTGGGGCTCCGATTTATCGATTGTGTGCACGTAAGACTGACAATACTCGTGTGCGCTGAGCAACTGGATTAGGTAACAGCCAATCTTACCGTGCTTTCAATTGAACCATGGCCGCACGAATCTACTCAAAAATGCTCATATTCTCGTCTATCATGATGCCGAGGTATTTCACTGTAAGAGCATGGTTTCACCAACTTGAATAGGAAGGACGTTCAGTACGACGACATCGGTTTTCTCCAGATCAAGCGAGAATCCATTTTCAGCCATTCATCTACTAACTCGACGCATCACTATTCCCAGTGTGCCCTGAGTTTGCTGAACCGTTCGTGTGGTAATCAGTGCCGTAACATCATCCGCTTATCTAACCAGATGCGATCCATCAGGCATTTCGTGTCACAGGTACGGGTCAAGGGTAGATCCCGAAGTCGTCGCCGATATGACTTTCCTTTTTAGCTGTCCTTCCCGGGTCTCTCTCAATATCTGCAGTAAGTAGCTTAGAGTATGGAAACGCCACAAGGAAAAGCACTCGCCGGTAGTGACGACTGCGTGTCTCAGCCAGCTTGGATTGCCTCCTCAGCCGCATCAATTGTGGAACGCCCCGCTCTAAAACTATATTGTGTTGGTCTCCCGCAGCACATACTTCATCAATAAGACTTGGCTTGAAAAGCTTCTCAAGCAGCTTGTATGCCGACGGCGCCTAAGAGTCACCTTTGCCCTTGTTTATTAGTATAAGCGTCGCAAATTTCTAGCGGGAGGAAAAACACCCATTGTCAAACATACCTTGACTGCGCTGAGTAGCAAATTCGGTTTGCATTTACATACAAATTACAGCACTTCGCTGGGAATACCATCCAGTTCTGGGACCTTTTTTGCCAATCATGGACAAGACCGCCGTCTAGTTGTTTTACTGGGAACAGTGGGCAGCGTAGCGGCCATATCCAAAAGGTGTGAACCTTGAAAATCGGATTGGGGTATGTCCAATTCCTCCTCCAAGGAAGCGAACCTTTCCGAAAAGCGGACAAGATTTTTTAGATGTGAGGTAAACGCTGAAAAAAAAAAAAATAGTTCCACACAACTCCAAGTATATCTCAGCCAGATGACATGCCAGATATATCGGCATATCACGATGGTGAGCTCCTATTTCGGTATTGTTTTCTGAAAAGCAACCAAAGCAACACAAAGGACTGCTACCCTTTTCAAGCTCTTGTTATTTTCGTAGGCTCAGCACTTAAAACAGTGTTGAAACTGCCTTTCTACCCCGGTGTCTTCTGGTTTGGCGTTGTTGAGGACTTCGCGAAGAACTTCAACGAAAGACTGCCCTTCGTTCGTTATGTCACTTAAGGCCAGAGAAAGGAGTACTTTTAAACAAGACCCGGTGCTTTATAATATTTTCTGCCATCCTATTAAGGATACCTCCCGTCGAGTCCGCAATGCTGTCCTTAACAGCTGGATCATGAAAACGGTTAATACTGAATTTCAGTGGGTGGAAGATTTTTATCCTTGAAAATAGGGGCGGATGCAACTTTTTGAGGTGGCGATTGAGGCTTACATGCTACCACCAGGACTAGCAACTTTACTACCGGATGAAGACATGAGCAAAAACAGAACAGCCATTGACTTGGTGCCGGGAGCTGAAGTATTTGAAGAGATAGTGAAGTCTCTGAACCGAGTGGTTCCAGTTTAAACGACTTTCTACCGAACCTAAATTGCAAGAGGACCTAGCCCAAATATTGTTAAGATGGAGGAAGTTTCAATATGCAATTACATCCAATGTCGGGAAAATGTTCCGTATGGATAATATCCAGCCGTGTCATAGGGATTTTCAACGGGTGCTGTATCGACCGACAAAGGACAAAGCTATACAAGAATATGTGCTGACAACGGTGTCATTTGGCGAAACTCTCACAATAAAAGGTTGCGAAAGTATTTTTACGGGGATAATCTCCTAGGCGGAGCGGAGACTAAGAATGAGGGGCGTAATCTGATGTATCGGAGGACGGAGTTATTAGAAGCTGGCGGTTTTACCCTACGTAAATGAACGATCCCGAGTTATTAAGCGAGATTCCAATAGAAAACAAAGATGATGGACTACGAGAGATAGTACAGGGAGTACCGGTCTGGGGCTTCTTTGCAACTTCTTGGTCCACTATTTACAGTTGAAGACCACGGCATACGATACACCTGAAAATTGACGAAACTGTCAAATATTGCAGCCATATGCGACCCACTGCAGTGGTCATCTGAAATGATTATTGACGCGAAGATTTTAATGAAAAAGATGTGGGAATCCGGGATTGGGGAGGAGCTTCTGAACCGATGGAGGTGCGAAAGCAGAACTAGCAATGCTGAAGTGTATACGGATCCCGCGGTGTGTTCGGTACTCAAAATACCAGCAAAAATAGCTTTGTCACAATTAGAACTGAATAGTGCTCTTCCATTAACCAAACTGATCAAAGATATCGAAAGAGAACAAGGACAAATTTTCAACAAGGTGTTTCCCAATAGCGCAACCCTCCTCCTTTTTCAAACGGGCTTGGGACCGTCTTTGGCGGAGTTAAAAAGATTAAAACACTAAATACACATAAGGGGAACACCACGAAAGCTTAGTCAATAAGAAGTTGTTTGACTTCCTGTGTAAGTCTTGGCATATGATCCACAGGCTTATTTGACTTTAGGAGGGAATACCGTCACAAATAACTATTTCTTCATGAAGATAGTAGAAGAATAGGTAAGTATTAGTGGCCGCTCTTTCTCTAGCTGAATAAATGCTGTGGTGTGCCGTTCTGATGCAAAAAAAAACTCCTAAGACCATGACTGCTGTGGGAAGTCCTTCACGAAGTATAGCAGCTCCCTCACTCTGCAATTAGAGATTTATTTGAGATCACAAAGAACCAGTCTACATCTGGGCTATCGCAAAGGAAGTGACTGAAGGTTTTTCCTTCCTGTCCTTGATGTCAACAAAGGAGGCTCTAGTCAGACTCACCTCTTTCGTTGATTTCTGAAATGCCCCAAAGCGTATGTCTTGCATTGGCGTCGAAGCTTACGATTAAGTTGGTCTTGTTTGTTGCGGTGGTGCCTGTCAAATTTTGTTGGAGGAGATTGGTCGTGAGCCATGTAAGTCGAAGGGATATGCATGGTCCCTGTTGTTGGTTTCAGCTTAGTGGTACTACAACTGGCTGACGGCTATTGTCTTCTAGCTGGATGCCGGCAGCTCGTCCGCGGATGATTTGCTTAGCATCACCACCTCTACTGTCCGTTTTCAGTTTGTATTCGTTGAGTCTACGTCTTGGCCCCACGAGTAATCCGGAAAAAATATCCACCCTGGCTATGAAGGCCTACAGGGTTAGGGTCTAATTCAAAACTGAAAGTGACCAAGTTATTCAGAGTCTGCATACCAGAGACCAAGCTCCCCATTGGTGTGAATCACTGGCTAGTCAAAATTAGGATATTTTGAGCTCTCCTCCCAGCTAGTAAGTTAGTGCACAGGCGATAGAGTCGATCTATCTCCCAATATACACAAGCGAGGCTGCAGGGGGGAGAGTTAGATTTTCATGCACTTTCTTTGCGACTGCCCAGCTTTAGCAAAAGTCAGGCAGTGGACACTAGGCATGTAGCCAACCGAGTATCTAGAATTCATACACTGAGAAGGCGATCTGGAAAACCCAGTCGATATGGCTTCATGGGGAATCAACCCATCCAAATTAATTGCGGGGGTTCAGATCTCCTTGACTTTGGGAAATCTCTTGGAAATTTAAGTAAAGCATTTATCGAATTGTGACCTAATAATTTTATTCAAACATAATCTGAATATGAGCATGTTATCAACGAATCAATCTTCAATCTTTTGGCTAACAATAGTTTGGGTTTTGATAAGAACTATTGCGAATTTCTGGCTTCAGTGGAAATTGCGGTACAATCTTTGTCCTTGGGAAATGTTAAATAATAGTTTCCCAACCGTCCTTTGGTTTCTGATAATAGTTGAGGTAATATAAAACATGAATCACAAAATAAAACGACAAATAGATATGTATGTTTGGCGTTTTTAACTCCAATCAAACGGGGCTCAAAACTCATACTTCTATATGTACAAATTATGTAATTTGTTAGAAAACAAACGCTATCAGTTTACAAAACAAAAACAAAGAGGTGCGCTATAGCAAACTATCCGAATGTGTATCTAAACGACTAGTTTGTTATCAAACCAGCTTAGAAAAATAAAAAAAGTGCAACAGGGGGATGGCTGGCAATTAAAATGCAATTTTTATTCAGCATAATCATTCGCCTGTGGTAGAGTTTCCGCTGGTCGTAAGGGACTATATAAAGACCTACATTTTCAACAGTACATCAGAATACGACAAACCGTGTCGTATTTTAAATTCATCCAAGAAGTTGTTCTACACCAAATCTAGATACAATGGCCGACAAGAAGAATCTCCTTTTGCTTTTTGATCGTCCCCAGGAGCCGGTTTTCATGCAAAAGGGTGACAAAGTTGTGTTCGATATTCCTGATAACTTCCTCACGGATCGCTATAAGCCTATTGGAAGCGAGGTTCAAAGTCGTCACAGCGACAAAGCCAATCAACGAATTCCGGTTAAAAGCATCTCAATCCCGGATTTAAGGATCCCCATGTCCTTGGGCAGAAATGAGCAATTTTCATTGTTGATTCCTCGTCACAGGCGCATTGCAGGACGTCTTATTGATATCTTCATGGGTATGTATGCTTGAATTTAGAGAGGTTCATTGTTTAACGTCGAAGGACTTCATTACAGGTATGCGCTCGATTGATGATCTGCAAAGTGTTGCTGTTTATGCTAGGGATCGAGTGAATCCCTACCTTTTTAACTACGCCCTCTCAGTTGCCTTACTTCATCGCCCGGATACTAAAGGACTGAATCTCCCGTCATTTCTTGAAACTTTCCCGGATAAATATGTAGACTCGAAAGTTTTCGCTCAAATTCGTGAGGAAGCGAGTGTCGTTGAGGAGGGTTCTCGGATGCCAATAATCATTCCGAGAGACTACACTGCTTCGGACTTAGACCCAGAGCATAGGTAAGGGTATTGCCAATTCTGGTGGGTTGGAAACTGTTCTGAACCATCAACTCTTCCAGAAGCTTATTTTGATCCTCTTATATTCCTATTTCTAGACTGTGGTACTTCCGAGAGGACATGGGCATCAACATCCATCACTGGCATTGGCACTTGGTATACCCATTCGAGGCAGCCAATCGTGAAATTGTAGCAAAGGATAGACGTGGAGAACTCTTCTATTACATGCATCAACAAATCATTGCCCGGTACAATGTCGAACGATTCTGCAACCAGCTACCACGCGTCAAACGATTCAATAATTTCCGTGAGCCTATTCCTGGTGGGTATTTTCCTAAGATGGATTCATTGATTGCCAGCCGAGCGTATCCTCCGCGCGTTGAGAACAGTGTCTTGAAGGATCTTGATCGAGAGCTGGATCAAATCAAAAATGATATCTCTGATCTTGAAAGATGGAGGGACAGGATTTATGAAGCTATCCATCAAGGATTCGTAGTCGATGTAAGATGTATGATTTAAAGGTAACAATGGAAAAGCTGAAGGATTTGTTGTTCCAGGAAAGCGGAAACCGAATTCAACTTAATGATGCTAAGGGAATTGATACTCTTGGAAATGTTGTGGAGTCCTCAATTCTGTCACCAAATAGACAGCTTTATGGTGACTTCCATAATATGGGCCATGTTTTCATCTCATTCGTTCATGATCCTGACCACCGTCACTTGGAATCGTTTGCAATTATGGGTGATACCGCCATCAACATGCGAGAGCCGGTCTTCTATCTTTGGCATGCATACATCGATGACATATTCCAGGAGCACAAAGAAAGTTTGACACCCTACACCCTTCCTGAGGTAACACTACAGAGTTTTGGAGCTAAATCAGTTTCACTTTACTTGATCCACTCTAAAATATTTTCAGCTGAATTACCGAGGAGTCACTGTATCTGGTGTGACTGTTAATTCCGAAAGTGGACCTGCTGATACTTTCCAAACATTCTGGCAACAATCTGATGTTAACTTGTCCCGTGGTATGGACTTCGTACCACGCGGCAACGTCTTCGCAAGATTTACCCATCTCCAACACAGTCCTTTCACTTACACCATTAATATCAATAATGATGGAGGAGCGGCGCGTTTTGGAACAGTGCGTATTTTCCTTGGACCGAAATTCGATGAACGTGGAACTGAGATGTTGTTCAGGGATCAACGCATTCTTATGCTTGAATTGGATAAGTTTGTGGTATCTTGTAAGTATGTGGGAGATCGGACGTTATTCATTATACTTCCGGGTGGGAGTTGACGAGTTCTTTTATATTTTCTGACTCCGTACGATGTGTAAAAATGTCTAATTTTCTCCCTATTACAGTGCGACCTGGACAAAATACAATTCGTCGCCGATCCAGTGAATCAACAGTAATCATTCCATTTGAAAGGACCTTCCGAAACTTGGATGAAAATCGTCCCGCTGCAGGTACCCCGGAAGAGGAACAATTCAACTTCTGTGGATGTGGATGGCCTGAGCACATGCTCCTTCCAAGAGGTGTCCCAGAAGGTTTCCGTTGCCAACTTTTCGTCATGGTCTCGAATTATGACGATGACAGGGTGAGATAGTGTTTCTCCAGAGAGGAAATGGAATACTAAAATGATGTTTTCCAGGTTGACCAAGATCTGGTGGGAACTTGTAATGATGCTGCGGCTTATTGTGGAGTCCGTGATCGCCTCTATCCTGATCGTCGTCCTATGGGCTACCCATTCGATCGATTGCCACGTCAAGGATCCGACCGGTTGGCTAATTTCTTGACGCCTAATATGTTTGTAAAGGATGTTTCCATTGTTTACACTGATCGTACCACAGTTCGCGGGCAGTAAGGCCTTTGCTGACTTTCTATTGATTTATTGATGAAAAATTGAAACGTTACTGGAAAAATATATGATATCAGAGACATGTTTTTTGGTTGTGATTGCCTTGCAGATTTTTCTTTTCCACTTAGAGATCCTTCGGGGTACTCTGTGATTGTCACCGAATAAACAAAAAAATAGAAGTCTGAGAGGTATAGGTTGGATATTGTTCAAGCGTTGGAGGTGGTATCTGATTCTCGCGCGGGCCGTTTGGATTGTGCAATTCTCATCCTTCACAAAAAAGACGTGCCCTCTTGGTTTGCCAAGTTGGGATCATCTCGAAGTTCGTGTCAGACTTCCGAGTGGATCGAGGAGAGGAGGAGAGGCAAAGTGTCTGTGCACTCAGACCTTAGTGGTCCATTGTACTCGATTCCCATGTTAAACGGAATATCCTGGGTTCGTTTATGAATCGCAGGAATTCCGTTAGTGGATGTGATGCTATCCGCTGCAGCTGGAGCACATCAGCACCAAAAATGTGATGTCTGATGCGTCCATGCGCGGGGTACTCACATAGAAAATGTTCCGTGGATTCCGTTTCCTCATTACAGGGATCATCTTGGATAATTCCTATTCTGAACATATGCCCAGCCCAGCCCACAATATATAGTTCTCTAAGTCTTCACGGTCATCAGACCAATGGAAGTGATAAAATCAAACAACTTCTCTCCTCTAGGATTGCATTTGCTTCTGCCCTAACAAATATACTCAGCGTTCGCATCACAACCTATTAAAAGTTCAAGGCCACTTGATTCTACATGCACTACCCGATCCCTTAGTTCTTGCGTCGGCGGAGGGCACAAATAATCATAGGGCAAGTAAGCAGAGGAAACTATAACGTAAGCAGAGGCAACTATGACGTTTCTCCGTCCCTTAACCTGGTATTTATGAGTTGACCGCAACAAAGTCCTGGCAAAAGAATTGTCTCAGCATGGTTGCCTCTAACAATTTTGACATCAGAACGCGGGCCCTCGTTCTCGAGGATCTTTCACTCAAGAAGATCCTAGTCCCAATACCACAGATTCTGTTAAAACAAACCCATGGCTCTTGAACCAAAAATATATAGTCCTGCAACTTTGCCAGTCTTGCCGCCAGTAGATAGGAAGGAACTTTGGCATGCTGCAGGTTAATTTGACTAACTCTTATGTAGTGTGGATCTCACCGGGGTTACCAAAGTTTCGCTTTCTTGCGTCCGATTTTTCTGTATATCGCCACACTTGGTGGTGTAGCAACGTCCACGTCCTCACGAAGAAACTTTGCCTTCTTTCCCAGTGGCCTCCGTTGTTGTCGACTAGAAGCGCTCCCAGGTTCACGGTGTCCGGGCTGCATGAGTCTGTTTTTACATACCGGTGTTAGAACAGTTGCGTCCACATTACCACCTTCCCTTTCTTCTGTTTTTCCAGGTATAGGCGGAAGAGAAGTTCTGACAGGCAAGCCTGTAGTCCCTCCTCCTTTACGGCTAAAGTTTCCTTCTGCCGAACCTTCCTCTCTCGTATTTTAGAAGAGTTAGGCAACAGTGTCACCGACAGGGCGGCCGAAGTCAGGTTTCCAGTTTCTCTCGTTAAGAGCGTTGCTGTACTATCTTTTTCGCCTGACCGCGCCGTAGACACCGGGTGTAGGTTTTCCACTGAAGTGGAGAGCTTGGAGTGGGGACCCTGGAGAGTGAGATATTTGCTCAACCTTGGACGGAGAATTTCGGTCCATTATTTCGTTTCAACTATTGCTCTGTGAAAGATTGCGAGGATTGGTTAACTAGCTAGGCTAGCTGCTCTGTGGCAAAATTAAAAAAATTAAGTGATGTGCTGAAACAATTAAGGTACTGGTACCAAAATTTACAAATGCCCTTTATACTTCGTCTATGCAGATGGGAAAAGTGCGGTGATTGGATCAAGAAATCGATCCCTTAACAAATCGAGCCATCGCAATAGAAAGACGGAAGTGGTAGTGGATAGGTCACACATTAAGAAGAGGCGATAATTACATTGATGGCTGTCGGGGTTGTGGAGATGACCGATGAGTGGGCCGCCCTAGGCCACTTGGCGTAGAACAGTAGAGAAGCAGTGCAGGCTTCCCAGGAAATCGTGGGAGGGGGGTCGTGAAGCGCATTGCAGATAACCGCTAACGATGGCGCGTAGGCGCAGTTGATGCGTTTTACCTTACCAAGGGCTAAATTGCAACCACATCTTTTTCCCCGTCTAGGAAAGATCCAGGATTTGCAACAAGCGGAGCTGCGCTTCTTAGTAACTGCAGTGTTTGTAATAAAGGAAGACCATTCAATCTATCGTCTTTGTCACAGTTGTGAGTATTGATGGCCGAAATAAATTGACTTTAATCGGGGCAGCAGTCAGGGCTCTTTCGATCAGTTAAATCAGTCGATAGAAAAGGGTCATGGGGAGGATTATAGTTCTAAGCCACAGTGGGCCTATTATATTTTAAGGTATCTCTTCACATATGTAAGGGAAACTTTCCGGAATTGAAGTGGTCATCGAGTATCAGATCTTATTTGAGCATAACCCGAATGAATTTCCAATCAATTTGGTTTTTTTTTAACGCTATTAAAACTTGTGGTACTATCCCCTTGTAAAAGTTAAACCAACTAATAGTTTTTCAACTGTCCCCAGCTCTCTGATAAGAGACGATGTAGAAAATACAAGATATATTAGGTTGTTGCAAATGAAATGTCGGATTTTTCAATGAAGTGAAGTTAGTTATGATTTTAATGTTTAAAACTGCCGCAAGGTGACTCTGGTGGTATGGGATAATTGAGTATAAATAGTCGTTCGTTCGATCAAGGAGTCATTTCAGTTTCAATCGTCATTGAAGTTCCAAGTAAAACTCAAAGAAGAAAGCATGGAAGGGAGTCAAACTACTTTTTCTATATGAATTTAAACTTGGTCACAACGCAGCGGAGGCAACCAGAAACATTTGCAGAGCATTTGGAGCTGACGCAGCAAACGAACGAACGACACAGCGGTGGTTCGAAAAATTCCGATCAGGCGACATGACCATCCAAAGTGAACCTCGTGGATACCCAGGACCATCGATCGACAACGACGAGTTGCGTTTGATAGTGGAATCTGATCCCCGATCATCGATTCGTGACATTGCAGAGAAAATAGGCGTACACTATTCGACAGTATCTCGGCACTTACAACAGCTTGGAAAGGTGAAGAAGCTTGATAAGTGGGTTCCGCATGAACTCAACGAGCAAAACATGGCGCTGCGAATGGAAATATCCAGTTCTCTACTCAACCGCAACAGGAACAATCCCTTTTTGCGCAGAATAGTGACATGCGATGAAAAGTGGATATTGTACGACAACCGTCGCAGATCAGCGCAATGGCTAGATGCCGATCAGCCTCCACAACACATGCCAAAACTGAGCCTTCACCCGAAGAAGGTAATGGTAACTGTTTGGTGGTCTGCATCTGGAATTATTCATTATTCGTTTTCGGAGCGTGGTGAAACAATTAATGCGGAGAAATATTGTGCCCAACTTGATGAAATGCACGAGAAATTACGTGTTCAGCGGCCTAGATTGGTCAACAGAGATGGAGTGATACTGCTCCATGATAACGCCCGACCTCATGTTTCCAGAATGACGGTCCAAAAATTAAATGAATTACGATATGAGACTCTTCCTCATCCACCATATTCACCCGACCTCTCGCCAACCGACTACCACTTTTTTAAGCATTTGGAACACTTTTTGGCGGGGAAACAATTCAGCAATGAAGTAGCTGTCAAAAGTGCCTTTGAAGAATTTCTTGGCTCTAGAAACCCAGACTTTTACGAAACTGGAATAAATGCCCTTGTATCTCGTTGGGAGAAGCGAATTGAAGCTGCTGGTTCTTATTTTGACTAATAAAATTAATTTTCATAAAAGTTATAGTTTTTTGAAATTTTACTCAAATATCCGACATTTCATTTGCAACAACCTAATATAATATAATCGAATTGTAAACACTTTCCACGCGCCAACTGCGCTAAGTCAAAAAGTATTGACTTAAGCAACATTGGTCGCTTCTCACAATGTTCGCTCAGCAACTATGAAACTGAAAATGCAATTTTTTCAACAAGACATATCATTAGCTGAAAAATTCTTAGAACTCCACAGTTTTTTTGCAAACAAAACTTAAAAACATAACCGAAAGAAAGTTACAGGTGGATTGTTGTGCAAACAAAAAAATTAGGCAGATATCAAGCCCCATGTAAAAAATAATAAAATTCTATCAGTGTTTGAGGAAAGGCCAAATAACAAATAATCTACTACAACTGTGTCAACTGTTTAATTAAACATGCTTCATTAATCCTACTATTTAAGGGAGTTCCGGATAGTATTTGTCGATATTATTGTTTGGAGTGTTAGAATCTACGCGCAATTCAATATCAACCATGAAACTTGCAATAATTTTGGGACTTTTGGCAATTGTTTTTGCCGTTTGCACAGCTATGCCGGAACGTGAAGAATCATCCCGTTCCAAACGTGCCACCTGTGACGTGGTGAGGTGGAAGGCTGCTGCAACTTTTCTATGTACCACTTACTGTGTTGCCAAGGGATATGCAGGTGGATATTGTAGCAGCAAAGCTGTTTGCACTTGCAGGAAAAAAAGTTGTTGAATTGGATTGGAATGTTAAATGAATAAAAGATTGTGAATTGGGAAAAAATATTGTTTTTTTGTAACAGAGAATAGAAGGAAAAATAAAAAAAATAATACAAACGACTGTAGGACTTTCTCAGATTCGACATTGCGAACCTCAACAAACACCTAAGTGATTCAATATGTATAGCTCTTCTACCATATCTTATTTTCACATCTCCAAACAGAGCTGAGCCAAATGGTCCTCCAGGAGCTGTGCAACAGGCTGGCAACCTGCCCACGATATAATATCATCTTAGAACCCGAAACTGAACTCCTCGGATCGAATCGATGAGTGGGCCGCCCTAAGTCACTTGGCGTAGAACAGTAGAGAAGCAGTGCAGGCTTCCCAGGAAATCGTGGGAGGGGGGTCGTGAAGCGCATTGCAGATAACCGCTAACGATGGTGCGTAGGCGCAGTTGATGCGTTTTACCTTACCAAGGGCTAAATTGCAACCACATCTTTTTCCCCGTCTAGGAAAGATCCAGGATTTGCAACAAGCGGAGCTGCGCTTCTTAGTAACTGCAGTGTTTGTAATAAAGGAAGACCATTCAATCTATCGTCTTTGTCACAGTTGTGAGTATTGATGGCCGAAATAAATTGACTTTAATCGGGGCAGCAGTCAGGGCTCTTTCGATCAGTTAAATCAGTCGATAGAAAAGGGTCATGGGGAGGATTATAGTTCTAAGCCACAGTGGGCCTATTATATTTTAAGGTATCTCTTCACATATGTAAGGGAAACTTTCCGGAATTGAAGTGGTCATCGAGTATCAGATCTTATTTGAGCATAACCCGAATGAATTTCCAATCAATTTGGTTTTTTTTTAACGCTATTAAAACTTGTGGTACTATCCCCTTGTAAAAGTTAAACCAACTAATAGTTTTTCAACTGTCCCCAGCTCTCTGATAAGAGACGATGTAGAAAATACAAGATATATTAGGTTGTTGCAAATGAAATGTCGGATTTTTCAATGAAGTGAAGTTAGTTATGATTTTAATGTTTAAAACTGCCGCAAGGTGACTCTGGTGGTATGGGATAATTGAGTATAAATAGTCGTTCGTTCGATCAAGGAGTCATTTCAGTTTCAATCGTCATTGAAGTTCCAAGTAAAACTCAAAGAAGAAAGCATGGAAGGGAGTCAAACTACTTTTTCTATATGAATTTAAACTTGGTCACAACGCAGCGGAGGCAACCAGAAACATTTGCAGAGCATTTGGAGCTGACGCAGCAAACGAACGAACGACACAGCGGTGGTTCGAAAAATTCCGATCAGGCGACATGACCATCCAAAGTGAACCTCGTGGATACCCAGGACCATCGATCGACAACGACGAGTTGCGTTTGATAGTGGAATCTGATCCCCGATCATCGATTCGTGACATTGCAGAGAAAATAGGCGTACACTATTCGACAGTATCTCGGCACTTACAACAGCTTGGAAAGGTGAAGAAGCTTGATAAGTGGGTTCCGCATGAACTCAACGAGCAAAACATGGCGCTGCGAATGGAAATATCCAGTTCTCTACTCAACCGCAACAGGAACAATCCCTTTTTGCGCAGAATAGTGACATGCGATGAAAAGTGGATATTGTACGACAACCGTCGCAGATCAGCGCAATGGCTAGATGCCGATCAGCCTCCACAACACATGCCAAAACTGAGCCTTCACCCGAAGAAGGTAATGGTAACTGTTTGGTGGTCTGCATCTGGAATTATTCATTATTCGTTTTCGGAGCGTGGTGAAACAATTAATGCGGAGAAATATTGTGCCCAACTTGATGAAATGCACGAGAAATTACGTGTTCAGCGGCCTAGATTGGTCAACAGAGATGGAGTGATACTGCTCCATGATAACGCCCGACCTCATGTTTCCAGAATGACGGTCCAAAAATTAAATGAATTACGATATGAGACTCTTCCTCATCCACCATATTCACCCGACCTCTCGCCAACCGACTACCACTTTTTTAAGCATTTGGAACACTTTTTGGCGGGGAAACAATTCAGCAATGAAGTAGCTGTCAAAAGTGCCTTTGAAGAATTTCTTGGCTCTAGAAACCCAGACTTTTACGAAACTGGAATAAATGCCCTTGTATCTCGTTGGGAGAAGCGAATTGAAGCTGCTGGTTCTTATTTTGACTAATAAAATTAATTTTCATAAAAGTTATAGTTTTTTGAAATTTTACTCAAATATCCGACATTTCATTTGCAACAACCTAATATAATATAATCGAATTGTAAACACTTTCCACGCGCCAACTGCGCTAAGTCAAAAAGTATTGACTTAAGCAACATTGGTCGCTTCTCACAATGTTCGCTCAGCAACTATGAAACTGAAAATGCAATTTTTTCAACAAGACATATCATTAGCTGAAAAATTCTTAGAACTCCACAGTTTTTTTGCAAACAAAACTTAAAAACATAACCGAAAGAAAGTTACAGGTGGATTGTTGTGCAAACAAAAAAATTAGGCAGATATCAAGCCCCATGTAAAAAATAATAAAATTCTATCAGTGTTTGAGGAAAGGCCAAATAACAAATAATCTACTACAACTGTGTCAACTGTTTAATTAAACATGCTTCATTAATCCTACTATTTAAGGGAGTTCCGGATAGTATTTGTCGATATTATTGTTTGGAGTGTTAGAATCTACGCGCAATTCAATATCAACCATGAAACTTGCAATAATTTTGGGACTTTTGGCAATTGTTTTTGCCGTTTGCACAGCTATGCCGGAACGTGAAGAATCATCCCGTTCCAAACGTGCCACCTGTGACGTGGTGAGGTGGAAGGCTGCTGCAACTTTTCTATGTACCACTTACTGTGTTGCCAAGGGATATGCAGGTGGATATTGTAGCAGCAAAGCTGTTTGCACTTGCAGGAAAAAAAGTTGTTGAATTGGATTGGAATGTTAAATGAATAAAAGATTGTGAATTGGGAAAAAATATTGTTTTTTTGTAACAGAGAATAGAAGGAAAAATAAAAAAAATAATACAAACGACTGTAGGACTTTCTCAGATTCGACATTGCGAACCTCAACAAACACCTAAGTGATTCAATATGTATAGCTCTTCTACCATATCTTATTTTCACATCTCCAAACAGAGCTGAGCCAAATGGTCCTCCAGGAGCTGTGCAACAGGCTGGCAACCTGCCCACGATATAATATCATCTTAGAACCCGAAACTGAACTCCTCGGATCGAATCGATGAGTGGGCCGCCCTAAGTCACTTGGCGTAGAACAGTAGAGAAGCAGTGCAGGCTTCCCAGGAAATCGTGGGAGGGGGGTCGTGAAGCGCATTGCAGATAACCGCTAACGATGGTGCGTAGGCGCAGTTGATGCGTTTTACCTTACCAAGGGCTAAATTGCAACCACATCTTTTTCCCCGTCTAGGAAAGATCCAGGATTTGCAACAAGTGGAGCTGCGCTTCTTAGTAACTGCAGTGTTTGTAATAAAGGGAGACCATTCAACCTATCGTCTCTGTCACAGTTGTGAGTATTGAAGGCCGAAATAAATTGACTTTAATCGGGGCAGCAGTTAGGGATCTTTTGATCAGTTAATTCAGTCGGTAGAAAAGGGTCATGGGGAGGATTATAGTTCTAAGCCACAGTGGGCTCATTGTGCCTATTATATTTTAAGGTATCTCTTCACATATGTAAGGGAAACTTTCCGGAATTGAAGTGGTCATCGAGTATCGGATCTTATTTGAGCATAACCCGAATGAATTTCCAATCAATTTGGATTTTTTTAACGCTATTAAAAATTATGGTGCTATCCCCTTGTAAAAGTTAAACCAACTAATAGTTTTTCAACTGTCCCCAGCTCTCTGATAAGAGACGATATAAAAGATACAAGATATAACATAATACACAAAATACAAAGTAAAAACACTAAAGATACGAGTGTGCTAACCATTTTTTGACTCCAATGGAAGTCTACATTTCCATGTGCCAAATTCTGCGATTTGTTGAGAATTAACACTATCAGTATAAAAAACGAAAACGGAGAGGTGTGCTATGACGGACTGTCCAAAAAAGCGAAAAAGATAATTTATTATCAAACCACCTTAAAAAAATTTAAAAAAATGCAACATGACGACTGCAAGTTTTATGCAGCACAATCTTTTTAGTCTGCGGTAGGTTATCTGCTGGTCATGGGACTCTATATAAAGTCCTATACGTCCGAAAAGTAGGTCAAAATAGGACAAATCGTGTCGTATTTCAAACCCATCCAAGAAGTTGTTCTACACCAAGTTTAGATACAATGGCCGACAAAAAGAATCTCCTTTTGCTTTTCGAACGTCCTCTGGAGCCAGTTTTTATGCAAAAAGGTTACAGTTCGGTTTTCGATGTCCCTGACAACTTCCTCACGGATCGCTACAAATTCATTGCAAATGAGGTTCGAGATCGTTTCGGAGAGAGTGCCAACATCCTGATTCCTGTTAAAAACATTACAATGCCAGATTTAAAGATTCCCTTGTCGTTGGACAGGGACGAACCCTTCTCATTGTTGATTCCTCGTCACAGGCGCATTGCAGGACGACTTATTGATATTTTTATGGGTATGTATCCTTAAACTCAAGGAGTTTCCATTTACTAACCATATCGAGAATAATCTTTCTTGAAGGTATGCGCTCCATCGATGATCTGCAAAGCGTTGCTGTTTATGCTAGAGATCGGTTGAATCCATATCTTTTCAACTATGCCCTCTCAGTAGCCTTGCTTCATCGACCAGATACTAAAGGACTAAGTCTTCCACCATTCGTTGAAATATTTCCGGAGAAATATATAGATTCGAAAGTTATTCCTAAAATTCGAGAGGAAGCGACTATTGTCACGGATGGATCCCGGATGCCAATAATCATCCCTAAGGACTATACTGCTTCGGACTTGGACCCAGAGCATAGGTATGAGTGATACCAATTCTAGTGGGTTGAAAACAGTCATGAATAACTTGTTATCCCAAGATCTTGTCCCGTTCGCTGAGATTTACTTTGATCCTTCTATATTCCGAATCCTAGGCTGTGGTACTTCCGAGAGGACATGGGCATCAACATCCATCACTGGCATTGGCACTTGGTATACCCATTCGAGGCAGCCAATCGTGAAATTGTAGCAAAGGATAGACGTGGAGAACTCTTTTATTACATGCATCAGCAAATTATCGCCCGGTATAACGTTGAACGATTCTGCAACCAGTTACCACGCATAAAACCGTTCAATAATTTTCGTGATCCCATTCCTGGCGCGTATTTTCCCCATTCACTGGTTGCCAGTCGAGCATATTCGCCACGTGTTGAAAATAGTGTTTTGAAGGATTTAGATCGAGAGTTGGATCAAATCAAAAATGATATCTCTGATCTTGAAAGATGGAGGGACAGGATCTATGAAGCTATCCATCAAGGATTTGTAGTCGATGTAGAATATATGATTTAAAGGTAACAATGGAAAGACTAAAATATTCTCTGTTGCAGGCAAGCGGAAACCAAATTCAACTAAATGGTGTTAAAGGAATCGATATTCTTGGAAATGTTGTGGAGTCCTCAATTCTGTCACCAAATAGACAGCTCTATGGTGATTTCCATAACATGGGTCATGTTTTCATCTCATTCGTTCATGATCCTGACCACCGTCATTTGGAATCGTTTGCAATTATGGGTGATACCGCCATCAACATGCGAGAGCCGGTCTTCTATCTTTGGCATGCATACATCGATGACATATTCCAGGAGCACAAAGAAAATTTGACACCCTACATCCTCTCTGAGGTAAAACCACAGAGTTTCGGAGTTAAATGAGTTTCCCTTTACTTGATCCACTCTAAAATATTTTCAGCTGAATTACCGAGGAGTCACTGTATCTGGTGTCACTGTTAACTCCGAAAATGGACCTGCTGATACTTTCCAAACATTCTGGCAACAATCTGATGTTAACTTATCCCGCGGTATGGACTTCATACCGCGCGGCAACGTCTTCGCAAGATTTACCCATCTCCAACACAGTCCTTTCTCTTACACCATTAATATCAATAATGATGGAGGAGCGGCGCGTTTTGGAACAGTGCGTATTTTCCTTGGACCGAAATTCGATGAACGTGGAACTGAGATGTTGTTCAGAGATCAACGCATTCTGATGATTGAACTGGATAAGTTTGTGGTGTCGAGTAAGTATGTGGGAGAATGAGGGTAAGCCGAGAAATATAGGCTTGCTAATAGGCGACTGTGGGTGTGAACTTATGTTTTTCGGCTCCTCGACAAAAGAAAGTCTTTCGATCCTGAAATAGGGATCTGTGGAAGTACCTCTGTACATTTCAAGGGTCTATAATACGGAGCTCTCTCTCAATTTTCTATTTCTTGGCGCTGAAATAGGGGACTGTGGAGGGATTTCCATATTTTTCAGCTTCGTAACAGGGGATTACTTCGTTAACTTTTCAGATCACTTAAAGGAAGCTTTATTTTTCGGCCTTGCAACGGGGGGAGGGGAGAGATCTCATTTGTTTCTCTCCTGTAATAGGGGACAGTAGGGGTTAATTTTCATACCTCGAGTCTATGGGCAAACATGTCTAACTTTCCCCCTGTTACAGTGCAACCAGGACAAAGTACAATTCGTCGTCGTTCCAGTGAATCAACAGTGACCATTCCATTTGAAAGGACCTTCCGAAACTTGGATGAAAATCGTCCCGAAGCAGGTACTTCGGAAGAAGAACAATTCAATTTCTGTGGATGTGGATGGCCTGAGCACATGCTCCTTCCAAGAGGTGTCCCGAAAGGTTTCCGTTGCCAACTTTTCGTTATGGTCTCGAATTATGACGATGATAGGGTGAGTTAGCTAGTATTTCTCCAGAGAGGAAGTGGAGAGTTAAAATGATGTTTTTCAGGTTGATCAAGATCTGGTGGGAACTTGTAATGATGCTGCGGCTTATTGTGGAGTTCGTGATCGTCTTTATCCTGATCGTCGAGCCATGGGCTATCCGTTCGATCGTTTGCCACGTCAAGGATCCGACCGGTTGGCTGATTTTTTGACGCCTAATATGTTTGTAAAGGATGTTTCCATTGTTTACACTGACAGTACTACTGTCCGTGGGCAGTAAGAACTTCGATGGCTTATTGACTTTCCATTGATTTGCTGATGAAAAGTTGGAACGATACTGGAATAATATGCGAGAGCAGACACAATTTTTTGGTTTGATTGTTATTACCTTGCAGAGTCTCCTTCTTCATTTTGACTCAGTTGCATTCCTGACGTGATCCTGATGTATTCAGGATTTTTTCAGGTATTTTCTAATTGTTACCGAATAACCAAGAATTAGAATTCCCAAGATAAGCAGAAAGGTAAGCCAGGCGACAGGCAAGGTGACGCCTATTGAAAATACGGAGAAGGGGAAATTAAGGAGCCTTTAGCCTTAGAGATGTAGTTTGACCTTGTAGTAATTCAGAAGTAACAAGTGAAAAGACTTCTAAATTCGCTTCATCGAATCTTGAAAGGAACAGTTAAGTAACGAGTGCCAGGGGACGTATTCTGGTGGAAGTATTAGCCGAGCTCGATCTGCCACTTGCGGCTATTGGGAGCGCATATGCGCTCTATGGTGTGGTGTCTGTACTGACATAAGAGAGTGCAATATTAGGCAGAAGAGTAGGGGCGTCAGGGCATCAGAATTTCTAAAGGTCTTGATAACGATTGAAATGAGGGAGATAATCGTCGCGACATGTATAATATCGAAACTAAGCTATTCGGGGCTCAAAAGCAAATACGAGGTCAAAAACAGGGAAGAGCTCATCGAACAGATCCAGTAAAATATAAAGGAAATAGCAAACGATCAAATGATGCCTTCGATGTGATAGCTCTGTCCTTAACCTCCCTGTAAAAGAGGCGCTATGCTACTTTGAAAAAGAACTCCTGAAGAGAGAAAGTTCATTTGAAGAAAGGTTCCTCAATATATAAAATTAGCCTATCTGTGTATGAGCGAAACCTATTTCACTTTCAGGGGTAGATTCTACAAGATAGCGTCGGGAGATGCAATGGGTAACCTCTTACTCAGTGAAATTTTCATGAAAGAAAAACGGAAGAGTGGAGAAAGAGGGAGCAATCACTCCACTTTGGGTAAGATATGTGGGTCATGTCCTTGCCGCGGTCAAGAGGCAATACGCCACCTGTGTTTTGGCAAGTCTCAACAGTATCTAAAAAAAATTGCCTTCACAATGGAGATGGAAATGGACCGCAACCATTCTTTCTTGAATGTCAAAATAATGAACAAGAATGGAAAGGTGTAGTTCGACATCCATTGAAAATCATCCACACCCGACGAATCACCCAAATAATCTCTAAGCATTCATGGAGTCAAAAAATTACCCCCTTCCACTCCATGATCCATCGCATGTACACAGTCTCACTAACTGAGGAAAACTACAAGAAGGAGAAAGAATGTATCTTCAACACCGTTAAGATGAACCGCTGAAGAGGAGGGAATGCCCTTAAGCTTGCAGCAGGAAATCCCAGAAAACAGAAACGGATTCCCCGGAATTTACTCAAGGGCAATGCGTAACATTGAAAAATTAGTGGTGAAGAGAAACCTGGTATCGATAAGCATAATAACCACTAAAACAAAAAAAGGGTTCCCCAAAAGACTGCTTACAACAGAAGGAAAATTGCCCCGAATGCGATCAAGTCTATGTCGGGCAAACAAAAAGACTAGAGGCAACCAGGATCAAAGAACACTTAGGTGAAGCACGGGTAGCGTTAAAGAAAGAATGAGCAGCTAGTGAAATAAAATCATACATGGTAAACAGCAATCACACCACCGTGGAGCACTACGAGATGGTACAAGGACATTGAATATCCTGAAAAGTTTAGTTCCAAGTTTATATTAACTAATGCCTTTGGGATGGCAGGGAGCATGCAGATACCCCTTTATTTGTTATACTTTGGGGAGGATCGCCAAGCCCAGCGGCTTTTCTTTGTTTGAGTGCATTGCCTAGTGTAGCATGTTCCGCTCCTGTAACTAGGGCAGTAGCAAGTTCTCTTTTGTCAAGGCGCATTATCGTTACGGTCGCCAAGCCTGTATTTCCCAATCACATCACGATCACAATGCCACCTTTAGGAAGCCTCGCCTAAACTGCAAGTAATTGTTCGTAGAAAACATCCTTTTACATTATGCTCATACTGATGCTCCTTAACCTGGACCTGGTCTGTCAGAAACTAGCCGCCAGATGAAGAGGTGCGTCCTGCGGAAGCTGTCAGAAACAACCCGAATTTGCATCTGCAACCACTCAGCTTTCCAGAGTACAAAAGCAAATCGTCGCAAGAGGAAGAGTCCGTTTTCGATAGCGAAAGGTCGTAGCCGTGAGGTCAACCCAAGACTATAAGAGTATTCTTAGTCCCCAACTCACAGGGCATGTAACACATGCCCCCAAGAGGATATTTAAATGGCGCCAACACTAGTAATGTAACTGGCTTCCCCATCTTTTCAACTACTTCCTTGTTTTTTATTTAAGCCGCTTATGGTTTTTTTACGGTATTGAAGGTTTCCCAGACATGTATGCATATTTAAGGTATAAGATTGCAAGTGCAGTTGATAGACGCATTATTTTATTTTATTTTCATTGAAATTTCAGTTGAGACAAAAACCTAATCGACCATATTAAGAGAGCGAGAGAGCGAACTAAGAGCGGACAGTAGTACGGTCAGTGAATACAACTGGGATGTCCTTAACCATCATATTGGGTGTGAGGAAGTTGCTGAGTCGGTCGCTTCCTTGTCTTGGTAGACGATCGAATGGATAGCCCATAGCACGACGGTCAGGATACAATCGGTCTTTTACACCGCAATAAGAGGCCGCATCGTTGCACGTTCCAGTCAATTCTTGGTCGACCTAGAAATATGGAAAATGATGATGTATGGAAGGGGGCGGTTGAGAACATATCGAAGTATTTACCCTATCATCATCGTAGTTCGATACCATAACGAAGAGTTGACATGGGAGTCCCTCTGGTTTTCCTCTGGGAAGAAGCATATGATCCGGCCATCCACAGCCACAGAAGTTGAATTGAGCTTCCTCAGCTGTGCCTTCTGCTGGTCGATTGTCATCTAAATTTCGGAAAACTCGCTCGAAGGGTATGGTGACAGAAGACTCGTTAGACCGGCGTCTGATGGTATTTTGTCCAGGACGCACTGAAATATTTGGTACTCAAAAAAATTCCAGGGGAAATCTACGACATTACTTACTTGAAACCACGAACTTATCCAACTCAATCATAAGCAAACGTTGATCACGGAACAACATCTCAGTACCACGTTCATCGAATTTCGGTCCCAAGAAAATACGCACGGTACCAAACCGGGCTGCGCCTCCATCATTATTAACGTTGATCGTGTAGGTGAATGGGGCATGTTGTAAGTGGGTGAATCTGGCGAAAACATTGCCACGTGGTACGAAATCCATTCCACGGGACAAGTTTATGTCAGATTGTTGCCAGAATGTTTGGAAGGTATCAGCTTTACCTCCTTCAGGAGCTACACTGATACCAGTGATTGTGACTCCGCGATAGTTGAGCTGTAAGTGGAGGGATGTAGTTAAAATAGAAAATGAGCAAGAAATCCTTGTAAAGCAAAAATAGGTAGTAAAGCCAATGGTCAAGATAAACCTAGATAGGAATTGTTACTAGTGAAGTTAGGATCGCAGTAGGTTTGAAGACGTACTTGTGGTAGAGTGTATGGTGTAAGGCTTTCCTTATGTTCCTGGAACATATCATCGACGTATGCATGCCATTTGTAGAAGACAGGATCTCTCATAGCAGTTGCAGAATCACCCATTACTCCGAATGACTCCAAATGGCGATGATCAGGATCATGGGAGTAGGAAATAAATACATGGCCCATATTGTGAAGATCTCCGTATAGCTGACGATTGGGAGAAATGATCGAGGATTCCATTATATTTCCAAGGATATCAATGCCACGGGTTTCGTCTAGTTGGACACGGTTGCCGCTTTCCTGCAATCAAGTGTATTGGGTATGAGTGTTGAGGTGCTTAGCGATCTAAATCTTTGTACTCCTACGGTGAACTACCTACATCAACAATAAATCCTTGATGCACAGCTTCATAGAAACGATCACGCCATCTCTCTAAGTCAGATACATCAAGTTTAATTTGATCCAGCTCCCTATCAAGATCTCTGAGAACTGTGTTTTCCATACGTGGAGGCCAGGCACGACTGGCAACCAAAGAATCCATTTTCGGGAAATATCCTTCCGGGATGGGATCGCGTAAGTTGTTGAATCGTTTAACTCGTGCCAAATTATTGCTGAATCTTTCCAAATTGTAACGAGCGACAAGCTGCTGGTGCATGTAGTAGAAGAGTTCACCACGTCTATCTTTATTCACGATTTCACGACTTGCAGCTTCGAATGGGTAGACCAAGTGCCAATGCCAGTGATGGAGGTTGACACCCATATCTTCGCGGAAGTACCATAGTCTAGAAGATTTTAGGCAAAGAGTGAGAATTATACGATCAGTGTTTATTGGAAATTATAAGTGTTTTGTTTACTTTAGAAAGGACTTAAAGGATGACCGTGGAAGAGAGTTTATGTGTTGATAAAGGCTGGAGCCGGCAAATGGTTTACTTCGTTTCTTTCCAGATCAACCACAAGCTACGTACCTTTTGGACCGAAATCCAAACAAATATATCGCAATAAATACCTACCGATGTTCTGGGTCCAAATCCGAAGCGGTATAATCTTTCGGGATGATAATAGGCATTCTGGAACCTTCTTCTACTACCGTTGCTTCCTCACGGATTTGCGAGAAAACCTTTGAGTCAACATATTTGTCAGGAAAGGTTTCCACAAATGATGGTAGACGCAATCCTTTGGTATCCGGACGATGAAGCAAAGCAACAGAAAGGGCATAGTTGAATAAATAAGGGTTGACACGATCACGAGCGAAGACTGCAACACTCTGAAGATCGTCGATTGAGCGAACACCTGAAGTTCAAGAAATACATCCCTAACAACTTTTTTACGTGGACCATCTCAGCGTCACTTACCCATGAAAATATCAATAAGTCGTCCAGCAATTCGCCTATGCCGTGGGACAAACAAAGAAAACTGTTCATTCCTGCCCAATGACATTGGGATCCTTAGATCCGGAATCGAAATATTGTTCACAGGAATCCTTTGTTCAGCCTTCTCGCCAAAACGACTTTGGACCTCATTGCCGATTGGTTTGTAACGATCGGTCAGGAAATTGTCAGGGATGTCGAAAACGGCCTTATTGCCCTTTTCCATAAAAACTGGCTCCTGTGGGCGATCGAAGAGCAACAGGAGATTCTTCTTGTCAGCCATAGTGAAAGGAATACTTTAATTTAGATTTCAGCTAAAATTGAAGACGACCGAAATGGTTTCGTTAGTCGAACTGGAGTTGACCGAGGTGTGTACGACTTTTATAGTTGAAAATTTTACGCATTTATTTTTTAAACGGAAATTTTTCACCACAAACCACAATGTCTGAAAGATATTATGCCTCTTAAAAAAGTGTCAAAATAATTTTCGTTTCGGTTAATTTTGGAGTTTTCGATAACTAATTGTATCTAAAGTCCGTTGGCGTCTTATCTGACGGTTGGGGTGAATGGACATGAAGAAATTATCAGTGTTTGTAGTCAGTCTGCCGGTTTGGTGTGTTTTTTTGGGTACCATTAAGATATTGGATTTGGCTATGATAAGACGTCACGTATTACAGCTTTAATATTTTAGATAATATCCAATGGACATCCGATGGAAAATTGGAAAATGTAGAGAAGCTTTGCAGAAGGCAATTGTCATTTGTCGCCAAAGTTATACTTGTTTTCTGCTGCGTATTATCATAGAAGTTTAGTCGCCATCTGCGTATGCCGTTAGCATCTTCGTCGCAATTGCCTGTTTCCGCGGAAATTTGATCCTTTTACGTAGAAGCTCTAGAAGGCAAGAAACAAATTAAATCTTGCTATGCTGTGCGACTATATCGCCAATTGGATCTGCGATAAGGAGGGCTGATCAGCAGAGTCCCCTCGGGCTCAAAGTATTATCATCAGGGGCTCCGAGAGAAGGCTTTCATGACATATGGGTATAATAGGAGGGGTCACATAATTTTCACCCCGGTCCTGGATTTTCTATCCGATTTACCCTCTGAAATTTTCTCCGTACAGTCCTATTTTCTCTAAATTCAAGTGTGACCTCTTCACCGCTGTCAGATGCATTTCCAAAGATGACATTTTTCATTTCTATGGTCTGAATGGCGTTAACAGTACTAACCAACCTCTCATCCGAATGACGCTAATTTCATTCTGGTCGAACCAAATCTTCATAAATTCCCTCTTTTCTTTCCAGGAAACTTCAAATCGATATCAGTTTTTCACCCTTCTAAATGTGCCCTTGAAACCAGGAAGCTAAATCTAATAACTTAGAAAAATTCCCAATGCAAACCACACCTATAAACTTTTCACGCCAAGTTTTTCCTTTTTTCTTCTTTCTGTAAGATAAATCCTTTCAGTTATTTAGTCATACCATTTTCCTTGGCCTCCTGTTGAATAACTTTTTCCATAAATAAATCGTGTTGGCATATGCCTTCATAAATAAAGGTTGGTTCCCATTTTAATACAAATCCTTACACCCGCATCCCCTCCTCCACATATGAGTCGATGCCCCAAGGCCGCAGGGAAAAAACATTTTCCAGACGAGTCGGAAAACTTGAGGTTTGGGAAAGAATTAACTTTACAAAGTGGAAACGTTTTCCATCCTTGAGATGATGACGAAGGGATGAATGCAAGTTTCCATATGCAAATCGAAAGGATATTTATGTCAGCGAAAGTTTAGGGATATTTAAGGCAGAGTTGGTAGCATTTTTTTATTGTTATTGAATCAGTGCAGCGCAAACATAGTCAAACAGGATCAGGAGAAGGCTGAATTACGAGCGGACAGTTGTACGGTCAGTGAAAACAATAGACATGTCCTTGACCATCATATTTGGTGTCAGGAAGTTGCTGAGTCGGTCGCTTCCTTGTCTTGGTAGACGATCAAATGGGTATCCCATGGCACGACGGTCAGGATACAATCGATCCTTAACACCACAATAGGAGGCCGCATCGTTGCACGTTCCAGTCAATTCTTGGTCGACCTAGAAAATGAGGAGTGATGATGCATAGAAGAGATGAGTCGACATGATAAAACATTTACCCTATCGTCATCATAGTTCGAAATCATAACGAAAAGCTGACAGGGAAGTCCTTCTGGTTTTCCTCTGGGAATGAGCATATGATCGGGCCATCCACAGCCACAGAAGTTGAATTGAGCTTCTTCGGCTGTACCTTCTGCTGGTCGATTGTCATCTAAGTTCCGGAAGACACGTTCAAAGGGTAGAGTAACGGAGGACTCTATAGAACGACGTCTTACAGTATTTTGTCCAGGACGTACTAAAAGATCAATGAGTGGAAAATTAGTGCCCAATAGCAATAGCGATAGGTTTTCTCAAAGTTAACACTTACATGACACTACAAACTTGTCCAACTCAATCATAAGCAAACGTTGATCACGGAACAACATCTCAGTACCACGTTCATCAAATTTCGGTCCCAAGAAGATACGTATGGTACCAAACCGGGCTGCGCCTCCATCATTATTAACGTTGATCGTGTAGGTGAATGGGGCATGTTGTAAGTGGGTGAATCTGGCGAAAACGTTTCCACGCGGTACGAAATCCATTCCACGGGACAGGTTGATATCTGACTGTTGCCAGAATGTTTGGAAGGTATCAGCTTTACCTCCTTCAGGAGCTACATTGATACCAGTGACTGTGACTCCGCGATAGTTGAGCTAAAAATTAAGGAAGCTAGGTGAAAATACGCAATGAATTGTTATATTATGTTTTACAGCTAAGATTGAGGTAGGTATAGCAGTGGGGCGCTCTGAGGAGCCCAATTAGCGTTTTAGTGCGCCGTTTTGATTGTACAAAGACCTAAGACCATGACTGCAGGGTTAAAGCAAGGAGTAAGAGGCCAGCCGGCGCAGATTTTTAGAGCCAGCCCGTAGCATTCGCTAAGTAAAGCCACCCTGCAGCTAGAGATTTCGAAGTTCGGAAGGAATGGTTTACCTAGTCCCCGTGGCCTGGCTCTAGGGAGGGGGAGGGAGAAGGTCCAAGAAACTGCCTTCCTGGACGGGGGGTCAAGTAATTGCTCTCCCGATGAGGGGAGGGGGTTCTCGCTCTTTCCGCAGCTTCGAAAATAAGATACGCAGAAAACGCCTTTTCCGTCCAAGATTCATAGTCGTCCACCGGAGCAGCAAATCCTATATTCCCCTTTAATTTCCATGTAGATTGCCCTGCCGTCGCTATGAGTATAGTTCTCACTACATAACAAACAATTCTCTTGGCTAACGCGGCACTCATGTACGTCAAGTCCTCGGTAGACACCAGGACTCCTCTACGGAAAGTGCCTAATCTTTCAACATTTGGTGACACCAAGTTCAGCTCCACGAATGTCTCTAGCAGAGCATGTCCTTGACATTCGTGGTTGGGTTCCCTTATCCAATTGCCACGTTCCCTTGCATCCAACACGAGAGCGAATTGCAGAACTAAGAGGGGCATAACAGCTGTATATCTAGATTTTTTTTGCATATACCGCTGCTTCACTTGCTTGGTTTCTACAAGTTAGATTGACAGTTCTCTTGTACTTTGGGTATCCACTGCAAACTAAATTGTGGCGACATTACAATTTCGATTGGTTTCGCAATCTTTGCTGATATTGCCCTCCACTCCACATTTGCTGTAATGCTTCAGTGAATCAACCCTTCCTCCCAAACACGCGATCCAGATGCACATCAAAAATCAGTTTTTCCAAAATAAACAATGAATTCCTCACTAAGTTCCAGTCAAATTTGAACTTGACAGCTAGGGTCGATATAGTTTTATAAACATACCTGTGGAAGCGTATATGGTGTCAAACTTTCCTTATGTTCCTGGAACATATCATCAACATATGCGTGCCATTTGTAGAAGATAGGATCTCTCATAGCGGTGGCGGTATCACCCATTACTCCGAATGACTCCAAATGACGATGATCAGGGTCGTGAGAATAGGAAATGAAAACGTGGCCCATATTGTGAAGATCCCCATAAAGCTGACGATTCGGTGAGATGATCGAGGATTCCATTATATTTCCAAGGATATCAATGCCGCGGGTTTCGTCTAATTGAACGCGGTTGCCGCTTTCCTGTAATTAAGTGTATTGGTTATGAGCATCGAGTTGCTCAACGATCTAAATCTTTGCACTTCTACGGCGAACTACCTACATCAACAATGAATCCCTGGTGGACAGCTTCAAAGAATCGATCACGCCATCTCTCCAAGTCAGAAACATCAAGTTTGATTTGGTCCAATTCCCGATTGAGATCTCTGAGAACTGTGTTTTCCACACGAGGTGGCCAAGCGCGACTGGCAACCAAGGAATCCATCTTCGGGAAATATCCTTCAGGAATGGGCTCGCGCAAGTTGTTGAATCGCTTGACTCGTGCCAAATTATTGCTGAATCTCTCAAAGTTGTAGCGGGCGACAAGCTGCTGGTGCATGTAATAGAAGAGTTCACCACGTCTGTCCTTGTTGACGATTTCACGGCTTGCAGCTTCGAATGGATAGACTAAATGCCAATGCCAGTGGTGGAGATTCACACCCATATCTTCACGGAAGTACCACAATCTGGAAGGTTTCAGGGAGAGAAAGGAAATAATGTGATCAGTGTTGGTTATTAATTGTAGATATCAAGAATTTGATGAAAGGGGATTTCAGTTTAGTTAAGGTCAATTCATCCAGTTTCGGCCCTTGACTAGGGAAAGTTTTTCAAAGGGAATGATATTTATACGGGATGCAGTCTGAGAGGACTTCAAAGCAAGGGAGAAAATGGAGTTGTTTGGATGAGTTGTCTTCGCCTCTTACTATTGTGAGCGGTAAAAAACGGATCCCTGGGTGAAAAATACATTACCTGCTAGCGTCTCTATTTTGAGACCGTCAAGAAAACTCAAGATTCTATGGGGAATCCTAGACGTTTCCTCATCTTTTCTGGCCTACACTGCATCAAAATTCAATTCATATACTATAATAAATACCCACCTATGCTCTGGGTCCAAATCCGATGCTGTGTAATCTCGCGGGATGATAATTGGCATTCTGGAACCCTCTTCTACTACCGTTGCTTCTTCGCGGATTTGCGCGAAAACTTTTGAGTCAACATACTTATCAGGGAAGGTTTCAACAAATGATGGTAGACGCAATCCTTTGGTATCCGGACGATGCAGGAGAGCAACAGAAAGCGCATAATTGAATAAATAAGGGTTGACACGATCACGAGCAAAGACTGCAACACTTTGAAGATCATCAATCGAACGAACACCTAAAGTTCAAAAATTAGATCCTTTATGGTATCTTCCTTACAGAGAAGCATATCAGTATGACTTACCGACGAAGATATCAATAAGTCGGCCAGCAACTCGCCTATGCCGAGGTACAAACAGTGAAAATTGTTCGTTCCTTCCAAGTGACATTGGGATCCTTAGATCCGGAATTGAGATATTGTTCACAGGAATCCTTTGTTCAGCTTTCTCGCCAAAACGACTCTGGACCTCATTTCCAATTGGTTTGTAACGATCGGTCAGGAAGTTGTCGGGGACATCAAAAACGACTTTATTGCCCTTTTCCATAAACACCGGCTCTTGGGGGCGATCAAAGAGTAACAGAAGATTCTTCTTGTCGGCCATGATGAAGGAGGGATAAGAAAGGATACGGGTGTTAACAATTAAGAAATCACTTGCAGTTGAAGCTGATCCGAATATAACTTTGCTAGTCGAACTGAAGTTGATCGAAGTGCGTTCGACTTTTATAGTAGAAATTTTCACGCATTTTTGCACTAAATTTTCACCACAAACCAAAATGCCTACTAATTAATGCAATCCTCCAAAAAAATGCAAAAAAAAATTCTTGCAAAATTTTGGGGTTTTCCAGGCCTAATGGTATCTAATAACTTGTCTTATCTTACGGTTAGGATGAATGTCCGCAAACTAATTATCAGCAGTTTTTTTGTCACTTTTAGTGTTTCTTTTTGTATCTGCAATCTGCATTCACTAAGCTATTTGTGAATTCGTAGAAGTTTTCCGGGAGAGTTTGATCTTTAAAGAAGTAGTCCAATTGCTGAAGTTGGACTTGCATATTTTGTGATGGGTATGTTTCCAGGAGGGAAGTATGCAGATGCGGTAGAATCTACAGATTCACAGAGGGAGATGGAGGGAGAAAGAGAGTAGGGAAGGGAAAAGGAAAGGTGGAAGAGAAGAGAGAGAGATAGTTAGGAAGAGACCAGAAGGAGGAAGAGAGAGGGAGAGAACAACGAGAAGGAGGAGAGTGTCAAAGAGATAAGAAGAAGGACATTCTGGGGAAGGAAAGAAGAAGGAAGATGGAGAGAGAAGAGAGAGAGAGATAAGGACCAAGAGGGAGAAAGAGAGATTAAGGAACAAAGACCTTGAAGTGGGCATTAACAAATAATTTTGGTTGAATATGATCCTAGATAAAGAGGACGACGATTGGGCGTCCCTCATCGAGGACAGACCCTACGGATTACTTGACAAAGTGTTCGCAAATATAATTCCTATAATGAGGCGCTTCTTACACTCTATACTTGAAAAAAGCGATTTTCTGGCTCACCCAGGTCCTTTGAAGGTCCATTCCTCAAAATGAATACTGATACGCTTCCGGATATTTTTCAAATCTTTTTTTAGAAATAATCTAAATTCGGATTGAATTACTTTTTTTTACACGCGTGAGGCCTAAAAAAACAACTAGTAAAAGTATTAAATTGGCAATACTAACCCCTATTTACATTTCATTTCATTCTATTATGACTGTCCGGCTTTCTGTCTTTTGATTCTCTTATGAAAGGAACTTTCTAGTGTCAAGAGGGCCTCTTACGCAATCCTAGTCCTCTTTTCATGTAGCTAAATAATGGGTATCATTTTCGAACCCAAAGAGAAGTAAAACTCCTTTTCTGTAACATTTTAATTGAAATACAAGGAGACCCTCTACCAACCCGTCTCCCCCTAGAATCTTAGGACTGAAGGTAAGGATTCCAAGGATTTAAATTCCCAAATCGAAGGCAATTAGAAAAAAAATCGAGAGTAGACGAAGCATTCACCCTTGAGACGTTAATCTAAATGTCGAAAACATCATCTCCCACTGATTGTGTGGCCTTCCGGCAACGATCCCCAGCAGGCATCCTTTTTCTGATGGGATTTCACTTTTTTTGATTCTCCAGTGGCCCCCGGGGAAATTTATCTAGTTCACTTTCGAATTTAAGTTCCGAATCTTGTGTTGTTCGGTTTTTTGCCATTCACCGCAAAACAATGTCTTGCATGCGTGTTATCAGGCATTCCAGTGTTGTTCAGTGTCGTATCGGAGTGTATGGGTCCCACAATGACTGGAGGCTATGCGAGAAAACTACAATTTCCCTTATCGAAAACTATCTTCATTGTGTCATACATGCAGAAAACGAGCAATCCCCCAGGGTTGCGTTACTTAATGGTATTAAACTCTGGTGGGTCGTTATCGGTTGGTGTCCGGTGATAAAAGCTTGGAGGAATCTGATTGCGAATAAACAGCACGTTTATCACAGTTATTATCATTGGGTTTGTAGTGGTTTCCGCTACTGAGTTGCTTGGGGATGTGGAAGTTCAATGGAGACGTTTTTATCAAATAGATTTAATTGTTTTATGAAGTTATTACTGCCAGGTGTTCTGCATCTTGAGTCCAAATTTTGGAGCTTTCCTCCGAATAATCGTTAAGGGGGATTTTTATATGTTCTTGTGATTGAATCTCTTTGATTAGACAGTGCAGATACGGCCTGATGACGCAGACACTTCCTTGCTGGAACAAGAAGCGTTCCATTGGTTGGTTCCCGGTTCGAAAACTTGACAGTCCCTGCATTTACCATCTTTACTGGACGATCTACAGGGAAATTGACGGACGTCCTACCTGTGGCTTTGACGACCTGGAAAACTCGTTTTCTGGGGTACTACCAGAGGCTTGCGATCTTATTCGAAAAAAAAAGACCTAGAAAGATGTCAAAGAACTAATCGAGACCTTTCATATATATATTGAATGAAAAAAATGTTACACCCTTTTCTTACCTGTCTGGGAATTAAATTCAACATGGGACAATGAAGTTCACCGCATGTCTGGGAATCCACCGTTGCTATCAAATTTCGTATCAATAGAGAGACAGACAAACAAACAGACAGAGGGCCAGTGAGAAGTCGTAATCTCTCATCGATCACAGCGTCGCGTAGTACTACTTTACCGAAAACACCAGTAACCAAACGGGAGAAAGATGAGCTAAAGACAGACTTCTGGACAACAAAAACGATAACAACACCCACTGTCTTTGCTCAAGAGGGGCGTCAGCAGGTGGTACTCCAGGACCAAGAAAAAGACCCAAGAAACAAAGAAAGAGTATAAGGAACGTCAATACAAGTCAAAGATCAAGCAAAGTATAGAAAGAATAATCCGGACGTCGTAAAAAACAGAACTCTGCTCAGGAGGAATTACCACTTACTCAGCATGAGGCCAAAATAGTGGAGCTGCCCAAGTTTATCAAGGACAAGCGAAACATACACCAAGCCATAAAGGATAGGTAAGGACTATCAGAGTTCTCTATAATAGAACGCAGAAAGAAAAACGAAATTCCAAAGAGATGCCGAAAGCTGCTGTCCCAACAGTATCAACAGGTCACACAGTTGACACCTAATCGTATTGGCATCGAATTACAGCCGAATGAGAGGTTATAGGAGGGTCCCCTAGCAAATCAACAGTTCCCTAAAAGGAAAAGGGACATGCAGACAGTTCCGAAAAGCGGACCCAAAAGTTCAGAAGGGAGAAAAGCGCATAGTCAAAGTGCTAACGTCGGTTAAAGTATCGAAACCCAAGAGGAATAAAAACACTGAACGGATCAACCAACAAAAAACGAAAAAGAAAATGTCAATTCACCCAGAGGCCATTGTTACCTCCAGCAAGGATAATCTATCCTGTGCGGAGATACTTAGAAAAGTTAAAGCAGATCTCAACCTAAAAGTTTTGGGTGAAAATGTGGACAGAATCCCAAAAACCCAGAAAGCGGATCTGATGTTCGAGCTGAAAAGATCCAACATAGACAAAACTGATGACCTTCGCACGCAAGTTAAAAACTGACTTGGCGAGAATGCCGGAGTGCCTGCCCAAAAATATGAAATCAACGTATGGCCTAAGGATCTCAATGAAGTAACATCGAAAGGAACAATATGCAATGCCTTCAAGGAACAATTCAAGTTAGAAGAAGTCTAATGTTAGCGGCCGGACAAGTTCGGATTGGATGGGTAGTCTGTCGTCACTAGTGAGGATCAGGGTGGTAGGAGTAAGGCCTTATTACCAGGAAGTGCAAAAGGGACCCATGATGTATATTGAACTATGGGTGGAAAACAGGGAAGAGAACCATCAAGCTCGAAACCGAGAAAGATGTCTGGCTGGTCTGCAGAAACTTTGAAAGAGCAGATATTTATACAGGTGTCGCTAGGCCAACCTAATAAAGCAGGCGCCTCAACAGAAAGAACTCTCCAACAGACACAATGAATATGACACGTCCATGTCTAGAAGATGCAAATTTCTTCGATCAGAATGTCACCGACCCAGGCGAGCGGCTGAGGGAACAGTTGGTAGGACCGGCTAGAGGCAAAAAGAGCACGTCTATAAAGAAGCCTGCAAAACGCTGCAACTAGTCATCCAGCAGAGCAAGAGGTAATGTTCAAAGAGCTATGCACGAAGGCGACCGTAAATCCGTGGGGTAGCGTCTACAGAATCATAATGGGACGATTCAGAGGCCGTTCGTCTCAGCAGATCACAGGCCCTAACCTCTTCTGACAACTTTCAGTGACTTCTGAATGCACATGACAGCGGTGCTAGCAATCACCAGAAAGGAGCTGCTGGAAATTTGCGGTAAAATAGGCAACGCAAAGTCTCGGGACTAGATGGAGTACCCAATAAGGCTCTTAAACTTGCCGGAAAATCCAGTGTACATGTCCGAGGAGATATTTTCTGCACCATAGACTCGGGAGAAATTGATACTGCTGCCTAAGGCTGGTAAACCTCCAGCCGAGCCATCCTCCCACAGATCCATGTGCCTTCTGGACACTGTGAGGAGAATACTGGAGCATAGGTTCAGTAGACCTAGATCAACCATTGATGCCATCAAATCAGTAACCAATTGGCCGAAGATACAATTAGAAAAGAGTAGCACCAGCAAATATTGCGTGCTGATGATCTTGGAAATCCCACCACCATAATACTACCAACATGGTATTCTCACCTATCTCAATGCTATTGTCGATAGATATTTGCAAGAATGAAGACTTTGGTATGAGAGTGATGATGGATCCCAGGAGTACGATATCTGCGTGGGTGTTCCATAGGTTTCCGTGCTGTATCCACTGCTGTGGAGCATCATGTACAACGATGTACTTAATCTTCCGGTCCTGGAGGAACCCATGGTGGTGGTGGATTACGCCGACGGCATAGTACTGGTTGCCGTCGCAAAGCACCTTGAAGATGCTGAGTTAGTTAATGGTGTCTTCTCTGCATAGTGGAAGAAGGAAACAATGATACTCATCCCGAAGCCAGCCTGGGTACCGGGGCGTACCTTATACGTATTGTTCTCGATTCTCTAATAGAAAGGCGTCTTTGTTGCGACTTAGATGGGGGCTCTAAAGAATATCGAACAACCTGTGGAGAACCACAAGGATCAATCCTCGGCACTTCGTTGTGGAACATGATGTACAAAGGAATGCTAACGTTGCGTCTTCCTGGCGGGGTCACCTTCATTGGAGTCGCAGATGAAATTGGAATTACAATTGTAGTGAGTCGAATTGATGATGTCCAAATATATGTCAACTAAGCAATCTGGCAAACAAAGTCGTGGCTGGAAAACACTGGACTATCACTAGCAGATCATAAAACAGAAAAAGCCTTCGGCAATTCGTTTGAAGAGTGGTTACTTCGCTGTTATGTACGGAGCAGAAAAAACGCAGTGGTATATCGACTTATTTTCCTCCGGATATGCTGTGCTTGCCGAACGACGTCCGACGATGCAGAAAGCCGGGATGCTGAAGCTCTACAGATTTATGAACCAAGTTATGAAATTGGTCAACCTAACGCTGTTCGACGACCGTCGGCAAGGAATCTGTTTCTTGTAAAATGGCAGAAACGATGGAATGAGAGCAAGAAACGTCTCACATAGGTTGATACGAACGTCAAGAGCGGGATGAAAAGAAGGCACGGTAACGTAAACTATGACTTGACTCAGGTTTGAGGCACACATGGTGCCTATCGAGGATACCTCCACCGATTTGGTCATAATGGCCAAATTGTCCAAGATACGGGTACGTAACGGACGACATTTATCAACGGGTATTGTCTACCCCTTGTGGAAAGCAGTGGAAGAAGCAATGAAGCAATACCCAAAGAATACTAGGATAGGAGGAGTTGAGAAGGAAGAAAGAGAGAGAGAAGATCACCACGTATGGTAATCCTGCGGGAAGAGTGGGTGGAGAAGGGAGTGGTTTAGTGGGTAATATTGTCATTCATAGAAATACAAATTCGGATAACACAAACTTCCAGCTAGCAGCGGACGATGTCCGTGATCCGGAGACGCCCTGTGAGACCTAAACCCTAAAACAAAACTCTTCAAAAAAAAAAAAGAATAGAAAAATGGTGAAAATTAACCACGCAGATCTGTCACTCTCTCTATACTAGTCAGGCTCGGGAAAGTGGGCAGGTCCTTTGGAACACTTTAGTTCTCCTCACGTTATTTTTAGACTGTTTCATGGAAATCATGCTGCCAAGCTGGCAGATACTACAATTACTTACTAGAAAAGTAATTGTGGTGGTTGAAGTAGCTTTTTCCTGACGTATTTAAAATCAGGAATGATGAACTGCGAAAAATCCTGATGCGAAGTGTTCTCTCCTTTCGTCTCTTTCTGGAATAAATTATCTTTAATATCAGTGATATCAACAATTCCATCTCATCTCTCATTCCGCGCACCATAAAAGGTCAACATTTTCTACTCCAAAGGTCTGCCAAATCCTTCACTAAAATGGAATAGCATGTGGGAAAGCCACAAAGTCCTTCAGAGCACACGCATGCATGCTCTATATTTTTTTCTTCTCGTTAATACCATTTCACCCACACCACGGAGCTTCCAGATTTAAAATGCATGAGAGTTGCAATTTCATGCATTTTTACGGGAAGGTCGAAGGTGAGCATCCGTAAAAATGTTGCAGCCAGAAGGATAATGTGAAATTGAAAGTCCGATTAAATTATCTCCCCACAATTTCAGAGAGAAAAAAAAAACCTGCAGTTGAGACGGGGACTGCTATGAGATTACCTTTTTCCCCCAGCTTCCATTGATATAAGGACTCTCCGGGGAGTGTGTTTGGTTCTGACATCTCTGATGGGTATTGGTTTCCAATATATGCGTTAATAGTTGACTTTATAAGGATATTCAGGGAATCAATTTGAACTTTTTTGTGAAGTTGTAGACGGAACTTTTCATTTTTCCTGAAGGATATAAAAATGTGGCTTGCTTCCGACTTTTGTTTCGAGTGTTGCGAGTAAACATTCACGTAATCAATAAAAAAAAATCCTGGATGTTGGAATTACCCTATTTTTGGAAAAGGATATGTACCGAGAGTATTTGAGTTGTACGAATATGACGGCTTGTGTTCCTGAACGATTTGTGACCGATGTGCGAGTAAATCGATCGAGCCGTGACCACACACCAGAGACATGAACCACGACTGCATTACCGGTGCCTTTTCAACCTTTTTCATGGCGAAAAGCGGACACTCCTCGCTGTTGCAATCAACATTTGCGAGGTATTTACGGAGTAATGCATATACAATGTGATCCATTTGGTTGGTATTAAGTATATAAGGCTTCCAGGTAACAAGTTTATAACGGGGTCCCCATTTACTTTATCCCCCATTACTTGGTCGAGTTGGTTCTGCCAGCAGCGAGTTTTACTTATGTTTATCCCATTTCGGAGCCTTTTTAGCTGATCTGTACTCTGCCATTTTGGTACATGCCGTCTTCTCTCGGATGTTTGAATATTTGCCAAATGGGGGAGCCGTTCATTAATACATAGAAGGCTGGTGCCCTCTGAAGAATACAGGCTCTGTAGCTGTCGTTCATCGTTCATCACTGAATTTGCGATAGTAGCAACTGCAACGCCACCACCCCCCATGGCCCTCCACCGTAGCTCTGACTTTTCTAAGAGCTTCAACGAATGTTCCACGCTAAGAGAGAGCGCCAGGCTGGTTCAGGCCGAAAAATAGCCTCAATCACTTCGAACACACTGTATTGATGATCATCCAGAACTTACCGTCAGTCCATTGATTATGCCAGTGATCCCAACGCAAAGGTTAGGGCAAGGATGCTTCCTTCATAGACTAGGCACCGGAATGTTGGCGTAGTATCTGGTATCGCCATTTCTAGGATCCGTTTCCCTCTGGAATCTGGATGAGGCATGCTTCATTTAACCGCCTACCAGGATCCGCCCATCCGTACCCAATTTTCTATATTGTCAAGCCTGCGCCCCATTCGCTATTGTAATAGATAAACGCTAAACACGTTATTCTCAAACACCGAATCCAGACCAAGCTATCCTCGGCTTTAGGTAAGGGTGTGCAGGATAGCGTTCTGCTATACGTAATATAGGGATGACAAAAATAAAGCCGCATAGAGTACTTTCTGAGTTTTGGAATTATTTGACGGTGTCATCCCAAAAAAGTGAATGTTCTCTAAAGACAACCCAACTACGGGTGGTATATAAAATAACCATATTTCAGGCCACATGCTTTCGTGCAATCTGATTGTCTCCCCCTATTTGGATGGGTACTAATGAGCCGAGCTCTTTCTTCTTAAGAAGGAAGACTCCATGCTCATAATCCAGACGTCGTTACTCGGGCGATATCTCAAGGCTCGATACCAGGTACCAGGCCATAATATATGATGTACCAAGGAGCACTCAAAGGCTATTAGATCTCCACCCCTTTTAGTCATCTTTTCCGGCAAGAGAGGAATATTTTGAGTGAATTCGACAAGTCCCAGAGTTGGTCCTCGCCTACAAGATCGAGAGTTTCGAAACGCTTTAAATCGTCCTTCGAAGGAAGGAAGGTACTGATGACAATTTTGTTAAGACACAATCTACTGAAAACGATTGAAAAACTCGGAACTATTTATCAGGAACCAAGTAAACGAACAAAAAACTCATTTTCTTCCAATATATGATATGGTAGAGGATCCTAACATTATTGGTAGCATAATTCCTTTAGTAACCACATTACACTAAAGGCTTAGTCCTAACACAGATATCCAACAACTTAAAGAGTGGAGACTAATTTTTTTATTCAAACATTTCTTTCAATATCACCAACATTCCCAGCATCTGCTCATATAATACTACTGTGGCTGAACAGCATTCTGAATTGTCGGCCTTGTAACGGTCCGATCCGTGAAAAATATGTTGACCTCTCTCACAAACATGTTTGGCGTCAAGAAAGTAGTTAGGCGATCACCTCCACTGCGCGGTAATCGATCAAATGGGAAGCCCATTGGTTTCCTATCTGGATACAATCGGTCCCGAACTCCACAATACGAAACTGCATCGTTGCAGGTTCCTGCGAGGTCCTGGTCAACCTAAATTCAGAAGGAATTGAAAGATGAGACTCTCCGTCGTTATTACTTCTCGGTTATGGACTTCGAAGAAAAAGGAGAAAATAAAGGATGTTAGGGAGAGTATAGGAATGATAATGGCTAGAAAGGGAGGTCTGAAATAAAGCTTAAAATTAAAGTGGTTGGAAGTGTGGTATGGTGTCACAATAGACGGAAACTAAGATATCCTTACCCTATCTTGCTCATAATCTGTGACCATCACAAACAACTCGAAAGTAAGACCACCAGGTTTTCCTTTCGGAATCAGGAGATTATGAGGCCAACCACAACCACAAAAGTTGAAAGCCATTTCCTCGGCTGTGCCATCAGCAGGACGATTCGAATCCAAATCCCTGAATGTTCTTTCAAACGGAATTGTAACGGAGGAATTAATTGATGGGCGGCGTATGGTATTGCTTCCAGGACGAACTGCACAATGAACAAAACATCATAACACCTTGATTAATCTACAGTTGACTTTGGGATACTCACGAGATACAACGAATTTATCTAATTCAATCATAAGCAAACGTTGATCACGGAAAAGCATCTCGATACCACGCTCATCAAATTTAGGTCCTAGGAAAATCCTAACAGTTCCCAAGCGACCGGTACTTGCGTTATTGTTGATATTTATCGTATAAGTCCAAGGGGCATGTTGTAGATGTGTAAATCTTGCGAATACGTTGCCACGAGGAACAAAGTCGAGTCCTCGAGAAAGATCCACATCTGATTGTTGCCAGAAAGTTTGGAAAGTGTTTGCAGGAAAATCTGTTGTGTTAACATTCACGTCAGAGATGGTTACTCCTTGGAAGCCCAACTAGATGTTTTGGGTTAAAATTTGATTAAATTGGAATAGATAAGACAACGAGCTAAGGTAGGACACTAGGTACCTGGTCAGTGGTGTATGGTTGAAGAACTTCCTTGTGTTCCTGGAACATATCATCGATATATGCATGCCATTTGTAGAAGACAGGATCACGCATAGCAGTAGCACTATCACCCATTACACCGAAAGATTCCAAATGGCGATGATTCGGATCATGAGCGTATGAAATGAAAACGTGCCCCATATTATGCAGATCTCCATAAACTTGTCGATTCAGAGATATAATGGATGATTCGATGAGATTGCCCAGAATATCAATGCCGTTCATCTCGTCCAGTTCAACACGATTGCCGCTTTCCTAAAAAAAAGCTGGGATAACAAAACAGTATAAAGCGCTAATTACGCTATTTACATCAATAACAAATCCTTGATGGATAGCCTCAAAGATCCTGTCCCGCCATCTTTCCAAATCCGCAACATCCAACTTGATTTGATCGAGCTCACGATTCAGATCACTTAGCCTGGTATTATCGAATCTTGGTGGCCAAGCACGGCTTGCTACTAATGAGTCCATTTTTGGGAAGTATCCTTCAGGGATAGGATCACGAAGATTGTTGAAACGTTGGACACGGGCAAGATCATTACTAAATCTTTCACAATTGAAGCGGGCAACTAGTTGTTCATGCATGTAGTAGAAAAGTTCTCCACGTCTGTCCTTACGAACGATATCTTCACGATCTGCTTCGAAAGGATATACTAAATGCCAATGCCAATGATGGAGGTTAGCTCCGATGTCTTCTCGGAAGTACCAGAGCCTTGAAATATAGGATAGGGTTATTAGCCCCGCTAGTATGCCACGAATGAACAAAATACCTGTGTTCTGGGTCGAGATCCGAAGCTGTATAGTCCTTCGGAATAACAATAGGCATTCTCATCCTTTCCGGGACAATGGACGCTTCTTCACGAATGCGCGTCATGACTTGGGAGTCGATGAACTTATCTGGGAATATCTGAACGAAAGTTGGTATGTTTAAGTCCCGTGTATCTGGTCGATGCAGCACCGCAACTGAGAGAGCATAGTTGAATAGATAGGGATTAACTCGATCCCGAGCATATGCAGCAACGCTGAGAAGGTCCTGTACGGATCTAACCCCTAAATAGATATCAAAACTGTTTTCTTCTTAAATATTCAAAAAAATATACTTATTCCATCTTACCGACGAAAATATCAATCAGTCTCCCAGCAATGCGTCTATGTCTCGGGATGAACAATGAAAATTGTTCATTACGACCCAAGGACATGGGAATTGCCAAGCTTGGAATTGATATATTCTGAACAGGAATCCGCTTTTCAGCCATCATTCCAAAACGATTCTGAACCTCGGTTCCGATTGGACGATAGCGATCCGTCAGGAAGTTATGTGGGACATCGAACACGGCATTTTCCGCGCCTTTTTCCATGAAAATTGGCTCCTTGGGCCGCTCGAAAAGGAGCAAAAGATCATTTTTGTTTGCCATTTTTCTTGAATTGAAGTTGAAGTTTGAGAGAAGTGGTATAAAGTATTCCGGGTTTGTGAAACAAGGGAACTCTTCTCTTTCAGAAATTTACCGAATTTCATTTGTTTATATAGTTATTTTGGATTTGGAAAGAAAACCGCAAATGTTATCATCCGAAAATTAGAATTTGTATAGTTCGTTCGGGGAATTTATCAAAACATTGCTACGCATTTCCGTTTGAACCCTCCGGGAGAGTTCAAATAGCTATGGGGTGTCTGCACTTGTGGTTGGGAATGAACTCAAGTAACCTATCGAGCTTTAGTACGTAATACAATAGTAGAAGTGTGTTTACGATGACTCGCTTCATTAACTGAGCTCGACGTGGAGATAGTACCTAAGTGGTATTTGGTGCAAGGAGAAATAAGGGTTGTAAAAGCTGTCTGAGGACATCCTTCCGCTATTTTGGTGCTATGTACCACTTTTATAGCCACCTCTAGGCTATATGGTTTATTGGGCCTTTCCAATTTATTTCAACTCTCTCCAGGACTTTCTCATACCCCTGAGGCACGGCTATCCACTCCCAGGCTATTTAGGGATCGTGTAAGCGAATCCTATAGAAGAACAGAAACCAAAAGTCATTGCCGGTGATTTCAATGCATGGGCCACAGAATGGGGAAGTTCACTGACGAATGCAAGAGGGCGTTGTCTCTTGAAGGCTTTCTCGCAGTTAGATATCATATTGCCTAACGATGGTTAGGTTAATACTTACCGGAAAGGGGGTTCCGGTTCAGTTATGGATCTGACTTTTGTTGTTCACTAGCTCGCGATATGTCTCGGAACGTCAGTGAACTGTACACCCATAGTGATCACCAGGCAATTAACCTGAAGAGCAAGTCAAGCGGTTGGAAATTTCCTCGTCCAAAAATGAGAAGAACGTCAGCTTGGTGTGCGAAAGCAATTGACGACCAAATATTCATAGATGTGCGGTTGGATCAGGACACTATACAAGGTACACCCTCGGAAAAAGAACTTCATATCACAGAGTGTGTCGCGAAGGCATGCCGAGATTTTATACTTTCCCCGGTAGAAGACCCAACTGCTGGAATAGTAAACAGTCAAATGTTCGGTCGGCGTGCCATCTAGACGAGCGGCTCAGAGAACAATGGATAGGATTGACCAGGAGGTGAAACAGCGAGATTACAAGGAAGCCCGAAGAAACCGGAAGCTGGCTATACAGCGAAGCAAGAGGGACTGCTTCAAGCAATTCTGCGCAGAGACGGATATAGACCTATAGGGAAGCGCCTACAGGGTTGTGATGGGAAGATTTAGAAATCAGGCAGCTCCACAAATTATATGTCCCGACCTCCTACTGAAAATCGTTCAGGGTTTGTTCCTTCAGGAGAACACAAAGGGATTACAATCTACAGACATTTTTAGATGTGGCTGTAATAACCCCAGCAACGACGGAAGAAGTACTGGAGATTTGCGGTAGGCTGGGAGCCAAGAAAGCGCCCGGCCTCGAGAGCATACCAAATAAAGCCCTTAGGCTGGCCGGTTAAGTCGAAGCCAGACATATTTGTAGAGTTGTTTGAAGCAAGCTTGGCGGATGAGATTTTTCCTGAGACATGGGAAAAAACAAAGATTAGTGTTGTTGCCTAAACCTGGTAATCCTCTTGGTGAACCATCTTCCTACAGGTCTATATGTCTATTGGACCCTATGGAGAAAATGTTGGAGTGAATAATCTACAACAGATTCCTTCTGGCTGTAGAAAAGCTTGGATGCTTATCAGACCAGCTAGTTGAACCCTTATAAGGAGCCCACAATAGTGGGTTAGGTCGATGACAGAGCGGTGATTGTTGTTGCAAAAGATCTGGCGGATGTGGAGTTACATTCATTCGAAGCAATCACTGCTATAAAGAAGTGGCTGAAAGACGCAGGTCTTGCACTCGCGGAGAATAAAACAGAGGCGGTGCTTATCACAAAGCGTCGTAAGGAAGTCGTTATCCGTATCAGAATGGGGAAGCATATCATCACTTCAAAGGCAGCAATTAAATATCTTGGAGTGATGATAGATGCAAGGCTGAATTTCAAGCAGCACTTACAAAATGCTTGCACCAAACAAGGCGTGCAATGTTAGCATGGCCCTGGCAAGGATGATGCCAAATGTTGAGGGGCCGCGATGCACTTGTTGACTGCTTATAGCTAGAGTGGTGAGCTCTATACTGCTTTACGCAGCGCCAATTTGGTCAACTGCATGCGATATGTAATGCTCGAAATATGAGCGCAGTGTATAGAAAGACCGCCCTAAGAGTGTGCTGTGGTTATAGATCCTTACTTCTACTGGATAGACGAAGCGGCTTATGCAGTAGTAGTGATGCCGATGAGATGGCACGTATCTATGATGGACCCGATTCTTCCTCTGAACGGCAAACGAATAACGCCGAAAGGGAGCAATCGTTAAACAGGTGGCAGCAACAATGGGAACAGGCGAAATAGGGTAGATGGACCCACAAAGTGTGGACTCAGAGAACGCACGGTGAGATAAACTATGATCCCACGCAGACATGGTGGTTACCATAAATACCTCTATAGGTTAAAACTGGACAGTTCATCCAACTGTCGCAGCTGCGACGGTACTCCGGAGGACCTGGAACATGCTTTCTTCCATTGTCCTAGATTCACTGAGAAAAGGACCAGTCTAGAGGAGACATTGGGAGGAACACTAGCACCGCAAAATATAATTGGAAAAATGCTTGCATGCCAGGTGAGCTAGAATGCAATTAATGACAAGGTAGGGCGGATACAGTCCAGATTAAGAGCGGCAGAGAAGGCAAGAAAAGCGCGATAGTCTTGCAGGGTCTGTGGGGTGGGTCTGAATATGGCTGGCGAGCTAATCAAGTGGTGAGCAGGGGTGGAGCTAAATGTGAGGAATAGTTTTAATTCAAGAAAGTGGAGTTGGCGAAGGCTTAACTCAAGGTATCCAGTTAGTCACCTCCCCGAGAGGCTGGTTTGATACAAGACAGATAGTGACCAAAAAATAACAGACGATGAAAAGTCAATCTCAGGAAAAACCATATTGTATATATTCGGATTAGAAATCCCAGGATTATCTCCAAATCGATTATTAGGTACTTGGGGATGAAGGATGGAATATGGATGGCACGTCAAAGGATAGGTGAATAGCTCAAGGGCGATGAAACCTACCTCGCTATTTGCGCCTCCACCCGACACCTTCAAAAACTTGAAGAGAATGAGTTGACATTTCTTCGTGCTTGTCACTCTGCTGTAGACTTGCCACATAGCATTCATGTGTTTATAATGAAACAATAAGAAAAAATAGATAATATAGTCCTTTGCATCGCAAATCAGTGAGCAGGAGGCATATTCTGTATATATACGCACATATATACCACCAACAATTATTTTGTCCTGCAATTTATGTCGCGAGGGCTGCAATTCAAACTGTGAGCACTCACACCTTAAACTACTCTTCCATCCTTTTAACATAAATTTTAACTAACGAAATTGAATTGCATCTAATTGCATTTGATGCACTTCGTTGGCAAAATTCTATCTTCTTCGCAACATTCTGCAAATTTCTGCATTTCTGTCGGTGCTGATGAGTTCTAAATAAATGTAAATGCCGTGTCTAGGCTAAGTTCGTCCTACTGAAGTTCATCCTACTGGCACCCTACTGAAGGTGTTTAAAGAGTAAACTGAAAAACTAGTACCAGGGGAACCTGCAGCGATTTAGCTTTAACATCGGGTCCTCAAAAAGATACCTTTTTAATATTCACGAAATGTGTTTGTATATTCACGTTGAAACCTTTCCAGGCATACCAAGCGTTTTCCACTCCTAATATCTTAACAGAAAATCGATAAAAGATACTTGTAACGGGTGCGATAAGCTTATGAGAATCCTTGTATCCAATGAATTCAGGCGGAGGATGAACAGTAAATACTATCTCAATTCCGCAACCCGAAACAGTGTTCACCTCTCAAATGTTTGAACAGATTTTCTGCTTGTTCTGGTTGCTCCTAATATCCTTGACCCTCTACAATCCAAACGATGTAAGTACCCAGCCCCGTGTACATGCCTGCACATCTAGAGCTACATATGTAGCGAAATTACATATATATATTCCGCTCAGCATCCAAAAGGGCATAAGATACAAAAGTCCACGGAACTTTATACATTCTGGTCATTACTAGGACTCGTGTACCGTTTAACAGAAACTACAAAATTGTGTCGACATTGTCGTCGTCTCTCGTCAACCTCGCGACTAGAATAATTCCAGGAGGGACTCACCCTCCGTTCAATGGGGGCCATGGGGTCGGGTGAACTGAAATTGCCGCATTAAAGTTGAATCCTTAGCATTTTCTTCCCACGCCAACGTTCCTGGTCACAATGGAGATGACAATGGGCCATAAGAAGTAGATTAAAGGCAGAACATGTTCTCCTCTTCCATAGAATTTTCCGGGAAACATCAATAATCCCTTCCAGCGATGCCGTACTGGTACTTGTACGAGTATAATGCTGTTTGTAGTTAAATCCCTCCCCAGCACCATTCATGTTGATGATGGCAAGAATCTGCGATAAGGAATATTTGTGAAGGTTACAGATGACTTTGGTGATGCGGGAATCGGGTTTCGATTAAGGTTCATGCAATACAAAACAAATAGCTTTGTGTCTTGTATACATGGTGCAGGTTCTCGTGGATTTACAGCCACGGATTCAATGAACACCAGCGCCCTTAACGAGACGGGAATGCCTGGGTGACGTCCTGAATGGAGCCAGTATTGATCGTTTCAGTGAATTAAATATGAGCATGAGGTTTATTGTTTTTTCTTTGGGATTCCACTTGATAGAGATTGAAGTGAATTATTACTTGCCCCAGGGATGTTCGCAGATATATGGATGCCTCTCAAACGAATTTACCGGGGGATGAGAAGCAATTTCTGTCAAGGATTGGAAAGGAGATTCTGAATCGCTAATAAGTGGGTACCGATAGTATTGGGCTGCTTGTGAGGGATGTTTTGAGGGCGTGAATATAATGTGATTTTGGACGAAAGATTACTCTCGCGTTTCCTCGAGAATATAGCATGACATAAGGATGTCTTCCAGTATTCGTTCATTGTCGGTCGTAGTTATGAACCCAATATTTCAGTGCAAGAAGAGAAGCTGATATAATTATAATATAACCGTGCCCATTGGCTAGTTTGCAATCGGGGGTAACTGACTGCATTCGAACAGAGCCTCACTGGTACCTGGTCGCCTCAGTGAGTAAGCTTGACCTTACATGCTACGGGGGGCTATAGCATGGCTACTCGTGGAATTCAAACTAGTAAAATTACAGAAGTAAAGAAAACTACAACCCCCGCACCGCACACATACTGGTTAACCAGGCGAAGGCACATCTCCGAAATACTGACAGCCAAGTGATTACAACCAAGAAGGGAGAAGTTGGGACATCAAGCAATGGATCCAAGGTCAATATTCGTATACTACGAGGACAACAACCACCAAACGCCACTGCTTAAAAAGCAGGGGCAAGCATTATCTGAAGGAAGGCCTGAAACCAAAAGAGGCTCTTAAGAAGGTTCAGGATATACCTAAGCCATGTTTATAGGAGTCAAGAAAGCAGGGAGCAGCGGAGATTAGCCTGCATGAAGGGAATGCTCTCAACAAATTCAAATCTGAACCCAAGAGAGGAGAAAACCCGGGCAGATCAGGGGTGAATGCAGGAATCAGGAAGCTCGCCATTAGCTATGCTAGTGCGGTGAAGGGTATTCGACTGGTCATACTGCCAAAAATGTTTCCCGAGCAAATACTCATTCGTGAGGAGCAGAAAACTTTGGAAAACTTTGTCATCAGGCAAATGTGCAAGGGATAGCCTGTGAAACTTGTGTTCATCGGGATACGCTTTCGGTCATATGATGGTGGACTGCGCGACGGAAGACACTGCAGGGTGGCTTAGGACCACAGTTCCTAAATTGCCAGGCTGGGAAGGAGCAGGGCTTTCAACAAATGCTGGGGATGATATACCAGGAGCACACATGGTGACAGTTTTTCTTCAGAAAGTCACAACAATAGAGACTGAAGATCTCATGGACTTCTTAATTGCTCAGAATGAAGATCTCCATACGCGAGAGTCTTCAGAAGCAAGATGGAGGGCAAGGGTAGACTCCTCACAATTGGGATAGATGATCGATCCCTGGAGGCAATCAAAAGTTGGAGTTGCCACATCAACTATCGATTTGGGAACATACTTGTGCACGTGCACAGGAAAAAGCCGAGGAAAGACACCTTGGAGAAGACACCGGGTGAAAAGAATACCGAGGTCCCTGAAAAACTCTCGAAAGTCATAGAGGCGGAAAGGACTGGATCAGCCAGGAAAGTAGACCTGCTGCCCAGTGACGAGTAGAAGCTGCACGACCTAGACCTAGGACTTCTAGGGCTTAGGGTGGACAGCGATGCCCAGGAAAGCGCCACGAGGGCGATACTCCGACTAAGATAGTCCAGGCAAACCTCCACTATACGAAAGCAGCATCTGGGTTAATTGCAAGGCTAAGTTCCAAGGAGAACATTGGAATGATGCTGGCTCAGGAGCACTGGGTGCACCGAGGGCGGTTTCGCGGTCTGCAAGGAGGAAGAATGCAGGTAATTTGGGACTCCTCTACTGAAAAAACAAAAGCTTGCATAATTCTTAAACGTAATTTCAAATACATATGTCTTTCAGAGTTCTTGACCAGGGACCTTGTGGCTATCCAAGCCTCACTGGAAGCCGGGAGGAGTACTCGAGAGGCAATCGGGATACTTCCCAGGATACGATATCCGTGATCCACCGGAACAAGTCGCTAAACTGGTGAAGTACTGAGAGAAGAGGGCTTTACCACTTCTCCTTCCCTTCTGGGGAAGCAGCGACATCAATTGAAGAGGTGAGTACCTTCTTGAATTTATTCTTAGCAATGAGTTAGAAATATATAACGTGGGGAGTTAGTTTAGTTTACTGGCCTATTCAATGGCTTACGGCGTTCGCAGGCTTTAGTGAATCTGAGAACATTCTCCAGAGGCAGAGAGTGTCCAGATTTTTCATTGAAGAAGACCATACCAAGATGTCTTCATCTGAGACCTGAGGACGCCGGGCATCTACATAAAAAGTGCAAGGCCGCCTCCACCTCTTCCTCACATTGGCTGCACATAGCCGAAACCACCACCCCAGTCTTTTCCATATGGTAGTTCGTCCATAACATAGGGAACACTCCAACGTTTGTGACCAGCACTAGACAGGAGATATTAGACCCGACTCTAAGCAATACTCTAATGAGCGGGCTGGTTAGGTATTGGAGGGTGTCGGATAATCCTTCTATGTCTGATCACAGAATAATCAGATTTGACATTGAGGGAAACTTCGAAATAAAAAGAATTACAAGGAATCCTAGGGGAACGGATTGTGATTCCTATGCAACGCACTTGAGCAACGATATGGTTCACTTTGACGGGGGCGGTGACATCAGAAGCGAACTGGAACTAGAAACAGTGGTGGAAAACCTCAATACACTCGTCATTGACACATATGAGGTTAGCTGTCCGGCTAAGACAGTTAAGTCATCAAGGGAAGTACCATGGTAGAACAGGAACCTAGGCAGTGCCAAAGTTTAAACCACTGAAATCACTCAAAGTGGATGACATTTTTCCAGCAATCCAGAAAGGCCTAGAAATCATCTTAGAAACTTTTCTGAGAGTGATAAGGGGCAGCATAGCCCCGGGATATATACCAAGGGTATGGAGACAGGCAAAAGTGGTCGTTATTCCGAAAGTGGATAAAAATGATCCTTTCACCCTAAATCTTTCAGACCAGTTTGCCTAACAGAAGGTCATAGACAACTATATTAGAACTAACGTTCTAAAGCGTAGTCCCCTACATGAGTGTCAACACGCTTACCGGGCAGGACGATCAATTGAAACTGCTCTGTATCAGCTGACGGATGTACTACGGAATGCCATAGAAACAAAAGAAATGGCACTCTGTGCGTCTTTGGATATCGAAGGAGCATTCGACAACACATCGCATACAGAGATACAAGATGTCCTGAGCCGCAAGGGAGTGGGAAACATCCTGGCTTTCTGGATGGGCAAAATGCTAAAGAGTATGCAAATAGAAGTACCGGCAGATACAAATTCTATTGTCATGAATACTACTCAAGGTTGTTCACAGGGTGGGGTAATAGCGCCGCTTATGTGGAGTATGGTAGTGGACGAACTCTTGGACGTACTAACAACTACTGGAATACAGGTCCAGGGTTACGCGGACGACATGGTTTTAATCTGTAAATACAAATATGAGGATAGCCTATGTGATAGAATCCAAAGTGGACTAAGGGTTACTAGTGCCTGGTGCAGAATGGTGAGACTACGTATTAATCCTGCCAAAGCCACCATAGTACCACTCACTAGCAAACGTAAGCTTGATCCCTTGAGAGCCATAGTACAATATGCAGGAGTACAATATGCAGGATGGCCGGGAGTATCAGTGATCAAATAACAACGAGGTTTCACTTCGATAAGAATTAGGAGATACGAACCCAAGCGCACAAAGAATGACTTAAACCCTACCAAAAGGAACCTTCGAATCATAGTGGCAATTCTCACTGGTCACTGTCGACTAAACTATCACCTAGAGAAGCTAGGAATACCTACAGACACTGCCTGTAGGTTCTGTGCGGAGTGTGTGGAAATCTCTACACATGTTCTGGGACAGTGTCCGGCACTTGTGCAAAGTAGGTCGAGGCATCTGGAAGAACACAGATGCAAAGTTGAAAGATCTGGAAGTAGGCAATATACTAAAATTCCTAACGGTTATAGACTTGCTTGAGATACTATGATTAATAGGTACAGTAAAAGGGGCACAATAATTCTTTAAGGACGCGGTGTGACTTCCCCTTAACAGATGAGATACAGCGTCCATCACGTCATCACAGGTGTCAATATACTATCAGCGAGGTGATATAAATTAGATGAAAGCCCACAATATTATAACTGCCACATTTTCAGCCCACTATCGACATTTAATCCCATGCCATCCATGTCAGGTCAATAACAAGTAGACAACATATTACCAAATACAAAGTATCCTCCAGATTAACTTGTTGTTTTCTGCAGGCCCCACAGAATTCCCAGGATCTCGACTATTTGTCATCGAGGGATTGATTTCACCACTTGTTACATGTCCATACAAATCTGTTTATTTTATGAGGGCCATTATAGTCTCCTCAGTACTTACATACTTGTGTGCGCTCAGTGGGAGCCACTAGGAAAAATATAGAAAGGACCCCGAAGAATGGGAACGTAAAAATAATATTTGCTCAACGTATTGTTCACGTCATTCATATGTGATGTCGGTATCCTGAATGGAGGATTTTTATGACACAGCAATATTTTAATATTCATGAAAGTAATCGCTACTATCGTGGTTGGCAATCAATCATCATGGGTCTGGTTTGAAAGGGATGCTGTTTTGATTGGAGTTTATGCACATTTCAATGTGGAAATATTTGTTGATATCCTGTTAGATTCAATCAACAATCAAACGAGCTGGTTCGAGCTTGTATAGGATTTCAGCATGTTGAACCTATAGTGGAGTCCGAGAAAAAGGAGCAGAGAAGATAGAAGAGCTTATGAGGGTATTATATATCAATGAACTCACTTTCATAATTAAAGCTTATTGAAGAATATTCGGATCAGAAGTAATGCCCTCTTAATTACTGAAATAACATCCAGTCCCATTATCACATTGTCTAGTGAACCAGCGTCTTTTTCTGAGCAGAAAACTGAGTGAGAGTTGACTATTGGATATCAAAAGACTTTGAAAGCAGTGAAAGCGTCTTTGTCACCCAGTTGCTTCATAACGTATTTCTACTGTGCTAATTATTTTACTGTCTCAAATGTGGGCGCTTTGGCGACACTTCCCAACTCTGCAAATGGAACATTCAGAGATGCCTAAGTTACCATAAAATAGTAAAAATCGAAGCAGCCTGTTATGCGACAGCCTGCCTATTGTGCAGCAGTCAGGCGCACACCTCTGGGAATCTTTCTTGCCCTAAGTGGCAGGAATACCTCATTCATTTGGTAGCCATCCAAAACTCATTACTGAGCGAAGTTAGCAAATCCTTCACCAACTCCTTCCAGGAATTCAACTCTGATGAAGCCTTTGATGCTCTACGGTCAACGCACAGAAAAGACCTACAAAATACAAAAGCTGATGCGAACCAATTTTGAACGGGTTCAAAAAACGTACTTCCAAACCTTCGGTGTGAAGTTCCCGGATTGACCAAAGTCTAAGCAGACCCGGCAGACCTCCAGGTCAGGGAAAATGTTTCCATCTCTGGGGACCTTAGTGACCGAGCAAATTTCTCCGGTGATCCTTTTGCTTCCACCAAGAGTGAAACCACGTTCTCCTGGAGGCCTTAAATTAGGCATGGCGCAACCAAAATCCGCCTGAGGACTACCGTGATGTTAAACTTGCTCCGATTTTCAAGAAAGGAAGGCCCAAAATGATCTAACTAATTTCAGACCGATCTCTTTCTTTAATGTCTTCCCCAAATTAGTAAATTTTATAGGGGTTGACTCACCCTCGGACACGGACACCATCTTGTCATGGTGGGGGAACTTGTGGTAATTTACTACTACACTAAGGATGTCCAGAAACCTATGAAGATAGAAAAAAAGGATTGTAACTCTCCAAGTGGTGAGAAGTCACAGACTTCGAATCCACCCGCGACTTTGAGAAATCAGGTCGTGGCCGAGGCAGGAATTTGGTAGGCCTCACCAGACTCATGTTCCCCCATGGAGAAATTTGTGGAAAACAGACTCTCTACTTCAGTGGAAAACCTACACCCGGTGTCTACGGCGTGGTCAGCCAGAAATGATAGTATAGCAACTCTTTTAACGAAGACTGGAAACCTGACTACGGCTTGCCTGCCGGTGACACTGTTGCTTAAGTTTTCCAAAAAACGAGAGAGGAAGATTCAGTAGAAGGAAACTTCAGCCGCAAAGGAGAAGGGGCTACTGTTATGACTCGCAGGGGGTCTCTGGATCTAGACTCTGATTCTCCATTTTGAGGAGGGTATTCAGCGATAATACGGCGAGATTAACTATTAACTGATCTAATTCCTGTCGAGGCATGGTGGTTACAGGCAGTATCTGCACTAATTCAAGTTAGATGATTCTCCCTTTTGCCTTGAATGTGGTTGCACACCTGAGGACCCGGAGCATATCTTGTTTTCCTATCCAAGATTTTGCTTAGAGAGGGGGAACCTGGAAGGTTATCTGAAAATTAGCATAAGAACTCAGAACTCGGAAATGATGAAGTCAGAGCCGGTGAATTCCACAATTAAAAGAATTCTGGCAAAACTTGGAAAGGAAGAAACCGCGAAGAGCGGAAGGTTTGGTCGCTCAAAGTGCAATCCGGAGGTTTCGCGGAGAAAGCGTGGGTAGTTTTAGTGGTTGATAATACCACACACTACCACAATCTAGCTCGGAAGCGTCCTTCTAAAATTTCCACCTCCATTCCCAAAAGTCCCGAGTATCAAGAACCTTAGCATACATTCTTTCCTCGATAAGTCTGCGTGCTTTACAGATTGTCGAACTCGAGGTTTCGACCTGTGCAAAAACAATCGACCAGCTTTCTGGTCATTCTCCAGTCAGAACAGAACCACAGACTATGACAAACCTTAGCACTCTATTTTATCTCATTTGCCAGAGTCTTCATCAGGGAGGAATATGGAAGGTGGTCAAGTCGACAAAGCATCACTTGAATTGTATCACCAGCAGACAATCCCTTTGGTTGGCCTGCCAGGATTTCAGGGCTATGAATCCTCCTCAACGAGACCACCCAAATGAACCCCTGAAAATTCAGGGGTAGAACTGAGACATTCTCATCTCCCACAGCTACTAGGATGTCCCCAATAGGGTCGCAGAAATATCATAACAAAAAACAAAAGTTGGACCGCTGGTGATCTGAACTGCTGAATGAGGGATACAGCGACCACGAGATAACCTCTCCCTTAACTCTACAATACTTCATCTCGGGTGAAATGAGGTGCAGTTTAGGAGTTCTCACCGGCCTTGTAAAGACTAAAGGCTCCCATCCGGCTTGGTATCTTTCCAGATATCGAATTTAAATTCTAAACAAACATATTCACACTCTCATCCAGGACCAGTTTTTCAAGAGACATATTGTTCAAAACATTCACTCGCTGCCGATATGTCGGCATGGCATGCAAATTCAATATTCTGATAATGAAAAATTATCACACTCACACTTCGGCCCATCCCCCGGGAGATTTGCTGATGGAATCTCTCCATGAAATAATGTGCCATCATGCCAATTGACGTCTGGGGTTTGCTAATCTTAAATCAGTAAGTCAAGCAAAGTTAAACGGAGCCCCATTAATAACATTCCCCCACCCTGATGTCAGTTTGATTGTTCGTCAAGGGACATCAGGCCCAATAGGGCATATTAGGAATCTGGCCTGGCTTTTTTTGGCTTCTAATCTATTTATTTCCAGTTGACTTCAGATTGAACACCCCAACTGTCGAGCATATTCATCAATTATTCATGCTGAAAGCTGCAAGTAATATGCCTTCGAATACTGTGTGGGAGGGTTCATAAGCTCAAGGACTAATGAAAAGCCACTGCGTGAAAAGTTAAGAAAATGTTTAGAAAAGGAACATATACCCTTCATATTTGGCGCTTTGTATGAGAGAGAATTCACGCATCAATAAAATCGGTGAAAGAGGATGTGGATGTGGCGTAATCTGGGCCCCAGTACAGATTGAGTCCTTCGCTTTCAACAGGGATTGCTAATTTCGGGAAGCCGGGTCGGAAAGTCGATTGCCACACGAGTTTTCACATGAGATGGCAGCCTGAATGAAAATAAGCACCGGAAGGGATAAGTAAATCGGTTGAAGAGAGAGTTCAAGGAGAGAGCTCTTTAGAAATTGACTAGTGGTTTTTCGACCCCCGAAGCATAGCAGGCCGGGGCACTTTCTAGGAAAATTCGAATATCAAATTTTATGGAGTATAATCTCCATGTACAGAGCAGTATGTAAGGTTATTATTCACACACATCATTCCATTAATTCCACCCTGAAAGACAAGAATATAATGGAATTTCCTGTTCCCATTGCTTTCATGGGTCTTTTCCGTTCGTGTGTTAATTCAAAGACTTGTTGCTACATTTTGCACTACTTACAGGAATCGCTTGCCTAAGCAAAAAGGCAAAATGAAAAATACAGAGAACGAAAAAAAAAAACGGAAAATGCAATGGAAAAACTGTGGTGTCTTTATGACCAACCAACAGCTCATTCTGTGGCGAGCGTCAATGGACTTTGATCACGTGAATTCTACATGGGGAAGTCTATTTTGCATGTAACACGCATTCAACCCCCATAGCAGCCAACTAGCTGCCTAGCCGACAATAGCCGCAGTCTATCTTGTAATTATTATTACAGGTCACATTGACCGCACAGGATGATGGCAATATACAGTCCCTTTCCTGTTCTCGAGGATTTGTTTTGCGCCCACAAATTATTCATGTGCAGGATATGGTAGTCGGTGGGGGTTGTGTTGCCATGAGCGAAAATAGACTAGAACTGAAACGTAAAAAAGGATTTTGAAGCATAGATAGGTGGGTGTTCGTTTTCCTTGGTGAGGCAGTAGGGCAAGGGGAGACAAGAGAGACGAAAACATACGAAAAGATAATAAAACGGAAATTATTGGGACGAAAATTGTAAGATTGAAGAACTATAGGATGAGGAACTACCAGGAATAAGAGCATAGCCTATTTTTCGATCCTATCGGGACAACTTCGGCATTCTCGTGAGTTATCCTATCTGGAACCGCTGGCTAGAAAGATATAAAAGACAGGACCCCTCTTTATACCTAATTCGCCGTCCTTCCTTACAGAAGTCGTTCTGTGAGGAGATTAGAGGAACTCCCAGGCCCCTTTTCGAAAGCAAGGTGAAAAGTAAAGTGGTACCTGGTGGACCCCGCTAAGCAAAGGACCGGTTTCGGATCAAAGAAAAATACGGAAAGTCTACATGGGATACTACTAGTTTTTCCAGTGCCGAGAACCAGGGTTTATCAGGTAGACCTCCAAAAATTTCTTCTTCAAAAAAAGGCTCTTACTCGAGAATGTCTGCTTGTAGTTCTCACCCAGATCCTTGTAAATATAGTCCCCGATAATGTTTCAGTCATCCGAAGCTGCTGGAGCTGGGTCCCCGTGGGGAGTTGCCAAATCTTCCACCATGTCATGCGCAGCAAAACGCCCATTCATGGATAAAAATTGGCTATGGGAAGAATACACAGAAATCAAAGCAAATATGGATGACAAGAAAGGAAGTTTTTTTATGATGGACGGCTTCGGAAGATGCTGTTGTAAAAGACGAACGCAGAAGGTAGCAAACTGGAACAGCGTTTTTTCACTGTGAGAACTCATAAATGAGCTATGCGAGTATGGAAACGGAGTAGGGACGGAATTAGTGAACCCCTTGGTGTCCAGCAAGCAGACAAAAAGAAAAAAAGTCTCTCCGTGGAAAAAGCTTTGCCGACGAAAGTTCCCGGGAAAGTTAGTGGTTCTTTGATTATGGCCTTAGCATTGGCAAAAGGGGAAGAATCGGTAGTTCGTACATCTGAGCAATAGACAAAGGTGCCCTGCAGGAAGCAGTTAAAGGAGGAGAAAATGATTCGTCCGGAAATAATTTCCAAGAAAGGAGATGCGTCCTCCGACGAAAGGCTTCGGAAAGTCAAACCCGGACCACAATTGACAGATTTCGGCGGCAGTCTGAGTCGTATCAGGCGTACGTAGAAAGGTTATCTGATATTGGAGCGAAACAAATAGAGATGAAGGAGGACTAGGACGCCCAGCTTTTACTAATAAGATGTCGGAAGGTAATACCTTTGTGAAAGTCTTCAGCAAAATCCGCTATAAAATCAAGTCCGAAGACAGCGGAGCGGAAGTGTCTTTCATTCGAAAAACTAAGAGTGAGTCCAACTGAACGTTCCGGCGCCCAAGCTGCGAGGGACGCATTCCCGATGTAACCTTCGCGTCGGAATAACTGGCGTCGTTGGACGGAAGGCGCGTTTTGGAAGACTTTTCGGCTAGCGACCATCAATATATTGCCTTTGAAGTGGTTGACAGAAACTCTACGCCATCCCGGCGCTTTTTCTCTGCGTGTAACGTCGGTGATGGCACTGCAACTGACAGTTACGAACCTGATAGCGATGGCCTCCAGAGCAAACACGCCCAGAAGCGCATCGAGACATGACAAGCCATCTAGGTATTGGTGGACGGGGGAAATTGCAGAGCTCCAGAAGCAACGTCACAAACTCCGCCGCTTGACACAACGTCTAAACGACTGAGAGGAGCCATATACCATAATCAAAGAGTACAGATCAGCCAAATGGAGACTTCGCAGCACAATAAACAGGAGCAAAGCTCGCTGCTGGCAGAACTTGGTCGACGAGGTGAATGGAGACCGGAGGGGATTCGGTTACAAACTGGTAATTGGTAACAGATGACTGGTAGAAAGAATATCTTGCAGCAGCAGGTGCTCTCCTAGGCTTCGTATTGGGACCCCTGGCATGGAGCATAATTTATGTATGTTGCGAACCGAAACAGATAACGTTAATTGGTTTTGAGGAGGACTTGACGGTGGTGGTTGTTGGGAAACACTCTGAGAAGATGGAACTTTATAGAAGTGAAACCATTTATACCATCAAAGTATGGTTTCAAATGGTTAAACTGGAGTTGTCTTGGACGAAAAGACGGATGAGGTCCTTATTACCAATCGTAGGAAAAGACATACTATCAAAATCCGAATTTTCTAACGGATGACGCACACTACCTCTTGCAAAGAAAAAGGACGAATCCGCCAATATGACTGCGGACTTCCGAAAAAATACTAGAAAGGAGTTGTTCAGGAGATGGCCACAACGATGGATTAATTCCGGAAAAGGCCACTAAATGCATACACTGATCCCGTGTTCGGAAAAATGGGTCGAGCGAAAACCCGGAGAATTGAATTACGATTTAAAACAGTTCCCTGCGGAGCACGGCGGATGCAGAAAATACTTGCTATTCAGAATGCGCCGCTATAGCCGAGAACACAGAATATATTATGTGTTCTCGGGCACGCCCGAGACGGACGAATATAGCTGAAGCGGCCATCCTTTTTCATGTTTCCGCAATAAGCCAGATATATGATTCCCGTCCAGGACGAGGCCAAGAACTCGAATCAGGCTAATATGGATTTTATGACCACAAAAGAAGGATCGACTTATATCAAATCATTGAGGCATAACACAGAGAGAGAATAATACTGAAAAGTTTGGTGGAAATCATACTTTTATAAGCGAAATTGTAGTTGGTTTAGATTGACTCTCTCGCGTAAATTTACTGTAACCTGAGACCCTAGATCGTTAATTTTCAAAGGGCCGAACTTCCGGTTTCCGAATTGTTTTCTCTTTGTTCGACGGAGCTAGACCAGCAACCTACGGAACTACCCTTCTCTGGGTTCGCAAAGGTCGCGTTATTATTTCTATTTTTTTTTTAATTATTAGAAAGTATGCTTTTGCAGGCAACACTATAAAAAGTCCCTGCAATTACACGGACCACCACTAACAGCTTAGCCAACAACACCAAAGTCATCATAAAAAAAATGTCGTAAATTCCGTTTGTATTGTCGCAGATTGACGTACAACCTCTGACGAGAGCTTTCCATATTAAACGGGGGAACACATTACAGATTATGAACACGCGTGATTTTAAAAGCGTATACAGTAATTTGAATGAGGAACGAACACATTGTATGTGCAGCCCCCGAGCCGGTGTACGCACGAGCAGTCCAGTCTGTTTTTTATGCCACAGTAAACTCCTTTCCAGATCATTTCCTCCTGTGGCCGAAAAGGACATCAGACTAGCTATTTTATTTCCTAGTTTCAGGACGAAATGTACATACATGCGAAGGTACAGGCACTAAAATAAAGTACATGGCTCAGCTATACTTAGAGTCCTTGAACTGTTGGTCATGTAAATAAAATTTCCATACAACCAGATAAAATTCGTGGATAGAAATGTTGGGCCTGGTGGAGACCGTAATGAAAATAATAATTAAAATGCCGATTTCATAACCCTTGACGGTCATAGAACGTATTAGGTACGGTTGTTGTTTCAGGTAAGGACGAAGTGGGCTTTGGGTCATGTTCTTCAAGTGGACGGCGGCTAGTTCTTGCTTCTTTATGGGTTAGGAGACATGCCTTGGAATGGGTCCAAAAAGCTGTAGACTATTATTTCAAGCAACCAGATATTATGGTATTCCAAGTGAGTGTAGCGAGTAGTAGTATGTGTATCTGTCCTTCTAGCGAGGACTAAACGATATATCTCGATTGCTGGAAAAATAGTCCGTCTATTGACATTTTTCTGCTCAACTAGGTTATATGTTTAACCGGCGATCTCTTCTTGCAAGATTCATTTTCATGGCTCTTTCCAGATTAAATCAAAACTATCGAACTCCATATCCACCACAATATTCCTCCTATGAATGAACAATAAGGTTTCGTCCTGCAACAAGGTACCTTCCACGACAAGTGGGAGGTAAACTCCCCTTTGCAGAGCCACTATCTCATCACCCTGCGAGCGTGCTAAATTGCATTATGAACCCCAAATCCGGATAACTTGAAAGAATGAAACGATTCTCCTTCCTCGGCTCCCGTAAAGATACTATCTCTTCCATTAGGACATATCTTTTCAAGTCCTTTTTCTCAATGTAGAAGAGGAAATTGCAAGATAAAAATTTAATGGTACCTACCAGCATCAAGTGAGCAAGTCGTACGGTTCGCATCTGACCGAGGAGTTCTTACAAAGGGACGAAGGAGGGGCATTAGAAAATCCCGGCAAAAGAATGAAATTTTCCGTTTCACTAACGCGCAATAAGATGAATTAAAGATAGCCACCACCATTGCGATGCTGCTGGCCACCGTGGCGGCTGTTTGGGTATAATATTACCGGGTGAAAGTACTTCGAACATATGAAATATTAATTTAGAACTTTCGTAGTATCTCACGAAAGTTAATTTAATGAAAAAATCAAAGGTAGAAGTATCTGGCTGGAATCTACGTAGGAGGCGACCTACTGTACTTGTTGCAAGAAGTGATAAGATCATGCTTAAAGGTTTACGTGATGTTTGGGCTTTATTCTGGTTACGTTCACAGCACAATTTCATTTACTTAGAGAAGTGGAATTAGCATACCTTCGAGAAAATGGACAGAATATTGAGAGGAACTTAAGGAAAGTGTTTAGAATATTATGGGCTTCCACCCGCATCAAGGTACTCCGAGAAGCCAGGGTTGTTTTTTCATCGCTACCACGTTTCACGAGTAACTCTTCACATTACCATCTACGAAATGAGCTCATAATATGCAATTACTCTATCCATCGCTGCAGTTTGATGAAGCCACTTTCAGCCGAATGGATGTGATACAGAATACAGAATACGGCGTGAAATTTTCATATCCTCATAAAGCTGTAACAATGACCATAATAGATGCTAGCCTTAACCCAATTCATTCACAAAAGAATGAATTTTTATGATGCCATCATATTCTGTTTACTTCATGGTTTATTCTCGCGTGCCCTGCAGTTCACATGTTCCTTTTTCATCAATATTTTCACCAAGCTCGGGACTACGGATGCTGGGTCCTTATCTACATTTAACCCTCAAGTAGATATCGAGGAGATATAAGCTTCTGTGGTTATGATGGGGTTATCTAGGTTAGTATCGGGAAAAAATATTACGCCGAAAGAGACATGATAGGGATGATGTTAGTCCATGCGATTTAAACTTAAGTGGCGAGGAACAAGTAACGATTTAAGCGGGCATGAGATAAAGACATTTAGCTTCGTGTTTGATTCGGTTATTCAATATTCATATTCTGTCAGGAATTGTGACATATATATATGATTGCCATTCTCCCCCTTCGTTCATGATTTCCCGAAGTGCATTCAGCTCCCTCCAGGACTTCCCGAGGCGCTTGCGCTCCTCGTGTACTGTTCTTCGCCATGTGCTCCTGGGGTGACCCATTCGTCATCTCTTTTGGAATCTGCACGTCCAATTAGCGATCAAGACTGCTGTGGTAAAAGCAAGGGAACAGAGCCCAGCCAACTCAGATTTTCAGAGCCAGCCCGTAGCATTCACGAACAAAAGCAACTCTCTCCCTCTACAACTAGGGATCTTAGCCTGGCTCCAGCTAGAGCTGGGAAATCGCAAATGAAGTGCCTGAGCGTTTCCTCCTCTTCTCCGCAACTTCGGCAATGCGGATTGTAGGGTATCCCGAGTCTGGCAGCATGGCCCCAGTTAGGCCAGTGCCAAGTGTAGACCGTCGCAATCTTGTATGCATTTGAATGGGTCTGAGCACATAGGCTGACAAATCCTCCTTTACTTGGCATAAGTGGTGAACCTTTGACATCGGTAGTAGTGCGAGTATATTCTGCCCTCAACAATTGTCAGCGAAACACAGAAATTGAACCATCTTCGCCCGGAGACCCCAATTGTCTTGTAAAGAGCAGTTTTTGTGTATTCATCTTTGAGGTAGGCGTGCTGAGACTTGGAGAAGACCGTTCTATCAATACTTGTCCCTAAGTGGATATCCAGGACGCGCTTTAAGGCCTTCAATACAAAAGGATGGTGGATGATTGGTCGAAAGTCCCTCGCACATTCATAGTCGTGTCTGCTCGCTCCCAGTATGAAAACCACAGGTGCATGTCCCCAAAAGTGTGGTACGTACCCCAAAGAGATACCACTCTGGTAAACCTCTATAAGCCACGGCACAACGCTTTCTCCTTGCTTCTGTAGCATAACTGGCATTATGCCATCTGGGCACGAAGATTTGGATATGGAACAACTGTTTATAGGCCAGCCGATTGGGTGATTGCCAGCTTCAGACGAGTGGGGCTGCATACCCTTCAAGCAAGGCAGTTTCTAGGTTTCATCAGGAGATTCCGTCCAGGATGGGCTCCTATGTCCTATGTGAGAATAATCCAACAAGGACCGCCTCTTGGCAGTCTTGTACTTCGTCAGGCAGTCCTTGAATGGTTGCCAATCTTTAAACAAGTTGGAGACTTTTGTAGCGAGATCTCGAATGAAAAGTATCCAACTGTGATCTGATGAGGATCTCTGGTCAAATACTTTCTAGTTCACTACCCTAAAAGTTCCATTTTCAGTTCGAAGGAGGATATCAAGGAGCTACTCTCAACCGTCACAATTTATCAAGCTGGCAAAATGGAAGGTTGGGGTACTATCCCTATTGCACACCGATAGATTTCTGATGATAATAAAATCAAAGAGAGACTCGCCTCCTCCGTTGATTTCCGAGCTATCCCAAGCGTATAACTTGCATGGGCATCGCAGCCTGTCAACAGGTTGGCACGTCAAATATTGAAGTTTTTCCAGCAGAACTGATAGGTCGTGAGCCTCGTAAACCGGAGAAATATATACGTCTTCCGCTCCAGCCTACACCAGTTTAACCGCGGTTGGGTCGTTGGAACTCAGTTCCGGACACAGAAAACGGTGCAGGCTTTTTCGGGCGAGAATACATACTCTAGGTCTGCACTGGTCAGTGTCTCTTGCGCTATGAAATAAATTATATTATTTGTTTTGGAGGCTTTTGGTGGTTTGGCCTCCTCCTATTAAGAGCTCCTGTATTAGTGGGATGTTAATATCCTCCTGTAGGAGGAAGACCAGCGAATTAGCTGAGGCGTACTTCGAGCACTGCAGATTTATCTGCATAATCTGCTTGTGAAAGGAGTTCGTCATCTCGGCCAACAGCTCGTTGGCGGCGTCGATTGTGTCCAGGTCATTGCGCAATTTCGAGGAGTGGAATATTTGCATTTTTACGTTTTTGACTCGCAACCTCCCTTTTTAATCCGCTTTTTCCAGTGCCTCGAGGCACTCTCCATTTATGCGGTACAGAAAAGATAGCCTGTTTACCTGGGGTTTCTCCTCCTTGATAAACATCATTAAAGGCGCAAGGATTGGACGGGCATGTTCTTATCCATGCGGATCACAAGCGTAAATGGTCTTACCGGAACGCCGAACCGAGAAGGCACCTGGAAAATTGGTCACGCATGGTATCAGGTAGAATCCAAGAAAACCTGGGAGGAATTGAAGCAGGGGATGAATCACCTCTTTCCACTTCTGCTTTCCAGGAGATGCTCGATGGCCATCTCCGTAAGGAGGAAGGAGAGTCTCCTCCTTAACTTGAAGAGGGTGTGATTTGGACGTTTCCAGGATTAAAATTTCGAAGTTCTACGTTGAATATCTAAAAAATGTTTATATCTTTATTACATCAATCTGCAAAATCTGAAAAATATCTCCAGGATCCTTCTAGAACAGGGGCATTCAAAATTATGCATGTGTTAAGGGTTAACTCAACTCTTACGAAATCTCTACTATGTAAACATCTCAAAGGGCATATCCCATAAGCAGCAGCTGCACAGAGGATATTATGCAGCTGAATTCCAATCGATATCGATTCGATAAATAAATTATTATTGCTGAGATTAAAAGGACAATAGATTTTCCATCCCTGCCTCTTTAGAGGGTTGTCTTATGACAAAGCGGAAAGCAGTTTGCAATATATTTTTCAATTTGGAGCTTTTTCAGTACCAGATAACAGATACTCGTTAAGAGCTCTTACTATCTAGGGCTATCTATCTACACTAGAATAGCGAGAAAGTAAGGTTTTTCTGGGAGCTGAAAATTTGCGTCGTGAGGTAAGTTATATCCGAGGTAAAAAATAATTTTTCTAGGGGAACTAGGGGTAATAAAGGGAACTCTACACTTTTATTAGGCACGGTAGGGACAGCATGTATAAACAACCGGAGGATCTTAGGCTTAACACGTGGGAAGGAAGGAATCAATGAATATCTAGAATAAGGTACAAGATGTTTTGCAATAATCAACAATCTTCAATATCTTCACTCCATCCCACAGTAGCGCCACTCTCTTTGTTCTTGTCTTCTATTAGTATCATTAACGGCTGATAATATTCCAAAAACGGATGAATATCAATATCCTCCTGCCCCGTGAGTAATTTCAAGGCATATTTCCATGATTTTGCTGCACCGAGGCTCAGAGCCTCCCTAAAATGCAATAAGGTGTAAATTACAGATAACGAATCCACTTTCAAAATTTGCTCACCTCAACACACCAACTGCCTCCTCATTGTCCATGAAATCGCAATCCTGCCATGGGTCCGTACTATTTGCTTTCAGGCATAATCCTTTGTAAATTTGAAATCCGACAATTTCACTGAACACCCTTCTACAATGGAAATTTGGTAACTTCATTAAATCGTTTCTCCGCATCAACGGGCTTTAAATTTTACTTCATAGAGAATTGCATGTCCCAGAGACAGCTATGCGAGGAGTAGAGCAAGGGAACCGAGGTATTTTCAATATCAATCCCCGATTTCACTCCTGTAAATTTATTCATGACTTTCCAATATTTGCAAGTATAATCGTCGGATGTGATCTCGTTGTCGAGGATGCTTGATATGAATTTTTCATTGACAAAGTGTGTAAGCAGGTCAAACATGTCGGGTACCGCCTGGAATTATTATTAAAATAAATAAATGAAAGGATAAGTCAATGTAAATAACGAGAAATCGAAACTATTTCACATGCAATTCCGGTGTGATTTTAGCTTCGATATTTTGGTCTGCAAGCCTCATGGAATCCTGCTGGTCAGATGTAATCCATGAGTCCTGCAGGCTAACCGGGAAAGGGCCACAATTTACACTGCAACAGGCTTGATCTTTTCGTTTCTAACCATTAGCAGGTGTCACTCTTAAAGTTCGCTGATACCTTCTCCTTAGACTTTACGCACTATTTCTAGGATATTCCTTTTTCGTCCTTAATTTTCTACTGTCAACTTACATGTTCCAATAAATGGTAGTACCTCATGCCATCACTGTAATTATAGTCTTTAATCACGCCTACATTGCGAAGATGATGAGGGCTCATTATAGCCAAACCGATTGCTTTGAAGATGGCATCGTTAAATCCAGGACACGGCTCCTGGTTGATTCCGATAGGCCGTGAAGATGTAAGTTTTTCATATTGCTTGCGGAAAAGGTCCTTATATAATTGTGAGTATGTTTCCCGCTCTTTGGTGGAATATTGATCCACCAAACAGTCTTTAGTCTGCGTGGTTTTATCCGAGAGTAATCTGGAAAAAAGGATAAATTAATTTAAGTTTATTAGTCTTGTGAAGTCTCAGGACATTCGAAATGACTCACCTTTCAACTTCACCTTCCAAATCAGTTAAAAATGTTCCCAGGATTCTTTTTCTTTTCATTCCTGCCAGATCGAAGTCTCGGAAAGCAGCGTTGATTTCGTTGGTAAAAGGATTCTTTACTTCAATATGACGAATTACATAAGGAAGTAAATGAATGGGTAGAGAGGACCTGGGCTGGATTGAATTGCTCTCAAATAGGAACCGCATTATTGTCCGCAAATATGCATGTAGCGCTTGATAAAGTGGTTGGACTTTCAACACTTCCTTTTCTAATTTGCTTAGAAAGTTCGTATCCTCGTATTGGTGATACCGAATTAAGGATATGGGTTGCGGTTCCGAGGGTTTTACTGTGCAAATGGATCATTATTTTATTCTGGTGTAATATGTCAGACATAAGGTAATACCAGGAAAATGGAGGAGACGTACACGGTAAAATAGCATTACAGATTTACTGAAAGAGGAATCCTTCACCTTCAAGATTTAGTTTTTCTTCAAAAAATGTCCAAACTCCGACAAAAACTTATTGAAAGAAAATAAGATCATGCAATTTAGGCCCAAAAAAAAATTCTAAGAATCCTCCACACAGAGATCACTCATTTGTAAAAGGGTCAACAACCGGTCATCGATCTAGGAACTCCAGGCAGAGGTCCATCAATTTGGTACACGTAGCATCTACCGGGCGACCTTAGGCAGTGTCTGCTACATTTTCTTTTTCTTCTACTATCCGTCCATGCTCTTGTGGAAACGAAAAATTGCTCGAAAGATTCTCTCCTTGAATGTGGATAAGAGTTTGCAATTTTTTTTTTGCTAAGAACCCAAGCCTCCAAGAAATACATGAGGATTGACTTATACAGGTGCTGGCAAGAAAATAGATGGGCAGTAACCCTGTGGACTGATTCAACACCAAGTGATCAAGGATCCACTAGACTTGCTGAAATGGCGTCGGCCACGAAGCGTCACCAGAGGTTATCTGGTAATATGAGATCTGGGATAACCCTTCCCGTTCACATATCTTAGGGGAATTCCTGGGACATGTTTTCTCGGCCCAGTTATTTGCGGTTGGCCCCTTAATGCAAATTTCATTGGGGTTACGTACACATCACGGCAAGAGTCCTTCGGGGCTCAGGCGTGGATTTACGTTGTACAACTCGGGTACCATGCTGCTTAGTTCGGAAGAGGCTTTAGGTAGGACTTGCATCCACAAGTACAAGGGCTGAGCCCACACTCAATATAAACTGGTACTGTTGGGCTTCTTCCAGCGAGGCTCTGATTGTCGTCAGAAAATCAATCCGTGTCTTAAGATGACCGACACGTTTGCTTATAAGAAAGAGTTAATGTGTACACAAGCCTCGAGGAAGCAAGCACCAAATGGTCAGGAGTGAATTAAACTGGGAAATGTAGGTGACACTTCCTCCAAAAGCAAAGCATTAGAAGACATTCAACAAAAAACCCTGAAAAGGCTGAAGCGCTTCTCTTCGATGAAATTGCTGGTGACATGACCCAGCGTATGCAAAGGAGGGTCCTAAAGGGCTTTGCAAAAAAAATACAGATCTGCGGGTTTGTGAGTCTTTCCTTCCTTTGTTAACGTGAAGTGCAAGATTAGTACGCGCTTTTTACCCTTAGGCATCGTCTCTCGGCAGCCCGCTTCCTTGCGCAAGATACGCTGGTCAAATTTTCATCGAGGACAACGAAAATTTGAGAAAGTCGAGAAATACGAGGGAAGGAGGAAGTGAGCAGCACGAAAATGGGTCTCTCATCGTAACCCCCAGCAATAAAGGCAGAGAAGACTGAAACACCGGGACGGCCAATTGAAGAGGAAGCCTCGCAAAGCTGCGGAGACGGCAACTGTAGTCCTCTGCAGTATTCCTCTTTTAGAAAAAAAAATTAAGATAAAATCCCTGGACCCAAGCAAGTGAATCCGGACAGGAGTCGGATGGAAGCACAGTCGAATGTTCTAACGACATTACTGAAGCTCATGCGAGCTGATGCAACTGAAGGAACTACTGGCCTGCATTTCTTTCTACAGGTGAACATGGGCTGCAGCGGAAGACACGTGAAGAGCAGGAGCAGCCACATTTTCTGGTGGGAATATACTGTAAGCGCTAAACGAACCGCATACAAAATACTGGAAAGGGAGCTGCGGAAAAAGCGGAAGGAGGAACACGCGTCTGAAAGAAATTTTTTCCAAGTAGTCTCCAGGGCCCAAGAAACAAGGCAAAGAAGGACACAAGGGAATAACACGCCACACTGTTAGAAAAAGACCAGAATGAATATCCAGAGGTAACCAATGCTCGGATAGGTATCATTTGTCAATGCTTAACGCCAAAAAATCGATGTGGTGGAAGTTACCGAGCAATACACGAGGAACCTCCTTAACGACGGGAAAATCAGGGTATGAATACCAGTAGCCCTCACCAAGTGTTACAGGTGGCTGGACCGTGGACACCCGTCTCCAATCTGTTACCAAGCGAAGATTTGCAATAAAAAAGAGAACTGTGTTTGGTGCAAGGATCGTGACACGTCTGGTGAAAGCGATGCACACACTGTGGGCAGGGCGGTGCCCAGTCTTGGGGGCGTAACTAGATAGGACTAGGACGCGGCTAGCATGATACCCCCTATTTCCGCCCCACCCCCCTCATCAGACCTGCATCTGGCGTATAAAATTTTAAAGTGTTAGGATGGATGAACGAGGAAAACTGAATCAACGTTGCAGAAGAAACGACTTTTTTCTCGGTTATGGCATCGAATCGAAAAAGTACAAAGTGTAGTTCGGAAGCAAATACAAAATGATGATTAGTCGTGCAATCAAGTTCCTGCAAAAGAATGATTTTTCTGGAGACATCTTGGATTTCTTTAGGCTGTTCTTCTGAGGAGGCAGTCCCTGATTAAACTTTACGAGGAAATCGAGCTATGAGTCAACATCAATCTCTGCGCAGAGTTGCCTGCAGGTCTGGTAAATCAGGGATCTACTGCTTTCGGGGATTCATGTCTAGCACGATGACATCCCCACTGAGGGTCAGATAATTCACAATTCCAATTGCTAGGGGATGTTCGCATGCCATCGTAATGCACTCCTTCGAGTAGATGACGGTCGTAATACACTTGTAATCGAGTCGTAATCCAAAGTAATAAATATTTCTCCATCCACAGCGTTCGTAAATCAGTTTAACGACTTCTTCAATTTTTGGGCATACAGACCCACAGTACCTGTTTTTCAGATAAAAGATGACTGTCAGGTTCCCACTAGGGGAGTAGTGTTCACTGACGTTGGAAGTCACATTACGAGTTAGCGAAACATTACAGAAAGAATTGGGTTAACCAGTGCCCTTGAATGATGCACTTGAAATATCTGTTCCAAAAGATCCCTTAGCTGTCAGACAACCTACCTAATGATAGGCTACATCTATTGATGGTTTTATGGTCGACGTCTATACGTCATCCTTAGATTAGACTGATTTCCTTTTTGAAACGACCTCGTCTGGAAAAGTTCTTACTTGGCTGGCGAAGCCTTCAGCATTGCCCTTACCAGATCTCTTTAGCTAGAACATCCTTTTGGTTTCTCTGTCGCTCTACCCTGGCAACCCCCCCCCCCCCTTCCCCTCTGCCACATACTGCCATGTTGGACTCTGATGGTTCAAGCTCGGTTCAATCGTGCCTTCCTTTCCGTTCATTTCATGGGTTCATGACATCCTTTTTAGGTGCACAGAGGTCTGGCACTTTACCCGGTCGGACTATCTGTTAGTTAAATTAAACCATATATTGTCATAGTTCTTGTCATCTACAAAGGGGTCGAAAAAAGCTAAATTGCCTGGCTGTAGTTAGTTTTCATGACAACTTTATTTTATCAAATTTATTAGGAGATTAAAGATTACTATTAAATTCCAATACTTAAGGTAGTTTTCGAGCTACATTCGCTGCTGTTGTAGTAGGTACAGGTGGTGGTGTATTATTCAGTTCACTTTCTATCCAAGGTATATATTTTATCACGTTCACATATACGGCTGGGCTAGTACCTGAACAACTACTTGGTGACGAAAATATTCCAACCAGGTAAGGTGTTTCAGGCCAATTCCTAACGAGACCACTGCCTTCATGCCCTTTGCAAGGTCGTTGGTACGGATTCGTATATCCTGTAGCGCAAATCTGCTTAAACTCATCGAAGTTTGAGTATGAAGATCGGCAAACACTAGGGTCACGACGATTGAAGAAGCCATACTTTAGGAGATTTTGACCAGTTTGGAACCCTGCAGCCACCAAAAACGTGTCGACCGGGACTGTCGATTGAGTTATCTTAATAGCCTGTATTGTGTCGCCGAAAAATAGAAAAGTTGGAAGCAGGATGAGCGAGATATCATCTACTTTGGTTGGATAAGGCACCACCGCTTCGGGGCCGACTTCCATCTGTGTTGCAGTGACTGTTGCATTTAGCTGGTATATTCCGAAGTAAAGCTTGATTTTTGCTGCGTTGTTGGTACAGCTATAAGAAGTGAGGACCCACCGATCGGTAATAACTGTGCCAGCACATTGTTGTGTTGAACCCGCTTTGAAGGTTACGATTATGTGAACAAAGTAGGGGAAGTCATGGGCACTTCTTACAAGATAACCACTTTGAATTCGCGACTGAATAGGAATACTACTGGCACCGACGATGGATATAAGAAAAGCGGCGAATATCACACTAGAGACTTCCATGACTACACTTGTCGGCAATATAAAGCAAGTCGAGTGGATTTCGCTTTTATAAGAAAAGTTGACGAAGGGGTTTATCACAACTTCAACTCTTGTATCAGGAACAACATCGATAACAAAGTGTTTCCTCTTAATCTTTGTAAACTCAGTGACTCAAGAGAATTTTATCAGAGTGTTGCCCACGAAGGTTGAAGTCAGATCAGTAAATCTAAATGCAATTATTGATTTCCGATTAAATATGAATTAAATTTCAAAGAAAACACTAGCGGCCTATTATCACTCAATTGATAAGAGAGACAGTCGGATCAAATACCGGGGCTAGGTAATTTCGATACTTATTGGCTTGTTTTAAGTGGACCGGATGGAAAGATAACACCATTTATGATCCGTCTTGAAAAACAGTCAGTTATCGGAATCAGGGAATTTTATATATTTTTATAGAGTTCTTAGAAATTCAAGTCAGAACCTTAAAATTTATTGATTAATTTCCGGACCGTAAAGTAAAATTCAGGATATGAATATATAAGCTTGGTTAAGAGTATATGTTGTGCAACCTTGAGGGGGTGGGGACCGATAGATTAGGTGAATGATTAGTAAACAGGGGAAGATAAGAAAAAGATTCGATAACTAGGGAACTAGACCACGGGATTTAGTGAATGCAGATTAATTATTTTGGGCACATGACACTATACAGAGCGAGCAAACAAAACCATAGACGAAAGCAGTGGAAAAGACTTTAGTTGGGCATGCCATTGGCAGACACTTGCTGATGTATGTTTGGACATCATCTATTAACTGAATCTTAATCTGTCAAAGTATCTTGATAAGATGAGACGGTCAGTAGTGGTCGAACTAGAAGCAAACATGTTTAGCTTTCCCATCCACTAAAACGAAAGGCAAGTGAGAAGTGGTAGGAGGCAGTGAAGAAAGGCGAAGATGGTTAACGACATAGCATAAGGCCTTGAAGGAGCCGAAGGAAGGACAGTAGGACCACGTTAGGTGCTGGTTGGAAGAAACTGGGCCCGAATAGAGACGAGAGGAAAATGTAGCTCAGATGCATAGAGTAAGAGCAAAATCTAGAAAGCTGGTTTCGCTAAAAACTTGAGCAAGGAAGAGAGAGTCGTGCTTCTTAAGTCTGATCTGAAAAGGTAACGATGGCCAGCAGGAGCAGATTGAGCTTTGATGTTGAACTTGCCTATGATCTACTCAGCTAAAGTAAGGTTAAACCTCGGTTAATGGCGTACAAAACTAAGGCGAAGAATGTTGGAGCAGTCGGTTTTGGAAATCTTATATTCAACCACAATAATTTCGAACAAAACTAAAGAAATAAGGAAGGCCTGAAACCAGAAGAGTAAACCCCTACCACGCAAAAGCTGAATCTGCAGTGATTGTAAGACGTCCAAGGACAACATTCAAACAGTGCTGGCTTAAAAACCCTGGGTGTACCGGGGGCAAATTCGTGGTCTGCAAGGTACAGGAATGCAGGTAGGTGCAGGGGCACAGGGAAATTCTAAAATAAAAAGAATAGAAGGAATCGCAGGCGAACAAATTTGGACTCCTATGCAAGCCACCTGAGCGACAACAAAGCTCATCTATAAAGGGGCGATGATATCAGGAGCGAGTAGAATTGGAAACATTGGTGGAAGACCACAAAAAATCGTCATTGGCGCATATGAGGCTAGTTGTCCGGTTAAAATTGTTAAGTCATCAAGCGATGCACCCTGGTGGAACAGGAATCTGGCCAGAGTGAGAACAAAGGTGCAAAAACTCTTCAATCGGGCAAAACAAACCAAAGGTGGGGAGATTGGAACTTTTAGTGGGAATGAGGCTCCTACTCTACGGTAGAAGACGACAGGATTCTGCCTGGTATCCCAACAATTAACCGAAGGAGAAAAAAGCAGAATCTCGGAAGTTAGGGTAAGATGGACAGTGAGAAATTATAATAATAATAATCGTTGGCGCAACAATCCAATTAGAGTACTTCATTCAAGACTGCAGCGGTACACTACAGTACACTGTAGGAGGCAATGTAGCCAGCATTGCCGAGATTATTACCCTGGTACTCATCCACAGCTGAGTCGATTGATATCCGACTTCCAATCACAATAACAAATCCCTCTGCCATCAGTGAGATTCGAATCACGACTTTCCGCTATGACAGCCCAGCGCTCTAACTACTTGAACCATTCGTACACGATGGTCTGATTATGCCTCAGGTTGAAGTTGCATAATTTAGTTCCGCCTTCAATTTCAAATAAGACCCATACCGGACTACTCGTGAAACCAATACATGGACTCAATTATTAAAAAACAAAATAAACCGACGAGAGAAGAAGAGGTGGTGATGCCAGGCGCATCATCGGAGGACGAGTTACTGGCATCCAGCCAAGAGATAGCATCCGTCGAGAGTAGTACAATCGGTGCCAGCCGTAGCATTACTGTGCTGAAACCAACTACAGGAAGCCCCCGGAGCGAGGCGGCAGACGGACTAGTGGTTTCCAGTCTGAAATCCATCGCTGTCAAGCTGGATGTAGTGAGTACCAGGCATAGTAGCCCGAGACCGTCGACGTCGAGGGATCCCTCAAAAGCAAAGACCGACAATAACGTCGGTCACCGAAAACCGGCTAAGAAACGAAGGCCCACTGGTGTCCTGCTCAAGAGCCAGTACCAGAAGGCCATGCATATTCTCAGCAAGATTGCTAAGTATAAGGAAGCCAGTACTGCCGACGAGCGAGATAAAAAGGACCTCGCCCAATACCAGCCAATTATTGGGGAATATAACAGCAAACGCTTGGTAGACGAGTAGAAGGCAAAGCCTACCACTCTCAAATGCAATCGATCTTAAAACGAGGTCGAACAAAAACACAAGCAGAGCAGAGTGGGCAAGAGCAAGGACACTAAGCAACTTCCGGAGAGAAGTAAGCAGCAACAGCCAGCCGACGAGCCACGAATTGCGAAACCCTTCAGCGACGTGGCCAAGAGCCACTCACGTATGACGCTGGCGGATGACAATTCCATTAGCGGTAAACTAACGCCGAAGGTGTGGAGCAGTGTTGAGGCCAGGCTGTCGGGGATGGTCATTGGGCATCTCCTGCACGTCAAAGGCGAAAACACGGGATCCATCTTTGCCTCTTCTTCTCAGGTGGTCTATGAGTTCCACGTTATAGGTTGTGAGGACCAATTCTTCAGGGGCTCGCGTGGCTAAGATCAGCGACGGCTATGACGGCGTAAAGCTTAAAGTCATCCCCTACGACGACATTCCCAGGAAACTGGTCGTCCGCATTTGGTTGATGAAGATTCGCATGGATAAGGACAAGCTCATCCAATCTCTAAGCATGGGTAGTTATCAAGGAGGAGGAACGCCAGACAAACAGCCAACCTTTTCTGGTCCTTATAAATGGAGAGTGCCTGGGGGCACTGGAAAAGGTAGGCTATAATGTGCGGTTCGCAGTCAAGAGCGCAAAGATGAAAGTGTTCCGCTCTGCAAAACCGGTCGACGACTTGAATCCAATCGACGCCGCCAACGAGTTCTTTGGAGGAGATCAGAATCGCCGCTTCGACGGGAACTGACGAACCCCCCACGCACGCAGATCATGCTGAGGGTAACGCAGGTCAATTTGCAGCACTCGAAGTGCACGTGTCTGCACGTTGTCTTCTTCCTAGACGAAGAGGTCGACATCGCACTAATACAGGAGCATTGGGTCAGAGGCGACCGATATGTGTCTCCGAGTAGCATGATCTTCCAGGTTTCGCTAAGCGAAAGTACTGGCGATATTGGAGGCTCGTCAATGCTGGCGAATGATCCAAGCTCCAAGCACAACATAACCATTTTGACCGGCAGCCAAGCGGCCATTAAGGCCTTGTACTCAGCGAAGACATCCTCCAGGCTAGTGGGGCAGTGCAGAAACGCACTGAGCAGTCTGGGCGGCACGGCAGGTCACCCCCTTTGGGTTCTCGGTCATAAGAAGATAGAGAGGAATGAGCGGACTAGCGGATTGGCCAGGCGGGGTTTTTCTCTTAGCAGCCCTTCAACGGGTACAGTCAGTGTCTCGCTGGCGACTGCCAAGAGCGGAATCTATTCGCACTACTTAGCAGCCGCGGATCTCAGATAGCGAAGGCTCACCACTTGTGCCCAGTCAAGGAGGATTTGGCCTGAGACAATCAAAGTTGGCTTTGTAGAAATTGAACTTAACTAATCGACGCACAGGTTTGCAGTTAGAGCTAATGAACTCTGTTTCAAAGTTCAAAATTGTTAGTGTCAATTTTCACATACGGGGAAAGTTTAAGGAAATATGGAGCGTGGTGTTGAATTGCAGGGCAGAACAAGTATTCATAAGAAATGAGAGTAGAAAAGAAGATTAGCAGGGGTTGTTAGAAGGAATTGGAAACGGAACATATACGTAAGCTAGATACAATGGACGGAACGTTGTTGGACGGAGAGACACGTAAGGCACCATATCATAAAAAGAGACAGATGAAGAGAAGACGGATTCGGGGTGGAGTGGATGTTTAATTAAACTTAGGACTCCACTGCCAGTAGACTTACCGTGATGCAGACCGGTCCTTATCGTAGCGAAAAATTGAATAGCCTTCTGGAAGCTCGAAGTCTAGAATTTTATGGTCAGGCTAGGTTTCAGAGATACAAATGGCATGACGTTTCTGAGCCACCTCGGATAAATTGAAGGCCCCCTTGGTTCTCAAAACCTTAAAAATTGGTTAGTAAAATACAGACACTTGGTGCAGAGGAGTAGAGGATTGCAAGCGTCTCGGAAAGTCGTGGGAAGAGCTGAAGCGCATTTCAGGTAATCGCGAGCGATGCGCATAGGTGTGGTTGACACGCTATACCCACTTCGTCAAAAATGAGGATCATTCTCTTTCCGTCTTCCCTCGACGAACCAGATCTGTCGCAGTGGTTCGAACTCCATCTACTTCCTTTTCCTTTTAAATTTGGGTAGGTTGTTCTTCCCACATATCATGCATGATTAAATTGTGCTCAGAAAAACATTCGTGTAAAGGTTACTAAATTACCATTGGCATTGGTACTTAAATTTATCAAACTACCCACTCGTAACCTTCTCATGAACGTTTCCCCAACATCTCCAGGCGAATTTCAATGTAAACAACCCACCCCCATTTGAATCAACACTAAAAGCTTTTTAAAATGATGAAAAGTACTCACGGTAGGAATCCAATAAATTTCTAACGATTTCCAACCACTCGTTGAATAGGTGTCTAATATGTTCTGAATGATTCCCATTCCATGCCTGCCAGTAATACGTAAGAGCATCCTGTTCGTCATTTTCACGTAGAATATCCTGAACGTGCGGAACGTATGCCAAACTACAATCAGTTTTATTCTTATACATGCAAATTGTATTCTGTCGTTGTATGGCGGATATACTGCTGGAAATATTCTGAAATTTATTCATAACCGTCTCGTTCAATAGTAAAATGGAATTTTTAACATTCAAGAGCTGACGTTTGAGCACTTCATTGTCGATCGCTTTTAGTGAAAGGGAAGCCATTTTCGAAGCTATTTCTTCAGTTGGTTTGAAAAGTCGATTACGTAGTTGAAAGATTTCTTGTTGATTTCGTAGTGATTTTAGGGGGAGACGTTGAATTTCTCGTTGCAATTCGAGAAGGAGCTCATAATCGCTGAGTCCTTGTTCGTCGTAGTCTTCGTCCCCTTTGTACCCTTCTTGCTCTTCGGGCAAGGATGTGTTAGTGGCAGCTGCATTATACTAGAAATTAGAGGATTATATTATTATAAATCAAGCAAAGGAAGAATTTTCAAAGTCGGCATTCTATCCAGCAACTTTCGTGCTGCGCACCTATTGGCAGCAGTTGCCAACTTGTATGTTACAACTGACTCCGACATAGTCTTGGGATCGAGGAATGGAAGTAGACTTCGAGCTCTGCGAAAGGCACACCGAAAATGTCAGCGTAACGCGTGTTGTATGACGCGTTATGAAGAACGATATCAGCAGAGGCGGAACAGGCCATTAGGCCGGTAAAGAGTTTGAAGAGGGTGCAAAAATCGAGGAAGGTTCTACGTTGTTGGAGGTAAGGGATACAAAAGGTACGGTGGTGCGCGGGATAGTCAACACGGAGGAGGGAGATCTTGAAAAAGAGCGAAACAATGAATTTGCGCTGTGTCTTCTCTAGGGCAAGACAACCATAATTACGAAAAGGGGACCAAATCACGGAACAACACTCAAGGATACTTCTCATGAGGGAGTTATGAACGGTTGGACCGAGGTGAAATCAGTACAGGAACGCAATATGAAACCTGACATTTTGGAAGCACCCTTGGTGATATCAAATTAGTGGCTGTCAAAATGAAGTTTATCGTCAAGGGTTAGGCGCAGGTCAAGGGTAGAGTTCAAATAGAACAGAGAGCAACCACCAAGAGAGTAGGAGAAAGGGATGGGAGGGGTTCTAAGTGAGTAACACCTCGATTGGCATTTGCTGACATTAAGAGACTTATTAACTGTGCACCAATGGACCAAAGTATCCAGATTTGCCTGCAGGGAAGCGCAATCCATTAGGGACGAAACAGAAGAAAACAGCTTGAGGTCATCGGCGTATAACAAGCAAGGGCAAATAAGGATAGAGGGGAGGTCGTTAATAAAGAATAAAAATAAAAGAGGTCCCAAATGGATCCTCGCGGCACACCAAAGGAAGGGGAAAAAAGACTAGAAATACAACTATCAAAGGAAACGCCACAGGATCGGAAGGAAAGGTAGGACGCGAACCATGTATTAAGTGATGGAGGAAGGTTGAGAGAGGCGAGTTTGAACAATAGTATCTCGTGGCTAACGGAATCGAAAGCCTTGGAAAAGTCCATGTAAATGACGTGTACTTCCTGCCGAGAGTTGAACATTTGGCCACAAAGTTGGTGAAGTCCAGAAGATTGGCAGTAGTAGATCGACGTGACGTGGACTTCCTGCCGAGAGTTGAGGCATTTGGCCACAAAGTTGGTGAAGTTTTAATCAGGAAGAGGTTGGGAAGACAATTGGCATCAGCACTTCACAAAAGAGAGAGTAAGGAGGGGAATGATAGAAGATTCGGAGGAAGCTGCACTCAGAAGGGGGAGAAAGGAAGAAGAGGGATAGGATTTATGCACTGAAGAGAAGCAACTGCAAAGTTAATCACAGGATAGCTGAGGAGAGGTAGAAGTGGAGACAGAGAATTTGTTGAAACAGAGAAGGGACTGGGAGGCTCTCAGATAATCCTTGCTAGACTTAATTATCAGCAACTTAACTGAAGATCGCAGAGCGCTAAAATGGTCAACGTCTGCACTAAAACGTTTTCCTCGCAGCTTGCTTCAGACAAAGGTTTTTATGAATTTCAGCGATGAACCATAATGTGTAAGAGCTCAGGGATTTGGGGGCGGAAGGAACGTAACTAGGAGAGAAGTCAGACAGAATGGAATAAAAGGAGAATAGGGCTTGGTTGCAGGTTAATGACGACAGAATGGAAGCCCAGTTGATTGACGCCAGAGCTAAGTTCAAACCCCCAAAGTTGCCCCTACGAAAGTTGAGCTTAGAGAGAGAGAGTGCGACGTCAATTTGAAGGATGCAATTGCGCGGTCGGAGGAGCCATCCTTCGTCAGTTTTGCGCGAAAGAGGAAACGGAGAGAGACCATCTTTACTTTTGATGTAATTGAAAACTTTAGAAGAAGTAGAATAGGCAAGTCTGGTAAGGGAAAGCTGCTTAGGCGGCGAACGACTTGCAGTAGAGGACCGCCCGAGTGCGTAATCCTTGTTGCCTTAGATATCCCAGTGCAAGGTATGGATGGCATAAAAGTTGTTTCTTAATTGTTGGATTGGATTAAGAAATGTTCTTGGTTCGAGTAATTGTTTGGATCATCATGAACTGTGAGGTCTATTTGACGCTGAGCGAAATGGCCAACAAGAAGGAAGTAATGAAAACAAGGAGTCAGGCAAATGCTTAGTCACTTCAGTCATTAGTAATAGGAGTTTTTCACGATGTTTTCCAGAAGCAATTGTGTTGCTCTGCATGTGGCTTCTGTTTGAGGGTTCAGGAGAGCTAGGCTCAACCTCACTACAGATAGATTCTGATAGATGCCAGCTGATTATTTGAATGCTGGCTCTTATGAGCTGCTAGAGGAGATAACAGAAACTCAAAATCATCACTTCCTATTTGCGAACTTACTTTCGAAATCAAAATCAAAACAACAATCCACACACTTGTTGACATTGCAATTTTCGATTTTTCACCCTGAATCTAATCTAGACTTTATATCAAATGGAAAATCCCGATTCACGATGATTTTACCGTCTGGCCCTAGCCTCGTGTCTTCACTCTAATTCACTCGCCAGCAAAATAGCAAATATTTGTCTGCTAATTCCGAAAAAAAACCGAATCAATAAATTTTTCACTTTAATGAATGTACTTCCTCCGTTGTTGACAAAGTACTAGACTCTATGACTAACATTCAATATTTCCACTCCAAGGCCATTATAAGCAAAAAAAAAACAAGAATTTATTGAAAGATGCACTTTCCTTTCTGTTCTGGATTTCTGCTCAGATAACCTCAAGAAGCCATCAGACAATTGCTCTCTTGTTAACCTGTTGACTGTTCTTATCCCCTCGCAAGAGTCGCAAGAATGACTTTCGACCATGATAAGTGCCTTTCGTATCTCCTTGAAAAGTTCTTTGACGTCGGGAAGTAGAAATTGATAACGTAAACAATTATTTAATCATTGTATCGGGGATTGAGGTCAAATTGTGCGAGCTTTCATATGCAAATCAATATCAAGAAGAGCCAATGCCTGGATTCATTGCTCCAAGTGGATTCAAGTCTTCAATTAGTTCGTCTGAGACAAGCTTCATCGTTTCTATGCATTTCTTTGAAGGGGGCTTGAATATGCATACAGTTGCATGCATTCCTTTACTCAAGTGCGTATTTCATAGAAGGATTTCCTTTTGAACTAATGGAATCAGCCTTTCAGGACGTTTTGAGTAGTTTTTCCTCAGAACGCTAATTCCAGTTAGAAAGGATATCGTATTCGTATTGCAATTGAGGGGGAGAAAGATAAGGAGTAAGAAAATCTCTTATTTCTCCTGCCAAAGGTATACATGTCAAGAGATCTCTATTTTACGGATGGATCACCTTTTGGTCAAGCGGTTGCGGACCTCATCAGCATAATCAATTATTTAATTGCCCTCAAAGGAGCGTCTATCTTGAACTACTTCTTCTTTTGTTGAAATCTCTACAGCAGGCTCCCAGGCTAGGGTAGGTAGATATCAGTGGCCTTTCCCAGAACCACAATTAGCACTATGGCGCGCAGTTTTAATGCCACAAACCCCTAACACAATAACTGCTGTGGCAAGAGCAAGGGGACAGAGTCCAGCCGGCATTCACGAAGGGTAGCAGCTCTTCCACCCTGCAGCTATAAGTCTCCCTGAGGTCTTCAAAAAATGGCTTACCCAGTTTCCGTACCCTGACTCTGTCTAATGCTGAACAATCGCAAAGAATGTGTCTGACTCTTTCCCCCGGTTAGAGGCGGACCAAATCCTCCTGGACTTAACACAGGTGGCCAGCATTCACCATTTGAGGTCCGTGGTTGTTAAGTAATGCGAGTAGATTCCATCCTAGACAGTTGGCAACTGTACACAGACTGTACCAACCATAGGACTGCCAAAACTCTTCAGCGCGTTTCTGCACTGTCCCAGCAGCCTGGAAGATGCCGCCGCTGAGTACAAGTTCTTAATAGCTGCTGGACTCAGATCATGCCTAAGCCATCCACAGGCTTCCAGTAGCCCCAGTACTTCCGCTTGGAATGCACTCGCGAATCATGTGAGACCGTACGACTCGGATATATCGTGGAAGCGGATCGATTAACAGAAGAGGTCGAAGGCTCTATTGATCGTTGCGAGTGATGAAGGGCGTGACACGCCCTGGACTCCCATGCTCAGTGAAATCCCGAGAAGTTGAGCGAAGCGTGTGCCGTGCAAAGGGAGAATTTGCTATTACGCTGGTCAAGGAAGCGGAAACTGCCGCAGAAAGCAATGATTTCGGAAGTATATAACACATCATGAAAGAGCTTGCACGTCGCAAACCTTTCGATGGTCCTGTGAAGGACATCAACGGCCAACTGTTCATCCACGGTAACCGACAACTGAAGAGGTGAGAAGAACACTTCTCCACGGCTCTTGATCGTATCACATCAGGTGAGGCTCCTCCTTCTGTTGCTGCTTCCCTTTATATGGAAATCTTGGGAATTCGAGGCATTTCCTAGAGGGAGGAAAGAGGCGATGATCGTGAAGATTCCAAAAGGGCACTCGTTTTGAGTGTGGCAATTGGATGGATATCTGCATCCTGCATTCCGTTGCAAAAAAATAGCTAAAATAATCCACATCCTTCATGGTGCTTTGTCCGGCGGACGTGGAGGAGTTCAATGCACTATGACATCCTTCCTCAAGCACCTCGATAACGCTGATGACATCTGCTTGCTAGAGTTGGACTTAAGGTAAACCAAGGTTTTCAGTCTGACGGGCCTCTCTAGTACCAATAGATAGGTCGCACATTAAGCAGGGGCGACAATTGCATTCAGTGGAATTCACTGTCCCAAGATGGCCCACTAGTGAATCGTACCAAGGGCACTTGGCCCAGGACAGTATAGGAGGATTGCAAGCGTCTCGGGAAGTCGTGGGGGAGTTGAAGGGCAGTTCAGGTAACTTGGCAAGGTGGCGCGGCGCTATACCCCATCGAAGAGGTAAATGGCAACCATAGGACATAGTTGAGACCGCATATGTACACAGCATCAATATACCTTAGCTATTGATTGAATACTTTTTTTTCAAGTCACGCATACAGAAACGGAGTTTGTATGGGAATAGCGTGCTGCTACAGTGTAATCAGTGTTGCCACCTTTCCTTCAGATAATTAGCGACAAATTAGCTGACATTTTCATTTCAACCATAATTAGACACCTCCGATTTAGGCTCCCATTGGCTATACCTCACAGCTAAGGTATAATTCTGCATGAAATTATTTGCTGCCACGCCCGTGAATTATAGTTTCAATCAATTCAATAACCTAACTACAGAAACCATATTACTGATTTGATTGATTCACCAGGTTCTAAACAATTTATTACCTATCTCGCATAGAGGTTTACCAAAAATCCAAATGTGCACTCCCCAACCGAGTCGTTTCACATTAGATATATTGTCCAGGACCGTAGTTTTGTTATCCTTTATGGAACTACAAATTTTCAGCAATTTTTTTCTCGTTGCTGTATATCCACAACGGTCACAGGCAATCACCACTTCTATCTTGCCAAGGCAACAACCTCTGAATATTTTTTACAACAAATAAGAGTACGTGATTCGTAAAAATAGGCGACTTCCAGGACATTTCATTAAAACTCTGTAGGTGCTTCCCCAAGGACTTATGTCTACCACTAAGTACCTAAACAATATCTGTGATATTCATGAACGCGAGTTATGCATCTGTGTCCTATCCATGTAAGGGTAACTAGATGTAAAATGACCTATAATGATTGTTCTCTTCTAGTCATCACCTTTCCAGTTTAGTGAAAATCTTATTTGGTGCGAGATATGGAGAAATTTGCGAACATATAAACAGGAAATCTATCTCTCGGTGCATTGCTTGTATTTGTTTGATAGAGGAAAAGCATTGCACATGTTCGACGTTGTTCGATCACTTACGCGCGAAAAATTTCGCGCATTGACTGTGGTGTTAATGCCGTGTATGTGATGCAGTGCATTGGTGTACGACCGCGTGATTGCGAACGCCATCGCTACACCGACATACAACTTGTGAATACGCAAACTTGATTTGGTCTTCCTGTGCGTAGTCTTCTTGTGGTAATCTAATTTGCAATTATCATTTTCTTATCACTTCACAACAGATACCAAGTCACTTACCATCCACAATCGATAAAGTATTCTTCTACGGACCATCCTTCAATTGCATCTTTTCATTAAGAATAGATTTTTCTTTCTCTTATCCCACAATTCGGGCCGCTATCCTTCCGCGAAAATTATTAAACACAATCATTTACCAGATTATAAACAACAAACGATTAAAATGATAAATTGCAACCATCTTACTAATCCCAAATTCTGTTCAGTATACCCAACGGCCATCTGTGTCTAATTTATAAACGGGACGATGAGCAACGAAGAGGATTTCTCTCAAATGGATTCCATCAGCGGGAAAGTCAACGATCCAAATTAATTGAGGCGTTCAATAACAAATGATTATCTCCTACCCTAAACTACTAATTATCTGTAATAGCCTAGGAAAGTTGGTTGAGTCTTAATCGATCTCGGATTTTCGTTGTTCCCTGAAAACTTTATCAAGAAAGTCTCCACATCGTTTAGTACGCGGGCATGAGGCATAGATAGCTTTCAATCAAGTTCGGGGAAGTACATCAAATTCAAAGCCAGAGTTAACTAACTAACGCTAAAAATCTAACCCCAATAAGCAGTTACAATGGCATCGAAGCAGGGGTCAAATACTACGAAACCTCATTCATAATTCATTGATTTCAAGAGGAACGGTGAGATCATGAGTAGGTTCCGTGCGCTAATATGTGCTACCCGCACTTCTGGCCCATCTTCCTTGAACCTAATCAAATCCTCATTACACGAATACACACACATAACCTTTCATCTTACCCCAATTATTTTTCTCCTGCAACAGTGGTTAATTAGCTGTGGTGAAAGTTAATCAAAGTACATTAACATCTCATTGTCGGATGCTGCGTTCGTTTTGTTTTTGTTTTGAAATCGACCAGGGGAGGGGGAGGGATAATGCATGTAAAATTTGGCTGCTATCATCAATTACAAAGTACACTGGAATCGGGCAGAATAAAAACACAAAAGCAAACATAAAAAAATTCAAATAAATGGAATAAATGAAGAAAACCGAAGAAGTGATAAGACTTAATCTTTGAGTAATACACACAATTCGTAGTTTCAAGAAAGAAGAAAAAAAAAACATGACTAAAAAAATTTGTTCATTGCTCGCTTTGCTCCTAGGGAGTATCTTCTTAATAGCATTAATTAGTTGGTTGTAATCACCACATTTTGGTATTTTCAACAAAAGCTTTTCATTAGTAACGTCCAGAGAAGTATCATGAGTTTCATAGTGAAGTGCTTTCCAGTTTTGTGAAAACTGAACGTTTCAATTTCAATTAATTCGGTTGTGATTTCAGTTACAGGTAAGTACAAGAACTTGGAAAAGATATTACATCTAAAGGTCCCAGTATAGGGTTGCGATCCTTCCTAAATTTATGGATTAGTTCTGTGCTTGTGGTTCGATTTTGCGCTCAGCAATTTAATAATGTGGTGCCACCATGTTTCGATCATTGTTGCTAAGTCTTAAAGTTCAATTCGAAAAAGATGCTCAAACTATAAGTGAGATCACTGGAAAGATAAAAGAGCACGATGCTGACCCACCCCCGCAATTAAGTAATAGATTCGTTGATCTCAGCCCTACCGAGATTGGCGCCATTATCAGTACAACCCGTTGGTTGTTATTTGAAATGAAACGAACTAGATCCTACTGGACAGATTTAGCTGATTCAGCTTCAATAAAACGAACATCTATTTCATAATTACATTCTGAATCCGCTCAAAATTATCAATTTCTAAATACACGTGCATTGTTCAGCTATAAGACCGAGTCGGGGTTCATTATTTCATTTAATGAGGCATTATCAAGCCTCTCTTCGAAGTGGTTATGGCATTCTTGAAATATTTCTCGAAAGAAAATTCTTATCTAAATTCAAAATATTATTCAAACGTGACCCCGCAAGGCCCGAATTGAAAATCATACATGTCCTCCTATTATCCCTTTATTTCTATTAAGGTCTCTATTCTGAGCCCTTAAAAAACTCTGACCTCGGAAAGAACCAGCTCCTCTCCCACCTACCACATCTCGTCAAGCTTACTTACAAAGTGAATCACCGCCTTAATCAGAATAATTTAACCCCCGCGTTCAAATCCTCCTGAACCGTTTTTCCTAGTCACTAGCAGCAATATATGGCACAAATTATGGACAGACATGAAGCAGGGTCGGCTTTGCAGCCTGGAAATTCCCCTCATCACCAAAATACATACAAAGTAAAATTCCCACATTCACCACGTCTTTGAAAGTGCCAATATCTTTGTGCCTTTTTGCCTGTTCCGTCCCCACGTACTCGAGAAGGGCGATCAGACCCGAGTCTGCAAGGAACTCATCTGAAGTGGCTCTGCCACGAAGCCTCACCGGAGGTTATCTGGTACCATGGGAACCGGGATGGCCCTCTGAGAGCATATGCTTCAGGAGAATTCCTGGAGGATGTGTCCTCGGCCCGGTTATTTGCGGTTGGCCCCCTAGTGGGAGTTTCATGGTGGTTGTGGTTATGCCTACATCGCGGGCAGAGCTCCTCGGAGCTCAAGCGTGGAGTTGCGCTGTCCAACTCGGGTGCCGTACCCCTTAGTTGCGGCAGAGGTGTTAGATAGGCCTCGCATCCACTGGTATGAATGCTGAGCCTGCACTCAGTATAAACCAGGACCGCTGTGCTTGCATGGCGGGGCTCTGATTGTAGTCCCAAAATCAATCCGTGTCCGAAGAGGACCGTGGGATTAAGCCTTCACGGCAGGTACTCACGTTAAACCCCCAGGACTTTTATGTCTTTTTGCGTTAGCTAGACGATTACTAAGTCATTTAGCAGCAAGTGCTTTCCTAATTCTACTAACACTTGCGATGTTGGTATGTGGTTTAAAGACTGAAGGATCCTAAGTACGCGTCCTCTTGATGTCAGACCGGACGAATTAAAGGTCTTCTTACACCCATTTAGACGAAACTAAAAGCCGTCTTCGTCTTTTTTTGGGACCTAAATGCTCATTTTACGTTCAATAACTCTAGGTACCCTAAAGATGGGCGTCTCCTTTTGTGTTTTTTTTTTTGGGGCGAAAATAAACGTTACACAACAAGAAGGAGCCTACAGAGGTGACAGTTTATGAGAAGATGTAGGTTTCCTCAATGTTACCGTTGGAGCTGGATAGCAGTTGTAGAGTCCTAGCCCGGGAGAAGAGGATGCAGGTTTCCGAAGTAAAAATGCTTTAAGGAGTTCTGCTTCTAAGCGGACGTGAATTCTTGGGGGAACGCCTACAGAATCTTGAGGGGGTGATTAAGACGACCCTCATCTACGCAGAACATGTGCCCAACTGGCTTGTTGAAAATAATCCAGGGGTTATTACCCTAGCAAAAAAAGAGTATTGACGACCTCTGAATGTGACAATGATTCCGCCAGTCAATAGATACGAGCTGCTGTAGAACATTAAACAACAAATGATGTCACAAGCATACTAAATGTGTTGCTTATAACTGAGCTTCGCATCTATCATCACATCCAAATATTAGATGTCCGGCAGGGAAGGGATGATATAATTCCCAATTTGAATACAGGCATAATTTGTTTTACGGCGGGATTGCACTGATTGCTTCGCAAGAGTATACCTTAGCATCTTCAAGGTGCTTTCAGTTACAATCAGCGCTATTTTTCCGAGACAAGACGACTAAGTACATCGTCCCAGATGATGTTTCACGGTAGTGGATCGTTCTGGTAAATAGCTGTTGACAATAGCTGCGAGATAGGTGGAAATACCAATTTTCCCCAGAGATTCTCGTATTAGGTTCCAATTGAAATGCATTTCTCACGTCCAGGGTCACCACCACGCAATATTTGCTAGTACTACACTTTCTGTGAATTTCATCTTCGGGCAAACATTACTAGTTTACCTGACCTAACGGAAACAATACTGCGAATCCGAAAGGCCCACTTGACCTTCCAAAAACCAAGAGTAATCTGTTGTAGATCACCCGCTCTAGCACTTTCCTCATAGTGCCCAGAAGACATATGGGTCTGTAGGAGGGTTGTTCACCTGCATGTTCACATCAGCCTTAGAAAACAGTACCACTTTCTGCCGCTTCCATGGTGCAGACAATATCTCCTCGGATATGCACACTTTGAACAACTTGGGGAACATGTCCGTCCTGGATTTGAGTTTGTTTTACAAACAAAACGTTAAAAACAGACAAACCGGGAGCATATTAGAAAACGCAACAGCATGTAGCATCCGCTTGGACCTCAATCAATAGGTAAGCCTACGTAGAACATTATTAGTTCGTGGTGAATGAGGCACATACTGTTCGGCAGGTCATCCTAGTTGGCATACAATGTACATAAGCATTTCCCGGTGGCTCCACAAGGGGATCCAGAAGTCTCCAAGCAATTCTTTGGTGAAGCTCACAGTCACTGATTTTCCTAGGGAACGATAAATCCGACTCCGTAATGAACTGAGAGATAATTTGAAAGACTTAAAAAGGAGTTGGCCGAAGTCAGATCATGTAGGCATAAGATGTTCGTTGAATGCAGAGTCAGATGAGACCTCGACTAGGGCGGACATAACAGCTTCCTGGCAAGACCAATTCGTCTTAGATTACAATAATTAGCGATGAAGATCCGGAGAAATGCCTGAATATGGTGGCACCCAAATTGCAACCAACAGCGATCGCTCCGTTTTGGATGCCCTTCAAACTTCATCGTCTCCAATCCAAAACTTGGGCCTTTGGACTACCTGCCTTCACTGGTTCTATGGTTTACTTTCGCCTTTACGGTAGGTAGCCGCAACCATGGCACTTTTTTCAAAGTTTGGATTGCCTCTGCTCTGTTCAGTAGGTTGCAGCTCGCCTTGTGTTAGACGCAGGTTTGTAGCTAGTCTATTGCCCTCTGGGCTCAGAGCTTGGCATGGTCCTGTCCTAATTCCTTTTACACCATGCCGCCTATCAGCCTATTCGTCTTGTTTTGTTCTGCAATATCGACGGATGGTCCAGCGAGTATGGTGTTGACTACTGGGTCATACTACATATTAACTTCAGAAATGGCTTGCACATCGCCTGCGTTCTGTATCACCCCCTAGCTCTTACTGTCGCTGGATGCTTGGTAATACGTATACTGGAAAATCCACACAGTTTCAGCCAAGTAGGTAACCAATTTTTTGATTGTGAGGTTAATTTACGGAAACCAAATTGTCAATCTCAAAGGTTTCTATGACATCACTAACCTAGGACTGTCACATGTATATGGATCATTGAAACGATTCTCTCCTGGAGGTTTACGCAGTTTAGGTACCAAAAGAAGTTGCTGCCACTCCCGTAGTTCTTCTCTGATTTCTAGAAAGAGGAGGGACGTGCGCCTCAGTTTAATCTGGGATCCAGCTATTAAGAGAACCGACTCTTCAAGAGTTAACTTTATTTTTCCGTTCCAGTTAACATCTCAATTCCAGGCCTATGGTGCTCTTAGCAATATGGCTATTATCTAAATTCTGTATTCCTTCGCACAACAGCAACAACTTGAGGTTCTGCTGCATTCGTTGACAATGTGGCCTATGTCACAATGCCCTTTACTGGTTAGTAAAGGTACTAATATATGTTTTCATCAAGGATTCATGGATGATAAAGACTGTGCAGAGGAAATCCAGATCCGAAGTGCATGCGGAACCTTCTGCTTTGTCAAACAAATCTAATCGTTTTAGAGTTTTCGTGAGTACTTCCAAGAGAAAGACATCATATAATATGTGGAAAGTGACCAATCATGTCAAGAGAAGAATTCATTTTTCAGGATCAAATAATGAAAAGAAACCCTTTTTGAGGAAATATTACTAAAAGTCAGGCAATGATCTAAATTGGGATCAGGACAGGATCTGGGGGAGGAGACTGAGAGAAGAATGGGATAGGAAGGGGAAAAAGGAACCAAAGAGAAATACCAGATGTTGTCCCCGCGAAAGAGGCACACCTAATCAAAACGAGCCGGCATAAAAGATGTATGAGGTTGGAACAAAATACGCCAATAGCAGATACAAAGTGTTACAATTTGGCAGCATATAAACATGGAACGGTGTAGACCTCAGGAAACATCCGAAATATAAAAAAGGAAGAAAGACCAATGCAGGATAATGACGCTATCTACGTATCTCCTCAGTCAGTCCCTTTTAACTTGCTTATAGTAAAATTATTACAGACCTTGGAATTGGAATTGTACTGCCTTTAAATAAGAGATAGGAGATTCTTCAGATTAACCTCCCATCAAGCGGTTATCCAGCTTGTGGAAGTCTCGTGAACTCAATGTGGAGTTCAGATTTCTGTCAAAAAGGTACCCGTATCTAGGGACAATGTAGGTCATAGATAGAAGTAAATGATATGGAATGATAGTAGCATAAACTTGCGCTTATACCCTAAAAGCACTTGTTCACTCTGTTGTGTTGTAAAGCCCATCCATAGTCTGTCTTTCTTTCTTTATTGTTATTATTTCCAATTTCATTTTCAATAAGACTGTACCTCTATTTCATTATCATCACAGCTTAATGCTGTGCAAATGATAAGCCAAAACAGTGAGACAAACCCGACGGCGAAAATAAACAGCCATGACGCAATTAAGCTTCAAATCCGGGGCACAAAATCGAGAGGTTGATGTTCAACCAACTCAGGCATTGCATCGTCACATGGGCGTCTAAGGTGGTGCATTTATGGTGTATTGTTTTGTCGTTTTTATTTGTCTGAGAGGAGGGTGTGATGGAGGGAGTGTACTGCCAATTGAGAGGATACACCTCTTTAAACAGTGGGCACGAAAAGGATGTCTTTTTTTCAAAGAAAGGTCTTAGTAAATTTTTCTTGATGTAAATGTGATGCTGGAAAAAGTATCTTCTTCGAACAATAATGGAAAACTTAATCCTATGCTATTGATATGTATTTTATTAATCATTTTTGGTAAATTCCTCTTTACCAAGTATGAGTGCGTACGTGGTTTATGCCACTCTCTACTTTCACTATTAATTCCATACTGCTGATTAATGGGTGCCTGGATTTACCACTATTTGCTTGGATTCCCAGTGAATCTGCCTCAGAATTTCATAAACAAATTACTCCAAACATAATAAATATACTACAGACGTGTATATAGGATGTATACTCATCACCCTTATCAAATTGAGGCCATAGGTCGATTTGCTCTTTATGCGACCCAACGCGTTTCGTTTACTATCAATTTTTACGCAAGATTTGTATGGATGATTGAATACCCGACGCCTCTCAGATAGGATCATGTGATGGAACCCTGAATTTCATTAAATAATAAAAGATATTTATATGTGCATTCATGAAATATCTGTTTTTATATGAATATGTAAATTGAATGAAAATATGAAGAGAATTTCATTTTTTTTTTTTTTGTCGCAAAAAATCGAGCCGCATGGTTGGTTGATAAGTTTTTTCGCCGTATGAAAAAAAATTTAATTATTTCCAGGTTAATCGGTGGAGCGAATTGTTAGTTATCCCACGTGGAATAATGTATCTCAACTACGTGCATGTTGCCCTGCAGTTTTCGATAGTTTTGGTAGGTCGAAATATTTAAAATAGGCCCAACATCAGAGGAAGATATCCTTGTGGCATAAATTATTACGTCAAGAATTGCTAATCTTGAATGAATCCTTTTTTTAGGTAGTCTCCACCCATCCTGTCATCCAAACCCAAAATGGTGAATCTCTCGCCCGCCAGTACATTGACGAATTCGAGAAGAAATATTGGCCTCAAGCGGAGCAGGTTCAAAAGTTCCTCATGATTGATTTGAAACACTTAACCAACGAGGACATCCAGGCCGGGGATCTGGCAACGTTTAATATACGCAATTTCACTCTGGAAGTCTGCGAGAAGTTGAAAACGTTGCCTGTCGAAGGATTTCAGGATTCAAGCTTAAAACGACAAATTAATAAAATAATGAAATTTAAAGACTGGATTTTAGAGGATAAGGACTTGGCTAGAAAAATCAGTTTTCAGCCCTTGATTAATAAAGTATCGAAGCGACCAGGGATTTGTTCTTATGATAATCGGACAAAATGCGACTTATCTTATGACGGACATTTGAGGGAGTTGATATTGAAGTCGGACGACCCGAAGGAGATGGAGTACTATTGGGTGCAGTGGAGGGACCAGCTTGATAACTTCGTGAGCATCCCGTTTGAGGAGTATATGAAAATCATAAGGAAATCGGCGAAATTGAACGGTAATTGATGTTTTAAAATGTTTCTTTTAGTTAGAAAAGACAGAGTTAAGGCATGCTACTAAGTAAGCTTCCGTGCGATAGTATCCTTTAAAATTTCACTCATAAACATCTTTGTCCTTATTTTGAAACAATTCAATCAACAATATCACAAAGAAGTGGAAATCCGCAACATCCTTTCAAAAACAAACAAAATTCCCTTCAAGAACAAGAACACGCTTAATACCACGGATTGGCAATGTTTATTCCTTATTACTGACGCCCCCTACAAGTAAGGATATTACAGTTGGATCTACGTGCAGATATTTCACTCTCATTGCAAAGCCATCATTCTTACACAAGCATTTCGTTTTCTTCCCCAAAAGGATGTAACAAAGAAATAGGAATTCAAAAGGAAAAATTGTCAAAGCATTTCGGAATAAAAGGATCTCAAGTAGTAGCAGCAACAAAGTGAAATGATGCCAATTGCTGTGGAAATGTTGAAACCTTTAATGAAAAGTGTAAAAGTAGAAGATACTTTTATAATTGTAAAGTTGAAGCATTTGTCGTGCAATTGATTCAGGACAAGTAGAGAAAATCCTTTTGTCCGATTGCATTTGTCTTTGAAGAGAGCTTGAAGTAAAGGACTCGAAAGTGTGCCATCTATTCAAACCTTAAATAGGTGATATACGTCTTTATGTATATAGATGTACGTTTGGTATTGGAGTAATCCGGGCCACCTCTCTTGAACCCCAATGTGTTAGTTGTCATTACATCCTCCAAGTTTCTCTAGGATTCCCTGGTAGACCTTACTGCAGTAGTGATCTCATCAGCGGTAGAAACGCCATCATTTTTTAATATGTGACCTATTCAAGGCCATTTTCGTCTTTTTGTCAATATCTAGCAGAGGAGTAAAGGGTGGAGGGTAAAAGCGGACAGCGTAGTAGTCTCCTCTCAAAAAACCCAGACGAAGATAGAGAGAGAGAGAGCCGATCCCACCTTCGAGAAGAAAAAAGTTGTGATCGACATCGCCCACGGCACAATACAAAATACAGAGTTAAGGAATCGTGGCGGTTAAAGCACTCAGAAGCTGGGTAACGGAAGAGTCAGTCTGCCCACGCTTCCGATTCAACCACGCACCTATGTTGCCAACGAGGGCTACAGTCCATCTGCCTCTTGACTTGTTTTGCAATGAGAAACGTCCCAGAGGTCTAGCCCTAGGATGTAATTTAATCTGACGTGATCTTCATCCTACTCAGGCCCTAGAGCGTCCCATGCAGCAGTGAGTGGTTTCTTTGACAATCCCTTAATATCCGTTAATGATAGCTCGGCACGTGCCATGAACCGCCTAATCTGCCTAGCTCGCCTTTTTATCTTATGGAATTACAGGCATTTCTGATTTCTGATTTGCTTACTACATCACGACCAGCGAATTAAAGAGAGTACATCGTTTCCCTGTGCCACCACTATGGAGGCTCTCCTCGGTCACTTGATGTGGTTCAATCGACAGGGTTGTTGTCCCGTCTACCTCCTTGCCACCTCAGAGCATCGCTTTTTTCATAGTTAGGGAGAACATGGGTTCAGCCATCTCATTCATGTTCAGTCCCTCCAGAGTTACAGAGAATCCATGTTCATCCATCCCTTCATCATCCAATCATCAGTCTGGACTTGATGAGCTTCTCTCTCCTGATGTTCACCTTCGCAATATTCCACGCACAGGAAGATCGCAGGACTGGTGTAGATAGAGAGGAAGCGTCAACGAACGTGATGTTTCAATGCTCGCTTACCGAGAAGTTTACCAGAACTCGCCACTAATCCACGCGGAACGTTGGCGCGGATCTGGTATTTAAAATTACGGGCCCGGTTCTCATCACTATTTCGGGAATCCGTTTCTCTCTGGAATCCCCCTTCAAGTGTCCTGACATTGAAGTCACCCCTAATCAGAATACGCAGCTCCATGCCCAAAACAGCGTCCTCAAGTGTAAGATAAACGTTGAAAAACCTTATTCCTGCAAAGCTGTCCTCCTGACCTAGGGGCAGCCCCGTCCTGAACCTGATAAGTCGAGATGCCATGAAGGTGAATATTGTTCACTGATGAAATAGGTCGCTGGTCTTCATTTATTGACAAAAATGTTGCTTGACAAAGATTAGCATTTTTTGGTGAAGACTACTTAGCGCCAGACGTCCTTGAGATATATTATATGGTAGTCATAATCACGTATGTAAGGCCAAAATGCGTCAACCAAAGCCACCCCCATTCGCTTTGGTTAATGACCTCCAATTACCCTCAAAGCTTTTTGAGAGATCATGATCAGAAATTCGAAATCAAACGATTTTCACAGTACCAAAGTAACCTTCACTCTCGGAAAACCGGTCCTAAATCCTGCTCATAGGGTGCTGACTCACACCTAATGACTCCTTTTGCCAAACGTGATACATATTTCTACTCTTTCAGGCTCTTTGTTCACAGGAATTCATCCCTAAAATACGAGTATATCATCAAGCTTATTAGGTAAATGTTCCAGAAATAACAAGCATGAAATCAACCCCACTCTAGTGAAAACACCACTCTTATCTCCGACGAGAATCTCTCTTTAACTTTTAAGTGGAATCTAACATGTTAATTTGAAAACAGTTGCTTGACATTCCAATTTACCCGTCATTCATCATTTGATATCCTTAACTATAACTTTTCCCATTCATCTTTTTCCATCCTCCTAAATTCAGGCTTCAACATAACATCAGACTATTGGTATGATGACTACGAGAACGGAGATGTTATAAAGGAAATGGAATCTCTTATTCGAAATATGCAACCCTTCTACAAACAACTTCATGCCTATCTTCGCTCTATTCTCCGTAAACGTTACGGTACTAACATTGTTTCGGCAAAAGGACCAATACCTGAACATCTCCTGGAAAAGGTTTGGCTCCAAGGATTCGAGCATTTTACATTTTATGAAGATTTCGAGAACGAAATGTTGTTTCCCATTGTCAGCCATAAATTAGTGGAAAAGGGATATACAGGATTAAAGATGATCCAGGAAAGTGACCGATTCTACCAGTCCTTGGGAATGCCAGCATTAAACAGGTAAGTTTGCTGATTTATAAGGCCAGAGAGGATGGATAAGTCCGTTTGAACCTACTCAATCTCAATCAAATTTAATGAGGTCCTTAAGACATTTCATTGATATTTCTTGGCTTCCCGGTTATTATGAATTCACAGTCAACCTCGAACAGCAGGTGGGTTTTAAATTGTCGCAGAAGTAAAAAGGACAAAGGAAAATGATAAAAACCATAACAGTTACGTTCCTTCCGGCGAAATAATTTTATTTGGACGCGAACGACGCTCACCGTACCTTCTTTTGCTCCTTTTCCTCCCAACAGTACATAATTTACCTTCCACTCACTGTCCATTACTGTAACCATTAAATACAATTCCATTTTCAGCACATTCTGGGCAAACAATTCCCGATCCCTTCCCGAAAGCAAAAGCACCCTCCACTGTCGGCCAGTGGTATATGATTTCGGGCGGGTGGCAGGTCTTAAATACTGTTCCAAAGTTGATTTTAGAACATTCCTGGAAGACCATGCAATCATGGCAAAGATCCAATTTCACATGCACGTCAAGAATTTACCTTACGGTCTCAATGCCGAAGCATGTCCTGGCTTGTGGAAGGGTATTGGCAAAGCTGTAAAATTGTCGACGAGCAGTGCCAGACATTTACGTGAAATTGGCTTGGGCCAAGCCCCAGCGGATGACGAGGACGACGACATGAGCATTAATTCTCTGCTGCACATGGTAAGTCCTTTATGACACCCTTGCATATTTTGTGGGCGATTTATAGACTAATCGAAGGAAATTGGCCAGTGAAAGTCGGAAATTTCTATCCGTTGTAATCAAATGGCTTCCTAATTTGATTTTAGGCCATTCACACGGTTTTCAAGTTGCCCATGTACTTTGTCTACGAGAAAATTTACGCGGACATGCTGGACCAGAGGGTTGAGCCCGAGGAGTATAATTGCGAGTACTGGAAGCTGATAGAGGAGTGGACCGGGATAGAGGCACCCACCCGCAGGGATAATGATGATTTCGACGTGTCTAAGCAATTTTACAAAGTAACACAGAGCAGTATGCCTCTTGCAACGTACGTAACTAATTTTTGTACTCCACCCCTTCCCTCTTTAGCTTAATGTTCAACAATGCCATTAACAGAAAATTGATATCCGAGTTTCTGGGCTTTCATCTCTACGAGATTATCTGCACGAGAATCGGACAGTACAACCCGAGGAACCCAAAGATGCCGCTCAAGGAGTGCAATTTTTACAACAGCACGGAAGCTGGGAAGATGTTTAGGTAAGATGTGCATGGGAGCGTAAGCACCCACCCCTTGGGGGACTGGGCACCGAGCTCCAACCGAAAATTATCCTTCCAGATCCATAGTTTCCTGCAATAGTTCCTTATCGATTCTTTGTTCTACTAATCCTTCATAACCGTTACAAATCCTAATGAAATCTCTGTCTTACCCATATGTTATCCTTTCAGCGATATTATGTCACAGGGTTGGACGAAACCATGTTTCGATGTCATCGAATCAGTCACAAGACAACGAGCACTAACAGCGAATGCCATGCTTGAATATTTCCGCCCCCTCCATGTGTGGCTTGAACAAAAGAATAAGGCGAACAATGAGTCTCTCGGATGGATTCCTTCTAACAGTAAGTCGTTCATTTTAATCATCTGTTCTGTCATCCCTCTCTCTGCGCTCTCTCCTCCGCTCATTCATTCTGAATTTCTTATTTCTTCCATTTATAGAATGTCAGAAAGATGACTAAGCCGGATGCAGCCGACATCCTTGACAATCCTTACTCCATTGTTGTTGCAGCTATTTTGAATAAACAAGAGATGTATTACTTCACTTGTCGTGTCCTGGATACATTCAGAATTTAATTGAGAGAATTTTAAGTAATGTTTCGTCTATTGTAGAAGGTGGAGTCGGTAATTTTCAAAAAGTTTAAACAACCTTTGGGGGGTTTTTGCACTGTTTGGAGCTGAATTGTTTGATTCCAGTTAAGTTTTGATAAGGTCTAGATTAAGTTGTGAAAATTTGAATAAGGAATATAATTACCGTATTCAGTGTGCCAGGATTCCAATACTTTTGGAATGACATTAATTGTAAAGTGAAAATTGATTATTTAATATATATTTTCTTGAAACCTAAGGATCACCCGCGTTTCAAACAGAAAATAGTGAGCTGAACCGTTCAGACGTTGAAAAGGGTTCAAGAACACCACTGAGTTGTTAGGAAAGCTTAGCCAGAATGGACTTACGTCCCCGGTGGTTTAAGATACTTAAGTACCTGTCGAGTTAACTTAATCACACTTTTTTCTTAAGACACGGATTGAGTTCGTGACCACAATCAGAACCTCACTGAGACAAACACAAGGATGATGAGGGCGCGCCTCAGAATTCATACTGATAGATGCAAGACCTACTTAAATAGCAATTGAACTTTGAAATACGGCAACCATGTTGAAACGCATCACCACGTTTGGCATTGTCTCTGTTCGAACCTCCACCGAGTTGACCGCACATGAACCAGGAAATCTCTTGAGACAGAGACTATCCCAGTTCCTATGGTACCAGTATACCCCTGATGGCTGACTGGCCACTTCAAATGAGCCCCCAGGCAGACTCAGGGCTGACCGCTCTAATTAAGCCTTGGAGAATTCACCTACTGCATCACTACTATACAGTCAAAGTGAGTATAGCGTTTCCCGGTGCCACCGCGTGGAGGTTCTCCTCGGCCACTCGGTTTTGGTTTGGATGACAGGGCTGGGGGCATCTTCCTCGTAGCCACGTCAGAGTACAGGTCAGAATGGACTGTGACAACCACTGATTATAATGCAACGCAGAACTGACAGTGACCTTTTGCTTATTATGCACACTGGCTAGCTCACCGTCCTCACTCTTCTACAGGTAATCAGTGAGGATAACAATTATCCACTGACTCGAAAAAAAGAGAAAACTAAATCTCCAACTAGACAATCAGTAAAAGAAGAAACTCTTTCTATTTTTTTTCGACGGGTAACTCTATGAAGACAGATTCTTCTGGTCATTCTGACGTTGCTCCCTGAAAATTCCAAGCAAGTTCAATCATTTGCCTGAATCCTTTTGGGTTATTATGTCTCCGTATACCTGAGCCCTGTTCACCGGCTTGATCTAGTCTTCAGCCAGTACACAGGTCGTCGACCAGTGCTCACTGCTCTCCTGATTCTTCGTATGAGAGCTGGCCTCACGTCAAACATTCGCAAAACCAAATTCGATATATATATGTCATTGCCAGGGGAACCATTTGTACCAGCTCCAACAAAAGAGGTGCTATTATCAAGTCTCCTGAACGAAAACGATCAAGCAGGTACGGCGATCTTCTGGTACACCAAATATTCGGGAATGCTTTTCTGACTGCACTACCGACGAATATGTTTTAGAAAACGCGTCAACTTTCTACGTTTGGGCAAATTGTTTCAGCAGGAAGCGCTCTAAGCAAAAGTCCCTTTTAACAACGAGGCTTTTTTGCTATTCAAGGCAAAAGGTAAATCACGCAAGGGAGCAAACCTTTGCCGACGTTTTCCATATCCATCGATCAGGATCAGATCACGGCGGGAACGATTTTTCGTAGAATGGTATTGAGCATAGCATAGCGATATGTTTGTTTTTCCTGAAGGACACTCCTCTTACTTGGACTCCAATGTGGACAGATCTACACGATCACTATCTATCCTTTGTGAATAGGGGCTTCCCGTCTTTAAATAAATTTCAAGATTTTTTGGCCATCTCCATAGAGACTCATCAGGTAATCAGAATCGCTTCATCAAACCTTGTGTCCTCGCTTATTTGATATACCTGATTCAGAGGTGCTCTGTGACCTTTAACGGGCCGCTCTGGCTGCCTCACTGGAAACGTACCTGCGCTGACCGGAGGTACAGTAATCGCTGGGCCTTAATAGAAAGGGGATTCCCTCACGCTTGAGTTACCTCAAGAATTAGATGGTCAGCATCGTTAGCCAATGTGATGTCTATCTAGGTTGATTTAGATTAACCTCTGGCGGGGTCGCACCATTGGAATCTGTTTCGAGAGTTGGGCAGCGTTATCAGCACTAAAAAGCAACAATATATCAAAGCCAGTTGATATGGCGTTGATACCAGCTGCTATTAAAACTTGGCCGTTTAAACCAAACATTCATGTTGTGGGCATCGCTAGTAATGAGGAAACTGACAGACTGGCTCATCAGGGGTCGGGATATCAACAATTATAGGGCCAGAGCCAGGCTTTAACGTCTGGCTGTCCACTGTCAAATCTATTATAAAGGGTGAAATTGCAAGGATTCGACCAGCCGAATGAAGAAATTTGAACTCTTGCCGGTAGGTGAAAATCTTTACGAAAGAACGCGCGTTCGCTATAGCGGCAGTTTTTTATCCTTTAAGAAGTAGAACATGAAAACCCTAATTGGGCTTTTCATAGGACACTGCCCCTTAAATTACCATATGGGAAAAAGCGGTTCATATGCAGCTGTCTTTTGTCAGCCTTGCGTTGGCGCGTAATATGTACTGATAAGCTAGCGGGGACTTCGCGTACAGCAACGATCTGGAAATCATTTTTGAATTATGGAGGAAGCTGCAGGGATCTGAACGTCCAAAGCAAAACTCGAAAAGAACGTCATGATGGTCTGCAAAAGCAATGAAAGAGCAAATACTCATGGGGGTGTGATTAGGTCAACCTAATAAAAGAAGCACCTCTACGGATGCAGCTCTCTACAACGCAATGTACCGTTAACGCATGTGACGCGCGTCCATGACTAGCAGATACCCATTTCCGAGTAAAAAAAACCAATTACTGATACTGATCCCACTGAGCCATATGAATGGCTTATAGGGCAGGGGCAAGAACTTCAACCTCGTCATCCAGCGAAGCAGGAGAGAACCTTTTAAGAAACTCTGCTCGGAGGCGGACATAGAGTCCTGTGGGAGTCTCTACAGAATCGTGATGGGACAATTCAGAGACCGCTGATCTTCACAGATCACGTGCAATCATTCAGGTGTGATTACTCCAGCCCACTTCCAGTGGTCCCAGGATGTGATGGCAATTCTTGAGTTACCAAACACGAGCTGGTGAAAATCTGTTGTAGAATAAGAGACAGTAAAGCACCATCGCTGGATGACATACCCAATAAGACTCTTAAGCTTGCCGTGAAATCCACGCCGGAAATATTCGTCAAGTTGTTCAAAGCGCCCTGGCCCGAATGGACATTTCCTCCAGCAAGGAAGCAATAGATACTACTGTCTAAGGCTGGTAAACCGCTGTGAACCACGACCACATTGCCGTGGTGAATTCGTCTCCACCGACGGACTGATCGCACGAAGTCCGGCGGATGAACTTCCTTCTTCTCGTACGGAACACCGATCTCTCACTAACGGTTCTACCCCTCTTTGCAGGAAATAGAAAATTTCGGAGTTTTCCTTATTGCTGCTGACGAGATTTGCGTGCAGGTAGTACGTCGGAAGATAACCCAATTCCTGAAATAGTTGCAACCATGCGCAGACATCGCTGATCCCGTACTTAGGCATAAGGGGCCGAAAAGGCTAAACCATCAAGTGAACCACCCTCCAATGAATGCATACATCTTCTGGCCACTCTATTAGGGCGGATAATTTTTAATAGTTGTCGCAAGCTAAGGAAGCCTTTCACGGAAGCAGTATAGCGCCCGTAAAGCCAGATCAACCATTCTTTGCATCAAATTGGTTACAGGCTTCGCCGAAAATGCAATCAATGGAAAGGATAGTACCAGTAAATATTGCTTGGTGACCCTGGATGTGAAAAACACATCCAATTCGGCCAGTTGGAGTCTTATACCGAAGTCCCTAGCGACGAATGGTACTCCACCTATTCTCGGTAGCTATTTGCGAGAGCGGACACCGATGATAGGCCCAAGAAGTATGTCTCAGCGGTGTCCCACAGTGCTTCCTACTGGGCCCAATGTTGTGGAGCATTCTGTACAACTTAATCTTCCGATTCCGGAAGAAGCCACAGCGGTGGGTTACACCGACGATATAGCTCTGGTTGTAGTCGCAAATTTTTCAAGGATGCTGAGTTGTACTAATGTGAAGCGAGTTCCACCTTTCCATCTACATCTACGCTCTGCCTAGTGAAAAATAGTCCAGTTTTCTGCCTTCAGGACTATCTCAGATGATGCGTTATTCTGGCAAACAAGATCATCTATAAGGTTAAATTCGTCTCTCATTTATCGCAGGTGAAAAGTGGTGTAGATATATAGCAGCAGTGATAAGACTACTGAAAGGTCATTGAACACACAGGTTGCTCCCTGCCATCGGGGAGTAGCTAGGGTTTGCCAGGGGACAGAGAAGATAACATCAGTAGCTTAATATGTTTAAAATCGACCCGATTGTCCAAACTGCGGTCCTAGAAGACCCAGCGCAGACTCTTCCAATATCCATGCTTGAGAAGAAGGAGAAATCTAGAGGAAACTTAGACTGAAATGCCATTATCGTCAAATTTAGTCCCTAGACCGCTAGCATGGTGGCTCCACGAGGCAAGGGAGGAGAGTCGGGAATAGTTTCGCTAGGTAAAAACCTACACACTGGGGTCTACAGGTCAACGTCTTTGAAGAAGAGCTGGTTTCAATCCCTGGTTTACATTCTATTTAGCGCCATCGGCACTCCAAAGTCCCTTAATATTTAAGACCACATCCATGCTCGTGCAGATGCTCCAAATTTCACTACCTCCAACATTTTCTAGCCAATACAACCAGATAACAGCATTTCAGATAAGAATTTCATCTACTATCTTAGGAGACGCTACCATTAACAGCATCGAATTGACGAAACAGATTTATGGTCATCGACGTAATTAAATGCCGAAAACTAGATAATGGATTTGCACAGATCATTCTACTTGCTGTAAACATGTGTCATTTGAAGGAGCCGACACTAGCCTGGTTAGTCTACATACATTAATTCGACGCATATATATGTAGCCTTATCATTCGAATGTAACCTTCAAAACAAATCAAAATTGATAATGGTCGGGGAAGCAAAAATAAGAAGAAAGTTCTATTCGACTTAATTTTAGATTCTAGAGTTTTAGTTTTGATAGATTTCGCACAATAACCCAATTAGTAAGAAGAGTTAGAGGTTGTGCGCTTTTTGATAAGATCCGGTTCAGTTTTGGAAGAAGTCGACGAAGGAAATCTGAGGAAGCAAAGCAGGTGAATGATTATTTTTGGAGTGATTAAAAAAAGCAGGTTCTCCTGTTCAAAATTTAAGAGTTATCAATGTACATCTGGCGCGAAAATAATTGGTGTTATCATGTATGGAACCTAATTTGAGGCGCCAAAAACGGAGAGCAGTGTGTGCTTTCATAGGACAAACCGGAATCATTACTGATGTTTTTATTAAGACGCCTGAGTTTCTTATTGTGAAAAGTGAAAGTTCTCCTCAAATCTATATATACGCACGGATTTAAGGATATCTTTACTGATACGTGTCATAGCTAATCGACCTCAATTTACAGATCTCCAGTCTCAGCAATTCAATTTTCACAAGAGAAAGATGACCAGCAGACATGGTTAGACTACTTATCTGGACTTTCTGCCTAGTGGTGAGAAATTCCCTATTACTCTGAACCCGCATCTGAAACTGAGAAATGCATCATACTATCTATCTTAGGAGCTATTATTTGCCGCCACCGCACCTTCACCTGACGAGCTCGAAGCAATTGAATTCCTCAACAAAACAAACGAAAGATACAAACTCAACGTTACAGAATTAAAAGATTGCGTCGTTAGACTCAAATCCGTCCAGCAATACCTAATCAATCACATCAAAGTTGATATATTGGAGGAATCCTACCCAGATCCGAGTCATTTGGAAAGATTCTCTTACGAGTCATATGAAAATGAGAACGTCAAACGCCAACTACAGATTTTAAAGCGACGCGGGCTTCTCGTCCTGCCACACAAGGATTACAGGAATGCCACGTCCATCATCAACAATTTCAAAGGTAGTCGTAGTGATTGTCGAACGTGTTTACGAAATTATATTTGTGATGGTCCTGAAAATGTCCTCAGCAATTTGTATCTGATCAATCGATCATATATGAGTGATGATCCAGAAAAGATGATGAGAGTTTGGAAGCTGGGACGAAATGCAACTGAAGGTGTTGTAGCTATCGTGAAAGTAAAAAGATTTGCAAAGTTTTTTCGGAGGGCAGCTAAATTGAATGGTAAGTCGTCCTTTTTTAAAAATTATATTGTGTTGTATGGATGTGAGTTTATTTTGTTCCGCAAGGCTTCAGTAAGATAACGATGTAAGATTAAGGACACCAGCCTGGCTTACGATGGCTCCCGGCGAAAACGAAATGGCACGCCGTTGGGTGAGAGTGAATTCCATTGCCCGACATAATGTGTGACCAATCTACTGCCACTTTCGCCTTCTGATCATATCGGGCACGGATGCCAAACCTGTGTGCCAGCCAAATTCTCAGTTTGCAGCAGTATCATATCATATCGATAACAGGTAGAAATAATATTGGTGACAAGATGGAGCCCTGGCAGACTCTGCTTTGGACATCAAAATCCCCTGAGATTTTACCTCGAAGCAGCACGTAACATTCCTGATAAGCGCAACGGCAAATACCCTTTTGTCACGGAGCACATTGTGATGAACTGCCCGGGATTTCGCTCGGTATAAGAGTTCGAGCACGTTACGCCTGCCATGACTCGTCATCTTTTATGAAACTCTTTCAAAACGCAATCGACGACCTGCCCAGGCCAATGAAAAAGATAGTTCTGACACTGTCAAGTGATAGCTGGATCATACAAGCGGTCAATGTTGAACTTGGGGAATCGGAGCCCTTTAAACCTGCGAGAAGTGGCGGCCGCAACACGCAAACGAACGTAAACGACCATTAGATGGTGATCCCTTTCGAAGCTGATGTCAGTGTCTCTCTTGCTACTCACATCTAGGGCCACTCTTAAATCTACTATTGATCGAGCCTTTTCGACTTTTTGTTCGTACGGTGTCGGTCAGTTAAAACACAACTGATCTTGTGGCAGGTTCTGTGGTATCGTTACGGTCATCAAGACCCTGCTTCCCCATCACATATCCGAACAAGGTGTTGTCAGAGCCCACCTTCAACCATTACGATCATAAGGACACTTTTAGACAACCTCATAGAAAGCATCCTTCTCCACTATATCGGAAACCTGCGTTGGTGAATAGCATTGTACAATTGTTATGCTCGTTCCCCTGGACCGAAATCCTGCAATCAGAGTTCTGTCAGAAACCGGCGCTCAGGCCAAGAGATTGCGCCTTGCGGTAGCCGTCAGAAGCAACCCGACACCGGATTCGCGTCTGCTAGCACTCGGCTTTCCAGAGTACAAAAGCATATTGCCATTAGTGTGGCAAGAGGCAAAGGAGTACTCTTCATAGTCCCATCATCTTACTTCGTTCGTCGTGAGGGATAGATATGTATCTATCCCTGATCGATCTACAATCAATTCTTCTACTGGAAGAAGAGCCTTAGCCTCTTTACTTTGGATATCATACGCCTCCACCTCTAATTAATTTCCTTTGTCACCAGCGAGAACGAGGTTTGCTCGCTCACTGCCATTTATTACAGAATATAACCTTTCTCCAATGTCAAAGAATAATGAAGAAGTCAAAAGCATACATAAAATACTTTCCCTCATGTGAAGCTTACACAATGCCATCAAGTGAACGTTATTGAAAAACATCTTTTCAACCTTATCTTTACTGGAAAGGATCGGTTTTAAATCTCCCACGTTGTTTCTCTCGGAAGTTTACTTGTGCAGAGACTTCCAATGGCTTTATATCTCTTAACCTTTCCACGAACTCGCTATAAAATTCTTGAAGGAGCTTCTAGTCATTTCCACATAGTCTTGAAATGCTACCTTCCTAGAAAGGTCATGCATGAGAAATTTCACGAGATTCGTAGTTGGCCTTAAAAGATACCTTGAGAATGGATGTTTTTCAGGAGAATTCGAAAGGATTCCTGTTGAATACGGAGAATTTATTATCAGATTTCAAAAGGTCATTATTGAATTCAAATTGTGATCCTCGTTGGGACATCCTCTCAACATGTGTTATCCTTGTGGCCTGTAGGCGTTCAATGCTCAAGCTTATACGATATTTTAATACAGAAGGCAATGCATCGACCCCATTCGACTTCCATATCCTTACAACCCTGTTTATCCAAAATGCAGTTGCATTAAATCACTGGTACCGCACGACCCCCACTAACTGCCAAAGAAATGATTCCTTGGCATGAAATCTTAATCGATTCTTATACCAACTCTTTTGTATTGTACAATTCCAGGATACAAAAATACCTCGGACATGTGGTATGAAGAATATGAGGAAGAGAATTTCGCTCAAGTTTTGGAAGATTTAATAGGCCAACTGAGACCATTGTATATCCAGTTGCATGCATATGTTCGCCATTTACTCCTGGGAAAGTATAGGAAATTCATGATGAATGGTGGACCTATACCGCAGCATTTATTGGGAGAAATTGTATATCGGACGGAAATGAGAAATTTGGATGTAAATTATCTTCCCTACGTGCAACATAATCCAGTGTATTTTGATAAGTTACTGAGGATGAAGAACAAACGCTTCAAGGATAATGTGAATATGGCTGACGAATATTTCAAGTCGATGGGGCTAATGGAATTAACGCAGTAAGTATTGATTGGTTAATGAAATGTGGGGTTGCTTTTATATGGTGGTGGAGCGAAGAGATGAATGCGGAAGCAAGCAGGGTATTGCTGGTATAGATTTTATGAGGAATTATTAATACTAATAGTAACTGCAGGCAGTGTTGTCGGAAGCGACAAAATTGTGGTGTCAAAAAGTGTGATAGGAAGGATTTAAATGGATCCTGCATAGGAGCGCGATTAGGTCCACCCAAAATACCAAGTATCTTTATTCTTGCACAACCTCTCTACGCAATCTCATTCCTTCCTCGTTGGAATGTACCAGTAATGTCTTTGCAGGTAATTTAGCCACTTTCTTGTTTATTCAACTTTCCGAGAAACTTGCACTCCTTCTCCACAGGTATGCAACATGAGGCTCTAGGACGACACATCCGTCAAACCTCCTGGGACAAATCATAATGGAGTTGTTGCCCTTTCTAAATATGTGACTTATCCATTGCCAACACGCATAGATCCAATCATTGCCTCTCCACCGAAATATGCTTTAGCTCTCTCCCGGTCTTTCCTCCTCTTCTCTTCTTCGCGTGTGTTCCTAGGGCGACTTATTCATTGCCCACAGTGGGATCCTCCTACCCTCTTTTCATCCCTCTTCCTATGCAGTTCTACTCTCACTTTCCCGTACTTTCCTTCTCTTGACCTTTAATTCTTTCCCTCTCTCCACCAAACCTCATCTTCCTTCTCTCCTCCCGCTATATCCATGTATATCCCAGTTTTTCCCTGAGCTCTGAGCCCTCTAGGAATGTCGTTGGGCGTGTTCTCATTGCCCCACTGATGAAATTGATTTGGAAACCATTATCAGAGCCTCGCCATGACTGGCATAGCGGTACTAATTTATGCTGAGTGCAGGCTCAGCATTCATACCAGTGGATGCAACGCCTATCCGGAACGTCGCCCGAGTTGTACAGCACAACTGCACCCTTGGGCCCATGAGGAGCTCTGCCAGCGTCATGGGCGCAGCCAGAACTACCATGAAACAACCACAAGGGGCCAACTGCAAATAATCGGACCACATTTTCCAGGAATTTTTCTGGAACATACGCGCTCAGAAGGCCATTCCGGTTCCCATAGTACCAGATAACCTCTGGTGAGGCTTTGTAACACCATCCGCTTCAGATGAGTCCCTGCAGACTCGGGTCTGATCGCCCTCCTCGAGTACGTGGGGACGGCACTCCCCAACGGGTTGACTGGAATCAGCTTGATGCGGAGAACCACAACGAAACCTTTCCACCAGTTAACTACCGCTCTGCGTATAATACAACACATAAGACGTAACAAAACAACACTAACGCAGAATGGAGGAATCAGTCCTCTGAGTCTGCGTCACACGGAATATAAACCTGACTGGAGGCAAGATTCCGCGAGAAGAAAAAACTCATTCCAGCTACCATGCCTCAGTAGGGGAAGTCCATCTTATGCCCAAAGTCCACGACAGAACTTCCTCTAATAGACACTACTTAGACCCCATATCATACGCCTCAACATACACACCAATTTGGTTAAACTCGTCCTAAGCTCGAACAAGTGCGGACACAAGCGCATACGTTCCTCGATTGTAACTCCCAGGTATATTTCATTCTCATTGCTTCATTTGAAAGTACTACGGGCCGACGACGTAAGTTGTCTTTCAGCAACATCGCGACGGTTTTCTCGATTGAAACTTCAACACCCACTGATAATGATGCGCATACACCTAGTACTCCACTGCTCGATCTCACCTCGATTGTTCCTCTCAACAAAAATGAGAAGATCATCCGCGTAAGGAACGCATTTAGCCATAGAATTAAGCTCAGCCAACAGTTTATGCATCACCAGGTTCCATCTAAATGGACCTGCAATTGATCCCTATGGACCGCTCCACTCCACATTCATCCACACACGATCGTTGACAAGATTGACGAATCATTTCCTGTCATGGAGGTAGCTCCTCCCTAGAGCTAACTCCTGGCAGGCACAGTGATGAAATTTTGACAACATGGATGACCAACTTAGGAAATCAAATGTACGATAAGAATTACTTTTCTTCTTCTCTAGTCACTTCAGGAGCACAACCACCCTAGCAATCTTCTAGAATGTAGTGAAATAGCTCCCGGGAAACAATGTTCAAACAAACACTGAACATGAGATCATCCCATCCCAGCCAAATGACTTCCAACATCTGAGCCTCGCCATACTCTCCTCAGTCTCACAACACCTCAGAGAAGGAATTCCCCCCTTGCCCTTCAGCGCGACCGCCCAAGGATACTGAAGGCTCGCCACGGAGGCCTAATGTCCACCAGGTTACGTGAACAACCCTCTATAAATTAACACAATTGTGATCCGGTAGACCGTCAACCTAGTAGTGGTTTCACCAAGTTGTACAACCATCTTTTATCGATGATTAACATAAGTTTGGTGAAAATCCAGGTATGATACAGGATACCGAGCTCATCTATATGCTATTGCCATGTGGCAACTCTTCTTTAGACCAACTCAACTATTTTGTTCGTCAATTTGTCAATTTGACTTACCCGTTCGTCCTTTAGGGAAAATACACTGAACCGTTGACCTTTCTAGGTGCGAAAAAGTAGCAATATTTTCTGGGATTGACTGTAAAAAATATGGATGAAAGTGAGTTAACATCTCACTATAGTGGCGATATCGAAGACTTCCGCCTACAGATACTACTCTTGTCTCTCTAGTTCGCTAAAGCAAGCCCTTTGTTCTCTTTTCTCCTCCCTGAAGTTGTACAAGGACAAAAATCACCACAATCTTTGCTGCTTAACTACTTCATTCTGGGTAACATAATTTTGAAACTTGAGTTATCATCCTGGATACCAATTCCAATAAGTGGCTGTCAATGATGAGGTTTCAACTGGAAGTCTGCGAACCGAGGTTTCCTCCTGAAAATAGCATTTTTAGAAAACCATTTCTCAATCCATTGGTCCGTCTGTGAGAGTTTCATGCTGATTGCAGTTTATACCCCATATCACGCTGAAATGAACTTTGTTTTAAAGGTCAAGTTGTGCTCTCCTTCAGTCGTATGCCAGTTACCCCAGGTGTCAAGTATCAGATAGGCCTTGTATTCACTGGAAGCGTCAAGCCTGCACTTGGAGTAAATGAGTACTTTCCCTCCAAGATAAAAGGCACTGGTCGACCTCTTCCCTTTCTTAGTTCCAACTCCTCAATGGCCGGTTAGACACCAAGTGTCAGTTAAAAATTTCGACAGTTTTTTTCTGGAAAGTGCGTAGACCTCAGACTTAATAGCAAATATAACAGCTAAGCCCGCATTCTAGCCCCACTGGATACATTTCCAATACTCAGTTTTCTACCAATAAAATATAAATTTTCAATAAAAAAGAAACCATTTCTTCCCCAGAGGATATTTCAGGAATCATTCCCGCATCTCCAAACCCAACATGACCGCCCACAAAATATGTACAAGTGAATATTTCGATTTTGACGCTGAAATTGGAATTCGATTTTGTGCAAAGCATGATTTCACAACTTTGATAAAATTACATGGCGACATGACTCTCATCCAATATGATCAGCAGAGAAAACCACTACCTGTTGGTCTCAACAAACAACCCTGTCCAGGATTCGCACAAGGACTTGCCGATGCAATATCTCTATCAGCCATGAATTTTGACTACTTGCGGAGAATCGGGATGCCGGAAAAGTATGAATTCAAAAAGGAGTTACAAATTAATTTGCTGTTCTATTTGGTAATTTGAAGTATATCCTTAAATTTTTTTGGTCCCTAAATTCTTTAATAATTTTACAATTACATAATTTGATTTGTATGTTTTCTACATATAACTAGAGCGTGGAAACTCTGTTCCCTCTTATGGAGGACTTTGTTTTGGAAAAGCTATGGACAAAAATCCTCGAAAAAAGTATCAAACCAAAGGAGTATAATTGCGACTATTGGTCCTTGATGAAAGACTACGCTGGAATAGAACCTTGTCAGTATCGAAGCGATGTTCATTTCGACCCAAATCTGACGTTTTATGATATCTTCGAAGGACGACCAATCGCGTAAGTTGATACCTTACTGTAAAGGTTTCCGTATATCCTTTTATACTGTAAGCATTTTCATTAAATAGAAAAATTTTTTCCAAGATCTTCGGATTTCAAGCGTATAGAGCACTTTGTGATCTAGTGGAACCTGAACGTCATCGGGTGAATATGTCAAGCTCCTGTCATTTTTATGGAAATAAGGAAGTTGGAGATAAACTCAGGTGAGTACTTTTGAGTTGGGTGATTGCAACCTGCGTCAATTCATTCAGTAAAATCCAACTAAAATTGCCTACATGCTGCCAGTTTCTTAGACTGAATTATGTTTTGTTCCTTGAAAAACTAAGTCACTCCTGTGCAAGTGCAATCGAATGGACCCTTTTGGACGCGGAATGCAGTAGACATATGGGTTAGACTCTCTACTATCTAGTGGGTGCAAGAACAACCTTATTCCTCTGCTGTGACTAAGAAATGCAGCCCCAAAATAACAAGAGAATACGTAGAGGTTAGATATTGTCTTCTATTTGTATCTAAAATTGATAGACCAGTAGCTTACACCCTTCATCAATACAAAGCTATGTGTCGAACGCACGCAATTGCGATCTAGTTTCGCTCTCAAAAATTGTTTTTCGAAGTCAAGAAAATGAGAAAAGTCAAAACCTTCCCTTTTTTATGGTCAAATTTGAAACAATTTGTGTGAGGAGCTTTCGCATGTCTCCTGATCTTTTTCCCCCTCTCGAAATAAAGTTGAAAGAACAAGCATTCGTTCTCAGGAAAATTTGGTAAGACGAACGAGCAACGGGTTTAACGCCAAAAAACAATGTTTCTATTTCAAGAAAGAACGCACGAAGTGGGTTCATCTTATCCACCCATGTTTTCGTCCCACGATTGAATGGGTACAACACTAAAAACAAGAAGACTGCATACAGGAGAAGGAAACCCAGCAGCAAAAGGGCACGAAATTTCAGCATGTATGTTTAAGGTAGGGATGAGATAACTAACTGGCTCGTGACCCATGTAGTTAATGATGTACTAGTGAATTGGTTGGCCGATGGCACTTAGATGGTATGCTTGCGTGTGTTTCCCCATCGCAAGTGACAAACCATAAAAAATTGTGTAATGTCACATATCTGCGACCACATGAGCACACACTAATACACCTCATCACACATATGACACTAACATCAGACCTTATACAATTACCGTCCACGGTCAAAGATGTGCAATGATTATTCTCCACCGTAAAATTCCGAACAATACACTGCGAGTTGAATCTCCTGCGTTATTGACTGGAACATATATTTACATAAATATCACGGTCTTTCAAATTAAAATGTGTGTAGTTGACTCAGTTTTAGTTGGATTGCATCATTTAAGATTAACAAATTCAATCTTTATCAGGGAGATAATGAGTCTTGGATCAAAACGAACATGGCGGGATTTATTGGAGATTCTGACCGGAACAAGAGCCTTCAATGCTTCAGCTCTTCTTGACTACTTCAAACCATTGGAAGAGTGGCTAATCCGAGAGAATACAAAACGGAATATTCACGTTGGATGGGAATCACCTCTAAGTACATTTTTGGGTAGAATAGATACCGAATTGAAGTTTATTAAATCTTTTTTGTTTTATTTCCAGAATGTGAGTCAGTAATGGATCAATTCGGGGAAGGAGATCTGGATCTTTGATGTGGTATCAGATTGGTTAGTGTGTGATATCTATGACGGCATCCGTTAAATAGGTTCAATGGCGAGGAAGAAGTGAAGAAAGTGCAAAAGCATAACCATAAATTTTTCCTTTCAGTTCTACCTTATCATATCAACATAAAACTCATCAGACAAAGTGGAACACCAAAGGCTGCTGTATCCTTTAATATTTTACTTTCTCCATTACCACTTAAGAGTACATTTATTATGATGATAAAACCTATTCGGAATTGTTATTTCAAATATATTATTCATAACATAATTACATAAATACAATGATTACATCTTAAATCCCTAACAACCGCCTTAACTCCGTAAACCTGTAAAAAATCACCCTTTCCTGTTCAAATAAAGACCCATGCAGACGTCTAGAACCATATAATGGATATCAACATCCTCATCCGTCTTTTTCGCACTCTAGGGACGAGTATGAAATTGCATTAAAACCAGTTGTAGGGAGGAATTAATGAATGCTTTTATACTCTTACTTTCTGTTATATCCCAGCCGACATTAATATCGTTATTTGCATTAAAATCCTTAAGCCAAGTATAAAGCGGTTCGTAAAACTCCAAAATGGGTTTCGCTGAGAGTTTCGTTTCGCCTGTAGCCATTTCTAGCAATTCACGCCACGATTTTGTAGCGCCCGATGACATTATTTTCCTACGATAAAAATCTTCCCTGGTAAGTATCTCTCCGAATATATTACAGGCAAACTTTGGACACTGAAAAATACAACCCCGGAAGGAAGGAACGGAAAAAAAAACCTACTTTAGGATATCTCCAGCTTGTCGCTCTTTGTAGAAATCACAATTATGTAACGGATAGTTCGGATCGCCGGGAATATATTGTCCGGTTTTCAGGCACAGTCCCTTGTAGATTTGGTATCCCATTAATTCCGAAAGGAGCTTGCTGGAAGAAAGTTAAGTGAAAAAAATGTAGGGGAGTAACAATGACAAGTGGCTTATTCAAGTAGGTACATTGTACTGGATCGAGCATCATCCAGGCCCAAGTAAAATCGATAGCCAGGATCCAGGGTCTGTTCGGTTCTTTTCTCCGGAGGCTCCACTCCCGCGTATTCCTGCTTAATTTTCCAGTATTCGCAATTGTAATCCTCCGCCCTAATTCGATGATCCAATGCGTCAACCCAAAACTTTTCATTCACAAAATACATTGGTATCGACAGAAGGGTATGTGTCCCCTGAAATGAGAAACATACAAAGCCTCCATTTAACAAAGCTCTCAATTACGAATCCTCCTCCAAATGATTGCCTTTTACAACTTACAGCCCTTTGTGCCGGGTTTCAATTCAATAGCGACAAACATCCAATTTACATGAGGATCTGGGAGACCATAGCAAACAGGATACCTACCAACCGAAAAAGTCGATTCAAATTCAATTCCTTGTCAACAGAATAATTCTCAATTAATCCGACATTTTCAAGATGTCGAGGGGTTGATGCCGATAAAATTACCGCCTCTCCAATTATATTACCAAAGCCCGGAAATGCCTCTCTATCTACGCCAATTGGTAATGAATTCTTTTGTAAATTATAGAAAACGGTCGCCATGGTACCGTGCATTTGCATCAATTTACGGAAATCGATTTTTGTACAATAGCGTAGACCGACCTCCGGATAGAGATCATAAACTTTCGATTTACAATCGTGGTCATCCGCATCTTCCGGAATCTTTAACATGTGCTCGGTCCAGAATGTGCTGAAAAGTATAAATAAAGCAGATAAGCTGGTTTGCATTGGAGAACCTATTCAATAAATAAAAGGGAAAATTTGAATATTCGCAGGATGAGAATGGCATTTTTTTAACCTTTAAAACACAACTCCACATTCTACTTAAATAGATATCCAAATGGCAACATTAAAAAGTAACTGTCACAGTTAGTGAACGACGTCTCGCTCATTTATAAAAGATACTTTTGGGAGCCTTTCCAGGACTGCCATCATTTTTTTTCAGATTTTTCTGTTGGGTAGATTTTGAGACCGACTCCTCGAAGTAATTGTCCTTCCTTTGCCCCCGCACTTCTCCCCTTTGCGACCAATGTCAAAAGTAATATCCGCACTAAACGAAACCTCTCATTTGATATCCGACATGGCTATATTTGATGACAAAAAATTACACCCCTTCTTTAGGTGGACTTCTATTTCATACAGACTACCAGCTAAAACACCCTCTGAAGCGTCCAGGCCCGGAACATTTGACACATTACATCAGGCCAGGCCTATTCCGTATAGAAGCAAATCCCCGTGCATTCAGGGAGTCTCAGTTGCTCTGGCATTCCAATCCAACTTCCTCTGTTTCGCCCTACAGCATGGCGTCAATTAAGTGTCCGAAAACCCAAAACCCACTACCACTTTCTGCAGACGAAAAGGTCTGGCAGGCATCATCCATCACGTCCTTACAATAAATATAGTCGGGCGACCGTGATTTCCCAATTGTGTGCAGTTAAGATTGGAAATACCCGTGTCCGCTGAGCAGCTGGGTTAAGTAATAGTCAACCTTATCGTGCTCTCGATGGAGCCACGGCCTTTTATGAGACTCACGTCCATCCTCTTCTCGATTCTGTTGTTTGTACTTGCGCTAGGCGCTTACGGTACATTTTCTTACTGAGAGAGTCAGCCCATATTTCGGAATCGTAAAGGAGGACGGACTGGATAAGGGACATCCGACGTTGGACATCAGCCAGAAAATCGGAAACATTCTAGCCGCAGCCGTGTCTGCGGTGTTGCGAATCTACTGGAAGAAGCTCATCTTCGTGTCTACCATGATGCCGAAATCTTTCACCGCCGGCTTCAACAAAACCATGGTTTCACCAACCTGAAAGGGAGAACTGTGACAACCCTCTCCTGCGTCAGCACAACAACTTCAGTTTTCTCTCGTGCTAGGAAGAATCCATCCATCCATCATCATTCCCAGTAAACCTTGAACTTGCTCGATTGGACGTACGGTAACTAGTGCCGCAACACCGTCCGCGTATCTCAAGTCATAGAAGACTATCGTATAAGGCATTCCAAAGATCCAGATCAAGGATAGATTCCTGAGCCACCCCAATGTTACCGTCATTCTGCGCTGTCCTTCCCGGATCTTGTAGAGTAAAAGTTAAATAGCCCTCAACATCCCCAATAGCTGGCCTGGGGCATGGAGACGATTTTCCAGTGCCTCAAGCATGTCTCATGTCAATTCAGATAGAGTAGGCAGGAAAAAAGACCTGCACGATGACATTTTTTTAATTCTTAAAAAAATTGTGAAATATTACTAGACATTCTACTGAAATAGATATGCAATGAGAACACGTTGGGTAGTTTCTGCGAATGAGTTCGTTGAAGAAATGATCACTTTCGACCCCCGCACTCCCCACCTTTCCAACAAATGTCAAAACTAAGAACAGGTTCGAAAGTATTAATCGAGATCTTTCATTTGATACCCCACATGACTATATTTGATGAGAAAAAATGTGCACCCCCCTTTTGCATGTATGGGAACCGCTCTTAAATCCGACGTAGAATTAGGTAACTCACTGTAAGCGTAAGCATTCATAGTTGCCATCGTTCCACCAAAGTTGGTGTGAATTGCTACAGTTGTCTCCGTGAAAAATGCATGTGTCAAACAGACAGACAGTAAACCGATTTTAATAAGGTTTTGTTTTACACAAAGAGTCTATTAGAACTCGCCACTCGTTCACCAGCGACACCAGTGACTCTGACGCGAAGGTTACGTCTGGAATGCTTCCTTCGCAGCCTAGCCAACGGAGCGTTGAGGGGAATCCGGTGTTTAGAACTACCAGTCCTGTTCTCGCCGCCATTTCAGGAAGTCGTTTCTTTCTGGAGTCTGAGTGAGGTATGCCCCATTTAAGTGCCCTGGCATTGAAATCACCCCCGACCAGGATCCGCCCATCTGTGCCCAAGATAGTATTCTCCAAAGCATTAAGGCTGTGTCGAAAGTCCGGCATCGTCTCATTCGGCGTAAGATAGACACTGGGAAACGTCATCCCGAAACACCAAAGCCGTCCCCTCGGCCTTTGAAACTGGGCCGGTACTGCTCACTAATGAGCAGTAAATCAGTTTTGATCTCCGCAGCGAATTGCGCTAGCAACTCGTGAGCGATTGCACTCCGGTACATATTAATTTGTAGTTTGGAGGATGGTACCTCTTGTCTATTAATTTTAGGCTTGACTATAAGTAGCAGACGAGGAAATCTAGTCTCGTCGATAAGAAGTTGTCGACGGCTTCGGGGACTCCCAGTGTGTCCTAGCATGTACCGGTCATTAGCAGTTCTCACTTCACCGAGCAACTTTCTCGAGGCTACTACCTAGGACGCAGGCATTATGCCAGCTTAGGGGTCAGAACTACTTGTTCGGGCACCTTGGGGACCCCGTATCGTAAGCGACCCGTTAAAGATCGTTGACAACCCCTAAACTGCTACAAGATTTGTCACTTAGTGGCATTAAGGGAGTGTAGCGCCTTCAGTATAATCTCAGGCGAGACAACGTCTGTTATTACGGGAATGATCCCGATGGATATTCTTCCAAGTAAGATACGCTGCCTGCACGAGAAAATTTACCTGAAAAGGACACAAAATACCAAAGGCGGGGGTCGCTAGAAAAATGGTAGCAATGGTGGACTGACTCACAGATGTATCGTTGAACCCGCATTCAGATGTGAATTCAGAGATGACACGACGAGTTTCGCTACCACCTGACCCAATTCTTGTTAGGGCATGGTCGCACACCAGTTATGTTCTACTGTTCGCTATTTCGCTCAGAGAGGAGGAGCCTGGAGGGCCGTTTAGAAATCAGCATAAACCCTCAGAACATCATCGGAGAAACTGATGTAATTCAGGCGGAACTTGGAGAAGGGGAGCGCGCAAAGACGGTACGAAGAGTGAGAGGGTTAGTCGCTTAAAGCACAATCCTCCTCGTGAAGTAATGCTTTGCGGCGATCTCGCATAGAAGGGAAAACAGGAAAGTAGAGGTGGTTTTAGTGGGTTAGAATCCCTTACACTGATGGAACCTGGCGTGGCAATGGCTTTCTAAAATTTCCACTTCCGCCGGTGCAAAACCAGCCGTCATTCAAAGCAAGTGCGATGATGCCAATCGTCGCAGTTAATGAGGTATTGGCATGACAGTAATATACTGACCGCATCATTAATTCATCATCAGGCGAATATGGACTCAGGACTCCCTCAATCAATAAGAACAAGCCTGCCGCGGCTGGATAAAATAAATTGCTCACTTGATTTCAAACGAAGAACTTGGTCGGGATGCAGTCCTCCTGCATGTACACGATGTGATCGGAAGGTGGAAGTGGCAGTGGATAGGTCACACATTAAAGAGGGGCGACAATTGCATTGTTGACTACGCCATGCAGTGTAACCCACTCTCCTAAGATGACCGACAAGTGGATCAGCCCAGGAGCACTTGACGTAGAACGATAGAAAAGGAGCGCGAACATCTCGAGAAGTCCAAGCGATGGCTCGTACCAACGGATAAATGGCAACCACATAATTTTAAATTAGAGTCCAAAGGAGTGAAATGATATTCCCCTCCATAGCAAACATTGAATCTGTATTCGTGATAAGCAAGAAATAGTTTGAAGTCCTTTTTGATTCTTTCCAAAAGTATGCCAAAATTGGGCCCTTAGAAATCACCACCTCGGATGATCAATTGATTATCCCGAAGCTGTCACAGTCATCACAAACAGTGCCCAACGTGGGACTCACTCGTTTTTCAAAAAAACTTACCTAGACAGTTCTTCGAATCCCAAAGATACATAGAAATCTTCCGCTACAAGAATTACTTTTTGAATATTATATCTGAGCCGATTCATACTTTCCTTGACGTTAGGTAAGTGTTTCTCCGGATACGGTGTATCAATGGCACTATGCTGTCTCCAGGCATGGAGCAGAACCTGCTCAATAAAATGCTCTGGGATTGGACCATCATCTGATATTTTCTCCTCTCCATATTCGTGACGTAAATGATGCCGAACATAGGCGTGAAACTCAGTATAAAGTGGTTTTAGCTCTTCCATAACTTCTGTGAGTTCGCTTAACAAATCGTCTTCATAATATAGGTACCAGGTTCGTGATGGTGTTATGTGTCCTAAAAAAAATAATATCATTATCATAACTGAAGAAGAAGGAGTAGTAGAAAATGAGTATGCGCGGTTTTAGGTCCAGTCTAGTTCTGGGATGGTCGAGGACCATCTTTTTGAATCTGGTAACCCAGAGAAATAAAATGGATTTATGAAGATTTAAACGGTTCTCGAAGGACTAGGTTTCCGAAGGCGCACGGGAAGATTCTTGAGGAAATCTGAAGCCCCGAACTTCAGGAACAGCAATTCAAAACCCTTTAGATAAACGGACGAATTTTTAAAAAATGCTCAACTTGATTACTACCTTAAGGGATGGAAATAGAGGATTGTATTTCGGAAACCAGTTGATCTCTTCTTCAGAGTAAGTTCTTCGCAAATCTCTCCCGCTCTCTCAATATCTGACTGGAGAAGAGATCAAATGGTTCCTGAAATACCGTACATGTTTTAAAACATTTGAAAGATTGGCTATCAAAAGGGAAATACATACCATTCAACAAGGCCGCCTTTCTATAAAGTTCAATATATTCCTCAAGAAATCGTCGAGATCGAGACTTGATCGCTTGACGCCACTCTATCCAATAATACTCCATTTCACTTGAAGTTTTTGTCCGGATAATACAGTCATTGATATGTGGTAGATAGGACAGTGAGCAGTCCGTTTGATTCCTATAGGAACATACTTTTGCGGTCTTCACCAAATTAGCGAGACCTCTAAGGAGATCTTGAGCTCTATGGTAGTCATTCTCTTCCAGGCCATTTATCTGGAGATCACTTAGCAATTTCACTTGACGTCGTAATCGGGGTTGGGTGATATTTTCGTGTGGGATCGATTTGAGTTCCTGGCACAGTGTGACGGTTAGGTTCCTGAGTTTGCTGACTGGATTCGTGTCGTCTCCGTAATTTCTTGTGTATATTTTTCGGGATGTATCGAAATTCCAGGTAAAGTTTTGAACTTGTCGAAGAAGAGATGTGTAGTCATCTTGTTTGCTGAATATTAGGCTGCTTGCCAAGGACTCGTAGTTGATTTCTTCGGTAGAACACTTTGGTATCTGCAGGATAAACAAAGAATTAGATGAAGCTACGAATTTAAGAAAACATATTATAAGTAGAACACATTGAACCAGTTGACGAGATTACACTTGTATTCACTCCCAACCCAACTTTCTCACTTCTTTTATACTGAGAGGCTAGTTAGCTCCTCTCAACACTAAGGTCACGATTTACACTTAACACAAACATTAACTTGATTACTTGTGTAAACTAGAACCTTTCCCGGCGAAAATCTTTTTGAAAAGATACAAAAAGCACTCAAGTAGATGCACGGACCTAGGTCCAAAGTTAAAAGTCACACGACTGAAGGTACTAAGCCTCCCAAAAATCATATTTACCGAGGATATTAGCACTAAAACAAGCGCTCCAACAGTCCACATGGCGACCACCCGCAAGCGAAACTTTCCGCGAAAATGTCCATTAAATATAAATCGTTCACGGAAATGACACTCCGGGACAAAAAAACAAACCCCAGAAAGCCACTTTTGCGGTTCGAGTTGCTTTACCAAACTCAAAACATGGACTATATCAAGCGAGGCGATAAAGAACAGTCGCCAATGAGCTGAAATCTGAAATCCTCTCAAAACATCTATTTTTTTTAAACAAAAGAAAATATTTAAATACACCACGTGACCTACGCAATAAATTGATAAGACCACTTATAATCACTTGGTTGTGGGAAGCATGGAGAAGACTTGGGAGTTGTAATCATCGTGACTCCGATGAAAACATCTTCCAGTTCACTCATTCATGGTTTCTAAGACGCTGAGCATAATGTGAGGAAAACATCACGTTAATCTGTTACAGAAGTCAAGGTTACGTAAGCATTACTCCTGTCGCTTATCGGGTTTTCTAGTGTAGAATTGCCAGTTTTCCTGGTAATTTTTGTTGACGATGAGTCAAAGATTAGAATTTGGTGTGGGTCGGAATCTACAGCTTCGACATATCAGTAGTACTGATTCTAATATTCCGGCAGTTTCGAAACTAGGGAGCCAAAAAAATGATTTTGCAGTTAATTAGTTTTTAGTAATAAGGTCCTTGCACTTTAAATTTGGTACGGTTGCGCCCTTCGCTCTATTCTTTTTCAAATCTTCAAAATAGGATTCAAATCAGATAACACCAATCAGGGCCTTTCATTTGACACCCCACATGACTATATTTGCAAGAAATATCAAACCAATCCCCCCCCCCCCTCGCTTCCCTTCTCTCGCTTATTTACTGTGTGCACTCACACTACGCAATAGAGGTCCAGCAAGACGAAAGTTGAGCTTTCCATCAAAGCCTAAAAGTTACAGCCGATTAAAGGTTTTTCATTTGAAAACACAAATTTTAAGGCCCTTCTGTGCCCCCTTCCTCCAACTCTAGGATGCCCTTGTGAGCAATCATTCAATCTCCGCTAAGACCATTCTGTGACATCTAAAATTTCGTAATGTAAAAGTCTATGAGAAAGGAAGGAGGAACAGCAGGAGACACAAAAAAGGCCAGAAGGAAACTAAAACCAATGCAAGTAACGCCTCCACTCAACTCAAAGAGCAGTAAGTTCGAAATGAAAAATGTAAAACGAACGCCGACTTTTTCCTCCCCTTGCAAGATGCTAATGAGAAAAAGATCCTTTTACTGGAGAGCCTGGAGCTGAAGAAGTTTTATAATACGGAAAAGATCTGAGGAGAACAGACTGAAAGGCGACACGAGATCACCATACATTACAAAGCCATTGACAAAGTTACCGCAACAACGCGACAGTAGGAAAGAAGACGGGAGAACAACCAAGGAATTCGAGAAGGCATATGGAAACATATAAATGACAACCAATCTGAGGGGTGCTCTGAGGTGGAGACGAGTTAGACAGGGCAGCAATCCTAGAACTTTCGCATGGTGGCACCAGGAACCGCTTTCGTCAGGTGGACTTGATGGTCTTGATGTAGTCTGGTCTCAACGTTGCAAACCCTCTCTGGTCTCAACTCCTTAGTTAAGCAGAAGCTTTAGGTAAGTCTTGCATCCACCAGTACGACTGCTGAGCCTGGACTCAGTATAAATTGGTACCGTTGGGCTTGTCACTGTGGGCCTCTACTTCTTCTTCTTTTTCTTTAGCTCGTCGTGGTCGGTTGCGCCATTTTATTCTATCAAAAACCTGATTTGGATGCAATCGCGAGGTTTTCAAACCCCCATCTAGCGTATCAAGGCACCGTTATTTCGGCCGATCACAAAGCTAATCCGTGTCTTAAGAAGACTGCTCCACCGGCACGGCGGATACTCACATAAAACCCCCAGAACATAGTAACCCCGATTTGAGGCACTAGATGAGGAGGCAGAAGTACACGAGAATTTCTCGGAGACAATTTTCGCAGCTGAAGTTATGGAGGTTTTGTTTATGCCAACAGCGGACCCAAACCAGAAACATCGGACAAATCTGGGCCATAGGATATTAAACTTTGTCCGTTAGTGATTCCTCCCGGAATCCCCAACCATAGGGAAAGGAATCTCAATTAGTACTCGGATTAGGAACCACACCAACACTTCAAAAATTGGCCCGAAGTTTAACTTGAAAGGAACATCTGGCTTACCCCTGTGAGAAGCCAGCAAGTCCTAGCGTATCAATATTGTGCCCTAAATACAGCCGCAGATCAGTCAGGGAAACACTAATCGGTGAAAGCAAGCGAAAGAAAGGAAACATAACCCCAAGCTTAGTTTCGCTAAGAGTATCCAGGACTTTCAGTGCAACTTAATGCAAACTAGCGAATATTATTGCACGATGTATCCCCTCCTAGAACTTTACGAGAAAAGAAGGATGAATCCACCGAGAAAATGGGAATACCGAAGAACGTCTAGACAAGAATCATCGAAACAATGACAAAAGGCTTAGCTTAGTGATGTGATGTTATGTGATATGATGTGGTGTGATGTGATATGGGAAAGAAGGCAAACTTCAAGTAAAGCTACACCTATTGCGGTTTTTACTAACTACTAACTACTAAGCTTCTTTAGCTGTAACGAAGCAAAGATGAAAGTTTCTGTCACAATGATCGCAAGATAGACCGATGGAAAGTTATACACGTCGGCATTAGGGAATCAACCTGGGAAAGTGTAAAATAACTTTACTGTGAGGTTCGTCGAGAGATCGTTGTCAATGAAGAGAGCATCTCTCATAAGGAATGGGTTTGATACCAGGAAGCGCAGCTTTGAGTCCTCTAACATCACATAACTATTTCCGGACACCGCCTGCAACTAGAAACAGTGATTATCACACCTGTTTGCATGGCATCCAATACAATAACCCACACTTCTTTGCTATGCTTACACACATCCTGATATCCAGAAAGCAATATCTTATACAATTCATGATAATGAAGGAAATAACGAATTTGATGGTGATACCTCACATACCTTGACTAAATCCTTGTCAAAAGTAATTCTGGGAATGAGAGTGCAAAGAAAACTCAATTGTGCAGATGAATTGGATTCTCACGTTCGCACTCCTCCGATGCCTTCAACCCCCCATACCCCACCACTTCCAGGACCGTTATCTTTATTGTTCAAAAATTAAGGATTTTCACCTGCCAAGATTGACAGAAAATACCAAGGCGAGGTTAATTAAATTTTGCATTTAGCCTGAAATCAAAATAAGGATGGATAGCAACTGAGAGACAGGCATGAAACACTGCCGTAGGTAACCTAAATGAAAGTAACACAGGTTGATGAATCCTTCGGCTTTGAATAACATTAAGGCAGAACACATCAAACGAATTCCACCTCCGTTCTCCCCATATCCAGTGCAGATATAAACTCGCAACTATAGTTTCCCACAAGACTCCAGGCATTATTTCCAAATCTCTTTGAAATGCGAGAAAGAAAATCCAGTGGAATTCAGGATACAGCCTTCAAAACTCATACGTTTCACATGACCAAGACAGCACCTCATATTCTTAAATGTACAACATCCAAGAAAAGGTAATTCCCCCAAGCGACCATACACCACACATCTTCCAACTTGAAGGAGCTTTCTTCACGACAATCAATTATTTCCTGCTCACAGGATATGTCCTTATGGAAACCGAATGGTGAGGAGCTTGTTTGTGGGGATGACCTTTGAAATCTTCAACCGTAAAAGCAAGCAACGCTAGCACACACATCTCCTTCAATCCAAGTGGATTCAACAAGTAGGTCATTCCACGGTTGATTCTCTAATGTCTGCTTTTTTATGCCGCCATCGCTACTGTTGCCGTTCCGCGTTTAACGAGCGCTTCCGCACCAACGACCATATAAAATCCAGCAGATATCGCAGAAGTTGGTGAATTCAAAAATGCACGAGGTTTTTCCCTATTGTGTCGGTTGGTTGCATTTTTTTTGTCGCTTTCATGACGCGCTAAATCCATGACCGTAGGCATTGTCGTGTGGAAAGCCCAGGCAGCGTAGGAATAACGACTAGGGTTTGTTGCGAATAATTGATAGATGGGACAGTGATGGTGGAATGGAGCTAATGTTAATGGGTTTTGGTATCATCCTGCTTTCCTATTTCCATCAAGTGCAGGCGAAATATAGAGCTAGCTTGCCGGCAGGCCACCACAAGTAAGAACCGAAGACCGAGCCCCGTGGAAAGGCCAAAAGTTTGTGTTCAGTTGGACGCTTATTCCGCTCGGAGTAATTTGAAACTTTATCTGACGGAAATGAATCATAATTCATTATATTTCATGATATCCTGGGATAGGATGGAGGCGCACCGTGGTTTCAAGGAAGCATGAACGACAAAGCCAGAAAGTTTTCAGCCCTTTGTCTGGTTCTCGCTCTATTTGCATAATTTCATTCAGCTTTGATTCTTTTCAGGTACTTATGGTGATTACAGAGAAGCAGAATTGTATTCACCTCTGCAGCCATTCAAAAAACTGAAAATTTCCTGTTATGACCCATAAACACAAGACAGAAAGAAACCCTTCAATGGATCATGCAAAACTCCTCCGAATGCGGTTGAATCGGATTGAGTCGAGAGTCCTTTCAAAGGATCCAACTCATTTAAAGGATACTTCTCTCATTCAGTCATATTATAGAATGTTTCTGCCTCCAGTACAACCCCCAAACAGGATTCTGATTAACTTTAATTCGGGGTTAACTAAAAGGTCCCCAAACCATCGACCCAACCAGCGAAGTTAGCCATTTTCCTCCAAAAAAAACAACAAAAAGCAAGTCATTCCCAAAAGAAAGTTTACCCATACCCAACTTACTAGACACCATGACGACAGTAATCCGAACAATCCTTCAGTCTATTAATCTGAATGTGAACCACAGAAACTTTCAGCAAGCGGAAAGCAAACACACGAAAAATTCGAATCCAAATTCAACCCTCCCCGTTGCGTTCCCGGTCATGGTCATCATAACGTCCAGTCACCGAAAAGGGAAATTCACGACGCGATTATCTTGTGTCCTTATTGTTTGCCGCTACAATTTCAATTCATTTTTATTAAGCCATGTCCTGTTTGTTCACTTGCAAATTGTGTTTTATCATCCAGAATATGAAAGTGTAACGGGGCACGATAGCAATCTAAATGCTTCTAAATGGGTCGGGCGCGAGGGTTTAAACTTTCACCCCATTCCAGTGTCTTCTGGGTGTTTGGGAGACGCAGGCATTTGTATGCTTATTAGGACCTGTCATAGTGAAAAGAAAACCCTTCGTACTTCATAAAATCGTGACGGTCCTTTTTTTGTTTTTAGGCTCTTTGCAGTAGTACGTGTACCTGTATGCCTGTGCCTCCCTAAGTTTTGGAATTAATTCAGTCCGCGCAGGTGGTCATGCTTTCCCTAGTGCCTACCGCAATTTTTCAAACAGTGGTAATTCATTTCAGGATTTTATCAGATCGTCATAAACAACAAAAAAATAGCAACAAAAGGAACAACACGGAGCAGCAACAGCCCCGAAACGCAACCCCAACATCGCTGATGGCATGGCCTGTGAGTGATGTGTTCGATGTGCGCTCCCCATCCTGGGAAGCTTTATTTGCATGAATACGACACTATGCGCACAAATTGATACATATTTGTGCGCATTTGAGTGTAGTGAATGGGAAGAGAGTTACCGTGGATGGTCAAGTTTCAGGACAGGAATGGCAAGGTTGATTAAGTTCTTGGAAAATGGGTTAGCCGGTACTCCATAAAGTCAAGAGTTACTTCAGATTTCTACCTCATTCTCAATTTCCTTTGATGATTCTCTAGAAACGTTTCATTCCTTATTTTAAATTAAATCTTTATCCTAAGATGGGTTGGAATTCTTTATACGGAACCCGGAGTAAACGCATGATTGATGACTGGCCATCCCTTAGGGTTCTGGTTCATTTAGTTGTCAAAAACAGCAGAAGCCATTAAAGCCCTCCAATTGAATTCATCTAACTAGGGTCCTGTGTTGACAACGATGAAGCCAGACCACATAGCGACCACTTTTATTAATGTCTAAAATGGGTCGAAAAAGCACTGCAAATACAATGGAGAGCTTTAAGCAGTCAGCAAGTAGTAGGGGATGCAAAAATTTTTATAAAATCACTCACAGAAGCCTAAGTGCGAGATTTCGAACCACTATGGGCAACATTTCCTTCGTTGGAATTTTTCTGATCTCCTTACCTGCTGTCAGCTCACGTCTTAACTTTTCTAACATATAAAAATGCTCCTCATGAGACTTCGCAGCCAGATAATTTGCCTCGGGCAACATCCAGCTCGGTTTCACCATCGGCAGAAACCACATTTCCTAGATACACAAATTGATCGACGACTTCAATACTCTGCGCATTAATGCGAAAATAGAGATTGCGATGACCCGTCAGACTAAGAACCTTAGTTTTGATAGGGTTTATTTTCAGTCCAACTCCCTTTCCAAATCCACAATCATTTGGCCAAAGCCCATCACCCGGTGAGGGAACAAACAGATGTCATCAGCATAGGAAAGATGTCATAATCCATTAAACTCCTCCCCATCCTGCGGACGGGACGACATGAAGAACATCTCCTAAAACAAGATGAAATAATATCGTGTTCCAGGATTAGTCTACCTTTGCGAAAACTTCGAGTGACTTTTGACGCCTCTGCTGCTTGAATGACATCCTAACCACACAACCCACCATCCAGGATGACATTTTCTCCCACTGTCATCGATAGATTTGGGCTCATACTGCTGATCGAAGGTTTCTGTTAATCTGGTGACGACGCAACCCTACAGACGAGGGTAAGTATTTCCAATTGTGCAAAGGGACGTATGGAGACACTTGCGCACCGTACTTAGCAACGAAATGCTTGCAGAAGTTAGCCGAGTGTCAGACCGGAAAGGGGCCATTGGCCACGTAAGTACTGAACCGCGATTTCTACGTGGACGATGTCCTCATAGACGCAAATAATCTTATAGAGGTCCTCCAGGCTCAGCTACACTCGGCCTTCGAAATAGCTGGTTTTAAAGTGAGGAAGTCGCGTCCACCCCATTTTTTATGGACATATTTCACAATCGTATTGGTCTGGATAAATTCTTATACGTTGTCTTTCCACACGTGGCGAGCAGAATAGCTCGCATCCAAGAGTTAACCATAGTCAACGAATGGAGGCACTTTCGAAACACTGACAACCGAGAAGGGTAGCCCCAGACAAACTAGCCTCCTGTAATCTGTTTTTCTATGGCCCGCTATTTCTATATCGATCAGAAAAGGTCTGGCCTGCCCCATATTTGAACCCCCAAACGGACTATATAGAGAAAAGGAGATAAACCCATCTAAGAACGTCTCTGCTACTGAAGCCCATTTCATCCATCAAATTAATCATTCGAATTCACTCCTAAAGCAGCAACGCATTTTCGCCTATATATTATCATCATCAACAAGTGCCGAAATACTGGACTAAGTGACACTCACTCCAAATCTTCCAATACTCGTTAGCTCGCTGAAGACTACGCAACTATTGTGAAGTTGATGCAGGACGAGAAGTTTGGTGTAGAATTTAAGGACTTAAGACTATTCAGAGAAGTGAACAAAGACAGCCCACTCATTAGTTCTTTTCTTGACGAAGAAAACATCGTCAGGGTAAGAGGACGACAACAGAAGCCAGAGTTATCAGAGGCGACAAAACATCCTATCATCTTCCATATAATCATCCTTTCAGCAAACTAATAATGGATAACATCCATAGGAAACATCATCATCTAGCAACGCTGGTACTTCTCTACGCCACGAGGCGAACTTATTGCTCGGTGAAAGGAAAAGTGCTCGCTTGGTTCATTTCATTCATTTTATTCCACCTCGCTTATTACACATTGGTGGCCTATGGGAGGTGACAGTGAAGGCAGGTAAGCGTCGACTCCGTCATACATTATCCTCAGCCTCCTTCACCTATGAAGGGCTAGACACCGCGGTCATAGAAGTAGAGGCAATTCTGACTTCACGTCCACTCATTCCGATGGAGGTGACGATGATCTTGTAAAGATTATGGACGTCCTCGGGGCTAACAGAGTGGTCCGCAGAACGATCCACAAACTAATTTCACGTCCCTTAAATGAGGAATCAACTGAGGGCGATAACCAACAAGCTGGTAAACGATCAACTTCATCGACCGCCACATCGGACCCTAAGCAAGCAGACGCTCTGCTAAAAAAACTAAAGCATTCGTCGCTCGGATCAGCAATAGTCATCAATTGTTTGGATAATTGGACACGCCACACTCATCAAGGTGAGACCACATTATCACCACCCAGGCGTCTACTTTGAGAATCTGGATCAAGGCCACCTGATTTCCAGTAAATGAGCCCTAAACGCCTTTTATGACAATAAACGTCTAGAGATTCGATAAACCGAAAACTAACTTCGAGAAAGGACGTTCAGACAGCAATTTCGGAGATGATTCACGAGTTCAAGGATAGAATTCAGCATCTAACTTCGTCTAAAGTCTCCGCTTGCAAATACAGCAGCTACGAATAGTAGAAGATATCAGATACAGATAAAGACGAAGCTTCGTATTAAAGAATTTCTCAACAACTATTCATGTATTCGTCGGATAGGATGGACCAAGGTCTCTATTGCAACTGTGGCACAGGACCCCGAACAAGGTAATTGGGCGGCAAAAGACAACGTTCATCATAGAAAACAAAGGAGAAAGTGTCAAGGTATCCGTTGGTAGATTCAAATTTGTGAAGGTTACGTCTGAGATTGGAAGAGGATAGCAGGGGCAGCAGCAAAATAATGAAGCACAAGATCAACGTAGTAAAAAATTTGTATTACTGTCAAAGGAAAGTTTCACTTATAATAAAGGATCTTAGTGAAATAACTCCACCTCCTAAGTACGTAGTTACTTGCTATTAACTATAACAATTTCTACTCTAAAAATCTTCAACAATGTCTCCCCCCAACAAAATCGACAACCCTAACTCAAAACTTCATCATTTCCATATATCCCTACGAAAAAATCCTGCATTCTCATTGAAAAATCAGTCAGAAAAGCAAACCAATTCACATTTCACGCCACCGTTAGAATTCTAACGACATACCATGTCCTTTGAGTGGACTCTGTACGCATGTATTCAACTCACAGTCCGTAATCCTTATGATGAACTGCTCTACACAACATCCTAGCGGTAACCCCGCCTCGCGAAAGCACACCCCTTCCTCCCTCCCCCAGAACATATAAAAAGCTCAGGATTTGCTTAGGTATCCTCTCGTACTGAAGGTATTTTTCAGGAATTGCCGTGGGAAAGCGCTGTTGTACCATATCCTGGTGGAGATTCCAAGCGCTTGAGTACCCCCTTTTGCTTACGTCAATCCTTGAAGGAGTCTAAGAAGTTCAAAGAGTTTAGTCGCCGACCAACTTCTCGCCGAGATGGAACCCTGTAGCGTGCACGACCCTTGTCAAGTGAACTCCTACACAGGATACTTGCACTTTTTGGCCTATACGAATCTCTAGGAAGGTCCTTTGCGTTCTTAAAGGGTTAGCTCCGTTCACGGCTGTTGTTGAAAAGTGTCGGTGTTCAAGTCAGTGTCTCGTGTTGCGATTTTCCCTCGAGGATTCCCTTCAGGAGATTAGTGTTCTTACCTCGAACGGATCGACGGCGAAGAATTCAGATTTCCGCGGAGGAGGAGCCTCTGCAGAATCGGCCTAATAGTCTCAGTGTGTGTGTGTTATTGCTCTGGAAGTGTTGAAATCACCATACATTCAGGCGTCGAAAAATGTTTCTGAGCGTGAGCTATTTTGAAAAACGGGTGACAAAACGGTTGGCCCAGTTTCGCCCAGCCGCGGGGCGGGCACGGAGCGCGGTTGCGGGGCCCGCGCCAGGCTCAAATTAGAGAGTAGTGAGTGTCTAAAGTGTAGTTTGTGTAGTTTCAACAGCCGTAGTGCTCGATTCTGAGCTTTCGCGAGCTTTTTCTCTCTGTTGCTGTGCCGCCTGCCCCAGGGTAATTTGCTGTTTAGTGAAATTTCGTGGCGATCATCTACGACCCCCTCCCGTTCGCGGCAAGGAGCAGTAGTATGCGGTGCGGGGTGTCCAGAAAATCTGTGGCGTGACTGAAATCCGGCCCAAGATCAGTGCGTGCAACGCGAAAAGGGAAAGGAAATAAAAGTGTGTCAACCCTTCCGTTAAAAAGCAATATGTGTGTGAGCAATAATATTTACCACTCGCGACCCCAGAAAATTCGAACGGTAATTGTATCTTAAGCAATTCTAGACATTCTAATTGAGTGCGTGTGCGTGTGCAAGTGGAAGTCCAACCGCTCATTCTTTCTTACGGCCCAGAATATATCAGAATAATTGTGTGCATGGCAGAAACTCCACTTTGGGACTTCTCTCAACAGATGAACACGTTTCGGCGAAGAGCCTAAGCCCCAGGCAACGCATTGTGGCGTGTGTCGCACTGCAACGTTCAATAAGGTCCGTACGTACTCGGAGTTCATCCCCCTCTTGCGCTAACCCGCGCTGCTTCATATATAATTATTATTTGTTCGTTTCGTCGCTCCACTTCTTGCCGTTATTGTTTTGGAAGTTTCTCATCACTCATCCACTCAGGCGTTTTGCGTTTATTATTTTCACAAAATGAGAAAGTATGAAATCCTCTGTAAATGCTACGCCTCCCATCGTCTCCCATTTTACATCGACAGGATCCTAGCATCCCTCGAAGTACTCGCCTCCCGCGAGGGATTGCTACTAATGGAACAGAACTAAAGATTGTAATTTCTACGCTTTTCAGCCGCGATGGTAGGGAAGCTCATCACTGAGCTCCTCAGTCACCATTGTTATCTGTATGAATTGTGATTTTTAACTAGAGATGAAGTGTAAAAATAGCATTCGTAGGAAGTATCCACTTGCTTCCTATTTTAGCTCCATCGTCAACACCTACACACCCGAGCGAGCTCCGGGAGATCTGAGAAGATTAAATGGAAAATAGGTTACCGTTTTTTATTCGCAAGAATGGATACATTAAAGTTTCTTTTAGATGTAGTAGAGCATTTTCATGTCTCTTGTTAATGGGAACCTTAACGGTGTCATAATGGAAAATGAAAGCCTCCAATTAGGCGTTAATTTGTAAGCAATGGGGCAGAGAGCATGCCAGTAGTATTTTTCTGAGAACCTTTTAAGCAGGTGAAGGTTGAAGATGACATCAAGCAGCTCGATTTACAGTCGAGGTATGTCAGCGAGATACTCATTAGTTTTATTGACTATCGTTAACTGACTGTGGTGGACCTCAAGGGAAACTGGAATACACCAGTGTTAGTTGTACCAATCGGCAGCACCTAAATCTTGAAAATCTATCGATGATTTACCTAAGTTTCTGAACGGACTATCAACTTTGCATAAGCTTTCGAGATCCTGTCCAAAGAACAAAGGTAAACGCCCCACCCAGGCGGGCAAAGAGGTCCAGAGATAGGAGAAAACGGAAGAGAAGAAAGAGAAATCACTGGGAGGTAAAATGCATTCACTCACAAAATGCCAGACTCCTATCTCAGACAAACTACCGACTAAAGCCCACACCCCCTTCCACTTACGTCTAGGACACTGACCCGGAACCCTTTTGTGCATTACTTCAGTCCAAGCCTATTCACCGTGGGAACCTCAGTTATTCTGATATCTCTCCTGACCCCTTTCTTACTCCTTAAGAATGTCTTGAATATAACGTGCCACTCGGCCTCATGTGTTCTCGTTCGGCAGCATGGCCTTAATTATGGTGCCCGGAGACAGGTGATGAAATATGATGGTGATCATCGCTACATCGGCGCAAAAAATGCAGTCAGTCGACCGTGATTTGTCGATTATGTGCAGATAAAGCTGAAAATACCTGCGTTTCCTTAGCAACTGGGGTAGGTAATAGTCAACCTAATCGTGCTTTCAGTTGAACCTGAGGTATATACACCAGAAGAAGATATGATGTCAATTCCCTTGGTTTTAGCCTGATATTGATGGAATAATTTTTCTAGGGAGAAAAACTAGGTAACCTAACTGAGCAACCGATGAAGCCTCTTAAAAGATGACAGTACAAATTGGAGACAAGTGGGGGTGTAGGACTCATACCTAAAGAAATTTCGTTGCAATTCTGAGTTTCAAAGCTGGTGCAAATCGTTCAGAAAAACGATCTCAATGGCTTTAACCGTTCATGAAGAGAATAGGCGTTGCAATGTTACAACTCGGACCTGATCCTATCTAAGCTTGAACCGCGTTAACAACATAATAAGCGGGCCCATATGCAAGGTATTGCTAGTCATAGCATCCAAGCCCGAGGTGAAAATTATGCGTAAAAGCAATGCCCTGGTATGAAAAATATATATATAGGAGTGAGAAATACACAGGGGCTCTCGAAAAAACTCGGCATCTTGGGAGAATTCCCTCTTTCATCTACCCCTCCCCCCTTCTCGACAGACCTTGATGACCAAGTACGTCCTCGCTTAATTCGGGCTCTCGAGAAAACTCGGCATCTGAGGAGAATCTCCCCCCGGCAGGCCTGCAGTGACCAAGTATGTCCTCGCTTGATTCGGTTGGAAAGCATAACCTGATATAGAGTTATTGCCTTTCCTCAATATGTGATTTATCCACTGCGACTCCGCCTTCTCATCAACACGGATATCCGTCCCGTACGCCAACGAAATTTTTCATTTGTTACTGCCTCAGTCTAGAATACTCCGATAACGAAACGATATGATATGAATTGATGAAGGCTTTTGAGTTTGTTGAGTTAGATAGATGGCCACAGTTAATACGACGAGCAAAACCAAGTCCGGGTCGCCTTCGGTAGAAACGACTATATCTGGACATACAAATTGTTCCACGCTGCCGACGTGCCACCCCTTAACGGTAGGAGTGTGATGATTCGCCAGATTGAGAACATTTATTCACTGAATCTCTCCACGTAAACCAGGCAAGGGAGTATAACGAGCAGACGCTTTCGACTTCAAATTTCTCACAGGTTTTTCCTCGATGTAACACGTGAAACTTTCCGCTATCCATGCCTGACGAAAGGAACGTGGAAAGGGAGGGATTCCTCCGCATCCGAAATCCGAAAAGCTTTGTAGAGACTGCAGAGGCACAGATCGTCAACTTCCATGGTTTAACTCTGTCTAAGTGCGCTAATGGCAAAGATAGTTATGTTTTTGTTTAGAAGAGTAGTTCGTATCCGCATGCTACGGTGACTTGTCTTTTTATTCGTTAGAGATGAAACTTCACTGAAAGAATCGTGTGAAATATTCCTTCCACCTCCTCAGTTCCTCATCCTCGTGGATAGGGATCCCGCCGTTAAACTCCTCAAGGCTTTCGACCACCTGCAGTGACAAAATCGTTGCTATTTGCAGGAGCTTCTACTCATCCACCAAAGCAATGTTCGTTGACCATTGTGAGAAGACCATTGCAGTTGGCCTGAAAAACCATCGACCATGAAGATCCCCCGCAAATATTGAAGCTCCACACAAGGGCTCTGTCAACGATTTCCACTTTCAGCTCACGTTTGGTGTGGGTTCGCGCGACATCTTGACGTTTATTTGTTTTACAGGTTTCGATACGGATCCACGCATCGGTTTGAATACAAATAAAGTTCTGTGCAGTGAAGTGAAATGTTCAAAAGGACCCCCAACACTCCCTAACTTGGTTAGCACAGAGGCGTGCAAGCGGATTTCGACGGAACCCTTCAGTGTAGCTTCAACTATTGCGACGGAGCTTTGCGCTCAATTGCGCCAACTTTTTCCGTTTTTGGGATAACTTCCTCCCCTCTCCGGCCACGGAAGATGGTCTGTGACCATCAACCAAATCCATTTAGTCATTATTCCTTATGCCACTACATTGCACTTCTCATACTTCGCACCCATCTTTGCTCGCAACTATCAACAGAGCTCTCAACTTCTTAAGTTGATGATCTGTATTCATATTTCCTCAGTCAGTTAGATCTTCCGTCCTTTCGAGACGTGGGCATGACCTCATACGCACCAGAGACAAAATGACCTTTGATGACAGCTCAATGCTCATCAATATTCCTTGAAAGATAGTTTAATATGTATGACGGACGACAACTGAATCACAAATCGCAACAACGGCCCGTATTGAATTTGAGGAGCCGAGAATCTCTCACGTAAACAGAGGTTGGCGACTGTCAGATGACGGTGCCATTTGATGCCGACTCCGGTCGGAGGTGGTGGTTACGTCCGGGCCTCAAACGTGATGGTGCGTTTCGACACGGGTGCCGCACTCCATATTTCAGTAGATTTAGGTAGGTCTTGTATCCACCAGTATGAATAAAATGAGCCATTCATTCAGTATAGTCTGGTACCGTTGTATGTTTGTCTCAACGGTGCTCTGATTGTGGCCGCAAAATCAATCCGTGTCTTAAGAGGACCGTGGGATTAATTCCACGAGATAGGTACTCATATAAAACTACAAAGATGTTACTGCAACTTGGTCCTGGGAACAAAATTGTCTCAGTAAGGTTGGCTTTAACAATTCTGACATCAAGGCGCAGGCTCTCGGTCTCGAGGATACCTAATCGAAGAAGATCCTAGTTCACTTTGCTGATCCAATACCACACATTTTGTTAAAAGCAATCCACGGCTCTTGTACCAAAAATATAGACGGACAGTCCTGTAACTTTGCCAGCCTTGATGTCAGTAGGTAGGAAGAGGCTTTGACAAGAAATTGACTAACCTTTATGTTTGCAAACATGAGCGTAGTCTAATGTGAAAGGTGCTGCTAACTGGTGAGTATGTTTCGTCCACGTGAATCTCACCGAAGTTACTATAATAGCTTGCCCTTCCATTCCATCTTGTGTTCGATTTCTCTAGATATTGACACTCTTGGCGCTGTTGCAACGCCCATGTCTTCCTCATCTTGTGTAGCCGGCTGGAAGCCATCCCAGATCCACTATATTCAAGTTGTATGGACCCGTTTCCACATATCGGTAATAGACCAATTGCATCACCTCATCACCAGTATCTCTTTCTTCCGCTTTTCCTGATAGAGCCGCAAAAAAAGGTTCTGACAGGCAAAATTTAGCATGTAATCCCCTTTATTTTGCGGCTGAAACCGAGTTTTTCTCTCGCTTTTGGGAAGAATTAAACAACAGTGTTACCTACAGGCCGGTCGTAATCAGGTTTCCAGTTCCTCTCATTAAGGACTTGTGCTACTTTCCTTTCTGGCTGACCGTGGGGTAAGCAGTGGTTGCAAACTTTCCACCGATGTGGAGAGCATGTCTTCCACAGATTCTCTTCGTAGGAGAAAATGAATCTGATGAGGCCTCCAAAATCCATGCCTCGAACGTGACCTGATTGTTCAAATTCGTAGGTGGATCCCAAATCTGTGGCTCTTTACCACTTGAAGAATTACAATCCGTTGCTTCCAGCTTATATGTTTTGGGCAGCCTTATTGTAGTAGCAAATTACTACAGGCTCCCTCACGACAAAGGTAGTGTCCGAGGTAGAGCTTTCTACTTTCGTTCCAAAATCCTTGAAAGATACGTCAACGACTGGTTGACCGTACACTTCGGTTATCTCTTACCAAAAGAGTAACACGACTTTGTGAAGCATCAATCTACCGCTGCTAGTCGTCCCAAGTTTACCAGCTTTATTGCAGAGTGGGAGGTACACATCATTTACGTCGATTTCTTTAAGGCTCTTGATTCCGTCAACCACACCCCACTCCTCTTCAAACTCTTTTTACTCAAGTTCCTTCCTACCTTTCTAGTCGATGCTGCCGAATTTTTTTTAATAACTTCTGTAGTTCCTCTACAGTTCTCCGGAGCTCTATTCTAGGTTACCTACATATTATTTCTATTTCTATTTAACAACCTTCCATCTTTCCTCACCTTTAGGGACGAGTACTTTACACAGACAATCTATGTTTTCTTGGAGTCCAATTTAGATATTTTGGAGCTTTGGTGCTCGATAAACAAGCTAACACTAAATATCAGCAAATCCCACCCGATGTGTTACTCACTTAAATCTGCTCCAACATCGTTTCCAACGCTCCTGGTGGACAACCTCTATCACTTCTGAACGCCTTTCAAGGCATGGATGTAACGTTCGGCAACAAATTTCATTTAAATTCCCACTACGCCGATACCGTCAATCACGCTTCCAAAGTGTCTGACTTGAACCTACGTTCCTCTTTCGACTTTACGTCAATCCAGCGCCTGTTAAAATTCGCTACTTCCTTGTTAGAAACTTGCTCTGTAATTTGGTCTCCCTTCGACAGCTGTACAACGGAAATTCACCAAATCCATTCTCTTTAAAAAGAACTTTTCTTGCGTAGGAAGGATTTCTCCGGCTCCGCGCTCTTAATCTCCTTTACCTAGAAGACCAGTGAATCTTTCTTGATATGTGTATTCTTTTCAAGTTCTGCCATTGTCTGATGGACAATTCTGCCTCCTGGGATATTACCTATATTTTCTGTAGTTCTTTCGGCAGCACAGGTAGCGAGAATTTTTTTTTCTTTTTTGAAATTCTCATTGGGTTTTTTGACAGCTACTGTCACTCCCCAATCTTGAAGTTATGGGTGCTCTACAAGGTCCAACAGGTCTCTCACTCTCTCTGTTTAGTTTTAAGCGCTATTTACTTGCTTCTCCCTCTGAGGATGTAATCGGAAATTCAACCCTCTGTGCATTGTTCCTTCGAATTGAATGAACAAATGCATATGTCCTTGTTAATTCCCTGATGCCAAATTCCCATTGACGTTGTTTGCAATTTCCCAATATTTATCCACCTGAAATCCTTAATATAAATTCGAAATTCAATTTATTTTGCAATTTCAAATACCCAATTGATATCCGACCTTTGTTCAATCAATCATTTTTCGAATATCCACGTTAAGCAAATTTTTCCTGCAATGCATTTTGGCATGAACACCGCACATTGACCTAAATGAACTCCAACCGACGTATCACCCACATCCGTTCAACTTTAGATAAAATCAATTTCAATTCCTCATTGCAATATGGATTGGATTTCTCGCAATAATACAAAAGTTTCCTGAATTCATATCCAACAAATTGAATTTTGATTTGGCTCTCACCTTTCCCCCGTGGAGTTTATCCAATATCATACAGTCAAATTCGATTGACGTACATGAAATCCACCCCCTGTAAAATGAACATCTAGGTCCCCCTCCCTTCGTGCAGTTTCCCTGACACTAAGTCAATATTCCTTCAAATATGAAAATTATCTGCAGCAAGAGATACTCGAAAATTTCATGATATTTATTCAGCGCTCCAGGCAATCGGCTGTAAATGTTGGCTCATTTAGTAGGTCAAATGGTTAATATTCCGCGAGGGAAAACACGTTGAGATGACAATTTTAAATCCAGACATCACAAAAGCCTTGGAGGTCCTGAATTCCCCCAAATCACTGCTCCGCAAAACAAATTCAAAGCAGGTAATCCCGAGGAAAGCCGCAAACCTGCGGTTACAATTTCATTACCCAGCGAAACCTGAAGAAATTAATTTGGAATACACGCGTAAGGATATACCTGTACAAGCGTCTGTAGACAGTGCTAGGTAATTGGCACTAACACAAATCTATTTCATTAACTCTCAAATTCAGGAACTCTAATTCCTAATTAATAATTCATGGATCCTGGCTGGGGGAGCCGGGGTGCAGACTCTGTGACGGCATAGTGACGAGGGATGTGAAATTAAGCGGAACCATTCATCCATCTCACCATGTCAGGGATGTATGCATGATGAATACAATCGCGCGGTTACGTCCCCAGACTTATTAATTAGCCACTTTAAATGTGTTCCGCTGATTGCCCTTCTCAAATAAAATGAAAAACTCCAATCTTTCTGGGACTTTTTTCCCGAGGATTCGAGGAAATTATTCATGTTGGCATTCTAATCACGTCCTGAAATCCTTCGACCCCCATCACCATAAATGAAATTATGTAGCAGAGGAAATTCCATCCTGGAAATTTCATTCGCGTTTGCTTTTTCGAAAATTTAATAATTTGTATCCCAGGATATTCATTACGTTATTAGGACCGCACAGTCGAATTCCTATGAGGAAGCTAATTCGTTACTTAAAGTTGATGTTTGTGCTTTTATCCGGATAATGTTCTTGTATGTTTGGCCATGTGGGAGGGGAGGCAAATAAATGGCGAATTGTGACAATATTTAGTGATGCTATGTACTGGTGTGCTCAGGTCAGCATGTCAGTGAAAAGACGAACGTGAATCCTGCAGTGAAACGACAAACGAGAATCCTGGAAAATGCATCTAATTGCTAATTGACATTTCGAAATGTTAAACATGACACCGAGGACACGCATGCACGATTTTAAGTGGCTTTGATAGTTTCCTGGCAAGTTCCGTAGAAACCGGATACCCAATTAGATGTATTGAACAGAAATGTCAGTAACAACAACCCCCAAATACTCAGGAAGTCACGCAAAAGTATCAGATGGCCCAGTATCCAGTAAAATTTCAGCAAACTTATCTACAAAAGTTGGTCTTTGAACTTTCTTTCCATTTCGGAAAAATCTGTCACCGGTGAAAAGTTTTTCTGTCCATTTCTGTCCTTTCACCCCATTAACCTGAAACCTAGGAAACGAAGGCTTCAAGAGGAAAGAAGTGATATGAAGTTAACCCAACAATCTGCCACAGTTTTCCTGATGAAACAGGAGACAAAATTTAAAGTTAAGGGAGCGAAATCATTGTTTGGGGAGTAGACTATCATTCAACGAAATGGGGTCGCTGATATCCTTTTGAAAGAATACAGAACTGGACATGAAATATGCAAGGGAGGTTAATGCAAATGTGGGGGAAAAAAGTCCTAAGTCTGGTTGAGAAAGGAGACGGCCAGAGTTTATCTACGAGTTGCAAAAAATCTGAGAGTCTCTTGGGGTGAATGCTGTGAAAATCTAGGTGCAGTTGTAGTTGACGTTATTAACTTAAATGCTGTGAATTGATTAACCCATTGAAATATAGACTCCCCTCAGGATTCAAAAGATAAAAATTCACTTAGAATATTCTCCGCTTTAAGTGAACGTAACGTGAAAGGACTAGGCAGCAATCTTTGAACTCCGACATACAATTGCTAATAAAACAGTACGTCAAATTGAGGAAGAGTTCTGATCCTTTATATTATTTTTCTTCAATTAGTTTTCCCAATATACTCAGATTTTTTTCTTCACCAGCGATATTTTGACTGCTAGCGCGTTTAACGCCGTCCTGTTTATCTTTTCAAATAATTTCATCGACCTTTTCGAAAGGAAATCGACCAATATAAGATACATCTTTTACGAGAAAATTTCCAGGACGAAAGCAGCAGCTCGGCAATATACATATATATAGTTGCCATTTGTTCCTTGCTGGAGTATAGCGCGTCAACCACATTTAAGCGCTGTCGAACTCCCTGAGAGGCCCGCATTACTTCTCTACTCTTTTGGGCCAAGTGCCCTTGGACGACCCACTCGCCGCCCAACTTTGGAGAGAGGATTCAACTGCATGGCGAAGCAGGAAATTCAATTGTCGCTTTTCCTTAATGTATGATCTATCCACTGCCACTTCCGCCATCCGATCACATCATCCATGGGAGACAGGACTGTATGCGGACTAAGTTCTTGTTTTGTAATAATTTCAGGCCAGTATAATCTGACGACATGTCACAGCCTTGGAGCCTTCGAGGAGCAGTGGAGCTCACTTTTCCTATGCTACTCCCAAAGAGTAACACAGAAAGAATACTAACATGGGACAATTTAAACTTGATTTTCGTGTTGAAATAGCTGCATTTTCAGATTTTGACAACGTAACGATAGCGGATTTAGTGTTTTTAATGCATGACAACAACCAGTTCGGTAACATCGTCGCCAGCAACCACGACTCCTAGATATACAAATTTATCAACGCATAATAATGTCATGCATTAAGACAACAACCAGTTCGGTAACATCGTCGCCAGCAACCACGACTCCTAGATATACAAATTTATCAACGCTTTCGATGGTCTGCCCTTTAATGAAAATAGTGGGACTGCGATGACCTGTCAAACTAAGAACTTTGGTTTTATTGATGTTTTATCTTCAGTCCAACCCTTCCTGCCTCTCTTTCCAAATTCAGAGCCATTTGGTCAATGTCAATGACCCCGTGAGAGTGCAAGCAGATATCAAAGTGTTTGAGGAAAGATGGTATCGTTCATTGAACTCATCCAAGTCCTCCGAACAAGGCAGAATGAACACCGTCACCGATAACAAGAAGAAATAATGCCGGTGGCAAGATGCAACTCTGATGAACTCCATCTCAAATTCCTGTCACATTTTACCTCGGTGCAGCACGTCATATTTTCCGCTGTCATATGTCACTCTGATAAAAGTTATTACTTTTTCCGAAATGCCCCTCCTATATCGGGTACATCAGGTACACTACAGTTGCACATTATGGAAAGCTTTCTCGAAATTAACAAAGACTAGGTGCAACGAAGATCTAAACCCAGCGCACCGCCCCAAAATGATCCGTAAGATGTTGATGTGGTCAATGCAAGAGGATCCGGAGCGGCAACCAGCCTGCTCTTTGTCGGTCAAGCTTTAAAAATGTTTTTTGATGCGTTCCAGGATTATTTCAATTATCTTTGCGACGACAAAGAGTAAGCAAATATCCCTTCAACTGTCACACTCAAAACGGGTCTTCTTCTTCGAAATCCTAACGATCATCCCCTTTTCCAATCTCTGGGAAAGATCTCCGATTTCCAAGATTTTCGAACGAGTGGAAGTGGTACATATAACTATAGAAACTACAGGTCTAGTGACAAATAATTCTACGAAAAGACCGTCAATCCCAGCGGCTTTACTCCCTTTGAGTGCATTGATGGACGGATGATTTCTCTTCTGCTTGGAGGAAGAGTCCGTATCCACATGTTACGGTGACTAGCTATTTCATCCACAAGAGGACTAAACCTCACCGGATGTGATAGGGTTAAAAACCGTCATCACTCACAGCGGTCAATAGAACCTTCAACCCCTTCCATTCATTGATTCGCTTCTACAATTTCACAGTCGGCCAGATCTAATACCCATTCACAACGTAGCCGACGACCTGTGTAACCCCGAGAAAACAGCATTTTTGATGTGGCGCAATGCTCATCGATATTCTCAGGCGAGCTATTCAGTATATCCACCGTTTGATCAGCAACATAGCTCTCCTATTGTCGAACAAGATTCAGATCATACAAGCAATCGATATTGAACTTGGAGGTTCGCAGCTCTCTAACCCTGTGAGAAGTGGCAAATGCGACTCGTACGCGAACATAAACCCTCCATCAGATGGCGATCCCTTTCGAGACCGATGTCGGTGACTCTCTTGTTATTCACATCTAGGAGGCAACTCCTAAATCTACTACTGATCACGAAATGGTCGATCTGATTACTCGAAAGTGTCAGTCAGTTGAAACCCAATTGGTAGGTTGCGCTCGAACAATGTGCCCCAATGACGAGATAATGGAAGTTATAGAAATTAACGAGCCTCCCACCATTATTGTTACGCCCGCTAAGACCGTGTTTCCCGGTGTGCTGTCAGAGGCGGTTTTCGCATTCAGATCAGCCATTACGATCACAATGTCATCTTTAGGAAGTCTCCCTTGAACTGTGTTTTTTAATCGCTCGTAAAAACATCCTTCTCCACTATATCGGAAGTCTCCGTTGGTGCATAGTTTGTGTACTGCTCCTTAAGCTGGATCAAAATCTTACAGTCGTCTCCCAAGAGAGTGCACCTTGCGTTAACCGTCAAAAGCAACCCGGGACTGGATTCGCGTCTACTACTACTTGGCTTTCCAGAGTACGAAGGCACATTGACGCAAGAGCAAGAGGAGTACTCTCATGAACCCCACTGTCCTACTTCGTTTAGTCCCGGAATATCCAACTTATATAATTGAAATTCTCGCTCGGATTGGAGAAAGCAAGCATCCTGAGGACCTTTACCACCGCTGTCGAGGAGCGGGCGCACATTCCAGAAACCAATAACAGTTCGTTTTCGCTACCTAAAGGTCGTAGCCAGGAGATCAGTCTCTATTCGAGGCATTGTATACATTTCGCTAGCAGTAAAGTATCAAAATTTGCAGGTTGCTGGACCACAAATTTCTATCGCTTTTAGTCACCCCTTTATGACAAGTAAGGAAGACTTTGAGTGTATTCTTGAGCCGCAACTGACGGGGCAAAAGGTTGTGGTTATATGCAATCCACTCTCTCTTCGCCGCGACGAAGATGTTGCGTTGGACTTGTGGCGTAACACGTTTTGATCACATCCAAAATGAAGATATCCGCGATCGATATAGAGTTGCACCGATCGTGGAAAAACTGCGAGAGAGATGTCTTCGATGTTATGGTCACGTAATTTGTACTAACGAGAATTCACCTGCCAAGATTCGTCTGATTAGTGAACGGCAACGTACACTAAATGGGTGGCAACTCTCTTGGCAAAATGAGGCTAGGAGCAAATGGACTATGGGACTCATTGGCAACTAAGGGGCGTGACTGAATCGAAAATATGGTGAGACTGACTATTTCCTTAGCCAGCTCTTAAGTAGGCATGGAGGTTTTCAGTCTTGCCTGCACAAGATTGGGAAGGTACGATCACCCGATTGTGTGTTTTGCAAGGAGGTTGCGAGACGCTCATCACATCTTTTTTTTTTTTTATGGAAGGCGGGATGGTATTCGTCAGCAACCTTATTTAAGAACAGGGGATCTCTCTCTAGACAAAATTGTCGAAGAGATGCTGAGGAGCGCTGCCAGATGAAACCGTGTTGAACATTACGTTTGGGTTCTTCTCGTAGTAAAGAAGATAGAACTCGACCGGTTGAGAGGCCGGATGGCTAGGGGTTTCTTGAACTAATAGTTCATTTTCTCCTCAGACAATTTTGTTCCTTCGGCACTATATCGGAAGTCCCCGGAATCTTGTAGTCAAGATTCCATTAGAAACTGGCTTCCAGGCCAAGAAGGTGCGCCTTGCGTTAGCGGTCAGCAACAGCCCGAAACCGCACTCGCATCTACTACCACTTGACTTTCTAGAATACAAAAACGCAAAGCCGGAAGAATGAGAGAAATGCTCTGTAAAGTCCCAAAATCTCACTTCGTTTGGCCACAGAATGTCCAACTTATATTGCTGAAATTTTCGCTTGATTTGGAGATTCTCGATACCGTTGCCGGGTGAAATTATTAGCGGTATTCAATAGGCATAGGTCGTAGCCGAGAAGTCAGCGCCTATCGGAAGCGTTGTTCACGATCCGATAGCAGTAAAATTTCGAAATTTGCAGGTTTCTAACCCACAAATTTCCATCCCTTTAATAGCCTTTTACGAAAAGCAGGGATTACTTTGAGTGTATTCTCAAACCCAATCGCACAGAGCACCTTTTGATGGGAAGAGTTAACTCGAAAATCATATCACTATGATAGCTTGAAAGTGTTAGCTTTGAATGTTCCATGGGGTTTGCCCTGAGATACTGCAGTTCCCAGACCCCTGAGTGGGCTGAAGTTGATTGCGGTAAAGCTCCCCATGCTTCAGCCGAAAAAATCTTAATGGAATATTCGTCGATTATGGACAGATAATGTAAGTAATTTGTTCGCTAATAAATACGATGATAATCAAGTTTTTTAGGTACCCACATAATGGCAGACAAGACCTATTGTCAAGAAATTATCCTTCCGCGGACCCCTCTTTTTTTGCGCAATGTCTCCAATTTTTTCAAAATAAGGACCGAGGATGCCTCACTACTGTCTTCGGAGCAACATGACCAAAAGAGGTTGGTTATGTGAAGGACGCGAACAACACCTACCAACCATTTTCGGTCACAGTAGTCTCAGAGCAAAGTTGAAGTAGCACCTGAAGAGTGATTTCTCCCCTGAAAGAAAGGAGCAAATGCGATGACTTCAAATGGTCCATGCCTTCTAGGGGCAGTTGAGCTGCTGTTAATTTGTCTTTCAAGCTATCAAAGCTCGTAATCCCAAAGATTCAACAATCAATACTGACAATGCCTCCCTAAAGGATCTTTACTGCTACGTTCTAGTAGAGTTTATAGGACTCGGCCCTTGAAACAAATTCATCTTAATCATTTCTTATGTAACCAAGATCTGCAGTGAAATTGAGGAGGCATAAACAGACCTCGTAGCTTCTTCATTCATAGCTCAACGACCCTTTAGAAAAAAAGCAATTCTAAAAAGGAGTCAACATATTGCACCAACATCCTTCCGGCTATAGCTCCTGCAAAAAAGGATTGTGAATACATTTGAAATCGAGCCTTTCACCTCTTACATTAACTCCAATCTCCCGTATATGAATATTCACACATGCGCTCTCCCCAAGAAGGTCTTCGTACATTATCATACCATTCAAAAAATCCTTATTTGCCTTATTATCTAGAAAATATGTATCTATATAATGTTTTCTTTTCGTCAACGGAAGGAATTGAATGAAACTTCCCAAGAAAACCCTTTTCTCGTTCTAACCGTTCCACATTTTTGACTTCGAATGGGTACAATTGAATGAAGGGTACGATCCATACATGTGAACATACAAAAGCCAGCGAAGACTTTTAAAGTAGTTCAGGTACAGGACTATGAGCACATGCATACACGGAGAATTCCCATGGGTTCATTTTTTTCGTCTGCAGACGTTCTATGCTCCTATCAAAGCAAAACACCTGAAAGTTGATTTTTTCTATACAGAAAAGTTTCCTTTTTTTTCATTTCTTGAACTCCTCAAATGCAGGACACCCCGAGCCCGCCCACCTCGCCCACGCCGGCCCACTCATGCTATCCGTTTTGCTCCTTGAACGTTGCTTGAAGAGCGCTGCTGGGAAGTTGCAAGTTAACGTGTTTGCGGCTTTTTAAACGACAACAATATTGTTGTTTGAAATGTACATACGAAACACATACTATACCTACAAACTTGCATATGTACACATGTGAGCATACAGGATTGTACTTAGTGCTTAGCTCTGGGGCAGCAATTGTGTTTGCTATTCTATGCGCAAGATGGTAGCGATAGTGATGCAGAGCAATTCAAATGTGTACAGGACATTCCCTTAGATTATTTTTAGGGCGGGAAAGCGGAGAGGGTGGCAAGGGCGCTCGGGAGATAGGAAATTGAATGTCGACATGTAATAATGGCAGATTGAAATGATGAATGCTTTCCAGTCTCTACGGAACTTTGTATGAGACGTTCCTGATGCCTTTGAGATGTGTTCTTCAACATCCATTAAGGAAGCAACTCGTCTGGCACTGCAGCTTCTGACGGGAATATATTAAGGCTCATTTCTCAACAATGATTCATATTTCCCCCATAGACGTTCCCTAGACAGGTTCATGTATTACTTATTCCTGATTAAAGTAAAATGAGTTTCTGGAAGAACCCCTGGCGTACATCGTTATTTTCCAAGCCGAAATAAATCGATCCCAATGGAACATGCATTGAGAACTTCGCTCCTACCCCAACCAAAAATCATTCAAATTATACACGGATGCAATTTTCCCCACCACCAACCGAGAACTCTATTTCCTGTAGACCACAATCTAATATCCTTTCCATTATGCGAGGCATTTCTTTTGCAAATCTTTTGAAATTCCATGATATCCTGAATCTGACCTTATTACAAACGTACATCTTCCTCCATTTAGACTCCAAAAAGAAACGACAAAACCAAGCCCGGTACTTTCTCTTCCGCAAGAATTCACCATCGTCAGCAGCATTTGAGCTGGGTGAACAAGCCAACAAATACACACACAACACAAATTTCCTCTTACATAAAGCTCACCGAGAAATGACACTTTTTAGATAAGAACTAAAATGATACTTTCACCTCAAGGCGACAGCGCGTTTTTCTCTTCGTTTTTTTTTTGCTTTCTTCCATTACCATTACCTAACATTCCTCGAATATATTATTGGGTGTCGGCCAGGAGAAGGGAACTCATGAAGCGAAAAGCTCTTTTCAATACAGAACAAGATGAGCCGGGATATTATCGTGATTACCAAGGAGCTGGATAATTGGATGAAATTGGAAATGGAATCGCTATCTTGTTGTTATCTCACGGAAATGTATGAGCTACGACAGCAGAATTTTGATTATTCAAGCGAAAATCGAATGATTCGTTTCTGGAGATGATAAATGAAATGTTTTCCTTCGCTGCTAATATCAGCGTAAATATTCCAAGGATACTTTAGACATGTCACCTAGGAAATAAGACAGGGAGAAAGTCCTGGAAAAATACACAAATTATAGCGCGAAGCTGGAATGAAGCAAACATAAAGGACGTTCATGGAAATTTCTTTTCAACCCTGTAGCTAAGGAGTTAACAACGGTGCGACTCAGTATAGCTCAGTGATCATTGCGAGGTAGTCGCAATGATGATCCGATGGTCAATCCAAACGGATGCTAGCATCCCTAGACAGCATCGCAAGCAAAGACATACAGAACGCCATGCTCCTTCAACAAAGATCAGAGAAACCAATAAACGTGTCTCTGATACCGGCGGCAAAGGTCTGTTGTACCATTGCCGGAGAGGACTGCAACACCCGTGTCAGGTTCCTGGTCGACTTAACTTCATCATCTTGCTCAAGAAGAAGCAACTCCACACGCCAGCCTCTCACTACCCCTTGTCAATCGCTACGGCTGGCACACCCAAGCCATAGTGTCAACTTAGGACTACCATTTTTATCAATCCATCGATGGCAACTCCCCGAGGTAAAAAGGTAACTAACTCATCTGACGCCGTTCGATAAACTACAACCATTTCCCAATCGTCAAACCTTCAGGTAAACTTCAAGCTTCAAGAATTCAAAGACACGTGCTCCCTACATAGCGCAGCCGTCTCGCTACCGGACTCGCCAGAGCAGCACCAAATTCATACACCAGGCTTTCCTGTCCTGAAGCAACTACGCAGGCTCATCGGTTCCCACCTTGACGACGACAAAGACCTACAACAGTAAGGCACTATTCGCTCAACGTCCAATCACTAGAACACACCGGTCTAATCCTTCTCGAAGGCAGAGAACCCTTGACGAATCACCGATGACTTCAATCGGATTATTACCTACTACCCACCATTAAGTTCACTTGCTCATCAACATGTCTACACAACCCTATCCAGTAGATCCAATGCTCTATGGACCATATTCTGCGTGATTGTTCATTCGCCAGATGTTACTTAGATAGATGACACTTCTGTAGTTTCAGACACCTTCAAGCAGTTCCGTCAATATGTACGATTCGATGCAAAGGTAACGCAAAACGCGCCTTCAGCAGGAGTGGGATAGAACTCCTTGAAAACATCATCTACGCAGAAGGTACCAAAATTCCAATCAGCCACTCTTTTCTGTGAAACGTCTTGATAATAAACCCCAGACCTTACATGCCAGCAACATTACGCAAGATTTCTGACACACCCCAAAACCTGGCTCATCCCAAATGTGAAAGTCTGGATGAGTTTTCCAACGTAGAAAGACATCTAGCTAAGTATGAAGAAAGACTTTGCGCAGTCGGTAGAGTAATGTCACCAATACCAACGCTACAAGGTGGTCCCAGATGCTCGTTTGGACCATCTACACATCGATCTGATAAAACTACCACAGGTCCTGGAGTTGCAATACCGTTTCGCAACCACTGACAGATTTTCTGACCGTTCTTGCCCTGTGCCCTCTATTCCCAATGAATCAGCTTTTTTCAGTTGGCCTTACTCAGACTATCAATCCAGCTCCAGGTTCGAAACATGTTGCAAGGAGGAAATCATTAATTTTCAAAGACCTACTCTCTCATGTATTCAAAAATCGTTGACACAATCCGAAACTTCAAAGTCGCAAGCGTCGCGCACCCATGCGATTCCCAGCCCGGAAGATAAAAAGCGGGTAACGTTCTGACCATAGGTTAGGGCCAGCACTGAAACAGTGTAATGGATGTAAGTAACTAGTCAAAATTTGGAATGATCCCCTCAACCTCTATGAAGAAAGCGTAGTTTCTGACGACCGCTTCGATGAGATCAGTAACCTCACTAGCAGTTTCAGCGTCCTGCTTGTTACTGGACGTTAAAGGGCGATGTTAACAACGCAGTACAGTAAACGCCGTAGTCATATTTGATTGCAAAATGATGCCCTCTAGTATCATTCAGTAGCTATAAAGGAGAGTTCAAAGCCATATCATATATCAAAGGGAGCACCATGCAATACTCACAAGGGCACCACTCGCAAATAAACGAGAGCATATCCTCCAGGAATTCTATTGGAACATATGCGCTTAGAGGACCATCCCCATTCCCACTTCCGATGAATCCCTAGAGACTCCGGTCTGATCGCTCTCATCGAGTACGTAGGGACGGTACTTCCTAAAAGGTGGATATAATAAATGGGATACGTACCTTAAGAATACCTAACCCTTTTGGCCAAACTTTCCCTCTGAAGGGACGGCGTTCTTTTGGCGAATTAGATGAAAGATTTCTAGGATAGTGCGTCCTTACGAAACCCCTCACCATCGATACAACTCTAACAGATTGACTTATTTAGCACCACATCCACCCCGAGTTCTACGCCACAGTTGAGTACATACCGAAGCATGCCTGAAACAGTTCAACCCAAAGATAGGTAGCCGGTGCAATCGTCCGTTCAATTCATCTAGGGATATTGTTGAATTCGAAGGCCACTCCAAGAAGCAACAGCTTATGCCGTCCAACGGTAAACCGATGAATCGTCCTCCAATTAAAAGACTGGGAGTCGTTGTGGCATGTTTGGATTCAGGCATGTGTTGATGATTACACATTTGCAATATCCAAGACTTGTCAAAAACCCACCATTTACGTTCAATAGAAGAAGCAAATCGTCCAAGGAACAACATTTGCGCTTTGTGCATTGAATACACTGCTCAGCTTAATGTTCATGGCCAACCTGGAAATCAAGTTAGCTTCGGCCAATTTGATGCCAAAGTTTTGCAAGAGGTATATCAAGAAAAAAGAAGACGAAAATACTTTGTTCAACCTCCTTTTCGGGGGGATAGTTCATGGCGAGTAGCTTCGGCGTTAATCACCTGAGCATGATGGGCGAGTAGCCCAAAGTGCACCTCCCTTGCTCCTTTCATGAAAAGGATTGAAAATGATCTACATTCCACAGGCCTGTATTCCAAAGATCTAGACAAGGTATGTATTTCGAAAAGATAAAGTAGAGAAGATGTTGAAGGTTCTGGATAAGGTACATCGGAATTTAAGATTTACAATGCAAATAAAACTGCTTCAACAAGCAGTTATTAGTCTCCAACATGCTGCACAGTCCGCGTATTATGGAATCTGTGAGCGGGTGGGTGCAAAAAGGGGCCGTAAGATGTTGTACCTGCTAACACCCCGTTCTTATTTCTTAGTAGGAGCGAATGATGAAGAAGTTCAACTCCTCAGTTAATTTCATCAACTGCGAGAGAGACACAGGCCGAACCATCGTGCCTTAAGGCAGCATCCGATGACAGGACCAAAAAAAAACCTCTAAATTGAAAGTCACCGGCCAATCTACCACAAGCAGCCACCTCGAGGGCCCCTCCCAAATTATAAGGCAAGATGATCTGAGCCTTATTTGAACTGCAGTGTCAAACAGGCTCCAGAAAGACCTATAGACTGAGGACAAACCCTTTTTAGTATCCGAGTTTTGTACCACCAAATCATAGGTTTCAGAATTCGTTTCCTTTAACTTGAGATGTTCTTTAGCTGCCAAGAGGGGTCTTCTGAAACGGAGCGGCGGCTCCTTAGCCAAAACAAAAATCTGTTGCAAGGGGGTGGTTCTGATCAGCCTCAAGCATCTTCTCAGAATACAAGTAGATATAGAGTTAAGTTTATTTTCAAAGTATCAAGGCGGAATCATAGTGAATGTAGCTGCATACCCGAAACCAATTGCAAAATTAATCAGCCTGCCGGCCTTTAAAGTTTTCGGGATAAATTCAAATGATCTCTAAGCGAACAAGTCCTTGTTATCTCCCTGCCTAAGAAGGTGATAGACTTGACATGAGCAAGTGTGTGATTATTAACTTTAATGAGCAGGGGTGTGATTCTGCTTCGCTTAAAGGTTATAAATTGGGATTTGTTGGTTGATTGGTAAGCTCAATCAGCGGGATTCATCAACAAAGAGATTCACCTGTCTGTGCAGACATTTGGAGGTCGAGTTGAAATTGTCACCGGTTGTCAAACAAGGCAATCGTCCGCATATTGAAAAATTTCAATACTATCAGAACATTTATTAAGCAGGGATGATGTATAGAGATTGAACAACATTGGACTTAAAACGCATCCTTGGGGGATGCCGTTGCTAATGCTATCCAGCCCTCCCAGTTGAAGGCGTCAATTGGACATTATCCTTAACACCCATAAAACAATTTTCGGAGGAAAACGAAAACATGGCATTGTGTTACACAGAGTCGCAAGATCCACCTTCTTATAGGCATTCTTCACATCCAGCACCACAGCCAGAACATGCTGACCCCTCCCTTTAGCTGTCGAAATGTGGAACAGAACGTCATTAAAGCAAGCAGATGTAGATTTGTCTGAAGAGTAAGCGTAACAGTTGGCCGGCAGGACTTTGTATTCATCAATGAAATTATTGATACGAACCGTGATCATCGAATTTAATAGCTTGGCAAATACATTAATGAAGGCGATAGGGCGGTAACTCGTCAAAAGTTCAGGGTCCTTAAGATCTTTAGGCATAGGTATTACCCGAAAATTCCGGTAGAATCAAATTACACCAGATGAGGTTAAGCACTTGTAACAAAGGATTTCAGGCGCCATCCAGCGTAGATATTGATAAGTGATGACCAGTCAGCACCACGAACAGAGACACGCTTCTGCTTGAGCAAAGCGGCAGTAAGCTCTTCTGAAAAGAAGGGTAAAAATACTATGCGATATCTAAGGACATCAGGAAGAGAAGAAGAGGAAGGGGGGGGGGGGGGTACTGCCCAGCTAGATAGTCGAGATATTCAACATTCTTCCCAGGATACCAAGTTACTAAGATAACCATAAAATCCCCTCATGGATTTTCAGAAGGATATAGGTAACATCTTTTGTCTCAGATAAATCAGAAACGCCAACTTTTCACTTAGCATTCGCAACCACCGTTCCCCACAGTCATTTCACCTCCTCAAAAAGAAGAAAATTTGTAGTTTTGGATATTGTCCTAAAACGCCTACACGCGATTTGTTTCCTTTTAAAGTAAAACTTAAGCTCTGGGACCCACCACATCTTTGGCTGGTCAGTGTGATTAGTGCAAAGTCTGGTTGCGTCGGTAATTTCCCTTTTTAAAAGGTTCGTTAGAGCAGGAATATCCTTTTGTGGCGCTAAGTTGCTGACCTGTGCCCTTAACCTAATTGAATTAATTTTGAATCTAGGAGACACGTGGTGACTATTAGATATTTTTTGTCCGTAATGGGATTCCATTGGCAAAATTGACTAGTAGAATTAGCAAGAGCAATGTCAAGAACCGAGCCCTTAACGATGGGTTGTAAAAAGTGGGCATATCATTGTTAAGGAAGATAAATGAAGAATTGAAGACCGCAGCCTCTAGACCATTGCCATTGCTGAGGTAATCACCCAGATTGATGGATCTGGCATTCAGATTCCCTGCGATGAGAACGTGGTTATATAGTGAGGAGTCTCCCAACAGCCGCGTTGAAATCCCTTTTGGAGATGCTGGGAAGGAAATAAACAAAACCTTAAAAATGAAAGACTTGTATGTCCTCTATGGAAGTAAAAAATCGTATCATAATTAAAATGTTTCCATCCCCAAAATTTTCTAATCTATTGTACCCTTACTATATGAAGGCAGGAATTATCTGCAAATGTATTCCAATAAGATAACAACAATCTCCGCTAATATAAATTAATTAGCTTTCACTTTCCGAAAACCTTCCCTAATCCATCAACTACACCCTTTAACTAAATCTACATTGAATTAACCGTGTCCTTTGATCTTTTTTTCTCATTACAGCATCACTGAACCGAATCGCAACAACCCTTTTCGGAGCAATGAAATCCAAGTCTATTTGCGCTGTAATTAGCTTAGTGTGTTAATTTCATGATATTAAATTATCATCATCAATGGCCATCGTTTCGAAATCAAAATAAAGGGTGTGAAATTAAAGCAAACAAAACGCAAATAATAGGAAAAACGAATTCTACTTAATCAAATTAGTTTAGTTTATTATTCAAAAAAAAAGAGAAAATTACTCGAAAAAAATCTCTCTAGTCACTTGAATAAATCAAATATTTCGCGAATAAATTAATTAGTGCAATTAGGATAACATAATAGAACGCGTTTATGAAATTATCTAGTTCAATCAATAAATTGTGTATAAATTTGTGTAAATATTTAATTCACCCTAGAAACCTTTTACTATTATTATTGCAATCAAATTATTCATTTATTCGATCTAATCGATTCGATTCAATCAAAATCAAGGAAAAATTAAAGGAAAAATTTAAAAATTCAAAAAAAAATTAATAAAAGAAATTAAAGAGTTATTAATAGTGAATGAAATTTTGTGATTTATATAATCGTTGATGATATAGAATGTATTATAAATGCTGTATGTTATAATGATAGCGTTCAAGTTTGTGCATTTTAATCAAATGAGAATAACTATTAGTCATGATAATCATGAAGGTAATATAGGGCCGGAATAGTAACGGATTACTACATATGAATTTGTTGTTAATCAGCATATAGGGATTATATTTTTTGCCAAAATGACCGATAGCGCATCACCAAACGAAGATAAAGGTAAGAGATTGTTTTATAAAAGTAAACACATATTTTTTATAGAAATAAATAGATATTCACATCATTTAATGATTGATTTCTAGAGATTTATCCAAAATATATAGAATAAAAGGCCAGATTTTCTAAATTTTCTGATGCGTATATTCCGTTAAAAAATGAAAAATGAAAAAGACCACTTGAAAGAAACCACTCATCAGGTGCTACCGCTTTGTAAAAGTGGGGTCGTTCCTCTGAACTTCCAAGACAATGGTAAAAAAAAAAACAACGATGACCTGACAAACTAGACAATTCAATGGAAACCTTTCGAATCCGCCCTTACCAAGTTTACAACCAAAAGAAGTAAAGATTCCCCCCTAGACGAGCAGACCCCAGCTATCGAACGGAACAAAGACTGAGAAGAAAAAAGGCAGTCAGGGTCGGCTTTATATAGTTCAGACGTGTCATATTCTATAGATACCATAGTATAAGTTGAACGAGAGTCATTTACCTGCCATTTAACTGCGATTAGGATGCTCGCGGTACCATGGAGGGAAAGAATCTCCGCCAAGTCGCTCTCTCCGTCAACTGATACTCGGCTTCAGCGACAAAACCTGACTCCTGGCCCACCAGCACAAACGACGCAGATCAAATCTCACTTGCCATGCACCTTTCTTCCCAGAGACCTCAGCCCCGGGGACAAAAGGCTTTATTTTGGACACGGAGACGTTCTTGGGCTTGCCATCGATATCAAGCCTAAAGAAGTGCTCCCCTTTGTTACCCTTTCATATGGGCGCTCATATGGCGGGGACGTCCACGTGCTGGATGTCCAAAATAAATTAGCTTATGAAGTCCAGGTGCCGAAATTGGCGAGGGGACGTTTCGTCGGGCTTCTACTTACTTACACTGTGAACGACCTACCTTCTAGAGGATATCGGAAGTATTTGATTGCCATGTACGGCTAGTAGCTCCCGATCGTAGGTCATGTAGTTGCGTTGAACTGTTGTCAATTGCTTGGGAAAGAAGTTCATCGGCTGCTAGATTTGGTTCACCTTTTGATGAAGGCCAGCATCTGCTGCAATATTTGAGACATCGACGAATACGGCTAAGGATGCATCTAGTCGAGGCAATGCCTGGAGTGTTGCGTCCCCCAGCTATCGTTTACTTGGCTCAAATACCTGGATTCCTTCAGGGGAACTCGTATGGCCTAAAAACCTCATCTGCTGTTGAAGGAGCTTGGCTTTTTCAACGTTTAGTACAACACTGGTCTGTTCATATTGCCGTTTTCGGAATGTCTGAGCTACAAGGATTTGATGATACGCCTTGGCTAATTTCAAGATTGTGAAAACACGGCAGTTAGCGAGCTTGTGCGTAAAGTCATCGATGAATAGGGGTAGCGGCATTCAGACGCTTGCAATCGCCACAAGTCGTTGAACTTTGGGACCATGTGTAGTGGAGAAGACTATCTGGTATTTGATGGTCTGCAAATACCCTGCTTTAAAAGTATATCAAACCCTTTCTTAGCAACAACGAGCTCCTGGGTTGGTAATGGATGCACCTGCGAGATTGTGGAGTCTATAAGAGACCTGCTGCGTCTAATATGGGGCTGCTGATGTCCGCTATTATAAAACACCGTCGAAGTTCCACACTTACGTCCCCTTGTTTGTAGCCATAAGTGTATAAGTGTTGAAGAGTTTGCCGCCGCTAGTTTGAGTTGTTACGGGATCAACTTGTGATTCCACGATACCGTCAGGACTGACACGTCTGATTAGGTAATGACACTTGCTCAAAGGATCATAGATGGTTAGGCGGCGTGGAGCTGCGTTCTGGGTAGCCGCCGCCGGAGCTCCCAACGAGTTTAGCTTTTTGATGCTCTGAAAGTGGACGGGCTAGTACACTTCTTTGTCTTGCCGTCAAAAATGCGGTGGTGCCAACAAACTACCGCTCATTAAGGTCCCCGGCGGATCGCGAACAAGTTCGGGGCCTACCTCCAGGAAGCCCGATAATTTGGCCCGTGGTAAGTAATTCAGCATGCTAACTCATTTACCAACAGTCGCTTGATGAGGGTGTCTGTTAACTTTAAATAACAGCACTCTTCGAGTACGTCGGGAAGTAGCTCAATCTACCCCTCGTCCAGGCCGACGAGCGCGTGATTAAATCACATGGCGTCAGTAGTGGTATCCGCGAGCGCCTCCAATTGGCGGCACCAGGCCACCGGGCCTCGTCGCCAAAACTGTGGAACCTGGGCCGCCACTGCGACAACGGGGAGGGTACCAAAGGCCCCTGCAGCGTTGTTGTCATATGACATTGTGAGGTTAAGCTGGATTCACGAGGAGCCCAGCGAAGAATTCTCTGAGCCCAACAACGAGCGGAAAATCCAACAGCATTATGACCGAAGCGGAACTCACCGAAACCCCCCAAAACGGAACTCATCCTGCTACTGCTGTGGATGGGTGGTGTCAACGAAGGATTGCTTCTAGAGCTCCTTCGGAAAAGAACAATTTCTCGGATCTGCGGTTCCGATTTCCCTTCCCGCGCAACTATGTACTTCTAATCGGTTCTAAGCATCAAAACTCATCGAAAGTCGACGTCAAATCCGTTTCAAGATAAATGTCAAAAATTGAAAAAGCATAAACTACTTTCTAACCGGCCTCGTGACCCTAATTCTGACAAGTTGAGTTACTCAGGGGTGTGTTTCGAGTTGCTCAGTCGTGGTGAGCTGCGGGGCTCGGGCGAGTCTCCGCCAAGTCGTTCACACTCCGCAACGCAAATTGATACCAGTCGAAACCTTGCTACAAGGTCATTTGTGCATATTTAAAAAACGCTTGACCAATGTTTGGAACAGCAAATTGAAAAAGGTTTTTTCTAACCTAGTCGTACTTTTCTCCTGAAACAAATTTAAATTTTATAACTTTCCATCAGGCAACCCCACTCATTCTCTTTATAGGGGTTTCCCTTTCATTGTCAAAAAATTATATAAGCAATCTGCGCAATTCTATTTACAGTTAAAAGCGACGCAACTGATTTACCCTTCCCCATCCCCCACAGGTAAAACAAATGAAGGAGGTTATCATCGCTTATAATAACTATCAAGCAGGCCGATCAGTATCTCCTCACATTATCATGACGCCATTTCTTATCAATTCTACATATTGATATCTCTCTTAAAACGGATAGATAGAAATTAAATGGTTAATACGCGTGATTAAATACACCCAGTTTGACAGCAATATCGTAAAATTAGTTGAATAAACTTTAAAAACACGTTAATTGAACCATAATTTCAGGATGACTGAAAATTCCACCTGACATTTTTTTATTATTTGCACAATTTTTCTTTTATTATTTACAAACTTTTTTTTTTGTTATTTACAATCTTTTTTTAGTTTTTACAATCTTTATCAAACCCGATAGCAATCATGTACACCCACGAAAACTATTCACTATCTGGATGAAAACTTGTTTGATCTGTTTTAATTCTGGCAACAAAGTAATCGAAGTTTTGATAGGCTCGGTTTCCGGCGATAATAGTGGGAGATCCACGTTTTAGACGGACTGATAACTCAGTGTCAAGGTTGAGGACGACAGTGCTCATCACATCAACAGGAGCTGGGCTTATCAATGTTAAATGCCTTTTATCGGGCTTGCAACTCTCGACCTTCTCGGGAACGGAGCACATGACGATTTTTTGCTTCACTAAAATAACATCCAAAATCATAACTGACCCTTCAGATATTTTATTGGACGAAATACTAAGAATGTAATCGTACAGATTGAATAATGTCACGGAGTACATTACTTAGCTTCAGATGGGACAAAAGCAGGCTTCAACTGTAGCATCGGACATCGCAGTGTCGTACTCTACAGTTCTAAGTGTTGGCCGACAACAAAGGGCACTGAACGGCGCCTCGCGGTAATGGAGATGAAAATGTTGCGTTGGGTCAATGAGGTAACAAGCCTTGATCACAACAGGATAGAGGATATCCGCGATCGACATGAGGCTCTTCGATGGCGTAGGAAATGTCATTCGCGCTAACGAGAACTCACTTGCCAAGGCTGATGTAAACATCGAAGCCGACGGCAAACGACCAAATGGCTGGTGGAAACAATGATTGCTTCATACGCTGGACGCTTTGAGAGTCTCGCGGCTCATTCTAAATTCGACACCAATTAGACCATTCTGAAGTAAGCTACATGCGACCAACAATTAAATGAACAGACGAGCCATCAAATATTTGACCGTCATAGTAGAAGTAAAATTAACTACTTATCTAGAAAAGGCCAATACGTTGTGCCAAGTGGTACCCTTTTCTAGAGCATTTCCAAAAATAAGTACGTCGTAAAGGTGAGTTGTGCCTTCAGAATCGTTCAGAGTGCTATAGTGTTCGCTGATATCCTAGCAGACAAAAGCGATACGTAGCTCTGATGGAAAGCGCAGCTGTGACGGATCAAAATTAAAGTACCTCAAAAAGGAAAAACAGAAAATATACAAAATTAATTAAAGAACTAAACCGAGCATTTCACTCTCCAATGAAGTCGACTCTAATCCTTGGCTAATCACAGGAAGGTCCCAGCAGACCTTAGGAAAAAAAGGGCCCCGTAGCCTTCAGACAAACCATCTATCGAGCCGGAAATAGTGGCCTCAAATAAAACAAAGGAAAAGAGACAGAATGAAGGGCATAGGTGCCACCAAGATACTGTAAGATCCAACTATTTTGTGGTAACTCGAACACTTGGAAACTGTCTAAACAGGCTTGGATGTCAGAACGTGGCTCTCCATACATTCGAAACTGGGGTGTACAATTTTTTTTTCACAAAATATCGTCATGTGGGATATCAAACGGAAGGGCTCTAATACTTTTCCAAACTGATCTTACTTTTGATACTGGGTGAAAAGTACGATGGCTCAAAATAGGTACCCCGGTAGGTGTAACAGATCTCGTTCCCAGAACCTATCCAACCGAAAAATCTCCAAAAAAAAAACATCCTTTAAGTTCAACCTAAAAATATGAATCCACATAATGAAACCGTTCTTTAACTACCTGTATCTTCGCTCGGGGTTCTGCCGCTCATCAGTGAGGAAATCAAGGGCGAATCAAACTCAAAAAAGAGCTCTCACAGAGTCGCCTGGTCCGCGAAAGCTTTTGAAGGGGACCCGTTTTTCACGGTACACAAGCCGAACATATCCTAGATGGTATGAACAGAGAAGAAGTCACCCAAATCACCCGCTGGATGACGGAAACTTGTGATGCTACTATGCCCAGAAGGCGACTGCTCCTCAGTAGGCAACCCAACTACTGGCGGAACAACAATCTTGCTAGTTTGCGAGGCGCATGTCCAGGATTACGCTAACGCTATGATATTAATCTGTATGGGTAGATATAAGGTACTAATTGATACAGGAAGGCAGAGCTGGCCATCAATCCAATCAAGATCGGCATAGTGCCATTTAGTAGAAAACATGTGCTTGATCACTTAAGAACCATTAAGGTGCGCAACAGAGAAGTTGCACAGGAAACAGAGGCAGAGGTAAAATATTTGCGAATTACATTAAACGAAAAGTTACTCTAGGAGATTCACGTCGGAAGCTTCAATAATTTTAATAGCTTGGGGGTTCACCGCAGGGAAGAAAGGGAATCAGACTTGTACTTCTATTTTGACCGCGTGTGGAAGTCGGCATGTTCGCGAATTTTAAGAAATGGATAAAGAACAATATTGGTCAGTGATCCGGTTTTTGTTTTTGGAAGGGAAATCGCGCAGTAAACTCAAACAGCGCTTGGATGCTGCATACGATGGATCTGCTCCTACGATGGCGACCATAAAAAATTGGTTTAACGAGCTTCAACGTGGTCTCACGTCGGTTTTTGCTGAGCTACACTCAAGTGCCCCAAAAACCGCTACCACGGAGAATAATGTGACAAAAATCAACGATCTCGGATTGGCAGACCGAAGGCGCACGAGATAGCTGAGACAGTAGGCATCTCAAAAGGCCACGTGAGTCATATCCTGCATGAAATTTGGGCATACAATGGGTGTCGGGTTTGCTCACTCCGGACAACAAGCGCAACGGTGGGACCAATTCAGAGCAGTGTTTGACGCTGCTTAAGTGCAATTCGAAGACTGTTCCATCGGCCAGAAAGGTGGTGGCCACGGTTTTCTAAGATTCATAAGGTGTAATCTGCATGAACTACCTGCAGAAAGGCAAAACGGTCACAGGGCTCAACTATGCCGAGTTATTGGGCCGAGTCGACGACGAATTGCTGCACAAAGAAGAGCCTTTTTTTGGGGAAGAAAATACTGCTCTTTCACGGTCGCAACGCGCCAGCTCACACCTCCCCAACCATGGTATTCTCTAGATTTGATCCCGTGCGACTTCTATTTCTATTTCTGAACTTAAAAATGTCACTCGCCGGCCAGAAATTTTACTCGAATGAGGAAATAATCGCCACCACGGAGGCGAATTATAGAAGTTGGAGCATCGCTGAGTCAAGTGTATCGAGCTAAGAGAAGACTATTTTTCTTTTGGAGGCTATCGGAACACCTTCGTAAACGCCATAGATAGAGGTGCCGACTTTAACAAAAAGGACGAAGTATTGTGTCTATCAAGGCACTCAAGTCCAACCAGGTGAATGCTTTGATAAATTAAGAGCCCAATGTACAGAAGGGTCCCAGCGAACATGGGATTAGAAGGTAATGGGGCAGCGGATGAGCCGCCTAAGGATGGAGCAAAAACGGATCGTTTGGAAGCACTTCACACCGATACTACTAAGAAAAATGTCGACGGAGCTATACTCAGTGAATTTACCAGAAATGAAACAGTCCAAGTTGCCCACGGGAAAATATGAACCGAAGCGTTCACAGGATTGTTTAAACCTCACTAAGACAATGCTTAGGATCATAGTGGAAATATTGACGGGTTACTGCAGGATAAACTTCCATCTGAAAACAAGGAAGCCATATTCTGTAAAATACCACAAACAACAAACTTACAATAGCTCAATTATTATCCGAATAGATTGCCAGAAAAATCACCCGAGAAAAACATCATAAATTTTCTAGATTAAAAAAGAAGAGTGAATTTAATTAATTAGCTTGATTTGATGACGCAATCCATTTTGACTTACATTCATTTCCTTTTACCACTTAGATAAAATGTTATCGAAAATTGAGTTCGGTACTTTACCCTGGCGTCAACATTTAAACCAAGCCTAGCTGATAGCACCCCTTAATATATGGGTTCGTTGAAATATTGAGGGGTGATTACAATCACATAAATTTATTAAAATAATGATGATTACAGGGGGGTTTTCGTTATTCATGGTATATAGATCATTATCATATTTTGTACCGCATTTCGGGAACCAGTTGTTCCCTTCAAGCATAATCCATGTCAACTATGACCTCAAAGATATTCATTTTTTGCATATTCTCCCTAATTTCAGTTGCCAAACAACAAGTGGTTGCCTATACGCAAAAATCGCAAATCAAACATGAAAATCGACATATCCAATTGGTCCGCGAATATGGATTTCATCCCCGCACAAAAGCCACCATCGAAGATGGAGATGTGCTTCCTAAAAAATTTGAACCCTTTCCACCAACCATGTATGGAAAACCACTGGAAGAAATCGACAATTTCATCTATGAAGAGGTAAGTCAAGTAAATTTGAAGTCATATAGTCATTAACCGTAAATTATGGAAAATTTTCTTTCCTAATCTGATTACAATTTCTCAAAAAATTCCCAAGTATTACCGCTTTATGATACCATACTCTGTGGGCATATCAATATTCCGTCAAGATCACGAATTGCACTTCTGGGAAAGATCCACTCAAAAAGAACAGTATCCGAGTTCTTATTTATGACATATTACACATCATTAATCTGAATTTACTCAGCGGAAATTTATTAATCCAAAGAGCAATATAATTTTATTGTTTTAGTGCATTAAGTCTGAATAAATCAGTAGACAAAGTCTTAACAATTAAACCGCCTTGTCAGTGTCACTAAGCACCTGCGACAAATACCTTTACTGATAACTCTCGATAAGAATTATGAAGCGCTTTAAAAGCGATTTACTGTTCGATTAAGCCTCGATTAGAATATATTGATCACAGGTTTTTTTATTGCAAATTTATCCATCCGCATAACCCATGTCATCTGAATCCAAAGTTCATAAGTACGGAAGGAAACCGAAAGTTAGTCATAGCTTACGTAGGAGGAATTAATTTATTTTAATCACGAATATGAGTGTTTGGTGTCAAGAATGACAGCGTTTTCTTTCTCGGTTATAGTCCGTTATTACTTTCTCTCTTCTCCAGGCGAAGCTCAACAAAAAATTGGCTTTAGTTTTCAAAACTATCCAAAAATCGACCCCTGTCTCCTCAATTGTGTTTTGTGACCTCTTTATAATCTGTAGGATCTCGTTTAAGTTTCTAAGTCCCCTTTTCCCACCTCCTCAAATCTCAGACAGACAAACAGCCCATACTAGAGGGGAGTACCCTGGAACGCTGTTGTAACTAGGACAACCTGGCAGGTCATTCCCTGCAAAACGATGACAGTAGATATCCCCATATCTCTTCTACTTCAATTAATCCGAAATCTCGCATCTCGAAAACGTCCCAGAAGAAGCCATGATAGAAGAACTGATTGTGGCAGACAAACAGTGAGGACTCCGACGTCTAAGAGAAGATGAAGTTCAGCAAGGAAAATAACCAACTTCTTGCAGAATATGAAGCTCAGCGGTGTCAATTGCGATACTGACAAAACCAGTCAAATCTCTAGAGTCCAAGTTAAGAGCCCAAACCAGGTTCCTACAACGCAACCGACTGGCATCAAAAAAGTCTTTAGCAGTAACGCTTCTAGAAGTTATGATGGTGGAGGAAGAAAGTGATCCCTAAAATTCTTTACAAAGTTGGTTCATCGAACGCCGCAACTTTCCAACGCTAAGAACCTTGCAAAATCCACAGCTTCGAACCAAATGCATCAGTTCCTTCACATTGTCCTGTGACGAACTGACAAGAGACTTATTTGCTGATATACAGCATTTTTATTTTTCACTATTTAGCACTCCTTAACTTCTCAAAACAGGCTCGCTGCGGAGCAATATAATCAAGAAAGTCTGAGTGCATCGTAGTTGGAGCGAGTATACAACCAGCAAGAAACCGAGAACTCTACATCGTACAATTGCCACAAAGGAAGACGGAGCTGGTAGTTTTATTGCTAAATTTGGGCTTGTGATCCCTGCAAGAACTGAAGGCATCATTGACCTCCCGATGTTTAAGAAAAATCAATCAATTGTGTAGCTCCAAGAATGGAAGATAGACCAAGGAGCACAAACATCTGAGGCAGGAGAACCATGGATTGAGGATGTAATCCGTCGTAGATCTTCCTTCTCGGTCGAGACATTCGAGTTTCGAGTTTTACGACTCCGCGCGTGCAGTCACCCGTTATTTTTTGAATTTTTCAGTTTTAGTTCTTCCACTAGGTTCATGGGATATCCTCTTTGTTTTTCAGAACCGTTCCGATGCGAGCCCAAGCATCAGTTTAAGGGCATGTAAAATTTTTGTGACAAACTGAAGTGGTGAAAAAAGCACCCTCTCTTGCATTCCCAAGCCTGGCTAGCATAGAGTCGTGCAAGCATGTGTCGGGACACTTCAATTGGGCTTCAGTATTTGCAGAAGGACCTCCACGGTCAATTTTGCCAACTTTTTAGGCTTTTGGAGCGCAGCCAGGCTCTTCATAGGGAGAACCCACTTTTCCAATAAAATATGAATCGGGAGGTGCGTTTTCATAGCCACTTATGAGCCCTCTCAAAAGCTCAATGAAGTAGCAAAAATGCCGCACATCCTAGGCTTCAAAAAAATAAAGAGAGAGAAATGCCGCGCGAGTCAAGCAAGGTACAAGTATGTGTAACTGCCACAAAGCTTTAAACTCCCGACAACCCTTACACCCAAATCGCCAGAAAGACTTTCCCTAGAACCGTGAATCCACCTGTCCTCAATCCAACGTTTATTGCATTTAAACAGCTAGTTGAGACCCTTTCTTCAGGCTTCAGGAAAACAGTCCTCCACCCCGCAACCCTCGCATATCAATGTTCGGTTCAAAAATCAAAGTCTTCGTCTCTGACGACTGCTTGTCGTTTTACAATTAAAGATGTAGTCCTTGAATTGTGAAACCATTTTAGATAAACATAAAACCACAACGACAGCCTACACAAGGTTATATCAACCCCTACTTCCACTCCATGTGCCCTTAAAGGAAAAGCAAGGGTACAGGTAATAATTTCAGTCATCAGCTCCTCCGGAATCCAAAGCAGCCTATTGCAGCCCATCTCCTGAAGCATGATTAGCTCACTTTTAGACCAGGGAATTTTTTGAAATTCTCCCTAATGCGCTCGATCAATTACAAATAGTCCACAGACCGAAAATGTGGCGAATTAAAGTCCACGTCTGCAGCGTTGTTGTTTCTTTCCAAAGCTCCCACCTACGCTGGCGAATATATACAAGATAAAAAATCTGGTACTAGATGTTGTGAACATTTTTTAAGTTTAATAATGAACGAAAATCCAATATTTTCGAAACGCATGGTACGCCGTCTTCTAAAATATTTATGCTTCCTTCAAAAACAGAAATTAGTCCCTCGATGAAGAATAAGAACCAGGCATGGGATTGGTGGAGGTCCAAAAGTCATTACAAACCTAGATTCTTCAGTTGAAGATAGTCGCAGGAGCGAAACCACCACATCTCCTCCCTCATAACATGGATACCATTTAATTTCCAGCATGGCTCGCTTGGATTCAATGGTTATTTGGCATGCAGGACATCAATCAATGGCCGAGGTTGAGGTCTCTGGATCATGTACGGCGCAACATTGCTATCAATAACGAAGAAAGTGGCTCTAACTTATGAGGATATAGCCGATCTGCATCTTAGTGTCCCCACTAGCACTATAGGGAGCCAATATTGCATATGATGCAGCCTTCTTCCCCATGACAACGGTTTCCGTCTACTTTTGAGGACCATTGAGGCCATCAGCAATGATGAAATAGTCATGGATAGGCGCGCAATAGGTCTCTTTGCGTCAGCATCGGATCAACCGCACATAGACGGTGAAGCAATGCTTGTGTCTCTCGAAAAGAGGGACCCGTTATACCAAATCGATTGAGATGGACATCCTAGTAGTTCTGCGGGATTCAATGCACTTTCTCCATCGGCTTACCATGTGCCGTCCCCACGTACTCCACGAAGAGGGGGAATCGACAAGGAATTCATCGAAGGTTATCTGGTACTATGTGAACCAGGTTGGCTCTCTGAGCATATATGTTCCAACAGAATTCCTGGAGGAAATGCCCCCGTCCCTTGTGGGAGTTTCATGGTGGTTAAGCCTGTGAATATATCGTGGGCAGTGTTTCTTGTGGGCTCAAGCGTGGAATTGCTCTGTATAACTTGGGCGTCGTACACCTTAGTTGTGGTAGAAGTACTAGATACGCCTCGGATCCACTGGTATGAATACTGAGCCTCAGTATAAACCAGTACCTCATGCTAGCCATGGCGGGGCTGCGATGGAGGCCCAAAAATCAATCTATATCCGAGGAAGATAGCGGCTTTAAGCCTACATGGCAGCTACTCATTTTTAACTCCCAGGACCTTCTTGTCAGCCTACCGTAAATCCTGTCATCAAAAAAGGCCAAATAGGATTTAGTATAGTGGAATAACTCCAACTATACTTTATGTATCTTCTCCCCCGATCTCAGCAATATTTTACTAAAACCCTGCGTCTTTATCTGAGCTTGACACCAGCATATTATGTAAATAGCAAAGCGGACTAGAAGTCTTTCGATATTGATAAGATGACATGTTACAGGTTTACTGATAAAATACTGCATTTTTTGCTCGGAATGCATTTTTTATACACTTCAAGATAAGACATAATAAAGTGTCTAGATAGGTAGTTTTCCCAACTTAGATTTTGATTTAAGACAAATCAATATAATGTAAACATCTACTCGAACATATCACAGATTGCCACCAATCAATATAAACACGATCTTCTATCTAATTTTGAAATATCATGATGACACTGATGACACTGATTATCACTGTAATTTGAAAATATTGATCGGCAATTGTAAAAATCACGCTGCGTATTTTATATAATTATTATCTCTTCTTAGAAAACATGCGAACTTTTGAGGGTAGCTGGATTTTGGTTGAATGATTGGGAGGTTTTTCTTCATAGATCTAGTCTAGATAATCAACCGTAAAAGCAAAACATGTAACTGCTGGCTCGACTATAAGCAACTGGCCAAACAACAGTCTAGATGGAAGTCTATTACGTAGATAGAACTACATCTATATAAGCCAACGAATGTGAACACCTTTCCAAAAGAAGTATACGCCTCAATCATAGACCTGACCTTTGTCACCCCTGCATTGGTGCGTGGTAGGTCCTGGCACGTTAGCGAGGGCTATAATGGCAGCAATCACAGTCTACACCAACTTCAAGCTGGTCTACAAAAGTATTTCACGAGCAAACCCTCGTGAAAATGTCGCTAGACCAACCTACCAAGACAGGCGACCCCACGAAAAGAGCTCTCCATGTGCTGCAATGCATCGCCAAAGCATGTAGAAGACCCAACCACTGGTGGACTAGTCTTCAATCAGCCTACCACCGAGCTACATGAACGGCTCAAAGGGTAGTAGGTAGGAACCGTTCAAGTGCAAGAAGAACATGTATATAAGGAATCCCGCAAAAATCCCAAGCCCGGAATACAGCAAAGGAAAAAACTGAATGTAAATCCCTTGAAGGAGCGCCTATAGAAATGTGATGGGACAACTCAGAGACCGATAATCCGGCAGATCACATACCCTACCCACTACCTACCTTTTCCCCCAACAGGACGGATCTCTGAATGTGACAGCAATTCCTGCAGTAACCACAGACGGGCTGTTCGAGATCTGCACCAAAATGAGTGACAACAAAGCTCGGGGTCTGGGCGGAATACCGAAGGACCCTAAGCTCGCCATGAAATCTAGACCGGGCATGTTATCTGATTTGTTTAATACACTAAGTTATCACAGTATCAAAATTATAGGCGTGCCACATACTGTAGGTGGCTTTACGATTTCCAATTCTGTCGAAGCTTTGGCAGTTTTCGGTTTGTGTGGACCATGATCCGACTTGATACGGGCGAAGAACAACTACATTTAAAAAAAAAAAAAATCATGAATCTTTCCTGAAGGTTTTTGAGCACATCTGAAGAGCAAACTAGTTCTCCCATTTCAAATTGATAGCCGAAACGCTCAAATCAGGGCGTGGCGCTTGGGGAATACGTGTGGACAAAGGGCACAATAGAGCGAAAACAACGATTGGTTAGTGTTTTTGAGGCCATGAATCAGGAAAAAACCTTACCGCAAAGTATCTTGCCAGACCTCATATTATCAAAAAGTTCTCCCATTATTATGATACCTTAACCTCCAAGGAACTGCTCCTACACTGGGGTGAGATGATTGTAGAAAATTAAACTTCTATTATGATGACCCTTAGTCAATTTGATAGTCTGGATAATTCTTTCGTAAGGATCCCTGCAAACGTTCGTCGTATGATAACATACTTTCTCGGGATCTCTTCTATTTACAGGGGTTTTCTCATAAAATGTTTGCACACATGAATGAATTTCGTGAGTGGTAGGTACACGTAGTTTTCTGCCGATTTCTTCGCTCCTTGAATGCCGATGTGTACTGTGACGCAACCCCCACTCATTCTGAAAATATTGCTAGTATACGGTCATCTGTCATACTAGTATATGTCAGACTGCATCCTCTCGCCCCAAAAGTGAACCTAAGTCTAGTGTACCTTTAATGTAAAGTAATATACGGAGCTTGCCAGTGACTGGTCCCAGAACAAACACTGATACCATACGCTATATCAGAGCGAGTCACGATTGATAAATACATAAGCGCTCTGTATGGCAGCGCGTCCAAGCGTCTGCATTAGACTACCTCGCTTAAGCTTAAGCTTAAATTTACCGCAGGAAAATAGGCCTCGCCATCCCAAGACATTGAAAAACCCCCTTTCAGATTACCCTGGCATCATATATATATAGCAGGCATCAGGGACATATTTATTCCTCAGAGCTGTTCGGCTTGCTACAGTTAACCGATCTTCCATACGCTCCTCCAAATCGAAAACGCATTTCTTCAATATCGAACTAAATTCGTCGCCCAGTCCCTACATCCATACATTCTGCACCAGAGGTTGCGGATTTTACTGAAACTTCCACTGTGCATGCGATATCTAAATTATCCTAGATGGGGGGTCGCAGCTCTTCAACCCTGTGAGAAGTAGCGAATGCAACACGTACGCGACCATCAGATGATGATCCCTTTCGAGATCGATGTCAGCACCTCTCTTGTTAGGCACATCCAAGAACTCCAAAATCTGCTGGTGGTCATGAAGTTATCGATTTGATTGCCCGTACGATATCGGTCAGCCAAAACCCAATTGGCCCTATCGTAGGCTCTGCGCTACCAATGACGAGGCGGTGAAAGTTGCATAAATCAATGCAAGTATATACTCTGCAGAGGCTGTAGTGGCTGTTCGAAAAAGTTTTACGGAAACACCGTCCAGATTAGCCGTTTTCCTCCACGTTCATGAGCAGCCTACCTTCAGCGTTACTCACGAGACCATCAAAAGGCCTACAGTCCGCTGGAAGATCTTTCGTGATGCGATATGAAGTAGTGAAATCTGTTTTGCTTGTGGCAGCTTCTGCGAACCTCACCACACACGTTAACTACGCGACCATTATCATACTTTTCCACGGTAACGGAGCTCCAGTGAACTCGCAGCCAATTACTTTGGCAATTTTGATATCTATAGTTACTTATAGAAAACATCGTTTTCTTACCTCCCAAGGCAAGGGAACGCACCTTGTAGTGGGGTGCAGCAACAGAGCGAAGCCATATTTGCGTTTGCTGCCATTTAGCCTAGAATACTGCGCTGGAGGATAGAGAGGAGTCCGGCCCAGAGCCTACCAACTCACTTCATTTGGGGTCAAAGTTTTGGTTGGAAATAGTGAGCATTCTGATACCCTTGATACAGTCGACAAGAAACATACGCACATTACAGAAACCAATAATAAACGGTTTTTGGCAGAATTTGGTTTGAAAATCGAGGGATTCCTAAGTCAGCCAGGCTAACCGGACAAGTTGGAAAGCAACATACTTCCTCGGTCGTGGTCCACGCAACCCTCATCCTTGGGCATGCACCCAAGTTGCAAAAAATATAACTTGCGGTTTTGTCCAGAGCAGAAACAACTCATCAGATGCTGCCTCACCTCTGCCATGGGAGCAGCTTGACCGAAGTGATTACAAGGATGAGTGCTGACCACAACCCAGAAAGTAAGTGGCTTTCCAACTAGTCCGCCATTAAGTAGATGGCGGACTTAGGAATCCTTCGATACTCAAACAAAATTCTAGCTTAGCCTCGACCGACTTAGAACAAGGCGGTTTCTGTATTTCTGAATTAATATAAGGGAGCAAATGCCAACTTGTAACCATTTCAGTCACGCTCCCAGGGCAGAGGTGAGGCAACATCTGATGAGTTGCCTCTGTCCTGGACGTAACCGCAAGTCATGTTTTTGATAGCTAGAAGTAGTAGCCTTGGGGTCAGTCCCTATCCGAGACGTTTTTGATTTTTACCTAGGTAATTCCGAAATTTGACGATCTCTAGCTCACTTCTATCCCTTTCAGTCACCTTTTATGATAAGTAGGGAATATTTTGAGTTTATTTTCAACCCGTAATTCGCAAGGACATGTGCCCCGATAGAAGCTTATTTGTATCTATTCTCTTGAAAATCTAATTGCAGCTCATATTTCAAAAGTATCGACGTGATTGTAGCTGTATTATTAAGAAGTTTCCTTATTACGAAATTGCATGTGCCCATTTTCAGCGATGATTCAATACATTACGTTATAAGAAAGTGGATTAATGGTGGATATTCCAATCAGCCATGATATGATCTCAAATTTATTCTTAGTAATTGTTCGTAATGAAAGTAGTTACCAGAAACCTAATAAAATAGATATTGTAGATAATCTAAATGAAAAAAATACAATTCTTCCAATTCTAAATTAAATTTTTGGCATACTCCAAGTTAGATAAGTCCAATGGGTTAAAAATATCCACTATCTCATCCTCGAAATGCATTACTGATTCCCCAATTCACCTTGCCAGATAAACTGCGTGTTTAATGTGAAAGCAATGTCGTTTCATTGTTCCAATTTTTTGTTCGCCTTAAAAACACAAAATATGCGACATACAATGGTCGAGAAATTCTTTTCAATTTCCTTTTTAATTATGGCGACAACTTCAGATGTTAATTGAGTTCCTAAATGTTGTGTCGGATTGAAAGTAATCTAGTTGCACCCTCAACTCTCATTATGTAGACTCATGGATGCATCAGTCGCCGTCATTAGTATGAATTTTCAATTGAACATGGAAAAGCAGGTGGTGGATGACGTGGATTTAATAATTAAAGATTGATGTACATCCAAGATTATCTATTCCACACGTGCGGTTGCGAACATGCAAAGTTTATGTAATCTTTCGATTTTCGACAAGTAGGCACTTGCCTGATAGTTTACGCTTTTTGAATGTTTCATAGATGACCCACATTGGAGTTTGAATAGGAGTGTCACGGTGAGAAGTGGGTTTTATGAAGCTTTTTGATTTCAGGCAATGGGGTAGCTGCATCTTCTTTAAAAGTGGATATTGGGAAACAACACTTTTTTAACTGAATGGAATACGAGGAGAGGAAAACTTGGGAAAAGGGTTCTCTTCCTTAGATAAATGTTCCTAGACAGTGTTTAAGCTATGCTTAAGCTTTTACGGAATTCACCCATGAAAGAAACTATTCCCCACCAGGACAATGGTACCCGAATTCAACCTATCGCGGCTGAATGAACAAAAATTGGTTCTTTCCTCCAATGTAAAAGGTATCTGGGTATAATCCTGAATCCAAAGCTAAATTGGAGATTGAACATAGAACTGCAGGTTAGGAAGGCCAGAGAACCTTTGCAAAGAAATGGGATCTCCGGCCGAGGATGTTTCTCTTGATGTATACAGCTGTGAGGCGTCCCATCCTAACATACGTTTCCATTGTATGATGGTTTTGCGCAAAAAGTAAAATAGTACGAAGCATAGTAGGATTCAAAGAACCGCTTGTGCAGATGCTACCGAGTCTATGCAGATGATCTCAATGTACTCCTGCACTTCCTTCCCCTAGACCTCCAAAATAAATACATTGTAGTGCCGTCAAACTACATTAGTCCGGATGCTGGACAGCGAAGCCCAACGACCAGAATAACATCCTAGACGAAGTATCTCGGGAAATCTGGGCATTCCTGATTGCATATGCGAATATTCTTCACCAACGGATCAAAGAATGTACACAGTTTATCCGAGTCATATGATCTCCCAGGTTCCGCTAGTGTATTCCAAGCAGAAGAACTGGCGATATTTGACACCTATCGATAATTAGAATATGAATAATTAGCAACCGCGGACCGCAGATGACGAAGGCTCACCACTTGTGTCAAGTCAAGGAGGGTTTCGCCTGCGTATAACAAAACCCGATCGCGAGCAAGTGTGTATAAGATTACGGTGGTCCGCACGGGCACCGGCCTATAGGGGCCATACCGCAACACTTAACATAGCCTACAATTCGCATTGCGAACGCTGCCAAAAAAAAGGCCAAAATCCTCTCGCAATTCCTTTCCTACAGGGCTAGCTAGAATCAGGCTAGGAACACTAGGAAAAGCATTCTTTGGGGACCTCAGAGAGTTTTCTAACTGTAGGGTGGGAGAGTTGCTTACCTTTTTGAATGCTACGGGCTGGCTCTGGAGATCTGATCCCGTTGGGCTGCGCCGCCTTGCTCTCATAACAACAGCCACGTTCTTAGGAGTTTCTTGCACTAAACCGGTGCACTATAGCGCTAATTGGACTCCTCGGAGCCGCTACTGGTAGCTACCTACTCACCCATGAAAGATAGCTAACAGAATGGAAACTCGAAGATAGCAGAGTTATGATGGACACACATCTGGGAATTTCTTCAGCCGAATTGAAACCGGTGAAAGAATACGCGACGAAAAGAGAACTGTGGCAAAAACTAGAAAATCTGTACCAATTAGAAGGCCCTTGTTTGAGAGTACGACATTGCATCACCTTGACATCAACAGGGTCACCAAGGCTGTCAACCAATAAAACTTCCCTAATAGGTCTGCCAGTCGTGAACATTAACTGCGCGAGATAATATGCGGAACCGGACGTCACATGCTGGAACTAACCCGAATGCTAGCAGGGGCCGAGGTTCTTGGTTCTCAAATATTACCTCCCTGTCAGCACACTGAGATTTTATCACGTGCCTTGACTCAATAGTCAAAAAACTAAATCCACCCAGGGTAAACTATTCTAATAGAAACGTGAAGTCTCGAGACGGGTTGATACCACCGAAGATTTCAACTCCAAAAGAAATACTTTACCAAACGGCCTAATAAGGGAGGGGACAAAATCACAAAAAAAAACTAACGCGCGCGGAATGAAAGAGGGAAGACTAGCGTTGAGCGAATTCTGGCACCTACGCGGCGAATGGGAGTCCCGACGACAATTTGGCCCTGCGGCGGAGCACGTAACAAATTTGGCGCTCAACATGGGGCCACAGTTGTTGTTTACGTAACGGAGTTGGTGACGAACGTGGGGCTACAGTTGTTCCGAACGTAACACCCTACAAGGAAGGATTACCTGTTGACACAAATAATGCTTCAACATATGAGTGAAGTCGACGATATTCGCATCCATCTTGGAAGATACCATGACCTACTATCGGTATCATTGCTCTACAATTCACTGACAAACTTCAATAATTACCGTATGAAGTTCGATTTTAGTGAAAGTAGGACGACACTCGGTGAATTAGAGAATTTCAAAATCATGAACAAGACGAAACAAATATGAAGTTCCCACAATCAGACAATTGAACGGAGCAACTGAGCCGAAAACTGCACCTTGATTCTACCTCATCTTGGGCAGAAATAATCGGGAGAATAACGAACTTCATCAGGAATCGCTGCCCTACTATTTCATTGGATAGGAAACCCCCTCTATAAGATGTTAATGGAAGAGACGCCGAACGCTAAAAGCTTTTAAAAATCTGGTTCACCTGTTTACTGCCTACAGCGAACGCAGTGTTTAAGCAAGTGTGAACTGTGTGCACAAAAATTTGTGCTACTTAGCTTACCTACGGATTCCAAACCTTGCTAAGTTTGGAAACATCGAGTAGAAATTTCGCGCAATCTACAATTCTTGAAAGAACCTTACCAGGCCGGAAAAGGCCATTATAAAGATTTGTATTTGGAGCAAGCGACTGCCTCCTATAAGTTGGGGCTTAAGAACACATTTAAAGTCTTACCTGCTTATCACAAGAGGCGACCAAAAGGAAAAGAAATTTGTGAACTGGCGACTTGCCAATTTTGAAACTATATTGCTAACGAAACGACAGTAACGCCTCGAATTCGGGCTGACCTCACGCCCGAAGACCTTTAGCTATCGAAAACGGGCTATGATTGCTTTTGGAAATGTGCGCATATTTCGCGACAACCGTATCAAGGGCTCCAGAATGCTCACTTTTTCCAACCTGAACGAGAACTCCGGCGATGTAAACTGGACATTCTAGATTCAATCAAAATAAGTTTGTAAGCCTCTGGATCATACTGCTCTTTCTCCGCCGGCGCTGTACTCTGGGAGCCAGTGATCACGAATTCTAAGTTCTCAATATTAACGGAGATACAAGCGTTTAAAGCTTCTCCCAAAATTTCTCCAAATTTCAGCAATTCTCATGGCGCCAAGACCCTGCACTCTATATACCATTTTGAAGCTCAGACCCTCCCCCATTACCAATGATCATGAATTTCGCTCCTTTTCTCGAAATTCTCAACATTAACGAAGATACAAGCGTTTAAAATTGTTCCCAAGATTCCTCCAAATTTCAGCAATTTTCCTGGCACCCAGACTCCCAACTTGTACACCATTTTGAAACTGAGACCCTCCCCCCAAGACCAGTGATCACGAATTTCGCTCTTTTTTCCTAAATTCTCAATATTAACGAAGATACAAGCGTTCAAAATTGTTCACAAGATTCCTCCAAATTTCAGCAATTTTCCTGGCACCCAGACTCCACAACCTATATATCATTTTGAAGCTCATATCCTCCCCCAGCACCAGTGATTACGATTTACGCTCCTTTTCTCGAAATTCTCAATATTAATGGAGATACAAACGTTTAAAATTTCTCCCAAGGAAGGAGGAACCAAAATAATAACACCGGCTTCGGTCTGTTACCGCAAAGCGCGACATCTCGCCCTGGGTGCTAAGAGAAAGATGTTTGATCTGAGCGCCAATTTCGATTCTGACAACACTGACACGGTATAGTTAAACCCCCATTCACTCTTTCTCCCCTATTACTTATCTGGTCGATGGAACGGATATTATAATTGTGTCCACGACTGCCTCTCCTGATAAATTTGAAATGCCAGGAACAACCCTTGTCCTGACCGCTGTTGAGAAGTTAATCTTTGGAAATTATTTGGTCCCTTTCGTGCTTTACGAATCTTATGTTCCCCCTGAAAACCGTGTGATTATTTAAGATATGTTCCAGTATCTTCGATCTGAAGAGCGTCATTTTTATTGGCAAATATTATAAACAGTTAACAGGAGCTCCAATGGGGAACCTCCTCTCCTGCTACCAAGGTTTTGGAAGAGGTATGTAAACGATATCTGTGGTATCATCAAGAAAAAGGATGTCAAAGAAACCCTCGACTTCCTCAACAGAGCTAGACATGGTGCTGACCAGCTTTAGAAACACAAATAATTTTCCGGGAGAGTGTTAGGCTCAATTGTTAATCTAACGCACTGATGAGGAGAGGATGTGACAAATGGGTGAACACTGCACTCATTGTGACCACCAGGCCATTTTTCACAACATTGGAGACCGAGGAAACGATAATGGAAAAAATTCTGACCACAAGAGAACCAAGGTATTTAGCTGGTCTGCAGGGACTTTTACAGAGGTAATCCCTTCCGGTGGCTATAGACAGAAGTATTTAGTCGAAAGGAACGACGATACAGAAAGCAGGACAATTCAAGTTGGAATTCATTCCAGAATAATTCAAAGTGTAAGTATGAATAATGGGAAAGTTTGTTCTCTCTCCAGGAAGGAAGCAAATGTTCACTTCCTATCCCTGCTCTGAGAAAGCCTCGCCTAAAAGCGACATCTTCTCCATTAGGAATCGATCCGATGTTAATAAAACACATCCTGAAACGGCTACCTATCTGTCGGCAGACTTAGGTATCCTAGACTTCGTCGTTATCATCCACTACTGTACAGTTTATAGTTCTACCGCAGCAATGGCGAAAAAACGGCCAATATTCTGCCTACTCCAGTATCATAAGAACGATGTTGTTCTGCAACAAGGAGTGCTGCTTCTACAGCAACAGATAAGTGAGGAGGAATAAAGTGTCTCTCTCTAAAATTAATCTTCCGACTATAAGAGCAAGAGCACTAGTGGACTGTCAACTGCCTACTTCCTTGATACCTTCTGGTTAAACAAAGCCTTAATATGCTTTCAGAAAACTCAGCTGCTGAAACTCATTTAAGGGTCCTTTGGTTGTATGGTATGCCCAGCAGATGCGTAAAATCTTCCAGTAACTGTTTAGGAAACCCTCCAATCCAGCAGCAATAATGGGAGTCCTGTTTACCACGTAAACTATTACCTTCATGAGGCGAGGCTGGCTAATATGAGTAAGACATCTTCGCCAGGATATCTCGTCAATTGAAGTAGAAAACTGAGACATTGATTCTGCTCATAAGTTTGAAGAAATTGTGAGCTATTTCACGGAGAGTAGACCTTGAGTTGGTCGAATTCCTTTAGCAATCCTGACAAACATGTGATCCCTCGCCCCTGTCAGAATGAAGGAGTTAGAGTTCGATCCTTGAAAAACTGTTATCCATGCACTAGGCCAAGTCATCGAATTTCCAACAAATTGGCTCCTAGCTCATGAAAAAGATAAAGATATCGAAGGGCTCTTCTGGTTTTGGATAAGACTGGAGGGAAGGGGCTGAGACAATTCACGGGATTTACCGCAAGTTCAAAAAACAGGAAACACACTTCAAACTAATGACAAATAGTCTCTCTAAGCCACACTTCAAGTATCTTTTCAAGAAGACTTTTCACAATCTTCCGTTTCCGGACTAAATTCATTATCTTAAAAAAAACGGTGACAAATTGTACTAAAAGATGATTGCAGGAAATTGAAAGCTAAAAAATTATTGGCTTATTTTGAATTCACTCATTATCGACAATTCCGACCCGTTTTATTTCAATCGCGACATCAGACGATAAGATATCAAATCTTAAGAAAGCGTGAGCCGCAAAAGGTGATTGAAAAGTATTCAGTGAATTCTGCGAATTGATTGAGGGTGTCGGATGTTGATAGGGTTTTATACGGGTTATAAAATATTTAAATTGTGATTTTCCTCTGATTAAATCTATCAATTTTTGTTTTGCCTTACCCCGAACGGATATTGTAAAAGTTAAGATTTCTCCTTAAATAAATATAAACTCCTTGACATTTCCCCATTGGTATCGAAAAGATAAGAGCCGTAATCGTATAAAAACTCGAGTTTGGAAGTTTCCCATCAGTCTTTTATCGAAACCATGGCTAGTGTGAAAGTGTACTTTTTGACTCTATCTCTAATAGCATTCGCGATCGCAAGTGGTTCCGCTGCGATATCTTCAAGGATCAAAAATGGAACTCCAGCAGACACAATCGAACGATTTCCGTGGCATGTCAGCATTCACGCCCCTGGGAAACCAATAAACTGTAGTGGAACCATCATCAACAAACGTTGGGTCTTGACCGCACAGAGCTGCGTTAAAGACAACCACCTGTACGAACTGTCCTTCAGCAGGCTGTATCAGGACTCCTTCAATGGATCATTCAGCCTCACGGTAGATCGCACAGCAATTGTGGATTACCCAACCCAATATGCCTACGATAATCTCGCAATGATAAAACTCCCTATCTCTCTGGAAGTCTCAAAAGTGGTGGCACTGGCCAAATTTACCGCTGTCAATTTGGTTGATAATAGTTTAATGGTTATGGCTGGATTTGGGAATCAAACTAACGAACTGACCTTTGGAATGTTCAGGCTTTTGTCGACGAAGGAATGCAAAGCGGCTTATGGCACTCGCTACAATGAATATCTCCAGTTGTGCACAGAATCGTGGGACTACACTAACCAAGTGCCTTGTTTGAATAACGAAGGAGGTGGCTTATTCGTCAACTGGCCGACAAATCCAACTTTGGTTGGCATTTTCGTGAACGGAGATAGCAACTGCAATGGGAAACTGCCTGCTATTTATACTAAGTTACTTACGTATCTAGACTGGATCAATGATGTTATAAGATACCAGTAAATTTCGAATATAGGTTCCCATTACTTTTCAATAAATATAAATTAATGTACATTAATAGTGCGTCAATTTTGTCCCCTTTAGATTGCCTTGGAAGTACTCAAAAATCCTGAGAATCCCATGCTCTTCTCTCTATGACTCAAAGTATCTTCGATGAAAACAATTGGGAGATATTTCCGTTCTACACTCAAATTTCTATTTTGATGATATGTACGATATTTCGGGAACCATTTGTTCCCTTCTCAGTATAAAATCTTTTCCCCATCTTATTGGTTTTTACATTTCGAATTGCTTTCGGCTTCACTGGAGACTAAGATCATAGTTCTGTCTTGAAAACTTCGAGAATAAAAAGGATTCCTACTTTTCCTACTGCTGAATTGGTGTTCGCAATAAGATAATGATAGTGAGGTGAGATTAAACTCGGCGACATCTCTCTCTCTCCTCCTCTCTTCGAAATATAAAGGTGATTCAGAATTGGATAATACTCTAAACCGTATCAGGCGACCTTAGAAAGAAATTTGATACTGGAATTGAACAAACATAGTGAATGACTTACGCAACAAAATCGGAAAAAATGGAGCCAGAAACACGAATCAAGGTCCAAAATTGGAAGATATTCATCGAGTGCAAAGTTCTAAATGAAGTCATTTCACGGGAAATATTTGCGCAGCATATGAAGAATTCCCTCAGTGCAGAATACAGAGCTAGGACTGTGGAGAAATTATTCACTCGATCCAATAAGGCCTTTCTCTCCCAATATATTTTGGATTAAAATATACGCAGGACCATTCAGGGCAGCGACGTGTGAGTTGAGGCCTAAAACTACACTCAAAGTCCTCCCTGTTTGTCATAAGAAGCGACTAAAAAGGGTGTCACCTAATCCGTATGGGAGAACATGATCCTGCCCGGAAAGTCTGTAAGGACAATATCTATGATAGAAAAAGAAGACATGGCAGACCCTGCCTCAGATGGAGCGATGTCAAAAGTCAGGACGCCAGATAGCTTTTAGGAATATCGAATTGGTGGACCTCGCGGAAAACCAAGATGTCTGGAGTTCCTTACTACGGCAGACTTAGGCAGGGTACCGATTGTTGTGCCGTTGATGATTATGAAAAGGAATTAAGAAACTTTATTGCTAAAGAAACGTCAACACGGCTTCAGATAGTCACTGACCTCTCGGCGAAGACGTTGGGGTATCGAAAACAGACTGGTTTCTGGAATATGCGCACTCTCCTCAACAACGGAAGGAAGGAGGACAATATTGCTGCGGTTGTAGTTGCAAAGTACATCCACAAGATTGGGACAGCATTAACGACTAAGGAAATCCAGAGAAGCCTATTCCGCTCGTACAGATTATGTGCCCTGAGAGTGATTTGTGGCTGTCGAACAATATCAGACGATGCAGCGTTAATTACAGCCGGGCTGTTGAAGGTAGACATCTTGGCTGAAGAGATGTCACTAATCTACATCCGGAGAACTACAACCCAAAACACTGTGGAATTGATCAAAAGTGAGGAAAAGGAGTCATCAATGGTCAGATGGCAGACCTGAAGGGATAGCTCAGCGAAAAGTACATGGGCGCGTTGGGGAAAGTAGAGAAAGAAAAAAAAGAAGGTCCTAACTTTCGGCCTTCGTTAAAATCAGAAGATTATTAACGACAGGGAAAGACCCCCTCTCTCTGGGGACCAATAACCTTTCAACGGGGGATGACCGCGACAATTCTTTAAAGGGAATCCTTATTTTTCTTCGTACATACCCACTTTTTTACTCCCCCTCCGAAGGTGTGGCTGGCAAATCAAACTTTGGAATGATGATATCGAAATACATTTCAAGTGCCATAACTTTTTAGGCTCGGTGAATTGTGTCTTTAGAATACACTCAAAATCCTCCCTGTTTGTCATACGAAGCGACCAAAAGAGATAGACTAGCAACCTGAAAATTTCGAAACGTCAACAACGCCTCATAGGGACTGGCCTCTCGGCGAAGACCTAGAGCTATCGAAAACAGACTACCCCTCCCCTCCTCATTAACGATAGCGAGGGTCTTCAAAAATGCTCGCTTTCTCCAATTCGAGGGGAAATTTCAACCTTATAAGTGAGATATTCTGGGACTAAGCCAAATAAGATGGTAGTACTTTGAAGAGTACACCTTCCCCTCTTGCAGTAATGCACTTTGTACTTTGAAAATCAGGTGGCAGCAAATGCGAAATTTAGGGGTTGTCTCTTCGATGCGCATAACGTGAGGGGGACCTTTGATCAAGCTTTCGCTCGTCAGTAGAAGAGCTATCTTGCTGATCGAACAGCAGATATGCAGAGCATAGCGTGCTCCGTGGCAATAGGGAATTTGCTATTGCGCTGGTCAGAGAAGCAAAAGATACCGCAACACGCAATGACTTTTGAAATGTATACCGCACCACGAAAGAACTTGCATTTCGTTGCAAATCCTTCGATGGTCCTGTGAAGGAAATCAACAGTCGACTTCGCATCCACGATAACGAATAACTGAAGAGGTGCCAAGAATACTTCACCATCCTGTGGGTGAAATGGCTAGTCGTAGCATGCGAATATGGACCGTTTTTCCAAGCATCATTCCGCTGTCAATCCAAAGCTTCAAGCCTTCGTTAACACTTGTCTGCGTCGTATCATCGGAGTACGTGACCTGATAATATGTCAAACAAAGGACTTGGTCAGCGCATATGCCTACCATCCGTACGCGATGTGATCGGAAGCTGAAAGTGACAGTGGATAGTTCACATAATGGAGGGCGACAATTGCATTGCTGTCTATGCGATGCAGTGGAATCAACTTTACCAAGATGGCGGGCGAGTGGATCGTCCCAAGGGCACATGGCGTAGAACAATAGAGGAGGAGTCCAGGCGTCTGGGGAAAGCTGAAGCGCATTTCGGGCAACCGGGAGCGACACTGCGTAGTTGACGCTGACGTACTTTTGATTAACTTGAATCAAACACTGAGGAAATGAATGACTCATTCAGATGAGAGCAACGGCTGTGGCAATACAGCACATCTGAGGAAATAAACCCCCAGATTGTCCTGTGGACAGGAAATTAAAAAATTGCTCCTGGAGAGCGAAAAATAAATTTCAGGTGAATTGCTTATTTGATACGCTGAACAAAGGCTTGAAAACTGCTCAACTCCACCGTGGCCAGACCTAGAACTGGAGTGAACCTCGCTTCCGAGAGAAACAAAGTCTAGGTCCTGAAAATCCGAAATTAGCTGCACCTTGAAAAAGACACCAAATTCATGTTAAACGGGAAGAAAACAAAGATCAAGTGATTTTTTTGCGAGACGGAATGAAAGACAAGAAAAAAGTAAAAAAAGTCGCAAATTTCTCGCCTCAATCATGGCCCCCCGGATCGTAAAAAGCAAACATTAATGTCTGGACCTTCGGAGTGTAGAATCCAAGTAACGAACACCAGGGGCCACATCCCACCCGCGGAGAGGAACTCTTCTGAGCGCAGAGCCACGATCTAGAGGGGAAAATCCATGACGGATTACATTCTCAGCCTGATTCATATTCAGACACCAATTGATTATGAGGTGCAACTTACAGGGCTCTCGTCTAACGTCGGGATCTGCTGCCTGCAATATGCAAAAACGACCCTATTTTTTCATGGTAGAAGTAACAGACTTGGAAAGACTAACATATGGCAGGCTCTGAATTTTGTTCTTCTATATATTTCCGCGTCCGGAGACTCAGAGGAAAGAGACTTCAAGCGAACCATCCAGACTGTTTAGTTCGTCCCTGGTTTGGCTTGCTAGTTTGGAATATGTCAATTCTGACCCTAAAGCTTCGATAGTTTGTTTACTGTCGGTCAAAATAGCTATACTTCGTTTAGGAGTTGACTTATACCTCAAGCCATCAAGCCACCCATATCGCCAGTTTCTCTTTCTAAAAGTCGCTGGCAATCACTCAATATGGTGTCCTAAACTTGCTGCACATCCAAAGTTTTTTACTATGCGAAGTTCCTTCCTAAGCGCACCCTATGTGCCACTTAGTTCATTGGAGATGTAGAAAATTCAAGATGTTGCTATGGTCGTAGGGCCTTCAAAAGAGAAGAATGGTCAATAAATGGCTACGAGTCTTTTCGGATTGCAGACCAGGTCAATCATAGGATAAGGATGGGGCGCAGATCCACTTGTCTGCGAGCGAGGGGAGACTTTGTCTTAGAGCAAGGGAGAACCAGATCGCCAATGCTGCGAAGAGGTTGCTAAAGACAATTGTACCTTCAGGCCAAGAAGACGGTATACAGGAGAAGCAAATCCAGGGGCAAAGAAGCACAGAATGTCATTGTATATCTTTGGCCCATGTGGTTAATGTATTTGTGTCCGTATGCGGATGGCACTTAGGTTTTCTTGTGAGTGTACACTGCCACATGCCCGCAACCATGTGTCTGCACACCAATGGACTGCATCACATACGTGGCACTGACACCAAACTTTATGTGCGGAATTTTTCTGCCGCAACTACCGTCGCGGTTGAAGATGCGCAATGATGTTTCTCCCCATAAAATTTCGAACAATCCGCTGGAATAATTCCAATTCCGTTTCCGCGAAAAAAAAGAAAAGTCAACTTTAGGTAATGATTATCCCTTTTTGGAGCACTAAATCGGAGCACCTTCAAGTCAACTACCCTGGACTACACTGGAAAGCTCCCTAATTTTAAAATCATCTTTAACTTTCCAATGCCCCTCAAACGCCTTGAATTTATTTGATAACGCTACTGTGCACCTTTTCGCTTCATACATTTTGCAAAACCTACTCCTGCACATAAAAAAGTTAACCAAGGTTGAGGAGTATGTTTTATGAAATGACCTCAACTTTTGACAACACGAGGTAAGACTAATTGAAAAAGTAACGGCAAAAACCAGTTATTGCAAGAAGAAAAAAAAGCGACATATCCTTTCCCATTGCAAATTCAATCTACATTGGTATACCGCCCCATTAATATAATATAATTTCATCCGTGTTCCAAGGCTACGCGTGAATTAAGCCATGTTAAGCCCAATGAGTTTCACAAATGTCCAAAAATGTAACCAGCTTTTGGGACAACTCCAATATAACGTTGAAATCATCACCTCCCTCGAGATAACATTCAAAATATTTCGAATTTGATAAAAGGCCGAATAATCTAGATCTCTCAATTAAGATACCACTTCAAATGGTTTTAATTTAATATGAATGATTCACATTATCAATTATTATCGAAATCAAGTACGTAATTCCTCGACAGGCCACCAAAATCCCCACCATTTTGCCAGTCTATCCCACCTAAAGATATTGGACTGTTAATTGTGAGAAAAAGACTTCAGTTTTGAACTTGAATTACAAGAAAGAGCAGGTATTCGGTGAACCTTAATAAAAAAAAATCTGCATAGATTAAAAATGATAATATCAGATACATCTACTGGTGCTATCGCAATTTGATAACAATCCAATTCAGATTACAAGTACCCCAAGTTCTTCGTTCTGAGTATATATATAATTTCCTGTCCCTGAAAAGCGCGTCAGTTATCTGCCGAAATCAAAAAAATGAAGTTGTGGTACGCCCTGCTTCTAGGCGCGTTCCTAGTCCTAGTCGAGTCGCGAAATCTGAATATATCCCCACGTATAAACGATGGATATACGGTTGTGGATCCTAAAAGTTTTCCCTCACAAGTGACTATACAAAATCGAATGACCAGTGGATCAGTGAAAATGTGTAGTGGATCAATCGTCACAGATCGTTTTGTTCTCACATCCTTTTATTGTACACAAGATGTAAAAACATTTGATTTATACTTCGGATTGATGTACCTCAATCAAACTGAAAGTGCGAATAAGATGGAAGTGGCAGCAGATGCAGTGATACCTTATCCGATATTGGTCAATGATGTCGCTCTAATCCGTTTACCGAAACCTTTAGAATTGAGTGACCTAGTCAAACCAATCAAACTAGCAGATACCACGCCGTCATCGGGAACGTTTGCAGTCATGGCCGGTTTCGCCTCAGGATACAACAACCTCAAGTACGGTTTCTTTCGATTAGAAGAACAGGCTTTATGTGCTGATGCCTATCCGAACAAATTTGACAAGTACAACCAAATCTGTACAACAGGATGGACAAATCCAAATCAGAGACCATGCAAAAACAACGAAGGTGGAGGTTTGATCGTTGGTTGGCCAGAACATCCAGAATTAATTGGTATATTCTCGAGCCCAAATACCTGCAGCGGAACATCGCCAGCAATGTATGCTAATGCTGTCAAATATAAATTTTGGATGGACAATATAATCGCAAATTTCCCAGAGGAAACTACAACCACAGAACCACCCACTACTACTGCTGAGACAACTGTTCCAACTGAAACCACCACTGAAAGTTCTCCTAGCCCACCAGCAACAACCACAGATGCCGGGACCACAGCGAGTGACACAACTGAGTCCCAAACTGAAACAACCACTACCCAACAGGAGACAACAGACAAAACAACGACTGATCCGGCAACTCAAACAACCACGGAAGTGGCATCAGAAGCAACTGAACCAGTCACAGATGAAACCACCACTGAGAATTCAACAGGTGAAACAACAACCCAAACTGCAACAGTTGAAACCACCACCGAAGGCGAAACAACTGAACCAGTAACAGATGAAACAACCACAAGCAGTGAAACTACTGGACCAACTGAGCCTCCCACAGGTGAAACAACTACTGAAAATGGAACAACAGAGCCTGAAACAACCGAACCAGTCACAGACGAAACCACCACTGAGGCTTCGACAGGCGAAACAACCACTCAAACTGCAACAACGGAACCTGCAACAGTGGAAACAACTACTGAAGGTGAAACAACCGAACCAGTAACAGATGAAACTACCACAAGCAGTGACACTACACCAACTGAGCCTTCCACAAGTGAAACAACTACCGAAAGTGGAACAACAGAGCCTGAAACAACCGAACCAGCCACAGACGAAACCACCACTGAGGCTTCAACAGGTGAAACAACCACTCAAACTGCAACAACGGAACCCGCAACAGTTGAAACAACTACTGAAGGTGAAACAACCGAACCAGTAACAGATGAAACAACCACAAGCAGTGAAACTACTGGACCAACTGAGCCTTCCACAGGTGAAACAACTACCGAAAATGAAACAACAGAGCCTGAAACAACCGAACCAGCCACAGAAGAAACTACCACTGAGGCTTCAACAGGTGAAACGACCACTCAAACTGCAACAACGGAACCTGCAACAGTTGAAACAACTACTGAAGGTGAAACAACCGAACCAGTAACAGATGAAACAACCACAAGCAGTGAAACTACTGGACCAACTGAGCCTCCCACAGGTGAAACAACTACCGAAAATGGAACAACAGAGCCTGAAACAACCGAACCAGTCACAGACGAAACCACCACTGAGGCTTCAACAGGCGAAACAACCACTCAAACTGCAACAACGGAACCCGCAACAGTTGAAACAACTACTGAAGGTGAAACAACCGAACCAGTAACAGATGAAACAACCACAAGCAGTGAAACTACTGGACCAACTGAGCCTCCCACAGGTGAAACAACTACTGAAAATGGAACAACAGAGCCCGAAACAACCGAACCAGTCACAGACGAAACCACCACTGAGGCTTCAACAGGCGAAACAACCACTCAAACTGCAACAACGGAACCTGCAACAATTGAAACAACTACTGAAGGTGAAACAACCGAACCAGTAACAGATGAAACAACCACAAGCAGTGAGACTACACCAACTGAGCCTTCCACAGGTGAAACAACTACCGAAAATGGAACAACAGAGCCTGAAACAACCGAACCAGCCACAGATGAAACTACCACTGAGGCATCAACAGGTGAAACAACCACTCAAACTGCAACAGTTGAAACAACTACTGAAGGTGAAACAACCGAACCAGTAACAGATGAAACAACCACAAGCAGTGAGAATACACCAACTGAACCTTCCACAGGTGAAACAACTACCGAAAATGGAACAACAGAGCCTGAAACAACCGAACCAGTCACAGATGAAACCACCACTGAGGCTTCAACAGGTGAAACACCCACTCAAACTGCAACAGTTGAAACAACTACTGAAGGTGAAACAACCGAACCAGTAACAGTAACCAGTGAGACTACACCAACTGAGCCTTCGACAGGTGAAACAACTACCGAAAATGGAACAACAGAGCCTGAAACAACCGAACCAGCCACAGAAGAAACCACCACTGAGGCTTCAACAGGTGAAACGACCACTCAAACTGCAACAACGGAACCTGCAACAGTTGAAACCACCACCGAAGGCGAAACAACTGAACCAGTAACAGATGAAACAACCACAAGCAGTGAAACTACTGGACCAACTGAGCCTCCCACAGGTGAAACAACTACCGAAAATGGAACAACAGAGCCTGAAACAAACGAACCAGTCACAGACGAAACCACCACTGAGGCTTCAACAGGCGAAACAACCACTCAAACTGCAACAACGGAACCAGCAACAGTTGAAACAACTACTGAAGGTGAAACAACCGAACCAGTAACAGATGAAACAACCACAAGCAGTGAAACTACTGGACCAACTGAGCCTCCCACAGGTGAAACAACTACTGAAAATGGAACAACAGAGCCTGAAACAACCGAACCAGCCACAGAAGAAACCACCACTGAGGCTTCAACAGGTGAAACGACCACTCAAACTGCAACAACGGAACCTACAACAGTTGAAACCACCACCGAAGGCGAAACAACTGAACCAGTAACAGATGAAACAACCAGAAGCAGTGAAACTACTGGACCAACTGAGCCTCCCACAGGTGAAACAACTACTGAAAATGGAACAACAGAGCCCGAAACAACCGAACCAGTCACAGACGAAAGCACCACTGAGGCTTCAACAGGCGAAACAACCACTCAAACTGCAACAACGGAACCAGCAACAGTTGAAACAACTACTGAAGGTGAAACAACCGAACCAGTAACAGATGAAACAACCACAAGCAGTGAGACTACACCAACTGAGCCTTCCACAGGTGAAACAACTACCGAAAATGGAACAACAGAGCCTGAAACAACCGAACCAGCCACAGAAGAAACCACCACTGAGGCTTCAACAGGTGAAACGACCACTCAAACTACAACAACGGAACCAGCAACAGTTGAAACCACCACCGAAGGCGAAACAACTGAACCAGTAACAGATGAAACAACCACAAGCAGTGAAACCACTGGACCAACTGAGCCTCCCACAAGTGAAACAACTACCGAAAATGGAACAACAGAGCCTGAAACAACCGAACCAGTCACAGACGAAACCACCACTGAGGCTTCAACAGGCGAAACAACCACTCAAACTGCAACAACGGAACCAGCCACAGTTGAAACAACTACTGAAGGTGAAACAACCGAACCAGTAACAGATGAAACAACCACAAGCAGTGAGACTACACCAACTGAGCCTTCCACAGGTGAAACAACTACCGAAAACGGAACAACAGAGCCTGAAACAACCGAACCAGCCACAGAAGAAACCACCACTGAGGCTTCAACAGGTGAAACGACCACTCAAACTGCAACAACGGAACCTGCAACAGTTGAAACCACCACCGAAGGCGAAACAACTGAACCAGTAACAGATGAAACAACCACAAGCAGTGAAACTACTGGGCCAACTGAGCCTCCCACAGGTGAAACAACTACCGAAAATGGAACAACAGAGCCTGGAACAACCGAACCAGTCACAGACGAAACCACCACTGAGGCTTCAACAGGCGAAACAACCACTCAAACTGCAACAACGGAACCTGCAACAGTTGAAACAACTACTGAAGGTGAAACAACCGAACCAGTAACAGATGAAACAACCACAAGCAGTGAGACTACACCAACTGAGCCTTCCACAGGCGAAACAACTACCGAAAATGGAACAACAGAGCCTGAAACAACCGAACCAGTCACAGAAGAAACCACCACTGAGGCTTCAACAGGTGAAACGACCACTCAAACTGCAACAGCGGAACCAGCAACAGTTGAAACCACCACCGAAGGCGAAACAACTGAACCAGTAACAGATGAAACAACCACAAGCAGTGAAACTACTGGACCAACTGAGCCTCCCACAGGTGAAACAACTACCGAAAATGGAACAACAGAGCCTGGAACAACCGAACCAGTCACAGACGAAACCACCACTGAGGCTTCAACAGGCGAAACAACCACTCAAACTGCAACAACGGAACCTGCAACAGTTGAAACAACTACTGAAGGTGAAACAACCGAACCAGTAACAGATGAAACAACCACAAGCAGTGAGACTACACCAACTGAGCCTTCCACAGGTGAAACAACTACCGAAAATGGAACAACAGAGCCTGAAACAACCGAACCAGCCACAGAAGAAACCACCACTGAGGCTTCAACAGGTGAAACGACCACTCAAACTGCAACAACGGAACCAGCAACAGTTGAAACCACCACCGAAGGCGAAACAACTGAACCAGTAACAGATGAAACAACCACAAGCAGTGAAACTACTGGACCAACTGAGCCTCCCACAGGTGAAACAACTACCGAAAATGGAACAACAGAGCCTGAAACAACCGAACCAGCCACAGAAGAAACCACCAGTGAGGCTTCAACAGGTGAAACGACCACTCAAACTGCAACAACGGAACCTGCAACAGTTGAAACCACCACCGAAGGCGAAACAACTGAACCAGTAACAGATGAAACAACCACAAGCAGTGAAACTACTGGACCAACTGAGCCTCCCACAGGTGAAACAACTACTGAAAATGGAACAACAGAGCCCGAAACAACCGAACCAGTCACAGACGAAAGCACCACTGAGGCTTCAACAGGCGAAACAACCACTCAAACTGCAACAACGGAACCAGCAACAGTTGAAACAACTACTGAAGGTGAAACAACCGAGCCAGTAACAGATGAAACAACCACAAGCAGTGAGACTACACCAACTGAGCCTTCCACAGGTGAAACAACTACCGAAAATGGAACAACAGAGCCTGAAACAACCGAACCAGCCACAGAAGAAACCACCACTGAGGCTTCAACAGGTGAAACGACCACTCAAACTACAACAACGGAACCAGCAACAGTTGAAACCACCACCGAAGGCGAAACAACTGAACCAGTAACAGATGAAACAACCACAAGCAGTGAAACCACTGGACCAACTGAGCCTCCCACAAGTGAAACAACTACCGAAAATGGAACAACAGAGCCTGAAACAACCGAACCAGTCACAGACGAAACCACCACTGAGGCTTCAACAGGCGAAACAACCACTCAAACTGCAACAACGGAACCAGCCACAGTTGAAACAACTACTGAAGGTGAAACAACCGAACCAGTAACAGATGAAACAACCACAAGCAGTGAGACTACACCAACTGAACCTTCCACAGGTGAAACAACTACCGAAAACGGAACAACAGAGCCTGAAACAACCGAACCAGCCACAGAAGAAACCACCACTGAGGCTTCAACAGGTGAAACGACCACTCAAACTGCAACAACGGAACCTGCAACAGTTGAAACCACCACCGAAGGCGAAACAACTGAACCAGTAACAGATGAAACAACCACAAGCAGTGAAACTACTGGACCAACTGAGCCTCCCACAGGTGAAACAACTACCGAAAATGGAACAACAGAGCCTGGAACAACCGAACCAGTCACAGACGAAACCACCACTGAGGCTTCAACAGGCGAAACAACCACTCAAACTGCAACAACGGAACCTGCAACAGTTGAAACAACTACTGAAGGTGAAACAACCGAACCAGTAACAGATGAAACAACCACAAGCAGTGAGACTACACCAACTGAGCCTTCCACAGGCGAAACAACTACCGAAAATGGAACAACAGAGCCTGAAACAACCGAACCAGTCACAGACGAAACCACCACTGAGGCTTCAACAGGTGAAACGACCACTCAAACTGCAACAACGGAACCAGCAACAGTTGAAACCACCACCGAAGGCGAAACAACTGAACCAGTAACAGATGAAACAACCACAAGCAGTGAAACTACTGGACCAACTGAGCCTCCCACAGGTGAAACAACTACCGAAAATGGAACAACAGAGCCTGGAACAACCGAACCAGTCACAGACGAAACCACCACTGAGGCTTCAACAGGCGAAACAACCACTCAAACTGCAACAACGGAACCTGCAACAGTTGAAACAACTACTGAAGGTGAAACAACCGAACCAGTAACAGATGAAACAACCACAAGCAGTGAGACTACACCAACTGAGCCTTCCACAGGTGAAACAACTACCGAAAATGGAACAACAGAGCCTGAAACAACCGAACCAGCCACAGAAGAAACCACCACTGAGGCTTCAACAGGTGAAACGACCACTCAAACTGCAACAACGGAACCAGCAACAGTTGAAACCACCACCGAAGGCGAAACAACTGAACCAGTAACAGATGAAACAACCACAAGCAGTGAAACTACTGGACCAACTGAGCCTCCTACAGGTGAAACAACTACCGAAAATGGAACAACAGAGCCTGAAACAACCGAACCAGTCACAGACGAAACCACCACTGAGGCTTCAACAGGCGAAACAACCACTCAAACTGCAACAACGGAACCTGCAACAGTTGAAACAACTACTGAAGGTGAAACAACCGAACCAGTAACAGATGAAACAACCACAAGCAGTGAGACTACACCAACTGAGCCTTCCACAGGTGAAACAACTACCGAAAATGGAACAACAGAGCCTGAAACAACCGAACCAGCCACAGAAGAAACCACCACTGAGGCTTCAACAGGTGAAACGACCACTCAAACTGCAACAACGGAACCAGCAACAGTTGAAACCACCACCGAAGGCGAAACAACTGAACCAGTAACAGATGAAACAACCACAAGCAGTGAAACTACTGGACCAACTGAGCCTCCCACAGGTGAAACAACTACCGAAAATGGAACAACAGAGCCTGAAACAACCGAACCAGCCACAGAAGAAACCACCAGTGAGGCTTCAACAGGTGAAACGACCACTCAAACTGCAACAACGGAACCTGCAACAGTTGAAACCACCACCGAAGGCGAAACAACTGAACCAGTAACAGATGAAACAACCACAAGCAGTGAAACTACTGGACCAACTGAGCCTCCCACAGGTGAAACAACTACCGAAAATGGAACAACAGAGCCTGAAACAACCGAACCAGTCACAGACGAAACCACCACTGAGGCTTCAACAGGCGAAACAACCACTCAAACTGCAACAACGGAACCTGCAACAGTTGAAACAACCACCGAAGGTGAAACAACCGAACCAGTAACAGATGAAACAACCACAAGCAGTGAGACTACACCAACTGAGCCTTCCACAGGTGAAACAACTACCGAAAACGGAACAACAGAGCCTGAAACAACCGAACCAGTCACAGACGAAACCACCACTGAGGCTTCAACAGGTGAAACAACCACTCAAACTGCAACAACGGAACCTGCAACAGTTGAAACAACCACCGAAGGTGAAACAACCGAACCAGCAACAGAAGAAACAACGAATAATAGTGAAACTACTGAAGCTGTCACTGCGGAAACTACCACCGAAAACCCATCAACACCAGAAATAACCACTACAGAGAGTACGACTTCAAACACAACTGAGACTGTAACTGATGAAACCACTTCAGAGAGTGGAATAACAGAGCCTGTCACAGATCTATCCAGTACCGAAAGTTCGTCTACTGATGGGCACACAACCGGGTCTGCAACAGATGAAACTCCCGCGGAGAATTCTTCCCCATCAGAAGAGAATACTACGGAACCAACCACAGAAACTCCAAAGACCACACCAACGACAACTTCCCCTAAGCCTACTTACGTGACAGGTCCTTTGACACCATTGACCGATCGACTAATCAAGATGATAACTCCGCCAGTAATTAGACGGGCCGGATAGGCGGAGTCTACTCTTCTTCCCTATTTAACCATTATTTCGCATTGAAAGTATCTGTAGTAGTTATAGCAGGAAATATATTTAGTTAATAATCAAAGTGTTAAATTATTTTGTAAAATATAAGTTTATACAAATGTTATCTATGTGATTTTTTGGAGATTTAAAACTTAGGAAGTTAAACCTCCTTAGAATGCTGTAAGCAAAAAAATATATTTGCAATCAAATAAATAGATGAATAAATGAAACAAAAACCGTCGTTTCCTATTGCTAAGATGTTATTTTTACTGTATATACCGGTATTCCTGTTTGTCACTTGTCTCCTTCCTCCGTACTGGACGTCCCGGGCAAGAACAAGTGGTTCCCGAAACATCGGTATATGCAATAAAAGTAGATGCATTAGCGAGAGTAAACAGTGGTTATTTTATTTATTTATCTAAATATCTCAAAATATGGTCAATTGCTAGAGAGACTTGATTGCCCTAAAATTCTGTCAAACAAAAGGGCTCTTGATATAGTATTATTTGGTCATGAGTGAAAGAAGCAGAAAACCTAGAACTTCTTCGAACAAAGCATGTATAAATTGCTCAATGTCAGTGAAATAGTCTTCAACAGAAAACCAGTGTGCAAGGGGTTGAATGTTAACGGCAGGGTTCTCAGTAGTCAAAAGGGTGGAAGCGGCACTTCACCACTATCCGATGGAGTTCCAACTTTTGATACCTTGCGGAATCTGTCGTAACACGGATAGGGACTGCTCCTACAATCAGAAGCGAAATTATCTTTGCCATCACCGGACTCAAGTGGATTACCGCCACCGATCCTGACGATCTTCCATGGAACTCCTCTATGAGTCCCCAATCTTTACACAGTCCTGTATGACCACATTAACAACCTCCAGATCAGTTAACAGCGTGATCAGGGAATGTATTTGTTGTTCATTGACTGACTGGGGGCAGCATATTTCTTTTTGTTTTATTTTTAACTTTGGCCGTTCCCAAGGGGGATCGGCTCGCCGTGATCGGTTGCATTATTTTATTTTATCAAAGGTCTGAAGGGGATGTATTCGTGAGGCCTTCAAATCACCACCCAACATATCAAGCCACCGTTGTTTCGGCCGACCTTTTGGTCGCTTAACATCAACTTCGATGTTCAGATCAATCTTGGTGGGTAGATTCTCGCTAGCATGAGTTACATGACATACCATCGAAGACGCCTCTCTCGCAATTTTTCCACGACCAGTGCAAACCCATATCGATCGCAGATATCCACATTTCGAACGTGATCAAAGCGTGTCACGCCACTTGTCCAACATCTCCATCTCCATCACCGCAAGACGCCGTTAATTGTCTTTTATAGTCAAAAAAGCCCACGAACCCTCTTCCCGCCCAACCGAACCGAAGCGCGACAAACCTTAGGGTCGACTTAAGGCAACATCCAAAGGCCCGCATCACAGCGATAAACCGTTCCTAGACTTAAAAATAATCCAGGAAAGAAGGGATTTTGAATTCGACATCTACAGGAAACCGACCCACGTACACCTCAAACCACGATTTCCACCATAAGATGGCGGCATACAACTTTATGATTCACAGGATGGGCACAACACCGCTCAATGAGGAGAGAAGAAATAAAGAAATGAACTACATACTGGATACAGCCAAGAAAAACGGATATAACAAGAACCTCATCGAAAACCGAATCAAAAAGAAACTATGCCCATGCCTCAAGACAGCAATCTTCAAGACTCTTCCATAAGATGAACACAGAACCTAGATAATGGATAACATAACTTACTCGGGTCGGACGTTGAACATCAAAAGGCGGCTACATAAACGTAGATTTCCGGATCACCTCAACCAGCCGATTATAGCTACAATCAGTCAAGGACAAAAAAAAAGTACGGAAAAAAGTGGCATTTGTAAGATTTCCTGCCCAGAATGCGACAAGATTATGTAGTGCAAACAAAACGGCTAGTTCACACCAGGGTGTTAGAACACTTAAAGGAGGTCCCACACATAAGGTCCGCAGTTACCAGACATATAATAGAGCAGGGGCATCGTTTGTCGTTGGACAACGCCAATATCTTGAAGGAAGTGACCGACGTTAGGAGACTAGACTCCTACGAGTCTCCACATCTCGAAAATATTTTTCACCATTCGACCTAGCGTAAATCTACAGGACTCACGTTAGACCTAAACTCGAATTCAACTCTCACCTTTGGGCGGGTGCAGGCATAACTGCACTATCTGCTCTTGATAGAGTTCAACGAAGAACTTTTAAACTCATCGGTGATGTGAGCTTTACATCACAAATTAACCCCTTAATCCCAGACGAAATGTTGGATGTCTTTCTCTCCTCTATCGCTATTATAACGATTACTGTTCCCACGAAATATCAGGTCTTATCCCTTGTATAGCCTCTCCCAAACGCAACACCCGCCTATGTAGCCGCTTCCATCCCCATACTCTAAGGGTCAGTGCAGTCGCACCGTGAAATACCATGAATCCTACTTATCTCGAACTATACGAATTTGGAACTGTCTGTCTTCCCTTCTGACTACAACATACAGATGTTTAGCCAAAGAGTGCACCGCCATTTCCTTCACGCTAAACCCCTTCCCCATTTCCATCCCTAAATTCTTTCCCGCTCACCAAGGTTGTACTATAGCTTCATATCCTGAACTTTGGCATCATCATAAAAAAAAAACCCCAAAATTATATGCCTGCCCGGGCCCACGATAAAATGAGAAAAGCTAGTCCGGAATAACTGGTCATACTCTGGGTTCCTGGGCATAGCAGAAATTTTTACAACAAAATGGAGGATAAGGCCGCCAGACGAGCAAGAACAACCGGCAGCACGACTCCCCCTCCTTATGCTTTTTCTGATGTCTAGCAATTAGCACGTAGCAACATTCTTTCTGAGTAGAACAAGGCTTTCAAAATCGCTTCCTTAAATAAAGATAATTTGTTCTATCGTATCTTCTTCCCTGACACCCCGTCAAGCTCTGGTTTCAGGATATGCCCCCAACACGGGTGAAGTGAAGACCCTAAACAAAATAGTCTCTAATTTTTCCTTTTGTTAACCCTTCCTAGCAAAGATCGGCGTGGCTCCTACCCCGGTTTGTGATAACTGTGGTGTGAACGAGACGAATGATCGCAATGATCTTGTTTGGATTAACCGTCGCAACCCCTACTTGATCTGCCCAGTTTTATAAAAGAAGCTGAAATCAAACTCTAGTTTCGCTCTTCCTTCTTCTGCTCATGTTTTTCCTCTCCCTCCTTCCTCTATATCTAGCCGAACCCTTCCGTTTTTCATTTTGTTTCGCTTTTACAGTAGCTTTTGCGTGCTAAGTGTTTACTCCTAATAATCACATACCAGAGTCGCACAACTCGGAGGGATCTCGCAGAACAAAAAAAAATCCGTAAATCGCCTATTCGATGACTTCCCGCCTACAGTATTCACAGGCTTAGCGAATCTGAGAACATTCTCCAGAGGTAGAGTGCAGATTTGTCATTGAAGAGAACGTTACCAACGTGTTTTCGTCTGAGGAGGCCGGGTAGCTGCATAAAAAGTGCAGCACCATCTCCTCCCCCTCCTCTCACTGACTGCACATAGCCGAAACCACCAGCCCAATATTCTCCATATGGTAGTTTATGGAGCAATGTTCCGTTAAAGGCCCTAATAGAGTTTTCACGTTCCACTCCTTAAGGGACAAAGGAAATGCCACTCTGGCTACCCGAAGTTCTTTGACAAGGATTTTCGGCTGCAGCCAAGAGTTCCAATTTCTTCACTCGGCTGCTTGAATCCTTGCAATTTCACCCTTCAGAGTAGACTTAACAGTGAATGGCGATATTCCAAAAGCCCCACCATTGCGGATTCAGACCCTCGGCGAGTCAGTCTGTCAGCCTCCTCATTACCAGCGATGTTTGAGTGCGCCGCCACCCATACCAGGAATGTTTCGTTCAGTCGGCCAAGTTCCAGCATATTATATTTCTTTGAAATGTGATCAAGGGCCCTATTTTTGTCATTATTTAAGACGATGGGAAATTAGAATTGGATATTTCTCTTTAAATTTTCGAGGTGGTACTGCAGTAGATATATTGTTTCCAGCATTACTTGAGTAGATACCACTGTAGAAGTACTTTTTGAGGCCTAGATTTATATAGAGGAATCATCCTGATTTTTCAGCATAGCAGCCCCCTCCCCTTTGCAATTAGTGACATTAATAATAATCGCGACCTTTCACTTGACACTCCAAGAGGCAATAAAAAAACACGATGTCACCAAACCCCATCCTCGCAACACCTCAAAGAGTAATTGCAGCGCTAACTGCAACTACTGTAGTTGCAACTTCGCACTCAACTAACAACCGGTAGTTGCCCCATAGTAACTACTGTAATTGTAGTTTCTTTCAACAACTTCAAGCTATTCAAAATAACTGAGTCACACCTAGCCAAACATTGTAGTCTAACCGCTCCACGTTCAACCCTATTTTGTATGAGTTAGCGCGTGTTCCCACAATATTTAACTCTAGAACTGTCCAAATAACCAGGCACAATGAGGCATTTGTGTAAACACACGCCATCTGTTGACCAATTTTTTTTTCTGGAATTTAGGAACTAGAAATATAGAATTCGAGCACAGATGAGAAAACTACAAACAACGTAATTAATTTCTTGAGGAAAGCCCCCCCAATTAGAATATTTGCACAACACGTTGCCAACCCGGCTCATAACCTCACATAAACACCGCACGCGGCCATGCCCACGTTGAAAAATCGATTGCTAGAAAACCACCTCAATACACGATTAAAACAAGAGTTTTACTCCATGAAAAGTAATTTATTCAAACGAGCAAATTTTGATTCGATTGATTACATTCTCTGGAGAGATATTAAGAAATCCGTACCCGTGAAAACCTGCAAAGCAAATAGGAATCATGTTAGAACCAAATGGAATTAAGGCAAATGGCGGAGGCCCTAGGGCAACTTACCTGGTACAATTTACTTGGACCTTGCACGCATCTTTCTGCGTTTACGCTTCAACCTTCGCATACGCTTCTTCCTCCACTGCAATTTAGAGAAATAAGAAAATGTTTAGACCTACGCAACCATATTTGCATCGGAAAACACCGAAAAGCACTGTCTTAACCATGCATCTTTGTACTGTTCCAGAGCACGTGAAACATTGAAAACTCAACAAAATCGATAAAAATTTAACTTTTATCCATCACCCACTTTAATTTAACTTGAAAATAAATAAATAAAATTCACTTCACTTAGTATTTACCTTAGCTCTCATGTTTTCAAGATGGGTTCAAAAAGGAGGATCCCAATGGACACCTACTTCTCGAGACGGACGTATAATGAAAGACCGAATTTACGTCGCTGAAAAGATAAATGCTACCAACTTGAAAGAGTATTTTGAATTTTGACGCATGTGCTTAACTGTAGGTGGCCTGCCGCCATCTTGATTTGAAAGATATCCACATTGGTTGGTGTCTAGGAAAAGCGGAAGTGAAAGAATACATGACTGACATTTGACAGTTACTTCCTTGGGAAGATAATCGTAAGAACTTAGCGACTTCTCAAAAAGTCCTGAGTGTAGTTAAAGCAAATTGCCAGAAACCGATAATGATGACTTGTATGTTTAGTTGAGACTGCTAGCTCTATATAAGACAGCAACCACTTACAATCACGAAAGGAAAATAGTGATAACTCCCCTCATCTGTTTATCCTTACAACGATTTGTCTATAGAATATCTGGCTACTCATTGCCAATATATTGCCTTAATTTCAAATGAAATGTATTCCCCACATAAATCTTCGAATAAGAGAAAATAAATACATTTCATCTTACGAAGTTTATCTTTATTATAAGGACAGCGTCTGCTACCCCAAAATGCTGAAATATGCAACAAAACAAATTATTTTCGCCCATAGAGTTAAGAAAAATCAATCTTTTACTGTTTCATCTTATTTTTACGAACTAATGAAAATTCCTGTTTTTCCTTTCAGACATTCTGTGTGGTATCGAAGCGTTTTCGAAAGAACTACATTCATCGATTTACTGGAACCAAAAGCCTTTTCTGTTTTCATCCGTGGAGTCCCACACGTCAATTATGTGTTTATATAGCAACGAACCAGTATTTTGACTATTGCGTAATGGCAACTATATTGCTCAATTGTGTCTTTCTGGCAATGACTGAAACGTTCGAGGAAGCCGAGTAAGTATTGAAGAAAATCGACTATCCTTGATGATAGAAAAATGTCTCAAATGGTATTAAGGAAAGAATCTGAAATCCAAACGCTAAGGATTTAATCTATAAGAAGGTTAATGGGACGTTGGAAAGTTGTGCCTAATTAAGATATTAGGATCCGCTAACTATAAAATAAGGTTACATGGTCGACATAGGTTGAAAATACCAGACACCCGGTCCCAAAGTTGAATATAGGCTTATAGGCATCTCCCATTCATGGGAAACAAGCAAGAACTTTTGGATCAAATAACCTCAAGAATGAAAAATTCCTAGAGTGGCTTAAGACGACAAAAGGCAAAACCTCTGGTGCCTCAGTAATAACCAAGCCAGAAGGGGTGGAAAATAAGGATTCCCCTGGATCCAGACTTTTATGGGGAGGTCTAAGTTGAAAATTCAGTGAAAAGGGATTATATGAGTCTCAGCATCATTTTTATCCCAGGCCCGTATAATTTTCACCCCGGGCCCGGACTTTCCCTCTACGACCCTGGTAATAGCACATCTATCGTTTATTTCATCAAATAGTACAAACCCAACTAGCGAGAACAAACATTTTTTTATTAATTTGTAAGGATCCGTACTGACTACCATGGGCTAGCTATTGTCAACCACGAGGAAAGAGTTAAACCCCACAGTTTGGCAAGGTGCGAAAAATCACTTTCAAACCCTTCTAAAACTTAAGCATAGCTCCTCCGATGTCCATGTTGTAATCGTATCTTAAATCCAACTGCCGCCAACTGGAACCGAATTAAAGAGCTGTTGGCTATATATTCCTGACAGGATATTAAGCGAATCTGATCAAAAATTACCTCTCAGAGAGGACTCTCTGGTATGGAACAGATGATAGACCCAAAGAATACGTTGACACAGCAGGGATACTACAGGGCTTGGTACTGAGTCCCCTGAAGTGGAAAATTATGTATAATGCGGTGCTTGCTCTTCCCATCCCAAAAGAGACTACAATTGTACATCCTGATAAAAGAAATGAGTGTGTTGTTTCATGCATGTCGTGGAAATGCACCAAGGTCCGAGGTGTATGATCTCAGACAACATAGATGGGACAAGTCTACGAAGGGTTGCTGGACGCGCAGGCTCATTCAGGTGGAACTTGAGCGAAAACACGAGAAGTCCAACTACCACATTCCCCAGAATCTGAATCAACCGTTGGAAACAAGTGTGAACCCGGAGATGCTGAGGTCGAAGATGCGAATTCCACAGCCATATATTCGCACGGCCGAACTGAAGCCTTAATAGGCCAACCAAAACCAAGTTAGAAAAAAAGGTAACAGAAGTAAAATCGAAACCACCGACCGACATGGAACCATCGATGACTAAACACATATTCGCTTAATTCAACCCTATTTCAAATGAAAACGTGTGTAATATTGTAATATTGTAATGTAATATTTTGGAGTGACCAACCATTTCTTGTCCAACGAGTCAAAATTGAACACGCTTCTTATCCAGAATTCTTACTGGCATCTTAGAAGATCCTTTTAAAGAGCTTTTCGAAAGAAATAGATCAAAACTCATGAGATCGGCATTGGCAGAAATGGAGGACGAACTAACTAAACTGAAGAAGCATCGAGGTTTTAAATGATTTTTCCCCAGATGACAAGACAGAATTGCAGAATGAACAATGAAGAAAAGCTCATCGAAGGTGCCAATTAGGCCACATCGAAAAAAGAGCTCTGACAATGCAGCGATGAAGGTAGGATTATTGGCCGACTACAGTGAAACTAAAATCATGATCTGAATAAGAAAATAGCTTCTAAGTAGGCAGAATAGTCTATACGACAATTTAGAGAATTTGGTAAATTTACGTATCTGGGATGCATGGACGGATGCATAAGAAATGCACGAAATAAAAAAAATTCAGATCGAAATACACAACAATGTGAAACTTCACGATATACGCAATATTACGATACAAAATTTGATCCTAAACTTCGGTTTCTAAAAATTTCTTAAGAAAGTTTCTCGGAGCAGTACGAGATGTAATATAAATTATATAATTAAAAAAGCCCACGAACCCTCTTTCCCGCCCAACCGGACCGAGGGGCGACCAACCTAAGGATAGGCTGAAGGCAACATCCAAAGGCCCGCATCATAGCGATGATGCGTTTCGACGCAAAGTGTGTGCGACCATGCGAAAATGTATTGCTACATCCCCGATTGTTGCAAACACTTCAGGCAGGGACGCGGTAGTTCAAAGCCACAAAGACATATAGTGTTCCGGTCCAACGGTACGGCTACATCGATTATGAAGCACGCTCGCTCTTCCTTGAGAAGCAGAACCAAATCGGATCTAATGTGATTAACACTGCGGTCGGTGGCAATAGTGTGTTATATTTCAACGTAGGGTAAAACCCGAACAACTGTCAGGAAAGAGACAGAGTGGGAGAAAGAACATTGGAGGCAATATATCAAGGAAGCGAAAGTTTGAATGTTTTTACCCATAAAAATTCGTCCACGCCCATTTACATATAATCCCCTTGGTTTACACTTATTGATATGTATAATAGAACTCAACTTCCGAAAATTCAGGAAAATTAATCAGATAGTCCAGGCTATTATGTCGGAATCATAAATATAAGAACTTCAGAATTATCCTAATTATCCTCCGTCGTGAAAAGCTCAGTCCTATAGTCGACAAAAAACCCCACTGAAGACTCAAATGAAGATATCCGTGATGGGTTTGCACGGATCGTGAAAAAACTGCGAAAGAGGCGATGGTACGTAATCCGCAATAAAAGGACACTTGCCAATATTGGTCTGAACATCGAAGTCGAAGGTAAGCGACCAAAAGGCCGGCCGAAACAACGGTGGCTTAATACGCTAGATGAGGATTTGAAAGCCTCACGATTGCATCCAGGTCAGGCTTTTGCTAGAACCAATGGCGAAATCGATCATGACGAGCCGACCCCGCTTTTGAACGGAACAAAGATTGAAGAAAAAGAAGTTTTGGCAAAAAGGGGCTGTACTTAAGTGTATCTCACATGATAGAAAAACGGCTTCAAATCTAAGAACTTTCCAGCTGATCGTATTTTTTATCCTTCATTTAGAATTAGAGACAATATATAACATATTCTAATATAATCCTTTTATCTTTTCTTTTCAGATATATTTTTTTGGCAATATATACATTAGAAATGATAATAAAAATAGTAGCCAAAGGTTTCTTGTTAAATAAATACACATATTTAAGAAATCCATGGAATTGGTTAGATTTCATTGTTATCGCAAGTGGTTATGCAACAATTGGCATGGAAGTTGGCAATTTAGCTGGATTGCGTACATTTCGTGTATTAAGAGCTCTTAAGACTGTTTCCATAATGCCCGGTAAGTAGAATTCAATTGAAATAATTCGTTTCTAGTTCAAAACAAGATACGCATTCTATATGGTTGTTGTGGGTCCCCATGTGGGTCATAGCATCTCAACTACGACTCCACTGTCATGGACTAACCAATTTTGTTTATTTTCAGGTCTAAAAACTATTATTAATGCTTTATTACATTCGTTTAGACAATTAGCTGAAGTTATGACTTTGACTATATTTTGTTTAATGGTATTCGCGTTATTCGCTCTACAGGTAAAGATTTAAGATAATTCAAGAATAATTTTGCAGAGAACTGAAGTAGTTGCAATATATATTTTGAATTTAATTCCTTCTCTTTCAGGTTTACATGGGCGAACTTAGGAATAAGTGCGTAAAAAATCTTCCAAATGATTGGGTGAATGTGACAAAAGATGAATGGCAGAGGTAAATTCTAGCTTTTACACCATATACTGAGTGATAATTCTCAATTCTCCTAACTCGTATGTGATGCTCAGTTTAAAAATAAATAGGTCTAAATTCCAGGCAGTCTGATGGTTGAATTGGACCCGTTTAAATGGTATCAAAAGCCACAAGATACACATACGCTTAAATGTTATAAAAAGATATAAGATGCATGCCGGTGGCGGTGTGATTTTATTACAATGACCGCACTAAAAGGTTCATGTGAATGCAGGAAATAATTCAATCATCGCTATCTACTGATAGTCCTTATAACTCCCAAGCGTGTCCTTGATCTTTTAGATACTTTGCCCTTTCTTCTAGTATGCAGAGTGGTCTTAATTTAGGAATTGACAGCCAGAGCATTACCGAGCGTGATTAGCCTCGGTGAAAGTCGTCTGGGGAGGACCTATGAAAAAAGGAAAGAATAAAAGAGAGCGGGGAAGCGTAATGGTTGCCAGGCAAATTGCTGTGACACGTAGTACCTCCGCTCCATCAACTAGGCGTTACTTGCGGCCAGATTTTGTATCAGCGGATCACGGTGGGACAACCACTGGTGCATTACAGTTTTATCATATGCGGGTCTTATGGGAAAAACCCCAGAAAGGGCATAGAAGAGATTCAGCCTTCTGTATTTAACCATGCGCTTCCCGAAGATGTTTTTTTCGAAGCTTTGGAGGGCTTCAACTACGTTGGGGAACATGGTAGTCCATAGGTCAAAGTCAGTTGAATTATGGTTTTGGACATGAGGATTTTAGTGACAGGGAACAGGCCTCGAGAAGAAAGGAGGCTTTGACTATAGACAATCTGATATTTAAGTTTGTTATTTAGAGAGATTCCCAAGTATTTAATGTTTGATTTCTATGTGAGCATATAATTGGAAATGTGTAGTTGAAGGATTTTATTTTCTAGCACTGTGCGTCTGTGGCTCTTCCTGCTGAGGTTTCTGAAGCAAATGACCACAGATTTATGCTAATTAATAGTGAGAGTACACCGATTGAAATATGATATGATCCTATTGGTCAGAGAGACAGACTAAGGTGGACCTGGGTCCATTAGTGTACAAGATGATGTCGTTCGCGAAGAGGATCCCTCTGGATATGGGAAGTCCATTGTCGCCTAGAAGAGAACTGGCATGGGAGAGAAATTTACGAGAAGTGTATGTCGGGGAAGAAGATGTTAAAAAGTTTAGGGCCTAGGATGGAATTTTGTGGGACTCTTGATTCTACAGGAAAGTCGGTGGACCGAAGTTCGTCGGAGCGCACCTGATAGGTTCTATTGGAGAGGAAATTTACAAGTATTCTAAAAAACAGGAGGGAGTAATTAGTCTGACCCTCTTTCCAGACTTAAACTCAAAACATAGTGGAGCAGCGAGCAAAGTCACAATAATAGCGGCGAACCAAGCGTTGAGAAGAAACAAAGGGTGCTCACCGCTCGACAATGCGCAGTGCCATATGACGTCTTGTGTTTGTTTTCGCCACTTTGCTCCTCAGTTCACTACGTTTTGAGTCTTAATCGAGTGCCTTTTCAAGGTCTAAGACGCAGGCCACAGTGCATTCTCTGCTCTCCAGATGATTGAGGATGTGGCCTTGTAGATAGAGGATTGCCTGTTTAGTGGATCTGAAGTTGCCATAGCCGAATTGCCTTTGTGGAATGAAAGAGGAGTAGTGCCTGTTGAGGTGGATTAATAATTTTTGTTTGAAGATTTTTCCAATATTGACTACACGAGAGATCGGACTCATATTTTTGAGGTCACCAGAGCAACCCTTCTTAAATGTCAGCAGCGCGGATTCTTAGATTACATGGAAGTGCACTGATAATAGGCGCGTGTAGGATGAGTTAGAGATACCGTCTGGACCAGTTGAATTTTTAAAGAAAAGAGTGAGATTCTCATAATGTTGGCCGAACCGCTGAAGGAAAAACAGGCATAGAAAGGAGCCTTCCATACCCACCCTTTTTTCCTTGACAGCAGTGACGACTTCTAAGTACCATATAAGGTCCGCGGGTGACCTGGTTCTGAATAAGTTGCTGAAAGAGGTTACGCAGGCGAATATTTTCTCTGGGGAGTGAAACTAAAAATTGGCAATTTTTATCGGGGAGTAATTGACAGTAGCCAGAGTGGATTTGTTCCTTCCAGACAGTTGATTAATTAATTGATTAATTAATTATCGAAAAAACTTGAAGGCCCGTTTTAAGGGACTTAAAAATTTTCTTGTAGGAAGTATTCAGTTGGGGTTTAATAGCGCTCATAATTCTGCAGGAAGAAGACGATAGTCGGCATTATGTTACGTTGTCGGTGAAATAATCGTTTCCTCCACTGGGTCTGCTCCTGTCGTGGATTTAGAAGAGGGTTGAGGGGAAAAGGTAACCATACTCTTTTTCGGGAATATATTTGTCGATTGAAATTGAAGGCAGAATTGATTTTCCTGATGTAAGTGGCTAGCTTCTCATTGGTATGGATACGGCGTTTAGTCAGGGGAAAGCCCATCACACCGGATAAGTTGCGTTGGAAAGCGTCCCAATTTATCAGCTTAAATGGCCTGCATTTTTACGGGCAGGTTTGCGTTTTGATAGGCTGAGGACCTGATGGTCAAAATCAGCTGCCATTGAGGAACAGCTAGTGACACAAGCTGAAAGGTTAAACGAGATTATAATGCCGTCTGGGAAGGATGATCCCCAAGGAAAGATTGGGACCCCCGGATTAATAATGTCTGCACTGAGGAATGAGTTTGAATGGAACCAATCGAAGAGAGCTTTACCGTTGTCGTTATTAACTTAATCGTCCCAAGTTATATGGGACCTGCGTCACGCGGGAAGTAGAGAGAGCTGATTAAGACTCAAAGGACGTGACCACTTCTGACAGATAGTCTAACGACTGCTAACAGGCAGTTTAAAGCAAGTGAATCCGCTGGGATAATTTTTGCTCTTAGTCCCGATTTGGCTAGGATGACTGTGTTTCTGCCCGCGCTATTGCGGAACGTAATATGCTCGGAAATACGTACTTTGACGTTGGGAGCTACCCCAAACCAGGTTTTGTTTAGAAGTTGAAGATGGGAATCGGTGTCTTCAAGAAATTTGTAAAGAGCCAGACGTTCATCGTTTGAAATGAACAAGTTAGCGGGGTGAGTGTGAGCACCTTCATTTTGGTTATTTAGTAACTTGAAGGGGAATTGTAAGTACGCTTCGGGTTGTCTTCAGGAGGGAGTCGAAGGTAGTTCTGATTGAAGGCAGAGATGGTGATCCAGAGGAAGGAGAATGGCATGTTGAAAAGGGGCTTATTTTCCACGAAAAAACCTTTGGGGATGGAGGAGAGTAGAGGGATGAATTGCAATTGCAGCGTAACAAGTGATCAGTGAGGCAGGGGTAATCCGACTGGAATGACGCGGAAAACCTAATGGAGAGGCGCGAACTGGGGAGTGTTTATCTAGAAGGAAAAGAACGGAGAGAATTGCCTTTAGCAATCTACATTTCAGATTGTGGCTACAATTTGCAGATACGTGGCCAAATTGTTGCAGTTGACGCACTGAGTGACAACCACCTTCCTGGATTTCTTCCAGCTGATCCGTTGATGTACCATAGAAAGGTTTTTAGTTTGGAAACTTTGGTAGCATCTGCCTCCGAACTGAGAGTTACACGAAAAAGGCTAAGGTTGATATCGTTGGCGGGGGTGGAGAGCCTCGAGACCCGAATCGGTGTAACCTAGATTGAATCCCTAATATCCGCTGCCACGTCGTCAGCGCCAATGTCGTGAGGGGAGATTCCTCCAAGTATGAGGATTGGCTTCCTCTTATCCTTAGTGGTGTAGGAATGACTTTCTAATTTTGAAATTTTAATAAAGTGAGAGTCTTTCTTGTGCGTGACAAAACAGTTCAGTCAGTCGCAGACAGGTTAGTGATCTCGAATCTAGGTTCCCAATAACTAAACCCAATGCCCTGGCAGTCAAACCGTACAGAAATATTGGCGGGAGGAGACGAACTTTGTTACTATTCTTATTGTACGGCGGCTGATTCGTCTGAGTTCGATGTTCCGGGGCGTGCATGGTCAACTTCGGGGCGGCGCTTTAAGCGCAAAAGCAATGTCTATAACAGAAAAATATTCTGATCGTTCCTAATAGAATGATTGACTAACAAATACAATCCAGACTCATCAATAAGGATGCACATATCTGAGGTCATATCGTTGTGATGTTAGAACTGACTTGTGCGATGGTAGGCTCATAAACACCATATAAAATCACAGTTTCTCAAATGGGGGAACACTCTGTGAAGTCGTAAAAGTAGATGACATGATCTCGCTTGAAAGCATTGGGACAAAATCTCAAACTCTACCATCAGAGATGCATAAACAGAAGTAGCTAATAAAACTTGAAAATATATCCTGAAAAAGATACATAAAGTGCAGATTAATTAAATAATACACGAAATATTAACTAAATAATTATATTTTTTCACAATTTTTATACAGTTGGATAAATGATACGGATAATTGGTTGTTTAATGACGATGAAATGCCAATGTTATGTGGTAATTTAACAGGAGCGAGGCATTGTCCAGCAGGTACAATAATATTTTATATTATATTCTGTGACTCTCCATACAATTCCAATCATTTAAGGTCACACATGTCTCTGCGTTGGTGAAAATCCAAATCATGGCTACACGAATTTCGATAATTTCATGTGGTCTATGCTAACAACATTTCAACTAATTACGCTTGACTATTGGGAGAACGTTTATAACATGGTAAGTAAGTTAGGTTAGAGTTCGACTTCGTCAATGCTTAGACTATTTCATTATCATGAATCTAAAATAAATGCAAGAAAGATTGAATAGAAAAAAAAATATTTCGTAAATACCATGCTTCGGGAGTCAGTTGGTCGTGTTATTAATGTGCATTTTTATTTCATCAACTATGATTCGCGAACCAGTTTTCGGTTAAAAAGGTGTGTAATTCTTCGAAAACCAATAGTTGGTTTTGCGAGTTTTTCTTTATTAATCCTTCAACAATTGTTCGGTTCATTTGTTCGAGTTTTTCTTCATTACTTCTGGAGGCACCAGTAGTCTGCTTCATTAATGGGAATTCCTTTTCGGGAGTTGATGGTTCGTATTACTAGTACGAGCTCTTCTTTCTTTTCCTTTGAGGCTTTTTCGGATCAATGATCTAAATTCTTCTTCTTCTTCGAACGGAATCTTCCCTATTGCTCCTTATGGAACCAGTTGTTTGATTGTGTTATTTCTTCCGGAGCCAATTCTCGCTTCATAAGTGTGAGTGCTTCTTCGGAAACTAACTTCTTTATGGACCAATTTTTCGCTTCCTTAATACAAATTCTTCTTCGAGAGTCGGGGATTCGATTTCCTAGTTCGCATCCTTTCTTCATTTTTTCCCCAGTTCTTTTTCAGGACTCAATTGTTTGTTTTAATAAGCAAATTATTCTTCGGGAGCTAGTTTTTCACCCACAAGTCCGACCTTTTTTATTAATGCGGGTTCTCGTTAGTATGGGCTCTTCATAGTCTTCTTTTTTCTATTCAATCTTAGAAAATTGGTTAAGAAAGTGAACTACAAATACAAGAAAGTTGATTAAAATAACCCTTAAATTGGAATTGGAACCTATCAATATTCTATATTTTACCTTTTGATCGTTTCAGATACTGGCAACATCGGGTCCAATGAGCGTTTCATTTTTTACTGTGGTTGTGTTTTTCGGTTCATTTTATTTAATAAATTTAATGTTAGCCGTAGTCGCTCTTAGTTATGAGGAAGAAGCAGAAATTACGAACGAGGTAAGATGACCTACAAAAAAACTTTAAAAGAACTATGAGAGTTGTAGAGTGAACTTTTGTAAAAAACGACCCTTAAATTCGTATTAACCCACGTTCCCCCCACTTTTCCATTTCAGGAGCGTAAAAAAGACTTAATGGATCATCGTGACGATTCAACTTTTAGTTTTGACCCGTCCATTTTGAGTGTAAAAAAGTTAAATAAACACTATAAGAAGAAAATCGATTCAAGAAAAGGTGTACTGTTAGCATCATATTCAAAAAAGAAGACACGGCGAAGAAAAAAGGGCAAAGAGGGTGGAAATAATAGTAATGGAAATGGTCAAGTAGGGAATTATCAGGATTGTCAAGAATAATCAATACATCAATTTTGTTTTGTTTTCTACAAATCTTTTACAGAGCAACGCCTGTTCAGCGACACCTAGCCCTGTTACTAGCCCTAAACATACTTGCACAAGGCCCCAGACGATAGCCGTGCAACGAGCGAAGGGTGAAGTTTCATGTCAGAGTGTCCAAAATCCTAATACGCTTCATCCACTTGGTATAGAGTTTGAGAAATGAATAATTGGCATGACCTTTGGTAAAATTATTGCATTTCAGGGCCTAACTATCGAGGACAGCTTCTCCCAGGGAGCAGACAAGCTAGCTCGAATGCTAGTGAGGGTGGTGTTAACCGTGAATCGTCGCTTGATGATTCCGGAGTTGTTGATGATCATGATGATCATGAAACAGGGACTGAATTGGTTCATGCTGCGCATGCAGCCACTGTTGAAGTAAGTTTTTTTGAATACTCTTTGGATGTAGATGGTTTTTGTACCACGACAATGCATCTTCTGACACTGCACCCGTTCTTTGTCACTTGGCTGTGCAAGTCATCCCGAAAAACGACTCCAATTCTTGTTTCGAGAAAAAGAGTTGGGTTGGAAAATATGTTGGCATAAGTGTATTGTCTCGAGAGAGGATTATTTTGATGGAGACGAAAAATAAATAAACAATTTTTGAAATAAATAAAAATTGGTCTTACTTTTCGGACACAGTAGTATAACTCATGAGAAATGACGACGATATCCTCTTGGCCATGGACGACAATTCACGCCTACTCACTGGTTGTTAGGACGAGTTCTTGATACTTCCACGGGTAACGACGAATTCATTTGAAATATGGATATCCTCTTTGATATAGTGAGACAAACACATACAGAATTCGAAGTCCGAAGGTTTTTTCAGGAGACAGGGCCGTAGAGAGAATGAAGACCCAAAGTGAAAACTATATGACTCTCACATTATCCTTTTATTTAATTAAAGTTTCTACTCCAAGCCCCCCAAAAATCACGGTACCGAATACGTCTCCCGTTTTCCATCCCTCTCTCGACAGTAACTTATGATTCCTTGCAGTATAGATAACGCGAATTTCAAGGACACAATTCTATATTTTCCGTACAAGAAAGCCTTACTTTTCTAAAAAGGGACTTTTTAGGCAAGGGCTTCAGTAGATACATTTAAGTCAGTGATATGTGCATATATTAAGTAATTAATCTGCTCCTTTGCAGCTACAACGAGATATTACGCCTGTAACATTAGCATTATCACCACGTGAAATTCGAATAATAAAATGCAACGGAAATATTGCACGAATTAAGAAGCATAACGTGTATGCTCTTCATCCGGAATATTCTTCCCAAATAGTAGTAATTGGTAAGACGAGATTTTTTTTACATAATTTACTTTTATAGGGATTTTCATAAAGACATATAAAGATAGGCCAAACAATCTTTGATTCATATTTTGATCAAAGATTGTTTCGATATGATCCTCTTAAGAAAAAAAAAGTAAAATAAAAGCCATTTTTTTTATAATTTTCGAAAGTTGGATCCCCTCAAAATGTGGTATCTTAAATTGAACTGACAATTCTCGGGTATACAAATGATATCTTAGGAAAGATTCCTCTTGGAAATCGTTCTTTATGGAAATTATAAGGTTCACTTAAGAACTTCTTTAATTTTCTCCCAGGAGTTATAAAATAAACTCTCTAAATTCCCTTTGGATTAATCTTCAAGGGTTACTTTTATATTATACGTACATAAGAATTATCAAACCAGTTTGCGCTGATCGTTGAAATAATGAAGTAGAAAAAACCTGATTTAAAAGTTTCAGAGCCGAAACCCAGCTATAAAGCTAGAAATATAAATAAATTCATTTAGTAATTACCAATAAATGATATATTTTTGTAGAGAATGTTAGCTTTCGCTTACTATAATTGCAAATGATTAATAAAAACAAATATAATTTCACAGATGATCTTCCAGATCGAAATTGTGACAGATGTGTTCAATGCTGTGTAGATTATGAGGGATGGTTACAGTTTCAAAATTGTTTATATAAGGTAAGTTTCATTATAACATTTCAGGTAAGTCAAAAGCAGTCACCATAAATTATAGACAAAGAATTATAAAGAAATGTAATTAATATATAATATATATAGTATAATAAAAAATGTATATAATAAAATGTAAGTAATATAGCATCTAAATAATATTATAATATAAATACAATAATATGGTATAAATATATATAAAAGATAAAGATATAAAATAATATAAAAATATAAAATTATTATAAAATATAATATAAATAAAAATATCTTCCAATTTCAGGTTGTTAAAGATCCTCTTTTCGAATTAGCTATTACGTTATGCATAGTTTTAAATACGATGTTTCTCGCAATGGAACATCACGGTATGAGTGAGAATGTACGTCAAGCCTTAGACATCGGCAATAAAGTAAGAATCTATGAGTTATCATTTAAAAGGAACCTTTGCCAATAATCCTAATTTCTTTTTCTCTATTACTTCAGGTTTTTACATCAATATTTACTTTCGAATGCATTGTCAAAATAATGGCGCTATCAAAAGACTATTTCCATTGCGGTTGGAATATTTTTGATCTTATTATCGTTTCAGCTAGTTTATTAGATATTATATTCGAATTAGTTGACGGTTTGAGTGTTTTAAGAGGTTTAAGATTGGTAAGTTTATGATAAATGCAACAAAGTTAGATAACACGGTTCTTCCTTCCAAAGAGTCCTCAAGGTTTCAGTTTTGAACAATACAGTTTGGTACTCATTTTCTACGTACTCAATTCCTTCTTTCCTTCCTACATAGTTTCTTACTTTTTTGCCCTATTATATAAATTGTTTCTGGACTCACCGCATTTTTACGCCAACACTGCTACTCCCTACCTGTAAAAACAAAAAGGAAAAACCAATTATAATACTTGTCTCATATTTTCAGCTCCGCGTATTAAAGTTAGCTCGATCATGGACTACTATGAAAGTACTTTTAAGCATTATCATTTCTACAATAGGAGCATTGGGAAATTTGACGCTCATCTTAGTTATTGTGATTTATATATTTGCTGTTATCGGTATGCAGCTATTTTCAAAAGACTATACACCGGATAAATTTGATCCTGATCCGGTGCCAAGGTAAAAATTGTAAAGGAACAAATTTTTTTTGAATTTAATAAATAAATCTTCTCATTCCCTTTCTAATTTAAAATCATTGGGAATAGGTACCACTGTAATCAGGCCCTTACAGTCTAAAAAAATTCAATCAACCTCTTCCAAAAAAAATAGTATCTCCCAAGCACATCCACAGATCCTCCGGGCTAATATTAACATTCCCGTAAATTTTCTCTGAATATGACTAATAAAGAAAGCAAGAATGCATACCAAACCAAGTACAGAACTCCGTAAATCTCTAAGGTTCTGACTCAAAACGATTTTTTGGATATCAAGTCCATGCCTCGGCTACGGATGAACTTTTCTGGGCCAACTTTTCCTTTTCGAAAATTTTTAATATGCGTTCTTAGAGTGTAAGAAATTTTCCCAAAAAATGCCGGTGGTGCCTTGGAAAAATGACTACCCCACATGCGCCTAAGTCGGCTCAATGGGATCCCAACTAAAATTGCAGCACAGAAACCAAGCTCACCCCTGAAAGCTGATCTTTTCGAAAATTGCTTATTAATTAACACATTTGCTTTCGTATATTATAAAAACTACGACATTTTGGTGCTTGTCTGAAGGTTTCGTACTTTACAATGCCTTTCAGAAGCCTTTGAGCCATCGCTCACAGTCACCTGAAATGCACTTCAGCTATCACCTGCCACTTCCCGAGACGCGTGCACTTCTTCCCTATTGGTCTGTGTCAAGTGCCCTCGGAACGACCCACTCGTCGGCTATCTTGGGAGAATGGATTCCATTGTCAACCCTTCTTGCTGTGTGACCTGTCACTTCCTCCTTCGGATCACATAGCGTACGGGTACCAGGCTTGGTGGCTTCTACTGATAGTGGGGATCACCTTCCATGTGCTTCTCCCATATAACAACGCAACTGCGAACATGGTGATTGAATATTCAGATAAAAAGATCTTTTATATATTTGAACCCCCGAGTCAATAATGAGATACAGTTAAAACCTATAGCTTCCAACGATCTTCAAGTGCAGGTAAGATAGTAACTCATAGAAATATCCTCGTCCTTTTACGACAGCTGATCGTTTTAAGCGATACAAATTCCGTGCCCTACCAGCCTGGAGGCCTGCGTCGAAACCAGCACTTCCAAGCTTTTACCAGAAGATTCCATCCAAGCTTTTACCAGAAGATTCCGTCCAAGGTTTTACCAGAAGATTCCGACTTTTTAAGAATGTTTCTTGGACAGAATCTTACTGAGATTGAACAGATCTTCATTCCACCGTGGTGGAAATGTCTTCTTGCTGTATTTAACAGAGTTCGAAACTTTGAAGACGGTTGCGAATGTCTTTTCCACACCCCTGACCTTTGACCCAAGTTCGTCTGTCGTTCCAATCTTATCAATTTACCCATCGGAGTGTTTGTTCTTGATAACTTTACCAAACTTCCTCCAGAAGATTAAACGGAGTACAGTTCTACAATCTTACTCAGGAGTCCCAACTATTTCTCATTCCTCCTGCTTTTTCATAGGAGCTTCGAAATTTCTCTTGGATCCAGATTAAGGTGCTACTTTCTACACCTCATCTTACCATAACAAGTAAAGTCTACCTAAGATTAGAGTAATCATCTCCAGAGCACAGCGTCATATCTAGAATTCAAATATTGTGAGGACAAAAGCTGATATTTCTGCTCAAATTGTTCAGTTCTCACGCTTCCTGACTAGCGTTTAATATGGCTACATTTTTGAGATTATTATCAACGACCACGACCACCACCATTGATAATTTCTTAATACATAGCACGTGATCATACACAATGTTCCAAAGTAATGAAGCTAATATATACAGCCTTGAGGCGGGCCTATCGCTGTCCTTGAGAGAAACTTACTATGTAAAAATAGTCCCTGATAATTTGCTGAATATATGCGCCATCATTCATCTTGTCAAAGAATTATATATGTAGCTGAGATGACTTAATATATTCGGGATGGCTCTGAGTCAACCTAGAGGGGAGAGCTGTCCCAGAATCCTGGAAATTGAAATTGCCCGTAAAGTTTCGCCTGCAAATATTGAAGCTCCACTGAAATACCGGCTCGACAATGCGCTTGCCGCTGTAAAACCGAATGCTACGATCGAGAGGGAAGATCCACGACGGATGACATCCTTAATCGATGCTCCGCCTGCCTCAGATCTTTATTAAGTGTGATCTTTGGATTTACTATCCTGTATTGGCATCCTCAGGCCATCAAAATGGAGCATGCCTCTTAACGGACCCTAAAAATGGAGAATACCCCTTAAGGTATTTAATTAGTTGTAGATCTCCCCTCCTGATAGTGGAACTCAGGCTCGATATTGAGTGGTTGCATTTATCCCTTAGTGGAGTATAGTGCGTCAACCACACCTATGCGCGCAATCGTTTGCGATTAGCTAAAATGTCCTTCAGCTCCCCCTTCCCTTGTCTGAGATGCATACACTATTCTGCTGTTCTGCGGCAAATGCCCTTAAAGCGACCCACTCGTCAGCCATCTTGAGAAAATGGATCCATAGTGTAGCCAGCAGTGGATTTGTCGCCCCTCCTTAATGTGTGACCTACCCACTGCCATTTCCACCTTCCGACGACAGTGCGTACGAGTGCCACGCCTGTGTGCCGACCAACATCTTCGAGATAGTGTCAAGCGAGTGTACTCCGATATTAAATGGCAATCATATCTATATTTAGAGGACCTATCCTCTCTCAAACTTTTCTCCTTCTCGTTCAGTCTTAATTCCGAAAGAAATAGAACTTAGTGTCTATCGATAATACGACGGTATTTTCTACTGACTCCAAACCTTTTTCAGCTATCTATCCTAAATATGTACCTAAATCCTAAACTTAGCAATTTAACCTTCATTTCAGGTGGAATTTCAATGATTTTTTCCATTCTTTTATGATGATTTTTCGAATTTTATGCGGAGAATGGATCGAACCGCTTTGGGACTGCATGCGAGCAGAGGAGCAGGTAAATTTCCAGACGAAAGATATCCAAAACTGAAGAAAGATAATATGAACCCCATAAAGATACACTTCAAAATCTATAATTTCATCTTAATCATTACAGAACGGAGCTTCCTCATGTTTTGCAATATTTCTTCCAACCCTCGTCATGGGCAATTTTATGGTACTCAACTTGTTCTTGGCCTTGTTACTCAACAGTTTCAACTCAGAGGAATTAAAGTCAAAAAAGGAGGTAAATATCCTTTCACTCTACAAACATAAGTATTTTGCTTCTAAATATCTAATTAAATCTCAAAAACGGAAAGTAACTGAAAAGGAAAGGAAAAGTTTTTGGACGGCTTTCGATGTGATTTCATTTGAATTTTTTGCAATTGGCAACTAATTTACACTTTTACATATTTTTTTTTCGTTTGTGGTGTGCAAATACACAAAATTCTAAAAATTTTCTTGAGCAGTGGATTTTTTTCGTGAATGAATTTTTTCGCTATAAATGTGTATGCGCTATGATCGAAATGAAAAGGTGATGATCTTGATGTTATTGTCTTTTATTGAAAGATAACCGTTAATTGTCCAAACAATTAAGTTATAAAGTAATTTTAATGCATTATAAAAATTTTCATTTGAACCTTCTAGAGGGCAAATGCCGAAGCTTGTAGAGGAAGTGAAATGAGTGAAAAAAAGAGTATTTTTCAAACGCAACAATTTACGATAAATTTCATTTAAACCAGTTCAAGAATCTGTAGGATTGTTTTTTTTCTGTATATTCAAAAAATGTCAAATATTCACGTAAATAAAAGCGAAATAAAATCGCAAGTGTGTCTAGTATTATAGCATGATTATAAGTGTGTGCTCTTCAATGTTTATTGTCGCATATTTTTTACATGTATTTATGCGCAAAATTGCACCGAACAAACAAACAAAAAAAATCTTAATCTTCTCACCTTTGTGCACAACGTCACTAACAGATATTCAAGAAAAAGGTAATTGTATTAAGGATTAAATGTTAATCATATCAATATTTGCATTATGTAGTGTTCCTTAGAAGTGTTCATTCATAACTACTCATATACTCGCATTATTCCTAGTAAATTTAGTAAAATGTTCCTAAAAATTTAATAAATGTTGTGTGATATGCAATTTCCTTAATTGGTGGTTTATTGAATTTATGTATTCGTTGTGCTTCATGCTTTATGCGTTGATTTTGAGTTACGTACTTGGTTTCAATTTTAGCTTAAATCATTGCAGAATTTACAACATAACAGAATAAAATAATAAACCGATCAACCATAAAATACCATAAAAACTTAGTTAGTCCTAAAGGAATGCATTGAATTAAACTTTTTAATAAAAGTTGTTTCCAACTAGAAAATTTACTGCTGTACAAATATTTATGGGTTACACTTTACTGTACAAATTCTATTAACTTTAAAGGGCTTTGGAGTCATCGAATAAGAGACGGAAATACATTGACACAATGAATTTCTTCCCCAACCAAATTGACAAATGAATTCACTTTCCTGTCTATATTGTGTGACAAGATACCGAAGTGCCGCTGCCAAAGGGAAGTAGGCAATCCACGTTGGTGCGACAATATTCTGGCATACATCAGAAGTAAAGTCAACTCAATTCTGTCACCTCTCTCGTGTGGGAGGCTGATGAAGATTGGCTCTCCCAACAGAGTGATAGCTTCTCCCGAAGTCCTTAATTTCATGATTTGAGCGCTATCGTCAAATTTTCCATTTGACCGCAAGGGGTCTTCATCAAGCCTTAACACTTCGAGAAAATTCACAGCCACCAGCCTCGCTGATTTTTCTACCTAAATGTAAGAGATCTAAGGACCAAGCTGTGAAGTTTCAAATTATCTGCCTTAGCATTCCAACATCACGTCGTCTTTATCACTGAAACCTGGTTGAATGACAGGCTTTTAAATTCCGATCTCATTGAAGGTTACTCTGCCTTTCGTTGACAAAGACTCCACTACAATTGGGAAGTCAACCGACGGAGTTGCCTAATGGCAGTTAAGTGCTCCTTCCTTACCAAATCCATCTTTTCCTCGTCCTTTTCCACCTTCACTAACGGTCGTACGCGCAGGTGAATGCATAGGTATAGATCCAAACAACAACAGAACATAACCATAATCCATTAGTCAAAGCGGCATCAGATGGAACATGTGGTCATTCCTCACTTATCCCTACAACTCTGTGTATAGCTTCCCCTACATCGGTTACATGGAAGCAGCACAAGGACAACATGCAATTAAAATGCCCTTAAATAGGTGATAACTAGGAGTCGCACCCTCTGTCTTAAGGACCAAATTACATTCTAGTTGGATGAAGATAATACTCCGACAACAATGTACCAGTGTAAATTGTACATAGTCAACAACATAACACCCCCAATTCGGCCAAAATACCATGGGAAACAACTTTTTCATGAAACTCCACCCTGTGACTGACATTATTCATAATATTTACCTAATATATTTTCAGGAAGTTGGCGAAGAATCCAAACTAGCTAGAAGTATCGAACGTGTAAGATCGCTCATCCGTAAAAAGAGGAATGCCAGCAAGGAAAAGAAAGCAAATGAATGCAGTTCAAGATTTGAAAAAATCGTAAGAGAAGCCCAACTTAAAGCTGTAAGTGTTCCACAACAAACAAAGCTGCACAGACTTAGTTATCAGGTAATCATCACTATGTAGTTAAGTAGTGCGCATTTTATAACACAAAAAAAGATAAATTTTTTTATTATAAATACCTATCAAGATATACTGTACAGTGATACTGTTGAAACTTATTATGAACACCCCAAATAATATAAAGGAAAATGTTAGTGTAGTGAAGTAGTAAAACAAATCACTGATTTCATAATAGCGCTTAACACTGAATAGATTGAAAGGTAGACCGTAGAATAACGAATTAAAGACCGCACCCTACAGAAAATATGCAATCACACGAAATATCACTTTCCACAAAACAGACAAAAAGTTAAAAATCGGATTATTTCAACGCAACTAATAGTCATGATGCCCTCAAAAGGTTATTTTCTTCAAAATTCCAGATTATAAATCAATTCAGATCAGCTCCAATCAGCATCGAAGGCAAAAGTGGCAGTAGATAAGTCCCAACGGCAAACACAATGAACATTTCAACTGCTAGCCGCAATTGGTCAGAAAAAAAATACACTTTCAAGAAGCCCTTGTAAGAAATCTAGCGCATAATCGGAAACTGATAACTGTTTAGACCCAATAAGACCACTGCCACACGCTCCTCCTGCAGATATCAGTACACTACCATGAAGTGTTCATGAGAGGAGTAGATAGGTCAAGGAAGCCAAATGACTTATCCAATCCAGCGGATTGGATACATATTGGTCCGAATCCGCCAAACTTCCCTCCCTCCATGCAAAGAGGCTACAAAAATTGTTTGTCCCGAAGGTAAGACTACTGACGCTCACAACAGCCTTTGTCCCGTTCGATATTGGGATCGGCTAGTTCAGATCGCGTGAAGTCAAGCCGTTCTGAAATCAATCTACTTCGAAAGTAATATTAACCTGCCCACTTATTGGTAGGCCATCATCATCAACGGCGAAACAATCGGTATGTGATCTAGGCCCCTTAATAAGGGACTCCAGCCAATTCGATATCCCTCAAAACTGTCTGGCGTCCTGGCCTACGATATCACTCCATCTCAGGCAGGGTTTGCCACGTCCTCTTTTTCTAATAGAGATATTGCCCTTATAGATTCTCCAGGCTAGAACATCCTCACCCATGCCAATTAAGTGACCCCGCCACCGCAGCTATTAAGCTGGACTTTATCCACAACCAGACAACCATAGTATCGCTCATAAGTTTCGTCGTTATATAGGTCACGGAATTCTTTTGGTAGGTTGGGTCTTCAAAATCCCTAACAGAATTCCGCAGTTTATCATAAAAGAAGAAAATGCTGGCAGTCATAAACTGTGAGTCGACCAAACAGCAAACATCATGTTATTAAGTCGACTCACTGGAACCGACGGTAGAGGTTAACTTTTGACAATACGGAGTGAAAGGGGCTGACCAAAAGTCGCTTGTTTAGGTGTAGTGGGTTGTGGCGCATCCAGAATGCCATTTCAAAAATAACTGATTGACTGTCAAAGACAACCCTAGGGCCACAGAATTTTCTACACAAGAGCATACCTTTCTAATCATATTATTCATTATCATAACCAATTAGCACAATCAAAGCTTTATTAGAAAACATTCTTAGTCGAAAATCACAACTACAAAATCAACTTGTATCGCACCAGATTTTCAAGAAAGTTTATTTCTAGGAATCCATGAATCGTCCGGTGTCAGTATCGGATTTTGGATTAGAAATCCCTCTAAAAGGTGGATCATCACAAGCAGCAGACGAAGACGATAAACAAACAAGTATTTATGGTGAAACAGGGGAGCAACCAACAGTTGATAATGAAAGTCACAGGTATGTAATCCTTGCCTTGTTTCAATAAGGACGTAAAAAACTCTTTCAACACGTTCAGTGTAGAGGTCAGGAGTCATTCAGAAATGATTTTTTTAAGTCCCTTAGACCTCTAGTTCGAGAGGCAGATCTGTTTGCTTTGAAGTTCCCAAGAAAATATATTAACCCAGAGAAAAAATTCCTCGAAAAAGGATCCATTTGTTATTCGCCGGAGCCTCCATGGAACCTCTTAAAGAAGTTTCTAAATCAAAATAGTGCAACGGAGACATAGCCGAATGTTGTTTAACGAAGTCATGGCAAACAATTCTAAAGAAATCCATTTTTTCATTTTCAGGAACGAATACGCCTTATTACCATATACTGAAAGAAAACTACTTCATCAAGTGTCTTCCGGAGTTGGTACTCAACAGAATGACAGTCACGACGAGCCAACACTCACTGAGTCAATTGAGCTACGCATGATGGGTCAATTTACATCAGTCGATACAGACCCCGGTGAAAGTCATTTACTACAAGGCGGCGATTCTGAACTCCAAGAGTCCTATCTCCTCTACCAAAAATCCTTGTTAACACGATCCCCCAGCTATCGAAAATCCATCGATGACTTGTCTATTTCAACAGAAGCCAGTCAAAAATCACTAATTTCAAGTTCCAAGGATCGACCGCCTGAAAATCAACTTTCAATCAAACGACCAGAAAGCGAACATTCCCTGAATACACTTTCAATCGAACAGGAGAGTTTTCTAAACCAAGTGAACCTCAGGGATGAACTTCTGAACTGTGAGCAAAAGGAGCTCTTTCAGTTTCTACAGGATGACATCGAGAATAGCAATAATTACTTCAGCGAAACTGTGGGTTTTGGTAGTGCTGTTTTTGGAGGAGGCGAGACTGATAGTTTGCTCCTTGATTCAAAAAAGGAGAACTCCTTATTTACGCATAATCGAAAGCCCTCAAGTTGTAGTCTGAGATCAAATCTAAGTTCAATTTCTAATTCGATATTCCAACAATTTGAGCAACGAAGAAGCGGAAGCATGTCAGGATCAGATAAAATTTTCATTAAAAACGAAAGCCAGGATGTTCAGAATGTTTACAATACAAACGATGATCAGGACCCACTTGTTGAAAACTCTGAATTTGATAACATAATCATGAGCTTTGAAAAGGAGCTGGAAGAGATAAAAAAGTCAACGACGTCCCTGGAACGACGACTGTCCACGCTATCGGAGCAGTCACCTCAAGTGGAGGACAAAAGTAAGAGCTTTGAAGCTGCCATTGCTAGTCAGGAAATAATCACCTCCCAACCAATCCAGCGTCGTGACAAGACCTTAAAAAATCAAAATTCAGCTTCCACAAAACGTCGAAGTCTTGAAAAACAAAAGAAAATCGACGATGACTTTAGCATATCGAATGAAATCAAAAAAATCTGTGAACAAATGCAAGCTCCTTTCGGTGATATTGAGAACTCTTCAACAAGTCCGCATAGCCTTCTACAAAATTTGGAAGCAAAAGTAAGTTTCGATCGCCTAAAACGACGCAGCTTCATTGACACAGTCCTTGAAGATCCTGAAGAAGAGCAAGCTCTTATCAAAATCGAAAGTGATAAACTTCCTCGCAGACATCTCCGTGCGGCCGATCTAAAAGCAGAAAGCCTTTCACTGAAAAGTACCGGAAGCTATGAGAATCTATTTGCAAGAAAACATGTTCCGAAAAATCTAAATTTACCAGAGAAACCAAAAAACGAACCGGAACACCACTTGCGAACAGCACCGAAGCATGAAACTATTGTGAAACCGGTAATTGTAGAAAAGCCTAAGAGCGGAAGGGCAGGAGGAGACGATAATGGTGTTACTGAAAGCCCGAAAAGTTCACATTCAAAACATGGATTCATGAAATTATCTGAAAAACCTTGGCATTGTTTGGTTTCCTACGTGGACGATCTAACCGTTGGAGGGAGACGTAACTCGCAGGGGGCATACAATGATCCAATGTCTTTTCCAAGTTTCGGACGTAATAAGACACCAAAAGTGCCACAAGATTGCTTTCCACAAAAATGTTATGATCAGTAAGTTTGATTTTTATATTTTTAGATCCTGGTTTTCATTTAAGACCCTAGTTCCATCCTATTTTCATTTAGGAACCTACTTTTCACCATGAAGACCAAAAGCAAAACTTACTAAAATGCATCTTTTCTCTTTCAGCCTCTATTTCAGATGTCCTTGTTGGTTCAACTGCATCGATCCAAAGTGGACGAAAGCCTGGACCGATGTACGCACCTCTGTACTCTCCGTGGTGGATACTCCAGCGTTCGAATGGTTTGTACTAGTGCTAATCTTTGCATCAAGCATAACCCTTTGCTTCGAGGACATCTACCTGGATAGCAATAAGCAACTTAAAAGGGTCCTTTACTGGACCAACTTCTCATTTTGCTTTATATTCGTCGTCGAAATGGTGCTCAAGTGGTTAGCCCTTGGTTTCTCAAAGTACTTCACTAGCTTCTGGACGATCTTGGATTTTATCATTGTTTTTGTAAGTCCTGGATTAACTATGGAAAAGATATCCTTTTCTACTATGGGACCTTTTCACAGGTCTCTGTTTTTTCACTTCTCATCGAGGAAAACGAAAACTTGAAAGTCCTTAGATCCCTTCGAACACTCCGTGCTCTACGCCCTCTTCGTGCCATATCCCGATGGCAGGGAATGCGAATAGTCGTGAACGCCCTGATGTACGCAATCCCATCCATCTTCAATGTCCTGCTCGTTTGCTTGGTGTTCTGGCTGATATTTTCGATAATGGGCGTGCAGTTTTTTGGCGGAAAATTCTTCAAATGCATCGATGATGATGGTGAAATGCTTCCTGCTTCGCATATTAATGATAAATGGCAGTGCCTTGAGGAGAACTTCACGTGGATCAATTCTAAAATTACTTTCGATCATGTTGGGATGGGATATCTAGCGCTACTTCAGGTGGCCACGTTCGAAGGATGGATGGAAGTTATGGCGGACGCGGTGGACGCTAGGGGTGTAGACTTACAACCCCAGCGTGAAGCTAACTTATACGCGTATATATATTTTGTGATATTTATTGTGTGTGGCTCGTTCTTCACACTGAACCTGTTCATTGGAGTTATCATTGATAATTTCAACATGCTGAAGAAAAAGGTAAGGATTTTGCGGAAACCCCAGTACTTTGGTATGATAAATTCTCGTTTTTTTTCGGTTTTCAGTATGAAGGAGGAGTTCTGGAAATGTTTTTGACCGAGTCACAAAAGCACTACTACACGGCCATGAAGAAACTTGGCAGGAAGAAACCTCAAAAAGTTATAAAACGGCCTATAAATCACTTCCTGGCAATGTTCTACGATCTGTCGAACTCAAGAAGGTATTACTAAACCCTTTCAGAATGAAGTTGAATTGCAGTGAGTAGGAAATCCTGTGTTCCCAATCTTGTGTAGGCAAGACTGAAAACTCCCGCGCTCGCTCAGAGGCTGGGAAAGGAAAGCCACGGATCTAAGTCACCAATGAGCCGCGCAGTCCATCTGCCTTTTGTCTCGTTTTAGTGTACGTTACCATTGTTTACGAGCAATCACCTCCCTTGAGACTTCTCCCTTGCGCTTGTATATGGCTTTACGCTCTTTAGCAAGAAGTACAATGGGAATTACTCCCACGGTCACCATCACGGCCAGTCTAAACAGGTCTGGCCAGTTTATATACCTCTGCTGGGATACCATCGGATTTTGGCGTCTTCTTGTTTTCAATAGAGAGTACTGCCTCATCCAATACTCCTATAAAGAAAAGTTGGCCATTATCCGGGCCTTCCAATCTGATGTCGCTGACCCGTGCGAGATGTGCAAAAAATAGTGCCCGTACAATCCGGTCCATCTGATTGGCCTTAACTGAAGAAGGGTTCCGCAGAGCTTCGACTTTTTGAGTTACCAGTTTATAACTGAGTTTCCACCGGTCACTTCGTCAACTAGGCCCTAAGAGCTCTGGTTCCGTTGTGAAGTATCGTTTTAGCTGCTCTGTACACTGCTATTGCAACCTACCTTCCAGACAACCTACCAACGCCTGTTCTGGGAGGCATTTACCAAGAGCGACCTTGCCACTAATCTTCTGTCCTATTCCGACTGAGGGACATGAGCTGAGTCATATCAAATATCCTACCTAGGAATATTTTTTACCTAAGTATTTCTTGCCTCTTGAGGGAGGCATCGCAATCATGGAATTGAGCTCTTGGTCTGTATTTAACGAAACCAATGCATCTGAGACTCTACTAAGATGGGAATTCCGCGAAATTAAATAAAAAAAAAAATAAAATCGAGGAAGGCAGCTCCCAATAGAAACCTCAGATGGCCTAATGGCCTACTTCTAACGAGTTTGAGTTGGGAAGAAAATCTATATGGATCTAAATTAAATGTTTTACCATAAATAATCACCACCAGATCTAAATTAATCTAAACTGGCTTCTTTACAGATTTGAAATCGCCATCTTCGTGCTCATTTTCCTCAATATGCTAACAATGGGAATTGAGCACTACAATCAACCCCATGCAGTATTCTTTATCCTAGAAGTCAGCAATGCATTCTTCACCACCGTGTTTGGCTTAGGTACCTTCACTTAACATTAAATTGCGCTCTTGAACCAACAAATTTATCTAAATATTCCAGAAGCGATTGTGAAAATCATAGGACTTCGCTATCACTACTTCACCGTACCATGGAACGTCTTCGACTTTGTACTCGTGCTAGCTTCCATTTTTGGTATTCTCATGGAGGACATAATGATTGATCTTCCGATTTCTCCGACCCTACTTCGAGTTGTACGGGTATTTCGTATTGGACGAATCCTTCGATTGATCAAAGCAGCCAAGGGTATACGGAAGCTACTTTTCGCGCTAGTAGTCTCCCTACCGGCTCTGTTCAATATCGGAGCACTCCTGTCTCTAATTACGTTCATCTACGCAATTCTGGGGATGTCCTTATTCGGACATGTACGATTACAGGGTGCCTTAGACGATATGGTCAATTTTCAAACGTTCGGGCGAAGCATGCAACTGTTATTTCGTCTTATGACCTCGGCTGGATGGAATGATGTATTGGAATCGCTCATGATTCAACCACCTGATTGTGATCCCACATTTAATCGGCAAACGAATGGCGATTGTGGACATCCTTTGTTAGCAATAACTTATTTTACGAGTTTTATTATAATCAGTTATATGATTGTTATTAATATGTATATCGCTGTGATCCTTGAGAATTTCAATCAGGCACACCAGGAGGAGGAGATCGGCATTGTTGAGGATGATTTGGAGATGTTCTACATAAGATGGTCGAAGTAACTTCTTCAAATTAACTGTATTGTCTAGGACACTTATTAAATTGTTTCTTCCAGGTACGACCCTCATGCAACGCAGTTCATTCACTTCTCTCAACTATCCGATTTCATAGCATCCCTTGATCCACCTCTAGGCATCTCCAAACCCAACACAGTAGCTTTAGTTTCATTTAATCTTCCAATTTCCAAGGGAAACAAAATTCACTGTCTTGATATCCTTCATGCACTGGTAAAACACGTCCTCGGACATGTTGAGGAGACTGATAACTTCAAGCAATTACAAGAACAAATGGATATCAAGTTTAAGAAACAATTCCCCACTCGCAAGGAATTAGAAATTGTTTCGTCGACTAGAATTTGGAAGCGTCAGGATAAGGCGGCAAGGTTGATACAGAGCTCGTGGAGGGAATATCAAAGGTAAGAGAGAGGAAATGTGACACCTAAAGAGAGAACTCAAAAATTAAAACAAACATCTGATTTCCTTTGCACCAGGTTGAAGAAGGAGCGTGAGCGGTCCATCAACTCAGCAGATGAGGACAACACCCAAGCGTCGAGTCCAGGAGGATGGCAAGCGAAACTTCAGGCATTGAATTTCCTCCATTTGTCAGTAAGTCGGCGAGGAACGGCTTGCTCAAGCCGGGCATCATCACGAAAATCATCAAGAGCTTCTGATGCATCTGACCTGAGTGAGCTAGCTGGACCGTGGTTGAATCTACCGCTCATGTTGGTATCTGGAGCTGATGAGCTGGTCAAGGATATTAGTTCACAAAAGGATGAGAAAAGGTAAGATTTTCTATCGTCTAAACTTGTTGCACTTTCATAACCTACAGGACTTAGTATAATAAAGCAAGAAACCAAACAAAACAAGATGGAAGCATATGTCCGGGAGAAGATAAGCTTACTACAAAGGAATGAATTATTCCTCCAAGATTCCCCACAAATTTGCATTAATAGCTGCAGACAACCAAGTCCTACATATGCCGCTTTGAGTGGAGAGAACAGCATACCAACTTAGATCCTTCTATTTCTCTTTCTTCAAATATCTTATCCCGAAAGTAAAATTTATTTAATGTCCGAAAATTCCAGAGGCTACTAATGGCCCCTCTCCCCTATTCGTTATAGCTCCTTCGAAATTAAATTTGTACTCTAGTGGGAGACTACAATGATAGGAATACCATAGTCTGGGGATGCAGCATTGTTAATCTTGATATCGATCCTAATACTGAATAGATCAGACAGGATTACTGCATGATATCCATACGACATAGCACGAATCCTTCTACATCATCGTAGAATTTGATGATCGCATTCACGTCCTAGACCTTTCTTTGTCATCAAGCGAATGGCCTGCGCTTTTCTTCCTTCACTTCCCTAATTCTCAGAGCTTCAGTGGTAACTACTATAGAGTAGAAGAAAGCCTTCGAAAGTAGTTTATCTCTAGATGTCCTGGTGACATTAGTTAATCTGGTTTCAGCAGTGAGTGTTTAAACCGTCTCTGCCGTTCTAGCATTAGGTAGTGTTCAGAACAGGTTCATAAAGACTCAAGAAAGCTTTTTCCCCAAATTTAAAATTTAAGAAAAAAATAGAAGTTTCCTTTTTGGGCAAAATGAGCTAGGGAGCCTCTTCCGACATTTTGACCGATTCAAAATGGGGATTTTTAATCAATGAACCCCAAGTATGAGACCCACCCTTTGTCCGGCACCATCTTACCCAAGTGCACAGTAGTGAGTGATTCGATTTAATCTTCTGTGCAGTGAGCCAACTGTCCCTTGTTTTGATGTATGGTTAAACGGGAAGTGGTAATGCTGTCAATAGAACAAAGGACTTGGGTTTAATGTTCCATGCCCGAGGTCAAACATTACAACATCACCGCATTACCTAACATTACCGGATTATCAAATATCACGACACTACAAAAGTGATATTGTAATATGATATCAGATTTCAAAAAATAACCTAGCATTGTCGCTCTTCATAGTACGAGTCGATGCAGACGATGAGTATCGACCTGGATTAGATGGTGCGATGCCTCAAGCGGCTGCAGCGTTAGCTTTGCGACCTCGGCCATTACCTCAGGTTCGAATCCCAGCCACGGTCATGAAAGTTTGTAATTGTCAAACTAGATAATACTAAATAATAAGAAATAGTAAAATGGAGCTGCTGAAATTCTCAGTGGCAGAGGTCAATCAACCCTTGAAAAAAGATCTGATTACATCCTTTTTATCTCTTACATTCCAGAAACAGCATTCTAATGGATCCATCTGGTAAACCCTCCCGTCGACGAAGTTTCTACAACTTCTTTCTACGCCATCAAGATGCAGTGGATGATTGTCTAGCTTCGCCATCAGTACAACGAAAAGGTGAGACATAATAACAAAATTAATTTTTCCCCTAAAACATTTTAGCTATCCTTTTTTTCAAATTTTTCTTATTTCCTATCTATAAAATGTAATGTAATACAGTAAATGTTGGCACAACTCCAACCACGAGTGAAACCAAAACGCTTGCCTCCACCAATTCGACTGCGCCACCTGTGAATCGAAAACGTGCGACTAGCTTTATACGCAAGAAACCACCCTTAGAACGAGGTTTGTCAGCACAAAGCGCTTTAAGAGTTAACAAAAATGCTTTTGTCTGTATGTGTGCCGCAATGTTGTTACTTCATATATGTTACATTTCTAATCATAAATTTTTTCTTTAGCTGATGGTCCAGCAGAAGTGAGTATATTAGTAACAAAGCCATCACCGGAGGCACCAACTGGTCCCACTCTAACTTCTGAGAATTCTACTTTAGTACATGTTTTGGTACATAGGGAAAGTGAGGAATATAAGAATGATGAGGAGGAGGTTTCTCCATCTCCATCAGGTGAGATAGTCTCATTCGTTCGTATAAGATACTTTCTCCGTTGATAAGTTTGTAAAGTCGGATTGTTGGAGAGATACGTCAAATTCAGGGCAATGAGATTCCAGTTTTTTGTTTGGTGAACTCATCTTCCTATCTCGTTTCAGAAAAATCCAAAAAACTACCTGGAATCACAATAACTCCAGGATCGGATGACACTATCATCGCCGATCTGGACCACCCAGTTGTGCAAATTATGGTTCAAAGTCCCACAGAACCGCCAAGTGGTGACTTCTCCGAGACACCGCCAGAAAGCGAACCACAGTCCGTTGACCATAATTCGACAATTATAAGTGTCGCTGAGGACATTGAACATGTGCAAGACGTGCAAATCGAACAACACGATCAACAAACGGATCAAAATGCGACAATAATCGAAATCGAACAGAAATCAGATCAAATCGAACCTTCTAGCCCAAACCCAAGGGAACATTTAGACGAATCTAGGGAAATTCCACCGGAATCCGAAAGGTGACCACCAGCATCACCAGCACAGCTCGACGGACAAGAAGGTACTGCGCAGTCCATTGCGGACACTGAAAATAGCTGACAATCTTCTATTTGAGTACAACCTACTCGTTTATACAAATTAGATAAATTATATTCTAGTTCTTCTCATTTCTTCATATATTTATTGTCTAATATATACCTCAAAATGTGAAACAATCTAAGATGAAACCATTTGTAATGCTTAATCAAATTCAAATTCAAAAGCCGTTGTTAGTAGCAACAACGGAACAACAATGGTAACCGATCAAACTTGAACGTTTTAAGTGCTAGTTAAAGATGATGGAAGTAAAAAGTATTCTCACATATTAGATTAATTAATTAATGTTATTGAAGTAATGATTATATTGAACTATTCAATGAATAGTAAGTCATCATGCCAAAATGTGCATATTTTGTAAAAAAAAAATTAATAAAGTAAATAACAATTTAACGAACAATTAAATCGATAAGAAATGAAATTTCTCCCAAACAAATTATTATATTGTAAAATAAATTTTTACCACAGCAAAAGCAATACAAAAACTACTGAATATCAATCAATCGACATCAGTACTTTCATTACACGACAAAAAAAAGATATATTTTTATGATTTCACGGTTGTTCTCTCTGTTTCAGTCCGATTCGAATCAAAGACACGACATTTTAATTTGTATCTGTTACTAGTATCTTACAACTGCAATAAACAATTGCTCTACTATCAACTGAACCAACATTAATTAAACGAACGACCATTTCGCACCATAAAACTCTGCGACATCATCATCCACTTACACATTTCGAGACGCTCTGAATTCGCTTCGAACCCTATTTTGATAAGGAAAGCGTTGGCGTGGGTTGCGTATAATTGTGCGTTATGGTAAAGGTCACGCTGATAAGACATGGCCCCCAAATGAAAACAAGATAAGCGAGCGATTGTGATAATCAATTGATAATTCCGAGAAAGGTTATCGATTGTTGTAACGATGTTACCCTTCTGGGGAGCTTTGAAAAAGAAACCGAACCTAATTGGAGGAGGAAGGTTCAATGTTTGGAAAGAGATCAAGTGAATCATTGAAAGTTCTTTGATTTTGCTACGTAGGAATTTGGATGCCTAACTTCCACTTTAATGATACTGACGGCCTATTTTTCACAGTGTAAAAGATTCATACGAAAAGCGCAGCTGTGACTTTCTAAGACATTGTCAAGAATACCAGGCCTTTGCAGGGTAGAATTCCTTCTAAGCCCGTATGCTTCCAGCTCTCTCAGATTTCATCCTGTTCGCTCCTTCAGCAACTCGTCCTGAATCTTTAAAATTGCGGAAGCAAACCCACTCTCCTTCGACTTGAATATTTCCCCAATTATACTCTCCGGACTCACGTTCATTTTCAGCACCTCGTTCAGACTTGACACATTCCGTACCCTATCATACACCTACAACATCCAGGATAATTCGGGGAATCATTCCATCCAGAGGAGTGCAGATCCTGTTGATAGCAACCATGGCGGGGAACTAGGAAATATAGTAACTGATTCTCCTCCACATGAACTTTTGCGTCTGCCAACCTTCAAGGAGTTTGGTGATAGCTATAGTCGCTAGTCGGCTATGAGACCCCTTCATATAGGCCTTTATATCCTCTGGATGCTTTGCTGTAACGATCACGGCCATATCATTCACAAAGCTGATCATCGTCTCCTTTTTTGGGACGGGAGACACCAACATTCCATTATTGGTCACACTCTACAGAAGAGGCACTAATACCGAACCTTGACCCTACCCCACTGCAACGATCTAATTTCTGGGCCCACATCCGTCTTGTACCAGAGAAATTTATACGAAACGTAATTCTCGACCTCGCTTAGCCGATGTACCATTTTTCACAACATCCAGCGCCAACAAGGCTTAGCACTACCAGAAACCCATAACAATCATCATGTTGTCAAGGGAAATCGCACTGCGTCCTAAAAGAACTATTGGGACACTTTGCTGTTTATAACCGACAGGAACTTTATCATGTTCCCTACTTCCAAGTGCTTCAACCTAGCATGAAGTATTAAATACTCCTCCCAGGTGCCCCAACCTACTTTGCCCAAGAGAACATGTGAAAGGATCTTCTCACTCTCCTCACAGAATCTACAGACAATGGCCGTAGAAATCCCTAACTCCCCCAGGTGATAACTTAACCTGTAGCGACCGGAGAGTATTCTACAATGATCTGAAGACTCTTCTTGGCGAGGTTTAAACAATCTTTCCAGCGTTTGGGTTCGTATCTCCCCACGAGCATCCTGGACTATTCCACTCCTGGTAAGTTCGCCCAGCGCAGTCCATTCAGCCGTTCCCCTCTTTGTTTTTTCAGCGTAGTACCCATGGACCCATTTACAATTCAACCGAATGACTGTCGCCTGTGTAACGGCAAGGCTTCTTTCCTGGCCAGCTCGTTTAATACCTCATAACGTCCTGACCCAACGTGGCCTTGAACCCAAAATATCAGGATCTTATTGAACGAGCCAAGGGTGTCCAATCTATTTAAGCATTTCCATACCAATTTCGAAATCACCTGGTAAGACCTAAGTACCTTAATAATCACTTGGCTGTTGGGGGAGCTCGGAGCTGTTCTGCTCCCTATAGTTCCTTTCGATATTGAAACAGATACATTTCAAGGTACATTTCCGCCTGGAATATAATAGTATGATCACCCGTCGGTTCAAAGTATGTTTTCCCTGGACCAATGACCCTGGCACCCGCTTCCATTGATGTGAGGAATCCGTCAGTGTTCAAAGCAATTAGTTGCTGGTTTAAACCGTATGTCAAGCCTCGCTCTCCCAATTTGTCTGTTAATCCAGCATTTTTCAAACTTCTTAAAATGAAACCTCGTCGTCAGACTATCCCTTGGTATCATTGATTCGGGATACCGCCTACCCATATCAACCTTCCTTCAATTTAGGAAGTTGCCGGCCCCATCGTTACTCCCGGACGTAGAGAATCAAACTCAGAAGGATCTCTAGGAATGCTGTCGGACATGTCCTCATTGTCCCACTGATACACATGAAGTTTGTATAACTTCCTGGCTGTTGTGTTGAGTTCAGTTTTGCCTGCCCAGATTACCGTCCCATAGGTAATCGAGATGTTAGGCAGAAAGCTATTGTCTTCTACCGTGGAGTAGATCCTCAGGAAATGAGTTCTGCAAAGCAGATGTTCCCTGTCTTTCCATCTTCCTTCTTCGGACAGACAGAACATATTGGCTTGTTTTTGGCTAATAGTTTTGTTATGATTTACTCTGCTGCTGCTTCTCCTCAGTCTTCGTTTCCTCTCCTCCCTCCAGCTATTGGATGTATCTTGCCCGGATCGGCTTCCATTTCCCCCCTTACCCCTCTTATTGACGAATACCTCATTGACAAGCTTGACGCCAATGTCAGCCCTGATTACGATGATAGTCCAAAACAAATTTTTTTTTTTTGTTTAAAACTGATCGGTCCATCTCCCTCCCCCTATCCATTAGTTTCAACAAAAGCCTAGAAGAGATTTTTTTCAACAAATATAGGCATGTAGGGTATCAACTGAAAGTCCTCGATTAGTACTTTCCAAAACTACCTTAAGTTGTGATATCAGTTGCAAATGGAGGAAGTGTGGGGACTAGAATATGATTACCTATTTTGCAGACCCATTCTCAGAAATTAACTTAACCAAAAATCATGAAGCTGTGACTCTGGGATATCTAGGACTCACAATACCGCCCATGTAGATATCTACCCAAATGCAGTATATTACGCTCCCCAGCTTTTCATTCCTTTTTTTTTTTGTAATTTATCCTTCTCGTCATTCGGTCTTTTTTCTCCTTCCTAAGTAGCAGTTCCGCCTTTGGTAAATCTTGGAAACCATGAAGTTCTCTAAATATAGGGTTTTCCAAAATAACTATTTGGCTCAGTTTTTGCTATTAGAGATCTTCCAAGACTCCTAACAGACTATGGTTGATACGTTAGCACGTAGAAGAGGGTGTAAACCCAGTTAACACAAAAGACTATGAGATATATTCCTCATTTTCGACTCTCTTGACCCTTTTGGGCAATTAGGAAATTGAATCTCCGCGTGTTACATAAAAAATGCTCTTCTTTTCCTCTCTCTATAAGAAACAGAGTAGCTTCAGTGCGAACAAAAATGGGAGTAAGAGACAGAAGGGCGCACCGATACCTCAAAGGTAAAGGTCTTGTTCATCCACCGATGGAAAAGGAATATGGTCTACATTCTGATTGGTCTAAGCACCATCAGTTCGAATACGTTTATCGAGTACATAAGGGCAGCAGTTTAAGGATTGAAGGATGTCACGATTCATACAGAAATGGACCAATAAAAGATGGACCTTATCGCCAAATTGAAGACAAGACAAATAGAGAATCTGTGAACCCAAGGTTTAGGAAAAAGTAAATCCAGTTTATTTTGGGTTATAGATTATAGCATAGCTGTCTATCTAGGATTTAGAAATTTCAAATTACGAAATATAATACTGTATAAATCGTAAACATAGCGATCACCAGCGAAAAACAAGGCCTAAAATCATATCCTTCGTCGATACTTCAATACAATACACTCCAAACATTCCCAACAACGACAATCAGGAGACAGTTTTTCGTAGAAACAAGATATAAGAAACATCAATTCAAACGCAACAATTTCCCCCATTTTCAAATACATTTTCCATTTAGCATTTAATTACAAACTAGGCATACTGAATACAAACTAACCAACAGTCAATTCAAATTACAGTAGCTAGGAAAGAAATGTTGAAAAAAAAAATGGAAAAAACAAGCGCTTAAACGAAAAGTCAAGTGTAAAATTTAATTTAAGTCATTAAATTGATTAAAGGCGCCAATTAGATCTCTTCTCCCTTTTCCAATTTCTCTGGTATTTGAACAAAAAAAGAAAAACAAAATGGATGCACTCGTCAATTACGTGATACCATGTGAAAAACGAAACAATTTTATAGTATAATCTTAACGTAAATACTATACATAGGGCTGTATGATCAATCGAATATATAAGGCCAAATATATTGCATAGATCTAATACATACACGTAATCGTATCTTGATAGACGCAAACGAAACTTAAAAAGGAAAACCAATTTCAATTCTATTCTACTCTCACAATTTCCCTCTTTCCACAGAATTTTTCATTCAGGGAAACGTTGATTATCATCAGCTATAATAAGGGTCACCATAAAAACAAAAACAAATAAATAATCAAAAATGAGAAATTTAGTTGGAACCTGATCGAATTCATCGACTAACTCATATCATGAGAAGACCATAGAAAAGTAGAACTCGACATCCCGACAATATTAAAATGTATATATGTACATGTGCATGGATATATATGTATGTGTATGTACATGTATAGCAACAATAATTCTGAACGAAATTGTTAAATAAAGTAACGTTTTCAAACTAATGTTTGTCTATAAACAATATCTTCGTAGATGACTAAATTCTTAACAAAGATATGATGGGGACGAAATACCACTTCAGATAATCTCTGGATTGGTACAAACATGGATAAACTAAACTAAAATTAACAAAGACAAAACTAAAGACGATTTGACACAACTCGACACGACACGTCAAGAAAAGTCGGAAAGCGAAACCGATCTTTTGATCATTTTCTTCATATTTATGTTATACTACTGTCTAAATTTTACCTATTATGGACACTGCCTTAACGGTCAGTTTGTTAGGCCCGTATAATCCTTGAAAGAAAAAAGAAAACCGACCTTGTAAACATCAGCGAAAAAAGCCAAACATCATGGGTCATTTGGACACTTCAACTCCTCGAGTGCTCAAAGTAGGCGACAGAGTAGACGGAACAGCAACCCTGTCGGTTGAGTCAACAGATTGAAACGACCAAACGATTGGTGTATGGCAAGGTCTAATATGAAAGAAGAGTGAAGGCGTCAGGCGAAAAAGTAAACCAGGCCCTCATCGATAGCGTCAGTTCGAATGGGGTGGACAGGAAAAAAGCCTGCACGGTTTTTTCTATTGGACTAATAATGTCAGCGGTGAAAATGGTAAGGAAAGGCTACGGTGGAAAACAAACTACCATCATCAACCTACCAATGGAAGCAGGGAGAGTAAGAAGAGGCAGGATTATGTGTCGGCTTCGGGAGTAGAGTCGAATGAAGCGCAGGGCAGGAGCGTGAGTCCAGAGAATATAATTGCGGAGATGTTGTGATTTTCCCGTAATTCTCGAAGGTGGATAGAATCTTGAGCACTGGATAGAGACCAACATACTCCGTTAATTGTCGCGCACATAGCTTAAACTATATATAGCCACACGAAAATGTAGACCGAGGATTGTCCTCCCAAAGGCGATTTGGGGACTCCCATCAATTTTAGACCCTCATTACTCCAGTTCTAAAAACTCATGAGTGGTTCAGGGAGCGCAAAGGAAGAAGCATTTTTAAGTTTAACATTACGGCAAAAAAAAAAGGAATCGACAACCAGGAAAGGGATGTCGACTTTCAACTAACCCAAAAAAAGTCTCTTCTCCTTCAACTTCCAAAATTGAATCTCTGAATCCGGAGAAACTAATAACTATTATCAGAACAACATATGACAGCACCATATGCGACATGATACATCGAAGTAAAGTCCAAACCGACGCCCGACTATGCTATATTTTGTCACCAATACTTTTTTTCATTATTGATGATGTTCTTCATACTGCCTTGACTCGGATCTATGGAGAATGTCATCTAACCTCAAGCACCTCATTTACATTGATGACAAAAGCTTGCTCTGCCACCGAGTCATGGATCTTGGCCAAATAACCCTGAATTTGTTAAAAGAAGCAAGCAGAGTCGGATTGAAGATAAACGCCCACAGAACCAAGGTTTTCAATCCGAGTGGTCGTCGCTATCTGCTTATTGGCATAAATGAGCAGCGCATGGGAAGCATCCAACAGTTTGCATATCTAGTTGGTGTTGACGTTTGCCGACTGCAAGATCGAAATTGATGTCTCTCTAACCATAAAACCGTTAAGGTAATTCATTTCTAAGTGATGCTATCAGGGTATTCTGGCCTGAGGCAATAACAAATAAAGAACATCAATTGTTGATCAGAATGTTGTACTGTAACACTGGATCACACATTGAAACAGACAACAAATCCATTGTAGATTATGCCATGCATTGGAACCCAGGATCATCGGGAAATAGGTCACCCTAGATCTACGTAGAGTAGAACCGTGCAAGGCACTGCTATAACCATGCCATACTGCCCTTCAATCAACTACCATAAGGCAAGTTAGCAAGACCAAGAAGACCAATGATGCAGGTTTCATCAAGCTTATTCAACCGATATTGAATGATTCCCTACTCTCAAGCTGCAAAGAAGATAATTCATAAAATGGAGACCCAAAGTGCCCCCTCAGTCCATGTGATTTAAGAATTATTTGAAGCTCTTACTTCTATCACCCACTGAAAGACTCAAGAGCCAAGTACTTTTGGAGGAAATTCCAGATACTTGGGAGTCTAAATCTTTCCATAAACCTGAAAATCTAAAACTCAAAATCGGAAAAAAACCAAAGAAAGTGGAACTATGTTTCGAAACTTAATCTACTAGAACCTACCAACAAAAACAGGTCAGTTCTCCTTACGTACGGACAGTGTTTAGCGCCCCTCAGATAACGAGCCTACCTGTACCTACTTGGAAGGTAACTTTGGAAAAGATATTTCTAATGAATGAAATGCTTGAGCTTTCTAACCTCTCAGCTTGGATGGAGCAGATACAGGGAATTTATTCTAAACTAGGAAAGGGCTCCCTACGCGGTAATCTCCTACCCACATATCAATCCAATATCTTCTATATCTTATCTTCTGTCCAGGTATATATAAATAAACTAGCAAAATGAAGCTCGACCTAATATCTACAATATAAATAAACAAACGCACGTCAATATTGTTTTATACAATATTTATGAACAAATAAGTGTCACACAAATTAGTAAGCTTTCGCTAATTTCTGCCTTCATCGATGACTGAGAGAGAAACAGGCAATCACACGAAGTTCTGAAAATATGTACACACATGCGGCAAAAGGTGTTTTAACCTCTAGATTTGATCACAAATGTAAATATGAATAGACAGTTTAGCTACAGGAGCATAATTGAATGTAAAATAATTCAATTTTTTTTGGTGCATGACAAATCACTATTCAGACAAGTGAAGGAAACAGAGTGACGCTAAGGCTCTCACGATATAGAAACATGCTTCGAAATGGAATCATTTTTTCAGATATATATATGCTTCCCTAAATCAACTATGTTAATACTCAGTTGCTTATATTTAAATTATTTTGATCCTCTTACTCTTATTGCTATGCTATTGCTGCCAATATGGGCAACTAGATGTGTTATTAGGTGCACAGGTTGGTATTTGTGCCCCGGTGCGAAGTGCGAACGAGTTTCGATTCTTATTCACTCTGCGAGGGTGACAAATGAATGAAATCGGCTGTTTGGAGATAGATATCTTGAGCTTTCGGAGCTGAAGACAACTCCATTGCTTACTACGTGCAGTAGAATCCACTATCCCAGACGACTGATAAGTTGATCGCCCCAAAAACACATGGTACAGAACAGTGAACGACGGATGTGCTTTCGGGAAGTCCTGGAGGAAGCAGAATCTTTTCTCAACAAATCATTAACGAAAGCGTGTAAGCATGGTTGATGCGGTATGCCCCTTTTAAGAGTAAATGATAACTATTGGTTAAGCTTATTACCAATCCCGGGAAAACAATACTATCAAAAACCGAGTTAGTAATCACGAGGTCATTTCAAATCGATCATTAGATACCTAGGGGTAATGATAGATGCCATGTTGAGCTTCAAGGGTCACTTGAACTGTGCGCGAGAAGAGGCAGCAAAAACTATCTCATCTCTAGCAAAGATTATGCTTGATATTGGAGACCCAAAATACAGTCGGCGAGGTGGCGAAATCCATCCTACTATACATGAAAGGGTGAGTTCAGCATATTAACAAATCGTGTTAAGGATATGCAGCCCACATAGGGCAGTGCCAGGCGAGACAGTGTGTGTCATCGCGAGAATGATTCCCCTGAATCTTCTAACTTCTTCTTTTTCTTCAGCCTTTGTCCCGTTCACAAGCGGGGTCGGCTCGTCGTGATCGGCTTCGAATTAGGCATATTGCTCTACCAGAGAAGGAGGATAATTCCGGCCCATGTGACTGCCGATTTTCGAAAACCGGATTGGGTGAATCCCCCGACTGTCTCCAATACGCCGCTATACCCGAGGACTCGGATCATGTTATATTCAACTGCCTGAAATTTGCAGATGAAAGACGGATGTTAAACGACACCCTCAACATAGTTATCGGACCCGATAATTTCGTAGAGGAGATGCTAAGGTCGGAAGCAAATTGGAATGCAGTAAACACAACAATAACTGCAATACACGAAAAGCTGCAGGAACGGGATCGACCCCGGAAAACGCAACGGACGCGTGACATAACCGTGCTGGTGTAGACCAGAGCCCTCCCCATGGAGTACACAATGCTGCAACCTCCCGCAACTCCATCCTGGACTAACAATCGTAGAAAGGACTTTAGATGCCATTCTTGCAAAAGCATGGCATTTCACCCTAATTTGTCCATACGAAAACGACCCCACTTATGACTTTGTATATGTTCGATGCTTTAGGTCTCCTCTCCGATCAACGCTTCTTAGTCACGCAAGTAAATTTCCTCTTTATATGCCAACGCTATAAAAAAATAAAAAATTAACCTGACATTGCAATTTCATTTAAATATCACCCCAAATTAGCCTTCACAAAATCTGCCTTCATAAAATCTGCCTTAAAAATTAGCATAAATAAGGAAAGGTCAAAGCTTTTTGAGTCACTCTCCTTGAACCAATCCCAACAATTTATTCATCAGAAAATCTGAATCTCACTTTCACTCTATACTTTCCGCGAGATTTATGACTTAAAAAGCAAATTGCTTTGAAAATGTATTCTCAAAATTAAAAAAAATACCTGAAGGCGTTTAATATAACCGGAAAGACAGAGGTGTCACTATTTTTGCTGTAGTTGGAGTTGAAAGAGTTTTCCCTTTGGAAGCTGTGGAGTGTTAAAGGTGCGTAAACACGCATATCTATGATTCTAGCAGATGATAACGTAAGATATTCTTCCTTGAGTCTTTGCACCTACTTTGAACTAGCCTGAATAGAGCTGACTCTGAGGCCTCTAACCTGATACGAGGTACTTGGTGGATCTTAATTTCAGTACGTTCAGTTGATTATTTTTTGTTTCAGTAATAAATAGATTCATTGATAAGAGTTTACTGATTTCGAACTATGCAAAATAAACCGTCATGCTTTGCTTTAACTGGTTCGATGTTCCTACACTTTAGATTTCGTTCGATGATGTGGGTTGATTCAATACCATTGGCTTAGTACTTGGCTTACCAGTTCCACTGGCATCTATCTGTTCGCTCACAACATCGCAATCAAATTCTTTAATTCGAACCTCCAGGGAACACTCTATTCTTTGCAAGATATTAGGAATAGAACAGCGCATCAGTGCCTATTTCAAGTAAAATTAATGTAAAAGTTGTATCTATAACTCATAGTCAGCCTTTCCCTCATTTTCAAGACCCCTGAGTAGAATGAATCAGCGACTTTGATTAATTGTGACCCGCGGTGGCACACATTCGATACCAAATTTAGCATTTTTAATGAATTTCTTTCACAGTTTAATATCTCTTCGCTTCTGGGGTATCCCTGCAGACGGAGATGATCTTTAGAAAGTATGGGTGACCATGCAAATTGAGCCGGCTCTATCACAGAAATCAATCTAGAAGTGGAACCGGTTTCAGCGCATGCCAACGAATGATGAATTCAAATGGACCAAAGTCAATTTAATTTGAGACTAGTTGACATGAATTCAAAATGAACCTTTGGAAGAAAAAAGAACCAAACTTGTCTCGTTGTGTTCTGGTAGAGACGAGGAGACATGTTGGGTAAGCGATTACCAAAGTAGAAATGTAGAAAGCGAAAGAAAAACTAATAAAATTAACGTAAACGAGAAAAAAACAGTTTATTCATCAAAAGATAAGAAGAGAATACATAATAGAACAGAAACTTTTTGGATATCATAAAGACAGAGATCCTCTCATCCCGAATTTATTGACGTACGAGATCAGATTTGATAATTCGTTATAGGTTGAAGGTAATTCTGAGGTCGATGTTACCCGACAGCAATAAAAACTTCTTCGCCATTTTGTCTATCAGAAGCTGTTCGACACGACCCAACCCAGTCCACACACGACCAACAGCTGACAATCGCCTTTCAATGCAGGAATATCAAATATATATCCGTTTTCCACACGGCCCATTTGCTCCCCATTCTCCACACCTGAAGTGACCTTTAACTCAACCCATGTCCTTAGAACTGATGTATGATATATGCAACCAAAATGTACATGGTGGCATCATCTTAGATCGGATCTCAGTCATAAACGACAAAACATTCGTCCCATTCAACAAGCTAATCCCTATGTTCTCATCTACCACAGCAACAAACTGGGAGTTTTCTCGAACCATCCCAATAAACAATAATGCCACCCAACTTAGAACTCGGACGCAGAACAGTCTTGCACTAGCAAGTCGAAGTCCATGGCTTTCAACAGAACATCCGCGAAGTAGCAGCATCCGTGGAGTGACACCTTATCTCGATCGCACCCATATACATATCCCAGCTCCCTTGTCAACTCAAATGCTAATGCAAACTTCACTAATGAAGCATTATTGACAACTTGTCCCTACACTCTCTTCCGGTCATCTCCCAATCACTCTAAAATACAATAAAACTGACTGGAACAACTTTATGAATCCTTATCACCTGAAGTACTCAATGCTGAAACCGTCATTAGATGAGTCTCAGAAGGGTGTATCAAACTCAAACATCAACTGACTGACCGATTTTTTGAAATTCCAAAAGGTTCTTACACCTGAGAAGGATTGATGTGCAGGTAGCTGATACCTTTATGGAAAAGGGGGCACCGACCGTAATTCTCTCGAGCTCCTTAGTTTCCAAAGAAAACATGAACGAGAAAATGGACACGTTTCCGTGGAGGAAAGAATTAGGTTTTTGGCCAGGGGGGAGATGTTTCGCGGTAGTTCTTCGAGAAGTCCCTAACAACGCCAAACCAAAAGATGAAGGGGTAGATGTTAAAACTAACCGGCGGACTCGAATCGGCAATTCTAGGCACGAAAGTCCGCAGACTGGCAAAGGTACAAAAAACCACTGACGACGTATAGCAACGCGATGACGATAATGATGAATATGACAAAGTTTAAAAAAATTCCGTGACTAGAACAAACCACAGAAGCATCCAGGTTATACAAAGCTATAGCCAAAGACAAGCCAATATCTTCTGTCTGTCTGAAAAAGGAAAATTTACCGAGAATGAGGAAGACAGGATACATCTGCTTCTCGGAACTCACTTCCCGGGGTCCTACCGCATGGTGGAAGGCATTCTAACTGATACCTCAACAAGGACAGAAAAGGGGAAAAAGTGAATTAGAAACCAGCGAAAGAGATATGCTCGCAACCTAGAGTAAAATGGACAGTGGGAACAATTAAACCACTAAAATCACCCGGAATAGATGACAATTTCCTAGCGCTGATCAAGAGACGGGTTAGGGGGGAGCGGTATGTAGGAAGTTTTGTATCTTCTGACACCCCACTTATCATTTTGAAACAGTCCGTGTAATTTAGATTTCCGCATCACCTGCTCTACATCGATTTCGAAATAACATTCGATAGTGTGAACAGAGAGTGTATATGCCGTGCTCTACACAAGAGGAGCATTGCGGAGAAACTAATTGCTCCTATCAGGATGACATATGAAGGCGCAAAATGCTACGTTCTGCGCCGAGATAAAATCTCAGCCACCGGGATAAAATCTCAGTCACCGGGCTGCGAGGTTCGCCAGGATTCCATACTATTTCTTTCTGTTATCGGTGGCGTAAAGACAATATACCCTTCGTTGATGTCTTGCGAGAAATGAAGATCCATCTTATCATGCGAACAGAGAAAGTGAACATGGCTCTGGATTAAATAAATTCAAGGAAATTAGCGAAGCTAAGGCAACGGCTTGGAAACGGAAGGTAGGCCTAGAATGATGGGAACTAGATGAGGTCACGTCGTGGGAAGACATCCACGATGCAGTTGAAGATTAGGGGCTTTAGTGCTTTGGATCAAAACGTAACGAAGGTAAGACAGACAGGTAAGACAGAAGTAGGTTAAATCGGGTGCAGACAAGGCTGAAAATAGGAAATAACCATTGAATGCAAGGACTTCAACGGGGTCACTTCAACAGCAAGAGTAGTTTGAGAGTAAAATTCTATGAAGGCACACAACTTATCGCTGAAACTACTTACAGGCGAAGTAGAACAATGAAATAAGGAAGGAGTATCGAAGGCGTGGCAATTGTCACAATACGTATTTTAAGGGTTCGAAACTACCACGCAGAGACATGCATTCCCCAAGATTTGTGGTCACTACAAAGGTTCGCCACACTTACTTCGAAGACAGATTTTTGTCGCAGAAATTTACTGCTGCTATCACTAGGAAGCGTTAGATTTTCATGAAATCTTATCTACAACTGACGTGTCTTCATGGCGGAAAAAAATTATAATGCAGAGTTACTCCGATATATGTGAACGAGGTAATAAAAAAAAGAAGAGGAGACGTCCCCAGAGCTGAGTGGAAGTCAGTGGCTAGTTTCTATGACCCAAAGGAACCATGGTGGAGTCTAAATGTCTCCGAAAGCCATTGAAACACAGCGATGACGTGGTCTATCTCATTTACGTAGACATTCATAGTAAACAAAGCTATGATGACCCCAAACAAAAACATTGAGGAATCATCCAAACCAGGGATTGAACACGAGCTTGGGCACGTCGTCAAGGTCTCAACAGCCCTCCAAACACCTGAGCCAAACTAAAAACATTTCTATAAAATTATCGTTTATTTAGGCAACTACTTTAATATAAATGCAGTAATTATAATTCCATTAAATGTAAACCATCATGTGATTGTGAATTTTATTACTAAAAGCTCCCATTGAGGCTAGACGACTGCACGTCAATCGTGCAATTCTCATGGATCGACGGCGTCAGCTTTGGCCACTGCGAAAGGTTCAGACACCGGCAGCGAGCCGGAATCAACAATAACAACGTCTTTCGTAGGCCGGTCACGGCCATCGGTTGAAGTGTTCTCGATCTGCTTGACGACTTTCATGCCGTTCAAAACCTGTTTCCAAAGAAAGAGAAGAAATCAACCCTTCAGGCAACATTGACGGCGGTAAACGACTCGCAGCCGCGAGCCCAAGCATCCATTACCTTTCCGAAGACCACATGACGACCATCAAGCCAACTTGTTTGCTTTACGGTGATGAAGAACTGCGACCCGTTGGTGTCTTTACCGGCGTTGGCCATGCTCAACCAGCCGGCGCCGTAGTGCTTCAGCTTGAAGTTCTCATCTTCGAAGCGCTCGCCGTAGATAGATTCGCCTGCAAAGAGACAGTCGAGTCGTGAGAGCTGCCCCAACAGGCCCAATCGATACCTAGAATCTAATCTCCGCTGCCCTAACGATTTTCACAGTTACATATTTGCCTCATAATTGGCATAATGCCACTGGCTGCGTCTAATAAATTCGCCAGCGCCGACATTATATAAATATGAAAATCAGGGGCAGACTGGCCTGAAGGCGCAATTTACCTCCGGTACCATCGCCGCGAGTGAAGTCGCCTCCCTGGATCATGAAGTCGCGAATGACTCGGTGGAACTTGCTTCCCTTGTAACTGTAAACGACAAAGCGCTCAGTAATTAGAGCAATGAACCGGACCGCAACTAAATTACCCCTTTCCTGCGGGCTTCTCAGCCAATTCCTTGAAGTTCTTGACCGTCTTGGGCACGGTGGCACCGAACAACCCAATCTCGATCCGTCCGGCCTTCTCTCCGCCAATTTCAATGTCGAAATACACCTACGAGGGGGGAATAAAAATAATTCACAGGTCGCCGAGCGTCACTCCCGGTCCAATTGGCTCTGGCGCGACAATTCAGTAGGAAATGGCCAATTGGGGCTAATTCCGTTGAATTAGAAAACACGCCAGAGCCAGTGGACGGAATCGAGTGCGCAAAGTGCCCACCTTGTCGGTGACTTTGGGACCCTTCGAGTCATCAGCAACTGCGACGCCAGCCGCCACGGCCACGACACAAAGAATCGCGAAAAGATTCATCTCTCACGCGAATTTCCGGACACAACAAAATACCACTCTGAGCGCCTCAGCCTCTGTCGAATGCGAATGGGACGCGTACTGCGAACCAGCTCCCAGTTACGATTCACTTTATATGGCGGCGGCTCCTTGCAACCTACCCGGTCTACTGTTACCGTTATGGAAGCTTCACGTTCGCCGTGTTACTGATTTCGCTGAGCAGATTAGGAAGAAGACGTTGACTCTCCACGGTCCTCCCGATTCTTCCACGTAATCAAACACGAAACGAATCAAACAATACCCGGACAGCGGCTTCGTGACTTTTGTCGGTGGCCCGATGATTGTTGAATTTGGAAAATATGCGAGAGGTGAATGGGCGAACGTGGTCATGGCTCCGAGGAGCGGATGAGTTCGGAAAATTGTGGACGTGGTGAAATTTGGGGGAAAATTTGAAATGACTCGATTTTGATGAGGAACTTCATAAACACAAAATTCTAGAGAAAAAAACTTCAATGGAGACGAAGGATTAGAACAAAGAAGGAAGTGTTCCTTCGCGACCAATTATACTTTCATTGCACGCAACAAACTGGAAACTGTTAAAACTGACCAGATGGCTTCGAATATAAGTCGAGTGGAAGCGCCGAAGATGAAAGGCTTATCAAAAAATTCATGGTAGCAAAGCCGTGAAAACAGGCTGATGGAGTTGGTGGAGCTTCTGTATCGAACTTCCTACTTCAGGCGGACATGAAGATGCGAAGTGCCAAGCGGATCGCAGATAACAATTTGCAAAGTGAACTGGGGAAAAACGAAAGGAGGAAAGGGTATCCGAAGAAGATTTCACCCAGGTACTCTCTATGATTCAAAAGAACGCGATGAAGAACAAGGGGTAGCAACGTCCCGCATCGTCAGAAAAACTTTTGCCTGAAATTACGGCGGACACGAAGGATAGAGCCCCGAAAGATAAGGTGGAAGACGAAGGAGGACTAGACCGCCAGTTCTGCATATTAACCCGACGGTAGCAAAACTTTTGTCTTTTGAACGGTTAAGTACCTTGGACTGACGCTTGATTAAAAGATGAACTCTTTCGAACAAATCAAGGCAACAGCGGATAAGGCTCCAGCTGGAGTTTCGGACTTAAGTCGGCTAATGACAAACATTGAGGATCCTACGTCTAACACGCGAGGTCTTCTGATCAGTACAAGGTACTCTGTTCCGCTCTACGGCGCAGATATATGGGCATCTGCGTACGCACGGTCTCTGAACCCGCCGTGATAATGATCGCGAGAGGGTTTCCTGTGGTCCTTCTTGCTAAGGAGTATAAAACCATATACAAGCGCAAGGGAGAATAGCCAAGGGGGGTGGTTGTTTGTGAAGAAGGGCAACGTGCACTAAATAAGTGTTAACTCTCTTGGCAAAATGAGATAAGAGGCAGGTGGACTGCACGGCTCATTAGCCAATTAGCTACATGGCTGAATAGGGAGAATGGTGAGATTGACTATTTGCTTACTCAGCTCCTAATTAGGCATGGCAATTTTCAATCTTACCTGCACAAGATTCTGAAGGCACACTCTCATGGTTGCGTGTTTTACAATGGAATTGTGAACACAGAGGATCTCCATTCAGACAACATTGTCGATAACGCGCACGGAATCCCAAGGCTTTGTGCGTAAAAATTTTCACCTCTGGTTCGTTGGTGATCGACTAATGGTTTAGCGCTAAACGCCAGAAAGTGTCACTCTATGTGCTACTCCTTAAAATCCGCACACACTTCTTTTTCCTACTCTTTTAACGGACATCCCTCATCCTGCTTCCATTCAAGACCTCGAAGTCACTTTCTACAATAAGCTTCGCTTTGACACTCATTGTCTCTAAACCATCAATCGAACAGCAAAATCGTCACGCTTCATAATTCGCTCTTCCCCTGATTTCCATCCAACCCTCCTTAGCTCTTTTCAATTCCCTCGTGAGGAATACACTCGAGTACTGTTCCATGATCTGCACACTCTTACGTAACTGTGATTGTCTTGCGCTTGAAAATGTGCAACGTAAATTCACACGTTCCCTCTTCTTTAAGAAAAGCTTCCCTCGTGTGGACTATCACCCCCGCCCCTGTTTTCTGAACCTTCCTTTCCTATTACAACGTAGATCCTATCTGGATCGTTGCACATTTTTTAAACTTTCCTCGAGTCTGATGGACTACTCCGCCGCTAACGACATCATTTGCCCTCCACAGTCATTTCCAACGTGTCCTTTGCAGAGCTCAAAGTCTACTTTCATTCCCCGATTCCTAGGCTTTGCCGAAATTACAACGCACAAAAGCTTGGTCCTTTTAACTTCTCTACTTTAAGTAGTTTTAAGCATAGGATGATTATTGCTTTCTCCTCCTCCTGAGGACAGTAAATAATTTGAGTTTACTCTGTTTGCTGTCCGTTAAATTAAATAAATGAATGGGAGAAAATACAAGCACATCGAAAATGTATACTTTTACAAAGGAAAAGCATCTAATTGCTGCCTTCAAATTGCTTTCTTTTTCTTTTAAATATATTTTACTAAATTCAAAATAATTAGTTAAAACTACAACCGAGACCCTTTTGCGATACCAATGAAGGTCTAAAATACACCCGCAAATTCTTATTCTATTGAGCAAAAGCGAAACGCAAAATGTCAAAGAACATGCTTGACTAGAGTACGCCGTGCCCGTGCCATAAAATAAGAAATGGCGGTTCTGTCTGACAGGCGAGTGTGAACTGCAGCGCACGTGTTTTCTCAACTGTGATCAACGCGAGCAATTAATCCCGTGTGTTGTGCGTAAATAATCAAATAAAATAATTTTCTAGTTAAAATGAATGCAGAAAAACTGAAGAAACTGCAAGCGCAAGTGCGTATCGGCGGCAAAGGCACACCACGCCGGAAAAAGAAGATCGTCCACTCCACGCCTGCGACAGATGACAAAAAATTGCAGTCGTCATTGAAAAAACTGAGCGTGAACACAATCCCCGGCATCGAGGAGGTGAACATCATCAAAAACGACGGCACCGTCATCCATTTCAACAATCCCAAGGCCCAGGCCTCGTTGCCCACCAACACGTTCGCGATCACAGGCCATGGCGAGAACAAATCGATTTCGGAGATGCTCCCGGGTATTCTGACACAACTGGGCCCCCAGGACATTGCTCACCTGAAAAAACTCGCCAGTGAACTGACCAGCCAAGGAGTGCCGCCCGCCGCCGACGACGACGTCCCGGACCTGGTGGAGAACTTCGAGGAGGTGGCCATCGGAGGCACCGCGACCGCAACGGCGGCAGCAACAGGCGCCGCGGAGCCCGCGAAGAAGGTTGAAGTGGCCGCCGAATGAGCTTAGCGCGGGGAGCTCTTCCCGCCCAAGTCGCACCGTTCAGCCAACAACCATCACACCGCCTGGGATTCGATTGTTATAACAAAATAATGTTGAATATTCTAAGTCTCTTATTCAGTGTTTTAACTCTAGTTTCGTAACTTTATTCGGTTAAATGTAGGATTGCGCCGCGGCGGCCTGCTGCGCGCGCCCGTCCTCCATCTATTCCAAGGGAAAACTTAGTGCAACCGCAGCATTCACAAAACTGAAAATCCGGGACCGTCCCGACCGAGGGGCGGCCGCAATAAAACATTCTCTAATAATTTTAGTGTTTAGGTTTATGTTTCACAAGAGTCAATTCTGGGGAGGAACTGAGGAAGCGTAGGATGTAGATTGTGTAAGGGAGCGGACGTGCTGCCGTGCGAGTCTCGACGACGGCACGGGCAGCGGGGCCGACTATCATTTTGTAAATTGAACGATTGCTGTAGCTCGGCTGGCTTTTTCCGATTAGGGTATTGACTTTTCGTTTTTCGAGGAAAACAATGATATATGGGACAAATAAACTAGTGTTCTAGAAAATACGAATTGAGCGTTTCATTTGAAGGTTGCTGGGGAAGGAGGGAGTGCAGTCTGGCTCTGGGGTGACAACTAGATTCGTGCCTGGTCATAGGTCAGTATTCGCTGTTACGCAAGCTGCGTTATCTAGAATTGAAGGTGTGGAGAGCGGTAACTGTCGACGAAGTTTTGGGATGCATGAATCATTCGAGGTCCGCAATCTTCTCTATTGATATAAATGGAAGCAGAAGACTTAGCAACTGGCGACTGTCGTCGGGGAAACAAGACTTCAATTTCTGCGGATGGTCTGTACTTGGCGGGTTCCAGTCAATCTGTTGGGGAATGCCATCCTCATTTGAAAAGGCTCTTGCCATGAAACCTCACCGGAAATTATCTGGTATCTTAGGGACCGCGATCGCTCCCGGAAGCATATGTTCCGAAAAAAATTCCTGGAGGATGTTCCCGGCCTGGTTATTTACGGTTGGCCCACTTGTGGGGGTTTCACGGCGGTTATCTCCATATCACGGGCAGTGCTTGTGGGACCAAGCGTGCGCTATACCCCTTATTTGCGGCGGAGGTGTTAGATAGGCTTCGCATACGCTGGTAGGAATGCTAAGCCTGCACCCAGTATAATAGGAACCAGTACCGCTGTGCAAGTCATTGCGGAATTTGAGACTGCGGGATTATGCCTACCAGGACCTTGTTACATTCTTCCAGATAAAAATATAAATGGGTATCACTTGTAACTTTCCTCCTGCTCGTCGCGATAGGCAAGAATGATTCTTCATTTAGTCATCCTTCAAACAATTTTTGTTTAGGGATTGAGGAGTACTATGTCTGCATCCAGTTGATGTCGGACCGTGCCAAATGGAGAGCAACTTGCTGCAACCCTTTATGGTCCACGGACTCCCCTTTTTGGGTTTAACACCCAAAGTTCAAAAATTAAAAGAACGACGAAGACGGCTACGGTTTCATAGGCACGCTGCTCCCAGGACAGAAGTGAGGCAGCATTGCCTCTGCCCTGGTACGAAACCGTATATCGTCCTCCCTGGATAGCAAAAGGTGATAACAGGATCACAAGCCAAATTGGAACAGCATACACCGAGGGCTCTTCGAGCTACTGGGCTGGAACAAACCGTGGCAGATGGACTAATGGTCTGCAGCTTCCACTGCCTTCGAGCGGGGTGCAGTGAGCACCAGCCATAGTACTCCTGGCCAAAGATCGATCTCACGGGCCATAAACAACGAAACCCTTATGACGTGGCCAGGAGTCACTTACGTGTGGCCCTGGCGGAACAGACGGGACTCATCGCCGGCTTCGATTCCTCTCAGGTGGTCCGTGGGTTCTATGTTCTTGCATGCGAGGACCAATACTCCAGGGGCTTTCTCGGTTCGAAGGGTCGATATACGCGGGAGGTTATAAAGCTCAATTCCTTCTTATACGACGAGATCCCCGGTCGCTAGCATCTAAATGCCGAAGATCCGCTCGAAAAATGGACCAGTCCCTGCACCTTCAAAACCCCAGAAATCTCATGGATGAGTGGGCGATTATTAAAGAGGAGAAATCCCGAATAGCCAACGTTTTCTGCTTTGTATAAACGGAGAGTGTCTGGAGAGGCAGATTACAAAGCCCTGTTCGGAGTCAGGAATGCAAAGGTGAAAGTGTTACGAGCCGCGAAGCCGGACCACGACCTGGATTCGGTCAAGCCGCCAAAGAGCTGTTAGAGGAGATGAAGATGGACGATCCAACGGAAACTGACGAAACCCACGCAAGTAGATCATGCCGACAATAGCGCAGATGAATCTACAGCACTCGAAGTGACCTCAGCTACTCTACTGGTTTTCCTCATAAAGGAAGACATCGATGTCCACTAATATAGAAGCCTCGAATTGGAGGTGACCGAAAGTTCAAAGGGCTCCAAAGCAAATATCATAATTTATTCCACAGCACAAGAGATGCTGATCGGGAAAGACCTAGAACATGTATCCTCCATGTATGTCTGCACGCTTTTTTGTGTCCAGACCTGAGTTCCAATGACCTAGTCGTGGTCAAACTGGAATAGATGAGAGCGAAGAACGTGTACCTCCTCGATTTACATGGCTCACGACTTGCCAGCTCCTCAGAAGAACTGTAATATTTCATGTCCAGAATTACGGCAAAGACGACTAATTTGTTGATAGGATGCGACGCCAATGCAACGCGTGCGCTTTGGGACAGCTCGGAAATCAACGAAAGAAGCGAGACAGCGAGAAGTAGAGAGAGTAGTGCAAGAGGGCGAAGTCTATTACAAGCTTTTGTCCAGTTGGATCTAGTTTTGGCAAATGAAGGTCATGCAAGCACCTTTCAGCCCTGCTCTGGTACGTGGTATGTACTGCGATCACCAGGCAATCATCTTTGAATTGAGGAGGGAGCCACAGGGCAGGCTGGTCTGCAAAAACCATTGGACGAGGGAAAATTCTTAGAAGTGTGGCTAGGCCAACCTACTAAGGTAGGCGATACCACGGAGAGAGCTCTCCATGTCACACAATGCACCGCCAAGGCAACTACTGCTGGAATAGTGAACTAGCCAGCCTTCAGACGAACGAACTATTGAAAATCTGTAGCAAAATAGGTGATAATAAACCTCCGGGCCTGGAGGGCATACCGAAAAGAGCTCGTAAGCTCGCCGTAAAATCCAGACTGGATATGTTGGCTGAATTATGAAGAATAAACACTCCGATGCGCAAATTAGTAAGTTTGGCATGACATACAAATTGGATAAAAGTCGTTCTCTGGAAAACGCATTCGAAACTGCCTGCTAAATTCAACAAGAAGACATTGCCACTGTGGTGGAATGAAGTTCTCTCCAGCCTCAGGAAGCTGACCAGAGAGGTCTCCAGCATTTGCTGCAGGCACAAATATTGGCAGCCATACAAGCACTGCCTGAAGAAATACAAGTTGGCCATCAAGATTGCCAAGAGCCGGTCCTGGTTAGACTATTGTCAGAACATTGAAAGCACCAGCGAATCTGCGTGACTCAATAGTGTCTTAAAGACTGGCCACGGAAATGCTGGTTCAAACCTAAGTCAGAGCCTTGCTTGGAGAAACAGCAAGAATGGGTTATACCTTGACTTGTACGTGATTTTCATACCAAAAGCGAGCAGGCGCGAAAATGATTCCACGAAGGACTTTCGATCAATCAACATCGCCTCTTTCGTGTTGAAGATCCTAGGGTGCGTCTTGGACATCCGTTATGAGTGACATAATGGCAGGAGCTTTAGGAAAGGTGTGCCTGTGAGCTGCGGACTGGGCATAACTTCAATCAAAACGGAGTTGATGCTATTCACCACCAAAGGTACTCGAATTGCACCCTCTTCACATAGAAGTAACGGTTAAGTACGTACGTTGTATTACCTCCTACGTCAACAAGAGTCCGTCTCCGACAGGCGATGCTTCTCTAGATTCACTCAGCTGCAATACATTCCATCCTAACTCACGGTTCTATTGTGTTTCGGCAGGCACTGAGCAAAAAGTACAACAGAACGAAACTTGATAGGATTCAAGGAATCACGTATGCAGGTACTACTGGGGGTTTGCAGTTCTTCCCGGAAAATGTTCTCAACGTATTCCTGCAAGTCTTCCCCGAAACCTCCACATTAAATACATTGTTGCGTACAGTGCTTTCTACGCATTACGATCACAGTAACATCCTAGACGATGTACTTGGGGAACTCTGGGCATTCCCCACAGACTATGCCATACCTAAGCCGAACTTCGCGAGAAACTTTGCTGTATACTTTCCAGTCAGGGCAGAGTGGACAACCAACGACGTGAACTTCACGAGAAACTTTGCTGTGAACTTTCCAGCCAGGGCAGAGTGGACGACCAAAGACGTGAAGCAAGGTTACGACGATCGGGAGTTTTCTGGAATACACACAGTGAAGTCAAGTCGTATGGTCTTCCAAGGTTCGCCAGTGTATCCCAAGCGGAAGTACTGGCGAAAGTGGAAACCAACGCCCAAGCGCAACATAGCCATTTTGATCGACAGCCAAGCGGCTATTAAGACCTTGTCCTCAGCAGCGACATCCTTCCCTGGTTGCACAGTGCAGAATCACGCTAAATAGTCTGGACGGCACTCGTAAGGTGATCCTTCTTTGTGTTTCCGATCAAAGAAACGTAGTGGTAAATGAGTGGGGTGACGGGTCGGCCTGGCAGGCTTTACCCTTGGCAGTCCCGTAGTGGACGCAGTCTGTGTCCCGCCGGTGATTATTAGGGGTGGAATCTACTAGCAAAACTAAGCAGTCACTGACTTCAGATGAGGAAGGCTCACCACCTGCGCTAAGTCAAGGAGGTTTTGGCCCGCCTATAACAAGACCCGATCGCCAAAGCTTACGTGCAAATCCATACAAGTTGGTCTGCACGGAGCACTAGGTCTATAGAGGACCATGTCGCCAATCTCCGGATATCCTACAATTCGCATTACCGAAGTTGCGGAGAAGAGGGAAAATTCCTCAATGGCCCAGCTCTAGTCACAGCCAGGCTACGGACACCATTTTTTGAGGACCCCAGAGAGATCTCTAATTACAGGGTGGAAGCGCTGCTTTCCTTCGTGAATGCAAAGGGTGGCTCTGAAGATCGGAGCAGGCTGGACGCTGCCCCGTTGCTCTTACCACAGAAGTCACGGCCTTAGGAGTTTGTGGTATCAAAACGGTGGACCACAGCGTTAATAGGGCTACTCGGAACAACCACTGATAATACAATAGTGCTCAAATAAGCGCCCAAAAAACTAGTCCAGGAATCGGGAAAGGTAAGTATTTATTCCTGATACCCTAACGAAGCTGAGAGTGTTCATTTGGTAGAATCAGCAACAAATGTTAGCCGGGATTGTGTTTATTGAAGGTTTTAATTGTTAATTGCCTAAAAAACAAGTGAAAAGTTTTCTTTAAGTTTCCAGCTAGCATAAACGTGTAAAATTTGCTTAAAGGAAATGCGTCCGCGTTTATCTGACTTCCGACTTTCTTTTGTTTATAGATGGATTTCGACTCACCTTTGCGAATCCAATATTCAACGGTTTCCCAGCGGCCGGAACTCACTTTATCTCACTAATCACTTATCACTAACTTTTGCACTTTTCACCACCACTTTTCGCTAGTCTTATTTACAGCTTTAAACTCTAAACTTTCACTTTTAAGTAAACAAATCAAAAACCACTAATCATCATCCTTTTACTACCGCCAAATTCCAATTGGATCAAACCGCGTCCCGTTGAACCTTGGCGAATTCGCTTTAAAAAAATAACCATAAAATCTTGCCATAATTACAGCAGATCGCACAATTAACGACGGTGGCGACGCAATTCGCTAATCCCTGCGTTTATAGGAAGCGGTAAACAGCTGTGTGCAGTCAGAAGTTGGCCACGAAGTGATTTGTCAAATATTTTTGTTTCCTTGGGTTTTTTTACAATTGTATGTTGTTTAGTAGGAAAATTTTAAGTAAGCGGAATACATTCAGGTGATTTGCTGTTGATTGTCGATTCTGGAAAATATTAGAAAGCATTTAACGTTATTATTAATTTATTCGGGAAGCGGACGCTGGAAATAGAGCGAGTCAAAAAACGCAAGTGAAATTTCGATTTCTTCCCGAGTTTCAATTTTTTTCGAGAGCAAGCGAAATCGTCGGGAAAATTTTTTTTTTGTTCATTGTTTTATCTCCCTTAATCTAGAATAATCTTACTAGCCAATGAGTTACTGGTAGAATCGCTGTGTTACCTCTTTTACCGCATAGTCACCGGGACGAAAGGATTATTAACTTGCATTTAGTGTGGCATAACGTAAACCTCTCAACATGCTGGGATGTCGTAAAGTTTCTCATGTCTTCCCTTTGCCGTTCTGATTCTTACAGCAACTAATACAGAGGACAACAGGAAACAATGGACCCGGAGAAGTCAAGCAATAGCTCGTTCGAGGATCTGTCGAATTTGAATGAGGTTGAGACGAAAATCACAGAAGGGAAGGAGCGCTCGGACAGCATGGCGGGAGCTGACAGTTCCGCCTCCGCCGAGGAGGAAGTCCTCGATATTATCGGCAACGGGCAGTTGTTGAAGAAAGTTATTAAGGCGTCGGACTCAGAGTGCCAGCCGACTCGCGGTGATCTTGTGCGCGTAACTTATGTCGGGAAATTAGATGACGGCATGGTCGTGGAGAATGAAGTGGACTTTGAAATCCATGTTGGCGATGTTGAGGTTTGTTTGTTGCTCTAGGTCAGTGGTGCGGAACAAGTTCTAATGAGGTATGCTTGCCGTGGTAACGCGGTCCTGTTGCAGGTTGTCCAAGGTTTAGATATGGCCATTCCATTGATGAAGGTTGGGGAGGTTGCTGAGGTGTCGGTCGATTCCCGGTTTGCGTACGGTGCATTAGGTTTAAAAAATGATCAAAATCCAACTTTTTCAATTCCTCCAAATGCTAAGGTGAGTATACATTCCCTGCAGATTTATGTCTAGGTTGCATTATTCTTACAAATGCTTTATGCAACTAGTTAGATCAACTCATTGCTAGGTAAGTCAACAAGATTGAGAAAATTCAGAATCACCAAGTTACCAGGAATAACGAATCGAGTTCCGCCTCCTATTGATCAGATGACTGGTCAACCCCGAGTCGAATCATAAACCACCATATTCACACAGGTTTACTGATCGGAATCATGATACAGTTCATCGTCGGTAAAACGGCCTTTCGCGGCCAAGGGAATAACCTATACAGTCAATTTCCCGCAGGTCTTCCAATGCTTTGAGGTTTCTTTGTCTATGTCAGGGGGTTTCAGTGTCATCACGCTTGAAGCAATGCAAAGAAGGAGCTTATAGCAACAAGGGAAAAACAAATACATATATTCATGATGGAACCAGGATTCAGATTAACGCAAGGCCGAGAACTAATATTTAACTACCTCTACCAAAGCACCATCAATCATCAAATAGACTTTAGTGAGTCATCAGCTCTTCTTGGATATGAATACCGATCTCTGTCATTGTGGACTGCTTGGTTACTATGTTGAAGCTATTTATTCGCGATAGGTTCTGATATTGTTTCATTAGGGACGATCGTTTTAGTAGATAAATTGCTCATGAACACGTTGAGTGCGGTGGTCAATAAATCGGACCGATCTCATTGTGCGGACGACGCATTGTTGATACTCTTTTTCATTGCGTTCGAAGCCTAAGTTCCCTGCTATAGAACGCCATCCCCACATATTCGAGGAGGGCAATCAGACCCGAGTATGGGTGGGACTCATTTAAAGTGCTTCTTTTCATGAAGCCGCACCGTAAATTGTCTGGTACCACGAGGACCGGTCTGACCCCGGTTATTAGCGATCTCGTCTAAAGTGTTTCTTTACACAAAGCCTCAACGGAAGTTACCTGGTACCATGGGGATCGGGATGACTCTTGGCCTGGTTATTTGCGGTGAGCCCCCTTGTGGGGGTTTCATTGTGGTTGCGGGTGTGCCCATATTGCGAGCAGAACTCCCTGAGGGATTGCGGGTGCCGTATCACTTAGTTACGCAAAAGTGTCAGGCGGGCTCGCATCCACTGGTATGAATGCTGAGCCTGTACCCAGTATAAGGTAGTACCGGCGGGGCAAGATTGTGGTCGCCGAATCTAACCGTTTCTAAAGAGGGCCGCGGAATTATGCCTATCCGTCGCTTCGAAAACTATGATTTCTATATTGATCACCGTTCACGTGTAGAAAGCCAGAATACTTTGATGAGTGGCAATGTCAAACGCAGGAACACCTTGCTTCGATATTAGGAGTTACTCGCCAAACCATTTTCAAGCGTTGTGAATGATTCAAACGCAAGGAACTTGTGTTCCTTATGATTTGAAGACAAGCGGTATAGATAACTGCTCCAGCAGCAAAAAGGAAGGGTTTTATTCATCACATCATGACCAGCCAACCAAGTTCTTCATTTGAGATAGTGTCAGGCCAGCGCACTCCAATGATATGACGCAGACAGGTTTGGCAAAGCTTGGGTAAAAGTAAAGTAAACTTTCCATGTGCTACTTTCATATAACAATAATATATCTCATGTACAGAAAGAGCACTAGCGCAGAACAGTCTCAACTTGATCTTGGTGTTGAAATAAAAGCATTCGCAGATTTTAGAAAGGGCCGCGAAAGCGGATCTAACGCTGTTAATGCGTCAGGCAACATCCAGTTCGGTGCCATCTTCCGCATAAACCACGCTTTCTAAATATGTAAATTGATGGATGCTTTCGATGCACTGCCCATTAATGCAGATTGGGAGAGTGCATTGACCCGTCAGACTGAGAATCTTAGTTTTGTTAGCGTTTATCATCATCATATGTCGCTCTGATAATAGCTATTAGTTTGTCTGGAATGCCCCTCTTGCGAAGAGCACTCCAGATACACTCCCTGTTCACTCTATCAAAAGCTTTCTTCAAATCGATGAAGAGCAGGTGCAGTGAAGATTTAAACTCTGCACACTGTTCCAAAATTATCTGTATCATCTGCATGTGCCAATGCAAGAGGATACCGAGCGCAATCCAGCCTGGTCTCTGTCGATCAAGCTTTCGGAATGTTCTTCGATGCGTTCAAGAATTATTTAAGCTATTATCTTTGCAACAACAGGGAACACGCAGACACTACTCCAATTGTTACGCACAAAACGGTCGATGTTGAACTTAATTGGCCGCAGATCCCCAACCCTACAAGAAGTGGCGGACGCAACACACAAGCTAGCTCTTGTTCTAGAATTTATAATGGATAAAATAATGAGGAAAGTAAATCACAAACAAAGCCCGTGTTAGTTTCTACAATAATCAGGAATCTTTAGATTGTGCCATTCGAAAAACTCATGATATACCTGATTGAGGAGTCTTAACAGATCTGTCTTCGACAAGAAGGAGTGGGGGTCTGAGTTGGAGGTGACTTCAATTCTAAGGTAATGCCTGATAATAGCGGCGAGAACGTGGCACGCAATTCTCAACATCGGATCCTCGCCAACGCCCGGCACCCAGGCTGCAAAGAGAGCATTCCCGACGGAATCTTTGTATCGGAATCAGTATTGTAGTTGGTGGGCAGCTAGCGAGTTCTTGAAGAATTCCTGGCGAGCAACCATCAATACATCGCGTTCAAAATGGTTGATGCATCTTTTAGCATGCACCAGTCAGGTGCTGGGAAGAGGCATGCACCATTATGACAGGAAACAGATTTTGCAACTCGCTGCTAGTAGGGGGATCCGTGGAGACTGGTAATAAACTGATAATCCGAAAAATCGAGGCCCTGCGGAAACCCTTTTCACATAATGTCAAACCAAATAGACCGATTTCTTCGGAAATTGTTGTTGGACTGATGACAAAAGCGTGGTAGGCGCTGGGGATTGTCCACTTTTTCTTGTCGTCGGAAGGGGACAAGACTATTGAATTTCGTTGAAGAGAGATCCACTCCGCTCATCGAGCTGGGGCACTCATAATTGATCTCGACGAGTAGTGTTCCTCGTAACCTTTGATGTGAGAAATACCTTCGGATTTCGGTCCTTCGGGCACACATTGTTTCGTTATATTTCTTTGCTAGATACTTGAAGCCTGCTAGTTGTTGCCTGGTTCACACCATAGAAGTTGCGCGTTGGCCTTTTTCTGAGACGTAGCCTACAAAATTTTTACATTACGCTCCCAATCGTAATACTAGTTTCGCAGGTAAAATATCTCATTGTAGCCTCGTTATATCTCCATGCTTTATATCTATACATCTTTACTACCTTGTAGGATCGTATTTAGAGGAAATTACATGTTTAAAACCAGGCATGTCTCTCCATTTGCAGATAACATATAATATAGAACTCCTGGAATGTAAACAAGAAGATGAGGCTGACCTTAAATCCTTTGCTTTACGTAAGAAAATGGGGTAAGAACTTTGGATTGCCCATCACTAACCAGTAGCCATTAAATATCTATTCAACACAGGAATCGTAAACGGGAACGGGCAAACTTTTGGTACAATCGCAACGAATTCAACATTGCAATTCAAATTTACAGGCGCGCTTTGGAATATTTAGATGATACTGACGGTGGGATATCTTTGGGTCACGAAAGTGAGGTAGGTGTACAAAGTTCAATAGGGTCGTGAAAGTAGTTATGATATTGTAATCTTTAATTTAACTTCCAGCTAACCAATGCTGAGCTACAAGAGTTGCTTGAGGATCGATTAGTTGTGTATAATAATTTAGCAATGGCACAAATTAAAATTTCAGCATATGACGCTGCATTGAAGTCAGTTGAGCATGTTTTGAGATGTCAGCCGAACAATTCTAAAGCGCTCTTTAGGAAAGGAAGGGTAAGTTAGATTTTTAAGCGCGCGCATAGGCATAGGTTATTTGGGTATGCTGCCTTTCAATAAATTATTATTTACCAGAAATACCGCCTTCTCCACAAAAACCACTAATTTGATCTCAATGTTCTCATTTAATTAGATTTTGGACGCTAAAGGTGATACAAAAGGAGCCATTGCTCTTCTACAAAAAGCCGCAACATTAGAGCCAGACAGTAAATCCATACAACAGGTTAGTGAACCGAACTTGCTCTCTACAATATTCCAATCTTCCAAGTTGCGTTCGTTGGTTATTTTACATATACAAATTTTAGGACTTAGCTAAACTCATCATAAAATCCCGTAGAGAAGAGCGAAATGAAAAGGAAATGTATCAGAAAATGCTTGGACAGGCGAAAAAATTTGAACAGAAAAATAAAAAGTCTGAAAACAGTAGCAACGACATTCCAAAGGTGAGAAGATTAGCCTTCAAGCCACGCCCTTTTTTCAGGGATAAAGGCTCGAAACGGTCTAAATACTTATTTCAATTTCTCTTCCGAATTACAGTTAAAACTTCTCGGATATCTGATGGGTTCGATTCTAATAGGAGTGGCCGGCGTAGCAATGTACAGATACAAATATTAAAATGCGTTTATATTCGAAAAAAAAAATATTCTTTTTTATAATTTAAAGTGGAAACTTTCAGTTTAACTGGTTACATTCATATTTTGTTTTTTTTTTTTTTTTTATAATTTCGCTTAAGTAGTTATCTAGGATGTGGCAATCTTTTTGTTCTTTTTTATATAAGCTTCAGATTTTGTTAAATTGGTGTTTTTTATTGCTGTTGTCATCCTTACGTTTTCCTGTTGAATGTTTCGCGCTGTTGTATCATTTTACGCGTCAATCAGTTGATCGAATTTCATTTGCAGATTAAATCCTTATAACAGGAAGATGATTTGGGAATCATTGCGATCAGATGCAATAGTTGACTATGTGCAAGTGATTTTCGACAAGAAACAACAAATTTCCAAATATTTATATAGTCTTTTGTATCCGTCACGATCATAAAGAATTAAGATAAATTTAATATGTACACAATAGGGATTTTATTTGTACATATTTTTTGATTTTCTTGATTTGTTCATTTGTCTTTTTTTTTGCGTTTTTGCGAAACCTTGGACGGCATGATTTGGGTTATAAAAAATTATTTTGCTACTTTGACTGAAGCAACTTTGTTTTTCTTCTTTGAAAAAAGATGGATATATTTGAATGCCTTTGAAGAGATGATATTTTTGTGATGAATTCCCGAATATTAGCCATTTGGAAATAAAGTTTGATGCAGATAGATATACATATAGCATTAATAGATGAGATGGTTTTTGATGCTTTCATTATTTTGAATCGGATTGTGGGGTGACATTGAGCCTATTGATTCTTCGTTTTTTGTACAAAATGCACGATTCCAGCCTTAACATAGGACATTTGGACGGTTACTCCACAACGAGGGCCCCATGTTTATATTGCGTAATCAGCTAAATAGTCGAAACAACGAGGCCCTCAGAATTTAATCCTAAGTTCAACCGCATGTTTGAAAAATTCTGCACAGAGCAAACTTTGTTCTAGTAAATGATGGAAAGCGCCGTAACAACAGTTAACAGTTAACAAACTTGCGCGCAGAGAAATACTTTATACTATTTCTTTTGATGTGTGAATTAGGGGACAACTCATCAATAACCGAGAATGTTAATGGCATACCATACGCCATCGTAATTTTTTTCTTATAGATGGATTTCGAAATCTCCATAACAGACTGCTGCGTGGTAATGATCATAAAGTATTGCATCGCGGAGAGGCTCTGGTCGACAGCAGTACGTTTAGATCAATCCGATGCGCTTTTCGAGCTCCTTGCAGCCTTTGGATCGCGGCTATTTTGTTATTTACTCCGAATTGGCTTGTGGTTGTGCGAAGTCTAGATTGAGAGCCTCGAAAACCTTATTTTATTGACAAATTTTCGAACCTCAAGTGTCATGAGGTATTCCGTCCAATTCGGAGCGATGTAGTTAATTAATAGAACCATCGTGTCCCGTTGATAACTTGTGTCAAGTGGTGATTTGATTCTCCCGTGTTTTCGTTCAACCCACTTCTCAATCCCCGTGTGTGGATCTCTTCTTCTCTGCGCATCATCCGCTAGAAAATCCAAACGATTATTCCATTGATAGCGCACACTGCCTGCGCTGCACACCCTCAGGGCGATTGGCCTGTGTGCCGAACTCGTCCTCCTTCAGTTTACAGAATTGTCCATGCTCCTGCCCAAATAAGAGCCGCGTGTAGCAGATGGGAGGCAGCATGCAACTATCGTCGCTATCCCTTGACTGTAATGTCGCAGCAGTGGATTATTCCCCCAACCCTGTATTTAATACTGCAAAAAGTCTGGAGAAATAGCTATTTTAAGGGCTAGTAAATCACTACCAGTTGGGCTCACCGACGGAGCTGCCGGTTGTTTATGTTGGGGGTTGGAGGTAGAGGTGCCAATGCTGATGTCAACATAATGAAGCACCAGTTCGGATATCTTTCACCTGGCTGGTAGGGAATATGATCGATTGAATCAAACTGTTCAAACTGATGAAGGTCAAACATAATATGCATGAGGTCATTAAGAGGTTAATCAGGAGTATAATGTTCCCGTATAAAAATGCAAGGGTCAAGACAAGGGGCGAGGATCAGAACAAGGTTTCAAACGCCTATGGGACGAAAATTACAACCATAAGTTTATTGGTAGCCCTGAAACTGTTGACTAGTAGAGCAAGAACAGGCTGAGTCGTTTGGCAATTCAGAGAGGAAAGTGACATTTAAGTGGTACCTTTGACTGTTGCAAATACTTATTGAAGGGAAGTATAGCTGATTCTGAATGTATGCTTGGGAGAAGGAAGATTTCGGAGGCCCACATTCCATAAGCAACAGCAGATGTAACGTATTAAATCAACTATCGCAAGGGATCATCGAACCTTCCTCGATAAACCAAGCCATTTAAGAAATGATGAGAGTTCCTAGAAGTAGGTATTACAATTACAACAACAATCAGATACTTTTCTTCAGATCGGAAGAGGGATATGTAACGTTGTTGTAGACTTACCTCTTGCACAGCATTAAGTGTGAAAATATTGAAACCCAGTCTCATTAAAACCTGAGACTATGTCGATGCTCTATATTCCACAAAGGAGTGAATAGGAGCTATTCATACATATAATAGAAAGCTTTTCCATTGATGGGGTGCTAGAATGCCAGACTAGGCTGTCAAATCATTTAACGGGTATAAGTTTGTAGCAGCGCAATTAGGAAGCCATAGTCTCCAGTAAAGGCAGTATGAACAAAGGGATACCTAATGTGCATTAGGATGCAGTGTCAACACGGCGTGTATTAATTAGTATGAACTTTCGATGGAGCTAGCTAACCAAAGGAAGGTCGAGTTTCAGCAAGAGACAAAGCAAGAAGAAATCTCCGGAGTATGCTTAAGCACGCAATATGCGCAGAGATGTTTTAAAGAACTTCTTATGCGGATATTTGAATCTTCGGGGGATAGCTTTGAGCTATTTGAATATCCATATTGTCTTAAATGGTATGGTCATGTATTCGCGCAGACCAGAAAGTCGACCGAAACAACGATGGCTTGGTACGCTAGATGGTGATTTGAAAGCCTCTTTACTACACAGAACAAAGCTTATGGACGACTAGAAAAATTGCGAATTCAATCCAGACGAACCGTCATGATACCAAATTGAGAAGCGGAAGTGTGGATACCGAAGCTCCCGAGTTACAGGTCATATTTAAAAGAGCCCCTTAAACTCTTCCAAAACCAGGTCTCGGTAGTTTATAAGCGACTTTGATACATGCGTGATGAAAAAACTTTCCCCCGTGGAAGATGATACTGATTTTGTTGCGGAGCCCCAATAAAAATTTAAGAGGTTTATTATTATACCGTTCCTTCAAACATGCCATGACAACTTTGGGCATTTGATCGCGCCAACTGGAATCGAATCGAATAAAAGCTAGTGCCCATGGTTCTTTGGCTCCGGAGTTTTCAAAAGGATACTTTACTACGAAGCGGATGACGCACCTATAGAGGCTGTGTCAAAGTAGGGTTCCCACAGAAATTGATGTTGTTTCTTCTCCTATAGAATGTACATAATACATACAATGTGCATTTCGTGTTTTATAATTAGATGTGCTGATCAACTGGCTATGTATGATTGCAGTCATTAAATTATCAGAAAATGCTAAAGTGTACGCTTATTAAGTCATCGGCCCCACAAAAAAGCGATTAAAGACGACCGAGTCTGACTTAACAGAACAGACCCTCTTATCAAATATCGAAGGTAAGAATAGTGCATACAGCAAGAACAAATTAAGTTTCTAGACATCATGGAATTTGATCGCGAATGGTACGAAGTAACTTACTGGCTACGCGTGGCGAAAAACATTAGAGTGGATTCTGCGCCTGTGACTTATGTATTTTATATGTTGATAGCGCTTAGATAATTTTCTTGTGCCAGAGATTAAGGAACGGTGTACATGTGCGATGCTTTTCTTGTATCATATAAATTTAAGTAATGCGCCAGAAGACCCCTTGTATGAAGTTTTCCTCGATTTGAAGGTCATAATTGAGGGGAAGTTCATTCCAGTTTTGAATACGACACTACTCCGAGGAGGAGGCATCGTTGTATGAGAAATGGAAAAAAAGGAACCTAATCTGCCGCTCTATGGTACTTAGGATGAAGAAATTCATGATAAGTAATAAAATACTATATTTATTTCATTGTAAAGACTTTTGCTTTTTATCATTCCTTTATTAAGTTGAGGTTTTTTGTGTTGATTTCTATTTTACATTGTCCTGACTAACACAACCCCGGCGATAGTCTTCTATATGCATTCAAGGATTAAATTTGCGCCTAAAGGATCATTACGCCATTATTTTTGTCCTGTATTGCTTAAAGTGGCTTTTGCAAATTGAAAGTTATTATTCTGACCGCAAGTTCATATACATTACTGTACCAATATTTCTATCATATATTGTAATCTTCAATCTCAACTTCTTGCTGTCAACTTGACATTACTTACGTATAAGGTTATGTGTTTCAGTGTTCTTAAGCGCCAAATGTATATTGTTTTGAACTTAATTTTTACAATTTATGAGTTATGAACTCTCAGAATATTCGTTTGAGTTTTGGTGATTTAAGAAATTTATCTCAAGATGAGTTCCAAATATTGCCGTCAAATCGGATTTTGCAGATTTGTATTATATCCTTTTGAAATTAGGTGTTTAAGGATAGTGAGTGGTGTAAACAATGATTTGGTTTTGGCAATCAAACCACTAGCTTTCTGCTTGAATTTGTGATGTCTTCAAATTATCGTCATACAAAAAGATGCAATGAAGCTAAGCCACCAAGGTACATAGGTGGGTATCAGTGGTCATTTAGAGGAGTACAAATAGCGCTGCGATGCGCCGTTTTGATGCCACAAAGTCTTAAGACCTTGACTGCTGTAGGAAGGACACGGGAATTAGAATCCAGTCGGTCCAGAACTTTAGATCCAGCCCATAGTGTTTACGAAGGGTGGCAGCACCCACCCTGCAACCAGATATTTCGTTTGGGGTCTCCTGGTGTCCGTAGTTTAGTTCTAGCTAGGGTTGGGCGTTAGCTATCTCATAGCAGCGACTGTTAAGTAGTGCAAGATCCCACGCCTGGGGGTCTGTTAAGAGCGGAGCCTCGTGTAACTAGTTCGTTGAGTTGCTCATTCTATGTCTCTATGATCAGAAATCCGGAGGAAGGTGACTGTGCGTGCTAACCAATTGCAGAAAGTGCACCTAAAAGTGTTCAATATTGTGATATCCCACAACTAAATATATAAAAGGGTGCGATTCTTCGACAATTGATTGGCAAGCTAATCCAATTTAACGCATTGTTTTGTTTCTTATTTTTACTTTTAATAAAGTTGAATTCCTTAACTTCCATTTTACGATGCTTTAGTAGCAAACAAGCACGATGAACAAGATGTAGTGAATTTTACTTTGAGAACGATGTCTGCTCAGGATAGACTAAGGGAGGCCAACACCCATTATCTGCAAACATTCATGACCTATTTGCAAGACTATGTTATAAAGGTGAGTACTTTCAATTCGAAAATAAAAAAATAAGGTTACTTTGAAAAACCTGTATTTTATTAAAAGAAAGCTATTAAAAGGAAAGGTTTGTAAAATTACAAAATAAGCACTGAAGAAGGGCACATGTTGTGTCCGGGACATGTGTTTGCTACCTCAACATAAATAAAATTCTATAGTTTAATCGGAAACCTTTCCTTTTAATAATTTTCTTTTAAACGGAACTATAATAAACTAAGGAACTATTTTTATAAAACTGTATTTTATTACTTCGTCAAAACCATAAACCTGCAAATGCATTATTTCATGAACGCGTTTGTAAAAATGTGGAATTGGAATAGCCAATATTGGGTGTTTCGTTAGCTCAATTTGGTATATTGTAAGTAATTATAGAAATCCGAGGTTTTTCCCAGAGAGTGGAATAAGGGGATGATGATTAAACTTCCGAAAAAGAGCACCCGTTTTGAGTCAGACAATTATAGAGGTTTTTCTATCTGCCGTTGCAAAGATAATAGCTAAAATATTCCTGGAGCGCATCGAGAAACACCTCGAATACTTGATCGACAGAGAGCGGAGTGGTTTCCACTCTGCATTGACCACATAAACATTCTGCGGATCGTTTCGAAGCGGCGCACGGAGTTTAAATCTCCGCTCCATCTTTCGATAGCGTCAGCACGGAGTGTATCTGGAGTGCCCTATGTAGAGAGGCATTCCGGATAAACTAATAGTTATTATCAGAGTAACGGTGATTTACCCAGAGGACGTAGAGTTCAATGGAGGTTGACATCTTTCCCCAAACACCTCGATCACACGGATGCCATCTGTTTGCTCTCTTTTTGGGTCACGGACAGGTAGATTTGGACTGAAGATAAACACCAAGAAAATTAAGGTTGTCAGTCTGACGGGTCTTCGCACTCTCCTTATATGCATTAATAGGTACAGTATCGAAAGCGTCGATCAGTTTGTACATCTAGGAAGCGCCGATGGTGGCCCCGACCTGGATGTTTCCCGACTCAGTAATAGTACTAGATCCGCTTTCGCTGCCTTGTTTAAAATCTGGATATGCAGTTATCTTAACACCAAAATCAAGTTGAGATTGTTTTGTGCTAATGTTCCTTCTATGTTACTATATGGGGGCAGCACATAAAAAGTGAACCCCACTGTTATTTAAAAGCTGCAAATCTGCGTTAACACTTGTCTGCGGGCTGTATGATCGGAAGTGCCAGTGAATATGTCACTCATTAAGGAAGGGCGACAACTCCATTGATAGCTACACCATGCAGTGGAAACCACCACTGAATTCAAGCTTCTGCAACTCCCATTTTGAATAAGATTTTTGTCATGTACCGTTATTTCGAAGTTTCTTAACATTTGCAACTATATATTTAATAAATTGTAGAATCCATCAACTGCCATTCACAACAAATTTTCACATTCCAGATAGTATCATGCCTTGATAATTCACTCGATGAGATTACATTAAACCAGTTAAAAAACATCACATCAAATCTATACGAACTAACATCAACCCTGTCTAACATTGCACGAGAAATCCAGTCATCTAGCGTTTATATCATCTTAGAAGCAGACCTAAGAATAGTGGAGCAACACTATCTATTTTTTCAGAATAGGTATCTATGAAAGTAACAATTATTAGGGAATAGAATAATTAATAAATTTTCTAATTTCCTAGCGATAAAAGAGAATCACGTCTACAGGAGCGATTCGGTGAAGTACTCAATAAACTTTTTTGCAATTGTCAGAAATTGCAGCGAATGGTTATAGCGCTGATTATCAACAATATTCAGGATTTTACGTTCTCCAGTTCAATTGATTGTGATGGTTTGAATAAAGGTATGTCATCATCTTTGGTTATCTGATTACTGGTGCAAGCAAACTCAAAAGACTGTCTGACACTGATTCAGAAATATGTCTGATGTCAGAAATATGCACAGACGTTTGTCTGTCTGTTGCATGAAGCAGACGGAGACATTTACCTACCCCAGAAAAAGATAGATAATAATAGTGTTTTCATGGATGGATGTCTGACTGATGTGTGGGATCGACAGACATTTGTTTGATACAGGCAAAGGTTTTGTCTGAAATAAATATTTGTCTGTCCGATGCCTGAAACAGACACAGACATTTGCCTGACGGGAGCGCAGATACTTGTTTGAAACAGTCATTTACAGGTGAAAGACATTTGTCTGTCTGATGTCTAAAACATGCACAGAGATTTGTGTGTCTGTTATCTGAGGTAGCCGGAGACACTTGCTTACCCCAGGCATAAATACACTGGGCAATTTTCGGTCGCGTCCTTCCCAGTGGGCTTTAGCAGAACTGTCGGGTGGTTCCCAGTGGATGTAGCAATTCGAGAGAATCGTCAGGCAACATAAAATCCACATTATCATTATTTGCAATTCCTCAATCAAAATGAGCAAATGTTAAAACCCTCGAACGACAAGAAGCTGACACTTCACACACCAGGGGTATTTAAAATTCCGCGCTCCTGCAGAAAAGTCTACATAGGGGAGACCCGTAGGACGATAGAACAACGGATTAACGAGCGCGAAAGCGATATAAAATACAACCGCTTCAGTGAGCCCTAGCGGAACACAAACTGGTATCTGGGTATCAATTTTGCTCCGACGTGTCAGCCTTATTGAGATTCGTCGGTCCAAAGAAAGAGGAACCCACAGGGTAGGGCTATATAGAAGCGACACGACTTCATTTGCTTTTGTACCAAATTTAACTACATTTGAAACCCGTTAATTACCTTTAAACTGAAGCGTTTAGAAGAATTTAACGAAACAGTACGTGATGAAAAAATGTTTACAGACGGTTTCGTCCAGGGCTGAGGCAACTCATCAGACGCTGCCTCTCCGTTGCCCTGGGAGCAGCGTGACCGAAAGTGGCGACAGGTAGTAATCGCTCCATTTATACATAATCGCAAACGCGACAGTGCGAATTATATTGAAGTGAAAACCGCCTCAAGTTCAAACCTAGAGCAGGCCGAAGTGAATTTTTTTTGTTGAGATTGCTGGGAGTCCTACTTGATGCACATCAGGCTGTTGTCGACCGTACAACTTTCGCGTATACATTGTATTTCTTAATTTCAGTTCTTCATTGTTTATGCTGCGTTGGAGAGTTTGTTTCACTCGTAGACGTTAAATCGACAGCTGAGATATGGAAATGCATTTCTAGACTGGGCACCGAGAGTTCGAACTATGTAGTAGCGGAAGGAGTCCCAATTCCCTGGCTACATAATGCAGTTGAATTCTTATGCACTGAAATAGTACAAAGTGTGACGATTATTCTAGATAATCTGAACGAGGTTTGTTTTACGTCGTTTTCATTCTAAGAGGATTATTACACAAGATCTTATTCTCACAGGATGATGCTCAGTTTTTGGCAAAGCTTGAAAGGATTCTCAAAGTGAGTTCCTTTTATTTGAAGATCGTCATAAAGTTTGCATCGGATTTCGGGCCGCAAGGATTTCAAGGGTTTGAATATGTCCTGAAATTAAGTATGACGTTGAATAGGTATTTCCTTCGAAAAAACAAAAAATGTAAGCTATACAAAGTTGTATCTTGATTTTTCTATTTTTAAGTTTGCCCGAAAGTATTAAGAACTTGAAAATGGGACAGAATATCAAACAGTACCTGACGATTGGCGTCAACAATTTAATCAGCGAAATTTATAAGAGCCCCAAATTTGAAAAGGTTTAATTGAGAGAACCAAAAATAATACCACATCATGAAACGTTTTTTCTTAAAATTCTAGGCATTATTGGACTATGAGATAATAGATGCAGAAGGATTTCAAGCTTTTTGTACAGTTTCCGTTGAAATTATGGAATTGATTATTGAGGATGGTGATCCATCTGTGATGGATTTATACTTTCGGAAAAAGAATCATATTATTGGGAAATTTTTGGATGCAACATCATTATGTGAGTTTCATAGGACTTTGAAAATCCAAAAAATTGAAGTATTAAACTCCTTTTATGCAATTTGTCGTCAATATATATATGAAATTTCTTAAGACTCCTCTATCCACTTTCTTAGACACCAATGCTTGTCTGCAACAAAATACCTACGAATGTCTAATTACAACAACAGCAGCCACAATAATTTCAGCCAGTGGAAATGAAAACATTCTCAAAAGTTTCGAAGACCTTCTTCTAAACGGAATACTTGGAGAAAGTATGATGCGTGCCTTAATGTCTTGTGATGTAATGTGCATTATTTTTCGGTACGCCTAATTCGTCCATTATTCCATTTCATTTAAATCCGTTTGAATTGAATTTAAAACGTTCTCATCATGATTCATTGTAGATTTGCTAAGGAAAATGTTCGCCGTGACTATTTTAAATTCTACTTAAAACTCAATCTAGCTCTTCCAACGTTCTCAACTGGTCCCAAGGCAATTTTTATAAATTTCCTATTGCGAAGCTTCTATGCAGTGCTGTCTTCTGAACAAAGGGGAAAATGGCTAGAGGAATATATAAATGATGGCTCATCAGATGCTAATACGCGTGTGAAACTTGGACTCATTTTGGATGATTGCAGAGCAGAACAAATTCCTAGATTAGCAGATGCTGTGACACGTATTGAGACAGAATTATGCTCAAACGTACAAAACTTTTTACAAAGTCCTTCGAAACATTCATATTACAAATTAGTGAGTTGATTTTTTGTAACATTTCTCAGATCCAGGTTCACTTTCAACAGCTGAATTAATTCTTTATCTTTGTCTATTTTTTGCAGGCGAAGAGTTTGCTCTTAAGTAATCCGAAAGATGTAGACAGTGCCTTACTCGATCAGATCGGAAATATCTGGATAAAATTATTAGAAAACTCCAATGGATCTTATCATAGCACTCACGTATTGAAAAGATGCTTATCAAGCTTTTTTACGAGAAAACAAAGCATTCCAAAAAGTTTTTTGAACGAATTAGATTGTAGAGTTTTGCGAAGAATTGATCAATTGTACATAATTAAGCCTATCCTGATCTCATATACTAAGGACAAGGACAATGAAGCAAAATATTGTAAAGTATTAAACTCGCTCATCGAGTGCGACAACAACCTATTAACTTTTATGTTATATTACTCAAAAAATAGTCAGTTACCTGCCAGTCTCTGCAGAGGAGCACTTCCAGTCAATCCATCAATCAAAGGAAATTATATCTCAGAATTAGGAAGAAATTCTTTTCAACATTCTTGCAGGATTGCTCCAAAGCTAAACAAGAAAACTAACAATGAATGCCTTGAGATTGCCAATCCCCCAAAAAGACTACGACTGAATGAAATCCAACCACAATGCTCTCTTTTAAAAGACGGTAAACGAATTGCAGTAGAAATAAGTGAATTTTATAAAAGTAGGGAAGTAAATGAAGACGATTGGAAAGATATTAAGGAAATTGTTAATATTTATAGTCAAATAGGAAAATTTAAAAATAAATAATGTTATCGTTGATGGTCGTTGTTCTTAATAAATAAAAATCGTGGAGTTGACATAGATCCCATTTTGTCAAATTTGTAGCAATATCATCCAAATTTCGTCTCCCATCAGGCGCAGATAGACCTTGCTCCACTGTTATGAATGCTGAGCCTGCACTCCGTATATGTTAATCACGGCGGGGCTCTGATTGTGGTCTTCAAATCAATCCGTGTCCGAAGTGGATCGTGAAATTATGCCTACGCGGCCGGTGGTCACGTTAAGCCCCCTGAGCCAAGAGCTTCACGTCATAGAGCAGAACAGACTGCGCTGCACTCATTAGAATATATCTCTTTTTAGATGTACGATAGCCAATGCTTGCCATTAGTCGACTTAAAACCGAAACTCCAGCGGCAGCCTTGTCCACTGCTGCCTTGATTTGTTGAAAAAACTCATTTTTAAATCGGGTGACAATCCAGGTACTTAAACGTTGATTTTAACTCAATTAAGAACTCGCCGATCGATTCTTTTTTAAGCCAGGATGCCCACTTCAATATGCCAAATCTGGTTTTCGCCTGTCCAGTAAGTGCCTCAAAATCATTTGGTTACACGACGAAGTGCGACCCTTATGGTAGGTCGAATCTTAGCAGATTATCTTAAGAAGTGTTTTGAAAATCTGGCTCTGTGATGGATCCCTACGCTAGCTCCGACCTGATTTCCATCCTCCTCTGGGCCTCTAGCGTCCCATAGAGCAGTTTTTCTGATAGTCCCTCAATATCCGTAAGAAGTAGCCTGGCATTTATGTATCTATTGTCAAGTGCGCCTAGGATGTCTTTCCAGCTTAAGAAATTAGAGACATTTCTGGCATCAAGCGTTAATAGCAATATAACCCGTCGAAATTAGCGGCTGCGTGCCTGTTTAGTGAACCACATTCACGACTTGCATGACAGCATACACCGTGGATCTCGTTCCGCTAAAACGCAACTGTCTTGGAGATAAGTCCCCAACAGTATATATCCTAAGCTGTCGGTATACTGTTATTGCTTTCATAGAAACATCAGAGCAAGAAAAAAATTACCTAATACAAAATGCGTTTTAACGACTACGAAGTGTGAGAAAACCACTCTTGCAAACTATCTGCGAGAAAAATATATCACTGCAGTCATAACTAAAACACCATTTCACCATTATGAAAGTGAGGGGTCAACAGGCCACGCTAAGTTGTGAACGTGCGATGAAAAGGTCTTCTAGAAGATTATCTAGAAATAATATCATGGAGCTCGGCGAATCAGAATACTAGGGCCATGATAAAAGGCATCAGGTTGACGTACGGTGAGATTTAGGATGAAAGGCGAGTTAATACGTCCAGCAAGAAAGTGAGCCAAGCGACTCAAGTTACGCCCATTCAAAACACGGAAGAGGAGAAACCGAGAAACCTTATGTTGGAGCTCAGAAATCCAAGGATGAAACCGCGGGCCAATTTTTGATCTAAATTGTTTAAACATAAGGATTAGCAGGCTGGAGATCACTATAGGCTGCACGATGTAGATGGGACCACCAGCTAACATAAATTTTCCTCTATATTTGGCGAATTTAGTTAAACAGCGGGGCACCAAATGTGATGTATAATTGGGTGCTTGTTCTTCCGTCTCAGAACAGGCTACGATCGTCGACTTCGTGGATGATCTAGCTGTAGCTGTTACAGCAAAGAACCCAGAGGTTCTGGAGTTCTAAGCGATAGAGACAGAGAGAACGGGAAATTCTTGGCTTCAAAGACCTGGGCTGATCTTGGCCGATGAAAAAACCGAAGTGATCTTAATAACGAACCGTAGAAAGAACAGCGCTGTGAAAGTGAAAGTCGGCAAACATGCGGTCGTTTCGAAGCCGACTATCAAATATCTGATGCTAAACTGAACTTCACGGAACAACATGCATATCGAAAGGCAGTTAGTGTCACCGCAGCACTTTAGAAAATGTTGCGAATGTTGGAGGGTTGAAACACTGTCAGAGATTACTTCTAATGAGTGGCGTGCCCCATTCTGCTTCACCTGTGTACGTGGAGGCGCTTAAAAACTCTAACAGAAGGAACGAGGTGAATTCGGTTTTCCTTCTGATATAAACATTGTAAGGATTTGCAGTTCTTTTTAGAACCACATCAAATGAGGCAGTAGTGGAAATGGGGAGCATGATTCGAGTCGACATTCTGGTGAAGGGAATGAGTGTGCTGTATTGTGCAAGTCGTATGGAGGAACACAAAGAATCTAGGAATATAGCAAGGCCAGAGTCATATGAACTCTGGCAAATGGGACGAGTCCAAGAAGGGTTATTGAATACAAGCTTCTTCCCAATAATGGATATCGTGAACGCTTTTTGACTTACATTGCTTTTGCCAATGTCCATACAGTGCCGGTGAGTAAATAATTCAACTGATGATTGCTGGCGTCATATATCGGAAGGAATCATGGTAAATACGTTGTGTAGAACACATTATATACTATAATTGCATGTTAGGTTTCTCTGGTGATCAAAGGTTTTTCTCCGTCCTGACACTAACAGAGTTAAAGACTGATAATTTAAAAAAAAACTAATACAAATATCGAATTAATTCTTTCACCATAAAGGGAAACCTTTGAAATTTATTTATTTATTTAGTTGCATAATTTTAAAGATATATAGGTGTCTATTGTCAACGCAATGCGATGATCGATTAGCTAATCCGTTTCCAAAATACATAGATGGGTATTTTTTCGATGGCCTGACGTGGATGATTGAAAAAGGATCACTAGGTGACGATCACCCGCTGTGTTTAAGCTATACTTAATGATGATGTCTAAACTAGGCGTAACGAAAACTTTATACATCGTATCCTCGAATCTGCCTATCGCAACCATCCTTGGACCAACTTTCGTTTCAGAATGCTCAATCTAAAATCCAGTATACATAGCGAATACTCAAAATATTCCATAAAAAACAGTTATTTTTCAACTAATATGCCTCGTCAGATTCACAGAAACTCAGCCTCTATAAACAAACCTAAAAACTGCATACCTATACAATAAACCTAAGAACGAAGCGATGACTGAATTAGTTGAGCAGACTCCCGATCACGACGTCCTGATTTCGAATTCTGGTGGCTACGTGGATGATTTTGCTTGGCTCTGTGCTGCTCCCGCTGTTGTAGGCCTACCGTTTATAGCATATGTGATGATAATGAAACTAAACACAAAATAAAAAAGAAAAGGCTGACTGCAAATTTAGTGAAACTCTTAGAATACTATCGTTAACCAATATATAATTAGTGAAACAACACCAAAACTATTTCCATTTACACTAATAAGCTCGATGTCGATCCCTTTAATCTCTGCTTATGGCCCATTCATCTTATCTGCTGTTTAGGAACCTAATCTATCTCAAACCTAGAAAATTAACGAATCTGACAACGATAAAACCACGAAATTGTACTTTTTGTAAATTCGTCGTTTTGTCGTTGCTCCAACTAACATTCAAATAAGTAAAACAACCCCTAATGTAACTTCAATATGGCTTTTTATTATGCGACTTTAAGCTAACTTTAGTTTTCATCTTTAAACTATTTGGACTCGATACCGTTGACGCTTCATTCCACAAACTAACAATTGCATTTTCCCCGCCAGTTAGTAGAATGTTTGACTGAAAATAATAAACAAATTATTTCGCGTATTGCCCTAGTGTTTATATTACGTTCACTACATACTTTTGGATCATAGACACTATCTCGTACAATTTGCTTATTACTTTCATAGTTTCCAAACGGACTAAGATCGTTTTTGTCTATCAACACGCTCCGTAACGCTTTGCTATTAGATTATACCCAAATTTTAATTTACAAACTCCAAGAACATTTTTCAAATGAAAACTTACTCTGTATAATTCGATCCTGCCAGAAGGAAGATACCTCCGTCTTGCCTACTATGACAATTTATTAAGTTACAATGCTCTACTGATTTCCGTTTGACCGATTCTGCTATATCTGCGCGCATGAACTCGCAAACAACATCCCCCTCTTCTGCTTCATACAGTTTGAAGTCATGCGTGTGTGTTACACATGCAATTTTGTACTGTTTGTTCTCGCTTTCATTCCTTTTAGTAAATACATAGACATCGGTTAAAACTTGCTAAATATGTCAATCTATCTGAAAAATCTACCAATGCAATTTGTGTACGCTACTCTCTGTATTGATAACTAAGCTCAATGCATCATCCTCGTTGTCCTTGGAGATATCAAAAACATTCACTAAACCATCTGTTGAACCCGAAATTAACGAATCCGGATTTGTTGGATGGAACCTAATATCTGTTATGTCGTCTTCATGGCTTTCACAATAGCCACCTAGTTTTTTCCTCTGACGTGTGTCGAAAAATAGTAGAAACGCATCACTAATCACTCGTTCCGATCCAGCGCATAGTACTCGGCCGTTTGAATTGGTATCGAAACAAGTGATTGGTATTGGTTTATCATCTAATTCGTCTGTGAACGAAGTTAAAATGAACTTTAACAAATTTATCTTAAAGTTTAAATGTTTTCGTATTACTTATGTGATCTTTGATGAGGCGCATGTGTTATTTATGAAAAAGAGAAGAAGAAAATATGATGATTCGAAAAACGATAATAGAATTATTTCAGAGTCAACAAACATAAAGTGATTGATGGGATTTTTTTTCTGAAATGCATTTATAGAGGAACATTCTTCTCCTTTAACCATTGCCTTTTTGAATAGTGGGGGGCCTGGATCAGGTTTGCCACTTCTCTCCATCGTAAGCTTGGTTCGGGTGAAGCCGAGTAATTTATAAAACATAAGGAATAGGATTGAAGGACGAAATTGGGGCGGGATGAGGAGGAGGAAGGGGAAGTACCATTTAATTATGGAGAGAATGAGTTTACTAGTCGCTGTTAACCTGATCAAGAAGGTATCGTATGTTCAATTTTGAAGTCTTTTTCAAAAGTGACGCCTTTTAGGAGAGAACACGGCAAAAATTCTACTTAGATTACAAAATTTGGTAATGCGCTTATCAACCGAGTGTAAATTTGTTTCGAGCTGAAAAGTCCACGAAATTTCTTCAGCTCTGAATACCACTTAGTTACATCCCAACTGAACAACATGCACAGCAAGAAAAATTTGAGCGCGGAAACGGGGCTCAGGGTGGAAAAGGAGGAGAGGCTCAGGATTTTTTGTGATCTTTGGAGTTGGCTAGCAAATTCTCCACCAAGAACTATCAGCCGCTTTCAGGTTATCCGTCATTAGCCAGGACCCTCCCATCACTTGAATTCTTGCACCCCAGAAAGAGGTGCTCAGAGGTGGCGGTGAGGAAGACGGGCGACAACCCTGTCGGCCAAACCAAAACTAAGTGGCCAAGGAGAACCTCCACAGTGGTGAGTACAGCTCGGTTATTTCCGGTAGCCCCCCTAGTGGGAGTTTCATGGGGGTTGTGGTTATGCTCAAGTGAGAAGAGACCTTCGGGCCACCAGTATGAATGCCAAGTCATGCACTTGATATAGACTGGTACCGTTGTTGCTTGTCTCAGCGGGGCTCTGATTGTGGTCACAAAATCAATCCGTGTCTTAAGAAGACCGTGAGATTAAGTCGCAAGACAGGTGCTCACGTTAAACCCTCAAGGACTTAACCTCAGAAAGAAAAATATGCACCAATAATTTGCTGTCAATCGCGAAGTTAAGGGAAAATGACACCCAGCCAAAACTGCTCCAGCGAGCAACAAAAAACACGATTATTCCATTTCGGCGGCAGCGGCAGTCAAGACCGACACCTCATTGCTTGAATTTAAACTAGGCGAAAAACCAGAAGACCAAACCAATGGCAGAAGTAAAACTGAATAGTAATCAGGTAGTCATTAAATATAAGGACTTAGGCGAGATTACCAGAAAGGGGAAATTTGTCAAGTTTTACGATATTAGCTGGATACACAGTCAATTTAATGAATTTACATTCTACCTCTTGAAGCGCCGAACAGGGTTATCACTGCCAACAAAGTCCGGATGGAGAACATATTTCACTGAAAAGATGCTTAAGGTGTTTACGTGTCATAATTGCGATAAAAAAGCCACATTGCTAAGGAATGCAACTAAAAACCTAACTGCCTGTTCTACAGGCAAATAAATAATATCATTGGCGCCTATATCACAGCACATGTCCGGAACTTAGAAAACCTATCAGTATTATTCGCAAATGAGGCCCTTACAGTAAAATTTGGAACATTTTCAATGACCTCCGCCCGATGATAATTGAAAATAAACCGACATCACCGTTATCTGCGAACAATATAAAGACCTAAACAGTGGAGGTGCTCAGAGGTGGCGGTGAGGAAGACGGGCGACAACCCTGTCGGCCAAACCAAAACTAAGTGGCCAAGGAGAACCTCCACAGTGGTGAGTACAGCTCGGTTATTTCCGGTAGCCCCCCTAGTGGGAGTTTCATGGGGGTTGTGGTTATGCTCAAGTGAGAAGAGACCTTCGGGCCTATCAGTATTATTCGCAAATGAGGCCCTTACAGTAAAATTTGGAACATTTTCAATGACCTCCGCCCGATGATAATTGAAAATAAACCGACATCACCGTTATCTGCGAACAATATAAAGACCTAAACAGTGGAATTTGGATTGCGGAGAAGAGTGGAAAAATGATGATAAGGACTTGCGGAAATCGAGCCATAAAAGAAACCATGAAAATCCTCAAGAGTGGCTTCACGAGAGCAAAAGAAAGTGGTATGTTCATCTACAGTTGCCCTACGAAAGAGGAATTGCAAGGATGCAAATAACCATAAACCTAAAGTCATAGCTGGCGACTTTGCTGCATGGGCTGAAGAATGGAGCAACCGAGAAACGAACGTAGGAGAACGTGTATTATTTGAAGATTTTTCTGATTTGAATCTTACTCTTCCAAACACTGGAAATATCAACACCATTCGAAGAAGGGAAATGGAGTCGGTGATGTATGACAATTTGACACATTTGTTAATGATACTTTAGCTAAGGATCTTCAGTGGCACGTCAGTAAAAGTTACACAACGACCATCAGACTATTATTTTTGCAATCAAACAACTTACAAAAATAAATTGATTGCGGGAGACAGCCAAGGTTCTACTGCAAAACACAATGCTAGAAGGAAGAGGAAATCCTCCGATCGGCGAAAAGTTACGACGGGCATGCGAAGGGTCTATGCTAAGGCATACTGGTTCCCAGAAACGAGAGGCCCTAAAAAAAATGAAAAGGCCAAAATACCTGGTGCGCATCATCGCTGACTTTTAGTCGATAGGCTTCTGTGTTGCGATTTAGATGAAGACGCTAAATTATATTAAACAACGGGCGGAATTCCACAAGAGTCCGTCCTAGGACTGCGGAGTGCTGACGACACCGCAAGTTTTACATGAACCGAAATATGTAAAGCGTTACCGAAACTCTGCCGACGACCAGCGAAAAAAATGGACATTATGCAGATATGAAGATGGCAACAACTTGGTTATAGCTAGGCTAGGCTTATCAGAACCAGGAAAGTATTCCCAAAAACGTCCAAAAGAACCAGACCTGCTGTATTATATTTAGATAATGTCTAAATTTGTCAGAATGCTATCTAATATTTAGAAAGAACAAGGAGACAATCCGACAACAACCAAATAACAACCTTGCCGTTAGGGGAAAGCTAGCCAAAAAGCATATATAACAATCAGGCCACAGAAAGACAACAGCCAACAGATTACAAACCATACCACCGATATAATTTGGGTGATGGCAAACCTGCTCTGCGAATATTTGGCAATTTCTTTTACAATAATTCGGAGATTATCTAAATCAAGCTGGAACTGCCAAAATGTTACCGATTTTCTGCATTCTGGCAAGGTTGCAGGAGAAGCTTTTAGCATTTATAATTTTTATTTATTAATAATATTATGGGTTTCCACGGATGACCACGGAGAAACTACCTAGATTATCAAGAATGCTTACGGACGAGACTTCCTTTGATCACTTGGCATTTGAATATTCTGTCGTAATGGGCGTAAACAGAGCCTATTTCAGCTTACAAAAACTGTGTCGCTTGAAACGTTCCACCATAGGGTCAAAGCTCTTACTGTACAAGACTATGATCTTGCCAGTCCTTTTGTATTCTTCGGAGACTTGGGTTCTTAGCAAAAAAAATTGCGAACTCTTGGCCGCGCTTAAGAGAAGAATCCTCCGAAGAATTTTTGGCCATCAGGTTGTGGATAAAATCCTGCTCAATAGGTTGCGGTGGGCGGGTTACTTAATACGTATGGATGATCCATCCCGAAAAGTCAATAAAGGCAATATCTATGGTAGAAAAAGAAGACGAAGCAGATCCTGTTTGAGATGGTGCGATGGATAGTTCAAGACGCCAGATAGCTTTTAGGAATATCAAATTGGTGGACTTCGGCGCAAAAGCAGGATGTCTGGAGTTCCTTATTAAGGCAGGCATAAACCGGATACCGGTTGTTGCACCGTTTTAGTCTTGACGATAATCCAGACTTTATTTCCACACATCGCAGGTGGCTTTCTAGGTAGCAGAATGCAGTGCGATAGCCACACTTTCCACCAGTGCTATTACGGATTTAGCTTGTTGGGGCTAAGTAAGCTATACGAAGGAGCAAGTGTATCTTGAATGGAACGGGAAACCATGAGATACTGTCTATAAAATCCTTACAAACAAAATACACCCCAAACACATAAATAACAATCGCAGCAAGAGACAAATAGCCCTCACCATTTCATATCTCAAGACTAATGAGATTGATCACCATGGGAGGAGTCCTTATAGGTTGTTATCTCTACGGAAGACGAATAAATCCGCTTGACTGATTTTTTCACAATTCTGCAAAAGATAGGACACCTCTGATGATTGCCCTAGAGTTAATTCTTTCCGACGGTTGGTGACTGTCTTAGGAATTATTTGTATCACTTTCAGTTAGCCCGTCTCAACTATTCTGAATATATCACTATATCTGAGAAGTCGGACCACATAATGTCCTGTTTTGACACATTATAGAAGAAAAGGAGAGATTGAAAAACAACATAAGGTGCCGGAATTTTGTCGATGAAATGTTGAAACCAAAGAACATGACCACGGCAAAAGTACAAAACAAGCCATATAGTAGTATACAAGCTCCGAACAGTAGAACACGCCCAGAAAGCGACCTGAGTGGTCAACATAGGCGGAACGGCTTATGTTCTCTCCTTGAAGTAATCATTTAAGGCAATCCAACGAGGATAGATAGAAGCGGGAAAAAGAAGTCATTTTTGTAAATATGAATCCTACATTCCGGTAAAAATTTGCGCGGTAATTTTTCAACCATTTCCGAATCCACCTAGAAAAAAAACAGTTGAGCTTTCATGGCTCTTTATTCACTTTCTATTTAGAAATGAACTAAATAATGACTAAAACCTTGATACCTTTCAGGGCAAATATCGAGTAAACACGATTAGTTTCTGGCACGGTTACACTACGAATACCAACTCATTGAACAGGTAAAGGACAATTTAGTAAAATAGCTTTAATTAATGGATTTATTTTGGCGAAAAGAAGAATGAACACACTAAATGGTTGAAATTTCAGCCACGTAAAACAACCTAAATGAATGATAATAGGGTGCATACACCTACCTTGGAACGTATGAATCCTCTGATTCTTCCTTAGATCATACACCGATACTTTTCCTTCAGTTGAGCCCACGTATAAAACATTGTCATCATCTTTTGCAAATTTAACTCCACAAACTACTGTCTTATCCGAATCATCCACTTGAATGTTATCCACTTTTGCTAGTCTTCCTTCAGCAACTTTGAAAACTTCCACGGAATTCTGAGAGGTTCCAGCGGCCACTTGGCCAAAAGTGCTATTGAAATTGAACTTTGCAGTAATGACACTGAATCCTAAGGACTTTCATGTGTAGATTACCTGTCCGCTGTTAGATGTAAGACATAGGAGGACTTCTGTGAAACTGCTACCTCACTAACTGCACGGAATTTAGTAAATTGCGATTGGATCTCGCCATACCCGCATGAGTCTGCATCCACCAGTACGTCGTCTTCATCTGAACTTAAATCCTTTTTATCTAGTTTTATGGGAATCAATAAGCCATTTTTAAACCAAAATTAGAAATATAATTTTACCTTGGGACATGATTCTAGGAAAAAAACAAAAGCGAAACGCCTCGGAACACTCCACTCTACCTACGCGTCCACTCTCCCGCGCCACATAACCTCAACTGATTTTGTTGTCTGATTTTTGTGCGGGAAATATGGCGGCGTGTAATGCCAGCTGATGATGACGTCAAGAGCTGTTGCTTCGCTATAGAATGGTTCAATTGTTTTTGCAAATTGAATTCCGAAACCTAACGTCTTTACCATATGCTTACGCTAAAACAAATTAATTGCGGCTTTTTGGAGGGTTCTTCGTACAACAGCTTAATTATTTATCCTTTCTAATGCTAAGAATGGTTCTTGGTTTTTTTTTTATTTTTGGCACAAGATAAAGTCAGAAAAAAGTGAAGATTAAAGCAGAAAATATAAGCATCCAATTCATTGAGAGAAAATAATTAAATTGGAGAAGCGGATGAAGAAGTTTTTACGCATGCAATGGAATCCACTATCCCAAGCTGACCGACTGTGGGTCACTTCCCAAAGAAACTCCAGCAAGCCAGCAACGATGGCGACTATGCGTGGTTGACGTGCCATGTCAATAGGAAAGACAGTTGCTCCACTGAGAAGGGAAACTTATTGATCTCCAGTAATGTATACAGACAGTAGTTCATCTAGAACTTCCCGCAACAACCCACTGATCCCCCAAAATATACCAAACACAAAACCATCCCCCCAATTTTTGAAAAATAAACTTTATTTAAATCTTATTTAAACAATTCGAAATTCCAATTACAAGATTTGTTGAGATTTACAACAATTTGATGGATTGCATTCTTATTTTTATTCCTATTGACGTTCTCTCATATTCACTCTGTGACTCTTCCGAATTGTATTATTTTTTGTTTTTCAGCTTATAATACAACACTGCTCAAAAAAAAATATTTAGTTGTTAGATATTCCACTGACTGTTGACTTTAAAGAAGGGAAAAGGAAAAGTAAATCGTGGGTAATTGAAATTTTGATTCAAAGAAAACAATTATTGTTGTTCATGTGGTTGGTTGTTGAACACAACAGAGAAGAAAATAACCGTATGTTACATGAAATCATCGTAATCATAATCGTATCCGTAGTCATTGATGTTGGTTGACTGAAAAGAAAGACAAAAAGAAGATTACGAACAATTTCTCGCTTTTAAAATGACCGCATACTCACTTTTACACTATCCCCCTCGACGCGCAACTTGATTTTTGTCTTGCCTTTAGGACCTGCCTTTTTGTTCTTTTCCTTTTCCATTTTTTGTTTTTCTAAGTGTAAATTTTCGACGGTTAATTTTATTTTACGTAAATCGCTTGCAGTTACTATTGTAGTAAAAAAAAGACAAACATTAGATATGCGCCTCCAATTCATGCTTCTATCAAATAAGCAATCTCATCCGCATGAAATGATACTTACAGTTTGCACACACACTTCGGACTAGTTCTTCAATAAAACCTGGAAATTCATCTGAATTTTTATAGTTCGCTACCTTTGTGCTAATTGCCTGAGCCAATTCAGTAAATTCTTCTTTATTGGTTGGATTCAATGCATCAATATTTGATGCTCCAACATTAAAACCCAATGATTCCATGGCGGTTTTAAGATCGGCTTCTTCTTGAAGTTTTTGTAATCTAAGTTTTTCAGCTAATTTTTCTTCTGGCGTCATATTTTGCCTTCGCTGTTCCTCCAATCTTTCTTCTTCTTCTATTTGTTGCCGCTAAATTAAGAGAATTATGAAAAAGACTATTTTTTATTGATCTAAACAAGTGAGGAGAAGATCACTTACTTCTTTTTCACTAATTTTTTCCTGTAATGCTTTTTTAGGTTTCGTCTTTGCTGTTTTCACTTCAACTTTCTCTTCATCCTTTTTCTCTTCTTCATCTTCCCAGCTCTCCTAAAATAATCGTAAATTAGAGAATGATTAGAAAATCAGTCGAATAGGCAGGGATTTCGCAGTTTTGATTATAGAAAATGGTCACAATCCAGGAGAAATAATTGTAATTGTTTAAATATTGAAACGACAGGTAGGCGGATGGATGACTGCCGAAAAAAATTAAGTAGTCGTCTTGACCAGGAAGAGAATCATGGCCCTGCGTTCCATATCGATCGGCGGGTTGACTGTAGAGTCAAAGCCAGTGGTTAAATACCTTGGGGTTTAGTGCTCGACTCGAAGATGAGCTGCAGCTTGAGTCCCGATCTTGAGTTGGTTAATGGCGGGCCCTATATCTTCCAGGAGACGTCTTACTATAGGAGCAACGCAGTCCGTTCTGCCCTACGGCACGGAAGTATGGGCTGATGTCCTTGGCAAGGAGATGTATCGTAAACGCCTTGGCTTTGCGGGTGGCACCTGCCTATTCTAATGTTTCAGAACCGGCTGTGATGGTTACCGTGGGAGTGATCCCCGTTGCCCCCTTGCTAAGGAACATAAAGCCATCTAGAGCCGCAAGGGCGAAGATTTAAGGAAGGTGTTTGCCCGTGAAAAACGGCAACGCACACTTACCGAGGGGCAAATCTATTGGCAAAATGCATCCAAAGGCTCAACGGCAATTTAGATCCATGGCTGAACCGAAAGCATGGTGAGATTGACTATTCCCTTACCCAACTTCTAAGTGGGCATGGAGATTTTCAATTTTACCTGCACAAGAGTGTGACACTGTATTCTGCAACGGAGTGGTGGATGACGCTGAACAAATTTTCTCTTGCAAAATGTGGGATCACTTTCATCAGCAACTTTATGCAGACACAGGGGAGTTCTCTCCAAACGTTATCAGAGAAATTCTGAGGAGCGCTGGCAGATGGTGCTACGTTGCATATTACGCTCTGGTTATTCTTGTTGCTAAGTAGATTGAGCTCGACCGGTGTAGGGATCGGATGTAACAACCCTCGTCTTCCTGTCCCCTCCAGTTGGAGGAAGGAATTCCCTGATATGCAGAATAGAACAGAAGAAAGCGAATTTTCTCTTCACTATTGATATGAACACTGTCCCACTGGGTTCTCGCGCACTAATCACACTATTCAGTACGGTTAATAGCATGTGTACGAAAGCAAAGAAGTTGCGCTAATTTTGTGGTACAAAATGCTGGAAAGTCTACAGGAACAGGGGAGTGTAAGAGTACATTGAGACCATCTGCCGGGGTGTACTCCAAAGCGCCGGTAGCACCTGCATACGGGGTCGTTTGAATCCGATTAAGCTGCGTTCTTTTGTACTTTTTGCTCAACGCCTGCCACCATACAAAACGGTGCGTTAGAATCGGACGAATCACGGATAAGAACGTCCAGAAAACCATCCTTGGCTGCATGCAAAGGTTCCCACCCAGATACTTTACATTGGAAGAAAGAACTAATATTTTTCATTTAGCCTAGGAGGTGAAATTCGGGTACCCTTTTCTTGGCGGTCGGACTTATGCCAAGTCCGCATTTTGTGGCCCATAGGCACATCTCTTCCAACGCTACTTCTATGATTTTACTCCAAAAAGTGTAATCCAGAACTAAGTGGTTCCGAATTATTGCTATAAATGGAATATTAAGAAAAAGGTGAATGAGTTCCCTGGAGTCGTAGGAAATCCAAACTAGAGAAGTACGTGAATTCGCAACAAGAGCCATTACGTTCATACTTTCCCGTAAATTTGTTATTATAGACTGCAATCTCCATTGCCCAATCACAATAGCAACACCAGGAATTTGAAATATCGCCGTGGACGAAAACTGATATGGAAAACCTCCAAAAGCGAGTACAGAATATTATGTCCAAACACGAAATGTATCACTCGAAATTTGTAATGGAATAAATATTCTTGCTTCATGGAATTAGAGATCAAGAAGTAGCGTAAGTTGCGATGTAACGTCAACGCAATGTCGTTCCATTTCACGCTGTCCGTCAAACAAATTTCGAGTTGACTCCATGAATCGAACATGCAACATTTTGAGTGAAGTAGAGTCGTACCAGAAACCAACTAATGAGTAGAAGCAGAAGGAGATGTAAAATGAGTAAATGAATAATCTCTACCAGCTATTTCTCGAATAACAAGTTTCAATCGATCCTAGTTGTATTAAACCCAGCTATCAGAGAACTACCCTAGAATCGTTTGACTTATAACTTCGGGGTAGTCTTCACTCCTTGCTATCTCCTCTTAAAGAACCTTCAAGTCAGAGCATTCCTTCCACCAAAGGGAGAGTAGATATTCAGTCCCTCCATCGGGCGAGCTCACTCTTCTTCTTGGGAACGTCGTAATGTACAACCTAGACCCCTTTGGCAGCGTTCTTCAGTATTTCTCTGACAATGTCTGATGAAAGCCCCTTTGTATTTTTTTATAGAATTGCCAGCTTCTACAAGAAACGAACTGTGATGGGCTTCATCCACCAGTCCATCGCAAAACTCACAATTAGGAGATCATGCCTTACCGATCTTCAGCGACTGAAAACTAAACATGCCCGCTTAGAAGTTGGATAACAAAATAATCTCACCATGTTTCGATCCAGTCACGGACGTAAATTTTCGATGAGTCATGCTGTTAATTTTCTCAATACTCATTCAGTCTATGTCGCCGTTCCTTACGAGTCTTCCTTATAGATGATTTCGCTTTCCTTAGCAAGGAGCATAATGGGGGCAATTTTCGCGACCATCGCTATAGTCGACTTATGCTAGGGAGATACCATCAACAAAGATCCCTACAATTTTTTCTCACCGATTAGTAGTGGCAGATATTAATTTCGACATTGTTTACGAAGGGGTGGAGTGTAACGTTCGAAAGGGGTAGTTTTTTTTTCAATGAACCATTCTTAGAAATTTGTTGCCCAAAAAATCTAAAAAAGGGGTTTGTATCATTTGCAGAGCTCCAAAATACCCTACGTTACGATACCTGATAAAATAAAATTAATACATAATACCATAGAATCCCGATAATTCGTATTGTCAAGGGGCTGAGGATTTCGTACGAAATATCGGAAATATGAATTATCGAGAGTGCAAAATAAAGAAAATGAACTCTGGGGACCGCAAATTTATACGAATTAGCCGGAAATACGAATAATCGATGTACGAATTATCGGGATTCCACTGTAGTATATTATTAAACTTTGAAAATTTTCTGGGAACCCTCCTTAAGTATATCTTAGATCCGTGAAATTGTAGAATAGTACAAGTTTTAATATGACGCATCATACTGGAAAGTATGGTGGAAATCCTACTATTATTGACAAAGTAATAGTAGGTGAAAGTTGCTTCTTTTGCATCAAACTACTCTCCCTAAGAGGTAAAATGTTAGTATCATGTCGAATTGAACGATATACACTCCGTGCTATGTACGAATGGAACCATCGGGTATCCAAATATTCTGTATTTGGCATCAGAAATGATTTTCCGTGATCGAATTGAGAGAAAAGCTTTGATATAGTGAAGAGAATAATAAATTTGTAAATGATAATCTGCCTCAAAAACTTCCATTACAAACTAGTCCCACTTCAACAAATTTTCCCACCAAAAGTATAAATTTCAACTGCCTATCATAAGTGTCAATAGTTGCGAATGGTAATGAATGGAAATAAATACAAATATAGTTAGGAAACAAATAAAGATAAGCCCATTTGAAATTTGCTCGAGGCGATAAACTACCTTCACAATGCCATTGCAGACGTGGACAAATTCTTGATGGTATCGCAGACCCTGCTGGAGATCTTTCCTAAACGGTGAGACTTTTTCATATGAGTTGCCTTCTTTTCAAGGCCATTCCTTGGAAATTAGATTAGCTTCATAATGTTTGCACTTATCTACAATAGCACCAAGAACTTTGGTCACATTCACTTTACTCAAGCAAAGGAAGCTTAGTCACCGAGGGCGGACTAAGCCTCTCTGCCTCGCAATCTCATGAAATTGCAGAACTTTGCTTTCGATCAGGTTCCTGTAGTGTCCTACAACCCGTCGACACATTCCTCACTGGATAAAGGTTATAAATCTGGACCATAACACCTCCCAGAATAAGAATTCCATCTCATCAAATACAAGATTTAAACATCTGTTTTACCTTGACGTCTTCATCCTCATCTTCGCCGTCCCATTTGTTGATATTGGGTACCTTAGGTGGTATGACCACGTTGTCCTCCTCAGCTAATTGCTCTACAAGAAAAAAGAAAGCAGTGAAAGTGAAAATAAAGTTCACCCAGCAAGTATCAAAGGAATTAAATAATTCCAAACATAGCACACGCAAGCAAGCAGATACCAACCCCAATCGTCGTCCATGATGCATTCGAGGATAATATGTGAACGTTTTCAAGGAAAAACTCGCACTCGTTGGCAAACTTTCCAGATCTAAAACACCGAGGAAAACTAGAAAGGAATCGCGATGTGCTGAAATGTCGAGTACATGTGTGAAAACGATACGTCATACCCGTCATACTAACCATTTGACAAGCATGAAATCATCCCTTGAACTGTATCTGGTCCGTACGAAAATAGATGTGCGGTGGGACACGAAAGAGATATCAACAGGGCAATTGATTGCAATGCACTTTTGGTTTGAACGAGGCAATCAAGGCGAGTTCTAGAAAATTATATAATTTACGACATTTTGAAGGATACTGCGAAGTGCGACACTATGAATGAATGGCCTCGGTGTCGTCACTATTTTAATTTTGGTTGAAGTTTCGATTTTAGACGTTTTATTCTGATCGAATATTTTTGCAAAGTAGCTGGGTTAGCGTTTAGTCTGTAGGAATAAAGCTTGCACTTGGAGTTAACAAATTCACGTCTATGAAAATCATAAGGGATGGGAAACTTAAATAATTAGACCATCAATGGAGAACAGCGGTTGTCTTAAGACACAGTAAATTCATTCTGCAGAATAGACAGGGAATCAAAAAGCCTGAAATCCTGGTGTGTCAATAAATGAAGAACTTCAAATAAGAACACTAATCGACCCAATAAAAGTATTAACATACCATGGGTGCCTACCATCCGCACGCAGACTTTGTAATGAAGAATTCTAGATGATCCCACACTTGCACGGTGAAGATATATAACAAGGGGAAACCTAGCGAATAGCTGGCGAAAGAAGACTACCCACTTAAATGATCTTTGGTAGAACATACAATAAACCAGGAGGCTGGAGTCTGAATCCAAAAAACACAATTCCACATAAGTTATCCATACATCGTTCATAGGGATTGACTTCTTCTATTGTAAATTAATAATAATATCTAAATCAAAATATATAAAATTGTACTCGTTAGGAATTGTTTCCTCTCTCCTATGTGGATATTACCAACATGAATGAAATGAAATAATAAATTCTCTAAAGAAATGTGGATTCCATTGCATAACCCGCACGCCCTTTCTTAATCTGTGACCTATCCCCTGCTATTTCCGTCTTCTCATCAACACGTCCACGAGTATCTGATCCGTACACCTCTAAAATTCTTCATCAGATATTGTTTCAGCCCAGATTACCTCGATGACACGACACAGATTTGAATCAATGAAAGCTTGTAGCTTTTGAATAAAAGTGGCGCATAAACAGCGAAAACGTACATGCTGTCTATCGATCAAACTTTCGAGGTGTTCTTTGTTGCGTTCTAGATAAATGTTCATAAACAAAAATATCTCAAATTCACGTCTCAAGGCCTTCCACGTCCAAAATTGAACTAATGATATTGTGGCTTGCCGATACGTGGAGGGTACTTTAAGTTCAACTGGCTGCCGAGGGTATTGCCTGCTCTTCCGACGTAACCGGCAGGTCAAGCTGAACATGGATGGCGAGCTTTAAAGTGCGAAAAATTCACGTGAAATACAAAATTTGACACTTTATAATTTGGTTAATTATAGTTTGATTGCCTGCAAACTCATGTCTAATATTATCTTTCATATTGAAGCCAAATTTTGTAATTTAAGAGTGAACTTAAGGGAGATTTTCGGGTAAATTTCTAAAATATAGTAACACGCTATTATTGCCTTTATTTGAGTAGACATCGTGCTGGGATTTGGTTTGAAGCCTAGATTTAAGACAGATGCATCACTGTAATTTTTTTCAAATTATTCAGTTGTATAAGCACACATCTTGAATCCTCACTTCCTTATCTTTCACCAAATATAAGAAATAAGATTATTTATGAAAGTATTATACTAATTAAACCCCTTTCATTTGATGTGCCACATGACCACATCTTCTGAAAAAAATTTGCTCCTCCTTTCACATATATACCTAACACAAAATCATGCAACTCATTGCACGTGTAGCGTGTCACATACCACATATTCCCATCAAGTTTCGTGACGATAGCTCTAGCCGGAGTAAATCTCATGCCACACACCCACGACGATTTTAACTTCGAACCACACTCATCAGCACAAAGTCGCCTCTTTCAACCATATGATCCACCAGATGCTAACCCATCCTGTTTCCTCGGAAGGCGTGGTAAAAGAGACGAAGCATAATTTTGTGGTCGCTAGAGTGAATAGATACATCAATCGGACTATCAGCAGCTTGATAGGCAAACGAAAGAACACGCTCCAACAGCAAGTGCTCATCAAACTGGATGAAGCTATGGAGTTCAACGAAACCTCCCTTTCGCTGGAGCGAAAACTGGGGAGACATGGTTTGGACGTCGGTTTCAGCGGCAGGAACAGCCAGCTCAAAACCCGTCTGGGATCAACCAAGGGCCCAATCGATTAGAAGTCTGGAATATACGAACTTGCCCGTGCAGATGGCAAGAAAGTATACGCCGGACAAACCAAAGCAGAATTGGTGGAAAAAAAGTGTACGATATTCTTCAGATCAAAGGTAGTAGAGAAAACGTAAGATTGGTGGAGCACGTAAAAACAAGAAGCTAGGCGTTGGCGAAAGTCAGGAAATTTAAAGAACCCCAACAGACGCATTTTAGACAGGGTTTAGGCAACCAATATTCCTAACTTTTTAAATTGATCAGGTGATGCACTCTTGGAGATAATTATAACAGCCTTTCCTTTGGTAAGACAAGTGATCGGTAGGATTTAATAACCACTGGGATACCTAGGAGAGCTTTGGATTTCTTTCCCTATTCAAATCTAAATAATCATCAAGGCGACAAATAGTGGCTCAAATATGCATATTTGCCGATAACATTTAATAATTTATGATATAACTTCACAAAAACGCTCTAAATTTAGGTTTTGGTAATGTATGATGTTGTAATGTTGGTTATTATTATTATAGGCTGTGATTCGATGTCCGATTCGCACAACTTAGAATGCCAAAGATCTCTTCCTTGTTCACAGTAATCCTCTCGTCTACATCACTACCATGGAGAATGTCTTTGTAAATTTACCAAAGGAGTGGAGAAATGAATAAAGGAGGAGGAGTTTTTCGACGAGGCATATAAACGTTTTTCCCCCGACTGCATCAAAATGGATGCGACTATGTGTACAAATGAATCCATGTATGATTTTTCTGAAACCTGCACAACTTGAGTACATTTAGTTTCTGGACGTACCTTGTAAATACTATACATAGGCTACAATAAATAGCTAATTCATTCAAGCGAATAAGCCTGCAATATTTATGGAGACAAGCATAGAAAATATACAGACGACTACTGTTTTGTCCAGAAGAGCCCATGGAACAGAAAAATAGAAGAAAATTTCTTTTCAATTGGTCTGGTAAGACATAAAGTGGATGGCATACTCGGTGCTCGTTCTATTCCAAAGAAAAATTAGGGTATAGCAACTTGAAGATGATTAAACGTTTGTAACGATCTACATGCATCTAATGACTAGAAAAAGCATATAAATCTCAACATTATCCTATGCTTCATGAACAAGGTACGCTTCGACAGGCTGTTGAAAACACAAAGTTTTCTGTTCTAAGTGGAGGCTTTAGTGCGAGAAATATGCTTAGGGGATCAAGGTCTTCTACTTCCTAAGGTAGAGTTTTACACCAAACAGTGAGTTTTATCACCACAGACTTGATGAAGACGGTTAATATTAATGATTTTTACAGTACAGAGAGATTTTAAGTGAAGTGGGGGTCTTCCACCTTTCCTAATAAATCAAAGAATGAACCAGACTATCTCAAAAAAAACCTGTAAGTGTTAGCTCTCCCACAGAAGTGGGAGTGAATTAAAACCGAATCCTTCACTATACAAAAGGGTTGTGGGAACTTCTTGTGGAAGACTATGAAAGGACTAAAAAGATCGAAGTAACAAATTTCAATAAACTAGGGGATGGAACTTCAGTTAGATGCCCGAAGGAAAAAGTATACTTTTTCGGAAATCACTGAATAGAAACTTTATACCCATTGGAGTAACTAACAATTTATTGGCTGATTTTAGTAGTTGAATATACGTATTGGATTTCGTTTAAATAAACGAAACAATGAAATCAAATTGCACATTTATCCTAGAAAGACAGCAAATTATATAGTGGAAGAGCTGCCAGATAAAGGCCGGATAAAGCTGCTCCAATACAATACGATGACGAAAATGCATGCTTCCCCCAATAATATAAATTTACTGAAGTCATAATCATTCGTTAACCAGGAAACCTAATTAAAATTAACCCTTACCTGCTGGTATCATATAATAAAATTATTTATAAAGATTAAAGTCAATAATGTAAGAGTCTTGTCTTGTACCAGAACACCAGTTTGATTTTTATAAGAATTCCCTAATTCTGAAACAGGTACACCAAATGAAGAATCTTATTGAAAATGCAAGCGCGTCAGTAGAGGGAGCGTAAGGGAGGAACCCCCGGGAGTGGAATAAAGAAACTTTAATCAAAGTAGGTAACTTATGTAAAATCAGGGAGGAGAGGGAAGCATAATGTTTACAACGGGTCGGGTTTTTCCTCTTTAGATCCTGTAGGCGAGTGTTTCCTGTTTGATGTCTGGCATCGAAGTCTCCTATGAATTCCAATTAGTTCAGAAGAAGGGAGACGAGGGGAAGAAGAGAGGAAGGATATGAAACACATAATATTGAAAACTTTGCAATCGCAAATGTAAATTACCTCTTTTCACCCACTTTTAAGGTTCTTGTTTCAGTTAAAACACTTTCTTTCAAAATGTTTTTTACATATGTAAATGCATAACATATAACGCTGCTGCCTTTGAAAATAGTGCGCCAACCATATCTAGGCGCCATCGTTGTGAGTTTTTGGCAATATGCTTCAGTTCCCCGCAAGACTTCCCGAGAAACCAGAACTTTTTCTACCGTACTGGGCCAAATACACTTTCTTTGCTTCCAACTGCTGAAACTTTACCGGTCAATCGACATTCACAATATTGCTGACACACATATGTTCACTTCCAGTTTTCCAATTGTCATCCAGTGAAGTTGACAAATTAATCTTAAGGGAAAGTGGCAGAAAGTAGTGTAATTTTTATTACGAGGGTCCGTGCTTTGTTTTTGACGGTGTTTACAATTTTTGAATTTATATTTAATAATAATTGAATAGAAGCAGGTGAACTAATTTCATTGATTTATCGTAGCTCGATAAGATAATGTAAATATCTTTTGTGTTCGATTAAAGCGTTTGCCAGTTAGTAAACATAATTTTATTAGACGGGAAAATCTTTAGACTAACAAAACATCGATATCTACCCTCTGTAATTGAGCAAACCAGTCGTCTTACGTTTCCGATTTTCTAGCTATTCCAGCCTTCACTCGGTGCTACATTTCTTTAAAACCTTGTGCGGCAATCAAGTTCCCGAATAAGGTAAGTATCCCAAGTTCGGCCTACATTCGAAAGTATATGATTCATGCTCGACTGCAATACTTTCTTCACTTCAGTTTCGTCCATTCATTCAACATATCATTTTCAGTAGTTAAAGATTGTATGATTTGAACGGTGGTCGTAGCTCTCGTTTCGTCACAAGTGGCTAACATGGCTAAGTTTATATTGCAAGAAACTTTTAATGATGCAGTCAAAGAGAATATCGTGGAATTTTCAATGAGTCCAGACGAAGCCAGGGAGGAAACTGTAAAACAATTTGAAGCTCAGGTAATTGTATCTTGTATCTATAAGAAATGAAAACAATGCAGAGCCGTATGATGTCATGGCTTTGTTTGCAAGTCTGTCTCAAGTGTTGTTTCGATAAGTCCAGTCCAGCTGGTTTGATTTCAAGATGTAAATATCGCATGGATGAAATAACTCAAGATTTTGGATTAGAAAATACTTGAAAGGCGCGCGAATAACCATTTTAGGATAATTCAAATTAATTGCTAGAAGTGCACACACATAGTAACTTATAAATATGGAAAATTAGGGTGCAACTAAGATGAAAGTGTCTTCTCTTCTTTTTCTTCAGCCTTTGCCCCGTTCGCAAGCGGAGTCGGCTCGAACTAGGATGATAGTGCGAGAGAGCTAAATTAAAAATTTGGATTATTTCCTTTTAATTTTACTAATTTCATTTGTTCCGCAATTATGCATATTCCGACGACTACTTGCTACCTTTCCCTATGCTAGAATTCAAATGAAATCAAATTCTAGCACTGAAGAAGGCGCGCTACTCTTCTCTTCGAAATGTGCATATTTGCGGAAAAAATAAATGAAAAAATAAAAGAGAAATAATTCAGATTGTTAATTTAATTTTCTTTCTTTTTTTATTTAAACGTTCAAACTAAGCTTTCTTAAATGGTGAGTCCTGAGGTTTTCAAGAAAGTTCTTTACGTCGTTTTTAGTTGAAAGGGCATCAACTGATTCGCCGTGGACTGTAATTTCTAATCCTGGTCGCTATTACTCTGTATTTCGTAGGAGGTTGATTCATAATTATCGACTGTTTATATTGGAGTAATTTTCGTCAATCAAAATTGGCGTTTCGCTTTCTTTTTAGTTATAAAAGTATTCTCTGTTTAGTTAATCAAAAATGGTGCCAAAAAATTTTCTCCGCATTCGCTACATTATGCTTTACCACTACGCGAAAGGATATAAGCGTATTCTTTTCGCAATAACAATAAAGAATTGAGGAAAATGTGAATTTCAGAAGTGGTTTACAGCCTTAAATCCCACCTTAAAGCCTATCCAGGTAATGACAAATATCAGGTTTCGGTAACTAAAATTTCGTCCAATTAAAGATCGTCTGCCGTCTGAGAAAATTTGGTAAAATGTTGAAATTGGAAATTGGCTGCAGGGGTTGCCACAGACTTACCGATAGCAATAAAAAAAGATTGTCTGAATTCTTTGAATTGAGACGAAAAGCTCGGGTAAAAAATCCACATCGTTTTTTACCACTTCCACATGCACCCGCCAAAAAAGGCTGGTAGCTGATTTATCCGTCATATTCTCCTAGAAAGGCACCTATCGACTACGATGTTAACCGCTCATAACTAAACAAAATTATTTGAAATAATTAAGACTTTTTCTATTCGCTAGTGTTATTTATTGGTCTTGCAAATACCGATATTTCGGGAACCACTTGTTCCCTTCATCAGTGCTAAGTCAAGGGATATCCGCTCTTACCTAACAAACTTATTTGAAATAATTAAGACTTGCTTTTTTTCACTATTGAATAGCGAAAAAGCAAGCCTTAATTATTTCAAATAGTTTAATCGCTAGAAACACTGCGAAATTACACTTACATAAACAAAATTTATGAGGATTTGGCTGAATCGGTAGCCGATGTAAGCGCGTGAATTGCCTCTAAGAACCGTAACTTCTTTGCTTGTGGAATCGGTCGTCTTCCAAGCAGTTTTTAAAGTAAAAGCTAACATGTTTCAGAATAATCATGTAAATATATTTCTGTCAAATTTTTAGGGGCTTTTATCGTGATAAAAATTGTTTTAAAAAACGGTCGATAGTCATTATCAATCAATAACCAAATAATATGTTTCAGACCAAGTCGAATGGGTTCCCTATGCCCTGTTGTTCTTGCTATCGCAAAAATGCTAAAAGTTTTTTCTTTTTTTTTTCATAAAAATGTGAGATTGTCACTTAGCCCTTTGTGGTGAATGTGTCGGCAAGATCCTTTCTTCTTTAGTTTGAAAAATTGAGAGATGTGATCAAATGATTTCTTCTCATTCCAAATTCAAAATGTTGAGGCCTATCGGGTAGATTCGTGTTATCAAAGGAAACGAGCATTGATAGCCAAGATGCGCCGCATCATGCTTGCAAACTAAAATAACATTTGCTCTTGATAAAACGATTGGAAGAACCCACACAGAAACGTTCTAGGAAATTGTAGGCTACTTCAGTAACTCCAGGTTTTATATTGGGATAAAAGAATTCAATGAAAGTAAAGACTGTATACCATTAGCTAACCTCGATGTTATTCAGTGCAAACCAATCAAGAAGGAAGGCCGGAAATTATTTACTGCTAAGTTGGCTTTGCTGCCAATAGCAAGGGATCTATGTAAAAATGTTAGTTGACCTCTAGGATTATTTTTTGTTTGTTTTATCATTCCAACATGCTAATATAAATCCATGCCATTAATGAGGAAAACCATTTGTGTCTTTCAACTACAGAGAACGAGCTCATGAACCATTTCAAGTTTTGAATGTTTGATGTTTAATGTTTTTTTTTTTTTAATTTTAAGCAACAGTGAACAGAAGACAAGCAATGTTACTACGACAATACTCAATAATGGAACGAGTAAGCAGAGCATATACTCATAGAAATTCATGCCATAATCAGGTTGCTAAAAATGTAGCTGGTCATCATAAAATCACGTATGCAATTTGTTACTGGAATTCGATAGCATTGTTTTATTGATTACATAGAAGCAGCTTGCTACATTTTATGCGTAACTAAAGTTCTCTCGGTTAAGAAAATTCCTAGATATATGAAAATTGGGAGCTAATCTGTGACAAAAAAGTACAATTGCTAAAATTGAGCAGTAGCTCCAAGAGGAAGAATGAAAAAAGCCCTAAAGTTGAAAGCTAATTATCACAATTACGGCGGAAAGAATTTCCTCTTCAAATACTCTTAGATTTTCTCCCATCAAGCATCGAATCGATAATTTATGACCTGTTGCCGGTCGTCCTCTAAAAAGTTGTATAGATTCTGTTATGTAACTCATTTTTCCACGGATTCAAATGTATTCCGCAGTACGTATTACTCGAATGAATCAATATGCGATTCAGCATCTAAGTTTCTCTCTCATACAGCAGAACAGGCCTTATAACTAGCTGTCTTTTTCAAAGTATTTTTCTTGAGCACATTAAGGAGACAATTAAATAATAAATTATTTATTCGTCGCTCCGATGTTCTACTAAATTAAGATTTTTCTGCGTACCTTGCCCAGAAATGTTGTATTGTTTTCGTTCATTTTCTATCAACCTTCTTTGCTGATTCAACATTTTTCCGAATACCCTCATCAATTCGCATATGCTTCTAGTCGTGGCCATTTGATCTGTTTCACTGCAAGTGTTGCTCTCAATAGACGAGATTTTTCTAACAATGTCTTCCAAGGCCAACTCTACAAATTAGAAATTACTCTCGCCCACATAAAATGGCTCTTTTCCACACAATGATCCACAAATTCTCCTCCGTCCTCTTCAGTGCAGAAAGATTTATAAAGCAAACGGAATACATCATCGACAATGGAGCTAAGATCGATTTTCAACAAACGATCATTGAAAATCTCATGACGAAAAACATTAAAAAGAGCGGGGAACGACATGCTTCATCAAATCGTCAAGAAAAGCGGACGCAAACTCGCACACGCGGCTTTGCAAAAACTTTAAAAGAAATGATGAAAGAATTATCATCTGACGATGATATGGGTATGGTATCACCGAGTAGGATACACCAAATCAAAAGTAACCTAGGACTCCCCAAAGATGGAAGATGAAAACATGAAGCCAACGAAATATACAAAATAAAATGTTCGGATTGATGGGAGAAGAGAGAGAGTGAGATGCGAAAAAGGCCAGGAAAAATGAAAGGAAGAACGCATCGCTTAAATCGATGATAGCATGGCACATCATAGAGAAAGGACCCAGTATCATATGGAACAATCTGTAGGTAGTTAGGGACTACACGTACAGCAGAACTCTAGATGCGGAAGAAAGCCTGGCAATCTTACGGGACCTGAAGAGAAATAGGTCAAACCACGACACGGAGAACATGCATTTGAAGCTGCTCAGAAAGGTGGCAAATGAGACTCGTGGCAGTTGTACAACAGATGCCCGAAATGCGTAGTTGCGATTAAGAAAATATACCTCATTGTAGGAAAAAACCACTACGGTAAAGATGATTTGAAAATTCTGGGCTTTCTTCACGTGAATTCTTCATGAATTAGCCTATGTGATCTCTAAAAAGAAGGATGGGACATATTCTTTAGCCTCTATGGTATTCCTTATATCAGAGACTACTTTGGGATCTTGCTCGATGTTCTATTTTTCCTTCGAGAGCCGAGAATTTTTGGGAAGTTCCAGCCTACCTGCTGTATTTTTCAGACGTTGCTCCCCCAATCACACGGCTTGATTGACCAACATTTCCGTTCTGATCACAAAGTAAAAGAAGAGATGGGTAATACTTTGAATGATAAATCTACAACTAGTTTTTCACAATAAAGTCAGAGTTTCGTTTGTTTTGGAACAATGAACTGCTCTGGTGTTGGCGAAATACGAAATTCTACCTCAATTTCAATGCTATGTATGCAATTACGGCTGTAAAACAACAATGTATCGGATTGAATCACATCGGGGAATTTTGGTTCCCAGGTTCCTATAATGCTTTTCGGAAATTATTTTTCGAGAAGTGGTTCTTCTTCTCCCATGGACGAATCCCTACTTGATTTTTCTAACATAATGTGTACCTTTTGCCCAAAGGAGGGTTGACACACCTTCTTAATTAGTGCGATCCAACACTAATTGGATGCACTCAGGGTTCGGCTCAAAATCGGATTAAGTGATTTAGGTGGGCATAATTCACAGCTGTTTCGAGTAAATGGTTGCCATTTCATCCTTTAATGGGGCACACCTACGTGCTACCATTATATGTACTTCAGCTCTCCTCCAGGACTTCCCGAAACGTTTCACCTCCTCCCCTAGTGTTTTACGCCATGGGTGTTGGTGTTGAAATGTATATATCACAAGTCGCACTGAGGTAAAATCTCAGAGGAAAGCACTGATATCATTTCTTCTTTTTATCAGTGATATTTTTTAGGCTGTTTTGTCTGGAGAACGTGAAGAGCTTCAATAGACGATGGGATCTTCTCTCAAACACCTCGACTACGATGAAGATATCTTTTTGTTCTCTCAAGGAGACATGGCTTTGGAAAGTGAGGCAAATAGAGTTGGACTGATCAACAAAACCAAGGTTCTCAGTTTGACGGGTTATTGCAGTCCCCCTATCTGCTTTATTGGGGAAAGCATCGAAGGCGAAGACGAATTTGTATGTCTAGGAAGCATCGTTAGCCGACGATGGTACTGAGCTTGATGATCAATCTTCGCTGCCTTGTCCAGAATCTGGAAATGTAAGGAAAACCAACCAGCAATTGGTTACCAATTGTAGTCGTGTTGCGTTTAAGGCTGAAGTGAGACAACAGTTAAAAAGTTGCCTCTGCTCTGCACGCAATTGATACTCCATTTTGCCCAAAACTCTAGATAGCCAATTACTAGAGGCAATTCCAGAATTAATTCACAGATCAGATATTTTCTATTTTTTTGAAAAAACGATATTTTCACAGATTTAAGTGATTAATTTATTTTGCCAAGTTGACAATTTGTCAGCCTTATGTGATTTTTATTGCTGTCAGGGAGCGTGGGTCTAACGCATTTACTTGTTATTTGTATTGTTCACGTTTGGATTGGAGTTGTAATTGGAAGATGGCATGGATTCGCCGCTACTTCCTCCGGCTTTAAGCTTTCTTCATTATGAAACAAATATTTGTAGAGATTGATACGTAGTTATAATAGATAAACGAGACATACCTGCATCCAAGACATCTTGTTCAGAATAATTTGACTCTATATCTTCGCACAAACTTGCAATCGATTTAGATCATTTTCTCATTTGTTCGTAACGTCTTCACTTAATTTTCCAAGATATTCACTAAGGCCAATTTATAGTTAGCTTGGTCTAATAAAAAATTTGCTATCATTCATTGATTGGAAGTGTTTATAAATTTTGAAGCCAATAATTTCTTCATGTCTGTAGCTATCTTCCCCAGCTTTGCAATAGCATACCACAGCATAGTTTTGTGGCAATTTTGTATATAATCAGCTAAGTAACGAAAAGAAAAGGATAATTTTTATGTATTTACAAATTTTCATAGATTCTGCATAGCCTCAAATGTTTTTTTTACCTTTTGAACATTATTTCGGAACATTTTCTTGAGCATCATCACTAAGTCGTCAATACTTGCTTGAATTCTCACAGTTCGCTTTGTAGTGAAACTCCTCTTGCAAAGGTTTGACTGAGAGTGCAATTACAGCGCAAGAAAGGTTGCAAAGAATCCATCTAAGTGGCTAGAAAGACATCAATGCAGTAGTTAGAACGCTACCAAAATATTTTCATTTCGATAGATATAAATTATGCAAGATCGTTGGTCAACTTTACCAATTATCATTTTTTAGGGAGTCAATTTGGGCAACATTATAAAGGATCTAACTTTCAATGGCGAAACTGGTCAGCCAATACTTAAGGAAGCATTAGATAGGCTGAAAGGACATATATCAACCGAAAGTCCACTCGAAACTCCAGTCTTGATAAACAATTTAGAAATCCTTGAATCGGAATGTAATAAGGTAGCATTTTTAGACCCATATCACAACGCTAGCTGAGCTTCTATAATTTATCAAAATACCATTTACAGTCCGTGCCACACCGTGTATTGGCAGGCAAATTAGCAGCCCATGAAGTCTTAATTTCAATACTTGAAAAGGAAATATCAAAACCTGACTTAAATACGGATTTACTACACAAAGCATTAGTAGCCGCAATCGCGTTAACCAACCATCAGCCAGATATATTCGATGCCGAAGACTTGGCAATTGCAATAAAAATACTCGAAACACAAAAGGATCCAATTCTAATTCGTGATGTTCTGCAATGGCTTGCCAAATGTTGTATTATGCACGAAATGAACAGACAAAGTATAGTAGGGGCTGATGTTATAGACAAATTGAAGCCGTTGATCCGACTGAAAAATGCCGAGGTGAGAGATGAGAAAAGGAAGGGGTTAATTGGAAGTAATAAGTGGTCGATGGTCTCTGTTTCAGATTTTACGTGATGTTTGTACCGTATTTCGATGTCTTGTTCTAGACGATGACATTCGGGTTGAATTTGGACATGCCCATGAACATGGAAAACTCTTAGCCAATGCAGTTCTGATAGATCTCACAAAACTTCTTTCAGGTATGTATTTAGGGGAAGCTTCACTCCCTAGTGTTTAATTTGAAAACAGAATAAGAAAAGAGAATTATTGTAGAGTACGAAGATAAGAACGTTATCTGTGATATACTTCTGACTATTGCCAGTTTGATTGTTCGACATGAGTTTTGTGTAATGGTTGAAGATGCTGGAGGTTTGACATTTGCCCTGGATTTATTGGTAAGGTGATTTCTCTGTCTCAGTTTCGGTCCTTATTCATCCATTTCGATCTTTTAGAAAAAGTACCCCGAATCCTTGAAGGTTTGCGGAGAATCTCTCAAGTTCCTTCGAGCTTTAGCAGGACACGATGGTGTTAAGCACCATATTGTGCAACAAGGGGCTGCTCCGTTAATACACAATGTGCTTAACATACACAAGGTATGCACTAAAACTGAGATGTTCGCCTCAAACTAAGTCAGTACTTTTAATTTCAGAAAAACGAGACTCTTGCTAAAGTTGCGCTAATTTGCGTTTCCACCCTTACATTAAGAGTGAAGGAGAACAGCTTAGCATTCTTCGAAACAGCTATTCCGGAAACAATTGTTGAGACAATGAAAATTCATGCCAACAGCAAAATTGTTCAGGTAATAGCTCTTGATTAGAATGAAATTGAATTGCTATTCATTGTGGGGTTGTTACAGCGAAATGCAGCTTGGGCTATTCGGAACATGGTGTCTAGGTGTCGAGACCAATGCGAGTCATTCCTAAGTTGTGGTGCCGAAGACTTACTCAATGCTGCCATGACTGCGCACCCAACAATTCAACAAGACTTGAAATCAGCTCTACGTGATTTAGGCTGCAAAGTCGATTTGAAGGAAGAATGGACCGGCACGGCAAAGATAAAGATCGCGAATTAGAAGAAGAGAACGCAGATTGGAAGGTTGGAAATTCAATGAATATCAATTGCGACGTATGCTTGGCTTTTGAAGCGCGCTTTCTTTGATTTGTACTGTTAGAAGTTAATATTATTTATAACCGACTGATGTTTTTAATATTCACGAGGAAATACAAGAAGATATAATTCGCGGTGTCCATCGTTTGGTTGTAATGCAAGACTAGTCTTCGTGTTGACCTTTGAAACATTTTTATGCAAAAAAATACGAAGATGGTGAAAAAAATTGGTAACTTACGCCAAAAACTAGATAACAGCCTTGAGCTTACCCACAATACGGATCGAGATGGGTGCATCGCAGCGTCCTATAAAACCTGGATCAATTTTCCATGTTTTTATCCTCAATTTTCCAGTAATATTGCGTGATACTAATGATCAAAAAAATATATATGTTATCGGAAGTAATATATTAGTCTTAGTCCAGCAATATGCTAACATTTTCATACTTAATTGATATCAATGAAAAAAATAGATATTAATACATTTTCACTATTAAACATAATAAATTAAATTGAAACAAATCTATCTAAGGTTTTTTGTTCGGCCGGTGGAGCCGTTGGTAGCCGTTTCAATTTACCACCCTTCAATCGATCACTGAGTGTAGTCTTCATTTTCATCTCACAAATTGGTTTCCGTTTCATAAAGTCGGAAAAGTCATCCTTCTTTTCAGTTCCACCCATTCCATTAAAGACCATATGATTAGGATGCGGATTCAATTGGTTCAATTGAACTTCTAACCGGGGTTTCTTGAAGATTGAGTACTGGATCGAGGGATAATTTATGTCACTTTTGTTGCAAGCTTTGGTAGATGTGGATTTTACTTACCTTCTCAGAAACATCGCTACTTGTCTTCCTTAGAAGTCCAACTGCTGTTTCCTTATGTGATGGCGGGTCTTTATTGCGGATATTATCACTGGCTTTGAGTAAGTTCGCTAGGCCTATGCTACTTGATTTGATATTGAAGTAGGGCGAGTTTGATTCTTCAATTATTTTGATTCTTTCCGACTAGAGAAAAAGAAAGGAATTTTTTTGCTAATAAAAGATAGGGAAGTGATGATCACGCAAGGGGTGTAATGACTTGAATGAATCCGATATTTTGGACTTCACTGAAATCTGATATACAAAGGAATATTGTGCAGCACAGCGCAAACATTGCAAACGCGGAGCCGGAAAACCCAAGGACCGTATGTCGCGCTCGAGAGAGACGATCTACGGCGGATACTCAGTCGATGTCTCTTTTGCCTCAAATTTTCAGGAGACGCGACCTTTTGATTCCCGCCTCTCCTCGAAATCCTAAATTGTTTTGATCTTAGGATGCCAAGCGAAATCGGCAACCCAAATGGTCGCGTATCCTAGAAATCTGAGGCAAGAGAGATATTGACTGAGGATGTCATCCATCGTGGAAATCCCTCCTCAATCGTGCATGCGGAGTGCTGCAATTTTTTGATAATGGCGTGTGAGGAACTGAAATATCTAGAGAGGTCCCCTTGTGAGCGAATCCTCACGTTTAATTTCGCCATTTCCTCCAAGTTTTTGGAATATTTTTGCACTTTTAGTTGACTTTAGCCAACTCGAATGTTTTTGTGTTCATCCCCTAATCTCATACGTCATCACAAGCGTTCGTCCTTTGTATTCCCTAATCCTATACTATCCAAAACCACTTACAATATTTGGTGATGAGCTAAACATCGTCTTCTTTTCTCTTTCGATATGAACAAGTTTAGCCCTAAAAGCAGGTGATAAAGTCATTGAGGATGACAATGGAGGTTCATTTTCAGTCAGGTCGACATGTTCTGCAGCCTTAAGGGACTTCACCTAGAATTATTAAATTCATTCAAGTTTTCTCATCACTATTAACTTTCTGATTTCCACTCACTGCTTCCTCTAAGCGATAATTTGCACTTTCCAGGTACGATATTTTCTCCTGCAGAGACCTAAAGAAATCCAAAATAATAATTCCAAATCAACAAACATTTAGACATCAAAATTACTCTTTGAGCTTTTGTTCATTCCGCAAATCTTTCTGTGCTGCCTTCAGATCATTTCTCAACTCATTTCTTTTATTTTCACATAAACGAAGCTCTCTGGAAAGATATGATATGAAGAGCTGTCATTATCGGAAGTATTTATTTATAAACCAAATCCTTAAATGGTTTTCTCTCACCTTGTGAACAATGAAAGACTTCATTCCTCTATTTGAGAATTACATAGTTTTGGGTATGGAATGCATTAAAAATGAACCCATATTACGCTGCATCATTCAGAGATAATGCAAAAATTATTCACTCACCTTTTTAACGTTACTAATAGAACACAAAGGGTATTTGGATCCTGTTTTTCCTTCAACATATTCTCAACCTCAGTATGTGATGAGGTTAACACGTCCTGAATGGTAGTCATTAAGTTGTTTTTCGATTTTAAGGCTTGATTTTCTTTGCGTAGGTCTTCTATAGCTTTGTTATCAGTTTCTAGCCTCTTGATCTAAAGTTGAATTGGTTTTAATCAGGAGATTGTTCCATTTAGCGTCTCTAAATTATCTGGCAAGCGGTAATTGGGTTAATGGACTTACCTGTTCATTGTAGGAAAACATAAGAAATTGCTGCTTCGAAAGTTCACGCTCTAATCCGGAAACAGTCTTCCTAAATAAGATAAATAAAAATCATATTTAAATTGATTGAATCTTATTGTTTTTGTGTTTTAAAAAATTGAAAAACTGTGGTAGTACCTTTGGCCTTGGTGATTAAGGGTTTAATTTTGCCTTAATTGCACAATTATCAGGTAAATCACACTTTTAACGTAGAATATATGAAATGTAGTAGTGGAGGATGCTGTGACCGGATATTGGATTGACTAAAGTCATCGAAAAAAATAGGAAAGGTGGTGAAATTGACCCGTACAGGTCGACACCTTGACATCCTTCGGCCAAAAGAATGTGTAGCTCCAGTTTGGACAGGATCTCTATCAGCCGCGCTACGTCAATAGATAATGCAGGAGAAGTATCGAATGAGAATGTGATCCATCACTGGCCTTCCTTCTTTGATTGTGACGGTATGGTCTGACAATGCTTTGGGTTTAATGTTGCATAATTCGTCAAGTTATCACACAACCTCCTCACAGTAGCTAACAGGAATTGTCTTCGGATGGGCCAAGAGTGTGCAGGGCCGAACTGCAAGCAGCTTCATCCGAGCATCCGATAGTCTGTTTGCCTGCTGATCATGTTTTAGAGGCAAACGGATCTAGTGTGGGATGAACCGAAGCAACACCCCGGGCCTTCCTCCCTGGACTACAAAAGGTATAAATAGGATCACAAGCCAAGATGAAACAACATACGCAGGGAACAGCATGGTCAAGCTTGGTCTATAGTATGCGGACTCGGAATACCTTGAGCACCTTCAGTTTGAAATTGATACATTGACTCTGGTGGCCGGGCTAGCCAGAGTAGACATTTTCCCAAGATGGCTCTTGTGACCTACAGAGGGACTCAAACTTTGCAAACAAACAAGTCGGGAAACCGGAAACTGGTCGCTTCAAGTATGCAAGGTTTTCTGTTAATTTATGTGAAGAACTTTGAGTGCATGACAGTTCTGAACGAACATAGGGTTCTCCGTGCATCTCCTATTTTATTTCCTCCCAGGTGGTCCGCGGGTTCCATATCATGGCATGCGAGAAACAATTCACTAGGCACTTTCTCGGTTCGCGCATCGCTAAAATTAACGATACCTGGGAGGGCGTAAAGTTCATACGCGATTCCCAGAAGAGTCGTGGCTCGCATTTTGTCGGAGATCCGCATGAATAAGGACAAGCTCGTGCAATCTTTGCGTCTTCAAAACCCCAGGATTCTCGCGGATGTAGTAATCGACAATGGGATTTTCAGGGTGTAGAACTGGAGATGGTCTGATTTTTCAGAAGAGGTACAAGTCAGCCATCAAGACTGCCAGGAAGCGGTCCTGGCTAACTGTCAGAACATTGAAAGAACCAGCGACTCAGTAAAATTCTGGCCAAGAAAAGTAGAAGTCGTGTGAGATTACTGCTAATTGCTAATTTCCGAGGAAAAAATCAGCTGAGTTCACTTTCGCTGCATATGAATCTCCGGGCCCGAATGGCATAATACCATGAGTCAGAAATAGCAACAAAGTTTTGTGTTGCCGCTTGTAGAAATTTACCGCACTCCTGGAGACAAGCACGTCCGGTTTTCACACCGAAAGCGGGCAGACACGGCTATGAGTTCGCGAAGAATTTTTGGCCTCATCTCTTTCGAGTTGAAGAACTTAGAGCGTGTTCTGGGCATCCTCTTAAGGGCGATGTTTCTCCAAGTTTCAACAGGACTACTTGAAAGGCAAATTCACCCCACACTCCTAAATGAACAAAGATTGGCTCTCCTCGAATGTAAAGTATGCTATCTGGATGTGTTCCTGGATCCTAAATTAAATTGGAGACTAAACATAGAACTGAAGATTAAGAAGGCAAGAGGACCTTTGCAAGAAAATGGGATTTTTTCCACACACAGACGTGATTCGTCTCTTCCTAACGTATGGAGTACTATAGAACCACGCTTGATAGGATTAAAAAAAACCACACATGCAGATGCTATTGCTCCACATTAAATATGCTGTAGTATGCAGAGCTTTCAGACAACGTGAGTCCAGATATTTACCAGTGAATAAGAGGCCCCTCAGAAATTCAGGGCATTTCTGACGGAGCCGAGCTCACGTGGAATATTGCTGTGGGATTTCCAACCAGGCAGAATTGACGATCAAAGATGATTTGTGAAGCCAGTGCGGGGGTTTCTTCTAATACAACTGCCGTCTTAGAAGTCTCAAAACAACACCACAGCGCTTTCCGAAGCGTTTACTGATACAACTACCCATTAGTTGCTGTTACAGTTTTGTAAATCTTATACCTTCGTCATCACCATATTTTTACTGTGCCATATGATGTGGTAGTTTTAATCTGACTTTTGAATTATTCGCAAGAATTAATCTATCATAGTATTCGATGTTCATTTTTTTTTCATTTTAAAAAGTGTTGTGAAACAAGCATATCTCAAATTGTATTTGTTTGTCATGCCAAAATAATTTTATTCAATAAGCGCATTTTCATGTTGACGCCTAAAGCTCTTTAAACCACCCTTGTCTAAGGGCATTGACAGAAAAAGAAAAGAAACTTTGAATTTTACTAAGTTGGTCTCTTTTAAGTAAGCAAAATGTAAAAGGGAGACGTTCGACGGTGCAACTCCTTTCTAATTTGAAATTACCAGTCTATGCCAAGGCAATGTCTACCTAATAATAAAGGCGGAGAATAGACCCCGAGGGTACACCGTCACAGCGGGGGTATTCAGGTACATATACTTGGCAATGGTTTTAATCCAAGAAAAACTAGAATAATAAAAATGAAGACAATCAGGATGGTGAAGTCCCTGCTGCAAGGGCTGGTTTGATGGATGAAAAGATGAAAGCGATCGTTCAAGTTCACGAACCGAAAAGGGGGTAGTGATCAATCCCGATGGGCTGACACACAACTGCAGATTAAACATAACTGGTGCGATCTATTACTCAATACGGCCAGAGACGCCTAAAAGGGCAATTAACTGAAAGGAGAATTCGATTTACCGTCTGATAAGTATGAGTGCTTGCTGGGAGTCACAGTTATGGGTACTTGTTTCTAGGACAATATCAGACTAAACAGCGTTGGCTGTAAGGAAATGAATCGAAAGGACTCTCTGTGAAGCAAGAAATATACAGTATCTGTACCGCTTTAGATGGAATAATGACGCATGGACCCAGGACATATATTCTTCCATTGTCCCGAATTCGTCGTCAAGATAAGGAGGCTCAACCGGGCGCGGTGAAAATATATTCTCAAAATATGGTTGGAAAATGCTCAAATTAAAGGAAAGCTTCCTTGTAACCATCTTCGAACTTATGAAAAGGGAAAGCTGTGGACAGAGGCACGAGTGATGGAAACTTTAAGCCCAAACGATGGTAAAGAACTATTTAATCGATGGCTACGTGAACCAAGGCCGGGGGACGGTATTGAGTTAGGGTCAAAGCTCCTACCGTACAAGACAATTATCCTGCCATTTCTCATGAACTCCTCGGACACTTGGGTTCTTGGAAGAAAAATCGCAGACTCTCTTGAGTGAAGAATCCCGTGAAGTATTTTTGGTCCCCTACATGAGGGTGGATGATTCTATAGCCTATATATATATATAATGACGAAATCTATCAACGATATCATGACCGTCACCTAATTCATATGGGTGAGGATAATCCAGCCCGAAAAGTTTACAAGTCCAATATCTACAGTGGAAAAAGAAGACGCGGCAGATGTTGCCTGATATGGAGCAAAGTCAAAAGCCAACAGTCTTTAGATATCGAATTGGTGGAACTCAAAGTAAACCGGGGTGGAGTTCCTTATAAGGTAATCCTGGACTGGACAACAGTTGGTGTGTCGTTGATGACAATGATAAGGATCCCACTCGGGTCTGCATACAATGCCAGCTATATTTTGGAATCAAAAGGCTATATCATAATAATACATCCTACATACATGCACTTCTTCCTTGCGGCTTTCAATGTTTCAATCTCCTCGGAAGCCTTATTCAACGCTCGCTCCTTTTCAATCATCTGCAATTTCATATCGTCCAACTGCTGTTGAACACTCGCCACATCGATGTTGCTCGTGTCAAGATTAGCAATATTAAAATATACTCTATGAACGTCTCGTCTACCACACTTTGCTCGACACTGTGGACAAGATCTTGATCTAGAAGAAACATTTTTTGAGTCATCTCTGCTTGTGTATTTTGGCGCAAAATCAGCACCTACCTTTCGAGCCACTGGAAAAGGCATCCATCATGGAAAATATGACCGCATAGTGTTACATAGACTTCCTGAGATGCACTTAGTAAATCTGCACATATAACACAGTTTAAATTCATTTTTTAAATTGATTGTTTGTCAAAGAAAAATCATAGGGAAATGCCTTTCACAGATGGAACCGGTGTGAAAGTGAAGTTATTTTCTTTAATGTCAAAGTCAGGGTTATGTTTACATATCAACAATGTAAGGACGATTGAGCGGTCAACAGGATGCTTTGGTAAATTTATAAATTAGATTATTTTCAGGCGCTCTATATTGATAAATAATAAGTGTCCTTCTTAAAACATCCCTATTATGATTCATATTTAAATCTACTTCTGGATGTTATAGCTAGTATAACGCTTTCATTTAAAAAGATCCTGCAATCATTGTGAATTTGCGGTTTTAGACTTTGCTGAGTTAACCATTCACACATCGCAAAACATCATACTTGTCAACGTCAAGTTTGAAGTTCTTTCTGATCATAATTCCTTCATAGGTAAGCTTTGTTGATTCCCAACTGCCTGAAAAATCTGCAAATATCTCTGCATCCCTGAGGGACAATGCATTTATTTCGATTGGAATGTTTTCGCTATATGTTTCTTCACGACGATGCCGTGTTATTTGTGGATTTCATCGATATTAAATGGATGAAAAACTTGTTTACAATAAAGTCTTCCTTTTGCAGCTGAAAGACCACTATGGCCAAGTCCAAGAATCATACAAATCACAATCAAAACCGAAAGGCTCACCGCAATGGAATTAAGAAGCCAAAGCGAAATCGTCATGAGTCGACTCTCGGTGTAAGTATTTATTGAGATGTTTTTGAGTGAATCTGTGGCTCGGAGGGATTCTTATTAGTTGATTGGAAGCTCAGTGAGGTTGGGGTTGGTTCCAGTTGTTCGTCTGATTTGGAAGCAGATTTATGGTGGCACCAGCGTCTTAGGAGTTAATGATAACGTTCATTGAAGGTGTTTCACCTCTTATTCATTTTCTGGATGTTAAGCGCGGAGTTTGCTTTTTGAATCCGAGGACATAACCAAGGAATATTAGTCGACAATAAGCCGGCAAGCTTGGCTGCTGTTGTTGGCTGGTTTTCCAACTTTACCCGAAGTGGTATAGATGCGAATCCTGAGAAGTGCATTGCACAATTCTTCTCGCAATGGCTTAAATCCCAATCCAGATTAATTGACAGAACGCGTTCATTCTGTTCTCTAATCTTCAAAGATGAAACGTCAACAAAAAGGGTGCTTCCGAGCGACATAGATTTTAGGAGCGTGAAACAAGATTCATTCTAACATTGAAATTCTCTTTTAATTCCAGATGGATGCCAAATTCATCCGCAACCAACGGTTTGCATTGAAGGGAAACATCTCCGGAGCTGAGGCGAAGAAACGTTTTGAAGAAAATAAGGCGAAACGGGCCAACAGACCCGCACCAATTAAGCTATAAATATTTTCTATGAAAAATAAAAACGTTATATGAATCTTGCAGTGTCTTAATTGTTATGGGAGTGCAACTGGACGAACTGGGATATTGATGCGATTTGTTTGGGGGGTTGGAATGGGGCATGGAAGTTTGTTTTGTGAAAGGGGAAGCCCAAATAAAGTAGCCATAGACCGACCGTGTAGATAGAGATTGAAGAGCAGTTAGGGAGTTTATCGTCTATGTGGTTTGCTTCTAAATTGTAATATTAACACTGGCCTGAAGTGACAAAACTTTTTGAAGGAGAGTATCAATGTCCCTGCTGCTGGCTACATTCTGTATATTTCTTCTAGGACCTCACACATTCCTCTCTAATTCATTCACGAAATAAAGCCGTGGAAGGTACCACGAAGATTATTTGGCTGAACTTGCCTTAAAAGTGAAATGCACACGAAAGAAAATAATTGCTAGCACCCACAAGTGGAGTACGAATCTAGAGGCAGGCTATCGTTTCTGGCACAATTAAGTACTTTCTTTTGTCAAGCGCCACTTCTCATAATGATCCCACAATGAGTTCTGTTGGCGTTATGGAACAAAGCGCCAACCATCATGGAACTTCCGCAGAGGGTCCCAAACGCAAATAACTGAGCCGAATGTCAATTCTACAAACATTTTTCTCAAAGGATTAACCTTTCATTCTGCGTACAATTCAAATATAAGACAACACAGGACCAGACTAAAAGACTTTTAACTCGTCGCTATCGCTGCTATAGCAATTCACTCGTAATATCAAGGATAGCAGTATGTGCATATGCATTGGACAATGGCTAGCTCCAAACATACCGCTTCCTAAGTGCATTTCGTCTAGATTGACGGCTGCCAGGACACATCATATAGATATCTAGATTGGAATCAAAATTCTGTGAAAAGAGAAACTTGTTCAAGTTACCATATCCAGTCAAGAGGAAGCCCATAGTCCACAACGTAGCTTCCTCAGGCAGAAACAATTGTGATGTGCTCACATGTGGCTCGATCTCTATTACTTTGGGGGAGCGCATATAGAATCGTGATGGGACGATTTATAGACCGTTCATATCCGCAGATCACGTGCCCTACCCTCTTTTTAAAAATCATCCCGGGGTTATTCTCCCAGCAAGAGGAGCTAATAGCTTCCAGCAACCTCTGAATGTGACGGCAATTCCGCCAGACACCAAAGACGAGCTGCGGTAGAATATGAGACAGTAAAGCCCCGGGTATGGATGCCCTACCAAATAGGGCATTTTAGCTTGTCATGAAATCCAGACCGAACAATTTCGCTGAGTTGTTTCAAGCGTGCGTGTCCCTAGAGGATATTTCCTGAGCCATGGAAGTGGCAGAAGTTAGTACTATTGCTTAAGGCTGGTGTAAACCTTCAGGTGAGCCTGAGTCCTTTTGAGCAATTCGATCCCTCACGTTTCATGGTGCAAAAATTGATGCGTGCATCCGCACGGGGTCCTGAAAATTAAACAAACAGGGGGATTCGCGGGTATCTATCATCACGCGAGACAAAACAGAAATATGAAAATAAATAAAACGGCTCGACCGCGCTCGTGAAGCAGTAGAATGCGTGCCGCATGCTTATGAATGATGAGGTAACATAGGCTCATCCCTATCATCAAGGAGTGGGTGGAGAGAACCCACGATGAGATCATTTATACTCTTGCCCAGTTTTTCGCGGGGAATGGAGGATATCGCCAGTACACCGGTTTAAACTGAACAAGGGATCCATCTAATCTGGGATTTAGACGTTAGGCTATCATTCAACAACAACAAACAGGCGATCCTAATTTCTTTGCCTCAGAACTTACAATATCACTTTGTTACAATCTCCCTTTTAATCATCGTGGTACGCCGGATTATCTTTCGATCAAGAAAGCATAGTGTCTATAGGATCTAAAGCCCTTCTACTACCATTCGCTCCACTGCAGGTACAAGGACATACATTCTACGACTGTGATCCTCAGGAATTTAGTCGTTTAAGCATATCCCATTTATTATTTGCTTTAGCCCTTGCGTACATCGTAAGATACTTTCTAAACGCATTCTAGACGTTTTTTTAACTTATAATGAAACGCCGATAAAATTAGACCACGGACCAATGATCCACATGGAATCGGTACTCCTCTGTCCAACCTCAAGAAGTACGATGTACGGCTTTTGAATTCTACAGAGATTCCAAGGATCCAATTGCTTGGGCAATGGACAACAAAACTCTTAATATTACTTTCAGGCATTATCGATGAATCTGGAAGCTGTACTGTCTGTCCGACATCAGATGAGATGATTTCATTCATTTGGTATAAAACATTAATACAAACTCTGATAATATGAAGTGAGATGGCTCAGGTATCGCTGTATTTGGTACAGCCCTCCTTATGAATCATCACTATAATCAAAACTAGCCACTTACATTCCGCAAAGGGGTTCTCCTTTCTAACTATCTTCCTGAAAGGTCCTCAATCCTAGAGAAACAAATCTTTCCGTTCCTTGGTACACAAAGTCCAGACACCAGGGTAAGTGACCTGATAAATGAAAGTTCTCTAAGCACCCAGATTGTTGGAGCCGAGTGATTGGAGAAGAATGGTGATATTCAATGCCGACGCTATCAAAACATTCTTTAGCCAAATGGGCCAAAGGAATTGAGTTGCGCAATATTCGATGCCGGTCTTATTGCACTTAATTGCTTGCATGGGAAAATGAAAATAAAAATTTCTGCGTAAATTGCGGTAGTAGTTGGAAATCGTAAGATGGCAGGTGCTAAGCACATCCCAGGTTGAGAACAGCGACATTCTATAGGAGGAAAAAGGTTAAAATTTTGAAAGCTTTCTCTTACGTTGCTTGAGATTGTACGGGGACTTGTACGACAGTACTATGTAAATGGAGTTTCACCGAGTGATTTAGATGTCCTTCCAAGTAAAAAACAGCCTATCCCCATTACCTTTGAAAAAGTCGAGAATAAAAGAGAGGAAACTTCCAAAGGCACCTTCCCATTTTAAGGTGGAAGTTCCTAGGTTACATCAAGTGCACGCTAGACATTCATACCAGTAGCCAATAACCATAAAATCAATCCAACTAAGTGTATTCCTGCAGTGTTTCTAGCGATTAAATTAAATGTAAATAACAGCAAGATTCCTTTTCGCTCATGTTTATCTAGTCTGGTGCGCATATACTGGTATTTCGGGAACAATTTGTCCCCTTCTTGGTTCTTATACGACGGCCTGGCAGATCAGAATGAATAAACACTGAGCGAAAAAGAAATCGTCCCCTTGTTTTCTTTTAATAAAGTTTTTTGTCGAGCGCAATGCAGACCATATTGCCTCCTATAATGTTACTGTAGTGTGCCGTTACGGTCTTGAATGAAGTGCTCTTTCACACTTCAAGGCTCTGATCCAATATGGATTGTTGCGCCAACGATTATTATTATAAAGTCTCTTGTAGGAGGACATCTTGATTGATATGAAAATTCAATAACTATCCATTGAAATAAATAAACATTTTGTCGTCTTTTTCGCATTCTAAGGTAATTGTAATAGAATTTGTTTCGTTAGAAACGTAATAGACTGCCAAAGTGCTGCAGCTGATATGTAAACATTTCATTATTCGCGGCAATCGCGGTCCATTCATTCAGAAAAACCATTCTAAGATAATGAATGAGTGCTAGGTTAGAATACGATTAACCATAGTGTTTGGGTGCTTGTTTCTTTAACATCTCTATTTTTAGGCTTCTCTTAAGTGTAACAAGACACGTTAGTTGCTATCACAAACCGACAAATATCCTCAAACAAATCATGGTTCTGTCTCCGCGGGAATCTGGTGAATTCATAGCTAAAAATGCGAAATTGGTTAAAGTCCACGAAGCCGGCATAGATAAACTCGCTGGAGATGTTCTAGCCGGTCTTAAGGATGGCACGATAGATCCAAAGAATTTCTCGCAGAATGAACTTCATCCGAAGCCGCAGGATTCAGATGCTCCAAATTGGTTACTGCTTATCGATACGTTGAATTTTTGTTTCTGGACAGCAGGTAAGGATAATAGTAAACTTTATAGTATGCAGAATGCCAGCATAAAATGCGATGTATACGTAGATTGTTCAGAGTATTTTCCTGCTTCTCGTAAAAGGCTATAAGTAATCGATGGTTGAAAAAGAAAACGAGGCAGACTCTGTCTGAGATGGAGCGATGGCGTAGATAGTAAGATTTACACTAAATTTTTCAATGTCATGACCTGTATTATGACTTGTATTGCTGACTTTTATTACTGTATGATCCCAAGGTGAGCCTACTTTACTCACTTATTCCTTTCATTAGTACTGGTCATCTGCTTTTGCAATTTCCGAGAAGGCTTTGCTAAATAATGCAATTACAGGCATTTATTTCTCAGAAAATAATTTTCAAATTTATGCATTAGCTGCCTTTAAAAATCGCATTAGATTTGTACCTTTAACTCGTAACTAAAAACAGACAGACCCTATCGATCCCTACTTGCTTGCAATCATTAATCTGCTGAGCAGTCTGATACGGACAAACAATGATCAATATACGGTACATCTGCGCAAAATATGTTAGAATTTCAATTCTTCTGCTTTCTATATTTAGGTCAGGATTTTTAAATGAACCTAGTTTCTGTTTTTTTTTAAACAAATTTCGCATTTATTAGTATTTCCTTAACAAATAAAATAAATAAATCTTATTTCCAGGCAAAAAACAAAAATGGCAAGTGGAAGGCCATACCGGCTACTTCGCCCTATGCGCGGCAATCAATCGAGCCAAACGAGATGGCGTTGATATAACCAATCCAAATTTCTACTCCAAAATAACTCAAGATCAACTGAAAAACATCCTGCGATCCGACGATGCAACCACAGTTGCTCCATTACTCGAACAACGCGTTGCATGTCTCCATGAGGTAGGCACAAAACTCATGGAGAAATATGACGGAAAGTTCGAAAACTTCATAAAATCATGTAACAAATCGGCCCAAAACTTACTTCAATTAATTGTCACCGAATTTCCATGCTTTCGTGACGAGGCTCAGTTTCACGGAGAACGTGTAGCAATTTACAAAAGAGCCCAAATTCTAGTTGGTGATATTTGGTCGTGTTATTGTGGTGAAGGATTGGGCGAGTTTAATGATATCGAGACGATAACAATGTTTGCCGATTATCGAGTGCCGCAGGTGCTTGTTCATTATGGATGCATGGAGTATACACAGGAATTGTTGGATACTCTAAAAGAGGATAAATTGTTGGAAAATGGATCACAAGAGGAAGTTGAAATTCGAGGAATATCAATTTATGTTGTTGAAGAATTGAAAAAGAAACTGGTGGAAACGATTAAGGAGAACGATTTGAATATTGATCTTAGGAAGGTAAATTCAATTTTGTTGGATCACTACCTTTGGGACTACCGTCGGAAGTATGCAGCTGAACTGGAATATATACCATTCCATAAAGTGTTGTGCGTTTATTATTAAGTGAAGACATGTTTTGTATTCGTTTCTGAATGAAAATAAAAACTGTTTGTATATTTCATATGGCGCTATGTTGTCTTTCATTTACATTCGGCTCCTTTGATCTAGAAGTCCACCTGCTGACGCTGTTTAAGTAAGTAAGAAAATATAAGGATCGAGACTCGGGGATCTAACGCCACTATAATACAGTCATCTTTTACATTATTTTCTATCTTTGACCGATAATGCCGAGCTTTATCATATCTGAGGTGCCCTTAGATGCATAATCCGAATTCATCCATTATCCTTTCAGGCGTAGAATGAGTTGGTATGCTGCTTCTTTAACTTTTTGGTGCTCCAATAGAGCTCAAACATTGTTTATTAGGTTTGCATCTGGTGACTGGGATAGCTACCCTATTTTTACTATGTTCTCCTCTTCTCATTGCACACAGAGTCGGTTTCGATGTTTGGGATCATTGTTTTCGTGAAGAACCCAATTTCAGTTGTTTTGGTAATACAATATGCAATTTTTACTAAGCAAAATTTCGGTAAAGCAAATCAACCCGCCAAGAGCTCAAGAGACGTATGCATATACATGAACTTTTGCAGGATGATTTGAGAATTCTTTCACTTCCCCCAACATAACATGACTTATCTATAAAAATAATTTTGACTCAGTTGAGGTCGATATTTTTTGTGCTCGTCGTGATCGGTTCCGGCATTTCGTTTTGTCATTTACCTGAACTGGATGCAGTCGCGAAACTTTAAAATCACCATTTAACGTATCAAGCCACCGTTGTTTCGGCCGGCCTTTTAGTCGTTTACCATCGAATTAGATGTTCAGACGAATCTTGGAAAGTTAGCGCGACCATACCATCGAAGATGCCTCTCTCGCAATTTTTCCACGATCGATGCAACTCCATACCAAACGCAACATCTTTGTCTTATATCACATTCGGATGAAAATCTTTAATGTCTGATACATTAATTGTCATATCACTATGGAGGTGAACGATGAACTCTATGCCTGATAACATTTTTTGACGAATTACCCTACAAAATCATAATGAAGAATTGACAACTGTGGCTGGCAACAGTGAGCGATTTTTAACTTTGCTAGCATCAACATCTTAATCGTAAGCATCACTTGTTTCCCATATCGAAATATTAACTAACTCACATAAGGATCACTCACCGGGCAAGCAGTAAACCAAGTTGATGATATTCTCATCCGGAAAATGGCTGCTTCCCATATCCTGGATGTCTCTTTGCCTAGACCTAGACCGAGTAATGTTGCATTCTCAAAGAACGCGGCCACGCGCATAGGCTTATCACGAACTCCGGCGAGCGGAGAAGCGACTTCACGAACGGAAAAAGGAAGCCTGGGAGAACCAACAGGTCTGTGAATTCAAAAAGTACAGGGAGCAACCGCACCAGGCGCGCAAGTTTTACCAACAAGTCAGCAGGATGAAGCGGGGAAGAGGGAAATCTGATTTACGACAGAATGGGCATATTAGAGCGATGGGTTGACTAACTACTGAACAACCAGAACATTGGCGAGTTGGAGGTCCCGCCAACTGAAGACGACCGACTAATACTGTCACCACCAAGTGTAGAAGAAATAGTTCGTGCAATTCGTCGGCTTAAAAATCATAAGTCGCCAGGAGCCGATGGAATTACAGCCACATTCGTTAAATATGAAGGCGGCCAACTACACCAAGTGGTTCATCAACTTGTGCTCAAGGTGTGGGATAGCGAATCAATGCCTGACGATGGCAAAGAAACATTATCTGTCTCATGCATAAAAAGGGAGATATCACGCAGTGCAGCAATTGTAGAGATATCAAGTTGCTGATTACCGTCCCTAAGATATTCTCCGCTATCTTGCTAGGTCGGATAGCCCCATACGCCCAGAACATCATTGGCCCATACCAAAGAGGCTTCACTCCAGGCAAATCAGCAACAGATCAGATTTTCTCTCTGTGGCAAGCGATAGAAAAACTGTTGAAATATGGACAACAGTTGCACCACCTATTCGTCGACTTTAAAGCCGCCTATGGTAACATAGCCAGGGTAAAACTGTACACAGCCATGGGGGAATTCGGTATCCCGACGAAATTGATAAGACTGACCCTGATCAATGTGCGAGGCCAAATAAAAGTAATATATAGGGGATGCCCTATCATGCGTCCTCTTTAACCTGGCCCTCAAGGAAGTGATCCGTGATGCTGGGGTAAATGCAAGAGGTACGATCCTCTTTAAGTCCACCCAACTATTGGCCTATGCTGACGATATCAACATAATGGAAAGAACCCCCCGAGACGTACAAACCGCCTTCATCCAGATCGAGCAGGTAGCTCGAGATTTTGGGCTGCACATCAATGAAGGCAAGACAAATATATGGTGGCAACGTCAGCACCATAAACCAACCAACCAATAATATCAAACCGCATTGGTCAAACGGGAAGAATAAAGATAAGAGACTAAAACTTTGAGACCGTTGATCATTTCTCCTATTTAGAGTCGAAAATCACAACTGATAACAGCTACCACGATAAAATCCGCGCATGGTTGTTGGCAGCCAACAGAGCCTATTTCAGCTTACAAAAACTGTTACGCTCGAAACGTCTCACTAAAGGGACAAAGCTCTTACTGAGCAAGACAATGATCTTGCCAGTCCTCATGTATTTCTCGGAGTCCTGGATTCTCAGCAAGAAAAATTTCCAACTTTTGGTCACGTTCGGGAGAAGAATCCTCCGAAGAATTTTTGACCCACTACATGAGGATGAAGGATTCCGCAGCCTATATTACGACGAAATCTATGAGCGATACCACGACCGTCTGATTGTGGATGAAATCCGGCTCAACAGGTTGCGGTGGGCGGGCTGCTTAATCCGTATGGATGAGGATGATCCAGCCGGGAAAGTCTATATGGTAGAAAAAGAAGACGAGGCAGACCCTGCCTGAGATGGGGCGATGGCGTAGGCCAGGACGCCAGACAGCTTTTAGGGATATCGAATTGGACCTCTCTTCTCTACACTTCAAGGCGACACCACGACAAACACGAACTAAAGTTTTCCATTAAAGAAAAGTAGACATACCTTTATGAGCATCAATGTTTCACCGGACGCTCAAATGGAATTCTTACACAAAGTGAGCATTTTCTATCCTCAATTTTGGTAAATTTTTCTTGAAATTTCATCTTCTGCCAATCAATGCATCATTCTATCTTGAAAATTCTTGAAATGTCGTGCACCTTCGAGATATTGTTTAATTTGTAAGATCGACTTGCGTTTATTTGGATTATGAGGTTCGAAATGTTTGAAGTAGAGTGGAGGTTACTCAGTAAATTCGTGTTCAGTCAGGATCCTTTTAAATATATACATTCGTTCACTGCATTCAGCTTACAAAGCCTAGGATATACCAGAAAAAAAGTACTTATTAGATACTTCGCAGCACGAGTAAATATCTATAATCAAGTAATGCTGGCACTGAAGCTAATGAAAGTTGATATTATATACGAAATTCCCGTAATAATGTTCTACAATTGGACAGATATTGTTAAGATGGTAATTAATCAAAAGGTGAATAAACATGGGCAGAAAATTTATTCAACAAATGCCAGTTTTGAGGGTAAAAATTGAAATAAAACCTTATCAATACCAAAGTTGAATTTCGAAAGCACTCTTCTTGGAATGTTTTATACTTCGATTCATTATTTACATAACGGATTTCTCTTTTTACATATATTCTATATTATAAATTTCTCCTTACATAAATTATTGTTCTTTTAGGTATTTTCCATCAGATTTTTATTATTTTTCAATAACTACTTCTCATTTTGTAAACGATAACAATTGTTTTTTTTATTTCAAGAACAATAACAACAAAAAATAGATGAATTACACATGGCTCAAGCTTATGTAATTCGGATCCGCGATTTTCCTCAAGAAAAAGAAATTTGTATCAATCGTTTTTTTTTTTTAAATTGCTTTTTACGTTGTTCACATTTTTCTTTGTCACTGTATAGGTTGAAGGGAGAATATAAAGTCTACAAATTTCTTCTTTTTTCTAAATATTATGAACTTTGCAAGAAAAAACAGATCAGATCTAAGCTACATTGAATTTCCTGTGTAATACCAGAAAAGAAAATTATGTAAATTGACTTTGTTTTCACAATCGAAAGAAAGGGTACATGAAAATGAACAAAAGAAACACCTATAAATGCTAAAAATTAGAATAACTCGTATGAATACTGGTAAAATATATAATGAAAACTTGTTGTCTTAAAGCTTTAGCTTTATTCAGATATTTTAATGTCCGGAGGGGGTAAAAACTTAGTATTTTCTTTAAAATAAACCACAAATATTCATGCAGGAGAAAACTTAAAAAAGAGTGGACAATGGAATAGTGATTGAATCCAAACATTGAAAGAACACAAAAAGATGTTCTTGTCAATTATTACGTTCATATACCTCGGTGTCTAAAGCCATAAGCACAAGGTTTTTTTTATTACTAGTTTGGTAAACGTTTCTCTTGAATTTTGTGTGTTTGGCAAAGCTTAAACTTTCGCGTCGACCATATCTATGTTGAGTTTGTAGTAAACGTATGGATAATACTCCTGTTGGCCAAAGCCCAGCCCAGGTATGTCAACGCTCTGTAACGAAACGAAGGACAAAACACAATTTATTACCACACCCGATTTTTCCAAGCTTGAGGTGAATAATACTTACATCAGCATTGCCACCACCACCACCAGAGGATGTAGCAGAACCATCCAAGTGGCCATAGAGTTGGTTTAGCAGATCTCGCAATCTTTTTGTGCTTTTCTTATTCGGGTGAATTAAAATTGCCTGGAAATTCACGGGCAGGCCGTAGCTGTTGTGGAGAAATAGACGAACTTATAATAAAACAGCTTACCCTCAACGTGCAACAATAGAACTTACCGCAATACTGATTCCACGAACACTCTCAAGGCTTTCACGTGAATCCAAGCGCAGAAGCATTCACTGAAGTTGACTTTAAGCCACCTGACGAGTGGACCCTATACGAAACAATTGAAGATATCAGAACGTGACACAATCCAAGTGCAATGAGACTGTTAGCTTACAAATTGCTTTTTCTTGTCGGTAACCAGCTTGGTTATTTCATTTTTACCAGCTGCCAATTCTTCTTCATTATATACAAAATCTCTAACAACAAACTTCTTCTCACGGGCATGCAATTTGAATTCTTCAACAACCTTTTTGAAGAGCGTAACATTGTACAGGAAAAAATCTTGATCTTGAGTAATAAGCGTTGACGAGCGTGGAACAATCATATCAGTGATTTTTTCATAGCCATTGATCCAGTCGCTACCAAGAGCTCTGTAAGTTTTTTAAATGTTATGAAATATTTTGATATGCATTCGATGCGATGAAACAAAGGATGAAGGCTAAGGCACAAAAAATATGTAAAAACACTGAATATTTTTCGGTGGACCGGACTTGTAGGAATGAATGAATTTTTTTTTCATTTTTTCCGGGAGAATTGGTGATGACAATCAATTTTAAGAAATGAGAAAATTCCGAAAACAAAGAGAAAACGAGTACAAGAATGTAATTCAAAAAAATAATTGACGGTTATGTGCAAGATAAAGATAGCCTCGCGCTTTCGTCACAAAATCTCATTTGGTCAATCCAACACCCATCATAAGAAGCTCAGAGACTGCAGCGGCATCAAATCTTGCCTTTCCTTGAAACTAGTTGCCAAACCAGCTTTCCGGAGTTTTCGTTCCATTCCATACGCTTCTCGACGACTTTGGATGTTGAATAAGACTGCTTGCTGGATATAAGGAGAATGGGTTACTTCGATTAGTTTTCCCCAAGGAGATACCTTTCCTCCTCTCTATAACAGACGTGCCTTTTGACAGTTCGGTCTACTCAATGTGTATTCATCAAATCGGAATAAATTCGGTACTGATGGTGGGAGTGACATCTCTATTGACTAGTCAAAAGGCAACACCAAGTAACCCACATCAAGTCAAAGGCAATGATTTACTTGCCGACGGTCGAGTCATGCCGGGTATATGGCTGGGGTATTTCCAGCAACGGAAGAATTTACTGATCCCTCAATTCCCACATGTAACCATTTGCAGCAACTGCACGTATTCTTTCCAGAAAATTGAAGTGGAATTCAAACAAATAAAGCCTGGAAAACCAACAGTACTTGTCGGCACTGCAGCTGATTGATTACCCTGAAGACTTTGGAGGAGGACATTGTTGACTGAATTAAATCAGGGTAAAGATCACGATTGAGCGCAATGCAGACCACATTGTCTGTTACAGTACCGTTATAGTCTAAAATGAAGTGCTCTAACATACTTCAAAGCCCTGCTCCAATTGGATTGAATACTAATAACGCGATGAATGCCAGCGGGTGTTCATAGAGAAACATCTTGAGAAAATCGAACTGTTCCCATTTAGAGGTCACCTATTACGCAAGTTTACTTGGTAACCACTGTGATAACGTCATGTGCTACGGCAGCAATTAACAGATTTGAAAGTGTTGCTAGAATATTAAAATCCGCGCTTTTGACGATGTTCGACAACAATTCGTCACAAGCGATATCCATGGTATACACAGATGATGAGCAATTTTTTATGACTTTGGTGATGGTGGAAAAGACCATTCAGCTTTTGACTTTGGTGATGATGAAAAAGATCATTCTAGGTGGTCGGAGTCGATGTAGAGCGGAGACTTATTACGAAAACTTAAAAAGTTTGCGAAATTTGCCGTAATGATCCGCTCGTAATGATGAATGGTCCAAAAGAATATTTTGATTGGCCATAATCGATTTAGAGGGGAGAGCTATCCTAAAAACCTGAAAAGTTGGCGAAATTGACCGTGATGAACCGTCCGCAAATATTATGTGCTGTCGATAAGTGTTTGCACGTCTCTGTGTTAGTCAGACTTGAGAATGCGGGTGGTTCTTGAACATTTCCGTCAACCACGTGTCACTATTCAAAACTCCACGTGTCCTTTCGCCGTAGCTTGGGACCTTTACGATCAATTTCGCCAACTTATTAGGATTTTGGAATAACTTTCCTCTTTAGATATACTCCGGCCACCTAGAATGACCTTTTGACCATCGGTCAATCCAATAAGTGGTTAGAAACTCGCGTTATAATTCCGAACGATAGGTGATGACCAAGTACGATGAACGCCATCTCATGTTTAAGAAGATAAAGATATTTTGTTGAATCAGTACCACAACTCGCTAAGATCACATTCCAAATGAGAATATATGCAACTGATATGAAATTTAATTCATCGGCAGGGAATTGGGAGAAGAGCGCTTTCGCTGGTACGGTCACGTATTCGCCCAGGTGATAGCTATGATTGCCCTAAACACCCAAACCTATGAGAAATGGCCCAATGGGTAATTTAAAAACTTTTCGATTAAACTCGGACTAAGTTTACGATCATGCGAAATGCAAACTAGATGCAGTCGAGCCGATATTGATATGTCTTAGGAGAATTCGCGAATTTTTAGCGGTTCTCCCCCTAGTGAGAGTTTTATGCAGGTTGTGTTTCTATTTAACTGTTGCGTTTACAGCTCGGGCGCCATACTCCTTATTTCGCTTGAGATTTAGGAAGGTCTTTCATCCACCATTATGAATACTGAGCGATGCACTCAGTATAGACTGATATCGTTGTTCCTTGTCATGTCGGGGCTCTAATTGTGGTCCTCAAATTTATCTGTGTCTCAAGTAGACCGTAGAGTACTCACGTTAAACAACTAGGACGTAATAAATGTTTGCGGACAAAGTAATTGCTTTTGCTTTTGCAGTAAGGCCCACTATCCCCGCCTGGGGAACTGGCTTATTGTTCGTCAACTACACTGGACTGAACTAATGGGTCACATCTTTTTCATGGCCATACTCGAAGTTTCCGAAAATGAACCACAAAGAACCTCTAGCGTTTCTTTGTGCTTTTCGTCCTCCTGGATCAACCATGAGTAACAACGGAACGAAATTTATTAAGAGATCTCTAACTTCTGATTGAAAATAGTATTATGTGTATTACCTCACCTCTGCACCGCTATAAGAGCAACAGGTAGGCTAAAATATTTGTGAGCCCCCTCAGTAATAGGGGTATCGTAACGAAGACGTGCGACACCAACTACCACGTTTCTAAATCCAACAGTAGTTGTGAGTACCAAATGGTTGGACTGCTGATAGTTCAGTAAGAGGAAAATATGTTATGTATGTCTCCTATTCATCCCTTTCATTGAGTATAGGACATCCACACTAGGAGAAGCTAAACAAATATTTTATAGCCGCTACCGATGCTAGAAATAATAAAATAGTAAAAAATTACAACTGGAGACTGCGTTTGGACCAGGAAGTTCTCAACACTGGGTAGTTTCTCGGTAAAAAACGTTAACTCTGGGGTCTTTCGATATTTGAGACCACCGACTTTTTTAAGATCTAATATTTAGGGAGAAAAGTATTCAAACTTTTCTTGAACTAATCATTATAATGATGATAGATTAAATTTGTACCTTTGCATTCATCCTGCATCATCAATCAATACTTACTTTGGGACAATAACCAAAAGAGTAGTCAAATATTCCGAATCAAGAATGAAATGTTCCTTCTTGACTAAGTCCGCCAAATTACGCGTCAACAAACTTCCACTGTTTTAAACGAAAAAGTAAAGCTATAAAACTTTTTCTTTAAAAAAAAAATCACTTATAATACTTACGTTTGTTTCTTTTCCAGATTTTGCAAGTTACCTTTCAGATTATTGTAGGCCGTTGATTTTGTTTTCAAATCGGCATCAATTTGACCAACTTGCTTCGAAATAATATCGGCGATATTTCGCAATGATTGCTTTATTGGGTATTTGGCCATATCCCATTGAAAACGAGTAATATAACTGGGAAGATCAGCTGTTGGCACAAACAATTGGAAGAGAGAAGATATCAAGTTAGTTCAATTTCTTTTTCAATCGAGCTAATTTTGTAATGTAAAAGCTTATTATAAACAATTTGCCAGAATTAACACTCAAACTATATATTTTAGATTATTGCGTTAAGTTTTGCATCAAGCTCTCAACATAAGCAGCCAGCAACCTAATTTTATAAAAGCCAACGAAATATATAGATAGCAGCTTTGGTGTATGTATAATCAATAGCGGTTTTTCGTGTTATTGAGGTGTGTTGTACATTTGGTCGTTTGATTATTTCTGTCACATTACATAATTCATCCTCGTTTCTATATATGTACATTGTAATTATAATGGCCTAGAAAAGGGACAGAAAATAATATGCTAAGTTGAAGCAATGCACAGTTTTAAACATATTGATTGGACGTAATAGTTGGAAAACATGAAAAGATTTAAAAAGAACCAAATCGATTGTGGGTCCTCTAAACGGTTTCTTTGCTGTATCTTACGTCAATATCTCAATTGCATACTTCAAAAATACAATTTGGTTCTATAATGAAATCACAATTAAGAATTTCATTGACATTGCACACATAAATGTAGCAACATGCATACCCATATCGTCCAATTTTTCAGGAAGTAACAACTCAACGTCAACTTGCTAGAGAATAGTAATTCGCATCACCGAATCTTTTGAAAAGTTGAGTCTAACAATGTAGCTCTTCACTAATAACACTAGAAGATTTGATGCACACAACACAGAAGGATACATCGAACACATCATAGTAGAACATAACAATTTGTATTTGATAAGAAATATTTACAAAGTTAACTAGAAAAGAAGGGCATGCAGAAATGTTACTATTTTTGTATGTAGGAATAAGAATAGTAGAATTATCGGGAAGTTTCCATTAAATTAGTTCTAGTTAAGTCTTGTGCAGTCTCCTAAGAATATCTAGATACTCTTTCGAAGGTAGATAAACAAAATTATGACACTTTCGTGAGTTTAAAAAATCTAACGTAGATAGTTGCTATTTCTATTCAGCTGTACAGGAATCTATTTATTAGAAACCCAGAATAGGTCAACCCTAAAAGATTCTTCAGTATATTTAAAATCGACATGGATGGGTCCCACTAAGGGATAGAATACGATCTAATAGAGACAGTTCAGCTATATTCGCATAAGTTCATAGTATTAATTGATTGGGACGTAGGACATGCTGGCGGGAGAAGAAGTAAGATAAGATGATCCTAATAAGGGGTACAACCCAGAGAGATTCGCTCATAGCCAATTTAGAAGCTTAAAGATAGATACTGATTTATACCTAATTTACATGGACTGCCTCATATGGTTTGACTATGTTTTTCAAAAGTTTCCCGTTTCGAAGTAATGGAGCCAATAATTTTGCTATTTACAAAATCGTGCATAGTAACAGTTGGGATTATCACACTACACCCTGCCTACCCCCTACCCTACCAACTCCAATCTTCTGCTTTAGAGTTGAACGTGACTGATTGACTCCAATACCTAATTCCATCTGGCACCTCGAGAACCGAATCCTTTCTAAGCCTACTTTCAGTTCGGTAAAACTTTCACGAGCTATCACAATATTTCCAAAGTTTCATTAAGCGAATTTAAGCTGGGAAAATCAAGTCTGCATGGGTTATGTGTTGAGGCACTTCAGCTTGAATTATACCTATTATATTGACCCTGTACGACATGTGTGTACCTCATCTTCTCAGACCTGATAGGAGATTTGTTGAAAAAAGGGATAACTTACGGTTTTGTTCAGGGTGTAAGCAAACTCGTCAGACACCGCCAGGCCTCGGCCTAAAAGTAGTGCTTCGTATGGCCCAAAATAATTGAAATGCACTCTATGTTTGGTAATGAATACAAAACAGCAACTAATGCCTGGCAGCCACTTTTAACCACGCTGCTCTCGGGCAAAGCGCCTTGTCAGTTGTTTCTGAGATCCGTAAAATCTGTGAACAATGCCCATTAAATTGTCTAACATACGAGAACAAACAACGTCAATTGGAATAATACGAGCAACTTTTACAGCGCTACGAGTGTTACAATGGTCATTTTCTTTAGATATTGTGAGGGGTGAGGGGTAGGTTCATAGGTCCATCATGGAAGAGAAAAGATAAAGCTGTACATATCTACATCTGTCTTCTCTGGCAAAAGCATCGAAAATAAAATTGCCCAAAATCACTTTTTTGAGTGAAGTTTGGGATGTTCACTGGGGCTTTTTAAAACTTGGCAAACTTATTCAATACATAAAAATGTAATGTTAAATTTTTCGATTTTATAGCCCAAGAACGATCATTTTTTCCAATCGAGAATCCACTAAAACTAACTGTATTGTCGATTGAATACGCCAGTTAGTGGCTTTGATGCGAAATGCAATTTATAATATGTATATTGGAGCAGTCGAAAGAAGTATGGGAAACATTCAAACTGAAATCATTTACAGATGTTACAAAAAGATAGCATCCGTATGCACATTTTTATAGATGTCTAAGATAACACCATTAAAGAAAACATAACGCGGTCATACAAATAATAAATTTCGAATGTTGTTAACCCTGCTGTGCCACACCTCTAATAAAATATAGAAAATTTCACAAATCTTCAAATGATCAACGTTTCTGACCCACGGACCCCTCTGTTCTGGGCTAGAACCCAAGTTTTTCACAAAAATAGACGACAATTTCGTCCAGGGCAGAGTGATGGTCGTGCCGTGTTATCAATTGTATGTAAGGGGACAAACAACACCTAGTCACCACTTCGGTCACGCTCCTCCCAGGACAGTGGGTCATTACAGTAACTTAAATTTAGAAAAAGGCCACAAAAAACATGTCATAATTTCGCCCTTGACAACAAGAATGCAGAAGAAGGCTGAATAGAACTTTCTACAAATTAACTAAACTTTATATTACTACGAAAATCTCGCTCTAGATTCTAAGACTTTTCGAACCCAGAACTCCGATTTTCAATCGCAGTACTATAACAATTGAAAATAGGCTTTCTGAGAATAGGGGTCGTAATTCAAATCCTTTTAATTTATACACAATTTTAATTCAATCCCAAACTCAACCAGTGCATAGAAATTTTCCAATATGCTGATGATTTCCTCGTCCTAATAATGCGAAAGAAGAGGAACTACCAACCATGCATAACTCTTAATGAGAGAGTGCGACTCGTTCTGTCTGTCTACCAATTTTAAAAAATATTCCACTATAACTTTATCGGAAGGAAGGGAAATGTTTTTAGATTATGCCACGAAGCACTGAAATTCTAGCTGAAAGCTTTGCGTTCCACTCGTTCTCTGGATGCGATTGGCCTGGAGTGTACATGAGTACCTACCGTGTATAACAAGCACGTGGTAGACGTTGCAAAATCGAAACGGTTGAAAACAAGCAATCAACCGATTGTCAACAAACCACTCCATGGAGCAGAAAGAAAATGGCTAGCGTTGATTATCAATACTTCCGGCAAAGTCGAAATGTTAGCCTAGGAAGAGAAAATGTATTTAAGCGGCATAGGAAATTGTTTGGGACAACCTTTAGTTAGGACTTACACTAGGTAAGTACCGGCACTGAAATATTCGGTTAATCATCCGCATTGCCAACTTATGAGTGTTTCGAGTGGATTTATTTTCAATTGATAAGTCATCGCTGACCCCTTGCAAGGAAGTACGTTCATGCACATATTAGGCGGTATAGTCCCTAATGCAAAAGACGACTTTCAACTCTGGAAACCATTAACGAAGACGCTGACTTTGAGGTCCACCTCCAGACGTACCAAAGGTTTACCTCAAAGCCAGCCGAGGAGAATCTCCTAGAATCTAAAATGAAACAGAAAGTGGAGGAGTTGGAGCACCGACAGAGCATTAATAAAAGAATGGCGACACCCTCTCCCCGCTTCATCCGTATATCTCACAAATAAAATTCATTTCTTTTTTGCAGTTTAAATCAGAAGGTGGCTACCCCTACTCATATTTGATTTTGCCTGTGAGCTTCTCATTGAACTCAGAAAACATCAGTGTTTGAAATCCCATATCTTCATAACTGTGCAAACTAGCCTCTTGTTCAAGAATAACTTTGCTAAAATTTTTCTGAAGTTTAATATGAGGAGTACGCTCAAAGCAGCTACAAAAACCGCGGGATTGGCAATTTTAATGCACATCCATAGAGATAGTTAGGTAATTTTCTGACTTAAACGACGATTGAAGGAAGAGTGGGATCTTTCTATAAGCTCTTAGTAATGTCTCTATTGTTCTGATTGAAAATGCCTAATTCTTAGAAATTATTGGTGCGAAAAGTATAAAAAAAAATATTTTCAAAGTTTCTTCGAAATTTATGCAGATGATGATTTCCTGGCTACCAAATTCGATCTTCAGCAATTTGTTCAGAAATGGGATGATCGCCTTATGAAACGCAGTTCGATTTCCATGAAACAGGCGTTTATCAGTGCCTAGAACTGAGTGATTTATATACTCGGGCCAATGCTACTAGCCAATGGAGAACTGCGTTATCAAATTGCTTCACGCATTAGTGCACTTGAATGAAGTGGCGTTCCACAACTCACGTGCCTTATGATCGACGTATCAATGAAGGTCTCAAATCGAATATTTACCGCAATGTCGTCCCCTAGGATTCAAAGTGCTGACCGACTAGAAAAGACAATAAACGGGATCCGCCACGCAGTAATGGAGATGAAGATATTACACTGGACCAGTGGCTTAACACGCCATTTGATAGGAGGAGTTAATTCCCATTAGAATGTGTTGAGAAGTGTACAATGCTTCTCAACTGTTTTGTTGAGACACCTTTTTATTTTTCGGGTCATGTAGTTCTGCAGTAATTCGTTCGTCGCGCATGTTGGCAAAATCGATTGCTCTGTATAACATAGTCAGAAAGGTTAAGTGAAACTCTTTCTAAATTGAGATTGAAGGGCACTACCGATATATAGGTGATAGTTTCATAAATATTTTATTGATTAATTGGAAACTCTATTAACAAAAACAATTTCTAGGAATAGGAAAGAGAAAAAAGTCTTGCATTCTTCTAGAATAACAGTAACTACATTATCACTACTCTACGAATTGGTTTATAAGATGGTATATAAACATTTCAACTTACGATTTGATTCTATTTTGGAAATATCATTCTTAGTTTCATGCCTTGAACTTCCAATTTACATACCAAATTATAGAAAAATACACGACAAGCTTGAAGTCAAAACTAATTTAGATAAAATATAAAATACACTTTCTACTATAGAACATACAAAGGGAATGTGAGAACTGTTAAAAACTCATTGTAATTTTAAGGAGTATGTTTGTAGGGATGAGATTTTTATATGAGAAATTGAAATGTTCATTTGATACCCTATTTTGGATTTATAGAAAGAAATGTATGTTGGGATGAGATTGCATGAATAGGATTGAGATTGAGAAAGATATAGATATTAACTTTACAAAATATTACCTCCTTGAGTAGAAAAGTCAATGCACTTTAAGATAATCAAAAATAAATTCTCACATCTCTGGTGCATAGAAAGGCAACGTTTTTAGTCCCAATTACAAGACACTTAGTACTCCCCGAATAGATAAGCTTTCTTCGGAGTGCATTTGCTATTCATAATCTTTGTTGATAAAAGGTGACATGTGCACAATTTCCCAAGAATGCTCTTGTCATATCTAGCACACCTCTATTCTGTTTCAATCATGCTATACCATTGATTATTTTAGTATAACATTATTTTGGAGTTATATCAACACATAATTCATTTCACCTTTTTTTTTCAAGCACAAAACGAAGAAAAGCTGGCAGAAATGCACAAAACAGAGCAACAGGAAGCACTGCAGTGATATATCTATATACTGTGATGTAAATTTAAAAATCTTAAATTCGTCCTTCAAAAGACAGCGAAACACGTTCATTTATTTACTATAGAGCGTAAGACATCTACTACATATTGGAAAGGAATATCTAGAAAAAATCAATGAAAATTAAGCCTTGAATTAAATTATAAAGAAAAATAAAGAATGAATTCAAAGTGAAGAAGTAAAAACCAAATCCCAATTGACACGAATCATTTGTGATTGATACAATATATTTCCATCTAACTAAAAAGGGAAGAGGAATTTTCATTTTGTTTATTTCAAAATATAAACTGAAAATTTAGATATTTTCGATAAATTAAAAGAAAATTGAAAAATATAATTAATTAATAACAGTAAAAATATTTGCGCATACAAAACAAAGATTTGGTTTAACCAGGGTCTAACCTGGACTAAGTGGCATTGGCGGTGGCTCGCCCACTCCATCTCCGTTCAGTTCAACGTCAGGACTGGACCGACCATGACTACTCCCACAACAACTACTCACGGGAGATGAACGATGTGTCGAATTTGCTCCACTTGTCATATTTAATTGACTTGACGATTGACTTCTAGGTGGTTTTAGGATGTTATTTTTATGTTTGATTGATCGTTTCAAATTTTTATTGATTTTTGCTTTTCTTTTTATTTTGAGATAATTTTTAGGAAATTAGTTGGCGAATATAATTTTGTTTTGGACTTATACGAGGAGAGGCTTCAAAGATTTAAATTATTAAATTAATTTATAGCGTAAATTGGACAAATGGAATTAAGGATTATATAGAATAGAATTGATTTTGATTTGAGCCTTAAAATTTTCCCTAATAGAATCCACCCCCGAATGCTATTCTTTCCAGGGCGAAAACCAAACTAAATACAAATACCCGTAAAACACTGACGGTTTCGTCAAGGGCAAAGCTAATTCATCAGACGCTACCTCACCTCTGCTCTGGGAGCAGTGTGACCGAAAGTGGCTACAGGTGACAATCGCTCCTTTATGTATAATCAAAAACACGTCGTTAGTACGAATTATATCCAAGTGAAATCCTCCTTTATGTTAAGGCCCAAACTAGACCGAAAAGAAATTATTCCTTAATGTGGGGCAGCATCTGAAGAGTTGCCTATGCCCTGGATGAAACCATCAGTCACTTTTTTTTTGCAAATTTGGGTGTTTAGCTCAAAAAAGAGGGGTCCATTGACCACAAATGTGGAAGAAATTTTCTCCCAATTGGTCTGGTCCGACATCAACTGGTTGCGGGCTCATGACTCCCTCAATCCCCAAACAAAATACTATATCTTAGTTGGAAGCCTCTCCACCAAACTTCTCAAAACTTCACTTGTTAACTGCTTATATTTAGCTGTACTATCCAACGAGAGCGATAAAAATTAAATTACATCACAGTCCAAAACAAAATTATCATCCAAACAACATAATACCTGCTTTTATTCGAACCACGGTTTCTCTGAAACCACCAATCAAACGTATCATTGTATTCATTACTAGAATTTTCACTATCACATACACACTGTGCATCAAATTCTTTTTCAGAACCAGTCGAATTTGTAAGGCTTCCTTGGCACGGGGAACAAGTATCTCGGCTATTTGATAAATTCGATGATTGGCCTAATAATTCCGAATGAGTATTTTCATCTGGCGGACCCGGACCTTTCGTACACAGACGTTCAATTACAATATATGTTTCTTATAATATTAATGACGAAAATTATATGCTCATGAAAAGTTTTAAATATTTTTTTTCTTTTCTTCCATTCTAAACGAGTTTGTTTTAAATCATAGTTATATGGTTCGAAAAATAACCGAAAATAAAATGTGTTGAAAGATACTTGAAAACAAATCAGATTACAACTGAATGAAGAGAAACGAATAAAATAAGAAAGAGACTATAGAACGGAAATCAAAATCTTAGGATGTTATAAGCATTCTAAAAAGCTTTTTTTTACCACAGATTTTCGATTTTATCAACATTATGAGAGTATGATTCCTGTTGCTTAATACACGGGGACACGTTCGGTGAGGGATTGGACAAATGCGTGCGATAACCAATGACAACACTTACTCTTAATGCTGAATAGAGAAAAATAAAAATCACGTTATGAATATCAGGGACTTCCTATTTTGGCAGAACTAATTGACGAGTTTCCTTAATTTTTTTTGTATGGGGTAGGCATACTCAAACTCTAATAATAACATGCGCCCTCTTCGATTTTTCTTTCAAAATCAAACGTACTTTCCTTAACCTCGAAGTGTATAAAGATAACGTGTTTCGTGAGTTATAGTAGCAATAGTCAGAAGTATCTTTCTTGTGTTTGGGGGTATATAATATTCATGTCTTGTGTGTAGAAGATACAGATCTTCATGCATCAAAATAAATTTTCCCGTAGAGACAACATGCAAAATTATAGTACAAACCCTTCGACTTTTACTTGTCCTATTTTTCCTAGAAATTTCATCCCAGATATTAGCAGGCAAAACGACTTCCAGGCAGGGATATATTCACAATTCACGAGCACGAAAAATGTTACAATGGAAATTTATTCGGCTCTACTTTCATGCTGAAATCTATATTTTTTTCAAGAATAAAAACATAAACGTAGACAATTGGGGGGTGTGTGGAAGAGTTTAAATGTGGTATCGAACTCGCAAGGGATGTTACAAAATATTAAAAGTAGGAAAAATAAATACTCTTATAACGCTCAAATGAGAGGCATCATTTAAAACAAACCAGAAAACAGCAGACTATGACAAACTGTAACATAATAGAGGTGTTGGAGTAAAATGTCCTTCATTATGATCAAATATAGTCAAAGAACCCAAGCAGTTTCAGCGACAGCCTCTTCCACTCCGCGGAGCCAATCCCTCACTAATCCACACTTTTGGTTCGCACGCTTAGCCGGAGGTTGCGTCAATCTTACCCTTGGCGGTTTATCATCGCTGACGTCTACTCCACCATTATTTGCGCTTCACTTCATTCAACGACATATGCCCGCCACACAACACCAGCATCTCGTTGTCCGATCTCCCCGTTCACCATGAAATCCACACCACGAGCCCTTGGAAGGTAAGGGCCCCCGTTTAAAAGCAGCTAAGGACGTCGGATACCAGTCGACTCAGCTGTGAATGAGTACCTGAGTCAAATCAGGGTAATAATCTCGGGCGAGCGCAATGCTGACCACATTGCCTCCTAGTGTACCGTTACGGTCTTGAATGAAGTGCTCTAACACACTTCAAGGCGCTGATCCAACATGGATTGTTGCGCCAACGATTATTATTATTATTATTAAGGAGCAATTCAGACTCCTGTACGTGCAGGTTTATCGTGCGCTCTTTAGCCAGTCAGTGCGCACTTCACCTCCTTCAACTTACGGGGAACTATAAACGCCTAAATGCCTGTAGTGACCCCTGATCAATACCCACTACTGATCGTCGAAGACCTACTTCAAGAGATTAGAGGCCAATTTTTCTACGTCATGGATCTTCGGATTCCAATCGCCGAGAGGGACATTACCAAAGAGCGCTTTCACGACCCTATTCAGCCCCTTTGAATTTACGCGCTCATCGAACGGACAATGCAACACGGCTCAGTCTCTCGCACACTATGGGCTATCTTCTGCGCGACTGTCCCTTTACAAGATGCTACTTGGATGATATTTTCATTCCCTCGATGACCATAAGCAGCATCTCCAACAGCTGCCCCAACTCTTCCAAATTCTACGCAAAGCGATATTTCGCCTAACCCCGATAAATGCGTCTTCGGTAAAAGCCAGCCATATCTCGTTTACATCGTTTCCGAGGATATAATTAAACATCGGGCACGCAAGATCCAAGCTTTAGCGAGATACCTGAAGCCTGAGTTCACTCCGAGGTTTGTCGTTTCCCCGGCATGGTTAATTCCTACCATCGCCAAAGAAGGCTCATTTCGCGTGAACAATTATAGCAGAGACGTTTCATCGAAGGACACCCTTTTACGGTCTATGCGGACCACCACCCTCTCATGTGATTGCAAAGATTTTTGATGATAGATATTCTCTTTTGGTTGATTATGCGATCACATACTGTGAAGGAAGCAATTTCGTGAAAAAGAAGCCTCAAAGATCAACAGATCTTTTCAAGGCAACTAAAAATAAGCTACGATTACGGATTGGTCATAAAGATTCAGATTCAGGTACGTGCACATGAAACTACTGTTCACGCCTAGATGATTGTAGCTTCACATGCAGGAATACCAATACCTTTTGCTTTTTTTTCTCAAATTGCTTGGACATCTGCCAAGGATTTTTACATGAAATATTTTTGGCAACGTTCTCAAATAAATTTGAGTACTTTTATAAAAATGTCAAATTCTTTTTGTTAATAATTTTCTAAGTTGCTATATGTTATTTTATATGGCATTAACTCGTCAGCAGCTTGAATCATCCTTGCTGCATATGTTACTTTTAGTTATTGGAACCATAAGGCCCATAGCAGTAGATTTTTAACGATATTAAATTGCTGATTCGATGATGATCAACTGCCGCTCGGCAAATCTAATGCTTGCGTTTTATTTTTTATTCCCAGACTATCAATGTATCATGAATGCATTTGAACTTCTTCATTATTCAATTAGGCAGTAGCACTGAGGAAGGAGGCACGTGGTCTCCGAAACGATCGTATGCGGGAAAAAATAAAAATATTTACAGGATAAGGAAAAAAACCTAGTTCTCTTTTTTCAACTTCTTCAATATAGCCTAATGCTCATATCAAGGAAAGACGAAGTTAGAGATGAGAGCCTTTTCCTCCGAGATTTGCATTCGGTGGGTGTGGACAGTGATATCATTCGACAGAGGAGGATGGGAAGTTTATTGTGCAACAGCGCACGTTTTGTTTGAAAGCTAATCTGGAAATGCGTATTTAATCATTTGCATAAAGAGTGATTTTCGTTTGAGGTTCGAATTGTTTTGTAGGTGAATGCATTTGAGACTACTGGACATTTGTCGTCAATCATAAGGGTCCACCAGAACGCCGTCACTACCCCAGAAAACATTGAGAGGATACGGGGATCATTGAACAACCTCCCCGGCGTTCAATATGGAGACAGTCAAACATTCTTGGCATTTCGAGGTTTTCCATTCTACGGACGAGACACATTTTCATCTTAGAGGATGTGGTAATAAATAAAACATGCGCTGTTGGAGTGGAACAGGGACCCAAAAGAACGGGTTGTAACCTCTTCATTTCTTAATACGAAGGTTGTTTCAAAAATAAGATTCCCGACAGAGGTGGAGACCGTCATCGCCAGGTGCGAAATTCGTGCGGTCATCTGATTTTTGCACATAAGAAAGTTACCACTTGAGAAGTTCATCGCCATCAAGTGTATGGGGAAACGTGAATAAGCATTCAACATGTCCGCAAATGGTGTAGGGAGTTTGCTGACGGCCACACGGACATCCATTATGAACAATGGAGCGGGAGGCCGCCGATCTCCGACGAATCATGTTCGAAGATCAGCCAATTACAATTCAGCAATTGGCTGCTGAAATTCCAGAGGATAAGGAGGATGGACACCGATTGCCAGGTCGGTTTTTGGTCAAAAACTGCATTAAGGAGAGGATGGTGTGGGCCACCGCATTGTCATGATGGATGAACCAGCCGTCTGGGTGCCTTTTCTTCCGGATACTCTCCCTCAATCTTTTCAAAACCTCCAAGTATAAATTCTGATTGACAGTTTGACTCAGGGAAATGAACTCCGCGTGTAGAACACTACAATCGAAAAAAATGAGCATTGTCTTAAAGTTTGATGTTTTCACCTGACGACTTTTTTTGGGACGAGGAGACCCAGCTATCTTGCATTAGCTTGATTGTTGCTTTGTTTTAGGATCGTATCCATAGCACCACTATTCCATTTTCACACTGGAAAATAGTTTAGTCCCGTTTGAGCTGATTTTGAAGCCGACGCTCCCTTTTCGCCTTTGTGAGAAGACGAGGGACAATTTCGGCTGAAACTTTTCTCATGTCCAAAATTTCGGATAAAATCCACTGAATCGACTTCCATGATATTCCAGAGATTTCACAGAGTTGATCAATGGTTCGGTCACGAACGAGGAAATTGATTTTATTGACGTTTTCATCCGGGGGCATCCTGAACGGGAAGCAGTTTTAAGCATTACAATAGTTGCCGTGATCGATTTCACCAGCAAGAAACGAAATTTATTTGACGCGCGTTGTTCTCGATAATCTGCCATTACGTTTTCGGCGAAGTGGAAAAGATTGTTTTACTAAAAAAAATCTCACGGGCGAACCGATGTACTTACGCGGACAAAACTTCATAAATTGACTCAGATGGAGTGAACGTAACGGACACCTGGTCGAACAATAGGCTCTCCTACTCCCTATCACCCCCCACCATAGCCCAATTCCCAATTTTTTGGGTCCTTCCTCGTAAATTTACAACGAATTAAAATGAAATCATATGTTTGTGTCAATTTTTTTGCTGAACACGCTGCAATTTAAAATTTTTCTCTGATCAATCACTTTGATAATTTTTTCTAATTTACTTTCATAAGCGTTCAAATATCATGAGAAGCTAAAACCTTTTCAAAGGAATGGGATGAGGAGATAACCGCAATCTGTTATGGAACATCAATTGGAGGAGTATGTTTCCTGGCATCAATGAATTCTTGAACGCATAAAAAATGGCTCAAAAAAGCAAATCTTTATTTGTTATGATATGACTCTGCTGAGATTGCGCGCCCATGGCATGCACCGCGAAAACTAAATTGCAAAATTGGATTCAAAGCGTCATTAGAGAGAAATTTGAATAAACTCGCTAGTCCGATAACAACATACTTTAAGATAAATTTAACCATAGATGAAGATCTATTGTTGACATTTCTCTATTAATTCAGTTCTATTCACAACCCCTGCAAATGGTCTTTTTTTTCGAATGGGTCCAAGACATTTGTCTCTGTATTTTCATTCAACACTTGTTTAAATTCGGGAGGCTGATATGTATGTATGCTTTCTATAACTTGTTCAGAGTACGTGTGGCTTTTGAATTCGATTGCGTCATATTATGCGAATGGGACACAATTACGAATACAAGTACAACACACAAAGCCGCAATTAAAATTACAATGATGCAAATCAGAACAAAATGCTAAAATATACTTAAAAATGTGTCCAAATAAAATATTTTTTTTTAATCAAACAGAGAGAGAGAGGGGGACAGAGAGAGATAGATAAAATAGTGACATAAAATAAATACACAGAAAAATAAATAAAATATGAAAGAAAAAACATTATAAATTCAAATAACGTCGTGGTAGTTTTATAATGTTTAAAGATATGAAATTACGTATGCATACAAAAGGATTTTGAAATTGATTGTGACATTTTTGCTGAGTTCAATGATTTTTAATGTTTTTCGTCCTAGAGAGTAATGAGTAGTAAAATGATGTATCGATTACTTAAAAAGCCGTTAAAAACTTGGTATAACATATGGTATTGCTGGTGAGATTTTCAAATGAGAAATGAATAGAACCAACTCATCTTGTAATAAAATGAAAATAAAATGAACCGATAAAAAAACTGAATTCAATAGAGAACTGACCAAAAAACTGTGAAAATAATTTATTTAATTTTGTTGACGGTGTACTTTTTGGTTTTTGGATTGTTTGTCATGTTAAAACTGTGTGTAATGATAAAATTGTTAATAAAGTTTAACATTAATAGTTTGGATTTACAAGATCTCTGAAAAATATATATATTGTTAATAAAAAGCGTAATTTAGCCTTGTTATCGGATCTGAAGTCAATGAAATTTATGCATACAAGTTTCGTTCCATTATTCAATATTTGATATTAGCATTTGCATTTTATTGACCGTTACATATGATTTGTAAAGCTGATAGCATGGAATCTAGAAGGAAACTGGTATGCATATTGATTTCTTTCTCTTTAAAACTCCATAAACAGAAAAGATAAATGAAATGAAAAAATGTTTGAAAAGTAAAGTAGTAACTATCAGCATTCCAAAACTACGTAAATGCTTAAATTACAAATTTTGGTTTTGAATCTTTTGCATACATTACATTATTTCATAGATCAAGTGTTTAAGATTATAGAAATTAAACGAAAACTGAGACAATCTGAAATTATGATTTAATTATTTTGTCTTGTAATAACTTACTATTGTTTGCAAGCAGATTTTCTTGAAGCTTATCACGTTGATCTTCGAGAACTTCACCTAAGTAGGTGGCAACCTTGCGAGCTGTTTGCTCAACATAGGCATCGAGTTTACCAAGATCATCGGATAGCCCGACCAGCTGATCCAACGTTCCAACCTGAGAACAATTGTAACATTTACTTGTAAGAGAAATTATACTTATTTACTTAACACTAATTTTTAGGCTCGTTTAATTATTTCTAAAACTAACTCTAACTACGAGGTTAGACAATTAAGCAATGAGACTGATTTTATTGCCGCGCTTGTAGTAAACTAGCAACTTTTAAATTCCCCTTCCCCGGCATTCTTCCCCTCTCCATTGATATATTCACCATCGCTCTAGCTTGTTTAGTTCGCCTACTGTGTCGTGTTGAGTAGACGTGTATTGGTGGTGCTCGTCACGAAATGGCAAGACAATGTTGTCTGGAGAGAGCTCCCCAGTGTCTTCATAAAGCTACTGACGAAAGCCTCCCCCCTTTCGCAAGAGAAAAAGGTGTGTTCAGCATCGTCCGTCACTCCATTGCAGAACACACGATCAGGAGATCGCGCCTTCCCAATCTTGTGCAGGTAAGACTGAAAACCTCCCTGCTCGCTTAGAAGTTGGGTAAGAAAATAATCAATCTCACCGTGTGTTTGGTTCAACCACGGGTCTAATTTGTCGATGAGCCACGCAGTCCATTTGCCCCTTAGCTCATTTTGTCAAGAAAGTTTCCACTCGGTAAGAGTGCGTTCTCTTAAGTTTTCGCCCTTACGGCGGTAGATAACTTTGGGCTCCTTGGCAAGGAGGACAACGGGGATCACTCCTTTGCTTTTATTTATAGCGCTGCGGAGTCTCCTTTTTGCTGATCTATACTGTGCCTTTATGGCACATGCCTCGTCGTTGGCGTGCAAACGTTGTGCCAAATGGCGGAGCTTATGACATTCCCTCCGTAGGTCGGCAATTCCTGACGTCAACCAGTACATAGAAGGCTTTTCGCGCCTGATGCCCCTCCGGGGCATGGAAGCTTCACACGACGTCGTTATCAGGTTCATCACTGAATTTACAATGGTGTCAACTGCGACACTACCACCCCCGGAGCGCCATCCAACGCGTAGAATTCTTCTAGGACTCGCCACCAGTCCACCGATGATGCTAGAGATTTCACTTTCACTTTGGAGTCTGACTGAAGCATGCCCCGAGCGGTTGCACTCTGGTGCATGCTAATTTGTAAAATGCGGATCATGCCGTTCACACCCCCTAGTCCTCTCCAATTCCGCCCTGAAGATCGGACACCGTCCTGAGCCCGCAGTGTGTGCGACGCTCTCACCAGACGCGCCACGATCCGTGCAGAGAACTCCACGATCCTTCTAGAGAACGCAACTCTCGCTTTCATTGCAGGTCTTCGCTTGGCCACTTGGCCTCATCTCCGGCATGCTATCGGCGGAAGACGAGGCGTGGAGTGGGAAACCAGTCGAGGTGCAGACTGACGCAAATGCGCAGCGTGTGTGCGACCTAATCCGTGAAGATCGGCGTTTAGCAGTTCGAATGTTGGCCTCGGAACTGGGTATGAATCGTGAAACAGTCAGGCACATTTTAACGGGCGATTTCGGGATGAAAAAGTTGTACGCGAAGATGGTTGCAAAGAACCTTTCTGAGAAGCAAAAACAGCATCAAATGACCGTCGCAGAAGATTGTTTGGAACAAGTGGAAACCAAACGTTAAAGCTCACAATGGTTGTCTCCGCATGCCCCTCGCGCGAAAGCTCGCATGAGCAAGTCAAAGGTGAAAACGATGATTACCATAAATCAAATCACCGCCCTCAGCGTATTCCAGTATTTAGCCTCTAAAGAGATCGCCGTGTTGCAACAGCCGCCTTATTAGCCCGATATGTCACCTTGTGACTTTTTTTGTTCCTTAGAACAAAATCGGTGGTCAAAGATGCCCATTTTGAATCAATTACAGACATCAAAGCGGTCGTGACGAGGGTGTTCGCGGACATCCCAGTTGAAGCATTCCAGAAATGTTATAAAGAGTGGAAAACGCGCTGGAATCGCTGCATAGCTGCCCAAGGGGACTACTTTGAAGGGGATGGTAGAGTTGTAGAATAATTTTTAAATATACGGTTTTGTAAGGAATCATTCTCATTATTTAATTGTCTAACCTCGTAAACTAAACAAACTCGACTTACCTTTAGATCCGGAATCGGAAATTTATAATTCACGCAAACGCTATTTTGTTTGCTAGTAAGGTTGTTCATGGTGTCGAAAGTTTGCTGGCATGTTTTGTCGCCAGGAGCCGAAATAAGCCAGTATTCGGACATATTGTTGGATTAGCTGGGTCTCTGAAACAAACAAACAAAACAGCATTATTCATCATCTAATGAGTCATGTGTTCCGACGCTTAATTGACTAATAGGTAAGTACCGTGATACTGACCAAACCTACGACGCTTCCAAATGCCATATTAAAAGTGAATTATCCCTTGTGTAATCAAAAATTTACTTTCCCACACATAAGCCCATATTAAAACAAATGGCAATGAATTACCCGAAACACAGCTATTTCCAACGCTACAACTGTTTAAGGAAGCTTATTCATATTTTGTATGCACTTCATTCAATAGTAATGTGAACATTCGTTGCTTTTTGAATGTCCACATTTTTGAAGGGCATCGCGTGACGATCAAATGAAAGCATTACTTGTAATTACGCCACCATGAAAGTTTGCTATTTATAGATTTTCGTGGTAGAATTTTGTGGTTGAATCGTAGAATTTATCGGGCGCTTTCATTCCCAAATGCAATTGCGTTTCCTTTTGAACGGATTCTATTTCAGAATGGTGCAAATTGTATTCGTTTATTAATTTTCTATTATCAAATTGATGGTCAATGATGCAGGCGGAGCCCTTTTCGAGGATGGTTATTAATATCCGGCACTGGTTTTTAATCACCTAATAATCCGATATTTGAACGTTACCATTTAGCACTTATTCAAATTAAGCAGTCAAAACATGACATGGCCATTCTTGAAGTTGTTAAAATCATTATACTTTTTGAGTACTCATACATAATTAATTCAACCAAATTTATAGGTCACAGCATGCTATCGATCCGTTATTAATCAGTCAAAGTGAAGGGACTTCCACATTGTGTCCGGACGGAAGCCTCTTGAGGCAATATGTCTCAGGGGCTGCCCATAGGGAGGGGTCGCCTTGCCCCATGATATAGCTCCTGATAGTAGACACTTTGCTATGGGTCCTGGCGGATACAAAGAACTTTGCGAGGGTGGGGTAAATTGTCTCCGGGTTGAAAAAGGAATGGCGCTAGGTCTGATTTTTACTGGTACTCTATAAGCCTATCCCTGACTAGCTTGTATACCAACCTTCAGAGCGATTGCACTGTTAATCTACGTTTGAGGACTTGTTGAAGAAAACGGGCACTTATTTGAAAGACGAAACACTAGCTCAAATCAAAGAACAAGTTGATTCAACACTGAAAGGTAACAATAATATCAATTGCACGTGTGCAGCGCTATATTTTACATGAACATTTTCTCATGAAGGAGTTCTCCACCAGATGATTCCCGCGTTTATTAACGCTGGGTCAGAAGTTGAAATGAAAAACTGTTTCAATCGCGAATTTGGCTCTCCACGAGGGAGGTTCAGGGGCGCGGCGGCGGGCGTCTTTAACAACAAGAGACGTTCCTGAGGGAAGTTTTTGTTTTTGGATGGAAAAAAATGGGAGATAAAAGCAAAATTGGGTACTGTTTATGGGGATACTTCGCCATCTATGACCAAAGTTAGATATTGGTTGAACGAATCTAAACTTGGGCGAACATCGGTTTTTGATGAGGAGTGACCAGCACGCCCAGCAGATGTGGACTCTGGGGAAATCAGTCAAAAATTCCATGACATGATTCTCGCTGATCGACAAACGAAAGCCCGCGAAGTAGCAGATACCGTAGGCGTGTCGAACGGAACGGCAATTAATACTTTACATGATAAGTTGGCAATGAAAAAACTATCTGCCCGATGGATGCCCCGATTGCTCACGGTGGACCAACAAGCGGATACGGCTGTTAACTTCGAAGCAGTGTTTAGAGCAATTTAAGCGAGATCCGAAGGAGTATTTGCGTCCAGTTGATAGCGTTGATGAAAGCTGGATTCATCACTACATACCAGAAACTAAGCAACAATTAAAACAATGGATATCTCCGGGTAAATTTGCTCCAAAGAAGGCGAAGACAGTCCCATTGGCCGGAAAGGTCATGGCGACGATTTTTTTGGAATGTGAATGGCGTCATTCTCATGGATTTTTTAGAAAAAGAAAGGACGATCTTTGGACAATACTACAATGGACCGCTTCGACAAAAAATTGAAAGAAACACGGCAGTATTTGGCGAAAAAGAAGGGGTTGTGTCACGACTATAACGCACCGGTACATTCATCGTCTCCTAACTGCATGAATTGCTGTCACACCCCCGTATTCATCCGATGTAGCTCCCTGCGACTTCTTCTTATAGCCTAACATGGAAAAATGGCTCGCGGGGAAAAAAATCTCACTCAAACGAGGAAGTCATCGCCAAGGCAAAGGTGTATTTTGGAGAGTTCGGCAAATCCTTTTCTTGAAGGGGTTAAAAAATTGCAGGAATGTTGGGAGAAATCTTCCTAAAAGGGGATTATAAGGAACTATAAAAATGGGTCTTTATCTCTAACACGGGTACTTATTGAACCGCCCTTGTACAAGTGAGATCTCAGCGAATTTTTGCATAGATTTTGCAACTGTGAATGGAAATAGGATGCACCATTACATTCCTGAACCCAAACAACAGTAAAACAATAGATTGGACAGGCAACTGACGACTGCTTTTTTGGGACGCAAAAGGAATTATGTTCATTGATTACCTTCGCAAGCTTAAAACCATCAAAAGTAAATACTACGCAAGAACAAAGTTATGTAACGGGGGTCACTCGATAATTCAAGAGAGAAATTGGTCTGGAGAAAAAATGGTTTTCAGGACGAGTTGGCTGAAGTCTCAACTCCCTCAATAGATAACATTATTCTTGTTGACCGCCGTGTAACAGTGGAATTGATTTCAGAGAAATTTCAAATTGATATTTGCACAGTTCATGACATTATCAATAACAAGTTCAAATACCGCAAAGCATGTGCAAGATGGAACCAGAGGGATTCACGCGGCTACAAAAGAACAAAAAATTGAGAGTATGCACAGACAGCAGGGCAGATGTGTAAGCAACGAAAAGTATCTTTGAATCTAAATCTCTGAAATGACCAAAGTCCCATAATCACAGCCAAGACATGAGAACTCTGCAAGGTAATGAAGCTAAAGAAATTATCCAAAGTGTCTCCTTGAGTTCCAACATACCCTTCCAAGTAATGCAAATGCTATAAGTACGGTAGGTATCAATGGTCACTCTGAGAGGCCCACTGCTTTGATAAGGCCGAGGGGAGCAGAATCCAGCCAAATCCTCAAAGTCAGCCCGTAGCATTCACAAAGGAAAGCAGCTCTCCCATCTTGCAACTAGAGATCTCCATGCGGTCCTCAAATAATACCTAGTGTTTCATAACCTCGTTCGAGCTAGAGTTGATCAATCGCAAAGGAAGTGCCTGAGAGGCTTTCCCTTTTTTCCGAATTGTAGGGTATGCCGAGTTTGGCGGCATGGTCCCATATCGGCCAGTACCCCGGGCAGGCCGCTGCCATCTTGTATGCATTTGCTCGGGTGTGTCGCAGGAGCTTTTGCGATCAAGTTTTGTTATAGGCGTTAAATTCATTGTTATAGGGGGGTCAAATTCATCTTGACTGGGCGTAGTTGATGAGCCTTTGTATCTGAGGTCCGTGGCGAGTAGGTTCCACCCTTAACAGCCGCTAGCGGGACATAGACTATGCGCACTGAGGGACTGTCAAGAACAGACCCCCCTAGTCAGCTCGTTAGTCCACAACTTTGCCTTTATGTTATTGTAATGGGGAACCCAGAGGGTGAAAGGAAGAAAGGGATGGAAGGGAATCTGATAGTAAGGAGTTCAGACAAAATGTTTAACAATTCTTATAGAAGTGAGAAGGGCAAGCACAGAGGACGTATACACAAGATAGAATGAACAGGAGGAAGTTGGGCGGGGAGGCACGAAGAGCAACATAGTCAAAAGGAAAGCTAGGGGAGGAGAAGACGAGTTCGACGAGGACCACCGCCGGTGGACTTACGAGAGACATCCCGGCCCTGTTGCAGCGGAAAGTGGAGGACCCTTCGGGGAGCTCTGAGTTTAATATGGCATCGTTCAGCCAGCTTTCGGAAATACAGATGGCATGGAGTTGCTGAATCAGCGCCGATAAATTGAAGGCCCCCAACTTGATTCTTCTTGAGCCCCTAACATTCTGGTTTTGTACCGAATATCGAGCAAAAAACGAACAAAGACAACATAAAGTGATTTTGCTACATGACATTTGCCAGGCAAATGTTATGCAATCGGCGAAAGCATATTTGAGAAAAATAACCATCGCTCTGACGATTAATAATCGTGTCGGCTGTCTTTAGCTTTAGCCATTTAGCCACGCTGAGTGGCACTTCCACTTTTATAACGGTCAACTCTAGGATTGTCTCAAAAAATGAGGAGGACGATGAGGAATCGTGGTGCTAGCAATTGACTTAGGTTTTCACGAAATTTCTTAAAAATTATAATTTTTCGCGAAGAAACAGCGAGGATTTTATCCAGGCTTTAACGAAATCAAATTTACTATTCATTCCACGCTCATAATTATTTTACACGTGGAATATCTGCAAAATTGACGGTCATGAAATACAAAAATTGTCTCAATTCGCTTGTAATTGGGTTAAAATCCAAAATGTATGACTCTACTTTTGTTCTTCCCCTTGGAGGCAGCTGATCTAAAAAGGTAAATCGAACGTTGTTGAAAGGGTGACGAGGTAGTTGGCATCGCACGCTGGACGACCTGCGGAGGCTTGAGGTTATTGAACCCCAAGTTTAGCCTAGGCGTACTCACAAGTGAAACTAATCAAACGCAATGTCATCCCTTCATCATCGCACTTGACCATTTACAATTATGATAATTTTACTAATTGGCCACGTGTCCTACGCACGATTAGCCTCTTCGATTAAAGCCTTGACCATTACTACTTTCATTTTCACTACAAAATAATTTTACCACATTTATCACTCCACAGACGATGACAACATTCTACTTAGCGAGTCTTGCGGAGCCGAACCACTCTGAATGTAAATTAAATAGCAACCGCAATCGATTATGATTTCTCAAACAGTCGAGGAGGATATTGAAACGAGACTAAACGTCGTGAAAGCAATTTGCCAAGAGACGACGGGAAGTATAGACGGAAATGCATGCATCACCACGGCGACGCCAGACTACATGTCTCCTCCCAGACCTGGCGAAAATTATTGAAATGTGTCTTGGACGCGTTCCAACAGCATGTCTGGGTCCACTCAAATGTAATCCGATGTGGTCACTGGAGGAACCCCTTGATTTGTGTGATGTGGATTGGAAAATTGAAAGTTTACGAGAGCGGGAGGAGGGAAATCTGTGCTGTCCATCGTTTGTGTTAATATTTACTTAGGAAATGGAGTTGTTATAGTCGCGATGATGAGTTTCGTGTACAGAATTGGGGAGAAGGAACTCTGAAGGGTGTTTGTTGCAGGGTAACTAATGTACTTACTGCGTTTAGCTCAACAGAAACCAAATAGGAAATTCCAGCACAATCTATAAATAACATCGACACGTCTATATATTTTATCAGCGCGTTCTGCGAATCAGGACACCTTCGCTCCGAATTATGTAATGGAAAAGTTGGCGCCAGAGCAATCGGTTCCCATGATTAGTCCAACGGGCGTATGACTGCCGCGAGCCAGGCGGTGGGTGGGTGGGGTTGCACTGTCTTTTTACAAATTTACTGTACTCCCATCCACGAGAATACTATGCGGGCGTACGCACACAAGTCGTTTTGGCGCCGTCATCAAAAATTCATTGAAGCTTTTATTAAAATTACACGACTGAGCTCGCGACTACCGTGGATGCCAGATGTCTCCTAATTTTACTCAGTGCCAAGTCGATAATCACCACCTATTGCTAGGAAGCGACTGCCCAGGAGGATTCCTACGTACTTCACTCGAAATAGGCGCAATACTGCGAACTGTCCCTCCTGCTGCGAGGATGACACAACACAATAATAACAAGAAACTCGACTATTATCTCCACACGACCTTATCACTAATGAATATTTTATGTTACATCGCGTTACATTACAGCAATTGATGCCTTGATCGAAGCCTTAATCGAGTCACGGCTGCGACTGACTTCGCCCACAAAACCCACCCGCCGTCCGCCGCGACCCTCCGCCCCTTTCTTGTGTGCAATTCGCCAATTTTCCCGCAGGGGTAAGTAATATTCGGCCAGGAAGTGAACCACAAACAAAAATCAATCATGAAGCATGCTAACCGGCCAGAAATCAATAGGGAATCATCCAGTTCGGCGACGAGATTCTCTTGGCCCAATTGACAACTCGCGGGTCAGCTGTTCTCATCTTCTTCTGTCACATGACAACCTGGCGACGATGGAAAATGTTCAACTGAATTTTTCCAAGACTTTTTCACGACGGCTTTTCGCACAGTGCAGCACACCAGATTGCCCTAGATCCCGGCAATGCGATTCGAACGAGAGAAAGGACACCACACGACTGACAGCAGGAGCAGATAGGATACAATCAGACGGGGGCGAAGGGCCGAAGAAAACGGCGCCTGATCAAGCGCAACCCAGACGCACTGTTTGCCCGAATTCCACTCAAAACAGCGTAATAGCGTGTTACGTCCTGTTTCCCGTCGGCCCACGGGCTCGCTCCGTCCGAATTTCGGAAAGATCAAGAGGCAAAAGAGCGACTAAATGGTATTTTTAACCATGTGAAAAGTCGCACACTCCAACCCGCGAACTCGGACATGGGATTTTCTGGTGACTTTTCCCATCGCCCGTTCCAATTGGCACTTGATTTGTACGGACTTACGTTTCCTACTTGCAAAGCAGCACGGCCACCTAGTCGACGGGACTTTCTATGGAAATAACACTAAATTGAAGCAGTTTAAATGAATTACCGTGAAGAAAATGAGAGTTAAATGGATCCTTTGCCAAAATCAATCACCACTCCACTAACACACCAAACATTCACGTGATGCCGCTCTGGTGGTAACTAGGGAAGGCAGGGAGCCAATTGACGTTGTCGTCAAAGGCGCTTCTCAAACTGTTGGGGAATTTGGGTAGAAATGGATGACATAACGCAGGAAGAATGATTGTCGGGTCGACGGGGTTGACGAGGGAAAATTTGAAAATTAATATTTTTTTGTTTCTGAATTCAATATTCTCACCTGCACTTAAATCACGTTTAGAAAAACTTTCGTCTGCTCGTTAATTGGCTTAGAATAACTCGTAGAAACCGACGAATCTGACGACTTACTGACGAAAAAGTTCAACTTAGAAATATAAGCATAAACGGAATCCAAAAGTTATAAAATCGCCTGAAATGATTAAGGAAACTCATTAGCTCAATCCGCTCCTTATTACAGCGATTAGAATACTTTCCCAGAGCTTACAAATAAAGTATAAAAATAAAATGTAATAATTCTGCCTCATTAAATCTAGGTTCTTGCCCAAGATGAATAAATACAAAACAACTAGCTCCTACCTTTATTAAAATTCACAATGGGAATTCCGGGGACTTCCCTACATTTTATTTGTAAACAAGATAAAAAGAATTGATTACACAACAATTAACATTTATGATTTTATCACGTAATAGCTTGGCTGGTTTTAATCATTTCATTAGGTCTGATTGTGATGAAACGTGGAACTGAAGCTTTTCTCTTGTCTATGATTTCTTATTATACATTCACCAATTACTTTCCTTTCTATTAAAGTTTTACAAAGCTCAAGATATTTACATGCGTATCTATGTGTCCCTAAATATACCGAGATAGAACCGAACTCCAAAGATCACGTTTCAGTGATTTAAGGGACAACCGAGTAGGTATTATAGAAAGCACTAAGAACATGCAATAAGCAATTAAAGTGAGTTCAGATGTGCTATGAAGTACGAATAAGGAGCGGTGATTACATTTTATATTCCGGAAAATTTGTAACGATGAAACATTTCGAAAATGCTGGGGGCTAGCACAGTGTCTCCGGTTGGTTCGTAGATTCGGCACTAGGCACCGCAAAAAAACTTGAAAAATGACCCTAGTCTGGTTGTTGACCTGTCCGGAAACTTCTTACCAGGAATACTTAGGGGACTAGCCATGAACTCTACTTTAAAGATACAAAAAAATATTTTAGATGAAGAAAGATTGATGACTAGCATATCATCGTAGGAAAGATTGTTTGTCTTCGGTCAGGAAATAGCTACTATCGGTCAGGAAATTGTCTAAGGACTGATCCAGTCCCACGACGCAATGCTTTAGGGCAGTCTCGCGGGGAGAGTGGAAGAAGAAAGAAATGGTCTTAGTGAGTAAGGGCCTCAAATGGCTGCGTGACAGAACCAAACAGTAGGTTTCGAACCTTTTCACCATCCAACGATGAAAAGGAGGGTATGGTATGCGAGGATATTCTAGGTTCCAGTATAGGCGTCATCAATGCTTAAGAGTCAAAGACATGACCTCCCAAGCTGATGAGTAAGACATGCCCGAGTGCTAACAAGATCATAACGATGTGCAGAAGGAAAGTTGTAAGAACAACTGGAAGAAATAGAGGCATCTGAAAAGGAGCTTTTAACAAGAAAAAAAGTCCCTTCTGAAAGAAAGTGGAACCGCTAAAACAAGTGAAAAAATTGCGAGAGAGGCGTCTTCGATGATATGGTCACGTAATTCGCGCTAACGAGAATTCATTTGCCAAGGTTGTTCTAAATATCGAAGTCGATGGTAAGCGACCAAAAGATCCACCAAACCAATGGTAGCTTGATTCACTGGATGGGGATTCAAAAGCCTCGCGGCTACATCCAGATCAGGCATTTAATAGAGCCAAATAGCAGAGTCGACCACGAGGAGCCGACCCCGCTTGTGAACGGAACAAAGGCTGAAGAAAAAGAAAGAAGTAGTGTTTCAGGTGTAAGCGAAACGTATTCCTCGAATTTCTTTAATTTATGCGTATACCGGGTCTCAAAGTGATGTGATCCAAAGGCACAAGTGACAGTGGATAGGTTACACTTTCCCAAGATAGCCGATGAATGCGCAGAACGGTAGAGGAGTACGTGCATCCTGGGAAGTCCTGGATGAGCTGAAGCGTATTTGAGTGTAAGTATGGTTGACGCGCTGCACCCCATCAACGGATAAATGGCAACCATATTTACATTTTGATACCACCCTGCCCAGTGTAGGTAATTCAATGATCTACTCCCCATTGCAACCTTTGTAGAGATCCAGCAGCACGATAATGATGGATTTACCACATTTTTAATTTGAACACTCTCCCGAATTTTGCGCATTCACGAATTATTTAGTAAACAAGATATCTGATAAGATAAAATTTTTATTTGTACAAATACTTCCTAGAAAAGACACGATAAAAATATATTGCAGCTGAAACTTTTTGGACTTTTTAAAATTTGTTTCACCTTTAGTTCTATATGCAAAGGAAAAGATAGGACTTGCACTGAATCCCACTAGGACTTTTAAATCAGCTTCTGATGCTTTCCACTCAGTTTCTTAGAAAGCTGAATGTCTCCACTTTATCTACTGTAAAAAGTGAAGATTTTTGGCATCGAATTTGCAGCCTGATCGTAAACGAATTGAACCAATATAACCAACAAGCTTCAATTGTCCTAAGAACATGGCTCTCTTAATTTCAAAACAGAGATGAAGGGAAAACTAAATAGACATCAGATCATCTTTGTTGCCGGTGCCAAAATTAAGATGTGTGTCTACGAGAGTACCATTGTAAGGACGGATCCACCTAGCTTTGACACCATGGAAACTTTGAAAGAATAGGAATGAAATTCAAAATCAGAAAAATTTACTGCTTCTACTTTATTGTTTCGCTTAATGCTTTCTAGGTGAACGGAACTTCGTGTTAAGGCACAGGTTCGACCAGAAAGGACACTGCAGGACAATATAAAATAGCAAAAAAACACTATGTTCAACACTAATCAAGTAGGATCCAGCCTAAAAAAAGACACTCTATGCCAGGATCACAGGCTTCGTCAGAAAAAGCAAGATTCGTTTCAGGATTCCTAAGGTTATAAGTGTACACCTTATCCTGCCCTTGTGTTTTGATTTTGAATGACTATAGCATTTAGTTTGAATTCTCATGAACCAAATTCATTCATTAATTCGGTCTTAATTGCATTAGTGATGCTCGAGTGTCCTGATACCTATGTATATCAGGATCATTTCATTCGACTGATCGAGTTGAAACAGAGCCTGGTGCCAGTTTTAAGCCAATTGCTTCGATGAGATCCGACAGTACTGACCTTACAAGCACCGCGGGCTGCTATAACCAATGTCCTCATTTGGGACCCATCCGTGATAAGCAAATAAGGAAGGAAAAGATACAATTTTTTCGATTATGATCTTATCCAAGATTGATTGATGATTTCTCCTGACTTTTTTGAAATTATTTTCACTGAAACTACAAAATCAATCAGATAATCTCGGTCGATTATGCTAGATCAAATAATTCAATATTTTTCCCAATTGTGGAACCAGAAATCTGAATGATGACACTGGACACTATCTACATCTTTTTCCATCATTTCAATTCCTTTGCATTATCTATTTATATACGGAAAGTTGCAATTGCACATAATCTAATCAATTCATGCTAATTATATTTTGGAACTTCTGAATTTATATTTTAGGGGATTCACCGAAATTTGCTTGAGCATTCTCAGCCAAAGTCAAAAGCGACAGATGGCTTTATTCGATTGCTTGCATCACTGCAGATGTATTGTAATTTCGTAAAAGTATTTGCAACAAAGATATCAGATTTTGCAGGAAGATCCGCAAACTATCTATGTATATAAATCATACCACACCCATTTTTTCCACTCGTCGAATTTCGCTGGATATTTCTCTTCGCGGGGGAAGTGAGACTACATTTTGGCTGGGTTTTGACTCATTGTCCAAAGCTTACAGGTTAAGTCTAAATTTAAACAATTCATATGTATACGTGTCTGAATATTCTGATGCAATTTCTACACGAATTGGTTGATCTAGGGGTTCGCGAAAAATTGTAAAGATATTGAGCGTGGACGATAACAACCTATTTTATTGCACTATATATCCCAATGTGTGTGAGTTCCAGATAAATTACCACCATTTTTGGATATTGACATTATCTTGAAGGTTTGGAGTTTATGGTTGCATGAAACACTTAAAAAAATATTTGAGGCAATTAAATGTGGAGGGTAACAAGCAAGGGGAGGATATTTGGTTGTAAGAAACCCGGGCTTTATCCTACATAACACCTTAATCATGTCCTAGTTGTCAGCACTCCATTATACATATTCGCCAATCTTCACCAAGCCCTTCTGAAGTATTTCCAATCCTTTTTCAATTTTTCTTCGCGGTATAGTTCCAGGCTACACCAAATACAACTCTTAAATCTATTATTCGGGCAACCATCTTTAGCTGAACGCATCGGAGTCTGGTACCGACCGACAAACTAAGCACGAAGACCTCATTTCATCAAAATTGGATTCAAACCCCTTTTGAAAAAGAGGATGATGGAACCATAGTAATTTGAACGGGCGCGGAAGACTTGCGCATCTTAAGGAGATTTATGGATTTATTTTTTAACGGTTTTCAGATTGAGATGGTGACTCCCTTGTGAGTTGAGGATTTAAAAAATGTATGAATGCTGGCTTTCCCCATGGGAAATGAGAGTTCCAGGATATACGGTTCAATATCCTGGAGTTAGGTTCCGAGAGCCTGCAGTATCCCTATAACCAGTTTGAAATAGAATGTTTTCTGCCAGAATTAGGAGCATCAACGGCGACTTTCCATGTAGAAAGAAACTTTCTATGAAAAAGAAAAACTTCTTAAATGTAATATTGTAATTATGATGAGTGAACACCAAGATGATCTGTGACAATATCTTATTTGGGCATGTGGTCAAGAAGCACGCATTGAGGGTCGTAACGACAATGGTGAAATGTTTCATGTTTATAAAACTTGCACCACCCTGTCATCCCCGTGGAACAGACGGGCCTGCGTAGCGACATCAAAGACAAAGGTGTGGTTGACTTTGCAAAACAATATCATCGCCACCTCAACTTACTACGCAATTATTTTTACAGCGAGAAGCAGGCGAAGCTGTTTGTAAGGCAGATTGCTTGCTCAGTCCACTTAACTTGAAAGATCAATGTTTCAATCCTCTGAGTGGGGTAAAGTCGGACTAGGAGTTAACTGGTGAGTGGAAGTCGATTTGAATGCACGGTAAACACGTAAATTCTGGCAGCCATTTATCAACCCTAATCATCTGGCGGTCTTACGGTCTTGAATGAAGTGCTCTAACACACTTCAAGGCCTTGATCCAATATGGATTGTTGCGCCAACGATTATTAATCATCTGGCGGACAGTGGCTGTGTGCTGGGGCCTCTCTGCTGAAATGGAGAGATTTACCTAATTGCGCGATTCAGGACGCTGTGGTCCTTACCCACAATTAAAGAAAGTTTATAACGAAAGAGCGAATGGACAGCTACCAGTGCAGTAGAAACGTTGGACTATCTGATTTCTGGTTGCACTGTGATGGCGCCGGTGAAAATACAGATAGACATAATGCTGTATGTAAGGCGATTTTTCAGAACCTTGGATACAATCGTTAGCTGATTATGGGACCATGTTTGGTTTTCCGAAGTGAGCCGCAGACACTACTCGAAAGTTCTGCTTACGGCAGCTTAAGAAGTTAAGTGGTCTCTCTAAACTATAGGATGGTTGTAGTTCCAATAATGTTGTCAGCTGCAAATATGGTACCTAAATCTATGTATTAACTATAGTATGTTGATCTTCTACAGTTACCAGGAATTTCAGTAAAGCGACAAGGGAAAATGCCCTGCTTCAAGCAAGCTTTGAATGCCCCAAGCAGTAAGTCTGGCCGTTAGCGGAATACCACTTTGTAAACTTCCGCCGGGATACCATCAGGACGTGGCACCTTCTTGTTTTTAATAATGAGAACCGCTTCTTCGAGCCCTCTCATTATGAAAAAGTGGCAATCCTCCACGCTTTCCGCGCTATTGTCATCAACCCGTACAGGATGTCTGGGGAATAATGCCCGTAAGATGCGATCCATCTGGTCGATATTTAATATGAAGAGGTACCGCAGAGCCCCGATTTTCTGGGTAACAAGCTTAAAGCCAAGTCCCCACGGGTCCTCATTCACCTTGCTGGCAAGGTTCTGTCAGCCGCGAGCTTTGCTTTTATTTATGGAACTGCGGAGTCTCCATTTTACTGATCTATACTGTGCCTTTATGGCACATGCCTCCTCGATGGCGTACAAACGTTGTGCCAAACGGCGGAGCTTAGGACACTTCCTCCGTAGGTCGGCAATTTCTGCTGTCCACCAATATATAGAAGGCATGTCGTGCCTGGGGGCCCCTCCGGGGCATGGAAGCCTCACACACCGTTGTTATCAGGTTCATCACTGAATTTACGACGGTGTCAGCTGTGACACTAGCACCCCCTGGAGCGCCCTCCAGCGCGGCCCTGCATACTCCAAGAGTTTCGACGAACTTCCCGATGTTCACCCTCGCGACATTCCACAGGCAGGGGGAGCGTCGCATTGGTACACGCCGGCAAGTAGCGTCAACCACTTCGAACGCGATGTACTGGTGATTACTTGCCGAGAAGTCTTCTAGAACTCATCACTCATCCTAAGGAACTTTGGACATACAATAAGCCACACAAGTTTTCCATCTATCCATTTATTTACATAGATGAATAGCGTATGCAAGCAATTTGCTTAGTGATTTTTCCATACAGTGCGGGAAATCCCCTATGTGAATGTATCATTGTAAAAATTTCTGTTTCGCAGTGTGAATGTTCTAAGTGAGCTTTTAGTTACTTATCTTCTGTTTGTCTATACAATGTTAGTAATTACGAGCAAGTTTCTTTACTTCGTCTCCGCGCAATTGTGCACTCAATGCTATTGGTAGATGTGAGTTGGTATTCTGTTTTCCATTCTTGGAATAATAAAGTTCGCTGTGTAAACCGGGGGTGGATGGGTATATAAAGTCAATTGATCACATAGACCGGTTCAATTCAGTGAATCTTGTGGTGAACAGTTGACTTCTTCTGAAAGCACTTGAGAGTTGTGTGTACGAAATGGCTTGTGAGTGAAGTTTCAATTAGATCCTTTCGTTTAACCAGAATTTCCTCAAACTCTACATTTTTCCTTTTAGCCGCAATTTATACGTCGGAAAAGCGTGGCAGTGATGAGTATGGTGAAGGTACGCAGAAAGTTCCCTTTAAAACAGTTCTGAGAGCTATGCATCATGTGGGCAAGGAACCTTTCCCCGATATCTACGTCGATGATGAGCAAGATTCTACAGGGATGAAGTATATGCTTGCACCCGCTGCACGGATTGAGAAACACAAAAAAATCTGGACTCAAGAAATCATGAAGATGCAACAACTTACTGAAAAGCAACAGGAAGATGCGAAGAAGCGAGAAGCAAATTTGGAGGAAGCAAAGAAAATTCATATCACCGAGGATAAGTCTTGGGGCCCGGCAAAATGCATAAAAATCGTACAAGGGGCAAAATTGCATGGTATTCGAGTAAAGATCTCTGGATGGGCACAAAGGATTCGAAGACAAGGCAAAAGCTTGATGTTCATTGAACTTCGTGATGGGACTGGATATTTGCAATGTGTTCTGAGTGATAAACTTTGTCAAACTTATGATGCAATCAGACTTACAACGGAATCATCGATCTTTGTGTGTGGTAAAATTCAAAAAGTACCGGAAGGAAAAAGTGTAAGTATTGGAGCTCATAATATTGTAAGAATATTAGTCTTACTAGTTCAATCCTTTCTGTTTCAGGCTCCTGGAAATCAAGAGCTTATAGTCGATTATTGGGAGATTATCGGACTGGCACCGCCCGGTGGAGCTGACAGTGTTCTAAATGAATATGCTCATCCGGACGTAATGTTGGACAAGAGGCATATTGTGATTAGAGGTGAAAAGACTTCTAAAATCCTTAAGATGCGAGCCGTTCTCCTGGATGCATTTAGGGCGCATTTTATTGATCGTGGTTATAATGAAGTGACTCCACCAACGTTGGTGCAGACTCAAGTTGAAGGCGGCTCAACTTTATTCAAATTGCAGTACTTCGGGTAAGATAGTTTGTTTTCATTCTATTGGCGAAGTTTGGATAGTAAATTCCTTATTATATTTCGTGGTGGAAATTCTGATGAAATAGTAGAAAATTAGCTAGTGTGATTCACCACTATATTACACTTAGTTATTCGGGGAATCCCCGAAAAATGTGAACATGTCGGGGTCAAGACTGGAAAATCTGATGCAATTGCTTTCATACTTTCACCATAGCTTTCTGTGAATATTTTTGAAGGTCAACTCAACCATTCTACAAAGTTCTTTGAGTGTTTGTTGTATTTGTGAATTTATCCGAACAGTTTTTCAAGTGATAACAGCTATAGCTTTGGCGATAATTCTTAATCGTTATCGCATTCCATTCAATACTAAGCAGATACCTTACTGCAATGGAAGATATACCTTACTGCAATGGAAGATATACAATTCAATCCAAAACCTTCATTATCCCAAATTGTTTGAATCCAGAACATAATTTTTTATATGAATCAGAAGTCCTTTTGTGGACAATTACTGTTCTACTGGAGAAATGGACATCCTGCCGCCTTGAGATAAAAGCAAACGACTCATTAGCGTTTATAATTATAAACCTGGATTCGTGCTCGTATCCGATCAGAATCAGGAGACCTTATATAGTCCCACTTTATTGCCATTCGAATGTACGGATAACAATCTGCTGACTTCGGTTTATATCCTGCACATTCCACCACATCCAACCCAACCAACCCTCACTCCAACATCTTTATTTTCCAGGGAGGAAGCCTTTCTCACTCAAAGCTCTCAACTATACCTGGAAACATGCATTCCAGCATTAGGCGACGTGTTTTGCGTTGCCCAAAGCTACAGAGCAGAACAGAGTCGAACTCGTCGCCATTTATCAGAATATACCCACGTCGAAGCGGAATGTCCTTTCATTTCATTCAATGATCTATTAGATCGTCTTGAGGACCTGGTTTCCGATGTTGTTGATCGTGTTCTGAAATCGCCATATGGGCACATCATCTATGAGTTGAATCCGAAATTTGTCGCCCCAAAACGTCCGTTCCGTCGCATGAACTATGAGGATGCTATTAAATGGTTGAAAGAACACAACATCACAAAGGATGATGGAAGCTTCTATGAATTTGGAGAGGTTTGTTTGTGTAGTTTCAACCAAAAGCACAGTGTTTAACTATCTGGCATTTTTTTAGGACATTCCTGAAGCTCCGGAACGTAAAATGACTGATACGATCAACGAACCAATCATGTTGTGCCGATTCCCTGCCGGAATTAAGGCCTTCTACATGTCCAAGTGCCCTGAGAACAAACTACTAACGGAAAGTGTTGATGTATTGCTGCCAAATGTAGGTGAGATCGTTGGTGGATCGATGAGGATTTGGGATTCCAAGGAGTTATTGGAGGGTTATGCGAAGGAAGGTATTGATCCAACTCCATATTATTGGTACACGGAACAACGGGTGTATGGAACTCAACCTCATGGCGGATATGGTCTAGGATTGGAAAGATTTTTGTGCTGGTTGCTAGACAGATACCATATCCGGGATGTTTGCTTGTATCCAAGATTTATGGGAAGATGTAAGCCTTAAACAGGCGTCATGTATTTGTGATATCAATAATACAGTTTTTTCATATTATATAATCCTTTATAAATATACTGTTTATAGCCTGCTTTTTGAAATAAAGATTGTGCCGGTGTAGAACTAATTCCTTAGAGTGTCATTTGAAATCACTTAACGATCAGAGTATCGATCGGTTTATCCAATGGGCTAACTTCATCGGAAAAGGGCTGAAAGTATGAAAAAGACATCCTTCAGTCTTGAGGTGAAAGTTCCCCGTCTATGGTATACCATACGCCTTGCATTCATATTACTGCATGCGAAGGCCTATCTGATAACTCGCCATGCTTGGATAAACAGCATGTTCCTTTTTCTCCAGCCTTTATTCCGCTCAATAACAAAGTTGGCTTTTTTGGATCTGATTCATAACTTCTCTTGGTCTGTTACTCAGAGGTGGCGACAAGAAAGACGAGGCAGCAACCCTGTCCGCCAAACCAAAACTAAGTGGTCGAGGAGAACCAAACTTTGGTATGTTTGCCGTGATGCAGTAGGCGAATGCTCCAAAGGCCTGATTAGGGTGATCAGACCCGAATTCACATGTTTCAGGGGAATTCCTGTTTCATGTGGGTTCAGCTCGGCTGTTGCGGTTGGCTCCTTAGGAGTTTCATGGGGGTGGTGATTACGTTTCCTGTATCGCCTCACAATCATCGATAGAGTTACACGGTGGCCTGAGGTGGCACCCCTGAAAGATATTTCTGAACAATCGTGTTGAGGTCCTCTGTCGAACGTGGATGGGCTGGGAATTACAATTACCAATAGGAGAATGCAGTTTGAGGCCCCCTTTTCTCAGAGTTGGGCAAACTCCGCGTCTTCAAATGCTATGGGATAAGCGCGTACCACCCGCAATCCACTGGGATGGTTTAAAGGTGGACAGGACGGTGAATGGCTCAAAACGACTCCTCTTAGTCGCAAGCCCTGCCACTCGTTCTTCTTGGTTTCTGGACAGCCAATCGCAACAAACTGACGGCAAGTCCCGCGGAGCTGGTATACAAGGAGCGTCTGAGACTCCTCAGTGATCGGCACTCGACATTAGGTTTGGACTTAACACCACTAGTTTGTTGCGTCTTATCAAGGACGCAGTGCAAAGCTGAAATCAACCCCACCCACTAACCATACAAAAAAAGGTACCCGATGTGTCCAGAGATCTCGACTTTCCCATGTTCTAACGTAAGGTAAAAAGGGTGTGCTTATGGTAGGCTGGCGGTAGCAGAGGAGGCGAAGAAAGCACGCTTACGAGCTTAACCTCTTGGCTAGACCTAGGTCTACTCCGTGTTGTAATACTTTGCAATAGTTGCATGTTAAAGGCAATGGAGGATCAGAGAGTTGTTCTAGTAGTTAGAAGTCTCACATTTCGGTAATACATGGGCGATTGCTGGTTGATTTAGACCTGCAGAAAAAAGATACTGATGTTAGCCTCAGGGAGATGGCGGTATTAGCATCTTGCTCGTTCCTCGATATTGGTAACGGTATTCGTGATTGAGAAAACAAATACGACCATGGCTGACATACGATTTGCAAAATTCACAAGATGTCGTTAAATATTTACGAAAAAATAATGAATTCTGATAAATTTGCTATTTATTTACACAAACTACTTTAAATGTAAGATAAATACTAAAAACCTCACTCATATATCATATCTTCTTCTTGATTTCTTCGGCTTCTTCCATTATCCTGAGAATCTCTTCTCCTCGTCTGGGTTTAATGAGAGACATCAATCCACGGCGATCTTTCTCTTCCTCAGTCACGGCTAGAAATTGTCTAATTTTTTCGTTTTTCTCTTTATTGTATGTTAGGGCCCTATCGAGGGAAGAATCAAGTCCTTAATACAAAGATATTTTGAGAAACAAGTCAGGAGAGTAACTTACTGGATAAGCGCAAATAATGCTGTGCCTGCAACAAGTACGCCAGTTGCAAAGTAGTTTCGAATGCGCCAGGACGGAGTTCCTCGCAATCTTCGTGGTTTTTTACCAGGGTGTATGCCACTTGACATAGGGGTGGCCATGGAGTAGTTTGAGTATTAAAAATTCGGTCGGAGGACTGTGAGCTAGGCTGAGTAGTTGATTGTTTGTTGCTAACCTATCAGCTGTCAAGATAATTTGTTGTCAGCTGTTGGTTGGTGGTGAATAAAGCACGGAGATGAACCTTGTGAGGTTAGAGACAGTGGTGACTTTCTATATACACCTCAGCCGTGTTTGATCATTGTGGATGAGACCGGAAGAGGCAAAGGCAATATCTAATGGCAGGAAAATTCCCGTGCTGGGTTAAATTACTCTACCAAGGAAGTGCCTCTTGGCGGGGCGAGCAACTTGCGTGTCGAAGGCATTTAATTGCGATCGAGTTGGCCATGATATTGAAAAACAATTTTTGCTGTCAAGGAATCCCTTGGTAACTACTTTTCGTGTTCGTGCCATGAACACAGTCGCGCAGTATAGCGAGGTTGTCTTAGCACCTCACACCTAAACAGATCTCGTTTAATTCGGTCAAAAGTGGAATGAACGTCGCATGGAGCACACTTTGCGACTAAATCTGAATAAAACAGTGACAGCAACTTTTCAAAAACTAAGTGATTTAATTGTTTCCAATTGTTGTTCTCAGGCGCTGTACTACGAAATAACTTCACGCATCAGAGCAACATGAGTGAAGCGCCACTTTGCAACTGGTGGGAGGCATAGCACGCCACGATCTTTCCGAAATGAGGTCGCAAATATCGCGACAAAGTTGCAAGGGAGAAGCCTTTGATGATATGGTCATGTAATGCGCACCTATGGCTCACTTACCGGCTAAGATGGGCTGGAGAACTGAAATCAATTGGAAACCAGCCAAAATAGCGATGATTTGGTACGGCAGACAGTGATTTAAGAACCGCTAGTTTCCACCTGGATCAGAGAAGTTGCGAACACAATCTAGATGAGGCGATTCCGCCACTGAACTGGATAAAGGCTAAAGCAGAAGAAGATGCAATTAAAGATTCGATAACATTGCGGTATAATTTCGTTTATTATTGAAATGTCTTACCAATGCCTGTACGGCATTGTTTCAAATAAATAGTAAAAAATGCCAAGACCAATTACTAGGTCAGGTTGAAATGCAATTTTGAAACGATAATCTTTGCTTGGTTATATAATCTCCTCTGCAAGAATTGCTGTAGCAAAGGATAACATAAAGCTTTCCAAATTACTGGACTCGCTTAAGGCTTGCACCTGCCCATAAACCGAGGATACAAACAAACTTCACGAATATGGTATCTATCCAGAAGCCAACACAGGAACCTTTCCAAGCCCAATCCATAACCACCGTGGGGTTGTGTACCATAAACACGTTGCTCTGTGTACCAGTAATAAGGTGTAGGATCGATTCCTTCGCGGGCATAACCTTTCAACAACTCATCCGAGTCGTAAATCCTCATCGACCCGCCGACAATTTCTCCAACATTTGGTAACAGTACGTCAACACTCTCAGTCAGCTCACGATCTTCAGGACACTTGGACATGTAAAACGATTTGATTCCGGCTGGGAAGCGGCACAGCATGATGGGTTCATTGATGGTGTCTGTCATTTTCCTTTCCGGTGCTTCGGGAATGTCCTGCATGAAGGAAACTGATAAAAACCTGCTCTCCGTGATTCTAAATGATAAAACCAACCTCTCCGAATTCATAAAACGTTCCATCGTCCTTTGTCACGTTGTTTTCTTTAAGCCATTTGATGGCATCCCCGTAGTCCATACGACGGAATGGACGTTTTGGTGGCGTGAATTTAGGATTCAATTCGTTGACAATGTAACCGTATGGAGACTTAAGCACTCGATCAACTACATCACAAACGAGATCTTCGAGGCGATCTAACAAGTCATTGAACGTGATGAAAGGACATTCAGCTTCGACGTGCGTGTATTCTGCCAAATGGCGGCGAGTTCGACTCTGTTCCGCTCTGTAGCTTTGCGCTATGCAGAAAACATCTCCTAGTGCTGGCAAGCATGTTTCTAAGTACAACTGAGAGCTCTGTGTTAGATAAGCTTCCTCCCTGGAAACATAGAAGGATGGGGAATTAGTGCTCTGTGTCGAACATGCACCTTACAATCAAGGATTCGGATTGAAAAAGCTTCAAAACTCGCCACATACCCAAAGTACTGCAACTTAAACAATGTCGATCCACCCTCCACCTGGGTCTGTACCAACGTAGGAGGCGTCACCTCATTATAGCCCCGATCCAGATAGTGATCCCGAAACGCTTGCAACAACACCGACCGCATTTTCAATATTTTCGAAGTGTTCTCCCCCCGAATCATGATATGCCTGTTGTCCAATTGCACGTCAGGTTGGGCGAATTCGTTGAGGATGTTGTCAGCCCCGCCGGGAGGTGCGAGTCCAATCAGTTGCCAATAGTCCACGTTCAACTCATGCCCGCCGGGCGCCTGTAAACAACAAACGTGAATGATGATGCAATCGTGTTTACGTGTTTAATAATAACCGTTTTGCCTTCCGGAACGACTTTTAGCGTTCCCGAGAAAACCACCGACGACTCAGTTGTCAGGATCAAGGACTCGTACGTCTGGCATAACTTGTCGGCAAGCACGCATTGCAGGAACCCGGTGCCGTCCCGTAACGTTATGAACATGAGATTTTTGCCCTGGCGGCGCATTCTATGGACCCATCCGGAGATTTTCACTCGAGTATCGCGGTACTGTTCCCCTTGTTGAATTTTTATCCTTTTAGCTGGTTCCCATGAGGGGTCCTCCTCGATTTTGATTTTCTTTGCTTCTTCCAAGTTGTCGTCGCGCTTCTTTGCATCCTCTGCCTCTTTCTGGCTCTTTTTCGCCGCCTTCATAACCTCTTGCGACCAAATCTTTTGCATTTTCTTTATTCGTGACTTGGGGGCGAGCATGTACTTCATTCCGGTTTCGTCATTCTCATCGTCCACGTAAATTTCGGGGAAGGGCTCCTTCTGCGCGAAATGCATGGCTCGGATGACTGTTTTGAAGGGGACTTTTGCTGTTCCTTCGCCGACATCATCATTTCCACGTTTTTCCGACGTGTAAATCGGTGCTGCAATGGGGATATGTCAAATTCAACTTTAACTCAAGAAAAGTTTATGATGATATGCGAGATGTTGGGATAATGCACCACTCGCGGATGGATTAATATGTTGACACTTACTTAGAGTTGGAATTTCACCCATTTTGTCTTTGAATTCCAAATATCGATTGAAAATAAGCGCAGCTAACCGACCGATGCACTTTCTTAGTCACTTGTGCTGCTTGAATTTGACGCAAATGGACGTGGGTTGCAGAGGTGGTTGTCAACGGTAGACAGTGGCGGACAATGGTATTAGGATCCTTGAGGGGCAGAATGCTGTGTACGTACATTCACAATAGGCGGTCGGGTAGGTAACTATCGGTGGTTTTCACATTTGAAATAGTACAGATTGCAAAGTCACTAAAAGAAACGAATGTGAGGGTTTTCTTCCAAACTTTTCGTAAATCTTCTTGTCCTGTTATTGTATCTCTAGTTTAAGGGGTGCAAATCCAAGTATTTTAGTGTTTTTCTTTGGTTATATTTCATTTTCTTTTCTAATTGTTCTTTTCAGAATTGCTCATGGGCATCATCATCTGTTGAGTGCGGTTGCAGATTGAATGTCTGCTTTGGAATGGACAAAACTGAATACCTTGCAGGTGACAACGTTACAACAGGGAAACAAGTAAAAAAACCAAACAACCACCACGAAACAACTCGAGGTTTGGAATTCCGGACAAAGAGATCAAGAGTTTGACGCTCAACCAACTTGCAGCAGATTTGTGCCAGAAACGGAAACTACTGAGAGCAAGAAAGAAAACAAGGATCTCTTGGCTCGCGAAAAATTTAAAAAATGTGCATAAATCCAGGATAGGGTAGTCCACAAGAGGAATTTTTTTTAAAAAAAGGGGGAAAGGGTGAATTTTATTTACGTTGGTTGTTGTGGAGTTCGGACGAATCTTCGCTAATCAGCTCGCGCATTCACACTATCTCAGCTATTACGGAGTTTTAGCGACAAATCTGACTCCTGACCCGCCAACTTAAGAGGCGCAAACCGAATCTCAGGGGCCGTGCACTCTTTTTCCCCGAAACATTAGCCCCGAAGGCAAAAGGGTTTAACTTGGACACGAAGATGCTCTTGGACCTGCTGCCTACGTCAAGCCTAACGAAATGCTCCCCCTTTGTTCAACACTTCATATGGACCCTCACATGGTAGTTGCAAGGACTATCGGCAAGCATCCATGCGAACCAAGACGTGTGTGCAGACATCCAGGTCCCTGGGGGTGTTAGCTCTCGTCGAAGAATGACGGGATGGCGGGGGTGATTTTAATATTGCCATGGTGTCCTGGAGCAAACCCAAAAGCTCAGTGGTGGAAACGGCTGACCTGGTTTCGAACAAAAGATCGCTGGGAAGTCTCAGGCAGGATTTGCGACTACGAGGAACCATCGTGTGCATTATAGCGGCCTTAAGTGTCCTATCCCAACATTCCAGCATATCATTGGATTGCGGGTGGTATGCAGTCGTCGGGTGGCATTTGAAGCCCAGCAGTTTGCTATATTTCGAGAACAGGGTAGACTCGAACTGTATTCCCTGGTCAGTAATGACTTCGGCCGGAACTCGAAAGCGTGGGATCCATTCACGACAAAGGGTCTCGGCGCACGATTGTGCGGAAATTTTGGCAGGAGATATTGTTTCAGGCCACTCCGTGAACCCATCTATCATTATGAGGCAATATTTGAACCCATGCGAATCTCATAAGAGGCCAATAATGGCGATGGGGCCCGTGCCACAAGCACAGTGACACCAACCGTGTCCAAGCCTAAGGGGTTATGGAAGGCTCCTCAGGATCAAGAGCCGGTCCCGTTTAGGAGATGCTCAATGTTAATGAGATTTCCTCCAAAATTCAAGTCAGAAAAAGACCTGGGCCAAAGGAATCTCGTTAATGTCTTAAAATGTACAGAAAGAAGAATGGAGGATGTGGAACAGAAGCTTGACCTGGAAGAGTCATCATTCACTTTGCTTGGAGTTGTCGGGATTTATCAAAGATAAAGACAATGTGAACCATGTAGTCAAGCTTATGGCGAGAGCCATCAGCGTTCTATATAACAAATCGCAGGGAAATGCAAAAAGATCGAAGAAGAGCTGTAAAATGACTCCTCCATCGGTAACGTAGTCAATGCAGGTGCCACTCAATCATATACTTGTGGATACGCAGAGAAAAAAGAAGGTTCAGGAAAAGCAAGATGAAGAAAATCAGCATCGTACACTTTAAGGAAGGAGTCTAAGACCTCGGTAGAAAAATAAAAACAATAGCGCCACCAAGGAAGCCAATGTCCGATCAAAACGTACGCGACGAATAATAGAATGAGGATCCCTGCCAAAATGATGACCATCTCATCCATGGCTAGTATATTCTACGTAGACACAAGGGTGAAAGTTGACCCTGATCTCAAAGCTTTGAGGGGAACTGTAGGCAGGATTCGAAGAAACCAAAAGGGGAATCTCATGCTTGAGCTGCAAAGGTCCCAAGAGAGCAAGCGAGCTAAGTGAAAAAAATTACTTGTGGAAGGTGCTGTCGTGTGTGCTCAAAAGTATTAGATCGCTATACAGTGCAAGGGCCTAGATAAAGTCACCTCTAAAACGGAAATCTGCACTGCCTTAGCGGAGCAGTTCAAACTGAGAAACTTGCAAGAGACATTCATTGTAAGCCTCAAAAAGCGTATGAGGCATACAAACGGCGATCATTAAGTTACCAGCAGAAGCAGCGCGCAAGCTGCTAGATGTCTGGAGGGTCCGTATCGGGTGAGTAGTCTGCCGCTTTAGAGAGCGAAATCTGTTTGAACAGATGGTTCAAGTGTCTCTCATATGGACATTTGACGAGAGTATGCACAAGTGCAGTTGATCGATCTGACCGATGCATACGTTGTGGGGAGTGCAAACAGGATCCCGAATGAATATTATGCAATGAAAAGGAGGGCTTAGATCGTAGGCATGTTGCCGGAAGAGATAAGTGTCCTTAATTCAAAAAGGCGTTAAATGCAGTGGGAAAATGAGGTTAATTTAAATCAACCATGCACGAGCTGATGTGTGGCTTCGTGGGCATACGGGGACCAAGCCATATTGAAATTTATGAGGCAGCCAACAAGTCGGTTCGTATAGGCTATGCTCCTCCTATCCTGACGTTGGTTGAATTCGAGGACATTTTGTATAGATTGGTCTTGGAGGCAAAAGGACGGAGATTAAAAGTCATCGCCGGTGACTTCAATACATGGGCCACAGAACGTTGAAGCTCATTGATGAATCCAAGATCGAGTTATCTGGCTAACAATGGTTAAACTAATATTTACCGAGAAAGGGGGTCCGGTTCGGTTGTGAATCTGACTTTTGTTAGCCCTTCACTGCCTTCGGTTATGTTCTGGATCGTCAGTGAACACCACACCCATAGTGATCCGCACGACCGTCTTTGACTTGAGAAGCAAAGCCAAGTATTTAGAGACCTGTTCGTCTAAGAATGACGAGAACGTTAGGTTAGATCGTCTGCGAAAGCAATTGATGAGCAATGTTTCATAGATATATGGTCGGACTAGGATACTAAACCAGGTACACCCTCGTAGAGAGCCTTCCATATCACGGAGTGTATCGCGACGTTATGCGATTCATCGATGCTGAGACGTTTTTCTTCCCCCAGTAGAAATCTTGATTCCTCTAGAGAGGAGAAACAGTAGCACCGGAAAGTCTAATTAAAAAAATGCTTGAGTGCCAAAAGAATTGGAATGCAGTTAACGATATGGTTGGGCCGACTCGGTGCAGGTTGAGAGAGGCAGAGGAGGCGAGAAAGGCGCGGTTGCAAATGCGATCGATTGGTGAAGGGAGCAATCTAGAGCCATATTCACTCCGCAACGGGGAAGAGGGCAGGAGTTAGGGAGTGGCTTTAATACGAATGGCAGATTGTAGGACAGATTTCCACTAAAGGGTAGAATGACAGAGTCTTACTACATGGTAGAAAGACAGAAAGGAATAAAATAAGGAAGGAGTCTATCCAGCATTTCATAAAATACGAACGCAGAAACAAAAGTTATCTAAGAAATTCAATTGACAGGAATGAAATCCAACCTTCCCGGGGCACCTGACTGACTACTAGATTATTTATCTTGGCCTTTACCTTTTAATTTAATTCCCTAGATGCCTTACCAATCAACTACAAGGTCATTCATGTTATTGTTATCAAACATGGGATTAACTTTCCCCACATTTAGGATCACATCTTAAACAAAGATTACACAAAGGGGTAATAGGGTCAAGTTTAAAGAGTTGATCTAAAGAAGAGAATAAATCACTCAGAGTCATCACTACCTAAGTATTTGCTGGATTACTTGACACTCTTGACCTATATCAGGGTAACAAATATTTATCATTTCTTACTTCGACCATTGAGAGGTAAGTCTGCTGAACAAATCTATATCTAAATCACGACTCTGCTGATATGATAGCAGATCTGTACCTACACAGTAATAAACACACGATTAGGTTATCACCGACAGATTTACTCGTTAATGGAGCCTTATCACCTGACAGTGAATACCGCTACCTGATTTCGGTATTGTTTGTAGGCACCCAATGGTGTAATTGCACTTGAAGAGCTCTGTAACGTTACCCAATCGAACTATATGTGAAGACAATTGCGGGTGACGAAAACCGTTTGTGCTTTTGTTTGATTAGAGTGCTACCAGTGGACTAATTGATAACAAAGAAAAATGCTGATACCATCAAGGCTCCTGGTGGGCTTGTTTCCTATAAAATGAGTTTCCCAGACTGAGTGGATATCAAACGGTAAAGAGCTCTCAATACGAGTATAATATTATTATTGGTTACTTCAAGTGTCTTCGGTTTTTAGTCCCTTTAAAATGATCCATGTGCGCGATTTGTGGTTTTGTCTGATCGTGATTAATGTATTCATAAAAGTCCATTCTTTGGATAATGGACTGGCACTGACCCCTCCCATGGGCTGGATGCATTGGCAACGATTTCGATGCATAACTGATTGTGAAAAATTTCCAAATGAGTGTATAAGGTATTGTGGATTTTATTGACTGTTTTGGGGACTGTGCCATAGTGAGGGAAAGGGTGGAGTTCTTATAACGAGGTCTCTACCCGACCATTTTTTTGACCCATTATTCCTTGTTTCACTCGCTCGAATCTCTTTTCTCTGCTGACTTCTTGCATCTTATAATCTTTGTAAATTACCATGGGTTTGAGTTTGGAGGGGCTTGAAGTGAAACCTGGAAAAAAGACAGTTGACCTAAGGTTCCTTCCTGACTTTACCTTCAAGTTAAGGATCTTGGCACTTGGCACTCAGGTCACATATGTTAAGATCGTTGTATTGTCTCTTAAAGCGCCTAGGCTTACCTTTCAATCCTAAATCATCCTAACTTTTAAACGTTTTGTTTTTTCTAGTGAAGAGCTCTTCATGCGAACAGCAGACGTGATGGCAGCTGAAGGATATGCAGATGCAGGCTATGAATACATTATAATCGACGACTGTTGGATGGAAAAGGCTCGAGGTGAAGATGGTAGACTAATAGCTGATCGCAAACGGTTTCCAAGTGGAATTAAGGCCCTCTCTGACTATGTAAGACCCATTTTTTCCATTCGATCGATATCTGATTAAATTATAATCATCCTCTTTTTAATAGATCCATGCCAAAGGTCTTAAATTTGGAATCTATGAAGATTATGGAACGTACACTTGCGCAGGATATCCGGGAGTTATTGGCTATATGGACATTGACGCACAAACTTTCGCAGAATGGGATGTTGACTATGTAAAATTGGATGGATGTTATGCAGATATTGAGGACATGGATAGTGGATATCCGGAGTTTGGAAGGCTTTTGAATGCAACTGGACGACCAATGGTATATTCTTGCAGTTGGCCAGTTTATCAGGAATATCAAGGCAAAATGGTAATTCAATTCATTGTCTTTATTTTCATATGACTCTATAATAACTGCATTAAGTCCCGAGTAGCAATATGATAAGAGTAATGTCTCTAGTTCCTCAATGACCATGTTCGAATCTCCCAGAGTAACGTATTTTCCTTCATTTTTCAGCCCAACTATGAAGCATTGAAAGAACACTGCAATTTATGGCGAAACTGGGGGGACATTGACGATTCCTGGGACTCAGTAACATCTATAACTGACTACTTTGCTGAGAATCAGGATCGAATTCAACCCCATGCAGCTCCAGGACATTGGAATGATCCTGATATGGTATTGAGTTTTCTTGACTTTCAACAGCCTGCATTTCTCCTAACTCTGAAAATTGTTACAGTTGATCCTTGGAAATTTCGGACTAAGTTATGATCAGAGTAAAGCTCAAATGGCTATTTGGGCTATCTTGGCTGCTCCACTTTTGATGTCAGCAGATATGGCTACAATTTCACCTGATATCAAAGGAATACTTCAGAATAAGTAATCATGGCTGAAGTTTGAACTTGGAAGTGTTTGATAATGCAATTGTTTTTTTCAGGGACGTTATTGCTGTGAACCAAGATCCTCTGGGAATTCAAGGCATACGCGTTAGCAAGGAGAAGAATATTGAGGTAAGTCGATTATTTGCTGCTTAAATTTTCCCTAATTTGCTGTTAAATGAGGATTAGGAATTCGGGAAAGATAAACAAAGTGAGTGATAGATCAGTTATGGGTCTATGGGGAAAATTAAGCGCAAGCTTGGGATCTCCTGGATGGACGGTATAGGAATCGACGAGCCCTCCCTCAGATTTCGCAAAAGGATGCAAAAACACTTGGGATGGCAATGCCTTCTGTGGTTCAGAACCTTCTTAAGGCAGGATACAGCGCAACTGAAGGCGTTCCATTCATCCCCTTTGTTCTGACATGGAAGATGGACAATTCGACACGCAGGGCGATCTGTCGAACTCCCTGCGTGTGGAATCCCAAAATGCCCGTCACCATCGATGAGATTGACCAGTACCAGTACAGTTCCAGTACTATCCTCCCAACGGCCGTCGTCAAGCTTCCGGCGAAAGATAGTCATGGAATATTTTGATGGAAGTAGACGAATTGAGTCGTTTATGGAGTTAAGAAATCGGAAGGAAACATTAAAATCCTAGGATGTTGAATTTGATGGCTGGGATATACGATCCAATCGGTTAGTTGTAGTAATGAAATTGAGGATCGAGATTTAGGGACTATGGTAGGCGGGTTACGATTGGGATGATGTCATCACATCCGGGGACCAGCTGGAAATTATCATTTGTTCCCCGCAGTGCGTGAATGATGTGTGCATCCTCCATTGGACGGGGCATAGCAGCAATGAGGAAACAATGGAACTAATAGGATACAATGATGTATATGTATGTGTATAGATATTCATTCAGTGTAGATATTCACAAGCATTTGTCAGCCGCGGAAATTCATCATATTAAATCCAGGCTGAATCCTGTCGATTGTGCTTCTAGGGGTCTCAATCCACAGAAATTCATAGAACATGTCCTATGGTTCAATGGGCAATCGTTTTTGCAGGAACCGCTCTCTGTGGTTGGGAGAGGCGATATTGAACAGTAGGCCGTTGCAGGTATTATCTCCTGTACATTTTTTTAATGCAAGATCGAGGTACAGTAATGCACTGATTGCGTATAGCAAAATGGAACAGCTTCAGAGAATTCTGTGAATGAACTGAACAAACCACAGAAGAAACCAGGCTATACAAAGCTATAGCCAAAGGCAGGCCAATATCTTCTGTCTGTTTGAAGAAGGAAGATGGGATATTTACTGAGAATGAGTAGGTGAGGGTACATCTGCTTCTCAGAACATATTACTCGGGGTCCTACCCACTGACAACGACAAACGAACAAAAGGGTAAGAAAGGAGAACTGGGAACTAGCAAAAGAGGTATGCTCGGAAGCTAGGGTGATTATCCTGTCACGGGTTCCAACGGGCGATCTAGAGGCATCCAAATGATATAACTTTATTTTTTCAGATTTGGACAAGACCCATCACTCCAGTCTACGATGGAAATCACTCATATGCGGTAGCTTTCGTTAGCAGACGAACTGATGGCGCTCCATATTCAATTTCATCAATCGTTTCTGAGATGGGTCTTAAGAACAAAAATGGCTACACGGTTACGGTATTAACCTAATCATTCTAACCAGAATAGGATCCTAGATTCATATATTTTGTTTAATTTCAGGATCTTTTTGATAAGACTGTTCAGGCTCGAGTTGTGGAACCAAGTCATAGTTTCAATGTTCGAGTGAATCCTTCAGGTATGTTATTGATTTGATGATGGTGTTTCCATTAAAGTTTTACATTTTTTTCAGGGGTAAAATTTTTCAAGTTTACTGCTAAACCCTAATTGACGGTTTCGAGATTTATTTATAAAAGTTTTTATTGAGTTGGATAGTCTTAAAGTAATTTAATTTATAATAGTTTAGTTTTAACGTTTTTTACAAATAAAACTGACGCGTTTTGGTTTTCAACTGGCTTTTTTAAGTTGTGAAGTATCGAAGACTTTATTTTCGGGTCAAAAGCCCATCAATACTCTCTCCCATTTCAATTTCAACCCCTTTTTGCTGTTCACTGATTACGAATACTATTTTATATTTTTTCGGGTGTTATAACTATAGAATTAATTTATGAAATAAAGAAACCACCACGAAAAAATACAGAAAAAAGGTGAGAGAGGGGTTCAAAGGTTACAATAATTTGAGAAATTCCCTGAATCGAATGAAAAGAAGGATGTGTTATGCTAGTGTCAATTTTAACATGGTTTCGCCCTTACATTTCTTGGCGGCTAACTCTACCTCTTTTAGATGTTCTACCATTGCCAAGAGGTTTTTTGGTTGTCCTATGTGGGACATACTTCAAACAGAGCAAAATAGCCCATTTTTTCGTCAGGATTTTTCTTGTATTTAATTGAGCTAAACCTCTTTTATATTTGGCGGTTTTATATAGTATGCGGATTTTCTAACTCTGTAGAATCTTCTTCTCTTTGCATGGGAGTGTCAGTTCAAGCGCTTTAGTTTTTTTGCTTAAGCAGATCTCTTTTTAGGCCCCTGGCAGGATCTACTTATTTTGGCTAAGGTTGCTCAGTTTATGCCTTCATAACAGATATGTTTTTCGGTTAGGTTTTACCCTACCTAACCCCCAAATGAAGGACTAATTCGCACAGGTTTTTCCGCTTTAAAATGGGGGAGATTTGAGTCCATTTTTCTAACTCGTAGTTTTTAAGGAAGAATTCCCAGCGATCAGATAGGGTTTGGTAGCAGAGCTGTTTGTGCTGGCTCAACATCCGTTTCTCAGGTTGTGAGCACCATCGAGGGGACCAATTCGCACCATCGCTTTGGAACCTGTACTACCCTTTGACCACACCATCTTTTCATCGACTTCAAGGCCTATTATTGGCACAGCCAGGGTAAGACTGCACACGGCCGTAAGAGAATTCGGTAGGCAGAATTTACCATCTTGTCTTGCAGCCCGAGCCAGGCCAGTCACCATGTCTCCTCTTACAAAACCCGAATTGCTTGTCATAAAGGTCTCCTTCCTTTTCCGCAATACCGAGCAGTCTGTTGTACATTACTCGTTCAAATAGTTTGCCATATTGGCACGATTCACCTTAAAAGGGGGAGGAGAACACAATTTTTTTACCGAATATAGCCGCATGGGGTATTATATAAAAGGTATCGATGAATACTTTCCGAAATATGCCTTAGTTTTGGCATTGGTTGCAAGAGGAGTGGTACGGGAGACCGGGTTCAATTACTTCTAGGACTAATTTTCTCCCAAGGGTATTAATGTGGTCGGAACAAAAGGGTCTAGGATAGAAACCCGCCTGCCCTTAGTCGATCAATCTTTTGAGGTGTTCTTTAATGCGTTGTAGGATGAAGGCAAAACACACGAAAACCGGTATTGACATACTCAAAGCGGGTGCCTTTTTCGGAACCTGAGCGATTATTTGTTTCTGCCACTTCCTGGAAAAGATCTCAGATTATCTCAAGTGGAGGCAGCAATTGTACAGGGACTACTAGGAGCAATTCCACAGGAAATCGTGTTGCCGATGACGGGGTGGTGGAGGTGGTGAAGGTGGACTGGAATTCCACAAATTTCCGTTTCTTTTGGCCGGCTTTTACGACAAGCAAGGACTACTTTGAGTGTATTCTTAAATCCCAGTTTAATGGACCAAAACTCCTACATTGGCAACGTTAATTGCCGGATTTTCTCGGAAATGGAGTTCATATTTCGTATAAAGGAGTTTAACGTTCTAATGCGCTGAGTTATCTCCTAATATCTCCTAACTATAAATGCAAAATATACGTAGATCTTCACCAATGACATTGTGAAAAATACATCTCATAGTGGAGAAACGGCATTATTTATATTTTGAATTCATTTCAACCCCCTGGAGCGTTCAAATAAAGTTCAAGATTTTACGAATCGCGGAATTCATTTAAATTAAACAAACTTCGTGTATAAACAAACTTACTAATTTTGGATTATGTTTACAAAATAACTAAAAACTTTCTTCGTGGATCGGATACACAAAATAAAGCGAACATTTTCGGTATTTGTATGTGGGAATTTTTCCAATGGGATGGACATGAATTGAGTGGTATGGATACAATTTGATGAGCGATTATTGCCTCACATTAGGCCCCACATTAGGACAATCATTTTTTAAATTTAATTTTTCTAATATGATGTAGAAAGATCAGATGTTAAAATCCGCAAGTAATACATTTTTAGACGAATTAAATGAGTTGACTGTATAGGATAAAGGGGGCGATATTGTTTATTGCGGAAGCTTTGCATTAGTCAGCTATGGTTTGAAACAACGCAAAGTGGGATTCTTTGAAAAACCCAGAATTGATCATTAGAAAAATGAATATGTATTTTTTTAATGGGGTAAATTAATTTCCTGTTAAATAGCGTGTATATGGATCAGCTAAGCAAAGCTATGTAAGGAACAGCCAATTTTCCAAAATGTAAGTTTAGCAAAAAGGTTTCCTTTTTTTTAGCTAGACAGTATTTCTTCTATTGCAGCACAGCATTTCGGGAACCATCTTTTCCTTTCTTGACTGTGATATTTCATGGATTTTCATTAACATCACTGGCAAGCCATTACAACGAATAATGGCTTGCCGGTAATGTTATAATAGATGATGTTGTAATGGTTGGATGAACGATACCACATTACCATCACCGAGCGATAATGTGATATTACACTTTAGGGTGCTATCACTTTTGTGATATTACATGCTTCACTCTAACTGGAGAGAATTGTTAGCAGAAGGCATCGCTTTAATTAATCCACTAAAGTAATGAAAGCAAATACAAATTATCCGATTATTGATTTAAGATTTGAGAACTCATACTAATTTCATAAGTTTTTATACCTTTAGCAATTGTTGGCCAAATTTTACTCAAGGGCACGGGTAACCCGATGCCAAGGAACGGAAAGAATTGTTACAATAATAATATAATAGATAACGATAACAAAAGCTTATGGATTATTAATTTTTAGATTAATATATTGCAGTTTTTGCTGAATCTATAAAATCTGTGGTGTGGTTTTATCGTTCGTTGTAGTGGTTTTTATTAAAATAGAAAAATAGAAAAAGGCTTATTAGCTTTCACCATTCAATGCAGCAATTATTTTATGCCAGCTATTAAAGTATATTTCACATGGATATTTTTTTTCAACAGTTTCCAGGTGAGTTTACTCAGAGCCTCGTGGCGCCTTAAAGGTAGAGTAAAAAGGTGTTGACTTTCTTTAGACCTTTAGAAAGATTATACGAGATAGTTTATCTGAGTGGATTGACCCAGAATTAAGTTAAATGAATGTACTTAAATTTTTTCTTATAGTTTACATAAGTACTCAAAGCGTAAATGAGAAGATAATTCATCGCGCCAGTAAAGTCTAATCAAACCCCAAACAGGACTTAGTAGTAAGTCTTTTGAGGATTAAGTTTCGAAAACATCAGGCACTTCACAAATAGAAGAATTTGTGATTTGATTCGAAAAACTGAAAGGTTTTGGACAGCGGCGCATCTGCATCTAAAATGATCATTTCTTGAGTTCTGGTTCTGTAGAGTTATATGCATAGGGATGGTAGAGTTCAATTGATTTTAAAGTATACAAAAGTTAAGATATAAGGCATGTATCTTTTTTTCTCAACTATTTGGCAAATATTTATCTAAACACCTGAGAGTTCGCCCGGATAGAGAGTACACAATATCTAGCACCACGTACCGAAGCGATCAATGTCAATATCACAAATCAGATAAATCTACGTAAGCATTTCCACTTAAGTATGGATAATGTAAACGTTATAAATGAAAATCTTGAAAATCATTCAGTTGGGGGAATTTTGTTCCATTCGAAAGTGACTGGAGATTCGAAAATAAACTATCAGATATCCATATTGTGTGCGTACGAACATGGAACACGTGAACAATTTTATTTTCTAAAGACGAAACCAAATGGTATGGGTGTGAATATTTTATTTTTCTGTGACCTATACCATAGGTGTTATTATGAATAATAATGAACCATTTCAAAGGCAAGATGTATTCATTTCAAAGTGTATCTATGGCGTTTGTGGGGCTCTTGTTCAGAGAAAAATGCAATTTTTCTATTGTATTCTGATTTAGTAATTCATTTGTTCGCTTGTGCCTTTGGGATGATATATTTTATTTTAGTATTTCACCTTCTAAACTCGGAAACTCGTTTAAATTTTGCACATTGTTGAGAGAAGATTCAGAATAAACAGTTGCTTGGGCTTTCACTTTGGTGTACATATAACATGAGATTTCAGTTCGCTTTCAGAAAAATAAGAATCCTTTATTCGGACAATGGTATTCCAAACAAAAAGCTGAAGCCGAAGAATTGACCGAGAGCTTGCGTAGTATGACACTGGCGATCGAGAATCCCACTGGGATAATAAAGACCCAGCAAGAATACATTTTTACGTTACCGACTAACCACGGAAATCAAAACAGAAAATACAGAAACAGATAACGAACCTCTTTTTCAGGAAACAGGAAAATCCTTCGCATCCACGGGAAGCTGAACGAGGGAGACTATGTCGCCAACGTCAATAAGATGTGTGAACAAAACTTGGTTTAGATTAAACCGTTCAGGAGGTCAAAACAGCTGCAATTGTACAGAGAAACTCTGAGATTAAACAAAGGCCAAGGAAACCGAAAGTGGGAACAGTAGAGCTAAGGGGGACAAGCAGCGCACTGCAAGATAGACTGACGTGGAATATAGCCTCATTGATACCTGGTCGCCTCAGTTACTAGGTTGGACCTTACCGTGCTATCAGAAGAGGCTCTTGAGAAAGCTCTGGATAGACCTAAGCCATCGTTATCGGAGCCAAGAAAGCAGGGGGCAGCGAAGATTAGCCCGCATGAGTTGAATGCTCCCAATAAACCCAAACCAGAACTCAAGAGGGGAGAAAACTCGGGTATGTCTTTCAGAGTTCCTGACCGAGGACCTTGTGGCTATTCAAGTCTCACTGGAAGCCGGGGGGAGCACTCGAGAACTAGTCGCTAAACTGGTACTGTGAGAGGAGGGTGTTACTACTTCTCCTTAGCTGCGATGCCAACGCCCATTACGAAGTCTGGGGAAGCAGTGACACCAATTTATTCTTAACAATAAGTTAGAAATATATAACATGGGGAACATTCCAACATTTGTGATCAGGAGGTACTAGACATAACTCTAGAAAATTCTCTAATGAACGAGCTGGTCAGGAACTGGAGGGTGTCGGATGAGCCCTTTTTGTTTGATCACAAAATAATCAGATTCGACATTGAGGGTAACTCCGGCATATAAAGAATAATAAGGAATCCCAGGAGAATGGATTGGGAATCTTATGCAACGCACCTGAGCAACAACATGGTTCACCTTCAACATGCAGTGATGGAAAACTTCAACACAATCGCCATTGACGCATATTGGGCCAGCTGTCGACTAAGACAGTTAAGTCATCAAAGAATGTACCACATTGATCCAAGGAAAATGTCCTTGGAGTCAATGGGTGAGCACACTAGCATATTCCAGGTGGAAATATACGCAATAGATAGATGTGCCTCCTTTAATCCCTAATGAACTACAGCGGGCAGAACATCGTTATTCTGATTGGCAGTCAAGCAGCAATCAAGGCACTTAGGTTCAACCATATGAATTCAAAACTGGTATGGGAATGCCTTGAGAGACTGAATATGCTTGGCTCGTTCAATAAGGTCTGTGCTTATTGCACAAAGGACTATTTAGTCCTCACCGGCTAAACTATCACCTAGGGAAGCTAGGAATGTCTGGAGTTTCTTATTAAAGCAGGCTTAGACCAGATATCGCTTGTTGCGTCGTTGTGATGATGATGATATGATGGCTATTCACACCTACATGTCATCATTCACGGTGTGACGAAATGAGTTTTAATTACCAATTTTAGACAAGACAGCGAAAGCGGGTCTAGCGCTGTTAATGCATCGCTGACCGATCAGACTGAGACCCTTGGTTTTGTTAGTGTTTTTTTTTCAATCCAATTCTACTTGCCAGAGTCATTTGGCCAAGGTTCATGACCTGATGAGAGAGCAAACTGATGTCATCAGCGTAGTCGAGGTGCTTGAGGCAAGATATATCAGCGTTTGTGTTGTTAATTCGTCAGCGACTCAAGGACCAAAACAAGTCAAACTTTTGAAGACTGAGCTTAACTAGCCCAATCCACTTGATGGTTTACCAGGAGGTAGCACCTGAAATTTTTTCTCATACTACTTGGCGAAATCGCCGATTTAATTACTTTTTTGTCAGAACTTATCGCAAAATCGCAAAACAATCGATTATATCAAATATAATTTCACCTTTTTTTTTGATTATGACAATATTCAAATTAGTCACAGCTCAAGCTCTACTAAATTCAGCACAAGTCGTCTTGTTCTCGCTTGTTTTGCGTGAATCACGATTAATTCAATTCGAATTACCGAAATTTCGACATGACTGTTTTTTGTTGCGCACATTATCTCGATAAGACCATCCCCCTCGGTTCAATGTGGGTCATTTGAGCCCCTCGCCTCCTTTGATAGTCGAGCTATAAATCACTCAATTTCCAGATTCATAACCATCCCATCTAAACTGAATTCCATCCAGAGGCAAGAGAGACATTTTTTAAATAATTTCCACATAATAAATTCGTTTTTTTGCACGTTCAGTTACGAAATAAAACGTGGAGTGATTTGGTCATGTGTACAACGCCTCATTCTGTGGCGCACAATTGAACCAATTGAAATGCAAGGCTAGAGGCAAGCTTTCATTATCAGCAGACGTACCCCAAACGCATGTTATTTATGAAAAAAATCAGCTTCCAACGCAGACCATTGAAAGTCATTCATCTTCAGTTTTGATGTAAATAATTTATTTCGCTTCTATACACGTAATCATAATACAAAAAAGCCTTGCTAAAGATTGCACCGTGTAGTCTTGTAATGTACCCTAAATCCTCCGCACCTCCACGCAAGTAATTCTTTTACTTTCCTATAATACCAACTATTCCGAAAATAAATAAATTTATTACCAGTTATTGTCACCGAAAACAACATTAGAAAATATACGTTTTTTTTATAAATAACAGTTAAAGCTCCATTAAAATTATGATAAGCCGTTAGGCACGGGCACCTGTTCGTAGGTCCGCCGGTGTAGAGCGTCGATTGATTTAAGATAAAACGTCCCGGGGAAGAGGACATCTACGCTGCCGGTCGGTTCGTAGGGAGCTGCGTGGTTGTTCTTCTCGCGAACCTCCATCAGGTTCGAGAACTCCTCGGGAGGAACCTTCTGTCGGCATTCAAGCAAATCTTTTACGTATGTTAGCTTTGAGGTGAAGCGCTCGAGAGTGTTGGGGTCATTTGTAATTGAAATTGAGTACATAGTCGACGCCAATCCTGATCCGTAGGAGAAGAGAGCTACGCGTTTGCCTAATAAGTCTGATATGTTCGAGTTGATGAGCAGCGAGACGAGTCCCGAGTAGACCGAGGGTGTGTACATGTTGCCGACTTGATTTGCGAGGAATAGAGAGGGTTTAGTCTTTGCCTGGAATACATTGTTGAATCCTGTCATGAAAGCTTTTTCCACTTCGCGATCGAAGTAGGTGTCTTCCAGCTTAAGATTGCTGAACTTCTCAAGGCCCGGATAGCGTACCGAGCGCTTCTCCTCGCTAGACAGCAAAAAGTCGTTGAAGACAAGTCTTGCCACTGACTTTTGTACTAATTTACAGAACGGGCTATGGAAGACAATTGCGTCGAGCGTGTCGAGCCCGACCTTTGAGGAATCTGGGAACTTCTTCTCATACTTTTTCCGGTAGAGCTGATAGCAATGATCGAGGGCACTTAGGTAGCATTGAATTGACAGTTTCCCATCGACGGTTGGGTACTCAGAGCTCAAGTCGGGCTTGTAGAAATCATAAGCGTGTTTCATGTATGTTGCGCGGAGACCTCGGTCGAAAACAAGAGGTGCATTGGGCCCGATGAGCATGGCGACAGCGCCTGCACCGCCAGTCGGTCGGGCATTCCCTTTGGCATAGACGGCAATGTCTGCACAAACGGCCAGAGCCAGTCTGCCGTCCCAGCTCGACGACTCTATCCAATTGATGGAGTTGAAAACGGCTGCGGTTCCACCGTAGCAAGCGTTCGTGGTGTCGATGCCTTCCAGGTCCGTCACGCCATGCGGCTCGAATAATTGCATAAGAACGCTTTTCACGCTCTTCGACTTGTCGATTATCGTTTCCGTGCCAACTTCCAAACGGCCAATTTGCGAATGTTTGACTTGGTGGCGATCAAGAAGTCGAGACACGACGGTCAGGCACAGCGAGTTGATATCTTCGCGGTCCGAGCAGAAACCCATTCGACTTTGACCCAGGCCAATTGTGTATTTTCCCTCGGAGGCTCCATCGAACTTCTCCAACTCTGTCTGGTCGACGTACTGCGACGGGAACAGAATCTCAATCGCCAAGATTCCCACATTCTCCGGCCACATGACTTTCATAGGGGCTTCTTTGTGGACTGTCGTCTAATCTAGGGCGGGCACGGACTCGTTGCGTGAACGGGCGCGCAATTACTACTCAGTCACTTTCGCCCTGTTGCTTCGGCCACCCTGAAATGAGGAAATTCGAAACTTTATGTAATCCATCTTTTTCGGCCGCAGTGCGCAACGTGCGATGTCTTGACCAATTGCACAACTTGCAAGAGTGTTGCTCGTCGATTTGCGCTTTCACCGAATTTTTTCGGGAGAATGCCCCAAACCAAACATATCGCACTTTACATAGCAGCAACGAAACTTACACTGATCCACTCCAAGCGACCAAACTTTCACTTGTTTGTAGCGAACTTTCTTTTTCTGGGCAAACAAACTGCAGGTCAAGCCTCGCGCTGGCCAGCAACAAAGTATTCGGTGATTTCTGATAAGGACAACGCCGACAGATTGATACTTTGTGCGCGATTAATTGAACTTTAGAACGATTGAGTAACGACACGAGTCTTACCCGGTAGCGATCTCGAGATTTGCATTCAACCTCGCTGGTCGGACAAAGGTTTCTATCAGCGACTTTCTCGGCGCGACTCGATCGATAGGAAAGCTGCTGAGGAACTGATTGGAATCGCGCTCGGCATCTACAATGTTAACTGAAAACACACGAAAAGAGCGCGCGTCGTCGCCACTAATGAATGAAAATCATAAAAACAGCCGAGTGGAAACTCTGCGCGAGCGACGAGACGGCAATTAGCGTGTGTGGATTCTCGGGCCGCAAGCAATGTGTGATCGTCTCACCTGAAATCGAGGAGAAACTCGCACAGTTTGTCGTCCGACGCTCCTACAGCAGGCACTTGGCCACACAAACCGCATAAACCAATGCACACAATACGATTTCCCCCACCGGCACGTGAGGCGTTTTGTTGGTAGACGGATGACTCAGGTGGACAGCTGGGAACGTCAGGCGGACTGTCATGTGTACGTTTTTGATGTTTCACTTTGCGGTGCGTGTCCGCTTGCAGTTGGAGAAGTCACCAGTTGGGTGCTATAAAAGGGGTTATGGCAAGGTTGTGTGGCGGGCAATTCAAAATTGAGAAGTGTTGCTATGGGTTTCATTAGCCCTGATAGCTTCTATTTTGAATACGAGGTTAAGTTTCCCATTAATTTTGATAAAGGCCTTTTTAGAGAGAGGATTGACTTTTAATTAAATTTTTTATGACGCTGGAATAGGTGAATATGCATTTTCTTTCCACAAAAGGGAGAGATTACGTTTCCGTGGCCCCGCGTTTGAATAACGAATTCTGTTACAATGGCCCAAAATATAACTAAAATAAAAAGTAAAAATTTTTGATATCTTCCTTCGTTTTCGAAATATTCTAGGTTGAAGTTTTCGAATTGGCCTCTAGCCAAAATATGTACTTTGTCACGGTTCCGGTAGCCACGGGTTTTCATGATGTATTTTCGTAAAATAAAATCAAATGAAACGAAAATAAAATGTTTCAACATCTCGGTTAGCTTTTGGAATATTGAAAACTTTTCAACACACCACGGGAAGGAATTGTCTAAAGCATTCCATCCACATCGAAGAGTTTGCCTCTTCGATTTGGAGTCCTTAACCAAATCTCTCTCGGTCTGCAGTGCCTCGGAAGAGTCTTAAAATGGATGATGGCGGTCCTATCTCATTCAATTTGAGGCCATCCTGCAAATTTCCGTCTACCACCGCTCGATAAACTCTCTTTGTATCAAGCAGCAACAGCTGTAGTAATCAATTATTGCATTTCGGCTAAGCGCGGAGTCACCTCGACGATGACACAAAGATAGTAGATACCTATAGGTATCAGTAACCTGCATCTTGGTGACGAAACAAATTATTATTGCAACCACGTCACGTACTTCAATGCGGGAAGAAGTACCTTCGAAAAACGTACCGATGGCTGGGTTTTGTATTTTGCGGCAGCGAACAGAACCCTTTTTCTTCGATCATTTTGATGAACATCTCCATATCAATCATTTAAATTTCAATAGTTGGTTAATCGCTTCGCACAGTAACGTGGAACTAGGTTGCGAAGTTAAATGGTCTAGATAGATGAGACCTTTCACAAACAAAAAATATAACAGGAGCTGTATCACCGAGTAAATGAGTATAACCGTGTTGTAACCCATTGTGGAGATAGACACCGCTGAAGTTCCCATGGTAAGGAAAGAGGTGGTCTCAGAAGCTGTGAAGAAAATAGCAGAAAATAAAGCGCCGGGCTTGGATAGCATAAAGCTCTTAATGCAGCAGTCAGAAGAGCGAAAATATGTTTAATGAGGCATTCACCGCGTAGGAGATAGGGGGATGAAGGGAACCCCGTTAAATAATTATGGCGACCATTCCCTCTCAACAGTGGTGTTTAATTTTGAGCCCAATTGAGGGAGAAAAGACGGTATGAAAGGAGAAGCGAAGGTCCTCTCTTTCAAATACGTTTGAAAAATCGAGACCGTAACTTGTCCATAAAAAAGTTATCGCGCTTCAAATGGGGGTATTTTGATAACATAATGGTAAAGTTTGATTTGTCAACCACACACCTGAAGGGAGCATGCAAGAGGAACGAAAAGCGCTTTCCGTTTCCATCCTCGCCAAAACTCGTAGCGGTTTCAGCGTTTCGAAAAGGGGCTACGTACCATCATCGCCGCCACATGAAAGGGTTTAATCTTTTCCCTCTCCACCTTGTCCAACATCTTCAACCAGTAAGTTTATTAACAATATGAAAAAATTCCCCTTCAATGGGAGATAACACTAAAATTCTACAATGGCATTAGAAAGGCATTCGAAGGGTTCTTTCTCCTGCTGTATCCCCTCGCTATCTGGGGGTGGGGCTGGCAGATCAAACTTTGTCACGATAATATTAAAATAACCCCATTTGAAGCGGTGTAATTTTTTAATTGGGTAACAGCCACGGCGAGGTTTGAGAGAGGACCTGCCGCTTTTCTCTTGATAACCTCCCCCGGTTATGGCATGAAAATAGTCTCATTTTGAGGTACGTAATTACATTAAGGTGTTAGAGTGGAGGGACTTTCCTCTTCCTAATACATACACCCTGACGCTCTCTATTCTCCTCCCCTCACCGATAGGCTTAATAAATCAGTTTTTCCTGCGATGATACAAAAAAAACTCCAATTCGAAGGGCCGCCACAAGTTTTTATCTAGGTTGGGAGAAAGAACCTCTCCGGAGGTTGGGTTGATGCGATAGTCTGTGCCAGCGGGGATCCTTGTAGATTTACAGATATCACAGCAAGTGTTTTTGGTATCTGGTAGTTCTGAGGGCCTGCAGTGCTTGAAGTCTGGTGAATATAATTGGGAAGATAATGAAATGAAAGTCAAGATGGCTATTGGGAGATATAACGGCGCCTAAATTTGGATCAAACTTAGACATAAAGATCCGTCGGTAGCATTCGTCATGGATTTTAATGGTTAAAAGAGATGGAATAAGCTGAAGAGTCAGCGGAAGCAACATCGAATTGCGATAGCACCCTTCAATCGAGAGATTCAGGAGAGAATTTTTCTCAAGAACTCGAAGGATCGATGATATAGAAGAATCGATGATTGAGGCGTCTATGTCCAACGCAGCGCGAGGTCATCCTTTGGTAACAATTAATATTTACGATGTGATGTTTTCGGTAAGCACTGGACGTTGAGTTGTGATACTACACTGGATTGTGCTACTTTCGCTTGGTGGATGCTCTCCCTTCTTTGAAGCATGGTTGTCAGACGAAGCCTTCGTTGGTGGTGCCAATTGGTTGGCATAAGCTTTCAGGATTGATTCGATAAAGTGAGGAACAGGAAATAAGGAACTTTTGGGGAAGCGTGGAGCCGCCATGGGGGGCATTTCTTTGGTGTAGAATTCTTAGTTGCCCGATGAAAGATGTGGGTCTGAAGAAACTTTTTGTGGCCGAAGGTCAGATGGGATACCAACTGTGTGTTAAATCTTCGTTGAAACCAACAGAATCTAGCATCAATCACGGTGGAGTTTAGCTAAATTGCAATAGGAGGGACGCAACTATACCACGGGGAGAAATTTAAGATTAGAAGTCAGCTCAAGCGTTGGACTTATCTTGAAAGGAACGTGGATGTTGATGGAAAGTTATTTTAAAGGATTTGCGGTGGGAATAGAAAGTAAATTTACCCAATTTAACTTGGCATTTGCATTCGTTTCAAAGAACATGCAAATTCGCATTTAATTTCTTTTACAAACTTTTTTTTTTTTATTTAGTTCTAAGTTTCACAGAATTCATAATTTTTTTTTCTATACGACAAAGATGATTGGCGACCACTTACTCTGCATCATCTGGCGGAATTCCTAGTTCGGCGTTGGTCCAGGACGATGGGTCGGGGTATTCAAATTCACCCTAGATGAGGAAATGTGGTTAGAAGTTGTGAAGAAAGCATAGCAAAGCGGGTACTTACCGTAATATGATCTGGTTCATGCCATAAATGCCACAGGATCCACCACCACATGAGTCCTCCGACTACTTCGGCAGTAACGAGGACAGCTTTCGAGTGTGGCGGCGGGGCAGTGCGATATGAAACTCTGGAGATAGAAAGGAAGAGGATGAGATGTTACTTTTGGAAATATTTATGTTAGGGAGGTTAGTCATGCGGGGAATTGTAGGGGTTGTCAAAGGTTTTGGCAGGCAAAAGCGATTTGATCTTCATTGAGCTGAAAGGGATGCTCCCTCGAGCATTTTGAAAGGAAATATTTACCAGAATGGGTGGTAACTTGCACTGATTAAAAAAAAAAACAATTTTTTTCTTATTAAGAGATAAGAAGTTGTGTGAACGCTCCATTTGGAAATTAGATGAATGGTGACACTAGGAACCTGGAAATGAGAACTCAAAGGACGTATCCATACTGAAATATTTGAGAATTTTTCAGGATAGTGCCTGGAGCATAGCCTTTAACTTGTGCCAAATTTCGCACATAATTTACTGGAATGAACTCATGGTTTAAAATCCCAACAAGATTGGAGTGATGCTATTATAATTAACTATTCTGGAGTGAATCCCTTACTTTCATTTCAATGATATTTTGAGGATAAACCGATTTTTGTTGGGTTCCAGTCCAGTCGGAACATTCTGACTCAAGGCAAACTGATTGAAGCTCAGAAGCTCATTTGGTACCACAACCAAGCCTGAAAAAAAGGCGCCAAATGAAGCTTGAGGATTATTCTCCCCTTGAAACCCATTTTTCCATCGGAACAAGCGAACTGTTGACATTTCAATCTTGGTTAAAAATTATGTAACAAACTTAACCTTAGTTGTCGGTTTACCAACATTTTAAGGACACAATTTGAAACTAAACTTACACATGACTATTTCGAACCGTTTGTAATTGCGGAGTTACATTTCTAGAGTGGGAAACAATTCGTTGAATTGCACGGCCCAGCAGAACTCCCCGTGAAGACAACATTTTTGCTTGAGTCAGACCGAACTGTCAAGAGCTGGCCAGATGTCAAAAGTAATCAATTGAATTTTGTGGAGATTTTTCTGAAGAGTGAGTTGAAAGCTTGGTGTATCTCTCCACATGTTGTGCTGAATAAAATTGAATTCAAATAAAAATGAGGGCCCGGTCTGACCTGCTCCAATTGTCAGATTTTTTGAATATTCAGTGGAAATTATGTATTAAAACAGCCAAACATGGGTAGGATGGTGAATACTGAAAAAGTTAAGACTCACAAACCTTTCCTTCAGAAAGCATTCCTCATCCCCCTTCAAAAACAACAAAACATTTTGCTATACGAAATTTATTTAACTTATCAACAAAAACCTACGCTAATTAAACTATCAAGAATTATAATCATTCATCGCCTTTTCAAATGTCTCAATCGTATGATCGCAAACTGCCTCCAGATCCTCGAGCCCTCGTTTCAGGATATCAATTGCCCGCAGTTTCTTGTTGGCTTGAATTCGAAAGTGCATTTTATTCTCCGCCGGATGAGGAATCGTATAACCGCAGAAATCAACATCAGGACTAGAATAAATGACGATTGTTCTCGATAAATTTCAATATTTCACGCTTCAAGTCGCATATGCCAACTTACTATCGGCTGATGATCGATTTTAACGCGTTTCCCAGAGTGTGTCCCTCGTCCTCGAACACAAATGTCCGTGCATGTTCACCGGAATTCTCGTCACCTGCTAGCTATAAGAAAATTGCTCGAAATCAAAAGGAATGCTGGGAATTATACGTTAATTACCTCCGCGAAACTCATCTTGCAAGTCTTCCGCACGTGTCCAGCTATCAACAAACAACAAATCGAATGTCTGATTGACAGTTGTGTCTTCAGACTCAGCTGAGTGGCTTCGAATTTTGTAAGCTGAATGACGTTGCTATTGTGAATGTGCAAAGTTTTGTCAAACCGGAAGAATAAAATTAGTGAAAACGGAAGAGTTTGATTTGACGATAATAGTTGGAAAGAACTTAATAATGATTATATGAATTGCTACAATAATTGTGCGTTTGAAAAGTTTGGTGATTTTTCAGTGTTTTGCAAAATTGGAAGACGGTTTCTTTTAGGGCAAATTAAGCTCATCAGAGATTGCCTCGCCTTTATCCTGGAAGCAACGTGACGGTAAGTGGTAGCCAGAAATTATAATAGTTAGCCCCTTTTATACTTAAGTCTGCAAAAATAATATAGATAAAACTTTAGTCCATGTTTACCTGAAATGCGATTCAGTTTCCCCAAGATTCCCGGAGACGCTTGCACTCCTCATCTATTGTTCTGTGCCAAGTGGCTGTAGAGCAACCAACTCGTCCCCCATCATGGGGGACGCCATTATTTGCCACTCTGATTATGGTTATCGGTTTCTTCGGAATGCCCCTCCTGCGTAGAGCACTCCAGATTCACTCACTGTTCACGCTATCGAAAGCTTTCTCGAAATCGATGAAGAGCAGGTGCAACGAACATCTCCAGGGTGTTAATGTGGTCAATGCAGGAGGATGCGGAGTGGAAACCACTGTGCTCTCTGTCGAGCAAGCCTTCGAGATGTTCTTTAATGCGTTTCAGGATAATTTGTACTATCTTTGCAACGAAAGGCAGTACGCAGATACCCGTCCAATTGTCCTACTCAGAACGGGTACCGTCCTTTGGAATCTAAACTATCATCCACTCCCTGGGAAAGGTCTCGCATTCCCAGGATTTTCTTATGAGTGGAAGTAGAAGATCTTCAGTTGCTAACTCAGCCAGGAGACCGTTAAGCCCGACGGCTTTACTCCATTTGAGTGCATTGATGGTCGAAATCGTTTCTCTTCTGCCTGGAAAAAACAGTCCGTATCCGCATGCTTCGGTGACTAGCAAGAGGAGGAACCCCACCGGATGTGATAAAATTAAGAGCCTCTTCGATTGCTCATCATCGTGGATGAGAAAGTCTACCGTTAATGTCCTTCACAGGACCGTCGAAAAATTTGCGACCATATGGAAGCTTTTCCGTGATGCGGTATACACTTCTGAAATTGTTCCGTTCTGTGGCATCTTCTGCTTCCCTGACCAGCGCGATAGCAAATTCTCTCCTGTCACAGTGTACACTGCGCTGAACTTCTCGGGATTTCCCTAGGTATAGACGTTTAAGCGCGTCACGTCCGCTATCGCTCGCAGCGGTCAATAGAGTCTTCAACCTTTTCCGTTCAACGATCCGCTTCCACAATTCCGCAGTCAGCCAGATCTTATGACGCCACTTCGGGACGTGGCCGATGACATCTGTGTGACACCCGTGAAAAAAGCATTTTTGATGGCAGCCGAATGCTTATCGATATTCTCACGTTACTGAGTATATCTGCCGTTCGATAAGCAAGAAAGCCTCTCTTGTCACGCACAATCAGGAGGCAACTCTTAAATCTATTACTGATCGTGAAGTTGTCGATCTGATTGCTTGAACGATGGCGGTTAGTTGAAACACCACTGATTTCGTCATGTCATGGTCGCCTAGATCATGTTTCCACATCACATGTCCGAGCAAGGTGTTGTCATGTTACAATGTCGCCTTTAGGAAGCCTTCCCTGAACTGGGTGCAATTATTCGTTGAACGCATCCTTCTCCACTATTTCGGGAGTCTCTGTTGGTGTATAGCACTGAAAAATTGTGATGGTCCTTAAACTGCATCTGAATATTGCAGCTACAGTTTTGTCAGTAACTGGCTCCCAGATGTCGAGAGCTTGCTTGCTATAGAGGTCAGAAACAACCCGACACCGGATTCGCGTCTGCTACCACTTGGCTTTCCAGAGTACAAATGCACATTGCCATTAGTGTGGTAAGAGAGAGATGAGTACTCTCCAGAATCCCACCATCTTACTTCGTTTAGGGCCAGAATATCCAGCTTACATCTTTGGAATTCCCGCTCGAATTGGAGAAAGCGGGCATTCTGAGAACTCCCGCTATCGTTGCCGAGAAGCGTCGAGAAACCAATCATAGTCGGTTTTCGATAGCCAAAGTTCGTTGCCGTGAGATCAGTTCTTATCCAAGGTGTTGTTGATGTGAGCGGGCGATTGTCGACGTGTATTCCGGACTTGCGTCCTTTTAGGGTCAGTTGAAAATACTTGGTGATAGCGAAAACGGCGAGTAGCTCGGGGTCGTGGGTGGAATACCGCTGCTCAGCCTCCGACAGCTTTCTGGAGAAGAAGCCTAATGAAGCCCATGTACCGTCCGCCCGTTGTTTGGCTAAGGCCATACCAATACCCAAGTTTGAAGTGACGATGCGCAAAGCTATTATTCAGATGGATGATGGGAAACTGAATTAGCAGCAGAGGTGCTTGTAATCCTCAAACGTGGAGTCAGCACCGATTGTCCAATTGATTTGGGACTTTTTATTCGTACAGCCGGCGAGAAGCTTATTCAGCGGAGCCTGGAGTTCAGCAGCGTGTGGGGCGCAGTGCCAATAATAATGAAAGATGCCAAGAAAACGTCTTAGCTGCGATAAGTCTGTAGGCTTTGGCAAGTCCGAAATTGCTTGGATTTCGGGCTGTGGTGGACGGAAACGGTTCTCGTAGACTTGGAAGCCTGTATATACGGCTTCAGACTTGCCGCTTTGATATTTGTCTTTGTTGATCTGGAGCTTGCTTGCCTGTATGAGCGAAATAAGTTCCTTGAGGTGACGTCGATGTTGTTCATGGTCGTTGGAGGTAACCAGGATGGCATCTTGGTAGTTGTGGACGAAGTCTAGCTTTCTGAAACTTGGTTTAACGTCCATTCCAGTGTCTGAGCTGCATTCCCCAGTTCCATTGGCATGGCTACGAAATAGGCCGTAGTGGCGGTTGTTTTGCAGACATCCTCAAGAGCAACTGGAATCTGGTAGAAGGTTCTTTGCAGGTAGATGAAAGAGAATATTGTACCGCTAGTCTTCTGGAGCAGATCGTTGATTGGTCAGGCCATCCAGATCTTGCTCGGAAGCGTTTCCTCGTTAGTATTTTTTGATGTCATGAAACGTACACATTAATAATAATAATAATCGTTGGCACAACAATCCATATTGGATCAGGGCCTTGAAGTGTGTTAGAGCACTTCATTCAAGACCGTAACGGTACACTACAGAGCACTGTAGGAGGCAATGTGGTCAGCATTACGCTCGCCCGAGATTATTACCCTGATTTGACTCAGGTACTCATTCACAGCTGAGTCGACTGGTATCCGACGTCAAATCACGATACAAATCCCACTGCCGCCAGCGAGATTTGAACCACGACCTTCCGTACGACAGCCTTGCGTACACATTACTATTTCTTTAGTTTCTATATCATCGTGTAATACATCCGTCAGCTAATACAAAGTAGTTTTGACTGAACGTCCTGCCCGGTTGGCATGTTGACATGGATTTAGGGGCTACGCGTTAGAGCGTTGGTTCTAATAAAGTTGTCTAAGATCTTCTACATTGAGTAAAAACGATGTCTGAAAGATTTGGGGTTAAAAGGAATTCTTCTACCCGCCGCCATACCCTTGATATATATCACAAGGCTATACTGTTCCTTATCATCCATTCCCAAGGGCTTCAATCAGGAATTCTGAAGGACATATATATTTTAAATTTGGTATAAAAATGATGGAATCCAATATTACCTGCATACTTCTTTCTTGCAGACCTCTAATCTGCCTCCGGTACACTCAGGGCTTTTGACCAAGTACTATTGCAATGTTGTTCTTTTAAATTGCATTCGAAATAGTTGAGGTTTACCCGGGCTATATGAATGTTGGCCATTAGTTCCATAAATGCTTGGAGATTTTTTCCATTGTCGGAGTATCGCTCCTTTCTTTCGATAGGGCACTTCTCTATGCTTAACTGTTCTCCTTGAGATCTTGAAGATCCAGGTCTAAGTCGACCAGCTTCCTCCCCTCAAGAGACAGCATGTCCCTGCTTGATCCTGCCCTTTCTGCCCTCGGGGTTTAGTTAGATTTTCCACTTGATGTGTCCTACAAAGTATCTTTCCTCTTTGGCACTTGCATAGGGAGGTGGCCAGATCTGTGGTTAATGAGGCATTTATGGCATTTAATTGCGTCCAGTAATGGGTTTTCTACCCCCATCATGAGTCCCCCCAGTCTAGATCCGTAGCGCTTTGCTAATGGGAGGGGCTCCTCGTACAGAGTGTGTGTATTGCCACCCTCTGAAGACTTTGGTCAATGAAAGACTTAGCTACTGGAGAGCTACATATCAATCGCAGAGAGAAATGGGTTAACTCCCAGTGAGCCATATTCCAGAGCAGTCTATCCTGTAACCCATTGGTTGACCCCTTCAAGGCTACCTACACACAAAGTATCGATAAAACAGATTCACTCTAAATGAGTTTTTTTTAAGTGGCGATCTACATGTTCGGTTTTCATTTTGCATACCTAATAATTTGCGCGTCGATGTGGTAGTACCTCTTCATTAGGGATTATGGCAGGATACACTATTTCTTACATCTTCTCCGACAATTTGTTCGGATTTATTGGTTATGTATAATAGAAGGCAGCCTTCGCATCTCTAACAATATTTGTCGCTGCTGAGACCTTCACCTAAGTAGTAATCGCAACCTCTTGGCTGAGTCCCTTATTCTTGCCTCTTGAATGGGAAGGGCAAAGTTTGATGACTCAAAAGGCCTTAAATGCCGGTGTTTGCTATGAAGGAATGCTGAGCATCACAGAGCTGCTTTGGATCAGAGACTGGTATTATATCCACGGCACGAGGAACTGGCCATTTCTAATGGAGATGTACTAAAAAATACGGTTCCATGGTGGGTGTCTGCCTTATGATCGCCAACGTGTGCATACAAGATCTGTTCACGTGTATGATTTATATATGTACATGCTTGCGTCCATGACACAGGGTCCTTCAGAAAGCACCTCTGCATCAGTAATATCACGAATCTGAATATTTACAATCTCCTAACTTACGTGCGATGGTTCAGATAATAAATCTCCGGCGATAATAAAACCAAAAGCTTAATTGGAGATGTTGTCGTATGCGACCCGGCTGCTGCCAGTACCGTACTGGTTTCAAATGATGATACTCCGTACTCCTCACAACAAACAACAGTAATTACACGTAATTATGATAAATTATGCTACGTGCTATTTGGTGAGCTGTGGGCCAGGCAGTGAACTCGCTAGCCAGGCCCGTCTTCCCTTCTTGCAGCCGAATCGTATGGCCAACCGTGAGCAAGTAAGGCAGACGCCACACGGAACAATTCGTCATAAATCACTTTCTTACCCCAGGAAAGGTGCTATTTTCGTTCAGTTGCCTGTTACTCGTAGATACAATTCTAACGTTACCAGATACTGCGCCAGTAGATCGCGAGATCAACTGATACCCGCTGCAATCCAATATCCAAGTGATCCAGTGTTCTGCATTCTTCGAAAGCGGTTTATCTTCTGTACTTCTTGCAATGAGATCCTCCACGTCAGGGGAATCCTTGGGGCCAAGAAATGTTTTTGTGCAGATGTGCCTACACTTTATTTTCGCATTATTTATTGAAGATTTAATGCGGGCGCCTTAAAAATGTGGTGGCGCCGTGTTACGGGGAAGACTTATATGATGGGTCTGGTACCGCAAGGTTTAGTGTACAGTTGAGGTGGAGGAGATAATCATCAGATTTTCGATCTTTATACTTTGATTTGAATGCGATTGGGGCGCAAGGCAAGTTCTTACAGTAGCTGCGATGTTGGAATTGTGTTGGGGAACTGCGGTGCTGGTTAAGCTGGAATTGCTTTGGAGGAATGTAGCAATTATGTTATTTGTCTAGTTCCACTGTATGGAGGAGGTGTTCGAGACAGGATGTCCTGTTTTAAAGAGGACTTTAGGGGCTTCATGAGAGAAGTTTGAAATTCTAGTCAGTGAAGAAGTTAAAATCCCAGATTAAATGTTATAGTCGGTCTATTATAGAAAATAAGGAAGGAGAGAGGATGAGGGTATATTTTACAAAGATATTTGAAGAAGTGAGACCTTTGACCGCTGAAAATACCCTAAAGCAGTGACTCAAGGCAAGTGCTCCAGACAAAGATTCGAAAACTAGAGCTTTCCAACTCTTGTCTCTTAACTAATATTGTTAGGGACGTAAAATGGAAGGAAAAGGACAGTCTATCCCCGATGATCTGGCAAACGGTAATACGACGAAGCCATTCCACTCTTCAGATGGAGGATGTTCTGACTATACCCCACTGTGGGGCCGAACATTTCCAAAATTCAGGCCTAACAATTCTTAATTTCAGGTTCATTAAATCAGTACAAGATAGACTGTTCCAGCTCAAAACTTTGGTCTTGTTGTGTCGGATAGATAAACAATAGTTTGTCAACATTGTTCTCGGCTAAACGCACACTTGACTTTATATTTCAAGTCTTAGGTTTTATGCCTTCTTCCCCCAGAAGCAAGTGTTCCTAAATCTCATTTTCCCATCTCATCTTGCAGAGCGAGCTCGAGCGAGCGCGAGCGAGAGCAATGCTGACCACATTGCCTCCTACAGTTTGCTGTAGTGCACCGTTACGGTTTTGAATGAAGTGCTCTAACACACTTCAGGCCCCGATCCAATATGGATTGTTGCGCCAACGTTTATTATTATTATTATCTTGCAGAGTAGAGTTTTTCTATACTTTCCTTATAGTATATCATGATAGTTGAGTCATATTGATGAGTGTGTTGCGTTTTGTTTCAAAGGGTAAGGTGTAGGCCTCACTAGGGAAGCCTCTCAGGTGTGGTGTCGAAAAAGATGTGTCCAGGCCCTGTAGAGTGTCTTTCCCTGACCTCCGTTTTGTGGGGTGTTTTGAGATTTTACATCTCGCAAGGGAGCGGTTCTTAAATCTCTGGAATGTGAGCCTTGTCAGCTTGAGGCTGAAAGGTTGTGCCGTCCGAGCCTAGAGGAAGACATTCTGTAGTCTGCCTTTTCTATTGTTTCCACGCACTCTCCGTTTATACGGAGCAGTAGGGGATGACTTTGAGCTTTACGCCCTTCTAGGCGTTGCTGATCTTAACGATGCAGGAACCGAGAAAGCCCCTGGAGAATTGGTCCTCGGATATTATAACACGGAAGCCATGAACCACCTGAGAGGAAACGAAGCATGGGATGAAGCCCTTGTGTTTTCCTTTGTCCTCCGGGGAAGATCTCTGACAGTCTAGCCTCAACACTGGTTCATATCTCTGGTGGTAGTGTGCTACTGGCGGAATTGCTTTGCGTTCGAGCTCTTGCATACTCTGCAAAATTTATGCTGTTGTTTTGAGATCGATTGTTTTGAGATCGAGTGAGTTTCGTCTTCTGCTCATCTCCCAGTAGTTGGGTGTTATATTCTTCAACAGGGTCTGGTATTTCATACCGCTCGGTGACAGTACCAATCTACTTATTTTACGCAATTTTACTCGACGCCAGTGGATTTCAAGCTGGAAACCACTAGTCCGTCTACCACCTCGCTCCGGGAGGTCTCTGCGGTTGGTTTCAGCACAGAAATTTACGGCTGGCACTGACTATACTGCCCTCGACGGCTACTGTGTCTTGGTTAGATGCCAGCCACCTCTTCTTCTATCGTCCGATTTTGTATTTTTCTTTTGTTGAGTCCACATTTTGGCCCCATGAGTAATCGGGAAGACGGTAAGGGTGTTATTTAAAACTGAAGCTGCCCAAGGTATTCAGAGTTTGCATATTGATGATCAAGCTCTCCATTGGCCACGCTGCCTTCGGCGTATTCTATTCCTCCTTGGGTTGGTATCCACCTTCTCTAGTGCAAAGCGGACGATCCCCGGGTAGTTACTTGGGCTCACCCCCGCCAGATTCGTTTGCCTCAAACATATGACCAGTAGGCAAACAGATCCTTGATAGCTGGATAAGCCAACTCCCAGTCCGGCCTCTTGGCCCATTCGAACACGGCTTCCAGCAGCCACCAAGAGGAGGTTGTGTGAGGATTTATACAAACTTAACCTGAAGTATAATCAGACCAGGCAGCTAAAGAAATGAAGGGTAATTAAGTTTGGAAAGGAGAGAAAAATGTTGATTGCCGAGAGGTGGAAATGAATTATATTCTGGTATCGAAGTTTAAAACCGTTTTCAAGATTCCAAACAAATTGTGCTGAGTGTACATATACAGAACATTTCCAAAATGGGTATCTTCTATTTTCAACCCCTGACAATGCCAAGGGGAGGTGGGAACCCCAAAGGCCGTGTCCTATGAATGTTTGAGGCAGAAGAAGCATCGATTGATGATGTGTTTTATCGTGGATCGTGGCATTCTGGACCCGAGTTTTGCGGATTTCAGTTTAGCTCCGCCTGCGTTTTCCGATAGGTTGTAATATGTTCCCTTGTTTGTTTTTTAGTTTCCAGTGCGGTCTCACGCATCGGTTAAAGGATAAGTGAAATTTTGTAAAATGACACGTGAGGAACTGAAGTCACCAAAGGAATCCTTCCTCATTTTCGAGGCTGGATAGCACAGAGACGGACAAGGGCGTCTTGACAGGATACTTTAGCGGAACTTCAGTATTTGCGGGCAGATTTTTTTAGATTTTTCGGATGGTCTATTGGCAGAGATTAAAGGAGTTCTAAGGAAAATTTTAAGTGCAGGGAGAACAAGTTCTGGCTGGCCAAGGAAGAATCCTTGTATAGGAATACATCCTATACTGCAACAAGGCCGAAAAACCACCACAAAAAGAGTAGCATGCGTAGATTTATCTGAGGTGCTGGCTGTGGTAGTTTATATGCTATGTAGGCCTATAGTAAGTTGGCAGACAATTGAGGTGATAGTTAACTAGCAATGGGGTTCTGACCTGCCAATTTTTTCACAATAATTCTCCCCTCCCTATTCTCTTATCAACTAGTCTCAGGGGTTTTTATTTCACATGATAGTTCCAATTTTCCTACAAAATTTTTCGAGTAAGTACGAGTATTTGTGATGCAAAAGGGCTGCATGCGTTGCAGATTTACAGCCAGAAACATAAATCCTGTGCAACTTGCACCTCGACGACACATGATATTAAATTAACACCTTCATTTCGCACATTACATCGTTGGTAATTTATCAGCTCTCATGTTCCTTTGTGGATGCACATATGCAGCCACATTAGCCTCCTGCATATTTTACGTGTTTATGTAAGAATCGATTGCTCACCTAAATTGCGCGCGCCCTTTTTGAAGGCGAAAAGCCATCAAGAGAAATGCCGTAAAGAAGTCGATTTCCTATCCATTTCAGCGTTTTCTTTGTGCAGTAGTATCAACTCAACCGATGACCGTTGCGTATTGCAATTTATTGATTAAATCGCTTCATGTTCCCATTCAACCGACGTCGTTGGGATTTACTCGCAAAGTTGCATTGTCGGAGGCGGTGGTGGCTTGCAACATGCAACAACGCTGAAACTGCAGAAATTCCAAAGGGCATGAGGGATAACTTCCTGCTGACCTAAAGAATTATTTAAATGATTAAGAAGTAAAATATTTGCCTTGAAGTCAAGACAAATGTCTTATTGTTGCATGGTTCAATGGTAATTCTCCGGTGTGGAGAGTATGACCAATGGTGACTGCACGGGAATCTCGGATTCATGTCGGGATGATGTACAAAAGTGCGTTTACCAATGATTGGACATGGAATTGGTTTTGTGTAATTTTAAATGAATGGATTAGAGTTTGCCTGTTAATTCTGGGTTGGGTATTGGTAGAAATTATACCGGTATAAGTTTGTATCTTATGGAAGTCAGCACTTTCGTCCCTTCTTTAAAAAAATGGAATGCAGACATAAGCCAATTAGCGATAAAAGTTTCTTGTTCTACCTCTCCTGAAACTACGGGTTCGTCTAGTGTAAAGGCTAGTCTCTGCCTCATTTTTGGATGACCGCTAGTGATCGATAGGTTCGGGATTAAGCTGATTCAAGCAAAGACGTTTGCTTTTGTTGATTGAGAGTGTTCATATGGATGCATTACGTACGTTTTCAACTGTGCTACGCTTTCGTATGCAATAAAGCCGAAGAATGGTGTTGTTTTATCTGGGTTGGGAGCCTCCTGGGTTGCTTTCTCGAGCAACTCTGAGTCCTCGGTCACTAGGTTGTCTCGGTTTTCTTCTTCATCTAACATCCCGGCCCAAGATGCCCCATTCTACACTGCTGGCTGTCGTATATTATTCCGGTATGACCAAAAATGCTGTTTCTATCTCGATGACCCTTCCAAACCAGGCTTCATGTAGCAAGCGTATTTTATCTTAGAGGTGGCACCTCGAAAAGAGAGAGATCGGAGGAAGATGCGACCAGAAGTTGTCGTTATCGCCAAACGAGAAGAAGGGTCATACGCTAAAATTTCCAGGGGAGAGAAGGTAGACCAAGAACTCACCAATTTGACGCATTAGACAGTCCTAGAAAGGAAACCTTATGTCGGAGTTCAAGATCCAAGGATGTAACCGTGAACATATTCTCGAACCAAATTGGAAACTTGGAAAGTCAGCAAGAAGCAGGGTGTGAGCCATCGACACATTATATTAAGCAGCAGGTACCTAATATATATAGGAGAACCCTCAACGGAAATATTAGATGAATGACGGTTGAGAAGAGAAAGACAGACAACTGTTGGGCTGCTTAAAAGGGGCGATTTTCAAAAGCAAAAGGAATTGGTACAAACAGTTTTGCAAAGATGAACACTTGGTGAGGAATTTACAGGGTGGTAATGATAAAGCTGGAGAGATCACTCCAGATGAGTTGTCCGTGTCTTCTGAAAGAAATTATCGTTACTCTGCTTTATCATCACCAAAAAAGTGGAAGACAAAAAGGTGATCCAGGTCAACGAGTGCATGCTACTCCAGTTACCCAAGAGCAGCTGCGGGGAGAATAAGGCTTCAGGTTTGGCTGGCATCCATAACAGAACTATGAAGGTGGCAGTAAAGATTCGGCCCTTCCTTTTCTCCAACGCCTTCGAGGTGTGGCGAAAAGAAGGAATATTCAATGCCCAGTGGATAAACCAAAAGTTGGTGTTGCTTCTCAAATACATTAAGATACCTGGAGATCCAGCATCATATCGCCGGATCTACCTATTAGATACAAAGGGGGAGATTCCTACCCTCGAAGACGGTGATGGCTTGCCGGAGTACGGTGGAAGTAGTAAGCACGGTAGTGAGCCATATTGAGTTCATTTGAGCATAAACTCACTTTTAGTATCATCATGCTGTTTCTTACTTCTGGTGGTTCCTCTATTGTTGTTGTAAATTGGGGTCTTTATTCAGCAGGTTGTAGCTTTCATAGCTGTAGGACTGCGCTTGAGGAGGTTCTTGTATGGTTTCACTTGCAGTATTGCTACGGCGGCCAACTTTTCTACCATTGAGGCATTATGATCAAGGGATGTCGATTCTCGGCGCTCTGTCAGCACATGTGCCTATTACCATCCCATTCTCTTTTATTCCATCCCAGAGCCAGTTTGGTCCCGCATCAGAGACGTGAAAACATTCTGCCACGAGTTAGTGTGCAAATACTTACATATCAATAGATCAAAGTCCCTATCCGGCACTGGGACGTTTGATGGTAGGTGTGGTGTCACACGAGGTGAAAATCTTCAAAACACATTGACCCGCTTTTGTTACAAGTGTGTGGGATGTTTACCCATTCCTTGGAGACCCCCCCGCAAAATGTGATAGCTCTGATTTCGAAACCCGCAGGAAACGTTCAACTCAACCGATCAGTCCCAATCCTACTCGGGTCGCCGTATTGCCCATGAAGGGAGGAACATGGGGGTTTCATTGACACGTGCGGGTGGGAAGTCCGCTTACAAGGTAATGCAGATGGTTACTGTATCAGCTTCGCGTCAGTAACTGGTGCGTGGGTGGGTGTCTGAGACGCAGTTACTGCCAGCCAGTGTTTATGTACCAATGACTTCTGGTTTTCTGTTCTGGGTATAAACATAAACTTTTTTGTCCGCGGGTGGGAGTTTTCGTTCTACTTACCCGACCTGCGCAAAAAGATGCCCATGCATGCACACCTCCAAATGTGTACAAGTGCATGCTCGTACGCGCCTGATGGGAGATCTGGCAACTCCTCACAGGGTCTGTCTGTCCGTCTGTCAGATAAAGTTTACTCCGCTACACGTGCAAAGAGTTGCATCATTTTGTGTTGGGGTTAAAGGGGGAGGCTCCCCCTATTTATAAAAGACAGGAGCAACATTTCTTTGCACAGAATACAGTCATGTGGGGTCTCAAATGAAAGGGCTCAATTAGTATGATACATTTCGAAAATGGTTTCTGCTTTTGAGGAGGAGGAGGAGTCAAAATGTGTACCCCAGTTGTTAGTTGCCTGGAAGATATTCCTTTTTCCTTCCATGCCACCTATGCCGGTGGATTGGGTCGTTTTTTCAAACCTCTCTGGATTTCTTCTGAAGATAATTACTTTCGTGGTTCAGATGATACGTTTGCATAGCAGTTATGATATAATGCATTCCGTATTGGCGTACTTACCATAATAAGTTTGCTTCTATCAATTATGTGTTCCCGAGAGACGTCCCGCTGAGCTATGCTGCCATCGTTGTTGGCCCAGCGTAATTTTGCCTGGAAGTTTACCACCTACTGATCAAACGCCCAAAGTCTTTAACATTGATTGATGTCTACCTTCGTGGTCTTTGAAAACTGCATAATTTGATAAATGCACATGCAATAGTGAAATGACTGTCTGTTGACTGATCATTTCGGGTTGAAATATCAAAATTCTGGAGACAGCTCAATGTTTCCTGAATGCAGTACATAACGTTGCTTGTACCAATGTATCCGGCTGGTGAGTGTGCAATTCTCTTGTTGCATACAACCGATCACTATGACACAACATCTTTTTACCGTAAAAATGCCATAAATCAAAAACTTACTAAATTGCATTAACGAAAGGTGCAGACATATTTATACATTTGCAATCAAAGTTTACGCGGTCACGCTGATTCTCCAGTATTGGAACTTAATATAAACATATTTTTCGCTTTCAATGAAAGTGTCATACATTCGAAAATCCTAAATCATCGCAATTGATTATGTATTATATTACTTTCGTGGATGGGCCGGGGTACAACAGCCGCGGACGGTTATTTCGGTTAACGCCTGGGTCATTTTTAACAAATACTTCATGCTGTCCTGTGTTCCACTTTAATGGCGTGTAGCCGATAAATCAATTTAATTATATTAACATTCTCTTTCGACAGTGAAATCAAGACTAATTGTTAATTAGATTGGGGGTATCGATGGACAAGCACCGGGATACGATGGGGTGCAAAATAATTGACATTGGTGCGGAGATGAAATTGAAATTCATGCAATGGATATTGAACGAAAATTAATATACTCGTAAACAACCGTTTATGTACTGGCATATGTAGTGTTGTTGCAGAATTTTGATGCATCCCAGGATTGATGAGACGTGTGGGAGCAGTCGTTATATTCCCTGAAGTCAAGCCTCTCTCATAACTCTTTAGTGCCTGAATATAGCTCCCAACTTCTCGGTCCGTATGGAGCCCATTTCTTCATATTTCCATCTAAGTACACCCATGACTGCCAGAAGGATCTTAAACCAGACAAAAGAATCAACTGAAAGGGATACTCCACCCTCCGATTGATCATTCCGACAATAAATTTTCAAGAAAGACTTCGATTTTCAGGCCAGAATCTATAACTCGCTGAATAAATGACTTTTGAAAAATGCACCTCCATTGGCACTAAAAATAAGTGCAGTAAGTTCAAATGCAATGCACTCTTAATTTTTTTCTAATAACACAGAAGAAGCTGGAGTGCAAGATGGAAAGAACCTGCCAATTACTTTTTTATTGATTTGACTTTTGAAGGGTTCTAGAAGGAGCTCTGTCCGGAGCCGACATTGAAATTGATGAATCGACTTTTTCCACCTAGAGTTGGTTTGTAGTTTCCTTTAATCATAATAAAAGTTTAATTAGACGTGCATTGTAAAATTCGAAATGTTAAGCCAGTGAATCGTTGGAAAATTTCTTGCAAAGTAATCTTGAGCCCCGCTAGTCTGGCTAGAGCTTGTGCTGGTGCTGGACCTGGCTTTGCTGGCACTGACGGTTTAGTTGCATTAGTTCATTATGGAATCCCTGTCTAGGTTTTTTCTCTAGCCCGGACAGAAGATAGACGTGTAAAAAAGCATCAAACATAGTAAGCGCCTACCTATCATAGAAAAAGATAATTGCCTTGTCGTAAATTGCATTCTTCAGTCATAGTCGTACAGCACATTACTCGGTGTCTATCTGCCTGCGACCGGTTGTAAAATGTAAAACTGAATTCAGAATGTATTGCGAATCAGCATGACAATGTGAGGAAAGCGAAAATCGATTTCACGTCTTGTCATTCTCACCAAATACCTGCGGTGCATGGCCAATCGCAGAAGTAGATAATGCACCCAGTGCATGTGAGTATGCGTCTGTACTAGAAGGTCAAGTATGAAAGTGCAACTTTTTCATTCTGGACTTCGTTAAGACAATGATGATAAGCACTTAAGTGGCTTAGTTTGTGCGAGATGCTGAGTAGGTGAATTCAAAGCTGACAAATCTAGTTTACACTCTAAACAGTTTCTAGATCTAGCGACTAGTCATGAGTAGGTGAGCCACAGAGACTAGAAACACAAAATTCAACCCTCATCGTAAATGAATTGTATGGGACTCTTGTGTCGACTTTTTCAAGACATTGGAGGCTACGAAATATGATTTTTTTATGGATCCAAGGGAATTAATCCCGGTATGTCACACACTGTCTTACCGAATACTGTCCCATATGCGCTGCACACCCTCAGCACGATTGGTCGTTATGCCGAACTCACCCATCTCTGATTCACGGTGTTGTTTAGTGCTCCCATCCAAGCAGGAGCCGCGCTTAGCAGGATAGATTTCCGCGATAAGTAGATAGCGGCTAGTTTTTGGTCCTTCAATATCATGCATCATCTTTCCTGAAGTTGCACTAGCCTTTGCTACCTTTACACGCGCATAGTCCAGGGACCCCTTGAAGTTCATCAATCGGCATCGGCCATTACCCCCAAGTAGCCCCAAGGAACGCTTCCACCGTTTCGTCCGTCAGGTCCTGTTTAACCATTTGTAGCCATGCTTTGATGGTATGAAAGGCGTCACTTTCATAACGTTCCAAGTCCTCCGGGTGTTTTATAACTACTACCACCGCCAGGTCGTCGGCAAAATCAATCGACGTCGCCGTAAACTAAATATGCTTATGAACCATGCGGGCCTGATTTTATCAGTTAACTTCAGGGCAGGTAATCTCGTCCAATTTCGCAAGTATATTATCTTAAATTCGCCCACAGATCACCAGAAGTTCCTTCTCGGTCATGCCGGGTATTGAGAAGACAACCTGTTGAAAAGAACGGGAGTCGCGGGCACGTCACATGGGGTGATTTTTCCCCATGAATCTTCTTCATTACAACCTTGTAAGCAGCACCCACCACGAATTCGTATTCTCCTTAAGGTATAGCTGCTTGCAGGAATTCCGCTTTCTATCCCGTATGGCCTTCTTAAGGCTACTTCAAAGATCACGGTATTCTTGATGACGTTGTGCCTCCTCCCTTGCAGATATGATTATTTCAACAGCGAGATTTCCTGGGTCCACCAGCAGTTTGGTTTCCTACTGTGGTGGAAACGGTGATGCGGCATTGTAGAGTCACCTCTTAACCACCATGTTTACATTCGATTCTCGAATGGTTTGCGGGATCAGGCCTTGAGCTGCCTTGTAATGGTTCAGGTTGCTTTGTACCAAACCCATTTAGCCTATATGTGGGACACTTTTAACAACCTGCAACATGGCGGTCATGTACTCCCTCTTTGCACAACATGTACCGTCGATTTCCAGTTCCAGCTTTGATGACATGTCTCTCTTCTCCACACTTCCTGCACCTTTCGACTAGTGTATGCTGTTGGAAAGTGACCGAAATCTAGGTATCTGAAACATTTCTTGAGAGATACTTGTCCTCTAAGTTCCCACACCGTCCAACCTATTCTTACCCTGCCAATGGTAATCAGTTTAACTGGCAGGCTAATAAAAGCGGCCTGCTTACTTCCATCCGCTTTCTTCATCACCTTTGTCGCACTCTCTTCTATCCCGCTAAGATTGAATTGAAGGGAACACCCTTAGCGCAAAAAAGATATGCTCCTGCGATGTAACCTCGTGCAAATGCACTCGTTTATTATTTCTCAATTCTGCTTGTTCACCTAGACCCTTTTCCGCTTGGCCACGGAAACTATCCGCTGTCTTCTCGCAGGATTTGTTTAACCCCAACAACAGATTTCCTTTCTACGTACGCCTGATACAAATGGTGGTGCGTTGTTTTGATGTCACAAACTTCTAAGACCGTGACTGCTGGTATGAGAGCAGGGACGCAGAGTCCAACCGGCTTAGATCTTCAGAGCAAGGCCGTACCATTCACGAAGAAATAATGTTTACCCAGTGTCCGTAGCCAGACTGTAGCTAGAGCTGGGCAATCGCTCTTCTCCGCAGCTTGGGCATTGCAAATTGTAGGGTATGCCGAGCCTGGTGGCCCGTAGGGGACCACCCTCAGCTGATCTTGGTCAGCTTCCTGAGGCTGGAGGGATCTTCATTCCATCACGGTGGCAGTGTCTTGCTGTCATTGCTGTATTTAGCGGGCTACGAGACTTTAAAGGCGGTATCGAATGCCTTTTCCAGAGCCCCAGCCTTTGACTCCAGTCCGTCTGTGGTGCCAATCTTACCAATTTGTGCACCAGCGAGGTTGTTCTTGATTACTTGACCAAACTGTCTCCAGTCGATCTTCCTGGGGTCTCTGAAGGGCTTGGAGACCTTTGCGGCGAGATGTAAACTGAAAAGTATCCAACTGTCATCTGAGAAAGATCTTATGCCAGATACTCTCCAACTCTCCACCCTAAGAATCCCATTGTCGGTTAGTAGGGTGATATAAAGGACCTTCTCCGTCACAGTTCTTCGAGCTGGGGAAACGTAAGGTTGGTATACTGCCCCTGTTACATACCGATTTGTATTAATAATAAAATCAAAGAATGACTCACCTCTGTCGTTGGTTTCCGAGCTGCCCCGTAGCGTATTGCTTCCATTGGCGTCGCAGCCTATCAAAAGGTTGTCTTTGTTAGCTGCTATGGTGGACGTCAAATGTTGTTCTTCTGGTGGAGCTGATTTGCCGTGAGAAATGTAAGTCGAGCAAATATACATGTTCTCTTCCCCAGCCTGCTCCAGTTTGACCACGACTAGGTCACTGGAACTCAGGTCTGGAAACAGAAAAGCGTGCAGATTCTTCTTCGCGAGGATACATGCTTTAGGTCTGTCCTGATCAGCGTCTCCTGTGCTGTGGGATAAATTATAATATTTGCTTTGGAGCCCCTTGACCCAAGGCCCTTGTATCAATGTCTTCCTCTAGGAGACAATCAGATTAACTGAGGCGTACTTCAAGTGCTGCAAATTTATCTGCGTTACCATCAACAGGATCTGCTTGCGTGGGGGGTTCATTAGTTCCCGTCGGACTGTCGATCGGATGTCACCCAACAGCTTGTTGGCGGTGTGGATTGGATCCAGATCGTCCTCCGGTTTCGTAGAGCGGAAAACTTTCACCTTTGCGTTCCTGACTCCGAAGCACACTTTATAGTCTACCTTTTGCAGTGCCTCGAGGCACTCTCCCTTTATACGAAGCAGAAAGGTTGGCTGTTTGTGTGGCGTTCCTCCTCCTTCATAACTACCCAGTCGTCTATGGGAATCCTGGGGATTTAAAAATGCAGGGATTAAATGAGCTTGTCCTTATCCATGCGGATATTCGGCAACCAGATGCGAACGACCGCTCTTCTGGGAATCTCGCCGTACGGGATGACTTTCAGCTTTACGCCCTCCTAGGCGTCGCTAATCTCAGCAACGCACAAACCGAGATAGTCCTTGGAGAATTGGTCCTTTCAAGCTATAACGTGGAATCCACGGACCACCTGAGAGGAGTCAAAGTAGAGGATGGATCCCATGTGTGCGCCTTTGGCGTCCAGTAGATATTCAATGATCATCTCAGACAGCCTGGCTTCAACACTGGTCCACATCTCCGTTGCTAGTTTGTCACTAGCGGAATTACCATCCGCCAGCGCCATACGTAAGTGGCTCCTGACCACCTCGCTGAAAGGTTTCGCAGTTCGAGGCTCGTCGGCTGGCTGTTGCTGCTTACTTTTCTCCGGAGGTTGCTCTTGCTCACTCTGATCCAACTGTGTTTCGTTCGATCTTGTCTTGAGATCTATTGCCTCCTTATTCTTAGCAATCTTGTTGAGAATATGCATGGCGTTCTGGTTCTGGCATGGCCTGCTGGTTCTGGTGCTTTACTTTTGAGGGAACCCCCGACGTCGACGGTTTCGGGTTAGGAGTACTATGTCTGGTACTCGTTACACCCAGCACCGAAAGGTCCCTGCGGGTGGTTTCAACACTGCAGTGCTACGGGTGGCACCGATTGTGCTGCTCTCGACGGGTACTGTCTCCAAGCTGGATACCAGTAGCTCGTCCTCCGATGATGTGCCTGGTATCACCACCTCTTCTTCTTTCGTCGGTTTATTTTCATTTGAGTCCATTCCTTGGTCCCACGAGTAGTCCGGGAGGCATGTCCACGCTGACTAACCCGGCCACCAGGGTAAGGGTCTTATTTGAAGCTGAAGTTACTCAAGGTATTCAGAGTTCGCTTACTAAAGATCAAGCCGCCCATTGGCCACGCAGCCCTCGGAGTATGCTGTCCCGCTTTGGCTTAGGGTCCTATTAGCACCTTCTCCAGTGCAGGAAGATCGATCTCAAGGCTGTTGCTTTGACTCATCCCTCCGCCAGATCTACTTCCCCTTAGCACATGCCTAGTAGGCAAGCAGACCCTCGTCAGTTGGATGAGCTTACTCCCAGCCCGGCCTTACACATTCTTGGTCTGTCGGAAGACGGTTTCCAGCGACCACCGCGAGGAGATCGTGTGAGGAATTATGCAACTTTAACCTGAAGCATAATAATCATCATCAGCGGCATTGTAAGTTGACTGCAAATAGGTCGTGGGAACAAAATTGTCTCAGCATGGTTGCCTCTAACAATTTCAACTACGACCTGATTTCCCAAAGTCGCGGCTGGATTCGAAACGTTTCGGCCTCCCAATTTCGGTGCTCTGGGTTCGAATCCCAGTCGTCATGGGTGTCTGTGTTCGTCTTGGGTTTGCCTGGAAGCCCTGTATACTCCACCGAGGAGTGAACAGGAAACACTACAGGACAGGATGCTGGGTGTCAGAGGATTATCTGCGGCTTTAGAGTTGATATTACCAACTATTTAGCTCGAACTGTATTTCCTAGCACTTACTTCTTGAGGTTTTTTCAAACTTGTAGGCAAATCAATCTTATGGAAATTAATCCCAAAATAGAAAAAAATCTAAAATTAATTTTATCAAATCTTGGTGCTGCCTTTATTTGCACCTACGACTGGGTTCGTCCTCCGTACATTTGCTGGAAAGAACAGTAATCCGATACATTCTTTTCGTTGTCATAAACTCTATCAAACACTCCGTAATGCATGCCCCACGAAACGCGATATCCACCAAGAGAAAAACGAAAAAAAAGCCCATTTAAGGGCATATTATCACATATGGAATAAGATAAATCTTTCACTGTACGCTTGCCCCATTTAATATAATACTTGAAGGAAATTTCCTAATGAGACCACCGCAAGTAACCACATAATTTATATCTATTTACTTACTATTCATTGCACAGTAATTAAATAATAAATCAACAAAGAAACCTGCCCTCTGGCATATTTCATAACTTTTTGTATGCATGCGCTGCCATGCATTTGCCGCTGCAGTTTTAGAATTGCATAATTTGGGCAAAATCGTCAACATTACTTATGGTACTTACAAGATACTTTCATCTAAACAAAAGAAGAAAAGATTTTGCATGTTGAGCCGAACAAAGATCGACCATTTAAGTACATTATAATCTCGTTCCGCATGATTATGAAAGTTGCAAAATTATTTCTTACTTTTATCAATAAGTAAATTTTTGTCGCTGTGTGAGCGCTGCTGGAGCATAGTTTGGTCAAATGGCAGCCGCGCAGATACCGCTGCACTCATACGTAGCACGATGGAGGTGTATTGCTTGGCCCTGCGGTAGCACTCGGCGAGTAGCTTCTGAGCTTCTTTACTATGCATTGTTGTAGATAATTTGTGGGTAACGGCGAGATGGCGATGGGTATGGGGTTTTAATGAGGCTCGGGAGAGTTATTAATAATGAACAGGTGTCAACTCGCCTCCGACTACCTGACAATTTTCTATTATCCATACTGTACCTTGACGGCTATCAAATGTGTGAACCGCGAACTGAACATGAAAATCGTGAGATCATTAGAGGCAGTCACCTGTACATTAATGCCGTTTAATCTCGGCCAGTAGATTACTAAAAACGACAAATTCTCTTTGATGGTGCTTTACATGTTTTGAATTTCTTCAAGTTTTTATGCAAGTGATTTTTCGTTTATTTCAGTCATTTGAAGTACATTTGCCAAAGTGGCTTTTGAAGTAAAGTGACAACAATAAATCAGCATGGAGGAGACGGGGTGGTAGATGTGTAATGAACAAGGATCGATGGGGAAGACCCATTGGAATTGATTTTTGTCAACCATGAGGGCAAAGCTCCACTGCAGGACCAGTGGGTTAATAGGGTCATTGAATGAACTTGAACCACTAAGCAACATATCAACAGTATTGAATACGGTGGCATTAATTTGGTTCTACTTCAATCCAAATGAATCATATGGATGTGTACATCCTGGGGGATCAAATCTTTATGTGTTCAGCTCCAGTCATAATGGTGTGTGATTTTGGTTGTCCCCCAGGTCGGAAAAAGACACAATGGACTTATGGTTAGGACAGAGCCAAGAAAGCTGCTGCCGGCGAATTGCCTGGCAGTTGCCTCGTCCCCAGAGAATACGTAATGAGATTCCTTGCCTCCTAGACGTTTGATTGTAGTCGATGTATGAAGGACGATTCCTTGCGTTGAGAAATGATAGGGTGTGCACGATTGTGTTGTTCGTTCGTCACTAGGCCTAAGACGACCTCAAGCGAAAGCGTCTTTAGAATACGGACTCTTGATAGCTTGGACACTTTCAGTTTCAACTAAGACCCTTACTCTTGTCGTCCCTATCCCCCCCGGGCTAACCAGAATCGACACTTTCTCCGGAATACTAGTTGGACACAACATCCACTGGAAACTATGCAATAGCATGTGAGAACTAATTCTCCAGGCTCTTTCTTGATTCGTGCACTCTACAGCAAAGTGGCCAGGAGCCACTTATGGCTGGGGCCGAAGGATAGTAGTTCCACTAGCAGTGAACTGGCACCGGTGGAGTAGACTAGCGCTGAGGCCAGGCTGCCAGAGATGGTTATTGAACACCTCCTGGAAGGCAAGATGGAATATAATGTAAATAATCAGGTTATTTTTTTTCGCTGGAGGAAAATAAATCCACTTCTGTAAGCTCTCCGCGGTGTTCCTTGGAAACTACATAATAACATGCAAGGACTAGTTCTCGAGGCTGTTTCTCGATTCGTTCGTGGCTAAAATCAGCGATAGCTGGGCAGTCGAGAAGCTAAAGATGGTCCCATATGAATAAATTCAAAGGCGACTATTTGCTCACATCTGACCGCTGCAGTTTCGCATGGAGAAGGATAAGCTCACCAAATCTCTGCATTCGCAGGACGCCAGGATCCCCATGGATGGCTGAATGGTGATTAAGGAGGAGCAAGTTCAGAGGAACAGTCAACTTTTACTACTCCGTATTAACGGAGAGTGCTTAGAGGCACTGAAAAATGAGTACAACAAAGTATTTTTCAAAGCTAGGTGCCCAAAGGCCATAGTGTTCCGCTCCGTGAACCCACTTCGTGCTCCAAACGAACTATAACGGAGAAAATGAAGATTGGGACCTACGGTTTCCCTCCGCAAGAAGATTATGTTGAAGGTGTCGCAAATAAATGTGCAGCACTCGAAGTACGACTCAGCTAATCTGTTGGTTTTCCCTCGTGCGTTGGCACAGGAGTCTACGATCGGAGGACACCGAATCATCAAACATCTCCAAAGCAAATATCACACTATCACACTAAGTCCCCGTCAGAAAGAGTTTGTACGCCTCTCTATGTGCGGACCTGGGCTTCAGCAACCTAACAGTAGTAGTGAAGATTATTAGATCTGTCTGGTCTCTTTTGAGGATTACGACAGAGTATGTCTTTTCAAAGACGAAGTATGAAGAATAGTACTCATTGCTACAGTATTAGTAAGGCTACCGAACCTTTGAATCTGTGCCACCAACTTCCTGTGTGGTGAAAATCCTCAGGTTTTACCTATCGCAGTCCTACAGCAACAGAGCATTCTGCAGGGTCTGATGTTGTTCCTGGACATGTTAGGTGGGTAGTGTGTAGCTACCCCACCTAACGTTCCTAACGATGAGGGTAAGCAACCCAGTCTTTTAAGAGTTCACCGTAAGTCGATCACGGGGGCACTAACTGTAGATTACATGCAGAATTGCATTTAAGTGGTTATATACTGTGTCCGCAAATTTGCCAATAATTATTACGGCTAGATTGTCCGCAAATGCTTGTGCGAAGAACTTTATGCCCTCCAGGAGCCTTAGCAAGCTGTCCATCCAGAGCCAGGAGCCATAAGAGAGGAGAGAACGTCAAGATTAACGGATGGAGGCAACCCCTGCCTCAATAGACTTCTGTCCGACCAGTATGTAGATTTTTCTAAACTCCAGCATGTGGATGATCCAATTGATTAATAGTGCGTCACAAATCGCCGCGAATGAGATATAATTTAAGGCATCTTCGATGCCCATGAATGTGTCTAAGGGGTATTCTATTTCGGGCATCGTCTTTGCAATTTCTTTTTCTTGTAGGCGGGTTGCCTATACGAAAGTGGTCACTTAAGAATGTATGTATCCCTTATGAATCGTCTTTCCAGCCCTTTTAGTGGAAAGGAAGGTCGGAACCTTTCTGGGTATGTGTAGGTGGGGTGTCTGGGTTTCAAAAGAAATAACATCTTTACATCACGCTAGTTAATTGGAATATAAGTGTGTGCTAGGCATCCATTCTCTCTATTTGTAGCGTAGGAACGATGCCATTCGAACTCGAAGACTTGTATACATGGAACCAGTAAAATCCCATTTTACTCGCTCCATTGATACTACTTTACATGCCAGATTCCTGTATCTCGATTGTGGGCTGTCTGCTTCTTTCGGCACCGAGCTGAGATTTAGGACGTTGACCGAGAAGTGCACTTCAGGTAAATAGTTTGTCGTTTCTTCATCGCTTTCTCGGTAACTCTGGCTCTGTGAACGTAGATAATCCAACTTTTGGCTACGTTCTTTGACAAGGATCCACTTCAGCGGAGAGTTAGCCTCTCGCAAAAGCATCTTCCTGATAATCATTTAGTCGTTAGTTATATTCTTATTTGGAGCTTTCGGAGGTTCTTTCTAGCCAGAATTAGACTTTAGAGCTCGGTTGAGGAGCATCCTTGTCGTTCTCTTTCGTTTTACCAAATCCGAGTTCCATTACGCTGTTTTATCCTTCTTTGGTATATTGAGTGGACAGCTTCTTTCGACACCCCTCTTACGATAGTTGTGATCATCTGGATTATTTACTTAATTCAAGCAATGGATTTGATGCGCTTCCCAGTGCTCGTAACTCGAGCGCTCATTTCTATTTTATGCGTCGTTCAATTCGCGAATTCCAAAATGAAGCGGTTGGAAGTGGATCCATACCCATCCCCAAATCAATCCGCCTGTGTTCCGAAAGTGTGATATCATTTGATGCCCTCCACCCTCCGACAAGACCCGCAATGTCAGGGGAAGTCACCGTGATGTCGATGATCTCTCTCTGGTAACCTGTAGATCAGTTCTTACCAGATATTTTAATAGTCTCGATCTTCTTGCGTTGAGGTCGGAATTTCACTAGCATACATTGTTAGTGTTGACATCACATCCTGTTATTACATCCCATGCTTTTACTTTTGGCATATTGGATAGCTTTGGTGAATGTCGTACTGGAAACTTCATCTACTTCATAGGGGAAATAAGCAGAGCACCAAAGATTCTCTTTATCTCCTTGTTTACTTTTTATGGTTTTGAGAAATGTGACACCCGATCTACACTTCATAAATGGCCTAGGCTATACGCCCTGTTCAATGGTTTTAGCAGACATTTGCAACGTGACGGTCCCATGTTCGTAGTAGAGCAGGTAGCCTATTTGTTCTCGAACATCGGTTCAGTAAGGCCGATAGTAAAGAAAGTCCCCAGCCTACTGGCTCTTTCTTCTGCTTTGGCCGCAGTATTGATTTGGAAGTGTTGAGTCTATTCTGGACAGCAAGTTGTTCCAAAACATCATACCATTATCTCTTCTTCTGGAAGCACTTTTTGAACGATGGCAGCTCAGAGACCCTTTTCAGAGTTAGTCGCGTATCCTCCGCAGTTTTTTCGAAGAAATTGTTTTGCTAAAAGGAGGTTTGTCTGAAGGATGTTTGCTGTCCATCAACAGGTGGTGCCGATTAGAGCAGGGAGTCAGGATTGCTGACAGAAGTTACCCACCTCGGCTCGTCCGTTAATCACTGGATCCCATTTGGATTGATTTTCACTTGAATAAGTGGAGAATCCGAGTCTAGATTTAGGTTCTTCATCGGTTATCTTAGAGTTGCTCCTTCACTCGGAGTTGAATTATCACTATCGAGATTAAGTTCTGGTTTTTGTTTTCTTTTAGGTTTTTGATTTTGCATTTTTTCATAATTGGCTGCCGTAGAAAGTAAGTCGACCTCGGCAGAGCCTTTTCTTGGCGAGGCAAGGCTAATTGAAAGTTCAGGTCTTTCTCAGATTAGCCGTTTACAGGTCTTTGAGTCCTTCAGCCGCGTTTTTCATCATACAGTCTGTGGGTCAAGAAGAGGAGGAGTAAGTCGGGTATCGAGGCGGTACGGAATGTCATTGCAAATACGCGGGTTAGGTACGAGGTAGCTAACTGACGCGTATGCCGATCGCGCCTAGATAGTGTTCTTCTGTGCCCCCATTCCATGGATCATATACACGACTTTAACACTAGAATAAACATGCACAATTTTTCACGCGAAGGCCGCCGAACGTGTGCAATGCTATTGTTTGACTATACAAATTCAAGCAATGCACAGGGAGATGAATTTCCTGTAAGTAGTCTTCTTGCTACTGGTTTTATACTTAGTGTATTCTGTTTAATATAACTAATATCCTCTAACCATTAGATATCTGCTTGACAAGAAGGCTTTCGAGTTGCTTTTGTTTCTTATGAGGAAGGGATACCCCTGGTTTACTCCTTCGCTACTAAGCTATGTGTAATTTTTGTCCAATGTATTGGACATTTTAACCTCCCAGATATGCATGAACTAAGCTCCCGAGTTTCTAAGTAAAATGGAAAAGATTACCAACGATAAACCGAAGAAATCTAATTGTGTTTGTTATTTGATACCACCTCGTCGGTGAGCGCGGCATGAAGTTGACTTAAGCCAATGTCTGGCATTAAGATCATCGTGAAAATGTATTTGCATACATAGTTGCTTCTCACAGGCCTGGACCGGGACCAACCTGCCATGCATACCACATACATTATGCCTAATTTCAGAAAATACTACCATGATTAAATACTACTTATCACCACCGCCAGGGAAAAATATCTACTTTGTTAGATTTGACCAATGACCTCATTGTTATGTTTGCAATGCAATGCAACACACAAAAGAGCTAATGCAGCGATGGTCGGCTATGAATGTGTATCTAATTATGTTCGTTGTTTCTCTATTGTTGTGCATTTAGTACTGCATTTTGCAGTCAAGTTTCATTAGTTCTGCAATTTGAAAAGTTTTCACAGGTAATAAATTTGGTTTAAAAGTGCAGGGAAAGGGTGTTTTGGAGGAGCATTGGTTGGTGTGGTTGGGTTTTTTTGGGTATACGCGGGGACGATGACTTTCTTGGAAAAGGGGTTGTGGTTTTTGAATTGCGCCTGGTGTCCCGAAAGAAGGAGATATAACACCTTGAAATTTTCGCTCCCTACTAATAAATGGACTGTTGAGGTCATTTACAGCTCACGAGGAAAGTTTTACAGCACCAGGACCCTCGGTGTTCATTAGACCCGGCAGTCCTCAAAGCGCCTCTTCTCCACGCCGAGGATTGGCGGCACCAAACTTTATTTCCATGTTTGATGATACCATCACTAAAAACTTTACAAGCAGCTCGATATTTGATTTATGCCCATAAAATTCCAATTATCCTGAATACTTTACAATAAAACTCTGAAAGTGCATATCAGCTCTGGAGCCGTTCGCTCCATGCCCGTACCTTATGTGATGTTTAAAAGTCGATAAAAGGTCACACCGCTGGGTTAGCAGAAGCCTCACGGTGACTAATGACTGTGAAACCTTTCTGTTGCAATTAGCTCCAGGTATGTAATTACCTTTATTTTACTATGCAGAAAGAGCCAAGTTATCGGCATCTGTGTTCGGATTTCAATTACAAGTTCGCTCTCCAAGTGAAATTGCAAATTAATCGTACAGTTCCTGTATAAGAAAAAAGAATCCGTTTTCCAATCTATCTCTCATCGATGGTGAAGCGAAAGAAGCTGCATTCACTCGTATTCATTTCCAACTATGATATCAACATTGCACCCATGTTGCATGAGTGGTACTTATTGCCCTTTTGTTTTCTGCTCTCTCTCTGTTGTCCGGAATAAAGACGAGCTCGTTCTTGTGCTCGAATCCCAGGCTTAGATTTAAGTCGATGGCTTTTGCTCTTTATGATGATTCTATCGCAATAACCACATTAAAGATGAACGGGAGGTCGAACAGGTCATTCCACAATATTTTCATTCGTGCTCTGATTCCTCAGTTTTATCTATTGTGCGCTTAAATGCGGTGCAATTTTTCCATTGTATGGTGGCTTACTTGCTGCGGGATCAAAGGAAAGAGTTTTTCCTTTGCGGAAAAGTGAGTAGATGTGCATTGAATTTGGAGTTTGTGCCATTTTGAAATTATGTTTTAATATGTCTATGAATAATGGATGCACGAGGAGTGCATGGTGCATCATTTGCAATCAGAACTTCGCGGAATCTACTACTAATTTGGAATTGGAATCACATTTTCGCGAAACAGTTTTGATTTAGAACTTGATACAAAGTGAAATTTTTTAATATGAAAACGCATCTGAAGTGTATCTCCTGCAAATCAAAGCTTTCCATCAGACCCCATTCACCTGTCTGATGAATTGCTCTTCACCAAACAATACCATCACGTAATTCCTTTCTGAATTCACAACTTTCAATGTTTGACTTAAATATTATAGTCCCATTAACATAATCTTTATTACTCCTTTCCTCAATTACTCAAATCAAATGCAAACACACATTCTTTTTAAGGCATTTTATCCCAGCAACGAATACCATCGCGGCACGTTCCATACCCGATTCAGAGAGAGAAGTTACATGGCCGTCGCGAATTCCGTTTGCCACAGTCCAATACACACTTCCAGCTATTATTACACTCTGTGAGCATTGATTTAACAAATTATTGCGATTAAAGTCAACATCGATAAATAATTGGCCTTGACTATAATTAAGACAAACTTGCGGCAGCCTCACTGATTCAATTAGCGAAATGATCAAAGCGGTTTCGGTACGTTTGTGCAGGAGACAAGGAGGATCTGTAACGAGACATTGGAAATTGAACAGCATAACTACGAAATATTTCAGGAAAAGTTGGGTATTTTGATAAATAAAATGTTATTGATGAATTCGGAAGTGAAATAATATTTTATTGCACTGAGGGGTAGTGGTACCGTGTTGGGATGGAAAGGACCACTATTGATTCTAGGGTTAATAGCAGTCTTGCTCTTGTTACTGCATAATTCAAGTGCAAAATTTGTCTTAATTCAAATGTTTGGATGCCATCACCAAAGCCACTTTATCCATGAAATCAAACCTCAATAAATTGGTGGATATCCTGCACTTGGTCTTTCTACTTCTTCCCAAATCAAAAGATTCAAGCGAGAAACCCGAAAGTGTAAACTCAATACGGATTCGCGCTAGTGATTTGATTTAAATGCTGCATGGGATGCTTTCTTGCAATTGAATTCTAGATGCACCTGGTCATTTACCTTCCAACTAATCATCAGTCTTAAGGTACCAGGCGACTATATGGCTACCAGTTCAGATACTTAACCTACTGTTGTGTCAAGTGTGAGCAGATTCACGGTCCGGGCGAATGCTCCAAAACACCGGAGCAGGCACCAGAATGCGTTAATTGCAGGAGCAATTACCACCCTGCAACCCACCGAAACTATCCAAGCTTCGTTAGGGTCGCCACGAGGAGAAATGCTCAAAAGCTAGTCTCACCATCCCGGGTCCCACTCATTCAAACAATTGGAGCGTCGAGTCATCATATAACCATCCCGGTTTTCACACGTCCGTCCGTGTCCTTTGCAGGCGAGGTTAGAAGCGGCATCACACCACCCTCCTAGTCCCTCCCAGTAAGTCCCATTAATGTTTCCAATCCCAACTTTCTTCAATTCGCAAGAAAATCGTAAGAATTCTTGCAGATGTTCAAAGTGATGGTTGGTATTCTGACTTACATCAATTAACGTTGGGATTATCGTGTTGAGCATCAAGTCCATCATCGGTTTAACTCGCAAGCACGAGCTCGAACTACTCCTTCGCGAACATAAACAATACATAGTGCTCCTATGCACTATAAGTATAAACCCAGCTTTCCCAACTTCAACCTTTTCCATACTCACCGCCCACAATGCAATCCCCGCTCCATGGGCGGTGGTACAGTCATCCTCATCGCCGAGACACTCCTGTCTTATCAATACTTCCCACTCGCCAACAGCTTCAAATCAGATGAAGTTACTCTCATTTCCCTTGAAATCTAACCGTTCGCGGTCTTCGTTGCTGCCGTCTACTGTCCGGATCAGTCCCTCGATATCTACGATTTCCAACGGATTCTATCCTTTGCGCCTCCCAACCAAGAGCACAAGGTAAAGCCTGGTACCTGATAATAGTCCCTCAACGGTAGGTACCAGTTTTGGTTTGATGACGCTCGAACCAAAATGGGGAAAGACTTCACCGTTTCCTGACAAATGCCCACCCAAGCATAATCCTGTCCCACTTTGACTAAGCCCTTCCCACCTTCCATAAAAGTTACTATCGCTCATATTTGGATCACTTCATAATCAGCAGTAATATCACTATTAATTCCCATCCTAATATATATCCTTTCCTGGAAACCGTCCCCGGTATCATTGACTATGATGTGGTAGTCTTTGATATGAAATTTTCTGAAAGAGTCATCCGTCCCGCCTCACTGTATCGGCTTACCTTACACTATGCTAGGACCATAAAGGATGTAGGTATCATCCATGATGTCTAAAGCCCCTTTTTGCTCCAGTCTACGATGAACCTTGCCTTCTTTAGTTTGAGTGTAATTACGCGGTATGTTTAGCGGTTAAATTATTTGAAATAATAAGAACTTGTTTTTCCTATTCGCTAATGGTGATTTATATTTTGAAAAAACCGATATTTCGGGAACCACTTAACAAGTCTAGGACTTAGAAATAGGCAAAAGTTTTTATTATTTCAAATAACTTCCTTAGTCTGTTTTTAACTCCTGGCTCTACTAGGCTTATCGCGCCGATTCATGAGCGCTTGGGCAATTACTGATTCTCATGCCTTGCATAAAGGTTAGTAAAGCGAAGAACCTTCATTGAAGACACAAGCTGCCACATAAGGTGCAATCTCAACTATGGTAGAGGTTCCACTCAAGTGCTTCGATGAGATTTTCCAAATAAGTTGTTTCAAACTCTCATTGTTGTTCTGCGTAAAACCTCTGAAACATTGCTCGAGGACAGTATATTTGCCTCAGATCTTCATAGATGGGTTTTATGGCATCCAAAATCAACCACTCACTGCTATGCCCTATTGAAACATCTACTATTCAACAGCAATGAGAGAAAATAGGGGGTGACTGGACAAGGTTCTAATCGTTCTCTTGATTGTAAATGACGAGGTGTTCAGCGGCATCAACGAACTCCGGCGCGATCAGCTCGTGGAACTACGACCTGACAGAGCGTACTAATGAACGCTCGGGTAGCGCATATCATTCAGCGATCTCTGATCGAGAATTTCGCGGAAAACTAAACTCTGTCATCAGTGCCGTCAACGAGATGGGCGGTTGGATTAGGCGAATCGGCTCGGCGAGTCTAAGTGTCGAAGTAGTTTCCAACTATTCAACTGCAGCGGATAATAACGATGAGCTCGATACGAAGTATATTAGGTTTCTTGCCATGATGTATGACCACGGAGATCTCCTAGTCCTGAACTGGAACTAAAGAGGCACCTGCCAAGGCAGTGGAGGACGTCGAAAAATAAGACCACCATATGGTATTCTGTAAATACTGCTGGAATCCTATCAAAGTCTTCTTGTGCTCACATTAATTAGGTGCCTAACTGTGCGGCTGACACAATATTCAAACGTCCTTATAAGTTTACATGCCCGTTGGTTGCTGTTTCGAGGAACAGGACCACTTGGAAGGAATTGATGGAAAGCAACAGCTTTAGTTTTGCTCCCATTCTTCTCAAATTTTCTTACAATATTCTTGAAAGGTTCTCCATTCAAATAAAGAAAGCAGAAAAAAAATTAAAAATGTTACCGCGCTCAAATTCCAACTTGATCAACTACTGCTTCCACCAGCAGCACGGTATACAACGACAACATCTACCAAAAAGATCGATAGTGCACTGAAGTAATTCAGCAAGTATGCTGATTCCATTTCGTCTTCTCAACTGCCGCAATCTCATATCTCCCCCAATGATATCCTCAACAATATAAAATTTAAAACGACCCTTTGGCAGAGAGCATTTGCAAATAGATATCCTCCGCAGTCCTCTGTACACGATGAAGAAATCTGTAACCTTGACTGATCAATCCGCCTACGAATTTTCACCTTATATGCCGACTACTTTCACAAACGCCTATCCAACTTCGATTTGAACCTTGAAATGTTCAGCGAAATCAACAAACTTGTTCTCGCCTGGGAAAAACAACTCAGCAAACCCTAAGCATATCCCAAATTAAGATATCCCATCCATCATGGCGTCGAAAAAACAAGACGTCGGTAGGTTCTGACAAAAACCCATTCATAGTCTTAAACAAGCCGGGAAACCGGAAGCTAGACGCTTCAGGTATGAAAGGTTTTGTGTATTTCTTTTATAAAGAGATTTGGGTGTGCATTTGTCCCATTAGCATGTAGCACGTAAAATATGCATATATTATGTGAAAATAGCCACTTTCAAGTGATATTGACATTCATGGTCTCGAATTTGCAGAGAAGCGACAGCTTTGACCTAGTATTACTTTGTTAGTAATAGTGCGATTTTTACCAAATTTGGCAGGATCATGCTCTATGCTGTAGCCTATATTGTTGTAAAATTTTGTGATTCTAGCGTGAACTTAAGGGGGGTTTTCCTGTCAATTACTAAACATTATAGTAATGTACTATTATTAACTTTATTTGAACAGGTATCGGTATGGAGGGTATTTCGGAGCTTAGGCACCATATAGTGACAGCCCCCTGATTTTTTCAGATTTTTCGGTTGGGTAGTTTCTGAGAATGGGTTCGTGAAAGAAATGACCACTTTCAACCCCCCGCACCCCCCACCTTTTCAACAAATGTCAAAACTAAGACTGGCTTCGAAAAGTACTAATCGAGACCTTTAATTTGATACCCCACATGACTATATTTGATGAAAAAAAAATTTACACCCCCCCCCTTTGCATGTATGGGGACCCCCCCTTAAATTCGTCGTAAAAGGATGTAACTCACTATATGCGTGAGCGTTCACAGTTCCCACCTTTCTACCAAATTTGGTGCCAATCGCTACAACCGTCTCCGAGAAAAATGCGTGTGACGGACAGACAGACAGACAGACAGACAGACAGACAGACAGACAGATAGTAAACCGATTTTAATAAGGTTTTGTTTTACAAACAAAACCTTAAAAATGAGGTCGATAGGTTCTGACAAAAACCCATTCATAGTCTTAAAAAAAATGTGCTCCAAGCATTTCCACCTTCCTTCCCTCAATCATCAACCACTGCCTCCTCAACACCCATTTCCCCATTGATTGGAAGAGTGCTTGTATAACTCCCATCAATAAAAAAACAAGTCGGAATACCGGAAGCTCGCGCTTCGGGTATAAAGGTTTTGTGTTCATCTTATGTGAGAAACTTCAACGCACATTTTTCTGTCCGTATATAGCTACAAATCCAACATAATCCTTCATATTTTCCAAACTACGAGACATACGTACATAATACAGCCATAGATATCACGCTCACCCTAAACAAACAAACTGCCTATTACCGAATACTGTACATATATATGCACGTATATAAATTGATCGTACCCATATTTCCGATTTACTTCTTATATCTATTTGAATTAGGCACTACCCGCAAAGTTCATTAGCACGCATATATTATATATCTACATACACACATGTCTGGCTGACAAATAACTGACAAATATTTTGAACCCTCACTCCCCTATGTTTCATCTAATATCAAATATTGAACCAGATTCGAAAAGTACTAATTGAGACCTTTTATTTGATACCCTACATGGCTACATTCTGTAAAAAAAAAATTTGCACCCTCCATTCACATGTATGGGGAGCCCCCCCTTAAACTTAACACAAGATGGCGCCACTTACTGCATGTAAAGGGATCACCAGATTACATACTCTCACCAATTTTCGTCACAATCGGTCTAGTCGTTTCCGAATAAATCGGGTGTGACAGACGGACAGACAGACAGACAGACAGACAGACAGACGGACAGACAGACGGACAGCGATTAATCGTTGACTGGAGCGGAAGTGTATTGCGAACGCTCGCAAACCAAGAAGGAAAAAAAGGCAAAGGAGCTCAGTGAAAATTGTGAATTAAACTGCCCGAAGGTGAAAAGTGCGGGAGTAGTTAAAGGTGAAGTGAGATCGGTGGCGTTTCTTACGTGAAACTTATTTAAATAAGTTTTATCTTCCCTTTGTTCTCTTCTCCGCTGAACCGGTCATTTGAATTGCCGTTTATGAAATATATCGGCGGGTGTTAGCTGGTAATGTCCAGTAACTAATATTGAACAAGGACATACGGCGTCGAGGACAGACTAGTGGGAGCGCGCGTGCTCGCGGACCGGGCGGCCTTGGTTCAATCACGTAAGGGAGATCTTTTTTTTTTCTATTTTTTCTTTTTATATTCAAAAAATAATAAAGGGAAAGAAAAAAAAAAAATTGTTTTCAATTTAACCGAACCAACACGGCGGAGCGCTTAATGGTTGATGTTTGCTGATCGAAGTGGGAACAGGTTGGAGTTTGGCTCTTCCCCTTTATTTATTTCTCTCGCTGAATGCTGAATTGGACATTCAAGGCGCTCGTACTGAATGCGAGTAGAAAGTGCAATTATTGTCTGGACTAATCCACATAAAGTGTAATTTTGAGGCAAGAGTGTGTAGCTTGCTGACAGCACGCTTGCTTCGCGTTACTCGTGATCTGGGGTCGATTCTCGTTTCGAGCGCGGGAGGTTTTGCTTTTATATATTATACTATAACAAATAAATTTTTAAATTTCCAATTAAGCGGTTGGTGAGTGAAGCCCGAGTTCCATCCCCACTTAAAGCGGACAAGTTTTTATAAACTACACTATTATAATTTCACTTTTTTTGAGTTAAATTACTGTAAGCAGTGGAGGAAGCGGAGGACTCCGGTGGGCTTCCCACTAGCAAAATGGCTAGTGGGGAGTCTCCACTATTACCTTCTAGCGCGAGTGATCCCTTCAAGCGGAGCGCAAAATTAGTGAGATCACCAGCAGCGAATTCGACGGAAAAGCGCATGTTGGGCCCTAAGAGTAGCAGCAGTGTAGTTACTGCTGAAGCCGAGGGTGACGCATTTACGAAGCTGGGATCGATGATTAATAATCTAATGGAGTACGTTAACCAACGCAATAATGTACACCACGCGATAAAGGATCAGGTGCGTTCTATTAGGGCCACATACTTTAAGGTCAAAGAGGACATGAAAGCACGGGCAGAAGCAACAGTGCCGATAAGCCAACAAAAAGCGATGGTTGCCGTAGCAACCCAAACCACGCAGAAGACATCTCTTCCTAAAAAGCTCTTCCAAAGTGAAAAGGATATCTCGGAAATTCGGAACAAACGATTAAGAGACCCAAATGAAGAAGTGCTATCTCCCCAACGAACAGCAAAAAGGAAAAAGGAGAAACAGATGCCGGTGCAACCTGGGAATGACGGAAGATTATCTGGGCATACGGAAAAGGCCACTAACAGCGCCGAAGACACGTGGACTAAGGTAGGACCTAAGAAGAAGCTGCAAAAAAGAGCCAGGCCGGACGCGCTGATAATAACAAAAACCAGCGAGTTGACGTACGCGGAAATCCTACGCAAGGTTAAAGCAGATGCCTCCTTGACGGATCTGAGTGCAAATGTCACGCGGATAAGACGAACACAGAAAGGCGACCTGTTGTTCGAACTTAAAACTGGTGACGACGGAGGCGAAAACCTACGGAAGAAAATTGAAGCATCACTAGGTGAGGCTGCGGCGGTCAAAATGAGTAAGGATTCGGTGGTGATCGAATGCAAGGATTTGGATGAAGTCACCACAAAATCTGAGATCTGCGAGGCCTTGCAAACCCAATTGGGATTACAAACATTGAGCGAGTCTAATGTGCTACGACTTAGAAAAGCGTACGGTGACACGCAGATAGCGTCGATAAGTCTTCCTATTGAAGCAGCGAAAAAGGCGATTGCAGTGGGCAAGGTACGTATTGGATGGGTGGTCTGTCGGTTACGGGAACAGAGTCCAGTACATAAATGCTATAAGTGCTGGCAGGTTGGTCATATAGCGAAAGCTTGCACTAGCTCCCAAGACAGATCAAATCTGTGCCGCAAATGTGGAGAACAAGGCCATTTGGCAAAGGACTGCAACGGAATGCCCAAGTGCGTACTCTGTGTGGAAGCAAAAAGTAATGACAGCGCCCACATTGCAGGAAGCAGTAAATGCCCAGCGTTCAGAAAGGCGTGCATAAATAAAGCCAAATGAAGTTTATGCAACTCAATCTGAATCACTGTCGAGCGGCCCAAGACCTACTTTCCCAAAGCGTATTCGAGAACAACGTCGACGTTGCGATTGTATCTGAACAATACGAAAATCTGCATAGCGGAGTATGGATAGCAGACAAAACCAGTAAGGCGGCGATATGGAGCTGCGGAAGCCAAGCTATAGTAGATGCGAAAAGACATCCAGAAGACGGGTTCACCCGTGCCAAGATTGGAGGGATATATATCTATAGCTGCTACGCAGCACCGAGCCTCACAATAGAGGAATTCACGTCATTGCTGGAGAAACTATCCTTGAATGCAAGTCGCTACAACCCCAAAGTAATAGCCGGCGACTTCAACGCATGGGCAGAAGAATGGGGTAGCAGAGAAACCAACGCAAGAGGACGAATATTGCTGGAGACATTCTCGCGCTTGAACGTGGTACTTGCCAACTCTGGGGGAGCCAACACATTCCGAAGGGGAGAATTGCAATCGGTGGTAGACCTCACCTTCGTCAGTGATACCTTAATCAGAGACTTGGAGTGGCGTGTCAGCGAGGAGTACACACACAGCGATCATCAGGCTATCATCTTTCAAACCTCGCAAAGGAAGAATTTGAAGCCATTAACACGAATAACGATGAGCTGGGTAACTAAGAAATTCGACGTAGAAATGTTCAAGGAGGTACTTCTGGAAGATACATCGCTATCGGGAAGCGCACAAAACAAAGTTTCACAGGTCGTGGAAAAATTGCAGCGGGCATGCGATGCCGCTATGCCTCGACGTAGCACTTTCCGAAGACGAAATCCTAATTTTTGGTGGAATTCCGAAATTGAGGAATGCCGGAAAAAGTGTCTCAAAGCTAGGAGACGCTCCCAGCGCAGAAGAAACCGACCTGAGTTCGAGGAGCTACACGTGCAATATAAAGATGCGAGGAAAAAATTGCAAGTAGCTATCGCAAGGAGCAAATCCGAACATTTCAAGCGGATGTGTACTGAAGCTGATTCTGACCCATGGGGTGGCGCATATAGGTCAGTGATGTCATCACTAAAAGGCGAGCGCTCCCCACCGATTACTTGCCCAGAGTTGTTGCAGAATATAGTGAACACTCTATTCCCAGTGGATCTGAATGGTACAAGTTTGCCTGCAGTACAGTTAAATCCCGACGAAGTTCCGATAGTGGAAAATGAGGAGGTTCTAGACGCAGCAAAAAGATTGATTGAAAAAAAGACTCCAGGACCGGATGGAATCCCTAGCATTGCCCTGAAGGTAGCCGCCAGGACAGCACCAGGTATGTTTGCCCAAGTTTTCACGGCATGCCTTAGGGAAGGAGAATTCCCCGAGCAATGGAAGGTACAGAAGCTAATACTCATTCCGAAGGCAGGTAAACCATTGGGTGACCCCTCCTCATATAGGCCGATATGTCTGGTCAATACCATTGGCAAACTTTTTGAACGAGTAATATATAACAGACTGCTCGCTGTTGCGGAAAAGGAAGGAGGCCTTTCCGACAAACAACTCGGATTTCGTAAGGCAAAATCAACTGTCGACGCAATCAGCATGCTGACTGGCTTGGCTCAGGCTGCAATAGAAGAAGGAAAATGCTGTGCAGTAATAACCCTCGACGTAAAAAATGCGTTCAATAGTGCAAAATGGAATAAAATCATCGAGGCACTCGAAAAGATACAAGCCCCGAAGTACATTGTACGCATTGTGGCCGAGTTTCTCCTTGGGAGAAGACTTTACTGCGACTCGGACGATGGGCTAAAAATATTCCCGACAACTTGCGGAGTGCCACAGGGTTCTGTCCTGGGTCCCTTGCTGTGGCTAGTTATGTACGATGGAGTGTTGACGCTACGCCTACCGGACAACGTGACAACTATTGGCTTCGCCGATGATATCGGAATAACGGTGGTCGCAAAGCACCAAGACGAGATCGAGATCTATGCAAATGAAGCGATATGGGAGATCAATTCCTGGTTGAGAAATTCTGGCCTTTCACTTGCCGAGCATAAAACAGAAGTAGTTCTCATTAGCAAGAGAAGAAAGAACACAACTGTGAAAATCAAAGTTGGCGGAAAAACAATTTACTCCCAACCATCGCTCAAATACTTGGGAGTAATTATTGACAGAAGACTCAACTTCAAAAGACACATTGAGTACGCCGCAACTAAAGCGTCTTCCATCGCTACAACGATCTCGAGGATACTACCGAACATTGGTGGGCCAAGACAAAGTCGACGTCTTCTGCTCTCCAGGGTAGTCAGCTCCGTGCTACTCTACGCAGCTCCAGTTTGGGCAACTGCTCTGAATAACAAAGTGAACTGCCGAAAATTGGGAATGGCATATCGATTAAGTGCACTCCGGGTATGCAGTGCATATCGGACAACATCAGGAGAAGCGGCATATGTACTAGCAGGAATGCTCCCCATAGACATCTTGGCGAAGGAAAGTCGGCGACTCTACGACAAAACGTATGCAGCTGGAGAGTCTAGCGCATTTCGACGGCAGCTGGCACGGTGGGAATCTATCGAACGGTGGCAACAGCGATGGGACGAGTCCCAAACTGGTCGTTGGACATACCGCATCATTCCGGATATTCGGAGATGGTTTGAACGAAACCATGGGGAACTAAGCCACGAGTTAACACAATTCTTGAGTGGACATGGAGGTTATCGTGCCTATTTACATCGATTTGGTCACGACGAATCACCATGCTGCCCAAGATGTGGTAACGTGGCTGAGAATGCGGAGCATGTCATATTTGATTGCCCCAGGTTCACCGCGCACCGAGCAAGAATGGAAGCGGTCGCAGACAGGCGTTTAAAACCCGAAAACATTGTGGAGTTTATGCTGGAGTCAACGGATGCCTGGAACCAGGTTGTAAGGGAACTGCAAGCTATTCACCAACAGCTTAGGCAGGAAGAACTACGACGAAAACAAGGAAGGGAGAGAACCATAATGAGCCGCAGTTAAAAGCTGATCCAGCCCCGCGATGCAATACTTGATAGGAGTTCCGTGGGGAGAGTGGAATGAGAAGGAGGTGGTTTTAGTGAGTAGAAGTCTCACATAACTGTGTGGCAGGAGCCAGCAGTAGGTTTTGAACCTTTCCACCTTCCAACGCCGAAAAAAAAAAAAAAAAAAAAGACGGACAGACAGACACCGTCTCGATTCTAATAAGGTTTTGTTTCACACAAAACCTTAAAAATGGAAATCCTCTTGATCTCGACAGCGGACCATTAAATCAATCGGGCTCACTTTCAAGCTTTCTGAAACTCTCAACTTCTATGCGCATCTCTCTAAGCAAATCCTTAGCTTCCTAGAAGGGCAAACATTTCAATTCAACTTCCAATAATGACTTCCATCCCCATACATATGTCCAACATACATTCCCCAACGTTCAGTCCTTTCAGTCATCTTGGTTTCACTGTTCACCGCTGACCTTTCTAAAGCATTTTTGATGCCAAACCAAAAAATGTAATGTATGTGGTGACATACATTACGCACGACATCGCGTCTCGAGCCAGCTTCAAAACAACGTCTACGGCGTCGATCTGTCTGTGTGTCTGTCTGTTTGCCACACGCATTTTTTGGAGATGGTTGCAGCGATTAACACCAAATTTGTAGAAAGGTGGAGACTGCGAACGTTCACGCATACAATGAGTTACATAGTTGTAGATGGTATTTAAGGGAGGTCCCCATTACATTCAAAAAGGGGGATGTAATTTTTTTGATCAAATATAGCCATGTGGGGTATCAAATGAAAGATTTCAGTTAGTACTTTCCGAAGCCGGTCTTAGTTTTGATATTTGTTGGAAAGGTGGGGAGTGCGGAGGATCCTTTCATGCCTGAAGTGTCTAGCTTTCGGTTTCCCGACTTTCTACTTTTTGGGGTCTGTTGATTCCCTCAAACTTCCCTTATTTGCCTCTTGCTCTTTTACTTGGTTGGAAGTCGATGACCTTGGGTCGCCTGTGACACTGCTGGGACAGCAGTTTTCGCAGCATTTAAAGCCATGGTTACCAAGTAGTCCACCACCGAGGCACCATGGTTGAGGGATATCGACAACCGGGAGCCCGTTTGCTCACTCCCAAAAGGGCCCCTTGATCATAAGTTTCTTCCTTCTCTCTTCTTCCATGTTGATTTCATTTTCTGGGTATCCTTCTCATAGTCATTTTGGCCGACGCATCAAAGGTTAGCAAACACCAGTCCATGCGCAGTAAGAAAAGAAAAGTACTTGAAAACATATTTACATACCAATAGGTATGCCTCTATTCGCCAACTGGGTTCGCACTTGATGGGAGATTTGGCAACTCTTTACAGGCCTGTCTGTCTGTCAAACGCACTTTTCTCAGAAACGACTATACCGATTGAGACGAAATTTGGTGGGGAGGTCGGAACTGCTACACGTACAACTTAAGGGGGGTATCTACCTAAAAGAAGGGTGCAACATTTTTTCTCACCAAATATAGCTATGTGAGTTATCAACTGAAAGGTCTTGATTGGTACTTTTCGAATCAGATATTAGTTTTGATATTAGTTGCATAAAGGAGGAGGAGGACAATTATTTCAAGGATCCAGTCTCAGAAACTAGCATGCCACAGCACACTATGCTGAAATCTTGACTAATTCTAGAAAGTATAGAATGAAAAGTAGTTTAGGAATGAAACTGAAACTTATCCAATCGACAACCCTCGCTTAATTGACGGCACATGCCTTTATGTCTTATCAAATTGTTAGCAATTGCAAAATTATCCCAGTACCATCAATTACACGCAATTTTCCATAGGTTTTCCATATACCCTTTAATGAGATATATTCTGGACGAACATTTACGCTGAATACAAGAAAATAATCTTGTAATTTATGGAAACAACAATTAGGAGACTTGGGTAAGTGAAAGCCAGCGTCGCGCTCCTTTTACGCTCGACTGGAAGAAAGTTCACTTAATGGAAGTACCAGTTGATCTCGTCGGCATTATTAGCTAATATTAATGTATTCGATTCGTGTTGATAGCAAACAAGTCATAGAATCATTATTTCAATTAAAATAGGAAATGGACATAACATTTCAATTGTTAGGTGTATTACTCGCTTCGAAACGCGGATGCAGTTCGAGGGGCTGGGGATGTTGAAAGGTGTTTCTTTGGGGAGGATGAAGATTTTTGGGTTTCGCTATAATTTGGTGGTTGGTAAGGATAACGTACTATCTCAGAATTTGTATCTAAAAATCGAAGAAAGGCTTGAAAAGTTCTAAAGCCTGAGGAAACCGGAGTTGTTACGTTCCCATGGGTTGCAAGAAAAATGACTTGACTTGAATATCAAATAAAGGGACACAACCTATCAAAATTCTCCACAATTCATTTGCATTTTTTTTTCAAAGATCGTTTACATAAATAATTTCCGGCAATCGATTTGTGAATTTATATTGATTTCATTGAGCCGGTTACCATCATCAGTTCAGGAGATTTATTTCATTCCAATCCAAGAAAGTCAGCTATCACGTCGCACAGTCATACCTCTTGCCACGACTCGACTCGTATGGAGCGAATATAATCCCGTCCGTCCGTCCGTCCGTTGGCTACTTTCCTTGAATACCGAAATGCAACGAATGTGCAATGCGTAACATAATCCTTTCCGTTTGCCGAGAAAGTTTGATCCTCAGACGAGTGCAAGAAGCCGTTTCTCACAGCAATAAATGAATTTGCCGTAAATTAACATTCTCCGCAAGATTTCACGGGGTTTCACTTAAGATGCTGGCGCAAAAGCGATCGTGTAACACGTATGTAATGATATTTGTGCACCGGGGTGTCCACGAAAAGGGGGGGGGGGGTGGTGGAGTCCGACGCTTCTTTTTCTGCACTTACTTCTACTTGAACATTGGCTGCACTTTCTGAACAGAACCGAACATATCTCTAATTTATGGACGAAATATATCAAGTAATGCACAACTCGAATTGCTTACATGCAGATTCTCGCTTTTGAGAGAAATATGTGTGTACGGCATTTTTGAAGACGGTAAATAAATCCGCACGTCTTATGGGGTTTTTGGACTCAACAGACCCTGCTCCTTGCACGATGGTCCGGAGTCTTGTAAGGCGGCTGTTGGTACTTGGCTCAAAGTGGAAATAGTAACGTAGCTTCTGTCGGCCATTAAGAGGTGATATTAAGATAATTTCGCGTCACAGTCCAATTCATCATCCTTTGATGATCAAGGCTCGTACCAGTTTCAGGCGACGGACGGATTTATTTTGCCGTTAGTCGACGCACAACATAAATTTAAATATTTTCAAAGAACATGCATTGGAAAATGTCGTTTTCTTGTAATGTGGCGGCCAGTGTGTGATACGAACGTGTGATATCAGATAAATTTAAACAACTGTGTCGGCTGCAAGGATAAATTACTCAGGGTTGATTAAGTAGTTTTTCTGTTTAAGATAGATCTCTATTTTGTTGGAGTCCATTGTTGGAGTCCGTTCTACTGAAGGTTTTGTAGTCAGTTCTATGTGAGAGACCAGTTTTCTAGCCTCCTATGAGCTTCAAGGAAATAATGCCTGCAGCACCGCAGCAATGTGAAGTGGCCGGTATGCTAGTAGTTGGAACAAATTGGCAAACCGCAGACAACCTTATTAAGCAATCAATGGTGAACCCTAATCCCTCCGGCGTCACCGTTAGGAGTTGAAAATTTTATTGTGGGGAAACATATCACAAAATTTTCTATATTGAAAGCAGTTGAACGTTTCCATAGCCATCCCCTGGTGCGCAAATTAGAAAGATTGGCACGATAGACGAACTGGAATCAAACGTCGGGACTCTGGAAAGCACATTCGAACCGCTTTCAAACTCTCGTGCCTTGCTAAATATAGCAAGAAGATATTGTCACTGTGGTAGAATGAGGGTTTGTTTAGCCTCAAGAAGCTGACCATTAAGGTCTGCTACAGGCGAAAATATTGGCAACCATACAAAGACTGTCTGGAGAAGTACAAGTTGGCTCTCAAAACTGCCAAGAGGTGGCCCTGGTTGGACTATTGCCAAAACATTGAAAGAGCCAGCGAATCTGCGAGGTTCAGTAAGAATCTATCTAAGGAGCATACGGGCCTCCTCCCATGGTGAAAATTTGGAGCTACTGGTTCAGCTGCAATTCCTCACCCGATAGGAGGATTGCAAGTCAAACCCTCGCTTGGAGGTTATGCTGCCCCAGTCGTGTGAGACCTTAAGGCCGGTAATTACTGAGGATAAAATCGGCTGGCTATAAACAGCTTCTCCGGATTAAATCTGCGGGAACAGAAGGCATAATGCCAGTTATTTTACAGAAAAGCGGTGGTTTGGGATGCGTACCACACTCTTAGAGACGCGTACGCGTGTTCTAATACCGAAAGCAGGTTGGCAGGGTCATAAGTCTGCGAAGGATTTTCGACCGATCAGCCACACCTCGTCCTGGACGATTCTGGAGAGAACACCTTTTTCTAAGTCCCAGTACGCCTACCTCATAAGCAACCGTAGGCACCATAGAAACCGCTCTTTACGAGGTAATCAAAAGAGTTGAGCGGTCACTACAGTACAAGCAGTACACTCTAGCTAACTTTCTGGATATAGGGGGAGCATCCAACAGTGCTAGTACCAATGCCATTAAGGAAGCCTTAACCAGTATTGGATTGCGGCGAAAAATTGCGAAACCTTACGCATAATATCTATGTTAAGAGGCACGATTATCCAGTGTGACCTATCAGGTAGCCACTTGGTCAAAGCTGTGATAAGAGGTACGCCTCAGGGTGGCGCCATCGCTTCGTTGGCCTCGTTGATAGTGATGGACGAAATACTCTGCAAATTGGGCAGGAGCGAAGTGAAGTTTGCCGGCGGCTTGGTGGTATTGGTGTCAGGGATGTTTCTCTCCATTATGAATGACATCGTTGAAATAACGTTGGGAATGGTATGCCTATGGGCCACAAGATGGTCTTTGGATGTACATAACCGTGGTACGTCCCATCCTTGCGAATGGTTATATTGTGTGTTGGCAGGGGCTGAGCAAAAAGCGTAATAAAATGTAGCTTAATGAGATTTAAAGGACCGCGTGTGCAAGCGATGCTGGAGCTTTCCAATCCTGCCCGGCGGATGCTTTCAAGGTGTTCCTACACCGCCTCCCCCTAGATTTCTACATTTAATACACTGTAGCGTGCAGTGCTGTCACACTTCATGAGTCCGGGTGCTGGACAGCGAAGCCCTACGGCCATAGTAACATCCCAGTTGAAGTACTTCGGAAGCTCTAGGTATCCCCATGTAGGGGTATGCCACATGAGATTTGTCATTCGCGCGGCCAAGCTCTTTTCTTCTTATCCTTCAATCCACGGAAATGCTTTCCCGAAATTTTTTTCCCTCACACAAAATAGGCGAATTCAGTGCTAGTGGTATTCTGAGTATCACCGCTCCCAGAAAATCACATGCCGTGAAGGTACGAAGCAAAATGTTCACCCAGACTCCTCTCAGAGATGTAGTCCCAGGCAGAAGCTATTTTTCAGCTCATGTTCCTCAGGGAATGGGGAATGACTCTCTAGCAGGAGTTGCCAAAAACTCAACACTGTCAACATGCCAGATAAATGAAATCTCTGCTTATAAACAGTTCCGCCACTATTATCGAAAGCTGCATCTTATTGACAGCTGATTTGATGAGAGCGTTTAGGTATTCTAGCCGTAGATAGATTATTTACAACGGGACCCAGATTCCTACTTCGTATACATAGGCGGCGTTCTCACTGCTGATAATTAGCCATGGATGTGGGCAGCTGCTCGTTTGCAACGCGATTCATTCCCAGACTAAGTTGACACACACCTTCCAATTTTTGGCTCTGGATAGTGGAGATGAAGATGACTCAGCATGGCACAGACTTCGGAAGTGATAAAAGATAAAGAAAACTGATAGTTCTAGCATTCTACCACTGAAGTACACTACAGTGTGGCTCTCAGATTAATGTTGTAGCTGCCACAATTTCGAAAATAATGTTCGGAGGACCACAATTACGTTCGAAACTATAATATAATCAAGTTAGTAGTGTAAACTCAGTTGGACGAACCCCTGACTAGCTCTTAGTAAAACTCTTTCGGTTTCCTGCCATTAAAAAAATAACGCGCGAAAAGCAATAGTTCTGATCGCCGAAATTAAGAGCAGTATTCTAACCTGGAGTCGAAAAAGGGGCTGTATGACACATCCTTATCAGGGCAGATTAATCGTGAAGTCACTCATTAGTTCGCGGGACAACTGGGTGACTTATAGGAGAATATAAATCGTATATAGAAAACGAAGGAGGAGAAGAGAGGGCGGATCGGTCTTATATAAATTGAAGGCTACCTTAGTGGTGCACTGACGTATCTTTATCGATGTTACTTATACCGGAATAAGCAATCAATAGGAAAGCAGGAATCGATGGCAATCAAGAACACGCGTGGTAACGAACAGAACTAAGCAGCTTCGGTAAAAGATAAAACTCGGACAGTTACTGTAGTAAATCCATCATGGCTTAGTTGAAGCTAACTGTGACCGTAATAGTGCCAAAGACAAAGAGACGGATCCTAGAGAAAAGGCGTTCTGCAGGGCATTGTAAAGTATCTTTGGAATTAATGTAGTTAGGTAGGTGCCCTCTGCAAAGTATACAGCACTCAGAAAGAAAGTGTGGTTCACGTTTTTCTTTCCAAGGTTTTGAGAGAGACCTGCAAAAAGTCGAAATTCATGCTTACTTCACATCGGACGATGCTAAGCTTACCATTCGGGGAAAGTGAGAATATGCCCTTCTAGATGAAATACCTCGAGAAATCTGGGCATCCCCCACGGACTATGTCACACGCAAGCTGAACTTCACGAGAAACTTTGCTGTGGACCTTCCAACCAGGGCAAAGTGGAAGACCGGCGGCGTGTTGCAAGACTATGACACGGTATTCTTTACGGACGGATCAAAGATGGCCTATGGAGTCGGCGCGAGGGTTTTCTCGAATACACACGGTGTATCCAAGTCGTATGGTCTCCCAGGTTTCACCAGTGTATTCCAGGCGGAAGTACTGGCGATATTGGAAGTCTGTCGATGGCTGGAGCGTGATTCGAGCCCCAAGCGTAACATAGCCATTCTGACCGACAGCCAAGCGGCCATCAAGGCCTTGTACTCAACGACGACATCTTCTCGGTTGGTGGGGCAGTGCAGAGACACGCTCAACCATCTGGGCGGCACGCTCAAGATCACTCTCCTCTGGGTTCCCGGGCATAGGAACATAGAAGGGAATGAGCGGGCTGACGGATTGGTCAGGCAAGGCTCTGCTCTTGGCAGTCCCTCGGGGAACACAGTCGGTGTTCCGCTGGCGGCTGTCGGGGGCCGACTCTACTCGCACTACCTAGCAGCCGCGGGCCTGAGATGGCGAAGGCTTACAAGCTGTGCCAAATCAAGGAGAATTTGGCCCGCTTATAACATAGCCCGATCACGAGAGCTCCTGTGCCAGACGCGCGCAAATGCATTCAAGATTACGGCGGTCTGCACGGGGCACTGGCCCATTGGGGACCATGCCGCTAGGCTCGGCTTACCCTACAACTCGCATTGCCGAAACTGCGGAGAAGGAAGGGAAACCCTCATGCACTTTCTCTGCGATTGCCCGGCTCTGGCTCGAGTCAGGCTGCGGACACTGGGTAAACCCTTCTTTGGGGACCTCAGTGAGATTTCTAGTTACAGGGTCGGAGAGCTGCTTTCCTTCGTGAATGCTACGGGCTGGCTCTGAAGATCCGAGCCAGCTGGACTCCGCTTCCCTGTCCCTATAACAACAGTCACGGTCTTGGGAGTTTGTGGCATCAAAACGGCGCACCAAAGCGCTAATTGGGCTCCTCGGAGCGGCCACTGATACCTACCTACCTACCATGCCCTTCGAAATGCATGAGGCAAAGTCTAAGTTGGAAGTAATTTCAAAGATATGGCTCAACCGGTCCCTCATAGAAAGCGAATCATAGATATGGCCGCCAGGAAGGAACTTATTTTTTTTGTAATATTGCTGATGTCTCGATATTTCGACGTTGTGGTTGCGAGGGTACCATCCCAGCGTAACGTTTGCTACAAAGTCCAACGGTTGAGCACCAGTGATCACCAGAAAATTTCCTCCGAAGTAATGAACAGTTTTTCCCAATATCCTGGCGTCCCTTGAGTATCTACCAGGTTCGATTAAAATAAAAGAGACATAACTGAATCGCTAACGAATTCAATGTTATCGGGGGAAACTTTGTGGGTAGTGGTGCTGCACCCTACTTAAGTTGATAATATCGAACAGGGGCTTATTGCAGACTGTCGACTTTTTATTGTAAAGGAATTGGAAGTGGTGGCCAGGGCCATGAGGAACAAAAAGTACCAGGACCAGATGGTATCTCTAGTGAAGAGTTGAACTTTGAATTTAGATATAAGCCAGACTCATTATTAAGATGTCGTACGCGCTTAATATTTAGTTGTCGTCAGCGGTGTATGGACACTATTGTGGGTTATAACGCTTGATCTAGGCAATAGCAAACTATTGCAGAAGTCAAATACTCATGGTGCTCAAAAATTATTTCCACTTTCCAGGCTACTTCTTGGGGATATTGAAGGAATATATTTCAATGAGATGTGAGAAAGGTAAATTAAAGTGCCTTTTCTTGGTCGGGATTTTTGTGATGCCTTATATGATGGTCTGCTGCGAAGATGCCGAATGGATATATAGAAAATCCTGCAGCGCTAGTCATGCCAAACTCCGTCGAACAAGCTCCGTGAGCATTAAACTGCGGACGGCTTCTCAGATCTGAAGAAAACTGAAGTGACCGCCCTGACCAAAGAGATGATCCCCGTAGTCTTTCGCTAGCTGAGCCAGTAAAGCATGATTCTCAATCTCAGGATCGTGGGGGCCACCATTTCATAGATCTATGTCCCAACATTTGTTGGTTTTCTATTACAACAAACCAGTGGAGGAGTCCGAATATGCGGCTCTTAATTTGGTTTTGGTATGACGGACAGGGATATAATTGTTCTCAATAATGTTCCCGGCTCCATTTGCCGTTGATTATATCTTTCAAGTTTTAGGTTTCATGACTTTTTCCGCAGAAGAAAGTGCCCCTAAGCCGGATTGTCCCACTCCCTTTGTAGAGGTGCTCAGAGGTGGCGGTGAGGAAGATGGGGCGGCAACCCTATCGGCCAATCCAAAACCAAGTGGTCGAGGAGAACCTCCATAGTGGTGGCACCGGGATACGCTGTAATTACTTTGGTTTGCCGGCCGTGATTCAGTAGGCGAATGCTCCAAAGACCTAATTAGGGCGATCAGACCCGAGTCTGCACGGGGACTCATCTGAAGTGGCAAATTGGTCACGAAACCTTACCAGGGGTATACTGGTACCATGGGAACCGGGAAAGCCCCTGGACTCACATACTTCGGGTGAACTCCTGTTGTATGTGAGGACAGCTCGGTTATTTGCGGTTGGCCCCCCTAGTGGGAGTTTCATGGTGGTTGTGGTTGTGCTCAAGCGAGAAGAGACCTTCGGGCCTCGACGTGGTGTTGCGTATCAACACGGGTGCCGTACTCCATAGTTCGGTAGAGATTTAGGTAATTCTTGCATCCACCAGTATGAATGCTAAGCCATGCACTTGGTATAGACTGGTACCGTTGTGACTTGTCTCAGCGGGGCTCTGATTGTGGTCACAAAATCAATCCGTGTCTGAAGAGGACCGTAGGATTAAGTCTCACGACAGGTGCCTACGTAAAACACTATGGGTTTCACTCCCTTTGTAGGATAGAGTTTCCCACCCTTTCCTAGTTGTCGTTTCTTCTGTTTAGCTTTGAGACTTAGCGTCTCGTAAGTGATTGTCTTCTAGAAGTCTCCGCACCTACGGACCTTTGTGGCTATATGTTGAACGGTATTGCGAAACAACCACTTCGCTCAAATGACTGAAAAGTTTAATATTCATTCTTCTTCGTCGGGATGAAGTGACGGGTGACATGAAACTTTGATGCAATACGGAGGCAGTGGGCCAATGCTATGCCGTTCCGTCCTCAATGTTCAGGCCTGAGGGGGGAGGAACCCCCGGACCTGGAGTTTTGTTGGGATTCGAAATAGAAATTTAAAAAAAAAAAGTGATAATAGGAAGGTCGGCGTAACTTTATCCCCTCCCGAGTTGGTTCGGGAGCTATGGGCTGTTCTTTGATATTCGAATCCGAACACGTATTTAGTGCATCAGGCACCCCAATATTAGCTTCAATTATGAGACAGACATGACGATGGACGAAACAGGAATAATTTTTACAGACTTGACGATAGGTCCGGATTCGATAACGTATATGGACATAACAGCAGATTCGGACTTGTATATATGATTTTGATGAGAATGGTGATTCGCATTTTGGATGTCAGTCACGACCGCTTAATTCCATCTTAGCGGATCCTGTCAACACTATCGTGGCAGCCTGGGAGCTGTACTCATAAATACCCCCTTTTCAGAGATAGAGCAGCAGATTGATACTGGAATTGCCACCAGTCTGGCGAACGAATCAAGTGGACCTCTTTTCGTAGCGCACTTTGCCAGAGGTCTAAGGAGTCACTTAAGGTTCATGTGAGAATTATCAGTTTCCGGTTTGCTTGGAATCCCCGAACCAATAATGGGCACCGCAACACTATGAATGACGGAATATCCTCCAATATAAAGGCCTGAGGATGCCAAGGTAGGGAGGTAACTTCAAAGGCCGTGCCTCACTGTGCATCTGATGCATCTTCCCTGTTGGTCGCGTCCGGGTCCGGAGTTTTACGTCCCCAATTTCGCCAACTTTCTTTTTCTAGGCTTGGGTATAGCTCGCCCCTATTGGCCGTGTTCTGCCAGACAGGATGGTGGTTTGACTATTGCCACTCCAGTTGCAGTTCTCAAGTCAGTAGATAAGAACATAGTTGAGTAGTATCTTTTAGAATTTGGTAATTATCTTTTACCTCTGAGCGTCGACCTGCTACCGGAACAATAACTCTTTTTCAATATTCTGTTTAGCGAAATAGCACACGACTAGACTTGTGACCCTATTCAGCCATAAAATCGGTGCTCTGATGTTTAAAAAATTCAGATTTATTCTATGCGCGGACGCTTTTACTATTCAAACGACTACTTCTCTCTATTCCATTAATCTGAATCTAGAATTTATCGACAATTCTAGTTCTTCCCAACGCCACTCTATTTACACCTCAAGCTTGCATTTAATCAAATAAATCAATCAATGTATACTTTCAATTGGAATTAAATGGCCACCTTCTTTTCGTCCTTCTCTAACCATACGAAATTTTATTACTACGACATCAACTGATTTAATTTGATGCACCTACAATGTCGCCGCGGCACGACATGAAAATCTAAACTCTCTACGCCTGAAATTATGGGAGAGACTGTTTCCTTGGCAAGAATATTTGCTGTTTGAAGTGGTTGCTGTTTGTTGTGCAGGACTTGTATGCCATGAATTTAATTTTATGATGGTCTTAATTCACCATTGATCGCTGATTATCGCACGTCTAGGAATCCAAGTTGCACCGCATAAAGTTTTGTGCTTATTGGACCTGGACTGGAGTATAGAAGCTGCATTAACCGTATGATACGTATGTTCTGGAAAGTATGGGAACTTGGCTGGAAAGTTCTCTTTCTTGTCACTCTTGAATCTAGAAATGAAAACAATCAGAAGATATTTCCCTTTTAAACTGGGATTTTTACTTTGCGAACATGTACGTATTTCGGGAACCATTTGTTCCCATCTTTAGTGTAAGATCTTGTTTTCAATCATCTTCTTCTCGACTAAAATATGAATTTGGAAAAATCTTAGTTTTAACAGGACTTCCACTATTGTTTGGGCAAAGATACAATGATAGATAATGTACAGATTCATCACTAAATATTGCAGAAATGCATTAAAAATTTATCGATAGATATTGCGCAAATACATCGGTAGACACTATAAAAGATACATTGATATATTCCACACATGGCTAGGATCATCAAGAGACAAAATACAGATTTTCCTCGTCCTTTTCGTAACCAAATCGTATCCACAACCACAAAAGATACTTTCTAAGATTATGTCTAAAATCTGAAATGCTACCCCATATCCTTAATATCACACTATATGCAAATCTCCCAAACAGATTTTGCCGCTTTTGTTTCTAGGCGTAAATAGACTGAACTCAAAAGCCTTTTTCTCTGATGCGGTTTGTTTTTGAGTGAGTTTTTGTGTTTTCCGTTGTAGGTGGAGGATATATACGAGTAGTGCTCGCCAAGGTCCAATTAAGATAGACTCAAAAGATAGCTTTTATTTTCTAGCACGGACTTAATGATCGTTGTAGTTCTCGAGCACACGATAAATTTCCTCGTTAGTTACCCGAGAGTTGGTGGAGGATTAAAAAAAAAAGGGTTTTACCACAAACACTTAGCGTAGATACATTGTTCAGTACGTGGTGAAATGGTGTTAAATAATTATGTATTTCGCATTTTAGCGGCTATGAAGATAAATAGCACGATTTTGTGCGATAGAATAAAGTTCGTCGTGAGATCCAGGATTGTTTGTTTGAATGGTCGGGAAAGAATAGTGTGGGGCTTCTAGTTCTATTGGAAATTTAATTGGTGGTAGGCTGAGGAAGGTATTTGCTTCTGTCCGGAGATACTTCTCATAAAGCCGAGTAACTTATTGGTTTTAACGGGATTGGTCATTGCTTCTTTCCTCACTTAGGTAGGTCTAGATCGGATACCGATTGCTGTGGTGTTAATGATGATGATGATCAAGGAGAGAAGGAAAAAGCAAGGGTTCTCTAGAACTCCCAAGAACAATATTGCGTACATGACCATCCATACAATAACGCAAAATATTTCCGATCAATAAATAAATCCAATCAAAATGTTGTGGCCACTTGTAAATATTGCCTTCATAAAGTTGTGGACAAACAAAAGACTTAAGCCAGTAACTTGGTTATTTTCCAAAGATGGTTCAAATATAAATCAGAAATTTCCTGGGTTAATTAAAGGGGGCTGGGTTTCTGTGAGGATTTAATGGGAATATATCAATACCTTCTCCCGGTAGTTGTCTTCACTTTTGACCACTGGTGCTCTGAGGTGGCAAGAAAGAAGATAGGGCCGCAACCCTGTCTGCCGAAACAAGGCCAAGTGGTCGAAGAGAACCTCCAGGAGGTGGCACCGGCAAACGCTTACTATGATTTGCTGGTCGTGATGCAGTAGCAGAATCCTCCAAAACTTATACAGGCGATCAGACCCGAGCCTTCACTGAAGCTCATCTGAAGTGACTCCGATCAAGAAGCTTCACTAGAAGTTATCTGGTACCATTGGAACCTGTAAATTTACATGTCTCAGGTGAATTCCTGGTTCAGGTATTTTAAGCACAATAATTTGCGATTGGTCCCTTCTGAGAGTTTCATGGGAGTTGTGGTTATGTTCAAGCGAACAAGAAACCTTCGGGCTTCAAATGTGGAGTTGGTCACAAAATCAATTCGTGTCTTAAGAAGATCGTGGGGTTTTTTTAGAACAACGTGAGGTTAAGTTTACGCGAGTGGTACTCACGTACAAACAACGAGGAGTTAACTTAAGGTGCTCTCCATTCCGGCGGTGGCACCGGGAAACTCTGTATTCAAATTAACTTGCTGCTCGTGATGATGTAGACGAATGTTCCAAGCCTTATATAGGCAATCAGGTTCGGGTTTGCACAGGGAATCGTCTAAAGTGACTTCGGCCACGAAGCCTCGCGAGAGGTTATTTGGTACCATGCGAACAGGGATAGCCCTCCGAATTCATCTGTTTCAGGAGAATTCCTGGGACATGTGTTCTCGGTCCGGCTATTTGGGGTTGACCCTTTGTAGGAGTTTCATGGTGGTTGTGGCTGTTTCCCTTATCGGGGGTATAACTCATTGTGGGTTCAAGTATGGAGTTGGCCTGTACACCTCAAGTGGCGTACTTCTTAGTCGCGGTAGAGGCTTTAAGTAAGTCTTCCGCCCACCATTCTAAATGCTGAGCATGTACTCAGTATATTCTGCCCTTAAACAAAAACAGGTGACGAAATTCGCCGGTGTTTGAGCCAGATATGTGTCGATTGGGCCACTTCGACCAATCGCTAAACACTGCGGAGAATTTCAATATATGGGGCCCTCCTTCGTTGTAATCATAATTCGCCTGTCAGTTTCGTCTTGGACTTTCTTTGACTTAAGTAAATTCCCGCTTACCCTTGATCCCATGATTGCCACCACTCCGACCCCAATATTCGTCGGGGGTTCCTTATTTTGTTTGTTGTCTGCTGGAACAGAGCTGGTTCATTTGCGGCGGCTAGGGCCTGTTTTAAGAATGTTTCGTCTTTCTCTTCGCTAACATTTATAGTTATTTTTTTTTTGCGTTCTTTCTTGTATCCAATCAAGAGCTGTTCTTTTCCAGCACAGAAGATCACCTTTTATTGGTTACTAAGCATCGCTCGACTGGCAACCGATGGTGAGAGGTGAGATGAGAGTAGGATTCGTTCGTTTTTTTTAAATAAATCAATACTTTCATTTCCTAAGACCATGCCCGTTATAAGAGAAAGAGTGAAATTGATCGGCACTGCATTCTAGATCCAGCCCATGAACCCACATACAGAACGTCTGAGCCTGAAAATATTTTTATGTTTGCCCAAATATTCTCTAGAATAGTCGTTCCTGGGGATCGTATTATCTTGTTCCACTTTTCATCAAGAGCATTTCTTTATTACAACACGGGAGGAATCTTATTCTTGCGTTCCGAAGTTCTCTCTCATGTAGTTGACAAGGCAGTTTCTTCATTTGATTGCTTTCAGGCATCGGTCATCTACGGGGATCACTTTAAGGCGCTTGAGGATCGCGGTTGCGAGGAAAAAGGAAGGATTGTTAGATAGTCATTGTTGCTAGTTGACGAAGGCATCGTTGCCCCCGATGTTAGTGGCAGTGATGGTGGACCCTTGCTTCCTGGGATGTTGACGGAAGCCGTCGAGATATTGGTCGCGCCAGACTGCGTCAGAAGGTGAAGCCCCGTCGGTTTGGCTATCGAAGGTTTCGATATGTGCTGGTTTTAAGACATCTGTTGAGATGATATGATGTTGTCGTTGCTTGTTGTGTATGTTTGGTCGTCGTTGCGGTGGATGATTCGGTGCGGACCAGAGTACGTCGGTTGTGGGGGCTTCCTTAAGGCCTCGATTATTCTAAAAATTTGGTTGTTTGAAAAAACGCGTATTTCTTTGAAGCTGGCGCCGGCTTAATAACTTGCGCAAGGCTGCGGAAACTCTTGGCGAATGTGGAGGTGCACGCGTCTGGAGGCCTCGAGTGGAGAAGAATTTTCCCGTACAGGTTCTCTGCAGGGGTTGTCTGCAAATCGTCCTTAAAAGTGGTGTAGAGGCCAATCAAGACCAGAGCTAATATATTAGGCTATCGATTGAAATGGGGGAGCATGCCAGGCTAAGTGAATTTCGAGGATACAAGGCGTGTGGTAGATTTGACGCTTGGGTGTGATAGGTTATGTAAAGTCCCGAAGGTGGTACGTTGTAGACTCGATGTAAGGTAACTACTCTCGTAGAGAAGTTGGAGGAGATGGAGAAACCCTCGATTATGAGCGGCTGGAGATCCATGTTCGATGTAGTTGGAGTATGCAGAAGCTCCTGATCTTCGGCTTGCGCCAAGCCAATGGGTCAAACCTGATCCAGAGATCGAGCGATGCCGGTATGGAGATGGTGGCGACGCGGAAGAGCACGTCATTTTAAATTGCAGAATAAAATGTAGCTGGCACGCTTCCCAGGGCGATGTTTTATCCGAATGTTAAGATACTGCGACAACGAGTCAGGTTTGAGGAAGGTGGTGGTAGCAGTCTCAGCAGTGGCGACTTGGGTCCCGGTTATGTCGATCTTTTTTTCTTGGGCGGATGACCTTTGAGCCGTTTGCTTGGTGCTGCCAAGATTCGAGTTGCATTTGGACTGCATCACCAGCAATAATTCATTAATCCCATGTAACGACGAAGCTCAGTGGGAGATTGCAGCTGAAGGAAAATCTCGACAGCCTTAGTTTTAAGTTGCGGCGACTTGAAATCCTCGGCGGAGACGGAGGTTAATATACCTCCGTCTTTCAGCATTGGTGCTAAGTTTGGCACTGCGGAGAACTTCAAGACTTTGCGAAGATATCGCAGATGCTGGGCGTGATCGTTGGAAATGATAATTATGTCGCTCTTACGAAGAGTAGGTTGCGAAGAAGATGGTCCACAGTCTGCTGGAGAGATTGTCCTGGAAAGTTTTTTGAAGCTGCGGGTAAACTTCAAAAATCCAAAAAAATGTCATGACGGCGGTTTTCGGTAGCTCCTCCTTCGCGAATGGGAATCTGGTAGAACGCTATCTTTAGATCTATGATCGAAAAGATGGCTCTACATTTTTCCCGGAGGTCGTTGGCGATCGGAAGGAGGTAGCCATCCGCAGTTGTACTGCCGTTTAGTCGCCCGTAGTCATCCGTGACGCGCCAAGTTCCATTGGGTTTCGGGACGAGATGCTGCGGGCTTGCCCACTGGCTGGACGAGGACCGGATGATCCCTAGGGCTACAAGTCGCTTAAACTACTCTTTGGCTGCGGTGAGACGGGAGCCGACAAGTATTCGAGGGCATTCGAAAATCGGCGGATCATACGTATGTATCTGATGGCGGATAGGAAGATCAGGCAGATCAGCTGCCGAACCGTCTGGGTAGGTAACTTCGACGAACTCCTGCAGGATACAGTGGTATTTGACACCAGGTTTCCAGCAGACGAATTAACATGGCTGTCGGTGGAGGTGCTGGTGATTGGCGTCGAGGCTATGTAGCTCATCGACCGGAGGCCAGTGGAATGGCTGATTAACTGATTACCTTGAAAATCGACGAGCAAGTAGTAGTGGCTGGCCACCGTAAAAGTTGTAACCGTAGATTGAGTTTTACGTTGTGAGCTCCATACGTAGCGATCGATGAGGACTTAGCTTGAGATTGGTGCGATCGCTTTAGAATCGTCTTCGGGAGGAGCAAGTTAATGAAGCCCGATTCAACTAAAAACTTGGCGTGCCAATTTCTGTCATACACGTTTCAGCGGGAGTTGAAGTAACGCCGACCACAGCCGCCTGGATCGGAGGCGGCGCTAGTTGTTTCCCTGGAAGGAATCCAGAAAAGAGCATGGGACCTGTAGCTGTGTGACTGCCATTGGTGCGATGAAACTAACAAAACTAGCCCGAATTTGGGGTCTTCGTTGCCGCCCTGTTGTCTGGTCGAATCGAGATCTCGATGGGGGCGACCTTGATGCTGGTTTTCTCCCTGCCTCCGAGTGAGGGTGATGAGTTGAGCCTTCAAGACGCGCATGACTGCCGTATTCGCTGGGTGACAGTGATGGTGTGCTAATTGTCGCGATGGACGGGAAGTCATGGACGAGCTCATCAGTCAATGAAGCCAGTTCTTCGAGCGGAGATAATTTGACCACTTTTAACGTGGGGACGGTGTCTGGTGGACACAGATCGAACCACTTGATTTGGATGACGTTGCGAGAGCTGCGACGACGTGTTTTTATGTTATTAAAGGTAGATTCTATCTTCACGAATCATTTTTTGGGGTTGGCCTTCCAGAGGGGTGGCAGATGTCCCGGCGAAACAGCCATAAACTGCGATGGAGGTGTTCATTTTCTTAGTTGATTGTCCGTAATGGAAGCTTTGTTGGACGCGTCATTGTACTCGTCGTCCATTCTATTGGCATGAACGAAGACGATGCGTCATGCTCACGGAATCCAAAAGTCGGGACTCACGAATTTCAGCACGAATCCGACTCAAACTTCACGGCATGTGGCGAGGAGAAAAAGAGGTACGGTGTGCAAACGCAATTACGAACACTCGACGAGGTCACCAATTTGGGATTTAGTGTTGAGATTTTCCAGGTTCGTTAAATAAAACCTACGCGTAAAATCTGCGGTGTTGTGTGTTGAAAAGGCTTCTGAAATATTGTTGTCATGTTGCCGCTTCCGCATGCCATCGCGGCACGGGTTGCTGCTGGCTTCAGCTGAATAGGAGCAACCGGCTGACCGACGGTGGCACCACATACTGCAACCATGTGTTCTCTTGGTATATTACCCTTACCACATGTCGATAATTCTGCTCCTTTTTAGTCTTTCGATTTAGGCACTATGATCCTAAGCCATTTCGCTGTGTTCCCCGTCGCACAGTCCACCAGCATAAGACTTGGTCGAAAGCGTTTCCCGCTGAACACAAGCTCCACACCCCATCCCTTCTCTATCTGCTTGATGACGAGGTTTTTAATTATTTCCTGCACCTCACGAGTGAATAATTTCCCCGAAAATGTTTTTATTAGTATGGCCAGTCAAATGCCATTGACCGCACAAGCATAGCTAACGGCGGACCTTCTGACTCCTGCCTTCACCTCTGATTTGCTCGAAATTTACCGCTTTCGATAACTGATCTCCGCTGTCTGCGTTTCCTTAGGCTTGTCCTGAACGTTCTTAAGGACCTCTTCAGATACCGTCTTTCTTCAGATAGCCCAGATTCTACTTAGCACTTGCGTCACTGAGGCCTGCCTCCTTATTGACGTCTGATATACTGACCTCAAACGTACTTTTACTGTTTTCTGAGCAGGGGTCTTTGTTGGTCGCTGTCTTTGCAGTAGGCCAATGTTGACTTTCGCTTTACTGCTTGACTTCCGGGTGTAGTCACTTGGCTCTCAGTATTGCTTTTTTGCTATTAGTTTTTCTAGGAGTACTCATATGATTCCCACGAGTATGGGGGTTAGGAGGTCCGCCATGCCATATCTCTCTCTCTCTGTAGCATGGTAAAGTCAAGTTTACTTATTGAGACGACCAAGTATCTGTGTGGTTCCACATAAAGATGGTTTCGTTTGTTTTGAGGAAAAGACTATTTGCCTTATCCACCAATATCTTCGAGAGGATGGAGAGGTGCTAACTGCTCCAGAAGATTCTGCTAATCCTTCCTGATTCGGAATTTTATGCTGTTGGCAATAAGTTCAGATAGAGAGCTATTTTCTGCCCAAAAAAACATTAAACCTACTCGTGCATAGTTTGCCAAGTGGAGTGAAATAAGTCATTAAAATATTATTGCAAAAATAACGACTATCAGCACATGCTCGAGGGCATATGTTCCATATGAGATATTTTAATGGTGCACAAAACCAAATAGAACACCGTCGCCAAGCATTCATCCAACACGCTAAGAACACACTTAGTAACCGCACTATCAACAAAAATCATATTTTCAAAACGCTCGACCACATATTCAAGAACACTCTTAAGATATCTTGAGGATTGCAGCCATAACGGTCCCTTCTGCTGCAACTTGCACCTCAAGAACATAAAGCACGTTGATTTGTGTCCCATGCCATGTTCTGCTACTTTGGTATCTGCAAAGCGCAAACCACCGAGGCGAGCCTTGCTCCTTTTATACGTGTGTACACTGAATCCTATACTTTGGCCATTAATCAACTTCTGCGGACGCTCTCGAGTTCTCTTTTAAGTGCAACATTTGTTTTAATAGCAGGTACCAAGAAGACATATCGAGAGCCACCCACTGTAGTGTTTATAAACAATCAGCGGGTGCCAATACCACAACGCTTTATTACCTGCAGCTGTTAAACAGTGCATGCTTTACAGCCTCCAATGGGAATTAATGAATGCACAATAATTTTATTTGTTGCAAAACTGCAACGAGCCACCGCCAGTTGGTTGGCTAGATCGTAACCTAGTTCTGGATTGGCTTTTGTTTGACAACTTTCTTCGGAGATATTGGACTTTGAGTGCTGTTGCACAACCACTTATCGCGGAAGATTGCATCAAGAAGGAAATGGCTTTTGATCGAAAAAGGTTGGTGGAATCGATTCGAGTGGCTCTCCGTGGGCCCCCGCTTCAGGTGCTTCAGCAGCCAAGGAAAGTTCCAGGAAGTAATTGCCAGGCAGGGATTATGCATTCTATCCACTTGACTCGGGATTGACCGAGTAAAAAGTCCAATAATTGATAATATGCGGCACTAGGCCCTGACTGAACTCTCGCTTTCAAAAAAACGTGTACAAGTGTTTGTTCCTCATTGATCCATCTAGCGAGCAGCCATAAGAACCTGCAGACGACTACGAAACGGAAGTAATATACCGATTTCATAATTGACAGCGACAAGCAATAATGGCAATTATTTTGTGAAAAGTGGCCGTTATCAGAGGCAAAGACGATTTTATCTAGTCTTGTTCGATACTATCTGAGCATGGTTAGCCGTGGAATTACCGTTTTTTGTTGCGCCACGGAGCCATAAGCACAGCGACAATTGGCTCTAATTACTACAGTCTTTGATGAAACGCTTCTGCCCGATCCACGGCCAGGCACTGAGCTTTCCTTAGCCATGGGATCCACATAGGGATCCAGGGCAATCATTTAGACATAGAGACCTGTAGCGCTGAAGTCACGACGATCGCAAACAAGATAAAACGCAGGCGCGTTGTTTAACAAGTTCCCTGTATGCCAGGGTTATTTATGTTCAGTGCATCCGTGGTCCGGATGCACGCCATATTGGATCGCTGTGGTCGCTATTATTTATGGACACATTGTCTTTTAGAGAGTCATAGTAGCTGGCGACGATCCTCTCCTTTTGCACTAGAAAAATAATAGCGTTTCTATGTTTTGCATGAAAAAAGATTAGGGAATTCGTAGTTTGCATGGAACATACAATCGCCGACTGGTCTACACAATGGCCACAATGAAAATGAAGATAAATTGCAAATTCTTTTCAAATAAATATACATGATATATCAGCGATATTATACACATCTGACACTTGTAAATATTGAAAAGGATAAGCCAAATCTTTTATCTTCCTGGCCACGGCCTTTTTTCCGATTGTCCATTTTCACTTTCAACTTATTGAATGCACTTTCAATTTCCATCTTTGTTCAGAGTTATTACAGATTAGAACGTATGCGGCTCTGTGTAGCTGCCTCCTTGTTTCACTTGGTTATGCAACTGGTAAAGAGGTACCAGGGATCAGTTGCAACCTACAGTTCCGCGACAGAATTTCATCTTGGGTCCACTATTGGTCCTTCGTAACCCTTGAAGCAAAAGTAGTCTGTCACGTAGTTTCGTATAGTTTACTGGGAGAAGCCGCAGCTCCGAGCACTCAGTCCATTGTTAGGCCCATTGTACTTACTAAATAGCCTATTCAATGGCTTCCCGCCTACAGCGTTCGCAGGCTTTAGCGAATCCGAGAACATTCTCCAGAGGCAGAGAGTGTGCGGAGTCTTCATTGAAGAAAACCTTTTCAAGGTGTCTTCGTCTGACATCTGAGGAGGCCGAGCAGCTGCATGAAAAGTGCAGGGCCTCCCCCTCTTCCTCACATTGGCTACACATAGCCGAAACCACCACCCCAATTTTTTCCTTCTGGTAGTTTAAGGAGCAGTGTCCCGTTAAACGTTCTACTAGGGTTTTCATGTCCCACTTCTTAAGAGACAATAAAAATGCCGAGTTCAATCTTCTCCACAATAAGAAGAGCCTCAACATAATGCGCAATAGGATTCCAGCTGCCAGCGCTCTTCAGCATCTCTCTGACGATATTGTCTGGAGAGAGCTCCCCTGTGTCTGCATAAAGCCGCTGACGAAAAGCATTCCACCTCTCGCAAGAGAAAAAGGTGTGTTCAGTGGCGTCCGCCACTCTATTGCAGAACACACAATCAAGAGATCGCGCCTTCCCGATCCTGTGCAGGTAAGACTGAAAACCTCCATGATCGCTTAGAATTTGGGTAAGGAAGCAATCAAACTCACCGTGCGTTCGTTTCAACCACGGGTCTAACTTGTCGAGGAGCCACGCAGTCCATCTGCCCCTTGGTTCACTTTGCCAAGAAAGCCGCCACTTGGTAAGGGTGCGTTGACGTTCTTCTCGGGCAACCACTTCTCTTACGTTCTCGTCCATATGGCGGTAGATAGCTTTGCGGTCCTTGGCAAGGAGGGCAACGGGGATCACTCCCGCGATCACCATCCCAGCCGGTTCGGAGATGGTGCGATAAGCAGACGCCACTCGCAAAGCTCTCCGTCGTTGCACTTGATAGAGGCGCTTACGATGCACCTCCTTGTCAAGGGCACTAGCCCATACCTCCGCGCCATAGAGCAGAACAGACTGCGTTGCTCCAATAAGGAGACGTCTCTTAGTAGATATAGGGTCCCTAGCATTCGCCATCAGCCGATTCAAGGCCGAGACTCCAGCTGCAGCCCCGTCCGCTGCTGCTTTGATTTGCTCGAAGAAGCTAGAAGAAGCTTCGAGTCGGGCACTAAACCAACCAACCAACTCTATAGTCCACTCGCCGAATGATATCGCACGTAGGATCAGGATTCTCCTTTTGGTTAAGATGACTACCTCGGTTTTTTCCAGCACAAGGCTGAAACCGTGAACAGTCATTCATACGTTTACCTGTCGCATTAATATGTCAAGTCTGCTTTGCGTCTGTTCAACATTGCGTCCGGCAACAAGTGCCGTAACGTCGTCTGCATAACCGACCAGCTGCGACTCTTCTGGCATGTCGAGTTCGGCCCTAGGATGGATCCTGTGCTACTCACGACGTGATTTCCATCCTCCTTTGGCTCTCTAGCGTCTCATAGAGCAGGGAGCGGTCTTTCAGATAATCCCTCAATATCCGCAAGAGCTAGCTTTTAAATGTGCCTAGCATATCCATCTTACGGAATTGAGGGCACTTTTGACATCAAGCGTCATGAGGAGCACTATCCGTCGAGATCGGCGGCTGTGTGCCTTGGCTCGATGAACATCAGGACCTGGCGCCTTCTTGTTTTTCAAAGTGAGAACCGCTTTTTCGAGCTCTTTCATTGTGAAAAGGGGGCAATCCTCGACGCTTTCCGCGTTATTAACATCAACCCATACAAGATGTCTGGGGAACAATGCCAGCACAATGCGGTCCATCTGCAGGGCCTCTGCAGAGTCCCGATTTTCCGGGTGACAAGGTTCTGTCAGCCCCGAGCTTTGCTTTTATTTATAGCGCTGCGGAGTCTCCTTTTTGCTGATCTATAATGTGCCTTTATGGCGCATGATTCCTCGATGGCGTGCAAACCTTGTGTTAAACGGCGGGGCTTATGACACTCCGTCCGTAGGTCGGCAATTTCGGGCGTCCACCTGTACATAGAAGGCTTATCGCGCCTGGGGTCTCTCCGAGGCATGGAAACCTTACACGTCATCGTTATTAGGTTCATCACTGAATTTACGACGGTGTCAGTTGTGACGCTACCTCGCCCTCCAGCGCGGTCCTGCCTGCTCCAAGAGCTTCGACGAACTTCTCGATGTTCACTCTCGCGATATTCCACAGGCAGGGAGCGCGTCGCGTTGGTGCTCGCCCCGGAATTCACGGACGAATCAGCGCTCGCTCGGGCAACGCGGTCTGCTAACACCGGTTCAATGCACACTACCTGACCAGGGTCCCGAAGGGGCTGGCTCCTGATACACGTCACAACTACCAGCTTGGTAGAGCTACGTTTACATCACCCCGTCGACGTCGACAGAGAGTTGCCGATGGCTCCGGAAACTCCCAGTGTGTCCCGACGTGTACCGGTAATTCGTGGTTAGCCGAAAAGCTTTCTAGAGGCTACTACCTAGGACGCAGGAGTCAGAACTACTTACTCGGGCACCTCACCCCGTATCGTAAGCGACCCGTTGAGGGTCACTGACGGCCCTTGAGGATGCGACCCCTGATGGTGCGACCTCTGAGGGTTGCCCCTTCATGAGTTAATTGTAGTTTTTTAAAAGGTTTTTATTTTCTCATACTTGGCTGCCATGGCCTCAGTTCTATCGGGGAAACTAAGTTGATCTCGGAAGAGTCCCTATTTGACGAGACAACGCTAGTTAAAACTGGTGGTCGCCTGGTACCCAGAGTTCACCGTTTACGGCCACATCTTAACCTTTGTGACCATTCTGCCCTCGGCATGGTAGCCACACCTTGGCTTGGGGTTTTCATTACCGCTTGGCTTCGGGTGTCACCTCCCGTTTCTTGAGGATGCTTACTGAGCTCCCTCACCACGACAAGATATGTAATCGTCGAAGGAGTCGTTTCTATGTTTTGCATGAAAAAAGATTAGGGAATTCGTAGTTTGCATGGAACATACAATCGCTGACTGGTATCTTCCTGGTCACAGCCTTTCTTTCAATTGCCCGTTTTCACTTTCAACTTATTGAATGCACTTTCAACTTCCATCTTTGTTCGGAGTTATTACAGATTAGAACATAACCGGCTCTATCCAACTGCCTCCTTGCTTCACTTGGTTATGCAACTAGTGAAGAGGTACTAGGGATCAGTTGCAGCCTACTATCTACGACCAGTTACCGATGCTTTCTTCCGCGATAGAATTTTCATCTTGGGTCCACTATTAGTTCCTCGTAACCCTTGCAGCAAAAGTGGTGCAGCCACTCTGCCACGTAACTCTCCAAACAAATTATTTACAATTAAATGAACCACATGAAAGGGGCAGCAAGTGCAATATGAACCATTGCATCCATTTAAATTCAATTTCGATATTTTTGCGCAAGTCAAGCTTTTCCAGCGTAGGCGAGCACTGACTCCTTTGCCTCTAAGTACTCGAGAGTTACCTTTAATATGACTGATTGGGATTTCTCGAGAGAATTGCATAATAATATTAATGAAAGCATGATAAAGTGCAGCGTATTCATGCGTGGTTGCAATCGAATAAGTCCCCCTTGCCAATGCCTCACACAAAGCTATTCCCTGTTTGCTAGTCTTTCACTGGATAGTGTCCAGTTTTCACGGAGTTGATTTCGTCCAATAGTTTACGAATCAAAGGCACAATTGTCCGAGCTGATCTGCGATAAGGTCGATTAATCAAAATAATACTTCATTCATTTCCGTATGCAATTAATAGGCGTGCGATGAGAGAGAGAAATTCACACTTAAATGCGCGAACTTACTCAAAAATAGATTTCGTTTTTTTTCCTCTTCGGGGCCGCTTTCAATGTTCATTTGTTAGAAATATTTCGCTCAAATGGTTTGGAAGTGCCTTGAATGGGAGATGACTTTAACAAATTGTGGATGGCGTTATGCAAATAGCGCACTCACTTCTTGTCTGCTGATTCGAAAACTTATAAATCATACTGAACACTTGCAATTTACATCTCGGTTTCATCTTTATGCTGCCCCCGCTTTGAAGGATGCTTTCTTGGGGAAATGTATCGTTTTGATTTTGGTAACATGGAAATGAAATTGGAAAATATTGGGTGGAATGGAGTCACATTATAGATGCAACTGCATCCGTTTTGCCGTCTAGGTAGATATCATATTGGCTGGGGTTGATAACTCTCCCAAAAGGGGCCGGTTCTGTCATCATGTCTCGCCAACTTGTTTTATAACGTCAGTGGGCACTACCCTCACAGCGACTACTAATGAATCAAGGGGGTTGGGAATTCGTACGCCCAAAAAAGAGCATGACAGGTTGATCTGGTAAAACAGCGGGCAAAACTTCTGAAGGTGTGTTCTCTAAGGCGTCCAAGCTTACTAACTCGCGAGTTTTAGGACAGCTCGCCTTCCTAGCCGATCAATGTAATTGGTTCTGTGTTCACTGTCCGCTTTTTTCCAAATGTGAGGGTTTAAGAACTAAGCTGGGGGCCTTCAATTTGTCCACGCTGGCTTAGCAACGTCATGTAATTTGTATTTCTGAAACCTGGCTCCGGACGATAATATATTGAACACGGAGCTCCTTGAGGGATATTTCGCTTTCCGCAGCAATAGGGATCGGGCTGTGTTACGTAAGTCCATTGGCGGTGGGATCAGTTCAGTTCTAGATACTTTACATTGGAAGAAAGTGTCAATTTTTGTTCCTTTAACCGCGAGAGGTGAAATTCGAACACCCTCGTCTCCGTTTTGGTCGGATTTATACCAAATCCTCATCTTGCACCCCACAGGTACACCTTGGTGCCCTTCAATAATAACGGAGGGAAACATTCTTTACAGTAATATCAGTAAGTCATCGGCTTACGCGACCATCTTCACCATGCTTCTGTACTGGGGCGAGGAGATGAGTCTTTGTTTGACTTTATTGCCAACATAAACTTTTATTGCTGTGTAACAGGAGCAATGCAACAACCTTTAATTTCCCCAGCTCGGAGAACTGTGACGATTGCAAGAAGGTCTTTGATATCACCCTACTAACCATCTATGAGATTTTTTTACTACGAAGATGGTCGTCAATTGTTGTATTTTTTCTGGTCGAGCGAGGAGGCTGTGGAATAAATTGTAAAATTTACTTGGGAGGTAGTCCACACGCTAATTGTTATAATCTCATACGATAACGTAAGGCTCCATCCATTCACAGTGTTTCTATTTTCTTTCGTTTGACAGACTCAGATGTTGTCATTTGGTTTCAAAGGTGCCTCCTTTCCACAGAGCACCACTGTTTTGCTACCACAGCTGCCAGTACAGCACAGGATTTGTACCACAGGCCGATAAGGAGCAATTTTGATAACTGGAAGAGCAAGGCATCATTGAACTAATCACTGGGCGAGTCCGTCAATTTTACCCCCAACGCAGATAATTCATGGCACCTGCTGACTATCAAGACAAGAAGACTGGCTCCAGAAGATAAAAGTTACGGAATTTTCTGAAACTGACTTACCAAATATCGAACATTGAAGTCGATGGGTAACGACCAAAAGGCCGACCTAAATAACGGTGACCTGATATGCTGGATGGTGATTTGGAAGTTTCGTGACTGCATCTAGATCTGGCTTTGATAGAGTAAGGTTGCGCAACCCGATTTCGGGAATGTGTTACTTTTATCGTCGCCAGTTGACAGCCCCATGGAGTAGATTTTTCAAAGGCTTGTTTGTCAAGGAAAAGAAGACTCGTAAAGTGGTTACACACAACGAGGACGTTACCTAACAAAAACAGCAAAGCAGCACCTGGTAATGTTACTAGACCCTCGTTCCTGAAGCCAGATGTTACCTTTGCACTGACAGCAGATGACTCTCCCTTATCCTGTGCCACGTCCTGACTGGAAACGAGTTAATACCTAAGCAGCATCATACGGGAGAGCTTTTGACCCGATACACAGCTTGTCTCATTCCAGCTTAAAAGACATCGCACCATGGGCATAGAAATGCCACTCTTGCTAACGCTTTAAGGTGTACCTTTAAAACTTTAATGCTCTAGGTGCCAGATTTGATTACCCACATATCGACCTAAAAAATTGCCATAGGTTCAAGGGTTACAATACGGCCTTCAATCATCGACAGGATTACTTTGACATCCCACTACCTGACTTTTAAATGGTATTTACTCCCAGCCACCAATTCGAGTTATGATTTGGAATCGTGATTTGTATCATAAGTAAGTGGTGTTGCCGGCGTTTGGTGCAATTCCACCTGTCAGATCCATTGAAATCGACGTAGGAATCAAACGGCTATCGAAAACGGTTTATGATTCGATTGCAGAATGTGGACAACCTGCTGGACACGAGGGTCCCCAGAATGCTCACTTTCTCTAAGTGGAGCAAGAATTCCAATGATTTAACCTGGACATTCTGGGCCTAAGCGAAGTAAGATGGTGGGACTCTGGAGAGGTAATGTGCTTTTGTACTCTGGAAATCGAGTGGTAACAGATGCAAAACCGATTGTTTCTGACGGCCATCGTAAGCCACACAGCTTCCTTGAGGCTTCCTAAAGTTGACATTGTCATCGTGATTGGCGATCTGAGAGCCAAGGTGGTTTCTGACAGCACCTTGCGCGAATATGTGATGGGGAAGCACGGTTTTGGTGACTGTAACGATAATGGAGGGATGTTTGTGGATTTCTTCAGCCTGGTCATTAGTGGCACATTGTTTCTGCACAGAGCCTGCCATAAGGTCATTGGGTTTCAACTGACTGAAACCGTACGAGCAATCAGATCGAACACTTTACGACATCGCCGTCGTAGGGAGTCACCATCCGATTGTTACTTACCTTCGCTTACGTGTTGCGTCTGCTACTTTTTTCAGGGTTGCATAGCTGTGATCTCCCAAGTTCAACATCGATCGCTTGTATGAAACAGCTGCCGCCTGGCAGTGTAAATAGCTCTACTGATTAGACGGCAGATATACTGAGTAACCCGTCTGAGAACACGAATGTGCTATAATCAAAAATGCTCTTTCCCGGGAGCCTTACAGGTCGTCGGCTATGTCCCAAAGGGGCATCTTAATATCTGGCTGACTGCTGAATTATGAAAGTGCATCGATAAACGGAAGGAGGTGGGTATGACGCGTTCGAGCTCTGATATCCAACGAAATCCCGAGAAGTTCTGCGTGATGTACGCCGTGACAAGAGTGAATTTGCGATTCTGCTGGTCAGGGAAACGGAAAATGCCGCAGAATGCGATGATTTCAGAAGTCTATACCGCATCACCAAAGTGAACCTATTTGTGATATTTGAAGGGGTTTCGGCATGCTCCCTGCATCTCATGGGAACGCATTAAAGAACATATCGAAAGTTTGATGGACAAAAAGCAGGTCAGTGTCCTCTCCTAGAATGCGCAAGGACATGCATGTTTAGGTCCGTACCAACACTCCAAAATCGAAAAACACAGAGTTAACCCCATCCAACCGTTCACAGTACCAGATTGCAGACTTCAACACGTGCACTTAGACATAGTCGGCCCGATGATATCATCTAATAGTTTCAGATATTGTCTGATCATGATGCGCCGGTACTCAAGATGGACCGAAACGGTACAACTCTCGGATCAAATGGTCGCATCCGTTGCAGCAGTTTTTTACTCGAGTTGGGTTTCCCGGTTCGGCGTTCCACACATAGTGTCAGGGGGCACAATTTGAGTTCAACCGCAACGAACGGAAAGTTGGAACACTGGCATCGACCTCTTAAGGCCCCCATTATGTGCCACGAGCAGAACCCAGCGTGGGTAGATGTGCTCCTAACGGTTTTGCTTGGATTGAGGAATAGTTACAAGGATGACGTTGGGGAATCTAGTGCGGAGATGCTCTACAGGACAACGATTACGCTTCCAGGGGAGTTCGTAGCGTCCGAGGCCAAACGCATTTATGGAGCAACTTTGAGAAACAATGCGACCACTTCGGCCCATGCAAGTAGCACATCATTGTCAACGTAAAGTTTTTCGAAGAGAGAGTTTGGAAACCTGCAATCACGTTTTTCTTAGAGTGGACTCGGTGTGAAGTAGTAAAACCATACTGCAGGCCTCAAAAGATCTTGAGCAGAATATCCCAAGTCGAATAAAACATTGACTTCAATGGAAAGGAAATCAAAATTTCTACGGAACGTCTGAAGTCTGCACTTCTTAAGGTTATAGCATTCGTAGTAAGCAACATATCGACATCAGCGAGTAAGTCGACAACCGCGCCAACTCAGCGGATTCCAAGTGATGGGGCGATTCGATGAGCTGCAATCAACACGTCCCCAAAAAATACCGCCCGAACTTATCCACCAGCCGCGGAAGCGGGTAATAGTCAGCGCAGACTTCCTCAATCAGGGGGGGGGGGGGCACACTGTACCAATTCAGCTGAACAAACCCAGCTGGCTGCCACGAGATGCAACAGTGTCGATAAAGAGAGGTATCGAGAAGTCAGTCGCAACAACCCGTAACCTTCTAGCTTAGTTCCATCCGAGGAGTGTTTGTATTTAGAAATTTTGTGTTTCTTTTATAGAGAGGGCCGTACACGCCCTATAACTTCACATCCTTTGGAAAAGGCAACATAAGGGCTTGAGACGGGAAGCGAAATTACAGAGAAGAAAACAAAAGATTTAAGCGAGCAACTTGTTGTTTATTTAATTGAAATATATCCAGTTTCCTGAAGAAAATCAAAAGACTTAAGCGAGTAACTTATCGAAAATTTTGTTGTTAAGTTTGTTAGCAACTTTTTTTAGGTTTTCTTTAGTTTTTAATTGTTGGAGAAAAAATGGTTAGTTTTATGTAGAGTTACTTAACTAGGTCTGTTCGAGAAGGATGTTGTGGTAGGGAACGAAATAGCCTTTTGTTGTTCAGTTTCAGTAACTTGGCTCAGGGTTTATTTGAGGTGTGTAAATTGGGATTACTTTTGCGATGGTGGAGTTGGTAGCTATTAGGCTGAAAATGATAAAAATTGACAGGGAGGGATCAAGCACGGGTTCTAGCTCTGTACAACAAAAAAGAAGGAGCTAAATTTCCCTTTATGTGCTAAAAATCTCTTCCTTATCTTAAAAATCCTTCCGGTGTGAAAGTATCGATTCTCCTCTCATATTTCACTTATCCCAGGAATCGACCTTAACTTTGATCATATAAAATTATACTCACGACACCAAATATTTCGAGCCAAATAGTCATTGAATACCAGAGTCGTGTTATATGGCAGACATTACACGATTCGATGTTAATTTTCATTTGAACAACGACGCTGGGTTGATAGAGGTGAATCTTTCCTTCGTGGCCATAATAGATACGAAACGGCATTTGAAAGGTCCACCAGGTCCATGATGGTGTCTATGCATATATAGAGTGGAAAATCCAAGTGAGAATTCAATTCAATCATAAATGTTGACAAGACGAATGCGATCATCAGCATTAAATTGAGTTTTCCATTGCGATGATTGTGATTAATGTGCATTTTGGGATTTTCAATATATGACAAATGACTTCAGTCAAGTCGGGGAGTTTGGGCTTGTGGTGATGTTCGGTGGTTGGCGGTTAAGTCCAGATAGCAGTGTTTTACATTTTGGGGGCTTAGGGGGGATGATTTGAATAGATGAAGGAGTTATCGGTATTAGAAAATTTTTATTCGTCTTTTCTGCGTTTCAGTTCATGTGTCAACATGGATATTATCAAGTTTTATTTGGTAGACTGAGAGGTCACCTTCGTATAGAATCATCTAGTGTGATTGAGCATGTCAGCTTAACTTTTCTGGATTAGGAATCCTTCCCTTTCACTTTAAGTCAAGTACTTGCAAATAGATTTAAGTTCTCTCAAAGACTTCCGCCATATCGCAGTTAGTAAAACTAAAACGTTTGAAAATTATCTTTACATAAACGTAGTAAACTCTAAACTTGTCATTCTCAATGGAAAGGATACATACAATTGCCTGCATGGAAGGCTAAGTGTCATGGACGGTTAAATGCATTATCTTCAATCTTTAAAAATCCTCCTCTGTCTCGTGGCTGTGCCTTTATGCGCTCATGAGAAATTAACGTATTCCATTGGTCTGTCACTTGATTCAACAAAGGCTGTTTATTTTAAAACTAATGTACAAATATTTGCTCTAGTATAGATACAATGGCGTCGATATCATAAGTTATCTGAGCGTACAATATTGACACTGCAGTTGAATTTATGCATTATCCGTCATCAGTTTTAAATCCCTCTTGTAACAACGATGGGTTGCATGCTCTGCTTCAATAAGTTCAAAGTAAATATCAATGGAGCCATCTTTTCATTGGTGTTTACAGTCGAAGTCACTGTTTTGTGCATTTGGGTCTTGCGGAAGAAATTTTTTGTTAGTTTATGGTATACTCAACAACCTTTGCTGCAAGAGATTTGAGTCTATTAATCTAATAAGTTACTGAGTGTCCTTCGCCTTGCAACTTCGAGTGCTGACACTCCTCCTAGTCTGTATTGTTACAACCCTTGCGATTTCTTACTGAAGAGATGGAAAGTTCTAAAGAGGGAAATGGGAAAGAAGGTCTTAAATGAAGGTCCCAACATAGAGCCTAGCCAACTTTTTAGCCTTGATTTCAGCCCTTGTAAAACTGCATCTAAACCGAACTGAGGCTCGAAAATTTTCGGCCCCATATACAAAACTCCCTGGCTCTTCCTTCATTATCGTTACTTCCTCTACTGATGCCATTTTTCCAACACATACTGTTCCGGTGGTTCACATATGAGTTTCTAGTTGCTAGACTAGAGAAATGAAAATGCATTGAAATTTAATTTCAATATGCACTCACGCTTCGTATGGTGCACAACCGATTCAGGGTCAATGTTAAATTTCAATAGCGCGTTAATATTGGACCATGTTTCATTCCCTTCCGTAATGCCGCTTTAGTGCAAATGGATTATACTTTTGAAGGGCAAGTAAAAAATGCACCAACCGAGTGTGCTTTTGACGGTATTCAAGGTGTGGTGATGATCGATTTCTTGGGAGATCGAACTGAATAATGAGAAAGGAAAAAATGACTTTATGGTGTTTATGGCGTGCATTTAAAAATAATGATCACGATTTGATTGAGTGATATAGACGTGGTGAGATGTAGATTAGTAGATATTGGTGAGTACTAATTCAAACGCATAAGTAACAACGAAAATGATGTTATCCATTAAAGCAGGAGGAAGTTGTTAAACACTGCATTCATCAGACGAAGAGAGTAATTTCAATGCTGAGCTACTTCACAGTGGAAATGTTTCCTTTTGGCGGTCACTTGAGGATTTCCAATTTTCTTCCTTTATGGCGCTACAGTGTAATGTCTGTCCTTGGCTTCCTGAAGTCTTCATTTACACTCTTTTTGACCGAGCAACCCCTTCTTCGACTCAGCGTGTAACTTGGGTTAGCCACGGAGTCCTCCGATCTGTTTTAGGTGGCCATTTACCTTCTACCTTGATTTTGAACTGGTCTGGTAATTTTTATGACGTCCGTATGTTCAACATGACCTCTCCACTGAAGCTTTGTAATATGAATAGCAGCTTCTGGTTCGTGGTATGATGACACCACTCCTTGTTGCCTCTCATTCGCCATGCGCCACCTATCCCCATTGGATTTAAGATCCTCCTGAGGTCTCGACATCTTGTTGCGGTAACATAATATCGGTCGAATTAGCGGATGAGTTGTGGCGTGCATCGGGAGGCAGGCCCTCTTAGACCCTGGTTGGGTAGTGTGCATTGAATCGGTATTAGTAGACCGCGTGGTTCTGACCGATCACCGTTTTGTCCGTTAGTTCCGGGATCAGCTATGCGTAGGCTAGGTCTTAGGAAACTAGGGTAGGGGTTTTGTCCCCGAGGGTACACCTGAGCCTGACTATTGCGGTCCGGTCCTTTGTACAAGATGCGCTGATAGATTTCCTATTCAGAAAAAGTGTATAAAACCGAGGAGATAGTAGGGACGAAGAAAAAGTTGCCTGCGTTGGAGGGAAAATACTTCGCGCACTTCAACTTTCAGTACCCTGAAGAGGCATAGAGGAAATCGCTGAAACTGGGCAGATCACTTTGAATATAAGTCAAGTTTGAGCACAGTCCTTGCGAAGTTCGAAGACGAGGGACTTAGAAAGAAACCCGCGCTAGTTGTGAAATGGTTTCGATTTGTAACCTTCTTCTTAAAAACGTCTGCAAACGCGTGAAAAGCAGACTGAGGGAGCCGGAGGAATTCCTGGATAGCATTTGTTACTACAGGTGGACATGAAGGGCGATTGGAAATGCGCGAAATGAAGAACGACCGAACTTCCCGCGGAGAGCACCATAAACGCGTCAACGGGTTCGTAGATAGTTCGTTGTAGAGTGAACTGAAAAAGAGGAAAGTATGAATAATGGAGTGCCAAAAGGAGAGGAAGAGCGACGAAGAAGAATTATGAATGAAGGTGAAGGGCAAGATATTTTGCGCAAGTTCTTAGCTAAATTCGCTATAAGATCAAGTCCCAAAACAGTGAAGTAGAAGTGTCTTCCATATGAAAAACGAAGGGAGTGGAGTCTTCGCCGAATTAGGTGTAAAGACAACAAAGGTACGTTCTGTGAGGCGGTGAGGGAGCTATTGGGAGAAAAGGCTCGAGTCTCTAGCCTAAAATTATCATGTTTTCTGGACATCCGAGGTCAAAGTAGAAGAGTCCATCAACCGTGAATTTTGCCGACAATGAAAACTCTCTTTGTCGGAAGTTGCGGAGGAATACCTGAGGAAACTACATAACAGCGGAAAATCAGAATTGTTTGGGTTGTTTGTAGAATGCGAATGCGTATAGCCCTCGCTAAGTGTGCTTATATTGAAGGCATATGTCTGTCGCGGATTCTACAGGGGGCAGCATGCCACTGATGCGGACAGGTAAGTCATAAAACCAATATGTGTAACGAGGAACAGAGTTACATTCTCTATAGGGATGGTTTAGCGTGACTAGCCGTCAAGTCGTCTTAAGACGCGAATTGATATTGTGACTACAATCAGAGTTGCGTTGTGTCGAGTCCTGTAGTGTCAGTTTGTTCTGAGTCCAGGCTCACCATTCATGCTGGTTAAAGCAAGATTTGAACAAACCAAGGAGTACAATACCCGAGTTTTACATGAAGGTCCTGGGGGTTTAACGTGAGTACCTGCCGTGTAGGCATAATTCCACAGTCCTCTTCGGACACGGATTTATTTAGAGACCACAATCAGAGCCGCGCTATGACTGGCGCAGCGGTACTGATTTATACTTAGGGCAGGCTCAGCGCTCATACCAGCAAATGCAAGGCCTATCTAACACCTCTGCTGCAATTAATGGTACGCACCCGAGTTGTACAGCGCAAATCCACGCGTGAGCTCACAAGGAGCTCTGCCTGCGATATTGACATAACCACAATCACAACCACCATGAAGATTCCACAATAGTGCCAACCGCAAATAACCGGCCCTAGAACACATCCTCCAGGAATTTTCCTGGAGCATATGCTCTCAGAGGGCCATCCCGGTTCCCGTGGTACCAGATAACCTCCGATGAGGTTTCATTGCTAGAGCCACGTGTCTGATCGCTCTCCTCGAGTACGCGGGACCCGAGTTGTACAGCGCAACTCCATGCTTGAGCCCAGAAGGTCTCAGAGATCTGCGATATGGACATAAACATAACCCTCATCAAACTTAAATTTGGGGGCAAACCGCACTTACTGGGATTGATAATTCTCCTGGGACATATGAACCCAAGGGGCTGTCCTGGTTCCAATGAAACCAGATAACCGTACCGCATCCCACAGATCATTATTCACCAGGATGCAAACACTCATGAGTGGCTAGTGTAGTTAACTGCGGAAGGTACTGGGGGTTTAATGTGCGGACTTAGGACTCCCAGCATCCTCAACAAAAAAAATATTATTTATTTACATCGGCCTGGTTTAGGTCTAGACTGAAGACGGATTTCACTTAAATATAATTCGTACCCACTAAGTGTTTGCGACTATATTTAAATGGACCATTTTCCATCTATCGTTACTTTCGGTCACGCTGCTCCCAGGAGAGAGGTGAGGCAGCGTCTGATGAGTTGCCTCTGCCCTGGACGAAACCGTCAGTCAACTTTTTGCTTTTTTTTGTAAACTTGGGTTTAACTCAAAAAAAAGAGGAGTCCATTGAACTACAAAAGAGGGAGTAAGTTTCTCCCCAAGTGGTTCGGTCCGTCACTAAATGGGTGCGGACTTAGGACTCCCAGCATCCTCAACAAAGAAAATATTATTCATGTTATGTGATTGCAGAGGCGGACCAGCGCACACAGCAGTTTTGTTTAGTCGTAATGTTGGAGGTATCTCAGAATCCCTGCAGTTCCCTTTGTCGTAGTGGATCCATCGATGAATTCGCATGGCCTACAGGATCGGTAACTCTTCGAAACGTTTTCGATCTGCTAGAATCTCGTTTGAGGGAGCTTCATCCCATTTTCTGCATCAGGAGTGCTGCCGCAATTGTCATCGGTGCCAGCTGTTTTAGAGGGTTCAATATTCCGGCAATATTTGCTAGAAGGCATCTTTTTGTCACCTTTTTTGATGTATCACTTTTTTCATTTTTTAGCGAAAGTCATCCTTCAGAGGATTCTACATCTGACCAAGGTCGGTGCATTTATAAATCGTGCCATTGAGCAAAGTGATCCTTTTTGGTTTACCGAAAACGAAAACTGTTCTTTGATGAAGTTCCTTTTTTATAAACCCTCATTAGTTATCTACACTGACAGATATTTTTCAGTTCATTCCCAATCCACCTCATTCGATGTGACTTCAGAATTTCCAAAACTGACAGAAATCCCTGAGAAGCCCAGCAAGGCTATTTGCAGATCAAAGATAGCATCCCCATGCACTTTCCATCTTCATGCCTCCGGTGCTCACTTTATAGATAGACACATTAATGCAGACACCCAATTTGAGGTGGTTGCTTATACAACATCGAATCTAATTAGAAATCGATAAGACCTTATTAAAAATTCATTAGTCTAGGACGGTAGCAACGAGCCTTGGTTATATCGCGCGGCCGTAACCGTCTTTCAAGGAGTTTCTATCATCCCGAAGAGGGTAACGTCGCGCGGCCTATTTCAAATTTCGATCAAGATTTCGCTGAGAATGTGGCATTAATTACTGAACCTAGTATTCCGTACAGTATGCAGAAATTATCGAGATTACATATCGATGAAATGCAAGTTAGTATTCATGTCCTCTCGTCGTCTTTGGTAGTCATATAACGTTTTGCCTTGCAGATGGCTGAAAGTGCTAAAGATTATCATGAAAATGGTGGCTGGATGTACTTAATTAGTTTGATTTGCATTTAGCTTAACTAGTTGCGATGAAGGTAGAGGTGCTGCTGATAAGGTTGTCTAGTTGAGAGGGTATCGTGGAACATCTTCGTTGAAATGTATCTGAGAGCTGTGAGGGTATGTTTCGAAAAGATTCTTGGCTTTCGTGTGGAAGAGGGTTTTGTTCGCTTTTCAGGCTTAGGCAGCTGCAATTTCTAATAGATACATTCTATCGATGAGCTTGACTTCTGCTTTCAGAATGACTTTCTTTTCTGGGCTCGTTGTTTGGTGCTACTTTCACAGCTGCTCCACTAATTTGGGTCAAAAACTGTGTTGATTGAACCCCTAAGCTCCACATTTACCTTAATCAAGGTAATCGCAAACCCACTTGCTTTGCATACACTTATGAATGAAAATGTTCAACGGAAAACACAATCTGCTATTTTCTCTTCTTTATCACTTGAATCTCTCACAACTTAAATACAAACGCTACCGATACCTGCAAATTAACCCAAAAGATTTTCTCTGGTTCGCTAAGTAGCATGCCAGCCAGAGTCAGCTAGTTATGTGCACTAGAACTTTGCATGTCGATCGAATCACACACGAAAAAAAAACTAAATGCACATAAATGCAGGCACTGAATTATCCATAGGAAAACCAGAAAATGCTTTGGATTCTATTGGGAAAAACGGCAACAATAAAATTTCACTACTCCCAACTTGATTTAAATTTCTCGACCTAGAAACCGACATATGCAACTCTTGTTTATACTCGGACACATAAAGAAAATGTGATATTTACATAAATAAGCAACATCTCATGCTGATTGCAAAGCGAATCCATTCGCCTGTTGAGAAGTCAAGAATGTTGCAAGCAAAATGGATGTATGGACGCGCATATGGAAGATATGTGCAGAGGTACGTTCGCAACATGTCGTCTTCCCCACAGTCCACATATCCGTTGATGCTTGCATTATGTCCCTAACTTCTGTTATTAAAATCTAGTCTACTTCCTGAACAGGCGACGGCTGAGCTTGGAGACGTAAAAGAATCGTAATTAGCCTACGGTTAAAGATTAGATACTCTAGATGGTCGCCAGGGGCGGTGTTAAGATGGAGGGGCCAAAAATTGGATAAGTTTCTACCTAGTAGATTGTATTTATTGTTGAAGGATTGTTTAAATTATGGAAATAGGGTACAATTCAAGTATCTAGAAGGTGGGTGACATATAAGTTATTGACGCATCTGTAAGGATACTATGCCTTTCACTACTGGATGTACCACACGAAGGTTAGTTCTGTCTCTGTGGATTTCCATGAGTATGTGTCCGGTGCACTTAATCCGATGGTCTTTTCAAGATACGCATTAATTTTGTGACCACAATCAGAGCCCCGTTGAAGCGTGGCTTAGAACTCGTACTGGTGGATGCAAGACCTAGCAAAATCTCTACCGAATTATGGAGTACGGCCCCCGTGTTAAAATGCAACACCATGTTTGGGGTCCGAAGGTCTCTGTTCGCTTGAACGTAACCACAACCCCCATGAAGCTCCCATTACGGGACCAATCGCTACAACCTACCTGGAAATACAAGAACCAGTAATTCGTCTGAAACATGCAAATTCAGAGGGCGATTCCGGTTTTCATGGTACCAGTATACCTCTGGCAAGGTTTCGTGATTGAAGCCACTTCAGATGAGTCTCTGTATAGCCTCAGGTCTGATCGCCTTAATTAAGCCCTGGAACATTTATCTACCTCATCAAGGTCATCAAATCACCTCTCATCTAATGAAAGCTAAAATAAACGAAGTTCTTAGATTGACCCAGGGAATGGTTGCCTATGAACAGGGTTTGAATGCCGTGGGTGTGTCACGAATATTTGATCATCCTCTGGGAAACAATCGCATTTTAAATTATGTTTAAAAGGAGCCACGCAAATTACCATTTGTTCATTTTTAAGGCTTTGTTAACCTTATTAAAATCGGTTCAATGTCTGCCTGTCTGTTTTTTGTTTGCGTTGGAAGGTGGAAAGGTTCAAAACATACCGCTGGCTCCTGCCATACGGTTATGTGAGCATTTTTCTCACTAAAGCCACCTCTTTTTACGCGATACGCAGCTCCAATCTTTCTCTTATTTGCTGTATTTTTCAGTGCATCTGCCCATACTGGGGCTGCATACAGCAGGATCGAACTGACCACCGTTGAAATAAGGAGTCGACGGCTCGGCCTTGGACCACCTAAAATTGGTAGCATTCTCGCAACCAGCGCCCCAGAGCGATATGCCTTGCTTGCTGCACCCTCCATATGTAACCTCAAGTTTAACCTCTGGTCAATCATTCCGCCTAAGTACTTAAGCAGGCTTGGAATGAATTGCTTGTGTTCCAACTTTGATTTTCATGGAAGTGCACTTCCTCCGCTTGGTAATAAGTACTACTTCCGTCTTATGTTCTGCTAGCTGTAGACCAGCATTCTCTAACCAGGATTTAATATCGTAGACTGCTTCATTTGCATAAAGCTCGACTTCTTCGAGAAGGCGTGCAACAACCGTCACACCAATATCGTCCGCGAAACCAATGGAGGCCACACCAGTAGGAAGGTCTAGCGTCAGTACTCCGTTATGCATAATAATCCATAAGAATGGCCCTAGGACGGACCTTTGTGGAACTCTGCATGTCGTTTGGTATAATTTCATTCCTTCATCTGATTCGCAGCACAGAACCCTATTGAGTAGCAAGTCGGCAACGCTAGCCACCAGGTACTTGGCACACGCCTAAATTGATTAGGGACTCAAGTATCTTGCTCCATCTAGCGGAATTGAAGGCGTTCTTCACACTGAGTGTGGTCAACATTTGTCCTCGCCAAATGCGGTCTTAGCTACTAGGACAACTGCATCCGTTGTAGACCTCCCGTTTCGAAAACCGACCTGATTTTCGGAGAGACCGCTGGCCTTTTCGTCAATTGGAAGTAAACTGTTATAGATTGGTCGTTCGAATAGTTTGTCAGTATTATTTGGAAGGCATATCGGCCTATAGGACGAAGCTTAATTCAGCGATTTGTTTGGCTTGGGGACTAGTATTATTTTCTGCTTTTTGCATTCTTTAGGAAATGCTCCTTCTTTAAGGCACGTAGTGAAAGCCTTGGAAAACATATTTTCACTGTTGTTGTAAAGTTATCAATTATTGAGGATGCTATCCAAGCCAGGTTCTTTATTTCCAAACATTTTTCCGCAACTTCAATGACCTTTTTTTCACTTACCATGGGAACTTCGGCGGTGTCTACTTCGACAGTGGGGAGGTTAGCGGTACTCACATTCTGTGCGAAAAGATGCATTGCTATTCCATTAAGTAGAGTAGGAAAAGAAATTGGTGGGGAGCGTTTGCCGTTGGCTTTCGATATTATTGTCTTATAGGTGCCACACCAGGGGTCCGTGTCAGTTTCCTTGCACAGTCGCTTAAAATGTTCGCTTTTACCTTTTATTATGGCCTTCATGTAGCTGCTCGTATCCAGATCGGTTTCTATTTCGCTGACTGCATCTTCTGGTCTTGAGACATATGTTGCAGCATTCTTCGATTGCAGAGTTTCACCAAAAGTTCGGAATTCGTTTCTGGGATACAATACAACACACCTTGGCATGGAGGCGTCACATGCTCGCCGCAACTTTTCGCCGATCTGTAAAGCTTTATCTTCTGTGCTTCCTTCAAGCACTGTATTTCGCTGCAGAACTTCTTTGAAAATCTCCTCGTCAAACTTATTATCTGCTCACCTTTCAGCTCTCGTGCGGGATCACTTCATTCGTGTACCATGCATGATTTCAAAAATGATGGCCTGATGTATATTCTTTGTACATTCTTCACTGACATACCGCTGGAGATTCTTAGCTAAAATATCGCGAACAAAAGTGACATCTATCACGGACCTCATTTCTCTCTTTCGGAAAGTGTTCACGCATCCAGTGTTAGCAACTACAAGATTCAGACGAGAAAGAACTTCGAGTAATATACCTCCTCTTGCGTTCGTTTCTCGGCTGCCCCATTCTTCAGCCCAAGCATTGAAGTCGCCAGCTACTATCTTAGGACTATGGTCGTTTGCATCCATTGTTAGCTTCTCCATCAAAGAATGGAACTCCTCTCTCGTAAGGCTTGGAGCCGAATAGCAGTTGTAACAGATATTCCGCCTATTTTTGCTCTAGTGAAGCCACTCTTGACAATCATCGCGGTTCCTTCTATGGCTCGATTTCCTCATGTCCATATCGCTGCTTTTCCGCTCTTATCCGCGACCCAAACTCCACTGGCTAGATTTGTGTACTGCTCGCAGATAATAGCAACGTCAATTTTATGTTCCAATACCGTCTGGGAGAGCAGGTCCTTACCCACCTGACAATGGTTCAGGTTTAGTTGTAAGAACCTCATTTGGGCATCGTGTCGATCGCTTTCCTATACACCGGACATGTGTTGCTGCCTGTGATATGGGCGCTGCCAATGTCGTCTATTTTCCTGCAGAGCAGATAATTGGCTTTTTCTTCGCAGACTTTTGCAATGTGGCCTATTTTTCCCATGTAGGACACGGACCTGTAGTGTACGCTAGTACATATTGCAGGAAGTATCAATATTTATATGTGGGTACGTACCGGCATCCCCTGCCAGCGTTCGAAATTAGGCCGTTAAAACAAAAATTCAATCCACACTATTCCGGCTCCGGACCGGAGATTTAAACACGTTCACGTGGATATAATGAGGCCCTTAATCGAATCATAGGGATACAAGCATTATCAGATGATAATAGGCAGGTTCTCTAGGTGGCCCGAAGCTGTTATTTTGCCGGACCAATCGGTTCAATCGGTCGCAAAAGCGTTTTATAATCACTGGATTTCGCATGGGCTCACCTGAGTTGCTTATTACGGACCAGAGCACCCAATTTGAGTCAGCTTTTCTCAGGGTACTGTCGTCTTTGCTGAGCTGTGAAGGGAGGAGGACGTCCTCCTATCACTCATCCTCGATCGGCCTCGTGGAACGGTGACACGGTCGTTAAACCTTTGCTTGGGCATCGATGCATCAGCAGCCGAGATGGTGTACGGGTCGGAGGCAAGTGATGTGGCGGTTAAACACAAAAGCCAGCAGAGGATTTTTAGTCAGTAGTGAGAAGAGGAGTCGAATACGGAGTAGCAGTTGAGATTTAGACTTTAAAGAGCATGGAGCTTAAATGAAGTTTGTGTTTGTCAGTCAACTTGGTAGAGGTGAAATAAAGTTTTGTTTCGTGGTTAATTTTGAGTGGGATATTCTCGTATGAAAGAAATTTGGTTAGTACCCCTTTATCGTACGACAAGCCTTGCACATCCATGAGCTTCAAGCCCTCGTCAACATCTGTCTGCGTTGTATCATTGGAGTACGCTGACCTGACGTTATCTCAAACGAAGAACTTCGTTGGCGCACAGGAATGGCTTTCGTACGCACTATGATCGGAAGGCGGAAGTGGCAGTGGACTGATGATACACCAAGGAGGGGCGACAGTGGCATTACGCACTACGCTATGCAGTGGAATCCACTATCCTAAAATGGCCGACTAGTGAGTTGCCTAAGGGCTCTTGGCGCATAATAGTAGAGGGTGAGCGCGGGCGTCTCGGAAGGTCAACGGTGGAGCGTAGGTGTGATTGACACGCTATACTCTACCAAGGTAACTTTGCTCGACAAATATTATTTGTTTCCTGTAACGACCTTGAGGATAAAGCTCAAATGATGGGGTTGAGAGTGGCTTTTCTGTCCTCCTTCAATCAATTTCAGCGCTAACTCCTCTCGGTATTTCAACTGAATTATTATATTCCGCTGAAACGTACTCACTTGTATCTAACACGCACAACTAAACCTCAATATACAATTGACAAGTTCAATTACCTGATCAACAATCCCATAAAAGAAATAGAAACCCACAAAAGTCTGGACGACCTGCAACGAGGTAACATTATGATGTCTAACTGTTCCAATGTTCCGATCCCATCAAGCCAGTAATTTATATGCATAAATTCATCGTGGACTTAAGTCTAAACGTATTTCAATGTACGTATCCGAGTGAGCGGATACTGGAGCTACAAATGCACCACACCGAAGTGAAATAAATTCAACCTGCACTCGAGCAGAAGAAGATTCTTTTGCAGCACACATTGGCGCATCCATCCCGAAAAACAAGAGCAAGGTGGAAGCGCGTCGCTCCGGGTTGGCACTTTGTGAACACGCGAAGGCATTCAAAGAATGGCCACGATCACGAGCCAAGCCAGCCAACAAGCATATGTAGAAGACATGCTCTGGGAAAAATGACTTTCAGATGATCACAGTGGACTTGGGATAGTGTACCGGGGATGCCAGTCGTTGGCTAAGGAGTCATGTTCCGTCGGTCTTTTGATTCTCTTCATTTGCGCTGAGTGCTGGAAGGCTTTCCTTAGAAAGGAGTTTCAGCACATGTTAAGTCTGGGTCCTAGATTAGCCCTAATTGTCACCTCCCCCCATTTTTCAACCCTTCATAAGAAGCGTGTCCTTCGAGAATACCTCCTTTTTCCTGGTCTGCTTCTCAGTTGGCTGGTGGTTTAGCAAACAGAGAATCATCCATTGCGAAACCTAATCTAAACGACAACCCAACTCTCCGAGAAAAAAGTGAAAAACGACCCCAACGTTATGTTTATGGAGCAACATTAGATTCTATCCGCCTGAAGCAGGCTTTTTCCTTCAGGCACACATTATATGAATGTGTGTTGCATGTATCGATCTTCAAGATCAAGTGCAATATGCACTTATGTATGCTGCGCGTGCTTTTACTCGTTACTCGCAGCAGCGTGCAGTGCCGGTGCAGCCCGGGTGCATACATAGATATCTTGTAGTCTCAGCCTCATAACAGCATGTCTTGGCGCATTATGTTGGTTTTACCTCAAATATTTAGATCACTTTTCAGATCACATCTTGAAACAGGACTTGGGGCCAACTATTAGTAACGTTGGCCTATTTACAATCTTTAGTGTGAATCTTTTTTGAAGAAATTGTGGTGGTGATGAGTGGAAGATTGCAGGATGGGTGAAGGGTCAGTGATCTGCTGTTAGGGGATCAGTGAAGAACGTTCAAGTAAGTCGACCAGTATTCCTTTCCACGTTGCTCTCTCATGGGTCCTCAAATTAACAATCTTCAAGCATCCACTTGGCATCTAATTAAATCAATAATTGGCTTATAAATTATTTATTCGACAACTGACCGAGCTTGACACTTCAGCCTTCCTTTTCGCTGAGTAAGTGCAGGCACCTTAGGGCGTTTGTCTGCGCAAACATTCAATATTTGTATAAATAGCGGAAGCAGTAGGTAGCGTATCTAATTTTTTCTCACGTTCTTCAAAGCGTGACCAAGACTCAGATGGATTCCCGCGACGAGCAACAGCCATTCAACCTTCTCCGTGATACGGCCAAGTGCTCGTAGAAAGTAAAAGTCTTATCTTGTGGTCTACTTATTTTGACATTAAGTGCATTCCCGAATGCGGTCACTACGCGTTTTTGTTTTCCGTCTTGAAAAGCTGCCACTTCCATCATAGGAAACACTTTCGTTAGACAGCTGTTCTTTTACGTAATACCTTAAGATGGAGGCTGACTGACTTGCTGAATGAAGCAGCACCAAGTACGCCAAGTCAAGGTACTGTTGATGCAGCCTCGGCTCTTGGCAGTTGCGAAATCTAACAAGTGCTTCAAAATAAGCACTAATTTACATATTTCTTTATTTGATTTAAGATGCAATTGCTGTCAATATACAGCACTACTTAAAAGGTGTGCTAGATTTTCGGACCGAGCGTGCGGTCCAAATCGCCTTACAATTGTGATCTGTGGATTTGTAGGTTTGATATGAGTAATGTTTGGGCTTTTTTAGGCTTTCATTGGCCTTCGGGGATGAGTTTTTCATTTTCTTTTCCATTGTCAAGTGAATAGGCCAAAAGTATTTAAAGATCACTGGAAGTATATTTGAATCTTATTGTGGTCTATGCGGGAATTTATATTCTATAAAAAAAGGTTTCAGAATGCACTGGGCTCGATTCCATATCCAGTCTTCCCACCCAGACAGGAGCTGCGAACCGGCGACTATATTTTAGCCTTCCCAAATTAGGCATCATCCTTGATAGAGATTAACTCGCCTTTCTAGCCTTATCTCGCGCATAGTTCAGTTACCATTGACGGTCAACATGGCATTGATCATTACCCTCAAGTATTTAAGGATCGATTTCGCAACGATCTTGCGATTACCAGTCCGGATTTTGACAGCATGGTTTTACTTGCGATTGGTAATAAGGACCGCCAGATCCAGTTTTTCAATTTGTAATCATGCTTTGATGCCATGAATGGTTTCACTTCAATAAAATTCAACGTCCTCAGCATACTTTGCAACTGCTACCAACTCCAGGTCGTCTGCATACCAACCAAAGTTGTCTCCGTTAGCAGGCGAATTCCAAGCACTCAATCATAGGTTATGTTCCACAGCAGGGGTTCCAATACGAAGCTTTAGGAAAGACTTGCTGCGGTAACATATTCATTCGGTTCGTCATTGGTCACTTTTGATTATCGAGCTACGCAACCAGGAACATTCAGTTTAGCCAGGAGGCCTCTAATCCAGCCCCAGTTGGCCGAGTTGAATGCATTCGCGCAGCACTTACTAGCTAGATCCACGACCATTACTACTGCATGGATCGTAGAGCGCGCTCTCCCAAACCCATACTGTCGCTCCAATAGAATTTACCTATGCTTGCTTAGGCCGGCGGATCGATCGAGAAAGAGGGAAGTTCGCGCGCCAAACTCATACCAGGCCGTCAACCGTGGCGGCAAAGTACATTACGTCGCCACAAGCGAATTCTCCACGGTAATGCAGTCGTTGTTCATACTTCCGATGTGCCACCGCGCGCCACATCACTCCACCCCTAACTGAAATTACGTGGGTTCAGCGGAGAAACCCGGGACGTGATCCCGCCAATGGTGTTATCGGGCGAGCCTGACATCTTGTGGGCGCCTCGACGAGGAGACCTACTTGGGCTCTCCCCGAAAGCCGATCTTGAAGAAGTGTTTCCGTCATTTCAAGACTTTAAAGGAACATTCGTATAGTGGGTGCAGAGGCCTCCGAGGAGTATCCACCGTAATGAGGATCTATGAACATGTCTCTGGGTCCCTGGAGGCGTCGACCTCTGGCATCGTGTGCCGGGAAGGTGGAGTCGGCCGCAGTTTCAAAACTGACGCAGCATGCTGGAGTCGCTCAACCCTGCTCTGATATCCAGGGTCGGCGGGGCGCGCAGATTCTCCCCGTACACTATTTCCGCGGGCCTGGCAGTGAACTCTTCTCGATGGGCTATGCAAAGGCCGAAAAGCAAGGACTGCGACCATGATGGATCGTCGCGAGTCATCAAGGCGGCCTTTAGTGTCGGGTGCCAACGTCCAGCCATGCCATTGGACTACAGATGGTATGCAGTGGTCCTGTGATGTTTCAAACCAAGGAGCTTCCCTAACTCCAAAGAAACTGCATTCCCTGATCCGCGATGATTACGGCTGGTACATCAAAGCGTGGGATCCATTTTCGACAGAGGGGCTAGGCACATGATTATGCCGTAATGTTAGTTAGGAGCATTACTTAAGGCCACCGCGTAAACCTGACACACGTAAACCACAGACAAGTAATCTTGTCTGGTTGAATTCCGCCAGGCGTAATTATGCGGCCGAGAAATTTCACCTGCTTCTGTAGGAATTTGCATTTTCCAACGTTTAAAACGAGCCCGGCCTTAAGGAAAAATGCACTCGAGATGGTCGAAATACTTAGATTGGGAAGAAGAGGCGACCAAAACATCATCCATGTAATTGAAACAGAAGTTTAGGTTTGGAAGGGGAGACTGGATGAATCCATGAAATGTCTGCGCGGCGTTGCACAAGCCGAATGCCATCCTAGTGAACTGGAAGAGTGCAGATGGCCGTTTTCGGTATGTCTTCGGGCGCAACAGGTATTTGGTGATACATTGGCTAAATCCAAGGTCGTGGAAATACGGTAGTTTGTCAGGGAATACGCGAAATCATGGATGAGTGGAATAGGGTATTGATCGGGAATTCTCTGAGCATTCAGACGGTTGTAATCTCTGCAAGGCCTCCATTCGCCGGCTGAGGGACCCAATGGAGTGGAGATGACCAACAGCTATTAGAAAGTCTGCAAATACCCAGTTTCATGAGATCGTCAAACGGGGGGTGATAGAGGACGCACCTTTGAGAAGATCGGCGAGTCGGTCGTGTTGATGTAGTGTTACACATCGTGCTTAACGGGCTGCGAGCAACTATTTTCAGTAGTGGTTTTGCGATATTTTCAGAGAAGTATGCGAATGTGATGGTCGGCAGCGTCCTCGAAAATAGTGGGTAGCTGTCTTTTGCGGAGGTGCGAATTTTTCCTGATGAATTTAAAGAGGTTGCGCGGTGTTCTAAGTCTTTGTTCTGCAGGTTCACCAACAGCGCATAGTGGCATAGTGAGTCAAAGCTTAAAATGGGGTTTGTCCTCCCCTTAAGGCACAGTTGCTTGTAACAATTCCGCTTACTCTCCCATGTAGCCTTCTTAAGGCTATTTCGAATATCGCGATATTCTCTCTTCATTTGCCGATGTTTTGGCTTCTCCGTTGTCCTTTGACAAAACTTACACGCTCGCAGACACGATGATATCAGTAGCGAGATTTCTTTCTTCTTGTTCTTCTCAACCCTAAAATTGAAAACTTTGATGCAAATCGTATTGTTATTAAGAAGATCATAGTAACATAGCAATAATTTAAATTTGATTTCCAAATGCAATACATCGTTTGGACTAGAGTGTCTACAGCACTATAGCCAATATAGTTCTATTCAGATGCGAAGACCTGTTATTCTGGGATTTGTCAAACCTGAGGAGGCCGATTGTCAGGTTTGTGTGTGTGAGTATATGTGTTTGAAGTGGGGGATAGGCAAAGCCTCTGAGCGCTCAGCCCTTAGTGGTCCATTGTACTCGATTCCGCGTCTATCAGAATATCCCGGATTCGTTTATGTATCACAGGATTTCTGTTAGTGAATGTGATGCTACCCATCGCAGTGGTAACAAATCAGCACCAAAAATTTCATGTCTGATGCATCCGTAGACGGGGCACTCACATAGAAAATGTTCCGTAGATTCCGCTTTCTCATTACAGGATGGACACGTATCATCTCGGAGAATTCCTATTCTGAACAACTAGTGAATTATGGCCTCCACTTCTGAGACCTGTTCTCCCGGATGGTGTACTCCCAAGGGAGTCTGCATAGAGTCAACTGTGGAGTTCGTGAAAGTACCATTCAGTTTTCTAAGAGAGTCCAACTTGAGCGACTCATTCTTATTAAGGACTCTGCGCAACGTGGAAGTCTCCCTTTCACCTTCCAGTTTCTCACAGTATGCTCTAAAAGAGTCTCCTTTCGAACGTTTTACGAGCCTCTTATATTCAGGTCGAGTTCCGGAAGTTTAACCAGCCTTCATCTTTATTGCTTTTGCAAGCACGATTAGAAGTCATCTGGTTGATTTTCTGAGTCTTTGCAGTTCTTGGTTTCATCATGGAACCGTTTTACCACGTTGGCCTCGGCAAATAGTACAAGCCTCTTCAAAACACTCTCAAAGTTCGCGATTCAGAGTTTCTAATTGATATTCTATTGCCAAAGGAATACTTAGTCGCCTAGGGAACACCACTTTGTCGCCAAGAAGTTCATAGAACTCCGTTCAATCTATTTACCTACGCTTCCGTCTTTGTATTACAGACTGTTCGCCGGCAATATCTAAATCTGAGAGTCAAACTTCATCTAGCAGCAGTTTGTTAGGTCAATAACTTCACTTTTACTTGGCCCCACGAATGTAGGGGCACACCCTACGTCACCAGACCAACTGAAGAGATAATATCAAACAGCTTCTCTCCTTTAGGAATGCATTTGCTACTGTCCCAAAAAATACGGTAAGCCTTCGCATCACATCCTATTAAAGGTTCAAGGCCGCTTGATTCTGCATACGCTATCAGATGCCTTAGTTCTTGCGTCGGCGGAGGGCACAAAGAATCATAGGGTAAATGGGCAGAGGTAATTTTGACGTTTCTCCTCTTACCTTTAACCTAGTACTGCAAATCGATCGCAACAAGGTTTTGGAAACAAAATTGTCTCAGCATGGTTGCCTCTAACAATTTTAACATCAGAACGCAGGCCTTCGGTCTTATCTCATGAAAATCTCCGCTAACTGAAAAATCTGCTGCGTTCAGTGTGGATCTCACCGGGGCTACCAGCTTGTCCTCACCTTCCACCGAAAGTTCCTCATTCTTGCGTCCGATTTCTCTGGATATCGCCACACTCACGCACCTGATTCCTAAAAAAATTCGCCTTATTTCGCAGTGCCTTCCGTTTTCGTTGACTACAAGCCCCCCCCAGGTTCAAGGTGTCCGGGCTGCATGGATCTGTTTCCACATACCTGCGTTAGACCAGTTGCGTCCACATTGCCAGCTTCCCTTTCTTCCGTTTTTTTAGGGTACAGTCGGAGGAGAATATTCTGACAGGCAAGCCTGTTGTCCCTTCTCCTTTGCGGCTAAAGTATCCTTCTACCGAGTCTTCGTTTTCCGTATTTTGGGAGAGTTAGACAACAGTGCTACCGGCAGGCCGGCCGTAGCCAGGTTATCAGTTTCTCTCATTAGGGGAGTTGCTGTACTATCCTTTCTGGCGGACCACGCCGTAGACACCGGGTGTAGTTTTTCCACTGAAGTGGAGAGTCAGTCTTCCACAGATTTCTCCGTGGGGGGAACATGAATTTGGTGAGACCTCCAAAATCCGTGTCTCGGCCACGACCCGATTTCTAAAAATCGCGGGTGGATTCGAAGCCTGTGACTTCTTACCACTTAGAGAGTTACAATCCTCTGCTTCTATCTTCATATGGCGAGACTTCTCATTTCTGAGGAGGCCGATTGTCAGGTTTAGTCTGTAAGTTCAGAATTAATCTTTTCTGGTTTTTCCAGAAAACAGTCACAGTTACTTCCCAGGAAATCTCATTAGCAAATGGACTTATTTAATTCATACAACGATCCACAAATTTCACACGACAGAATTAATTGATTGGCTCCACATAACAGACCATTCCGAAGAACCGACACGTACCATCACCTCTTCCCAAGATATCCATGTCCAAGTGTTTAACGGAAACCATCCATCCATTTCTCTGTACTTTCTATTTATAGTTCTTCACTTGCAAGATTTTCATCACCGTCCAAGATGTATTTAAGTGTATGAACGATAATAATGGACGAAACAAGCCATAAATCTGAGAAACATTCTAATCAAAGACTTGGGCATGAAAGCTAGCATTTAACACGTTCTCAAGGAGATAGATTAGTGAAGGCCATTGCTTAAGGACTGCAATAAATCTTTTGTGTTACTGCTTAACATAATTGCGGTTACTGTCTACCGTTACTTAATTTCTTTTGTAGGATTTCCTGGTGTGCATAAAATTTTCCTGGATTTTCCATGGAAGGGCTCAGAATAATTCATAGTCCATTATGCAAAGGGGCTTCTAACAGACTCCGTAGGAGATAGTCTCCAGAGTGGCACCGCTTGTTCTATACCAGGGCAAGTGGTAGACGAGCCTGTAAATTAGGAAGGAGCAAGAATAAAAATGAAGTAGAACACAAATCACTCCCCATTCGGTCTTGTAATTTAAGACAGGAATTGCACAGCGCTTGAAAGGCTTCTGCCCATCACTACTATCTTTTGGATGCTCTCCGCTTTCAAGAACCTCTAAGACTGTTGAAGTATAATTTCTGCAGGAAGCCGGCACTGCATAAAATAACCATCGTTTTATGGTGCTTAACCTACCTTTAATCACTCAACTGTAAGCTTCAATTAGATTTATTGCACGAGCGCCTCCAGGCACAATTCTAACTGTCCTGTCTGCACCACCCGTCCGCCGATATGCAAAACCCCTACACATCACCATTTAACTCCTTGAAAAGGTGATAAAACTTCTCTCCTATTACGCTCAAAACAATTATTAATTCCATTATTGTGGAGCAATCAACCTTTTCATTAAGTCGGCCAACAGTAATTTTCGTTTGTCAGAAAACGAGAGTGGAAAACCCCCTTTCAGACTTGAGCCCGCGGACGTTAGCTTTCAAAGCAGATATTAATTACATGGAGGAATGATATCGGAGCTGAGATTCTCTACGATGATTGATTTGGCTCGGCATGTATCGCCTCAAAATGGCAAGTAGGTAACATGAGTGTACGCCGTATAACACGGGAGGCTGAAATCCATCAGCCATCAAGGTAGGCGCCATTTCTGCAATTTTCCCGTCTAACAGAACGTAAAAATACGATTCTAGCCGGGGACGTGACGTTTGTTGAAATTGTTAAAATTTCAATTACCAGGATTGAATCAGTGTAAATTATATATTTAGGGGTAGTTTATGTTTACATGTATAATTAGTTGGGAAGCTATATTGGAACATTGTTTACAATGCGATGTGGGAAGCTGTAGGCGAAAGGTTGCTCGAAGTTGATTTTATTTACAGCCATTAATTTTATAAATGTGATTAGTATTTTTAAGAGACTGGAAGGCAAGAGTGTTCCTTTTCAGGACCTTCTCAGAAATTCAAGCGTTATTTGTGCCACTTGAGGCGTTGGAATGAACATGAAACCCAGACACGTTTCAGGTACCTCGTCTTATTTTTTTACAAAATCAATATCTAGAAAAAATTGCCAAAAATACCCTTACTTCATTCAACAAGTGATAAGGTAACTAATCATGCCGTACGTCCCATTTAAATTTGGGTCCACTACTTGTCATTGTGGTAATTATAATATTATTTGCACCAAACCTCTCAGTTTCGGAAATTTTAAAAATTCCAAGTTCAATCAAAGGCAGGAGATATTGAGTATCACTATGTGAGTTGGAGCGAGTACTAGTTCTGTTGGTCAACGTCCTTGGGTAACGGGCATATTTTTGTCATAAGCCGTTTCACCGCACTTCCTTTAGTCCGTATAGTCACTACTCGAGTTAGACCATCTTCCCCTGGATGGAGCGTTAGGATCCGAAACAATGACCATTGGGTCTTTTAGAAGTTATCGATTGTGATGAGCACTAAGTAGTTTGGTTTCACTGTTCGATTCTCACTGGACCATTTTACCAGATAATCTGGGCTCCATCGCTGCCAAAATTACTGTTTCCATTTTTGGACGATTTGTCACTTTCTGCTCACATTATTCTCCGCCGCTCCGTCAGGTAGTTCGAATAGGTTTTCCCCAGTGAGGTTAAGACCATTTGGGTCTGTGTTTATAGGCGCCAATGGTCTGGAAATGAGGCGCGCTTCAATCTGGGCTAACAGCGTGTACATCTCCTCCATGTTCGATAAATTCGGTTCGATTACTTTCAGTAGATATTGCTTCATTGATTTCACGGCTGCTTCCCAAATACATCCAAAATGTGGACTTCGCACTTCGCAATTTCCACTGTATACTATTAGTTGCGAGTCCTTTGCTCAAGCCAGGCAACCCCTTTCACCAACGGAAGGGAAGGGGAGGAAGGGTTGGTTCAAGGAACCCCTTGCCATACGGTTCCTCCACCGGTCGAGTTGAATCTTCTTCTCAATAAGAAGAACACCGTACGTAATGCGCAACACGACTCCAGCTGCCAGTGCTCCTCAGCATCTCTCTGACAATGTTGTCCATAATACGTATCCCCACGACTTCGATTCTATCGTCCAATCTTCGTTTTGGACACAGGGGGTCTTCGTCAAGCCTTATCAGAGGACTAAGCTTCGTGAAAATATTCGGCCCACCCGCCTGCCTCGCCGAACTTAAATAATTCTAACAATTTTACATTGTTTTATCAAAATGTAAAGGGTCTAAGGACCAAGCTCTCGGATTTCAAATTATCTGCCTTAATATTCCAAAATCACGTCATCCACATTTCTGAAACCTGGTTGGATGACAAAATTTTAGGTTCCGAGCTCCTCGAAGGTTACTCAGTCTTTTGTTGTAACAGAGACTGTGCTGGGCTTGGCAATAGCTGTTAAGTCCCCTCTCCGTGCCGAAATTATCTTTTCCTCCTTCTCCTCCGCTTACGATTCTGTCACCATTCGAGTCATTCCGCCAAAGTTATGCCCCTTTATCATACCGTGTGTATATTTTATTTGCCTCAGCCTGCCTTCTCTGTACGAGGATTTCTGTCATAGTAGATATAGGGCCCCCAACATTCGCCATTAGCCAACTCAATACCGATACTCCAGCTGCAGCCCTTTCCGTTGCTGTTTTGATTTGTTTGAAGAACCTCATTTTCGAGTCCAGCATTAAACCAAGGTATTTAACTGCTATTTTCGACTCTATAATCAACTGGCCAAACGATATGGGACGGAAGATCGGGGTTATTTTTCTGGTCAAGATGACTACTTCGGTTGAAATTATGAGCAGTGATCCATCCGCTTATCCGTCGCATCAAAATGCCAAGTCTGCTTTTCGCATGTTCAACAGTGCGTCCGGCAACAAGTGCCGCATCGTCGTCTGCATAACTGACCAGGCGCGATTCTTCGGGTATATCGAGCCTCAGCAGACTATCGTAGGAACCGTTCCAGAGGTCTGGCTCTAGGATGGATCCCTATGCTACTCCCGACGTCATGTCCAACCTCCTCTGGCACTCTTGCGTCTGATAGAGCGGGGAGCGGTCTTTCAGATAATTCCTCAATATCCGCAAGAGATAGCTTGACAAGTGGAATGAGTTTTCTAACGTGCTTAGCATATTTGTCCATCATAAGGAATTGAAAGCATTTTTGACATCAAGCATTATAAGGAACACTATCCACGAACTATATAACAGCATCCATCGAGCTGCCTTGAGGATAAGTCCCCGGCAACGCGGATCGCTTCAGCAGGCCTACTCCTGATGAGCTTCTCGAGCACTTTTCCGGCCAAGTCAAGCATACACAGCGGTCGGTATGCAGATGGGAGCTCCGGGTCTCCTTTTCCCTTGTTAATCAGCACGAGTCAGGCTAACTTCCAGAGAAAAGGAAAAATGCGCTTCTTCAAGCAAGCGTTGAACACCCCGAGCAGCAAGGTGGGCCTTTGCCAGAACACCAGTTCCGGTGTAAGTCTACACGGAATGCCATCAGGGACTGGCGCCTTCTTGTTTTTCATAGCGAGAACCGCTTCTTCGAGCTTTCTCATTTTAAAACTGGCCAGTCCTCGACGTTTCCCGTGTTATTCACATCAACTCGCACCGGATGTCTGAGGAATAATGCTGGTACAATGCGGTCCATCTGGTCGGTATTTACCATGCAGGGTTTTCGCAGAGCGCGTTTTGCTGATTTATACTGTGCTTTATGGCGCATGCCTCCCCACTGGTATGTAAACGTGAACTTATGAAACTCCCACTGTAGGTCGGCAATTTTTGCCGTTCACCAGTACATAGAGGGCTTGTTACGGTTGGAGCATTTCCAGGGCACGGAAGCCTCACACGCTGTCGTTATCAGGTTCATCACTGAATTTACGACAATGTCAACTGCAACGCTACCACCCCGCGAAGCGCCCTTCAGCGCGACTCTGCCTGTTCCAGGAGCTTCCGATGTTCACCATCACGACATTCCACACGCAAGCGGAACGCCGGGTTGGTACACGCCCGGAAGTAGCGTTAGCCACTTCGAACGCGATGTACTACTGATCACTTGCTAAGAAGTCTTGCAGGACTCGCACCCATTCACCGATGGTGCCAGATGACAGGGATGCTTCCTTCGCAGTCTGGGCACCCAAACGTTGGAGTGGATCCGGTGTTTAAAACTGCTAGCCCGGTTCTCGCCGCCATTTCCAGGGTCCGTTTCTCTCTGGAGACTGGCTGACGCATGCAACATTCAGGGGCCTCAGCATCAAAATCACCGCCTACCAGAATTCGATCAAGACAGCACCGAAAGTACGACATTGTCTCATTCGGCGTCAAGTAAACGCTAAAAAAAAGTGTTATCCCTAAGCACAGAATCCAGACAAATCCATTCCCTCGGCCTTGGACTAGACAACGAAGTCGAACGTCGTCCCGAATCCAGATGGCAGCCTTACCCGATAAGTCAAGATGCGATAAAGTTGGGTCCCTGTTCCTGTATTGCTCACTGATTAGCACTAAATCAGCCTTTACCTCCGCAGCGAACCGCGATGGCAGCTGGTGAGTGGTTGTACTTTAGTTCATGTTAATTTGTAGAATGTTATTCGCGTCCTAGTCCTTTCTAGTTCCGCCCTAAAGATTGGAAACGATTTCAAACCAGTATTATGTGCGACGCTGTCACCAGACACACCACGATCCCTGCACCGAACGCAACTTCACAGGGTTTTGGTTTGTTGCTTCCTTATGGCCCTGGAAACTATTTTGATAAAGTCCCCTGTAATGAACTAATGAGATTTAGAGGGTCAAATGAGCATCCTGAGTGGTCAAGATGACCTAGAGGGAAGAGGTATCCCAAAACCTAAAGAAATTGGCAAAATGAACCGTGAAGGCTGCCCGTAAATACTGAAGCTCAATCAAAGCTCTCGGTTGACACGTTCTTGCACGCCTCTGTACTAGCCAGGCTCGGGAATGCGGGGAGTCCTTTGAGTGCTTCGATCCCTCACATGTCATTATACAAAATTAACGTGTCTGTACCGATGCGAGGGGCTGCGCCTCATTGAAAAACTGTGTCAGAGGAATTAATGATTGAGGCTGTGGTCCGTCGTAGATCTTTCATCCCTCGATCGTAGCACTCGGGTCCGGAGGTTTACGGCTCTACGCGCGCGGTTGAGCCGTTTTTTTTTTCTTTTCCAAGTTTAGCTCGCATTCTGTTTTAACTCGTTAGGCTATCGCGAATTCGCTTGTTTGTTTGGTGATTTTCAGATCCGGTGTGGACCCACGCATCGGTACAGATACGATAATTTTGTATAATGGCACGTAAGGGATCGAAGCACTGAAAGGATCCCTCATATTTCCGAGCCTGGCTAGCACAGGGGCGTGCAAGAACGTGTCAACCGAGTTCTTTGATGGAGCTTCAATATTTGCGGGCAGATTTAGATTTCTTTTAGGTTTCGGGGTAGCTCTAGGTCATCTTGGCCACTCAGAAATTGACCATCTAAATCTCACTAGTTCATTGCTCCTCCTTCAGGCATGTCTTCTTCTTTCCGCTTTTTCCCCAGTTCGCTTTGCAGTGGGCTATCTAAGATCCGTTTGGCGTGCGGCGTTATCAGCGGGAAGTGCGGCTGTTTCTACGTTCCTAGTGTCTTGGGCTATTCTCCACATTCGCCTGTAGAAGGGGATGCAGTCCATTCATTAAGTCAGATCAACCCATTTTTGACGCCTTGGCTGACGTTTCTCTGGAGGACCGTTGCCGACTGCATACACTTCACCCCTGGCGCGCATTTCCTGATGGACCTTTCTTCCTCGGCTCTGGCTAGGACGATCGATGCATTTCTGCTCGTTTCGTGCCCGAATCCACTTGCTTAGGATTAGCGATTTTGACTGGGCTTTTTTCCAGAACAGTAGTAGTAGAGGGTATTGGAGTTGCCGTCCCCGCACCGTCAGTCGATTCCTCTTTATTGGGGTGTCCTGGTGTCAGATCAGGTATTTCAGCCCTCGTTGCCTCTTTCGCTGATCGCTGCGGTGGGCCACGCAGTTTTGTGGTGCGCTCAAACGAAGTCAGCTCTTCCTCCTTCCCTGCTATTTCGTCGTTTTTCTTTTTGTATTATTAGATTTATCCTCTATGGAGGGGGGCCGCAATAGTCAGGGACAGGTGTACCCTCAGGGAGATAGCCCTTACCTGACCTACGCTTACCTGATCCCGGAACTCAAGGACGGATCAGACCTTGCTTGGGGCGACGCTGTCTACTAACACCAGTTCAATGGAGACTACCCGACCAAGGTGCCGAAAGGGCTGGCTCCTGACACACGTTACAACTATCACCTTCACAGAGAGAGCTTCACATCAACCCATCAAGTCGGCAGAGAGCTGTTGACGGACCCGGGGACTCGCAGTGTGTCCTGACGTGAACCGGTCATATGCGGATTGCTCTTCACCGAGGGAGTTTCTCAAGGCTACTACCTAGGAGACAGGTATACTGCTAGCTATGGGGTCAGAACTACTTGTTCGAGCACCTCGAGGACGTCACGTCCTGTATCGTAAGCGACCGCTAAAAGTCGCTGACGACCCCTGAGTGGGGTAAATGGCAACCATGCTCCCGGCGGAGTGCTACATTTTTTAAATTTAATTTTTGTTAATCAACTTGGATTTTCTTCTAATCTCCTATCAAACAATAACCTTTTTTACGCGTCATCATTTTACATAAACTCATATCCAAATACACTCCAGACAGACCGTCAATCGGTGATTGAATCTCGTAAGTCAGGAGGCAATTTTTGTTGCTTTTTATGAATCGTAAACAAAGTCATCAAATCATCGTGGCTGTTTCTGATGGCAAAGAAGATTAAGTGGAATTTTCATTATTTTATGTTGATTCGTAATTGTGTCACGAATAAGTTAAAGAAAGTTAAGGTTTCTGCGCCGGTACTTGACTCAAACCATGCGCATAAGAAGTCTAGGTTTAAAGCTCTTTAAGTATTGCCACTGAGATTTGTTATAATTCAGTGCACTTTCTTCGGAAGATGGGATATGGCACAGGTAGATTGCAATGGACGTTTTATATCTTTCGGTAAGAAGATAGAATAAGAAAAAAAAACACGCGGTATCTCATCTAACAGTTTTGAAGTTGAAAACGCTTCCTTTTATGTATTTAATTGATTTCTAGGTTATATTACCTGCCTTGAAGCCGAAAACCTCTGCAGATCTAACCTTTTAACGGGCCGGAAAACGGAGATGATGATATATTTTTTGAATTTCTAATAATACCCTGAGTACCGACCGTCGGTTCCACTCTACCAACTCAAATGTTGCGAAAGACCCAAATGAAAGCCGGAACCTATAAAACAAAAGATTTAAGCCAGAAGCGTGCGGAAAAATTTCAAGATGCCCAAGAGCCTGAATTTTGATCCAAATAATTGTCATAGGATCGGCAACACCACCCCAGTCAATTATCTTTTCATCGTTCATGCGGTTTCCATCTCTTTAGATGATTCTGTTACTGACGATGGTCAGAGATGAAGATTAGATTTAACGTCGAACGTTATAATCAGATTATCAGATTTCAAATTTAAGATTTTCGTTGCAAATCTTTTTGTTTTCACTTTCTAACACACGACACGGCAAAAGTTCGCACAGAAAACCGCGGTACAATCTCATCCGGTTTTATAACCGTTCGACGGGACATGCACCAAATCAAATTAAATTGTCGCGGCCAATAGTCGGCGGCAAATAGTGTTTGGTATCTACAGTTTTATAATGTAATAAACGCACTTCAATCTCATAGTGTCAATCAGTACAATGTCTCGCCTTTTTGGACGAAATTCATATTTAAATCAAATATTAGTTTTCAGATCTATCTGATACCAATAAATCAGAGCTGACGGCGCTAATTATACGCTTAAAGTGTCCTAATGTGTCCACAATGGACAATTTCGCGGAGTTTGTCACCCAATTTTGTTACGTGGAAACATGCTAACTATTCAAACAATCTTTGATCGGGTTTTGTATCTGTTTTTACGTAATATGCGTATTTAATCTAATTTCGAGAATAACTGTAAACTATTGCATAGCTGGGATTATAATTATTTCTGTGAAATAGCTGGATCGAATTGTGCAACTTGAAGTTAATTGACTGTTACATGTGTGACTAGAGTGGGAGCTTCTGGAGCAATGGTGATATATAGATACAAGTATTTAAGCCTTAATTATAGATATTAGGAAATGTCGGCAGGTTTGGCACTGAATTTCGATATGATTCATTTAGCAACATTTTAAGTTGCAATGGTAGAAGATGCTGAGGTGATTCATGTAAAAATTTCATCACTCTCTTCTTTTTCTTCAGTCTTTGTCCCTTCACAAGCGGGGTCGGCTCGTCGTGATCGGTTTCGCCATTTGGCTCTACCGAATGCCTGATCTGGGTGCAATCTCGAGGCTTTTAAATCTCCATCCAGAGTATCAAGCCACCGTTATTTCGTTTACCATCGAGTTCGATGTTCAGACCAATCTTGACAAGTGAATTCTCGTTAGCACGAATTGCGTGACCATACCATCGAAGACGCCTCTCTAGCAACTTTTCCACTGTCGATGCAACCCCATAACGATCGCGGATATCCTCATTTCGGATGTGATCAAAACGTGTCACGCCACTAGTCCAATGTAACATCTTCATTTCCATTACCGCAAGACGCCGTTCATTGTCTTTTATAGTTGGCCAACACTCAGAACCATAGAGAGCGACAGGACGGACAACATTGCGGTAAATTTTTGATTTGAGACGTTTGTTGATACACCGATCACAAAGAACACCAGTTGTCGAACGTCACTTCATCCAGGATGCGTAATGCGTGAAGCAATTTCATAACGCAGTTCTCCGTTGGGTGATAGCGTTGACCCAAGGTATTTAAATCGCTCAATTCTGGGCAGATCACTGCCGCTGACAGTGATTATGCCTGTTTCATGGGGATCCGTCGTTAAAAATTCAGTTTTGTTTAGATTCAATCTGAGACCGTGTTGTATGAGGCGATCATTTCATTTTTGGACAAGTTGCTCGAGATCATTTTTGCTATCAGATGCTAGGGAAACATCATCTGCCTAAAGCAGTGTGTAGGGCCCTGGACGTTGGATATCTCGTGTGACGGTGTCCATAACAAGAACAAAGAGGAGTGGTGAGAGGGCGCTTCCTTGATGAACACGAACAGAAACACGAAGCGGTTTTGATACACCCGCCATACTTCGAACTTTACTTCTCGGGTCGTGGTAGAGCAATTGAACCCAGCGCACGAGTTCTTCTGGCACGAAGTGTTGTCGTAAAGCATAGCAGATGAGTTCGTGTGGCACACGGTCAAACGCTTTCTCTAGATCCAGAAATGCAATGTAAAGAGGGCGATATTTCTCACGGTGTTTCTCCATGAGTAACCGTGCAGCGTGTATTGCGTTAGTTGTTCCATAGTTCTTGACAAATCTGACACGATTATTGCAAGAATTTCGCGAATACGGTTGTCAAGAATGCGTTCAAAAATCTTCATGGTATGGGAAAGTGATCGGATCGGACGGTAATTTGAAAATTCTGCTGGACTACCTTTCTTTTTCCATATTGGAACAGTGGTATTTTCTTGCAAGTCAGATGGTGTTCTACCTTCCTGAATAACCCGATTAAAGAATTCACTGAGACACAGTGTTGGGTCCCAGCTCTTCGCTTTCCAGAGCTCAGATGCGATGTCATCAGGTCCTGTGGTTTTCCTCGATTCCATTCGTTTTATTGCGTCCTCGATTTCAGTTGCGCTGACAGGTGGCACTGGTCCAAATGTCGGCAATGATTGTGGAAGTGGAGGATGAGCAAATTCTTCAGTTGAAATCTGCTCGAAATGTTCTCGCCACCTATCCGTTGCGACTCGACGGTTGGTAAGCAAAGTATCGTTCTTGTCATTAACGCAACAGAAGTGTTCGATATCCTGTGTACGTTCGTTACGACTTTTAGTAAGTCGATGTAGATCTCTCTCGCCATCCCGAGTGTCCAGTTTATCGTAAAGATTTCGTATTTGACCGCTTTCTTTGCTTTCCGGTTGGCATTCTCATAGATTTGCCAATTAGCAGGCGTTTTATCGTCGAGAAATTTGTGGTAGAGGCGTTTCTTTTCACGGACCTTCATTTCAACATCATCATTCCAAAGCCAAGTATCTCAGTTGATGTACCGCTTGCCCGGCTTGGTGACGCCGAGGGTTGCAGATTCTTCCACATTCGTAATGGTCGGCAATCGTATGAGTGAAATCGTTTCTTCTTTCTTCTCACCAAATCGTCACCATTTGATACGCAGCGAGCCAGTGCGTTCCTCACGCTGTTTTATCGGTGGCTTAATTCACAGGACGGCAATCAACGGTCGATGTTGAGGTGCGATGGTCTCATAGGGAACGACTTTGCAATCAGTGACGGTGGTAAAATGTCGGCGTCTTATGAGAATATAATCGATTTGCGTTTTACTGTTCCCACTATAAATGTAGGAAGATGAGACAATCGTTTGGTGAACCATGTATTCGTAAGTACAAGGTCATGGGTGTCCGCAAAATCGATTATACGCTCGCCACCCTCATTGCGCGCTCCGAACCCCTTTCCCCCATGGCACCTGTTACCGTCTGTCTTTTCACCCACATGACCATTAAGGTCACCGGCAATAATAATATAGTCGTCAGCAGGCGCGTGACAAGTCTTTTCACTGAGAAGTTGCCAAAAGGCATCTTTCTCGCCATCAGGTCGACTTGTCTGTGGTGCGTACAGCTGATATAGTGGTGAGGTTCATCAGCCGATCATCAAATCGTTCGACTTCTTTAATGACATCACGGAAACCCTCTGAGATGGCAATGCCAACACCATATTGAGTGTGGGGGTTACCAAAATAGAGAGGTTTATAGCTATTTTTACTGCGTTGGCGTTCAATCTCGCAGCTTTTTGTACCAGACCATCGGGTTTCTGGCAGAGCGCAGATATCAATGCGCCTTTTCCGAAGGGCTCTTGCGAGTTCCTCGGTCTTTCCAGTTAGGGCACCAACATTTAGTGTGCAGACACATATTTGTTTTGTTTGTTTTGTTCGGACTAACTTACGTCCTGACGCCGGCCATGCGTCAAGAACCCTTGCCCATTTTTCGACAGGATTAGGGCCCGTCCTGTCGCGGCGACTGAGGTGGACGCCCTAACATTTCTCCGAGGCTTGTGACTCAATCCGATCATCATGTTTGTAACGACATCGTATGCATTTTCTTGGTCGGCCTGTCGCGGGATCTGTCACCAAGAGAGATCAGGTAGGATTTAGCATAGTGGAATACCTCCAACTATACTCTATTTATCTCTTTCCCTGATCTCAGCATTTTATTTTTATTTTACTGAGGATAGTACAGAGTAAGTTGCCTCAAACCTCCTCCTTTACCTGGGCTTGGGACCAGCATATTATGTTAATAGCATGGCGGAGTTAAAAAAAAAAATTTCATCACTCTGATGGATAGAGTTTCATTTTCACTACAACCCGACCCATCTGTGTTTGAATTTCCCCAGCTTTCCATTTGGGTTTCAGTTTCAGCTGTGCCTATTGCAAGAACGTATAAATCACAAATTGACCACGCCGAACGCGACATTGACGAGGCATGAAATCAAAACTCCTGAAAAGAGAAAATTCGTCCTAATTAATGATGTTTGCTTGAAATATGATCTGTGTTGACTCGCCTAACAGGTTAAATACTATCATAAATTTCCTCGAACGGATATTCGAAATTTGTAGTCTTCATTTTCAATAAAGTGTATTTACCTACTCCTAACGAACGGACGAATAACAATCCATCAAATCATTCAATCGTTTTCCACTTGGCGGAGTTGAGCTGCGTGCAGCCGAGCAGGAAACAGATTGCAGAGTTTCGAGCTATCGGACAGAGAGTACTTCGATGACCGAGTGCATGGAGTCATTTCGAATAATGGTCATCGTAGTACAAATTAAAGTGTCCGCAGTTAATGAAACTGAGAAGTGAATTCATCGATTTATTTCAGTTTACAGGCAACAACTCAGACTTGATTAGACGTTCCGATCATTTGGATGGATTGGGTATGCGCCTTGGAATCAGGTGCATCGTCAGGCTGGAGCTATGACAAAAAAAAATTAGTTGGCAGATGCAAACGAATTGACCTCAGAAGGTCGCGCTTGTTCATCATCTTCATCAACATTGGCATGGGGAGAATCTAGCAGACACTGCAATCGATTAAATATCATAAATATTGAGCTAAGTACCAGCTGGTATTTACGCTACAATTAGTATTTGTATTGAAACTTTCACTGAAACAGGAAATAGTTGGAAGTACTGGACATATTTGCTGCGATAAGTATGATATATTCGTATAAGGTTTGAGGGGACGGTTTTCTCCTATTCAACACGTTTAATGACGTTAATATCATTGTCAACATCTAGACTTCCGAAAACTCAATAAAATCTCCAATCACACCATTTTCTAGCTCACAATTCAACATTTGCCCCTGGGGAAGTATTGAAGGCAAAACGAAAGATTTAAGCGAGTAACTCGATCTAACGAAACTGAAAGTACTTGAAAAAATTGACTGTGTTTGCTAATCAAGCTTTCTTGAGGTAAAAGGATTAATTAAAAATTATTCAACTAACCTTTTTCAATGGTTTTCCAATAAATCCTTACCTGGTTTTCCGATAACGAAGCAGCAACAGCTTTGCAACAAACATTTCCATAAGTTTTGATGGGGTCTTTTGGCATTTGCAAACTTCTGAACCACTGTTTCAGCTCCATCAAATTTGAAATTCGGTTGTAAGCCCAGGATTAAAGGGAGCACTCCTAAGCGCGAGTTTTCTCCTTCGGGATCTAGAAAGGGAACACACCTATTGGGATCTTTTAACTTTTATGGATTTTTTTTTGGGAGTAGGGTAAGTGAATGCGTTTACGGACAGAGTGTTGGACTCCCGCAACAGTATGCTATCAACTAAACATCTCCCTATCATCAGGGAACTAGCCCTGCTGCTCTCCCGGTTTTGGGAACCTTCAAGTCAGGGAATCCCTTTCACCAACGAGAGGGAAGGGGAGGAAGGGAGGTGTTAGTTTAGGGAACTCCTTGCCATCCCTTCACTCGTAGAGTTCAACCTTCTTCGTAATAATGAGAGCCCGGATATAATGTGCAATACAACTCCAGCTGCGGGCGCTCCTCAGTATCTCTCTGACAATGTTGTCTGGAGAGAGCTCCCCTGCGTCTCCATAAAGCTGCTGACGAAAGCCGTCCCACCTTTCGCAAGAGAAAAAGGTGTGTTCAGCGTCGTCCGTCACTCCATTGCAGAACACACAATCTGGAGATCTCGTCTTCCCAATCCTGTGCAGGTAAGACTGAAAACCTCCATGCCCGCTTAGAAGCTGGGTAAGGAAGTAATCAATCGGTTCAGCCACGGGTCTAAATTGTCGATGAGCCGCTCAGTCCATCTGCCCCTTGGCTTATTTTGCCAAGAGAGTTGCCACTCGATAAGGGTGCATTGACATTCTTCACGGGCAACCAGCTCTCTTAAGTTTTCGCCCTTACGGCGGTAGATAGCTTTACGCTTCTTGCCAAGGAGGGCAACGGAGGTCACTCTCGCACTTGCAAAGCTCCACGTCCTTGCATTTGAGCAAGGCGCCTACGATGAGACGTCTCCTAGTAGATATAGGGCCCCCAACATTCACCATTAGCCAAGGCCGAGATTCCAGCTGCAGCCTTGTCCGCTGCCGCATTAATTTGCTCGAAGAAACTCATCTTCGAGTCGAGCATTAAACCAAGGTATTTAACCGCTCGTTTTGACTCTATAGTAAACTCGTCAACAACAAGTGCCGCAACGTCGTCTGCATAACCGACCAGGCGCGACTCTTCAGCCTTATCGGGTCTCAGAAAACTATCGTAGGAACCATTTTAGAGGTCCGACCCTAGGATGGATCGATCCCTGTGCTACCCGCGACGTGATTTCCAACCTCCTTTGGCCCTCTAGCGTTCATAGAGCATAGAGCGGTCTTTCAGATAATCCCTCAATATCCGCAAGAGGTGGCTCGACACATGAAATGAACTTTCTAATGTGCCTAGTATATCTATCCATCTCACGGAATTGAAGACATTTCTGATATCAGGCGTTATGAGGAGCACTGTCTGTTGGGATCGGCGGCTGTATGCCTTGGCTCGATGAACTGCATCTATGACCTCCATAATAGTATCCAGTGTTCATCTCCCTGTTCTGAACCACCAACAGTATGCTATTTCGAACACGATGTGTTGGTGGTCACTTGCTGAGAAGTTGTCCAGGACTTGCCACCCGTCCACCGATGATGCCAAAGATTCTGACCCAAAAGTGATGTCAGGAATGTTTTCTTCACAGCCTGTGCGCCGAAACATTGGCGTGGATCCGGTGTTTAAAACTACGAGCCCGGTTCCAAGTGTGGCGAAGGATCATACGCTGCCATTCTCCAGAGAGTGAAAGCAGACTCCGAACTTAACAATTTGTGAGATAATGTTAGCCGCATTAGACGATCTCAGAAAGGAGACCTTAGGCTGGAGCTCAATAAGTCCAAGGATATAATGGCGGATAAATTCTTGAGTCAAATTGAAAAGTTTTTGGGACAGGAAGTCGAAATAAAGGTTAGCAGACCGAAGATCTTTATAGTTTGCAATGATATAGATGAGGTCAAGGTCACGAAGGGGGAGGTTCGCGAAGCTTTGGGAAAAGAATTCGACTTCATTGGACTTCAAGAGTCAGATGAGGGGAAAACCTAGGTCAGAGAGTGCTTGAGGAGGAGCTACGGGGAATATGTGGTAGGATCGGTGACAATAAGGCCCCAGATTTGGATGGCACTCTTAATCGAGCTTTGAAACATCACTGACCAGGCACGACCTTTTTGTCAACATCTTCGAGGGGTGCCTAAAAGAAGGAATATTCCCCGCCCAGTGGAAGAAGCAAAAGTTGGTGTTGCTTCCAAAACTTGATAAGCCTCCTAGAGATTCAGTATGCTATCGTTCAATCTGTCTGCTGGATACAATGGAAAATATGATGGACAGTGTCATATATAACAGACTCCAATCCATCATCGAAAGAGGTAATGGCCTATCGCAGCGCCAGTAAGGGTTTCTCCGCGCCTACTCTACGTGGATGCAATAAGCATGGTGGTGAGCCTGGCAAAAGACGCACTGAATGCTGGTGGTTGCTATGCCGTGGTGGCGCTGGATGTCAAAAACGCATTCAATTTCGCCAACTGGGACTGAATTAAGAGCGCCTAGGTTGACATAGATGTTCCTGAAAATTTGGCGTGTTTGGTGGCGAATTACTTCTCAGAGAGAACTGTCTGGTATGTGACGGATGAGGGTCCCAAAGAGTACATCGTCACATCGGGGGTACCACAAGGGTCGGTACGGGGTCCCTTACTGTGGAATGTCATGTATAATGGAGTGCGTGTGCTTCCCGTCCCAGAGGAGACTACGATTGCGGGCTTTGCTGATCACCTGGTTGTAATTGTTGCAGCAAAGTACCCAGCGGATGTGGAGGTTTATGCGACGGAGACGGTGCAGAGCTGGCTGGAAAAATACTGTATAAATCCTGGCCGATGAGAAAACGGAAGTGGTCTCAATAAAGAACCGTAGGAAAAAAACACCGTGAAGGTGGAAGCCGGTGGGAATATGATATATCAAGTACCTCGCGGTGATAATTGCCTTTACCCGCTATCGGAATAACAACTACGCTTTCCCGTTTCCATGCGCTTGGTATATATCTCAAGGTTATGCTGCTCTTTACCACCCTAAAGAGAGATTCTAAGATTATTTCTTATTTCTTACTCTAGCTTCCGAGCATAGATCTTTCACTAGTTCCTAGTACTCCTTTCTCCCCTTTTCTTTCGCTTTAGGGGCAGAATGTTATTGCCTTCCGCCGTGGGATAGGACCTTGGGAAATGCGTTTTGAGAAGTAGGTGTACCCTGTCCTCCTCAGTCTCCACAAATGCCCAATTAAATTGACAGAAGATAGTGCCTTGCCTTTGGCTATAGCTTTATATATCCTGGATGTTCCTGTGGTTTGTCCTATCACTTCACAAAATTCCCCTGAAGCTGATTCGTTTCGCTTTCCTGATCGAGTTGCTATACGCCGTCAGTGTTCTTTTGTACCTCTGCCAGTCCCCGGTTGAAGGGTTTTCTCTTTCATTCTGACTAGGTTCCTGTTCCACCAGGGAAACCCCCTGGATGACTTGACTGTCTTAGCCGGATAGCAGGCCTCATATGCATCAAAGACGATCCTATTGAAGCCTTCTATCACTGTTTCCAGCTCTATTTCCTGTTAAAAGCTTCAATTCAAGAATGATTTTGAAATCATACCTGGGGCAGGTTTCGAGGGTTCGTCCTATTGCCTCATAGGCATCCTATTCCGGCTTTGGAGTCTCTCCTATAGGAGCTTAAATGTTGATGAGGCTTATATTTCGAAACTTGCCTCGCAAACCCCTTTCCCTTGTGTTTTCAAAGCCGATAACAGCAGGTTTCAATTTTTTTGGCTGACTAGGAAATCTATTCTGAGCACATGGGAGGAGGTCTAGAAGGTCTCTATAATATATAGTGTAGTGGCTTTTCTCCAGGAAACCGGTCCCTGCTCAGCGCATCTCTTCCAACGTTTTTTTCACCAGCTCTCTATTGGGAAAGCGTGTCGGCTAGCTGCTTGGCAGCTCTTTTTCTATACAGGGGACGCACAATCCATGAGAAAATGCCTAAATTGTTAATCCGTTTTCGTTGCCGGGCTCGTCATTGGGTAGTCAATTCAGTCCAGGAACCTCGGTTTGGATTGACTAGGTGAGGGTAGGTTTGTCAGCGCTACCCAACCATCAACCTGGAGGTACAATTTGTCCCGCTTCAGGGGCGGGAGATTTGGCTTTATGTTTATTCGTCTGCAGTTTTTAATTAAGAAAGAATTCCCAGAGATCGCCACGTGGAGCTGGAAATAGGGTTTGGTAGTAGAGTTGTTGATGTTGGTTCAACAGGGGTTTCCCAGGTTTTATGCTCCATTGTGTGTACCAATCCATGTTTCGCCCTATTAAATTATTTCCTGCTCTTGGGGAGTGAGGATCTGCTCCGGAAATTTATTCCAAAGTATGGCCAGTTGAATGCTCATCACCGCATTAGCATAGCTAATGGCGGATCTTCTTACTCCTACCTTTATTTCTGATCTCTCTGAGATTCCCCCCTCCCCGCTTCACTGCTCTCTGCTTTCTTGGCTATAAAGGTGAAGGTTTAGGTCAATGCTGAGCCTTTTTAAGGGCCTCTTCTGCCACCTGGCCACTGAAGCTTGTCTCCTTGCTAACATCTGCCATGTTGACTTAGACGTAATCTTGCTGATCCGTGCTTTTTCAACAGGGATTTTTGCTTGGTGCGGTCTTCGCAGTAGGCCGACGTTGATTTGGTTTTCATTGCTTGACTTCCCAACGTCTTTCGTTTGGGTCTCAGTTTTGCGGCGATATGTCTCCGCCTGATGGGTCAGGTTGTTTATTGTTTCATTTCTTTTGAATCCCACGATTGTGAGGATTAGGTATTCGAACAAGAAAAAGGCACAACTGAAGACTACTTGAGAGAATGCTATCTAATGACGTCTCGGTCTCGGTTTCTGGAACCCCCTCTCTCCGTACATTAATTATAGATTCGAAGGATTAATTGGAAAAGTTCATAGTCTCTTCGGCTGTCCTTTCCGTTTGACCAGTCCTCATAAAGAATACAGTAGCCTTGCCTATCATTCTACGTTTTCTGTGCTATCATTTTTGCGTATATCCCTCTTCAAAATAATTGCAAAATATCATCGCCAAGTGTAAGAAGTTTAATAAAAGAGTAATCTGATATAGACTACATGTCCTTCCATTCGAATCAAAGATACACACTCGCAGCCAATAATAACTACATTAGATGACTGGACAACGCAAAGCCTATTGCCGAGTGCCGAGTATCTGAGTTACTATCTCAGAAATGTGTTTCAAGTGTAGCCAAAAGGCAAATTGAACGGTACACATTATCTTCGTTCCATATCGCAGTTCCAGTCCCCGTTCCGTCCGACATGATGTACCCAACCAGCATCTCCAGTCAACCAGCCGCGGACCAATGTGTCATTCATAATCTTCAATAGATATTTACATAGTAGTCAAAAAATTACCAAACGATGTACTCGTGGTCTTAAATCTTGAAGCCGAGCAGTTACTTATTCCTGACAGTAAATGATTATAAATAGTTGCTTTGCTCGAGGTTAAGTTGATTTTCAAGATGCTTCGCAACTGAACGTGTGCCACTGTATTTTCTGTATTTCAATGTAATTAGGAATTTCAAAACATGAAAAAGTCTGGGAAAGGTCTTCATTCGGATCTTGTGGAATGTTATGGTTGTTGATTCGATTCAATTTTCATCATTGTTCACATATGGCCGGCATAAGGGCAAAAAAAGATAGGAAGGCTACGAGGAATTTCCTCGAATCAGGTTAATTTCGTGATGTTATAATTGCGAAAAAGAAAAATTGCACATGTACCTAGGGCTCTTCAGTTGGTTGCACATCGAATGGGGTGTTTTGTAATCGGACCATGCTGGAGCCTCGTTCATGTACCCTTTTCGACTGAAGATACAGACGCTTAGTGGATACTTATCAGCACTCGATTCAAGAATTATTAGCATTTGAAAGTTTTAGAAGAAAAAGCATCTTTTATGCAAGGTCAGTATCTTTCGCTTTGATTTGGAATAAAAGATTGCCTGAGCGCTCTTATAGTCCCTCGAAACAAGGACTAGTCCGGCTCGAAAAGAAGTGGCTCTTGCTGGGATTCTCAGGGCTAGGTGTCTTCAGGCTAGTCCCGGATCTAATATTCTAATCAATCCGTTCTTCTTCTCTAATTTTTCACAGTTTGATGGCCCGCATCCAGTCATAGTTTCCCGAGTGTACTTAGACCGGTTTCCAGACTATCTATTCCGTTTGAAATTCCACGCAACTTTGACAATAACAAGTCAGATATTCACAGTATCTTTATGTAAGAGACGCGATTTGTCCGAATATAACGCTGAGGTAGTTGCCGGCAAAACAACAACATGATCAGATGCTAAATTGCGATTAAGCATGAAAGACTTTTGTTGACCTGGCATTAGATCGAAAAGTGAATTGTCTATAACTAATCATTGTGTAACGGTTGAATTGAATATTAATGACAGTCACGATTGTTAATTTCGGCAATAAACAAACATTGAAGTTTGTTTTTTCACGAACTCATTCCTGACCTCTACCAACATTGTATCTTTTGGAGGGTAAGTAGGATTTTTTGTTGCCGTAATTATGTCTGAATAAGATGGTGGTTCGGTTTTGAAAATATACATTTAAGTAGGAGGTTGACTTTAGGAAACCACTTGAAAAAAGTGGGTCAGTTTGATCCATATGTGTCATCGAGTTGTTACGCTGCAAATCTTGAGATATCTAGCGAGCTCCGAAAAAAATTTAGCTCCCCTGCTGATTGCATACCACATTGAACCATATTACTCTGCAGATAATTATTAAAATTTTCCATAAATCGTTGACCTTTTCTCTGAAAAATGAGTCATTCGTCTCATGGCGGCCACTTTATCTCAATTAAACCTCTCCTACAATTATTTCTTGGAACACTATTTATATCTCATGAATCCAATATTAATTACATCTAAAGAAATTAATGTGATCCATCTCTAAAACACACGAGCACTATCCGATCTGAACAATATCAGATGGGCATATGCGTGGTGTACTAGTAGTCGAGCTACCTTCGCTCCTCAGCTGCATAGTGAAAAATGCGCGAACCTCTGGAAACATACCCTTGAGGTAGAACAGAAAAAAAGCGAAATAAGGCACTTTATGATACTGACAAATCACCTGAATGCTAAATCATTAATTCGCTCAACTAAGAATGGGATAACAGAGCATCCTAAACATGTAATTATTGAGAGATATACTATCTCCCAGATTTAAAAGTGAAACGAACTTATGTGTGGATTGTCTGGTTGGAAATATTAATTTCTGTGTTGATTTATGAGGACGACTGGTGTTTACAACCTGATAGAAAGCAGAATATTGGAGTCAGGTTCATTCAGAGTAAGAGTGCTGGAATGGGGGGCTAAATTTTTGCCTCCTATCCTTTGTTTGCTTGTATAGAATTCCCCCGCCTTTTACGTTGAAGGCTATTATCCTGATTCCAAATTCTTGATAGTTGTTGAGGGTAGCGCATCCTATATAAACTGTTAAGTAAATAATTGTTTCACGGCAGAGCCTATCTAACCGATGAGTGATGGTTTGATTAGAGAAAACAGGGTAATCTTGTAGGTTACTAGTTAGGTTCCTTTGGTTCCTCAACTTCCTCAACTTCCTCCTGTTCTGATGATACCAAGCAAAGAAATATAACGTGCTCCAGATCCTCGGAAGAAGCGGTGAATATAGGATGGTTGGGAGATTAATCCGCTCGAATGGGATGCGAATAGCTCCTGCAACCATCGTGTTCATGAGCCGTGTCGGCACTTGTCCAGGTTTTCACTCGATCCTTTTTATCCCTTTTTATACCTCATATATGGCCCCTCCTGCTCCTTTTCAGGATTGCTCTTTATTGTTATTAGTGGCTCTTCAAAAGTCTGCCGTCTACTTCTCTTACTTAAGGTTATCTGGAAGATACTGATATCCTTGCTCCAATTTTTTGTGAGGCAGCCGTTTTTCAGCAAAGCCTTTCCCTAAACATGTTGATCTTAACGTCTTCTTTCTTAGTTCTAACAGTAGTTTAGTGGTCCTACGTGAAATTTTTGGTTATATTTGGAGCCATCTGTCTCACTTTTTACATTCATAAGAAATCTTTTTCTGACGCTATGAAAAAAAAGTTCAAAAACTCCCCTGGATCAGCCAAACATCCTGGTTCGCTTCTTTCCACAACGATTTTTGTTAGCGCCTTTTCGTCCCCGACGTTGTGGCTTGTAGCGCTCATTTACTTGAAAACCATCTGACTTTCAATGGACATAAAGTGATATTTCGGTAGTTTTATACAGGGGTGGGATAATTAACACTGTGGTATGCCCTTTCAGATCTTCAGAGCCACCTCGCAGCATTCACGAAAGAAAGCAGATCTCCCATCCTGCAGCTAGAGATCTCTCTGAAGTTCACAAGGAATGGTTTACCTAGTATCCGTGGTCTGGCTCTAGCTAGAGCTGGGTAATCGCAAAAAAGTATCTGAGGCTGTTCCCTCTTGTCTGTAGTTTCGGAAATACGAGTTGTTGGTTATGCCAACTCTGGTGTCATGGTTTCCTATAAGACCGTGCAGATCGCTGTAATATTATATGCATTTGCATGCGTCTGGCACAAGAGTTCTGGCGATCGGGTTTTGTTATAGACAGGCAAATTCCTCCTTTACTTGGCACAGGTTGTATTGCGAGTAGAATCCGCTCTTGACAGTCGCCAGCGAGACCCCGATTGAGTCCCCCGGGACAGCTCATTGACTTGCACCTCGGCTACACCGTGGGTATGTGTCGGGCAGGGGTTTTCAGTAGCGACTTCTGAGTTTTGCATTGGTTGGGCGAATTGCTTCACTAGCTACGATTAGTAAGTGCTACTAAAATAACTGGGCCTGTTTAAATCGCCTGTTGAAGAGCTCTGTTGGGATGTCTTGATTAGATCGCTCAGTCTCTTCGACAACATTAAGTATCCTCTCGACTTCGATGTTACCAAGCAGGTTCATGTCAACTGCAAATCTCATTGGTGGTGTGATGGGATTGTGGCAGAGCGATACCAAGTACCCACTTCACAGACCTGTTTAGGGCAAGCGATGCGGCCCGGCTCGAAGATTATTACACTCAGAAAACCGTTGAAATATCCAACCACGGCTTAAAAAGAACACTGGGCACAGTGGATAAAATACAGGACGTGCATGCGAGCCTCGTGGTTGCAGCGGTGTCTTGCGAGTCCGCCGATGTGGTGGAGTTGAGGAGATAGTTGACCGCTCTCAAGGCCAATATGGTCACATTGACGGCGGCGGTGAATGCTTTTTGTTCGAGAGGGTGCACTCTTCTCGGGGCCCCGAGCAATACGCCGCCTTATGGTGTATAACCCTCTTAGTGGGCGCAATTTTCTAGTAGTCCCTCATGGCGAGCAATACGCCGCCTTATGGTGTACAACCCTCTTAGTGGGCGCAATTTTCTAGTAGTCCCTCCCCGCCAAACTATTTCCTCAGCAACTGAAATTAGCGGCAGCAAACTCCACGCCCATCACAACTTATGGCTACAGGAAAATGGACGTGGGTCTTGGCTTGCGTACATTTTGGGTGATATAAGTGTTCCCATATTAGGCGCAAATTTTCTGTGTCTGTTGATAGATGTGCATCGTAAGTCTTCCAGATCCCACAATTCTCTTTAGTTTTCAGCAAAAATGTAGACCTGTTCGAACAACAATATTCTTTTTATCGGTTTTGACGACTTTGCTGGTCCTCGCATTCACCAAGGCTTATTAGCAAATACCTGTCGCTCCTGAAGATTTTTTAAAGAAAGCACTTTGCACACTTTCGGACTCTTGGAGTTTACACGGATGACTTTGGACTGTGCAATGCGGCGCAAACTTTCCAGTGATTCATCCACTCTGTACTATGAAACTTGAACTTTTGTTTCGTCTACTTGGATGAGTTTCCGGTCGCATCTTCCATCGAGGCGAAGCATTTGGCACATCTCGAGTGTATTTTTCAGCGTCTTTCTGATAATCACCGAATTATCAACGTAAAAAAATGCAAATTTCTCCAGGAGCAGGTGAAATTTCTAGCCCATTCCATCACCCCTGACGGCATTCAACCCGACCCAGTCAAAGTGCAACCGATCACGACTCCGCTGTGAAAGACTGTCAAAGACCTTAGAAGATTCCTGTGCATGGTAAACTTCTACCGTTGTTTCCTGCCTAAAGCCGCTCACCAAGAGGCATTACTTAACGCTTTCTTGTCTGGTCCTAAGACTAAAGATTCACGGGAGGTTGTGTGGTCTCCAGAAATCGTTCAAGTGTTCGAAACTATGAACAAACAACTGGTAGACACTTTTGGCATTCCCTCAACGATGCCCCAGACATGGCAGTATGGGTTAGTCTTCACTAGAGATGAATCGAAACTGGGAACCGCTGGGTTTTTTCTCAAAACAGTTGAATCTTGCTGAATGGAATTACAGTGCTTACGATCGTGAATGCTCTTCACTTTGTACACGAACCCTAAGCTTCTGACTTTTGCCTTACGCCGAAAGCCTTACAAAGTGTCCCTTTGCCAATTTCGGCACTTAGCCTAGATCAGCCTATTCACATCAGAAATTCAACCTATGTCCGGTAAAGACAACTTAGTCGTTGATGCTCTGTCCCGGATTTTCGAGGTCAACATCCCAGCTCGTACACCTCGACATTATAGATCCTTTGCAAGATTCGTACAGCTACAAGTATTCCTTCACGTCATTTGATCGGTTTACTCGGTGGTCTGAGTTAACACCTCTGAAAGACATAACAATGCAGTCATGTGCCGAGGTCCTCCGTCGAGAGTAGATTCTGTGCTTTCGTTTTCTCCGCTGCAATTATCATAGGCCAGGAAATGCAATTAGAATCTACCCTCTTCTCAGAACTCTGGCAACAGCATATCACTCGAAGTCTAATGGGATGCTAGAACGTTGGCACTGTACGTTGAAGGTAGCCATTGTAGTGCGAGACGAGCGGTCCTGGTCGCATGTCTTGCCTTTCGTTTTGTTTGGTCTCCGTACAGTAGCCCGTGAAAAGTTTCCTGCCAGCACTGTTAAGTTCGTGTACGGGGACAACCTACGACTCCCCGACGACCTGGTGCTCGACAAGAAAGACTGGCTAGGAGAGATTGGGTTGTGGCGTCTACTTCCAGAGGCTGTTCTCAAATTAAATTTCATATTTCTCTCCTCGTGACTGCCTTAGTTGAGTTCCTTACTGCTAAGCGTGAGACCAATGTCGTACCTGATCCCTACATCTTCCTTCTGAACCATAAACAACATATATCCCTGCCTCTGTGTACAATTTTCAATAAAAGTTTCGAAGAATTCTACTTTCATGAGTTGGAAAAGGGGCCCTTATCATTCCTATCCTCAAAAGTAGAGACTTTTCATTAGCTGTGAACTTCAGTCCCATCTTTCTTCTCTTTCTCCAAAATGCTTGAGAGATACGTCCACGACTGGCTGACCGCGCTCTTCGGTCACCTCATTTTGGAAGAACAGAATGGTTTCGTGAAACATCCTCCATCCTACACCTTCAAACTTTCTGGACTCTACCAACTTCGTTGCTAAACTCAGGAGGTGCACGCTATTTATACCAATTTGGCAGAAGCCTTTGATACTGTTGACTATAATATTTGCCTCTCTATACTCAACTTCACTCATTGGCTTACCTTCAACCTCCTCCTCCCGTCCTTCTTTAGTGCCAATTATCAATTATTGTTTTCTATAAGTAGGGATATTTTAATTGTTAATAGATAACTTCATTAGACATCCTGATGTCTTACTAGCCACCGCTCTTAGAAGCTTCGATTGCACGTTGCTCGTGCCGCGGTTCAACCTGTTGCCTTCTGATTCCCTTAGGATCGCCAAATTCTCCTACGCGACCAATTGCCTACTGTTCCCACATCCGTTGATAACCTCTACGTTGTGTGATGCAATATCTCTCCTTATAATATCCGATGCTATCAGGAATTTCAGCGATGTGATCCTCTCATTGTTTCTCCTAACTGTCTCCGCTTCTCGTTCGTGCTCTCCCCAGCATACCGAAACCAGCGCTTCTCACAATTTGGACATATTACTACATATATCCCCTGGATTCGTGTTCGTCCTTGGAGGTTCTTAGCCTGCTTTTCAGATGAAACCATGCCTTTTCTCGTTTTTATAAGTTTCGACGAAGCTACAGAGTGTGTGATCCCTATTCTTCTTTTCCCTTCCAATTCCAACTTCCAGTGCCCTTATTTCTTGTCGTTTTGTGTTTTTCCAAATAAGTTGGAAGCTTTTCTTTCTCAAATCTTTTAGCACTGAGGGGGGCACGGCGAAAAATTGGATCATTGCCTGGAAAGGGGCCATTTTATATGAATGGGAGTGATCCGAATTTTTTAGAATTGTTTGTTGTGTGTGTGTGTGTAGGTTTTCTATAGATATTAAAAAATATACTATTTTCCTCTGTAATGATCCTTAAATTAAGAAGTGGGAGTTTTCCATTCTGAATTTTAGGTTCCGATGTACCTTATTCAGGACTTCCAGCATCTCCTCCACTTTGTCCTCATGGGCAATGGTGAAAGTGTTGTCAATATACCTCGACCAGATCTTTGGAATGTAGATCATTCGCAATTCAATCCATGACCACGTATGTTACTCAAAAAGGGGCGATAGGGGGTTCCCCATTACCACCCCTGCGGTTCTTTTGTAGAACTTCCCTCTGAATGTCAGGTACCTCTTCGTCATGCATACCCCTGCAAGATTCATGAGCATCTCTGTTTGTATCTTCCACGAGAACAACATGGGATTTTTACGTAGTAGCCACTCTTCCACACAGGGGAGCGCCTCCTTCACCGGAATGCTTGGAAGCAAGGACCCCGCATCGAATTCGACCTTAAATTGTTTGCCTTGTTTCATCTTAGCAGGACTCTCGCAGTCCAACCGTTGGTACTCCGTTAGCAAGTTGACACTGAATGTAAGCAAAATGTCACTGAATGCGCTATTCACTTAAACGCCTTTCCCTGCTCTCTTGGCTGACAACCCCTTTCACTACTGGTTTCCTTTCCAGACTTGGGTGTAATCTTCAATGGCAAAGTTTGCTTCAGTTCCCACTTTATTGGCATCATCAATTGAGCTTCAAAAATGTCTGGTTTTATTCTAAGTTCCTCTTCCGGTTTTATCTCAATCCAGCCCTCCTTGATACTTTTCAATTCCTTTCTTGGAAACATCCTTGAGTATTGCTCTTTAGTTTGGTCCCCCTTCCGCAAACTTTACTGTCGCGTTCTTGAGACTGAACAGGGTAAATTCATCCGGGCCCTTTTTTCAAAAGAACCTTCTCCGTGTGGACTATTCATCACAGTTCCGCACCCCCAACCTCTCTTCCCTGCAGCAGCGTCACATCTAATTAATATGTGTATCTTTTTCAAACTCTCTCTCTCGTAGTGCGCACATTTTTGAACTGTTTTTCTTGGAGCTCAACATCTATTTCTGCTTTATAAATTAGGCTCAGATATGAACACTTTTCTTAAAATTTGTCAACCTCAAGCATTTCGTGCTCTTTTTCTACTGAAACAAGCGGTCACCAATCTTTTTTGTTTCGCGAATTCGGCTTATTTACAGACATAACGGTGCTAGAAAAAGATAAGCCATGCACTTTAAGGTTCCAAATAATTGCTAACATAGATATCCTATCCTAGTTGGACTTTGCTCAACTGAAGTCACAGATAAGAGACTCAATGAAAGCAAAGCTGATCGGTTGGTTTTATCTGAGTATCTTTTTGATGACAAGAAAATTCTTTGTTGCACCAAAACCATCAATTTATATAATTTCAGAAAGTTACTTTCCATTTCTACTTCCGCTGAATAAATAAATTAAAATTTTCAGTTTTTTTTTTAGATTTTTTTATTTTATCACAAATACATTTGTCATGAAATCTGCGTCTACAAATGGTAATAATTAGTTGTATCACAATCATATTTACAATTTCTTACAAACAAATAATACTTAACCGTTGAAATGTGTGTGTACAGGAAGATATTTATAACTTATCTTACATCAAATAATAGTTACATACAAATAGTAGATACTACACTTAGTGGGTAGTTAAAAGGAAGATACATTTTGCATGTTGCATTGGTTTCTGCTTACATTCATGGAGTATTTCACTTTCTTTCGGTTGGAACTTTTCTGTAATGTTTTTGTCTTTCGTTTTATGTTCAAACATGAACTTGTGGTAATTAATTTTGAATAAAGGAAGTGTCAAATACTCAGTGATGGACGTTTTTTCCTGTCTTTGCTGTTCTTTCCAAATATATTTCCTAAGACCTGGAATAGGAGATAAGTTGGAATTGTGGTTGAATTATTAGAAAATATTCTCTTGTCATGAGTAATTTTTATTATTATTAAATTAATTAATTACAAAATAAAAAAAAAATAATTCGGTCCTTTTAAAAAATTATAACTGCAATGGTTTTTTATGTACATATATAACATAGGGTCAATCTTCATTTTTTGACTATGTATAACTTATAAGTCTGTATTTGGATGCTAAGTTGAGGTTAAAGGGCTAGATAACCTATTAAATAGATAGCCTATCAAAAGACAGTTGATGTTATGCTTATTCAGCTGTCTGTGATCCGAAATATGGCCGGAGGTTATCTAAAATATTCATCAAATTATAAGGGTCATAATAAGTGGCGTCAAGTTGGGTTATAATAAGGCTCAAGATGAAAAAGGAGTGAAAGTACCGGGCGAGTAAGCTAAACAACATAGACAAGCAGCTCAACTCCTAAGAAAGTCGAGTAGATGAGGAGCACGGAGGATAGGAGTGGACACCAGCATTAGAACGTGGAAGCCCGAAAAGAGATGATAGGTGGAAGGGGAGAATATGACCAGAGTTTATGATTACCACCAAATGAGGTGAAAGTTGATAAGCTAACTTCCTGAGGAAAGTGAAAACAAGCCTTGGTGGGGTAAAGTTATCCGCATTAGACGATCATAGAAAGGAGACTTCATATTGGAACTCAAGAAATCCGAGGATGTAACTGCGGACAAATTCTTGGGCCAAATGGGAAAGTCCTCTAAAAGGAAGCCGATATAAGGGCTAGTAACCTGGAGATTACTATCGTTTGCAAGGACATAAATGAGATCACCCTAAAGGAGAAGATTCGCGAGGCTTTGGAAAAGAAATTGAATCCTATTGGACTTGAAGAGTCAGCAGTAAAAGTCCTACGAATAGCCAACTGTGGGACATAAGCCGTCATCAACAGCCTACCGCGTGTGTGTGTGTATGGTGGGGAGAAGCTACAGCTCCTGAGCACTCAGGCCGTGTTGGCCCATTGTACTCGCCACCCCCGTCTATCGGAATATTCCGGATTCGTTAACGTATCGTAGGATTTTCGTTAGCGGATGTGATGCAACCCGTCCCAATTGGAGAACATCGGCACCAAATATCAGATGACTGATGCGTCCATAGGCGGGGCATTCACATAGGAAATGCTGCGTGGATTCCGCTTCCTCATTACAGGAGGGACACGTATCATCTTGAGTAATTCCTATTATGAACATATATAGCTAGTGAATTATGGCCTGTCAGAATGCCCACAATACATCTGCAAGTCCTCCTGCTTTTCGACAGGATAAACTTTGCGGTACGTATGTTCGGTTCTGGCAGGAAAAGTTTGGTGTGTCGAGCAGCATTTAGACTCTGCCACCTGTCATTATGGGAGGCTTGTTCCCAGTTTTTGAAAACAGACTTAGCCAATGCTATTGATACTCCAATTGCTGGCTCCGGTTCCGGCATAGGGGAGATTGACCCGTCTTTCGCTAGAGCGTCCGAGATTTCATTTCCCTCTACGCCACAGTGACCAGGTACCCAGAGTAGTTCCACCGTATTGAATCTAGACATAGAGTTCAAACGGTTTCTGCATTCTTGAACGATTTTCGAGATGATCAAAGGATTGCTCAATGCCCTCAATGCTACTTGGCTGTCACTGCACATTGATATGCGCCTGCCCTTCAACCGCTCGTCAATCACCCAGTTTGTCGCCCTTAGGATCGCATAAACTTCGGCTTGAAAACCCGTTGCATATTGTCCCAAAGGAAAAGCCTACTTCTCGTTTTTATTCGAGAGGTAGACTCCGGCTTCAGAGCCCTGTTCTGTTTTTGAGCCATCGGTGTAGAAGACTTCCATATATCCCGCCACGCTGATCTTCCCAGTCCTCTCTACGCTTCAGGGTAACTTCATATCTTCTACCAAACAGATGTATGGGAACACGAGAATCGGAAGATATTGTAAGAACTGGATTCAGTCCTCCCAGTAACTCTTCCAATGCTCTGTGTCCCCCACATCCGTTGTTTCCCCATAGATCTAATCGAATTAGTCTATGAGCTGCTCTCATTTGCAATATATCCAAATATATCCAGGGGCTGCAAATTGAGTAGTGCATTCAGAGCTGCGCCGGATGTCGTGCTCATGGCACCAGTGATACCCAGACACACAGTTCTTTGCAATGCGGTTAGTTTACGGTGAAAACCTTTTTGTCTCACCTTAACCCACCACACTACAGATGCATATACGAACATCGGCCTAATGATGGCAACGTATATCCACATTACCACATGAGGCCTGAGTCCCCATGTCGAGGCAAAGGTCCGTCTGCACAGCCCATAAGCTGTGAGAGCTCGTTTCATCTTTACCTCTACAGGTTTGTTCCAAAGAAGTTTTTTATCTAGAGTGACCCCCAGATATTTCACTTCTTCGGAGAGTTGAAGGCTAGTACTCCTCATCTCAGGGAGACAAAGTCCATCCAGTTTTCTCCTTTTTGTGAATAAAACCATTGTGGTTTTATTTGGATTAACTGACAAACCATGTCTAAGGCACCAACTGTCTATCAAATCAACGGCACGTTGTATATTGCTACACACCGTTCCAAGATCCCGATCAACAGCAAGTACAGCCAGGTCATCAGCATAAGCAGTTCGCATAGCAGTGAGTCGATCAGCATACTCCACAGAAGCGGCGGAAGCACACCCCCTTGGGGCCAGCCCTTCGTTGCTTCCGTAGTCAGGTAGCGATCGACCCCTACCTCAGCGCACAGCAATCTTTGCGTTAGCATAGCATGGATCCACTTAATTAAAGCATCATCAACACCATGCTCTCTGGCGGCATCACAAAGTTTTTGAAAAGGCGCACAGTTAAAAGCCCCTTCAATGTCCACGAACACCCCCATCGCGTACTCACCATTCAAAGTTGCATCCTCTATCTTTGTGACCAAAGAATGAAGAGCAGACTCACAGGACTTTCCACGTTGGTAAGCATGTTGGTTTTCACTAAGTGGATGTGACCTAAGTGCGTTTCCACGAATGTGGTGCTCCACCAGTCTCTCCAAACCTTTCAGCAAGAATGAAGTCAAGCTGATCTGTCTGAAGTTCTTTGGATTAGAATAGTCATCATTCCCAGGTTTCGGTATGAAGACTACCTTAACCTGTTGCCAAGAGGAAGGCACGTAGCCCAGAGCAAGACATCCTCGAAAAATATTTCCTAGATGTCGCTCTAAATGCTCCATACCCTCCTTTAGCATTGCCGGATAGATGCCATCCATGCCAGGTGTTTTGAAATGTTCAAAGGACAGTATGGCAGCTCTCACCTTTTCATGGGTAACAACCGGTTTTGCAGTGTTCCAGTTCCCCTTGCAACACTCGCGTGTTGAAGGGGTTGCAAAAACCGTCAACTCTCCCCCTACCATTTCTCTCACGCGTTCTCCCGGGAGGTGTACTTCCAGGGGTGTCTGTACTGAATCCAGTCTGGAGCTCGTGAAAGTACCGTCGGGTTTTCTAAGAGAATCCAACTTGGCCGACTCATCCCTTTTGAGGACTCTGCACAGCCTTGGCTTTACGGCCAATCTGAAAATTCTAGATGCCAGCCGATCATATGGTTTGCAGATTCTTCTTTCGAAAGGCATAATCCGTCGTAATCACCAAAAGAGAAGAATTGTTGAAAAATGACCACGAGTCTTTCCATATTACAGACTTAATAATCTTCACCGACGGGTCAGTCATGGAAAATGGATCGGACGCAGGGTTGCTCTCGGGAAATCTGATTATGGGACTGGCTCAAACTCTCGGAAAAATGATGCCCATGTTCCAGGCGAAGATATATGCCATTTTATTGGCAGCAGAAGAATATTGGCAGCAAAATGGAGAGGTTACACCACTAAACAACAGCGACATATTGAGCTAGTTGGTGTGGAATTGTCATCAAGTGCTGCTGAAACTTGGCCGACTGAACGCAACATTCCTGATGTGGGTGCCAGGATACTCATACATCGCTGGCAATGAGGAGGCTGACAGATTGGCTTGACAAAGGTTCTGTATCCACAATGGTGGGGCCAGAACTAGCTTCTTGGAATCCGATCAGATGAGTCTACTCTTAAGGGAGAAATTGCAAGGACTCACGCAACCGAATGGGGAAAGCTGAACTTCTACCGCGAGACGAAAATCTTTGTGAAGAAAACCGGGGTGGAAATTTTTGTCGTCCCTTAAGATGTGGGATATGAAAACCCTAATAGGGCTTTTATTGGGACACTGCTCCTTAAACTATCACATGGAAAATAGGAGTGGTGGTCACGGTTATACCCAGGAAACGTGAGGAGGAGGAAGAGACGCCCTGTACTTCGTATGCAGCTGCCCGGCCTCCTCAGACGTCAGACGAAGATATTTTTTGGTATGGTTTCCTTCAACAAAGAGTCTGCGCATTCTTTGTCTCTAACAAAGGTCTGAGTGCTTGGGGCTGTGGCTCCCTCCACTAAACTAAATTAAATGAAACTAACGCCATGCAGTGGAAGTCACTCTTCCAAGATGGCGACGTGTGGGTCGCCCCAAGGGCACTCCGAGCAGAACAGTCGCATCCCGGGAACTTAGGGGGGGGGGGAGATAACCGTGATCGATGGCGCATAGAGGAGGTTAACGTGTTCTACCCCACTAAGGGGTAACCAAATTAATGACGAGCTTGGGTTAAAAATAAAGGTTGTACATTTGGGTTGATTGGCATATTGGAGCAGTGCTGCCGAGGGAACAAACATAGTTCGGGACTAAGGAGGGTGTGGTGTTGTGAATTTCTCCATATCTGAAGAGGACTCATCTAGAAGCTTCTCGTAACAATGACAATCAATAGTAAAAACCACCCCCAAAATAGATCGACATGAGAATGTCAAATTTACGTCGAACTCTTGAAGCTCGGGAGTGATCTTTGAGAACTGAGACTTATGAGGAAGACAAATCGTAAAAGGCTGACTTATGAATCCTTTCTGTAATTTCGCTAATATTGACTATCAGTGGCAAATGTTTTTTCAAAGAAATCCCCAAAAGAATTTTGAAAGTATTCAAAAATTAATGGTACCAATCTGCAACCGAACCCCTGCATCCGGGCCGATATGAATCAATCTTGAAATCGACCTAATTTCTTTCGCACATTTCGTTTACATTACTATCTTCGAGGGTAATAAATGATTTTGACACAAACACTTCTGGTTTACATGACTTACTTTCCCAGATTAATATCGAAAAATTGAATTTTTATAGAGAGGTAACTGCCGTAACTGTTCAGATAAAATTCGATTAGATTGGGAAGTTACAGTTGAAGAAAGCAATTTCAACCTGAAATTTGCATTCCATTGTAATGTAATGTTTTGCGGTGATAAAATCTGCAGTTTGGCGGTCAAACTTCTTTCACGCATGTACGAGAAGTTCAATCGCCAAACATAGTTTTCGCGGATTCAGATCATATCAGGTGACAATGAAGGTGTTGGGTGAAAAGTTTCTTTCGTTTTGATTAATTGACTTCAGTTGGGAGAGCATGTATTAATGGAAGAAATTTGATCCTTTTTATTTTTTTACTGGTTGGGTTTCAATCTTTCAGTCACAAAAAATTCCATAAAGTAACAAAAGGTAACCATCTAATTACCATGAAATTGGGACTTTTCTAAATCCTTTTCTAGAAAAAATTTTACATCAGAATCAGAAGAACAATTTCATTTAGGAAAATCGCAGGAGAAAAAACAATTTCTTAAAAGTAATGAAAAATGTCTAAAATTCCACTTCATCCATGTATGGATCTTAGATACTTTGATCACCAGTCCAACTAAATAAACTAAAAAATCTAAATAGCACGGAGTAAGATAATTAGAGCTTAAGAAAAACAGGGACGAATTGGGCCCTTGGTTAATATAAACCTAAAAGTTCAGTTAAAACTCACTAACTTTTAGGATAAAAGATTGTTTTTGCAGTTTTGGGATTTAACCCTGGATTAAGTATCTTTTTGCCTTCTTTATAGATTGTTAGGGATATAAATGGCTTTCATTCTAGTTTATTCATTCACATCAAGAATTTCGTTGAGACTGTAACGTCGTTTGAAAATAATCTTTGGCTTTTCGAGGTGAATCATATTTTTTTCAACATGGGTGATAATATTAATACAAGCATTGAGTTCCACTTGGAACAGATCAATATATTGAAGACTACTAGAATGGAGGTGGAAAATCTTCCACGAAATGCTTTGGGGTTCGTCTGGCATCCAAATGATGAGGAATACAGGGATCTGGTGACGGCAGATGATGTGCTGCAGCACCTGGACCTCTTAAATGTAGAAATTAACAAGAATGAAGAGAGGGTGCTTGAACTGAACATGGCTAAACTGGAGCTGAATTTGACTGATATGTGTCGACTAGAGGATGATGGTGTTCCAGAAGACTCCGATGCCACCGTGGTATACCAAGCGGCCAGGATTACTCCGCCATGTCTGCGCCGACTGTTCATGGGTTCGAAGTATCCTAGTCAGGACGATAATTTGGCTACGAATTCATCCAAAAGCTCTGTAATAGGATCGGAACATGACGACGATGATAGCAACTTAACTCTGCTGCCCAGAGATTCCAAGTGTGAAGACGAGACTAGTTCTCTGAAGTCTGAAGGGAGTTCTACTTCCACAACGGATGAAGATGTCCCCGCTTTTCCATCATTTGCGGACCAGCTGAACCTTAAGATCACATACGAAGATATAGTTGCAACGCGTCCTCCAAGAATGCCATTTCGAATCCTACGTGACTATTATAAGGAAAACACATCGGATTTGTGTTCTGATGGTGAAAGCTGCCCGGTATCTTCGCGTTCCAAAAGTGATAATGGGGGTGAAAATGCACCTAGGAGTGCCGCAGTGCAGTCACCATCCGACTACATCAGTTGCGTTGATGACAGAAGTTCAGGTTACTTTTCTGGTGGTGAATGTTCATATATAACTGCTCGACGTGAAACGACAAGAGAACCAAGCGAAAGAGAACCTACCCGTCAACAAGGGACATTTTATCGGGATAATTGGTGGAATAGACGATTTATTCCTCCTGCTCGACGTGAAACGATAAGAGAACCAAGCGAAAGAGAACCTGCCCGTCAACAAGGGACATTTTATCAGGATAATTGGAGGAATAGACGGTTTATTCCTCCTGCTCGACGTGAAACGGCAAGCGAATCAAGAGAACCTGCGCGTCAACAAGGGACATTTTATCGGGATAATTGGAGGAATAGACGGTTTATTCCTCCACGTATCTTGAGGCTACGTAAATTGGGTTGGAGAGTATAAATTGTTATCTTTGAATAAGTATGAAAACATGTTCCTCTGGAATTGAATGTGTGTGAATGTTACTGAATAAATAAATTAGTTCAGTAAAACAAAACCCTTTTGCGTTTTTCTATGGATTTGTTCTTGGGAACTCAAGGCCATCCTTTTTCAACAGCCATTCAGCCCATTTCGAAAATGGGGACTGTTGATTCATTGGCTTGTGTGTGGCTTTTCTAGTGTAATCGTGGAGTTGGTTCAGTTTCGGAACAGCGTCTCTGAGCAGACGGAGCATGTCGAAGCCGTGTAACCCTCCACCACGGCGAGCCGAACATTCTCTCCGTACACCATCTCACGAGGAGGACGAAAGGCAAAAACTGCGATCACGGTGAATCGTCGTGAGCCATTAAAGTCGCCTCCAGCGTGCGGTGCCAACATTCCAGCGTCTCATTGAACTGCGGGTGGTATTCATTTTGGTATACCAAAACGCGGGATCCATTCTCGGCAGAGCCCTGGCACATGATTATCCAGGAATGTCAATCAGAGGTATTCCGTGGTCCTATATCGTTTGAAACGAGAAAAAGTAGACTCAAATTGGTTCACCAGAACGAGGGATCCATTCTCGGCAGAACCTCGGTACGTGTTTGACCAGCAATGTCAATCAGAGGTTTTGCTTTAGGCCTCCGCGTAAACCTGCTGGTGATTGCGAGACAATACTTATAACCATCTGAGTCTCACAAAGGGCCAATGATATCTTAGTGGATGGTGTGGAATCGCTTCGTCGACCAAAAGCAATATCCTTGCTTCACTTTTTATGTGCATGGTCATCTTACATTTCTGGTATATGATGCACTGTCTGACTCAAGAGTTTAGGTTCTTGTTCATGGACGGCTAGAAGTATTTTCCGGTGGCTAACCGGTTCGTCATCCTGATGCCTGGATGCGCAAGATCGTGTACTGTGTGGAACATTTCCTCGCGGAAATTGGCCGGAATAAATGGCCTAGGTGCCTTGTCTGAGGTTTAAGTAGGAGTTTGAGTTGAAGATAGGAAACTCGTTGAACTTCTACTCAGGCACCTCGGCGATTACCATATAATCGACCGCGGCGGGGAGGGGGGGAGGTTAGCGACAAAGCGTCCACAACGACGTTCTTTTCCAGACACATGTCGGAAGTCGAAAGTAAACTGGCTGATGAAGGCCAGTTGCGCCCAAATTGACGAGGAGACACTCTGTGGGGCTTTTGTTTAAGTTCGAACGTAAGGGTCTTGAGGTCCCTGAGTACAGTAAACGGCTTGTACTTAAGGGAAGAAATGGAAGTATTTAACGGAGATGTATGTGGTCTCCCCCTCCCGATCGTAAGCGCTGTAATTGCGTTGGATCGGCTTGAGTTATTTTGACACGTTGTAGTCACGAATATAGCTGTCACTCGTTTTAAAATTAAACACTTTCTTTCAGATGTTTTTCGAATTGATCCGAAAAGAACAACTACTCTCTGCGGCGGTCACGGCAAGAAGGAAGAACCGTACCGCGATATGTCGGCGGCAGTTCCGTGCATGGGTGGAGGCGTTCATACTGCCGGCGATGCACAGGGTGGTTCACGTCTCCGCTGTATCGCCACACTACCTCATCGGGTTTCTCTTGCTTTCAATGATCTTTAATCCAACTTTTCTGTTGATCTCACCAGACTTTGGAACGCCTCTAGCGATTATGTATATCAAGTTCAATAACATATGCTACTTCTTATTTTAAGGCACTATAGATTGATTTCTGTTTTTTTTGAACTCCTGAAGAATTGATCTGCTGTCACTATGGTCGTGCGTCCTTCAATTTGGAAAACCTCATGGCAGGTTATTGAATCCCAACTGTTTCATGGCTTCGCTGGTGGTTGCTATCCTGTTTACATTCTTTTTCCCATAAGTCATCTGAAAATCCTTGGGTGGCTTCGTTGCTGACCCAATGTTGATGTAGAAATAAGGGTTATTGACAAAATTTTTACGAGTAATCTAGCCAATCATGCACCGGGATGAGTTTTCTGCAATTTCACGCATAACAGTGTGAAGTTTTAGTGTTTCTGTCCGTCAAGAAAACTTCCTTTATTAGGTACCAGCGCAGCAAGCAGCGAACATTAAGCCCAATAATGGTTTTCCAGCCTTTTATGGGCTCAAGGTTTTCTGGAAGTAGTAGTTGTGGGATTCCAGAGTCCCACAAAGGGTTCTGACCAGAGAGTGTCAGCAAAGGACGGAGGTCTGATAGTCGCTAAACCGCAGACGTTTCAAAATCCAAGCATAACTGCTCGTCCCGCAACGACGACCATTTCATGACCAGATGTGAACATGTTTCTAATTGATCTGTGCATGAAAGGAGAGAGCGCGTCAAATCAGCTAGGCAACACTCGGGACTAATGTTGTTTATTTAGTAGCGGCAGCAATTATGTTACTACAAGCAAGCAATGATACTACTATCAGAGCAAGAGCTCCTTTCACCCTAGGAGCTGAAGCGTCAAATATTCCAACGACTCTTGTCTGTATTATGGAGGACTGATATTTTGCGAACATGGCCCTAGCTGGCATCCGACATACCAGCATTTCTACTCTGAAATTTAAGATTATCCTGGCCTTGACATCAAGATTCACGTTGCACAGCGACTTCAAATTTGGCTATACTTTTGCAAACGCGTGATGAGGAGAGGAGGTGCGCGGGTGTCTCGGGAGATCCTGGCGGGAGTTGAAGCGCATTTAAGCCAAATGATGGCTTCTGTGTGTGGTTGACGTGCTATACCTCACCAACGGGTGAATGACAACCACGTATATATTCAGTGTTAGGTCCGGATGGCTTCGCGGTTAGAGCGCTGGGCTAACGTAGCGGAGAGTCGGCGTTCAAATTTCACATTTGTATCATAATTGGATGTTTGATACTAGCCGACTCAGATGTAAAGGAGCACTTGAGCCAAATTACGGCGAGCCCAGTGCTGATTCTCTCCTTCAGTGCACCATGTTCTTATGGTGTACCGTTACGGCCTTGAATGAAATGCAGGTATTTTCTTCAAAGCCTAGTATGCGAATTGCAATTGTTGGTGCTTGCAGCATCTGTCCGTTGTGTTCAGTTCGCTGGACCTCCAAATTGACGATATTCTAATTGTTCAGTACCCATTGCTCCAATATGCCTATTTGGTCGGATTTTCGGTGATTTACAAAGTATCTTGACTCCCTGGGACCAGCTAAGTTACAAAAGTACCTGGGAATCTTGAATTACAACAGCTTTTTGTGAGATTTGCCCTCCTTGTCGAATGCTTTGGAGGGACGGTAAATAGCTATCGTCGAGGCGCCACGAGGCCTCGGTGGAATGATCCTACCTTATCACAGTTAAATCCATCCAATCATTACATCACTGTACATAGGGGACAAATGCTAGATTAATAGTATTGGATTCTGAACGCGGGCAATGTAATTAGATATGTATTACCACGCCTAAAAACGGGACAAATTGTGCCAACTGGTCCTCCAGGTTGGGAGGTGGGTAGGGCTGACAACCCTACACGGAAAACAACTTGTTACGAAGCCACAACAGGAGCCTCGGACTGGACGGATTATACAACAACGAACCCGGCAATGACAACGGAATAACGATTTGCGTATTTTCTCATAAAACGTCCGCTCCCTGTACAGAGATGAAGCTGATGAGCAGCTAGCCGATACCCTGTCCCAATATAGGGCTGATGTAACAGCCTTACAGGAGATGCGTTTGGGTAGAGACCGGTGTTCGGGAGGAAAGCCGCTACACCATATATTATAGTGGCGATCCAGTAAACTATGTGCTCAGAGTAGGTTTCTTAGCCAGCCAAAAAATGAAACCTGCTGTTATCGGCTTTAAAAACATAAGCGAACGGCTAAGCACTCTGCCGTTGCGAGGCAAATTAAGACTTTGATGAGCTACTGAAAAACCACAACATCGGCGTGTTGGAGGTCCCGCCAACTGATGACGACGGACCAATACTGCCACCGCCAAGTTTAGGAGAAACAGTCCGTGCAATTCATCGGCTAAAAATCATAAGTTGCCAGGAGCCGATGGAATTACAGCCGAATTGGTTAAATATGGAGGCGGCCAGTTACACCAAGTGGTTCATTAACTTGTGCTCAAGGTATGGTACAGCGAATCAATGCCTGACGATTGGGAACGAGGCATTATCTGTCTCATACATAAAAAGGGAGATATCACACAGTGCAGCAATTATAGAGGTATCACGTTGTTGAGTACCATCTATAAGATATTCTCCTCTATCTTGCTAGGCCGGATAGCCCCATACGCCCAGAACATCATTGGTCCATTCCAAAGAGGCTTCACTCCAGGCAAATCAGCAACAGATCAGATTTTCTCTGTGCGGCAAGCGATGGAAAAACTGTTGGAATATGGACAACAGTTGCACCATCTATTTATTGACTTTAAAGCCGCCTATGATAGCATAGCCAGGGTAAAACTGCACACGGCCATGAGAGAAATTAATAAGACTGACTAGGCTGACCCTGACCAATGTGCGAAGCCAGATAAAAGCAGCAGGATCACTCTCAAGACCATTCGACATTAACAACGGTCTACGACAAGGGGATCCCCTATCATGCGTCCTCTTTAACCTGGTCCTCGAGAAAGTGATCCGTGATGCTGAGGTAAATGCAAGAGGTACGATCCTCTTTATAGTTTATAGTTTAACTCACGGACTGAGGGGAAAGGCTTTTCAGAAGCGGGATCGGCTCATTTTGATCGGTTGCACCATTTTCCTGGCCTGATCTGGATGTTATTGGTTGTCAAATGGTAGCATAGGTTATGGGGTGACACTAATTTCTATTTCGGATTTAATTGAGTTGCTCAAGCATCCGTCATGGTTAGGAATAAATAAATAACAATACAAAGCTGGGAAAAAGCTTTATGAGAGGTTTGATGTGGGATGCTGCAAGGCCATCCACAGAGGAAACCAAGCCTACAAGCAATATTTATAGTACTGAATTAAGCCAATATGCATTTAATATATAGCTCAATGCGACAACAAACAACAGAACAATGAGCAGGGAGAGGTGAAAGTAGGCGGGTACGTCATTCCAGCTGCCTTCCTATCTTCAGTCTCGTGGACAACACCACTAGAAGATATCACCGGGGCGTTTAGAATCGATTGGATTGTTGAATTGCCAAAGAAGGGACAACGACTTAGGATCCTACTCCAGTAGAAAAAATTGCATAGACGAAGTGATATCGGACGAATAGCTCAAAAGCATAATCTGAGCAACATGCAAATAGGTGAAAGACTATGTTGCAAAAGCCCTGGAGGGATTTCAATGTTGTGGACCAAATTATTCGTATTTCTTTTCCAATTTCGGTTCGAACGCGGTAAGAATGGGCTTCTTCTCTACTTTGGTAGCTCACATACTCAATTGCCATCTCAGAGTGTTTCCGTGATACCATTAAAGAAGTCGAACGATTTGATGATCGGCTGATGAAGCTCACCATTACGAAAAAGGCAGGAGAAAAATCCATTTCTTAAAAGTAATGAAAAATGCCTAAAATTCCACTTCATCCATGTATGGATCTTAGATACTTTGATCACCAGTCCAACTAAATAAAATCTATCTAAATAGCACGGAGTAAGATAATTAGAGCTTAAGAAAAACAGGGACGAATTGGGCCCTTGGTTAATATAAACCTAAAAGTTCAGTTAAAACTCACTAACTTTTAGGATAAAAAATTGTTTTTGCAGTTTTGGGATTTAACCCTGGATTAAGTATCTTTTTGCCTCCTTTATAGATTGTTAGGGATATAAATGGCTTTCATTCTAGTTTATTCATTCACATCAAGAATTTCGTTAAGACAGTAACGTCGTTTGAAAATAATCTTTTCCTTTTCGAGGTGAATCATATTTTTTTCAACATGGGTGATAATATTGATGAAAGCATTGAGTTCCACTTGCGACAAATTAATATATTGAAAGCTACTAGAAAGGAGGTGGAAAATCTTCCACGAAATGCTTTGGGGTTCGTCTGGCATCCAAATGATGAGGAATACAGGGATCTGGTGACGGCAGATGATGTGCTGCAGCACCTGGACCTCTTAAATGTAGAAATTAACAAGAATGAAGAGAGGGTGCTTGAACTGAACATGGCTAAACTGGAGCTGAATTTGGCTGATATGTGTCGACTAGAGGATGATGGTGTTCCAGAAGACTCTGATGCCACCGTGGTATACCAAGCGGCCAGGATTACTCCGCCATGTCTGCGCCGACTGTTCATGGGTTCGAAGTATCCTAGTCAGGACGATAATTTGGCTACGAATTCATCCAAAAACTCTGTAATAGGATCGGAACATGACGACGATGACAGCAACTTAACTCTGCTCCCCAGAGATTCCAAGTGTGAAGACGAGACTAGTTCTCTGAAGTCTGAAGGCAGTTCTACTTCCATAACGGATGAAGATGTCCCCGCTTTTCCATCATTTGCGGACCAGCTGAACCTTAAGATCACATACGAAGATATAGTTGCAACGCGTCCTCCAAGAACTCCATTTCGAATCCTACGTGACTATTATAAGAAAGACACATCAGATTTGTGTTCTGATGATGAGAGCTGCCCGGTATCTTCGCGTTCCAAGACTGATAATGGGGGTGAAAATGCACCTAGGAGTGCCGCAGTGCAGTCACCATCCGACTACATCAGTTACGTTGATGACAGAAGTTCAGGTTACTTTTCTGGTGGTGAATGTTCATATATAACTGCTCGACGTGAAACGACAAGAGAACCTACCCGTCAACAAGGGACATTTTATCGGGATAATTGGTGGAATAGACGATTTATTCCTCCTGCTCGACGTGAAACGACAAGAGAACCTGCCCGTCAACAAGGGACATTTTATCGGGATAATTGGAGGAATAGACGGTTTATTCCTCCACGTATCATGAGGCTACGTAAATTGGGTTTGAGAGTATAAATTGTTATATATATTGTTGTATGAAAAAATGTACCCCTGGAATTGAATGTGTGTGAATGTTACTGAATAAGTAAATTAGTTCAGTAAAACAAAACCCTTTTGCGTTTTTCTATGGATTTGTTCTTGGGAACTCAAGGCCATTCTATTTCAGCAGCCCTTCACCCAATTTGGGGGCTGTTGATTCATTGTCGTCTCCTGTGTGGCTTTTCCAGTGTAATTATACTCAATCCATTAAAGGGAGCTGTCTCCGCTAGATTCAGTTTCGACAAGAGAGACCTATTTGAGCTCTCTTCGGACGCCAAGCTTGAAAGAGGCTCCCGGACTTTAAAGGGGAACCCTCATGAACGTTCTCCATGATGAGGACCTGCATGCCTCGAGGTCCCTGTAGGTGTCGGCTGCTGGCGTCGTATGGCGTGAAGGTGGAGTTAGTTCAGTTTCGGAACAGCGTCTCTGAGCAGGCGGAGCATGCCGAAGTCGCTTAACTCTCCAGCACGACGAGCCGCAGATTATCCCCGTACAACATCTTACGGGACGTGAATTCCTTTCTTTGGGCCGTGCGAATCCCGTGGAGGCAGAAAGGTAAAAGCTGCGAGCAGCATGTCTTTGGACTGCGGGTGGTATTCCGTGGTCCTATGTCGTTTGAAACGAGAAGAAAGTAGACTCGAATTGGTACACCAACGTCGATTCTCTCCATAACCATCTCCGCGGGGCCCACTGTGAACTCCTCTCGGAAAGAGCGCGACCACGACGGATCGTCGCGAGTCATTAAGCCGGCTTTCATCGTCCGGTGCTAACGTTCTAGCGTAAGATTAGGCTGTGGACGGTATGCAGTACGCAAAGCCATGGAGCTTGCCTAACTCCGAGAAAATAATAAACTCGAATGGCATTTCCTGGTCCACAATCATTACGGCTGGTGCATCAAAGCGCGGGATCCATTCTCGGCAGAGCGCCTCGCCACATGGCCTCCGCGTAAACCTGCTGATGATTGCGAGACAATACTTGTAACCGCACGGGTCTCTGAGAGGACCAATGATGTCGTAGTGGATGGTGTGGAAGCGCTTTGTTGACCAAAGGGAATACGCTTACTTTATTTTTTATGTGCATGTTCATCTTACATTTCTGGTGCGCGACGTGCGTGACGGCTTTACGGTTTCTTACCAGGACAGAGGTAAATCGTCAGACGCTGCCTCACCTCTGCTCCCAGGTCACTTCTGTGCTGGGAGTGTCTGACGATAAGAAACCGTAAAGCCGTCATCGCCTGACATTTGTTTTTAGCTGAAGTATTTGAGTGAATCGGTACCAGTCCATTACTGGCACATTATGCGATGGGACACTCTCCCCCAAAAAAGGCCGACGCGTGGGTCGCACCAAGAGCACTTGGCGCAGAACAGTGGAGGAGGTGAAGTCCTGGAGGGCGTTAAAGCGCATTTCAACGAATTGTGAATGATGGTGTAGGTGGTGTGATTGACGCACTATACTCCACCAAAGAGTGAATGACAACCACGTGTATATATATACACTGTCAGCACAACCTAGGTTTCCTTTTTAGCTAAAGTGAAAAGGATAAACTCCCCTTAGAAGTACACATTTGACAAAATAATCGTTACGATTTTTTGGTCGATGAGGCTACTTAGCTTCTTCTAAGCACTCTGAAAAAGAGCTTGTTGATATCTTAGCAGGAGACAGGGTGGACGTAAGGAGGGGGTAAGAAAATGGTTAGTTAATCACAATATTCTGCTATCACGCCAAGGATTAAGCAGACAGATATTGGAAGCTTTTGGTCGAGATCCTATCGCAGCACCTTGAATTACAACAGCTATTTGTGAGACTTGTACTACTTTTCGAGTGCTTTCGAAGGACGATAAATAGCCACTGTGTTCCATTCTATGTCCTTGTAGAATAATTTTACCTTACCACAACTAATCCATCCAAAGTACTAACAATCAAAGCTTCTAGTGCCTCGAAATTGGAGCTATGTTATGTAGCGCCACTTTTGTTGGGAACTATGGGGGGGGGGGGGGTTGACTTGGAAAGCTTGGTACTGTGTGCATTATCAAGTGCTATTGCGCTGGCTTTAACCTCACCCCTCTAGGCGGGAAAACTTCGCAGTCAAAATCACGCGGACTGAGGATAATCTCTACATCAACACCAGGAGTCTCTACTCTGGTGGAACGCCCCTATTTGATTACTTCAGTACTAATACCACTGGCAAGCCATTTGGGATTCCCTCTTAAATCAAGAGTCATGCAAGCGGCGGTTGCTTCCGTGTGCTTTTTTTTGGCTAACTCAAAAAGAGCAGTTCTCTTCCTCGGGGGTGCAGCAATTCTCGTCTCCATGTCATAGCGAATTGACTACGTTGATACAAAGTCATCGAGGGAGCTAATTGCATCACACTGTACAGGGGACAAAAGCAAGTTCTAGCTTATGCTCATAGTCATAGTTTCTGACTTGTCACTTCGTCCTCGTTGAAAGTTCTGGCATTGTACGGTGATAGGAGGCAACGATATGGAGCTCCAATCTGAGCGATCTGAGGAGGAAAACATTCCCCGGAATATTTTGAGATTCATTTGACATCGGAATAATGAAGGATATATGGATCTGGCTATGGGAGATGATGTGCTGAATTACGTAGAGCTCAAGAATGAAGAATGGATCCATGAGCTAAGTATTTTAAAATTGGACCTGAGTTTGGCTTCTATGTGTGCCTTCAAAGATGTATTAGCATCGGCTCAAATTACTCCATTAAGTTAGAGTGAATTGGTCAGACTTTTCAAATGTGAAAAGCAGGCTAGGCCTTACAAGTGCGAAGACTATCTTAGTTGCATAACATATCCAGACAACTGGATTACGCAATTACGTGAGAACCGGTTTGATAGGGATGTCAAGTGTTAAGATAGGATGAAAAATGCCCTGAGATAGGCAGTTAGGAAGATAAACGGCGCTCACGTCTATTTTCTGGAGATGTTCTTGAGTACTTTCTTGCCCTGGCTAGCTCGAAGGGACAGATGCATCCTTCACAGTGTCAGAGGGTGAGAGTGACACAGATGATGACTAGATATGCTTGTCTGTTCGGGTCATACATGTGAAAGATAACTGAGAAGATAGTATGCTTTATCCCTTTCGCTGGTAGGGAGGCAAAGGCCACCTTGAAGGCCAGAAGGTTTTCCTCAAGTCATCTCTTTCCCTCTGGTAGGATGATTGATGATTGAGTGGTTAATTATAGTAGTATTTTGCACCAAACTTTCCATTTCCGTGAAGTTTATCATATTTCCGTAAAAGTTTCAGACAGAGAAGGGTGCAGGCGAGTTAATAGAATAAAGAAGGGTAAGGCTTTTACAACGGACCCTCTTTAGACAACCAATCGTCATGGAAAAGGGGCAGTAGGCTCGAATCGGAATAAATCAAAAACCGCGACTTCGGTAATGGAATCGAAGATCGTTCACTAGCTATTCTGGGGAGTGCCATGACCCGATATTCATGCTTTAGCACTCCAACCTAACAGTTGTGAATTTGTGTGGTGTTCTTACACAATCTCTATTTGTCAGAAACAATTCGAATAACCGATAAATAAACTCTTTAATGGGTGGCTCATTAATTACTTTGCGCTCAAGGAGGATAAGGGAAGTGGAATTACGAATGGATTTCGCTCCGTTCGGGAACTTGTATACAACTGACTGGGGTCTAGAATATGATTGGACGACTTCAATACATAACTCGATGGAGACATTTGAAGGAACACCAGCGGCACATAGCCTGTTTATGCCTATACAAAAGACAACATGCAGCGGCTTGTAGACTATGCTACCAGTAAGAACTCCATGATCAGTTCGTGGTTACATTCACGCTGTTTGGCAAGACGAGTTTGAAAATCTACTTAACATGAGTAGGGTATAGGCAGACTTTTCAACCGCAGTTGATAATCTTAACTCCATCTGGTCCCAAAGCCCAACGGCGAATGACGACCTTGTGGAGATGATAGACCCCTGAATGATCAGATGATTCCGGACCGATACTTTGGTTTCGTGTACTTGGATAATGTTCTGGTCGCATCTTCCACCAAGTCCGAGCATTTGGCACATGTCAAATGTATTTTCCAATTACAATTATTACAATTATTCCAATTATTTGTATTGAAAAGTGAAGATTTCTCCAGCTGCAGGTGAAAATTCTGGGCGATTCACCCCTTGATGGCATTTAACCCGATCTAGACAAGGTGCAGGACGACGATCAAAGATCTCAGAAGGTTCTGATGATCAAAGATCTCAAAAGGTTCTTGGGTATGGTCAACTTCTACCGTCGTTTTCTGCCTAAAGCTGTTCACCACCAGACTTTACTTAACGCTTTTCTGTCCGTTGCTAAGATGAAACAGTCGTAGAATTGTGTGGTCTCCAGATCTCCCCAATGTTTGAAACAACCAAGCAACATTTGGTAGACCCCAGACTTTAGACATTTTCTCAACAAGATGTAGTTCGTCGATGCCTCAGACATTGCACTAGGCGCTGCTCTTCACAAGACTGTGAACCCAAGCTGGGAACTGTTGGGTTTCTGTTCAAGCCAGTTGAATCCCGCTCAAAGGAATTACAGCCCCTATGATCGGAAATTGCTAGCCGTGCGTCTGAGCATCAAGTACTTCTGTTTTTCCCTTAAAGGCAGGTCATTCACCGTGTTCACGAGCCATAAGCCTCTAACTTTTGTCTCTAACAAAGTGTCTCCGCGCTAGTTTCGGCACTTAGTCTACTTCAGCCAATTTATATCGAATATTCGACATGTGTCCGGTAAAGACAATTTAGTCGCTGATGCTTGATTTCGGATCTCCGAAAGTAACATCCCAGCTGCGGTTGATTTTTCGGCAATCGCTTTGGCCCACAAGATCACGGAGTTCTTCAGAACCTGCCAAATAAAAGTTTAAGGATTTCCGGATGTTCCGGCCGCCTTTCATAAGGAAGTGTTTTGCTCAGTGCACAATTTTGCGCACCCCGGCATTCAGACAACAAACAGGTTAGTTTCCAGCAGATTTTTTTGGTCATCCATGAACAAGGACGTGAATTCTTGAGCCAGAGAGCACATGGCACATAAAAAGTGTAAGACCATTAGGCATACTAGGAAGGAATGATGTGTATTCCCTAAGTCAACAAGGCGCTTCTACGTCATACGCCTCCGCATTGTAAGCTCTTTACGAGACTCGCAGGGCTACAAGTGTTTACGGGGTGGTCTAAGACAATACCTCTGAAAGACATTACAGCGAAGCCATGTTAGTTGCAGTTTGCACTCATTTATCAACGCTAGGTGCAAGCTGCCCAACATAACCTAAAGGCGTAATAAACTATCTGGAATGTTGACAGATTACTAAAGAAGTTGAGTAACTGAGTTGCTTCAGCAGTTTTCTGCTCGTATCCTATTTAACTTGACATTAGAATATATCATCAGGAAAATATCAGAGGTATACCATGCTTTAACTTCACTCAATTAGTAGTGGACGCTGGTGGCATTACCATAATTTCTCAATTAATGCCATCTGTCACGCGGCTTTTGGGTCTAGAAACGAAATTGGGTTAAAAATCGATGAAGCCAAAATCAAAATCCTGGCCCCAGCACGAGCCAATAGGTCGTTCCAATCAGGCATGATTTTGATAATGGGTTTTAACTTCACTCACGATCTATGGAGATGCTTTGACTTTCCTTCACTGTTTTGCGTTATTTGTCGGCCTTCCAGGAGTAGCGGGCTCAATTTCAGGATTTTGCCAATTTTTGACAAAACAGGGGGACTTAAAGCTGTTAATTTATTGAGTAGCATCAAATTCTAAAGCCCCTATCTAAAGCCCTCCATGTTTTGGCCAGTAATGCAAATACGAAAAGTGGGCTGATTTGTCAGACCGAGTTGATGGTGTTGTTGGTTTTTATTTTCAGTACGATAACGCTTGACCACTTCTTTAAGTCTAGAGCTGTTTGGCCAAGGTCCGTGGCAGTCGAATCTTATCAGCGTAGTCGAGGTGTTTAAGAAAAGATAACATCATCAGTAGACTCTCTCCATGTTCTTCAGTCAAGCCATAATGAGGGACGTCACTGATAACGAGATGAAATAGTATTGGTTTCTTTGGAATGCTCTCCTTAGAGCGTTTCAAAAAGACTTTTTATTCTCGCTGCCTTCTCGGAATCGATTTTTTCAATTGACCTGGGGACCAAGAATACATTTAAAGTACTTCCTGCCGTAAAAAGTGACTAAAAATGATAAAAGTTGTTGGGCTAGCAACCAGAAAATTTCGAATCATCTTGCTACCATTACGACCTTCCCTATCATCAATGGTGTGTGCTTGGTTTCTGGAATATGTTGCGCTCTCCGCCAAGGGTACTGAAGGTCCACATAATGCGCGCTTTCTCCGACTTGAGCGGGAATTGCCACGATGAAAGCTAGAAATCCTAGGATTAAGCTGAAGTGAGCTGATGGAACTCTGGAGAGTACTCATAATTGTAACAGATCAGAATTCATAGTCGGACTATTAATAAAGGTTACAGGAAGGTGCACTTTCATGACCTGGAAGCCGAGGATTTCTGATTTATGATCGTGATGAGTGATTTTAATACCAAGATGGTCTCTGCTAACATTTTGCTCGGCCATGGCTTCGATAATCATAAGAACAGTGGTGAACGATTTGTGGACTTCTACAACTTTCACCGGCGCCAGAGGCACAGGGCTTGTGGCAAGCTCAGTTGGGTTTCGACTGGCCAGTTTGGACTAACCAGATCTGTCTTCCAAATAGAGGTAACAAAAGAGTATTAACTTCAGCCAAAAAAGGTATTGTCATTTTAAGGGTCGCTTGCCTACGTTTTCATGTTGCTACTCCATCTGCGCTGGTGAGTGAAGCAAAAGTTGCTGCCATAGCAATAATTTCACCTCGGTATGTGGTATCACGAAGAAAGCTTTCAGAGTGTCATAAGTCTTTCGATAATCCTTTCAGGGATACTATCGATGATGAGCAACTGGAAAGGTGGACGGAGTACTTTGCCAATCATGGTATCGCGAAATACCACAATTCGTGGATAACTTGAGATGCTTTTAAATTTTCACTTCATCTATGAGGAGGGCTCCTCGCTTCCCTAAGGGATTGTGGGGAGGCGTGGTTCGAAGAATTCAAGGCTTACCTATAAACTCGCCTATTCAATGAGCATTTCAGAGAATGGATGTTGATAGTTTGCATACGCATAGTAATCTTCATTCCAATAAATACAATCTTGAGTGCGTATGACAGACAGACTGGCAGAGCAGACAACCATAAGGTTTTCACAAACATACATCTAAAAACGAACATTTGAAAATGACTTTTCATTGGTAAAGTATAAGTTTTGGCATTGAATTTTCAATCGAGGGTCAAGGAAATTGTAGGGGATGTGCGAGGAGATTGTAGTTTGCCCAAGATAATAAATTGTTTCCAGTCCTCCAGACTATTAATAGATGTACACAATTTTTACACATGAACACCATATTCAGTGAATGACTCTAAAAGTTTTTCGGCTGTATTTTGGGTTATCTGAGTTTTCTCATTCTTCTTCCAGTTCTTCCTAAAAGTTCCACCAAGGTGGAAAAATTGTTGCCCATGTCCGTGTTTAGCCTTTTTCGGGGGGGAACCGCTCAATGAGGAGAGAAGAAACAAAGAAATGAACTACATTCTGGAAACAGGCAAGAAAAACGGATACAACAGGAACCTCATCGAAAATCGGATAAAAAGAAACTACCCGAGGCCTGAAGACAGCAGCTTTCAACACTTTTCCAGGAGGTGAACACAGAACATAAGCAATGGATAACACTAACCTACTCGGGTTAGACGCAGAACATCAAAAGGCAGCTACATAAACGTGGATTCCGGGTCATCTCGACCAGCAGACGATACTTACTTAGGACCCGGTTACAATCAGTCAAGGACAAAAAAGAGTGTACGGAAAAGAGTGACATTTATAAGATTTCCTCCTCAGACTGCGACAAGATTTACGTCGGACAAACAAAACGGCTAGTCCACATCAGGGTGCTAGAACACTTAAAGGAGGCCGAATCCGCTGAAATAAGAATAATCCACACATAAGATCCGCGGTTGCCAAACATATGATAGAGCAGGGACACCATTTACCATTGGATAACGCCAATATTTTGAAAGAAGTGAACGACGTTAGGAGATTAGATTCCTACGAGAGCTTCCAAATTTCGAAAATTCCTCTTCAAAAAATGCTAATCAAGGCGATTATTATTCTGTTAAGGGAAAGTCGCATCGCGTCCTTAAAGAGCTATTGCGCCTCTTTTACTGGTTATAGTGTACCTATTGATCATAGTATCTCAAGCAGGCCTATAACCGTCAGGAATTTTAGTATGTTCCCTACTTCCAGATCTTTCAACTTTACATCTGGTATTAAGTGTTCTCCCAGATGCCTCGACCTCCTGTGTGGAGTTGCCAAATCTCCCATCAGGCGCGTCCCTTCGTGCGGATAAGGGAATGCTCGGCGAATGTGTCATGGCCATGCACATGCACGCATCCGGAGATGTGCGTGTATGGGCATGTTTATGCGCAGGCCGGGTAGGTGGGAAGTAAACGCCCACCCGTGGATAAAAATTGGCTATGGGAAGGATACCCAGAAATAAAACCAAACATGGAGGAACAGAAAAAGGATGAAGTTACGGTGCAAGGCTTCGGAAACCCAGTACCGGCGGTTTTTGGGAGTGAGCCAGCGGGTTTCCGGCCGTCGATATCCAACGACTGCAGTGCCTCATTAGTGGGAACCTTGGCTACTGTGGCATTTAATGTTACAAGCGTACGTGAGGTACTTGAACTGGCTCCAGTGACGGATCCGTTGAGGAGGAGCTCGATTCGCAGATCCGCTCCCACACGGGCACAAGCCCCCACGATCGCTATCACCAGTGGGAAGCGTATAGCGGGAGTCTTCAATGAGGAAGAATCACTGACGTCGATTCACCCGAGCGATGTTTTGGGCAATGATCGGTCTGGAGCTGCCTTTACTGCCCTCGGTAAAAAGATCATGGAGCTGTGTGAGTTTATAAAGGAGCGCAGGAACATTCACCAAAATATAAGGGCCATGATAAGAGGCATCCGTTTGACGTACGGCAAGGCCCAGGATGAACGAGTAGGGAAGTCGCCGATTGGTAAAGTGAACCAGGCAACTCAAGTAACGCCGGTTCAAAACATAAAAGGGGAGAAACCGGGGAAGTGGCTGCGCGAGAAGCTGAATGACTCAACAGGCCAGCAAACTCCGAAAAAAAAGGACTCAACTCCCAAAAAGGCGGAGTTCATGAAAAGTATGCATGAAGCTGCCAGTGAAAATGTTGCAGTGGCTACCTCGAGAAAAGGGATCGAACCTTCAAAGGCGGATGCGGAAGCTTGGGGGAAGGTAGAACCGCGGAAAAGCAATGATCGGAAGAAGATAAGATCGGAGGTGATTTTCATTTCCAAACGAGGCGAAGAGTCATACGCCGACATTCTCAGGAAAGTGTAGGCAGACACCGAACTCACCAATTTGGGAGATAACGTTAGCCGCATTAGACGGTTCCAGAAGGGAGATCTTATGTTGGAGCTTAAGAAATCCAAGGATGTAACCGCGGACAAATTCTTAAGTCAAATCGCCATCATCAGCCTACCAGTGGAGAACGCACTCAAACTGTTAGCAGCAGGGAGAGTAAGAATAGGCTGGGTTATGTGTCGCCTTAGGGAACAAGTGTCGTTAAAACGGTGCTTTAGATTGCTTGGCTTTGTTCACATTGCGAAGGCATGCACAAGTGCAAATGACAGGTCAAAGCAATGCAGGAGATGCGGAGTGGAAGGCCATATCAGCAAGGGCTGCGGAGCTGACCCAAATTGTCTAATGTGCAAAGGAAAGGAGGTTGTGGATCATCGGCGCATTGCAGGCAGCAGCAGGTGCCCGGAATACAGGAGAGCCCTTAGCACAAATCACAGATGAGGTTGATACAAATCAACCTCAACCACTGCGAGGCGGCGCAGGATCTACTCGCGCAAACCATCCGCGAGAAAAACATCGATGTGGCCATACTAAGTGAACCATACCAACACCACGGTGGTAGTGTTTGGGTCAAAGACCAAACGGGCCAAGCGGCGCTATGGTCTTGTGGAGAGCAAGCCTTCGAGAAAATAATGGAGCATCCGAAGGAGAGCTTCATCAGAGCGAAGGTCAGGGCATCCACATCTACAGCTGCTATGCTCCACCCAGCGCTACACTCGTCGAGTATGTGCGGATGCTTGCCGCTCTTGTTTTGGATGCAAGAGGACGTTGGCCGATCATAATAGGAGGTGATTTCAATGCGTGGGCTCTTGAATGGGGCAGCCGGATAACTAATGTGAGGGGACGTGTTCTCCTCGAAGCATTCGGGGAGCTAGACGTGGTACTGGCGAATGTTGGGTCTTCGTACACTTTCTGGGAAGGGGCCTGGGGTCTATAGTGGGCCTGACATACGTGAGAGCCACTTGGCATGTCAGTGAGGACTATACTCACAGCGACCATCAGGCAATCTGCATAGAGATCAAGGACGGATGGAGCTTGAAAAAGAGTTTTCGCAGAATGCCGGGTGGTATGCTTGGCTGGGCAGTGAAAGCTTTCGAGGGGGACACGTTTTCCGTGGTGCTCAAATCCGACATATTCCTGAATGGTACGGCTAGAGAGAAAGCCACCCAGATCACTCGATGCGTGATGGAAGCATGCGATGCTACTATGTCAGAAGTCGATTGCTCCCCAGTAGGCAACCCAACTACTGGTGGAACAACGAAATTGCAAGTTTGCGAGCCGCATGTTTTCGGGCAAGTAGGCTTTGTCAGAGGCTCAGGGGGAAACCGGTGGTGACGGTCGAGAGGAGGCACACAAGCAATTGCGTGGCCGCCTAAAGGAAGCCATTCGGAGGAGCAAAAAGGGCTGCTTCAAACAGCTGTGCGACCATGCCGACATAAACCCTTGGGGCGAGGCTTACAGAGTAGTGATGAAAAGGCTGCGGAAATCATCCCAGGTGACCTGTCCGCGCCTCCTGAAACATATTGTTACCGCTCTGCTCCCTCACCACGAATAGGGGATGGCAAATTTTTGTCCAGCTAAATGACGGCATAATACCGCCTGTAACTGTGGAGGAGCTGCGGGAAATATGTGGTACGTTAGGTGATAACAAGGCCCAGGTTTGGATGGCATCCCCAACCGAGCTTTGAAACTGGCAGTGAAGACTAGGCCCGTGCCTAACAGAAGGAATATTCCCTACCCAGTGGTAAAAGCAAAAGTTGGTGTTGCTTTCGAAGCCTGGCAAGCCACCTGGAAACCCAGGGTCGTATCGTCCTATCTGCCTGTTGGATACAATGGGGAAGATGATGGTGAGAGTCATCTACAACAGACTCCTGCCCATCGTCGAAGCCAGCAATGGTTTGTCGGAACGCCAGTTTGGTTTCCGACGCGCCCACTCTACGGTGGACGCAATTAATATGGTGGTAAACCAGGCAAAAGGTGCACTGATTTCTGGCGGCTGCTGTGCCGTGGTGGCGTTGGATGTGAAAAACGCATTCAACTCGGCCAACTGGAATAGAATTAAAGGGGCGTTGGCATAGGTGTCCCCGGATACATAGCGAATTTGGTGGAAAACTACCTCTCAGGGAGGACTCTCGGGTACGGGACGGATGAGGGCCCCAAAGAGTACATTGTCACAGCCGGGGTGCCACAGGGATCGGTACTTGGTCCCCTGTTGTGGAATGTCATGTATAATGGGGTGCTTGCTCTTCCCGTCCCAGAGGGGACTACGATTGTCGGCTTTGCTGATGACCTAGCTGTGGTTGTTGCAGCAAAACACCCAGAAGATGTGGAGGTTTACGCGACGGAAACAGTGAGAGCGGTAAAGTCCTGGCTAGAAAAGGCCGGGCTGACCTTGGCGGACGCGAAAACGGAAGCGGTCTTAATAACGAACCGCAGAAAAAATAACACTGTGAAAGTGGAGGTCGGTGGACATACGGTCGTCTCAAAGCCGGCTATTAAATACCTGGAGGTAATAATTGACACCAAATTGAGTTTTAGGGAACACCTAGAATATGCATGCTAAAAGGCAGCCAGTGCCACCACGGCACTTGCAAAAATGTTGCCAAATATTGGTGGACCGAAACGGACGGAAGCAGGTGAACTCGGTTTACCGGCGGATGGCTTTGAGTGTTTGCAGTGCTTTTAGAACCACATCAGATGAGGCAGTATTGGTGGTGGCAGGCATGATCCCGGTTGACATTCTGGCCAAAGAAATGAGTGTCTTGTACAATGCAAGACGTATGGAGGGGCATGCACAGCGTAGAAATGTGGCAAGGTCAGAGTCGCTTGATCTCTGGCAACGCAGATGGGACGAATCTACGAAAGGTCGGTGGACGCACAGGCTCATTCCCAACATTAGGGTGTGGCTTGAGCGAAAACATGGGGAGACCAACTACAGGCAGTATCTGCACTGCTTTGGGTTGGATGATTCTCCGAACTGTCCCAGATGCGATGGCATACCGGAGGATCCAGAGCATGTGATGTTTCATTGCCCACGATTTGCGATGGAGAGAAGGAGCTTAAACCAGGTGCTGGGCAGGAGCGGGACCCCGGAGAGCTTGGTTACGGAGTCCGAGGAGAAGTGGTTTGCGGTTGGCTCCGCAATCATCCAAATGCAGGAGGAGTTGCTTGCTGAAGGAACAAAGAAGGAGGAAAGCTGCAATTAGGAGAAGGATGAGCGCCTAAGAGCAAACCTACCCCGCGAAGTAATACCTTAATGGTGGTCCCGCGAGGCTGGGGCTGGAGAGACCGGGGGTGGTTTTTAGTGGGTGTGAATCGCACACGCGCCCGCTGTAGTTCCGGCGTTCGGGCGGTGGAGCTGCGGTGGACGTGTCTTTCTAAGATTTTCCACCTCCGTGTACGCACAAAAAAAAATGTCTCGACCTTCTTTGTACAAATGCCGGAAACTGTCCCAGAACGTGTATATACGTTTCGTCATACTCCTTACAAAACTTGCAGGCAATATCCGTAGATATCTCTAGCTTCCCTAGGTGATATTTCAGCCGACAATGACTAGTGAGAATTCCCACTATGTTTCGGAGGTTCCAGCCATGCATGAATATTGCCCTCCCTGCCTGTATCTTTATGTGCAGATGGAGAGGGGTTAATCTCAGAAGGACCCCCAGGGATGCTATTGGGCATGTCCTCATTGCCCCACTGATACCCATGTAAGCCAGCCTTTGGAGTTTATGTAATTCATTGGCTTGTGTGCTGAATTAAATAAAATATTATAATCACAGAAGTAGCTATAAAAACCCAAATTGTGAAGGAAATTTTTAGAAGGTAACACTCAGGAAGGAGACAGTTGGTCCCCCAAATACATATTTGTATGGATTAGATACTTTTAGCCAATAAAATGAAAATATCTTCCAAGGCATTCTTTAATTTTAAGAATTATATGACTTTTTCCGCTATGTTTTAAGGTAAATCCCGATTTTTCAATTTCCCTCAATAATTTAGTTAAAATTGAAATGACACTCTTTTACTTCCATTTAGTTTTGTTAAATTTTATTTATTTATTTAGAAATTTAATTTAAATTTTTATTTATTTATTTAGAAACTTAATTTAAATTTTTTCCCGCATTTGCAGATATTACCAAAAGCTCGATTGAACACAAGATATTACCTGTGCGCTGAACAAGATTCGGAGTGGGCTAAACAGAGAGAAGAAACGAGTTAGTCGCTTGACGCCGGTGCATGCGGTGCTGACAGGAGTGATGACATTGTGCATTATTGTTAATAATATAATTAAAAACGTAAGTTTAAAGTTGTTTTTTTAAAAAAAAATCTATTCGATGCATGAGAAGTATCGGTTTCAATTTTTTTCTGAATTCTATAAAAAGCAGGAATTTTGCTAAATTAGGAAGTAAGGATTGACATCCAAACGAAGGAGAACTCAGTAAATTTCACTTTGTTCCTTTCGTTTCAGTGAATAAATCAGGCATGCGGATGGATGAACTGAGTTGGGTGGGAATTGCAGATGAGAGGTGCCAATTCTCCAGTGTTTATATATCATACCAGCGCCGAGAGTGAAGGCAAATAGCTAGTAAAACCGAAAGCTGACTAATCAAGTAAGTGGCGTTCTCTGATTAAGTAAGAAACTAGAAAAACTAAGTGTTAGACTATTAACGAGTGGGTGAAAAAGATGGGCGCATACATGGTATTGCATGTCCAGAATCAACGGGTCAGAGCTAGGATCCTATTCTTTCAAAGGAGTCGGGCCGCCACAAAGTATGATTGAAGGGTAGGTGCTACTGAAGAAGCCTGTAAGGATTTATACACTAGGAGCAAAACAAGTGCAATAAAGTGGGGTTTACTTGATTGCTGGTGACCCTATCGAACGAATTGATCAACGTAGCAATAGATGCATGAGAGGAACTTAGGGGAACTTACTATACACCGAAGACTTGTTGGATGAAATCGTCTTCGATTATCTTTTTCAAGTTTTGTGTAAAATATATTGGGTTCCTTTCGTTTGCTTTGAATTACAGGAAAACCGAGATTTTTCGTAGGTTTTAGGTTTATTTCCTAATATTTTGCTTTTACTCCTATTTTTAAGGCATTTGAGGTATTTATTTTTCGTGAGCCTAAATTAAAATAAATACAAAATTTATTTATTTTTCATCCCATTTTTATAGCCTTGTAATTGTAAAAGTTATGAAAGAAAATAAAGATGATTTAATTTTTTTTATTTGTGGAGCCTTTACGCTCCTGCCCATAGCATGACTTTTCAGTTGAAGGGGGTCCTCACACTTTCATCATTCAACCACGAAATATTAAAATAGCGAGGACACCAAAAAGGAGAAGTCATATTTCATCTGAGGTAAAGGTAAGCATCTGACGAGTATGCATGGTTTCCTTCCATTTCATCATCATCAACAGCGCAACAAGCGGTATTCGGTCTAGGCCTGCCTGAATAAGGAGCTCCATATATTCTGGTTTTGCGCCCAGGTCCACCAATTCGATATCTCTAAAAGCTATCTGGCGTCCTGGCCTACTCTATCGCTCCATCCCAGGCAGGGTCTGCCTCGTTTTCTTTTTCTACCGTAGATATTGCCTTTATAGACTTTCCCGACTGGATTATCCTCATCCGCTCACAGATTTCGTCGTTATGTAGACTATGGAATCGTCCATCCACACGTAGGGGGCCAAAAGTTCTTGCGAGGATTCTTCTCTCGAACGCGGCTAAGAGTTCGCAATTTTTCTTGCTAAAAACCCAAGTCTCCGAGGAATACATGAGGACTTGCAAGATCATTGTCTTGTGCAGTAAGAGCTTTGACCCTATGGTGAGACGTTTCGAGCGGAACAGTTTTTGTAAGCTAAAATGGGGTCTGTTGGCTGCCTTCAACCGTGCGCGGATTTCATCGTCATAGCTGCTATCGGTTGTGATTTTCGACCCTGGATAGGAGAAATTTTTAACGGTCCCAAAGTTGTAGTCTTCTACCTTTATTCTTCCCGTTTGACCAGTGCGGTTTGATGTCGTTCGTTCTTTTGGTTTTGACGCTGACAGTTTTTGAAAGCTGAAATAGGCTCTGTTGGCTGCCAACTGTGATTTTTGACCCTAGATAGGAGGAATTATAAACGGTCTCAAAATTGTAATCTCCTATTTTTATTCTTCCCGTTTGACCAGTGCGGTTTGATGTTGCTGGTTGGTTGGTTTTCAGTGCTGACGTTGCCATCATATATTTTGTCTTCCCTTCATTGAAGTGCAGCCCACGATCTCGCGCGGCCTGCTCGATCTTGATGAAGGCAGTATGTACGTCTCGGGTCGTTCTTCCCATGATGTCGATATCGTAACCATAGGCCAGTAGCTGGGTGGACTGGAGGATCGTACCTCTTGCATTTACCTCAACATCACGGATTACTTTCTCGAGTGCCAGGTTAAAGAAGCATTCGCTTGTTGTAGACCGTTGTTGATGTCGAATGGTCTTGAGCCTTGAGCATCAGTTGATGAACCACTTGGTGTAATTGGTCGCCTCCATATTTAAGACTATTCCGGTGTAATTCCATCGGCTCCTGGCGACTTATGATTTTTTAGCCGATGAATTGCACGGACTGTTTGTTCTATACTTGGTGGTGGCAGTATTTATCCGTCGTCATCAGTTGGCGGGACCTCGAACTCGCCAATATTCTGGTTGTTCAGTAGTTCATCAAAGTACCCAACCCATCGCTCTAGTATGCCCATTCTGTCGGAAATCAGATTTCCCTCTTTGTCGCGACAGGATGAACATCGAGGTGTGTAAGGCTTCATCCTGTTGACTTGTTGGTAAAACTTGCGTGCCTGGTGCGGTTGCTGCGTACACTTTTCGAGTTCACAGACCTGTTGGTTCTCCCAGGCTTCATTTTTCCGTCTGTGAAGTCGCTTCTCCACTCGACGGAGTTCGTGATAAGTCTTCGCGCGTGCCCGCGCCCTTTGAGAATGCAACATTACTCGGTATGCGGCATTCTTCCGTTCCGTTGCTAGCTTATATTCATCGTCAAACCAGCCGTTCCGGCTCTTTACAGCTGGGGCCAAGTATGTTTGCGGCCGTATTCATGATAACGTTCTTTAAGTGATTGTGAAGATCATTTGCTGATGCTTCATCTCCAGGTCCTCTGTTGACTGCGGTTATTGCGGCATCCACTTCCCTTTTACAGGTGTTGCGGAGGGCTGTGTTGTGGATGGCTTAGGCGTTAACCCTCACCTGATTGTCAGAGGGGATTCTAGGTGTTGTTGCAATTCGAGCTCGGAGCCCCATGCCAACGAGGTAGTGATCCGAGTCTATATTGGCCCCTCTATATGTTCTGACATTCATCAAGGCTGAGAGGTGGCTGCGTTCGATCAACACATGGTCAATTTGGTTGAAAGTGGTCCCGTTAATTGAGCAAAAGGGTAGCAAAATTTGCATTATCAAGTAGTTGTGTTTAAGTCCATAGGGGCCAAACATGCAAAAGAGGGATGTAAGTTTTTTTTTCATCAAACACCGTCATCCAATGAAAGGTCTCAGTTAGTACTTTCCGAAGTTGGTCTTAGTTTTGGTATTAGTTGGAAAGGTATTGAGTGCGGAGGTCGAAAGTGATCAATTCTTCAACGGACCCATTCTCAGAAACTACCCAACCGAAAAATCTGAAAAAAAAAATCAGGAGGGTGCCACTATATGATGCCTCGGCTCCGAAATACCCCCCATACCGATATTTATAAATGAAATACACAAAACCTTTCATACCTGAAGCGTCCAGCTTTCGGTTTCCCGACTTGTTTCAGAACTAGCCAGGAAGGTGGAAGTGTAAAATTGTTTCATGCTGAGTTTAAGGAGGATCTACGTACATGCGAAAGAGTGGTATAAATTATTTTTTTTAGCCAAATATGGTCATATGGGGTATCAAATGGAAGGTCTCTTCTTCTTTTTCTTCAGCCTTTGTCCCGTTCACAAGCGGGGTTGGCTCGTCGTGATTGGTTTGGCCATTTGGGTCTATCGAATGTCTGATTTAGGTGCAATCTCGAGGCTTTTAAATCCCCATGCAGCGTATCAAGCCTTTTGGTCGTTTACCGTCGACTTCGATGTTCAGACTAATCTTGGTAAGTGAATTCTCGTTAGCACGAATTGCGTGACCATACAACCGAAGACGCCTCTCTTGCGACTTTTCCACGATCGGTGCAACCCCATAACGATCGCAGATATCCTCATTTCGGCCCGCTGAGATTTTCGAACCAGTTTAGAATCGCCGATATTTTCAGTTCACAAAGTAATCCTGTGAAAGATTCTGGAAAGAATGGTATGCCATTGAAATTAGTGACTTTTCACTAAAACGTATTTGTATTTCTGCGTCGCTGAAATTAAACAAGCAACTTGAAAGGTTTGTATTTTCCGACCATCAATTTTACTGACTACTTCATTTGCGGTGCATCACGACTTCGTCAACCGAATCTGAGAATCCGGTGTTTTCCAACCGGTCATCGCCCTTTGTTCGCCCTTTTAATACGCTTTGAGATATCCGAGTGTGTTTCGTACGTTGATCGTGGCCGGCCCATTGCAGCTACCAAAATTTGACTATTTGGGGGATTTCAGAGTCGTCAAATATTTGATATAACTCATGGTTGTATCGACCCTGGAACATCCTTTCGTTTAGCTTCTATTATTCTCCTCAGGATCTTCTCCAGCACCATTTTTTTTGGAAATTTATGTTAGCATCCATGTTTCACATCCGTGTCGTTCGGACTTCGGCTTAGTGGTTAGAGTGCTAGGCCATCGTAGCGGAAGGTAGCCATTCAAATTTCACCGTTCACGTTTACTGTGGCAGAAGAATTTGTATGATGACTTCCCCCTATCCATTTGGAGGCATTTGGTCAAGGTACACAACTCTGTGAGAGGGTTAGCAGATGTCATTAGCGTAGTCAAGATGATGGAGAAAATATGACAGTCTCTTAAACCCTTCCATTTCCTTTAGCCAAGACAAGGTGAAGGACGTCGTCGATAACGAAAATAAAAAGTATTGTTGAGAAAATGCAACCTTGTAGGACTTCTTCAGAGATTCAGAGCAGAATATTACTCATCATGCCCTTCCTCCAGTGCCAGAGTTTATGAATTTGTTGGAGTACCGACTATGCAGAAATATTTCCCACGGTGGCTTTTGTTGGCACAGATGATTTCACTTCTGTTTCTGGGAGTAATTCATATTCACATGTAACAGTGGCTTGCCCTATCATCCACAAAAAGTAGAACTTCATCGTTGTTGTTGTTATAAGATTGAGAATCGTGGTGAAGTGCATCCTCAGCCTCCTCAACCGCTTGTAGTCACTTCCGGGGGGTTCGCCAAACATTTAAAAGTTAGAAGCAAGTTTTCTCGATTATTATTTTTCGAAGTAGATATCAGTTTTGACATTGGTTGCAAAGCAGAGGGGGGTCTGAGCCACAAGCTGGCCCCTGGCATTACCGATATATTCGTCTCCTCCAAATACTGGTGTACAATAGTAGATATGTGCGGTTTTGAGTTATTATACGTGAGAACAAAGTGTTAACCGAAGAATCCTGCAGAAGGCATGACGTATGCCTTCAAGACTTCTTCAAGATAGCGTTGTACAGTAAGTCCACGTGATCTGCAGTCGCAACTTGAGCTTGTAATGAAGACAAAATCCGCTTTTGCTTCGAAAATCATGCCTCCCCAGAAGATGCAAAATGCGCCGCCAAAAGATACTAGGTCTGAGATGCAGCATGGGGTAAATCGCTTTGAAAGTCTTCTTTGGCTTAGTAAGCATTCTTATGGATTGTGTTTAGTCACAATGGTTATTAATTTCGCTTCATGGAGTACTACCACAACTTGCACAACAGCCCCAACTGGAGTAACTACAATCGGCACCAACGCGCCATCAGGACTATTCGAGTCAGCGGTAGAAAGTGCAATAGCACCAACGACAACAACAACGTCTTTTGCCTTCGAATGTAGCCATAAGCACCACCCAACCTGCATCGATCCAATCAACTCCATTTAGCTTTGGAGAAGCAGCAGGACAGCAGCCCCAGCTTACACGCACAAGCTTTAATTTCGGTGCAAGTGCCCCAGAACCCTTTATTTTTTTTTTGCTTTTGATGTTGAATTCAATTCAAATTCAATTCAAATCCTAGAATGTTTAGTAAATTAAATTAATAAAAGTTGAATTCTCGCTACAAGAGCCGATGCGAGGTTTTTGATGAGGAAGGTTCCGCTCTGGACTCTGCTCGGGTCTTTTTCTGTGTGGCTGCATTGTTTTAGATAATGTTGCTTCGGCGGTGCGTGATTGCATCCCTTTTTTCCTTTTTCTCAATTTCCACTCCGGTCTTCCGCCTGCACTTCGTTTACAAGCCCCAAGTAATAACCTGCGAGAAGACAAAACGGCGGGAAGCGCATCCCCCATGTGGCAGCGGTCGCAGTCAGGGCGCCCCCCTTCTGGCGGCGCAATCCGGCGGCGTGCATTTGCCAATTGGAAGCGCAATTTTTGCTCGCAGATGCGAACAAGAGACCATTGGGCTGATAGCGGACGTGTTGGAGGACTGCTTCAAGGACCAGCTAAAGGAGCAGGTCATACGCTGGCTGTCAGTAAGTGGGGAAGCGAAGTTGAATCACTTGCTGAACGAGCTGACACTGGGAGTTCGCACCTCAGCCAGTTGCTTCGAGAAATGAACTTTTGAAAACGCTATGGCTGCAGCAGCTCCCGGAGCGCTATCATGGTCTGCGTGAATTTGGGGTCGCTGCAGGTGCTGTTCGCCATGATCGACAAAGTCCACGTGGTGTACACGTGCCACGTGGTCGTGGAAGTGTCTAGGGACACATGTCGGGGGGTCGAGGAACTTAGATCAATGGTGAATACACCTATGGATGCGGTCTCCAAACTGACGGCCACTGTAGGTACTTTGCGTTGGGGAGGTAGATCTCGATAGCAATCACGATAAGGGCGTTCGGGTAGTCACACCCCGGGATCCTCATCGCCCTCGATAATTTGCTGGTACCTCCGTAAATTCGGAGCTCAAGTGAGGAAATGTACCACTGGATGCAATTTCAATGCAAGAGACTAGACTCGCTGGTGCCTCGGTAGCGGCTACCCGAAGCGCAGTACCATGTCACCTTATAATTTTCGACTCTCTGAGCACACGTTGCTTTCTGGTCGACAAGGGATCGGAGGTATTCGCTCTCCGCGTGCCTCGTCCGAACGTCCGTGATTCTCGGATTGTGCCGGGCGTTTTCGTGGCGATTTGTTTGACAGACAAACGCCTGCTTCTCTCGGTTGTTTCCGCAAGGGATTAATATCCTATTTGCAAATTCTAAGTGAAATGAGCAGCATACGATCGCAACAGTGGTTTCTCAGTGATTTCGGTCCGCTATTGTATCTTATTCTTCTACTTGACCTTTGTCCAGTTCAGTAGCCGGGTTGGCTCGCTTCGATCGATTGCGCATTATTTTCGGCCATAAGCGTAATCTAGGTGAAGGTCAGGGGTTACCAAATCACCAGATAGCGCATCAAGCCGTTGCCGTTTGGTCGACCCTTTGTTGCTTCCCATTGGTTCGATGCTCAGGCAATCATTCTTAGTCACTGAGTTCTCATTAGCATCTCCTCCCAATTTTTCCACGACGGGGGTAAACCAGCAGTCTCAAGTTCCTATGCTAACCCAAAATTGGCTCCTTTTGAACTGTGGGGATATCCAAAGGAAGTAGAGAACTGGTTCCAGATATGAAGGATTAAAGTAAATGGGTTGAACTGGAGGAAACTGCTTTCTCCTTGCTAAAAGATGGCTGTCCTCAGGTGAGGATCTACAACATCACTTACTCCAATACCAGTATCTTCTCTGGACTGAGAAAGGTGCATAAGGAGTCTATAAAGATCACGGCCTAGTTTCCTATTAAAATTTTTCTAATCGAATTTCAATTAAATTAAAGTATATTAGTATTAGTATATTAGTATTAAGAATTGACATCTATCTGCAATCGAATAAGTAATGTTTATTAAACAAAAAAGTTATCGATGATATTCTCTGTATTTAGAAGGATTATTTTTGACCTTTCCACAATGAGTTCTCGTTTTTTAAACGAATCCACGAGGGACAAGCCTATCATGATTAACAATCGAAAAAGCAGTGTTCATTGGAAATGTCCAAGTGTACTTTTTTGTATCTTTTTTTTTCAAACCAATACTTATGATTTCATAACTTCAGATCAGAAATCATATCTTTCATATCAAATTAATGGAAAGAAATATCACTTAAGCAATAGAATCAATGTCAACAAGAATCATTCATTGCAAAAACCACAACATTATTCATTACCTACATTATTCAAGGAAAAGTTTAATTCAACTAATGATCAAATTACCGTTTTTACTTAGTATTTGATGTGGTCTCAGCAGAAAAAACTAATATGGCCATAATTTGAATATGCATATCCATCTGTAGTCGCATATCGAACCTACTGGCAGCCGCTGTATTTTTTTATCCATTACAACTTAGCACAATTAATCGTATCGACTGTGATATTTTTAACCGCCTTAAATGATTCAACGAGAGGAGACAAGCTAATGGACCAATTAAAGAGTGTTTTTCTTCCATATGTGAATTCAAAACGCTCCAGTGCGAATTTAATTTGTTCGTATCAAGGTCAATTTATTAAGTGGACTTTAAGTAAGTGCGCATCTTTGAAGATGTTTTCTTTAGTAATAATAATTATTGGTGGTAATGTACTCTTGGGCAGTTGCGAGGGCCACAAACGAAATGGGAGAATATTTTGGATGGGGTTTGTCTAATTAAGGGTCATATGAAATGCGTATTTAATGTGGAGGATTTGGCTTGAAGGTTCCTTTGATACAATTTGGAAGACAACAAAGAAGCAATGACCCAATCATTGAGAAGAATAGCAGTTGATGTCGAAATATTACCCTTCAAAGATGGAAATGAAATAAATCGCCGAATTCAGCTCACAAACATAACCTTCTACCAGATCCTCCCGATTCTAAAAGGCAGCTGCATACACAGGAAAGCGAAGCTCCGAATACATAAAACGATAATAAGGCTTGTGTTATACTGCGGATGTGAAACATGGACCCTAACACAAACTTCCAGAAAACTGGTCAAGACCTTCGAGAGGGGGGTTATCAGAAGAATAATAGATGCTAAACGAGAAGACAATTGCCCAATTATAGGACGCGATCGAAGGATCGAGGATGGTTGGAAGAAGGATATCCTGAAGGCCAAGGCACCGAATAGCGGCTTTATACAAATATACGTAAGGACTTCAGGATTCTTTTTGGACCCAACCATCCCAGCAGTTCGTGAACGACGTGATTTTTGGCTTACATTGCAGCTTCGATTACTTTGACGCTATCAACATGGCTTCATCATTGGACGGGGAAACATCTCGAGCATATAAAAGTTCTGGTTTCTCACCACCCCTCGCCACCCTCGTGGCTACCGTCTCTAAGCTGGCGGCGACGGTGGAAGCTTTGTGTTCGGAAGGTAGGTCCCGAATCCGTTCGCGGTCCGCCAACCGAAATGGGGTATCGAGTAGTCGCATGTAGGGCACCTCAACGAGTCTTGCAGTTTGCTGGTACCACTACGTCTTCGTTGACAAAGTAAAGAAGTGTACCAGTCCATACACGTTGAGAGCATCGGAAAACTAAACTCATTGAGAGCTCTGGCGGAGGCTACCTAGAACGCAGCTCCATGCCGCCTAACCATCTACGATCCTTTGAGCAAGCACCATTGCATAATCGACACAGGCGCAGACGTCTCGGTTCTCACGGTATCACGGAATCACAAGTTGATCCCGTAACAATTCAAACTGGTGGTGCCAAACTCCTCAACCATACATACCTACGGTTACAGGCAAGTGAACGTAAGCCGAGAACTTCGAGGGACGGTTCCATGGTGTTTTGTTATAGCGCACATCAGCAGCCCATATTAGTCGCAAACTTCTTAGGCCACTATGGATTGCTGCTGGATCTACAGAACAGGTCTCTTATAGACTCCGCAACCTCGCTCAGGTCTTCAGGAAAACTTGCCACCTGCTTAACCGTGAGTCTTTCTATCATATCATATCACAGCCGACCATCGCATTTGCACGCTCCTTCAAAAATACAGCAACATAACTACCGAAATTATTGTCTCGCAGCTAGCTAAGCATGATGTATAGCATCACATCCGCACCACTAGCTCCCCTATCTTCTCGAAGGTGGGTCCATCACCACCCCAGAAAGTCACTTTTGTTAAGAAAGAACTTGACGTACTTTTAAAGTAAGGTATCTACAGATAATCAAATAGTTCCTGTTCTACTCCACTACACATGGTCCCAAAGCTTCACGGCGAAAGGAGACCATGTAGCGATTACAGACGTCTGAATACTCAGACAATTCCAGACCGCTATCCCATACCACTCATCCATGAGTTTGCGCACAAGCTTGCTAACTGTCGCGTATTCACGACCTTAGACTTAGCCAAAGCGTACCATCAAATCCCTGTAGCTACAGAAGACATTCCGAAAACGACAATATGCATACCCTTCGGACTCTTCGAGTTAACACGGATGCCTTTTGGTCTGTACAATGCGGTGCAAACTTTTCAGAGGTTCATCCACTTTGTCCTGCGAAACTATATCTTTTGTTTCGTGTACTTAGTTGATGTTTTGGTCGCCTCTTCCTCTGAGTCTGAGCACTTGGAACATCTCGAATGCATTTTTCAATGTCACCTTGAGGCCGGTCTTGTACTTAACAGTGATAAATGCAAATTGCTTCAACAGTAGGTGAAGCTTTTTAGCTATAAGATTTCTCCAGAGGGAATCTATCCGAATCCAGACAAGGTTCAGGCCATTGTAAACTTCTCACAACCAAACACATTCAAGGATCTGCGAAGGGTTTTGGGTATGTTAAACTTCTATCGTCGTGTTTTGCCCAAACCGGATAACATTAACTTTTCTGGGCCCAAGACCAAAGACTCGCGTGGGATTGCGTCGTCTACCCAGGCCATCCAACTTGGTCGTACATGGCAATCAAATACTTCCGATATTCCTCAGAAGGCAGGTCGTCCGCAGACTTCTCGGACCACAAGCCTCTTACCTTCGCTCCTAAGTAGAAGCCGCACCAAGTATCCCCTTGCTAACTCTGGCACCTGAATTTCATAAGCCAGTTTACGGATAATGAATTCCGAATGCGGTCGATACTTGGTCAGCCCTTTCCACCACTGGGCTTTTCGCTTGCTCCAGGACGCCGTGGCCAAGCTAAAATTACCCCCGCCGTCCCGTCATTCTTCCACGAAGGCTAACGCTCCTAGGGACCTAGATGTACACACTTGGCTTGGTGCGCATGAATGCTTCCCGGAGCCCCCTGCAACCACCATATGAGGGCCCATATAAAGCGTTCAACAGAGGGTATTGCTTCTTTAGACTTAAAGTCGACGATAGATCCAAGAACGTCTCCGTGTCCAGACTAAAGCCTTTTATCCTCGCAGCTGAGATCTCGGGGAAATTAGGTGCATGGCACGTGAGATTCGGTTTGCGCAACTAGAACTGGCGGGCCAGGAGTCGGGTTTTGTCGCTGAAACCATTTATTAACTGGGGGTGGCGAAGTGTGGAGGCACTACAATGGTTGTAGCACAATTCACTACGCCCGAGCGACTCAAAACACACCTACCCGAGCAACTCGCCTCCTTGTCGGTACCAGGATGACAGCCACGAGGACGACATAGGAACCGGGCTCGCGATAGTCTACAGCCAGCTGCTAATCCTGACAGTCAATTTTTAATAGTATTTGGAATAGCCTAGCCGCTAATGCATAAGCCACACATTGAGGAAAGTGTGCTTGTAATTGGTAGTAGTCAACTCCGATGGCCTCTTCCTATTCATTTCTAATTTCAATGTAAATTACAAAATGGCGCCCAATGTGGGGGGTGTGGCGCCATACATTGCTTCGTCTAAGAAAATTTCGTGATTTTCCTCAATTTCCCCACACCAGGTAAAAAGTACCCGAAATTTGCATATGATGTGTGAGGGACTGAAGAGGAGCCCCCACTTTCACGAGCCTGGCACAGAGCGTAGAGGTCGAGGGGAGACTTCATTGGAGCTGCACCTAAATGTTTATGGGTCCGCATGGCCAACTTTCTACTTTCTACGCGGATTGTCATTCTTTCCACCCGAAACTGTATGTCTGTGGTAAGGATGTACAATACGTGCAATATTTTTGCACAAAACGGATCAAATTTCTGCTATATGCCGTTAAATTGACCGCTGATTACTTTCGGTGTCGTTTCTTGGACTGAAATCTCTCCTTATCAGATGTACCACCACTCGGGCTCATGCAGTTTTTCCTGAAAATGGTGACCTATGGCTTAGATTATGCGCCCTGACAAGCAATTCGAACGCTTCATCAGATAGCCAACGACAATGCTCCTGATGTCAAGTGAATCATCAAGAACGCGTTCTATATGGATGACTTGTTGTACGAGGCGTCCAGTATAGAAGAAGATCTGGAGGTCATCCGTAAAAATTAAAAAAAACTCTGGGAAAAGGGAAGCTTCCCCTAACGAAGTGGGCGTCGAATTGTCCAGAGGTTCTGATCTATATTGACGAAAGTCGCCGAATTACTTCGTATGTCGAAGCTACCAGGGAACTTAAGATCCTGGGGTTGTACTATAGCCGCCGGGGCGACTGTTTCGTGTGCCGTATCAAGCCAAACTTAAATGTGGTGTATACCAAACGAAGGGTGCTTAGTCTAGTCGCTTCTATTTTCGATCCTATAGGTTGGCTGCTTCCGATCGTAATGGAGCTTCGAATAGAAATTCACGACTGGGATGACACTATTGAAGACCCGTCTCGAGGTCGATTAGAAGAGGTTTTCTCGTCCCTAGAATACGTGAATGAAATCCGGATTCCACATTGGAGTGGGCACACCTCCAGGGATGAAGAAATGGAGCTAGTAAGCTTTAGTGATGCATGCGGTGATGGTTACGCCGCGGTCATCTGCAGCCGGCACCAAATTGAGACGGCGAATATCGTGTGGTTAATCGCAGCCAGAGGACGCGTTACACCTTTAGAGGCATGAACAAATATAAGTTCCAAAGCAGGCACGATCCCGAAGCTCCTCGGAAATTTGTAGCTCAAGAGCTGTGGTTCCATGGACCTCACGCATCTAGCGGCAATGGGTGTCAAGCTTGCACTTGAACCAGATTTCATTCAGCGATTTTCAAGTTTGCCTCGATTGGTAAACTCAATCGTATGGTACACTTCAAAGAGAGGTAGATTTTTGGCTTCTATGAGGCCAACCAAACACCATGGATCATCATATTGGCGGCTCATGTGATGGATTTTCTACTATTTTACGAATCCATAAACACTCAACTCTTGATATGGCGTATGGAAAAATTAGGATTGAAGGGAGAAGAGAATATCTTGCACTGATGAAGGAAACAACTGGTTCCCGAAGTATGGTTTTTGCAAAATAACCTAAAAGGAAAATTGTCTTATTCTCTACATGACTTTGTTTATGAATTCCTATTTGTGTCGTTTTAAAACAAAAAAATTACAACCTTGAGAAACGATTTATGATACCCATTCAACCCGTCTTACTTTCGAAGTCTAATTTTAACACAATTACCTTGGACACGCTATTTACCCCAAGTTTTCGCCTTATTGGCAATGCTTTCAGCAACTGTATAGATTTCGCTTCACGCAGGAGCGACTGGAACGCTAAGGACACACCAGCAAAACTTTCAGCAGCTGATACTTCGTAGAATTGACAAGAATATTTCAATGATAATTCATGTCCTTCATTTACTGATACTTTTCTGAAATTAAAGCAAATTATCTCATCTAAATTTTTTGGTCTTACCTTTTGGACGCTTCTATACCTTACGTGATCCAAATCACGCTTGTTTCCTAGAAGTAAGGTTGTGTAATATGATGGCAATTTAAGTTTTGTCAACTGTTCCAAGTAGTCTTCGGCGGCTGAGAAACTTGGCTTATCACAGATAGAGTAAACCACTACGAAGGCATCCCCCCATCTGATGTGTTCGTATAAACAGCCAGTTTTCTGGAAAGAGTCATTTAAAAAATAGGAATATAATATCTTACTGTAAAAGGAACGCGTGGTCTATTTAAATATTTATTTAGCCTTTTTAGTTAGTTAGTTTAGTTCAACAAAGAATTAGATAATGAAACCTTCTAGTTCGATATGGAAGTCTGAATGACCACCGATAGATACTTCATCACCATCAAATTGAGCTATGAAAAAATCAGATAAAGATACAGATATAGGTAACTGACAATCGGATTAATTAAATATACTACGATTCGCACCAAACTTTGTTGAGTTTCGGCATCACATACTAACCAGCATACGTTGAAGTGAACTGCCGAGACATAAAGTTGGAGATTGTTTCGAATGCATTAGCGTAGGGAGCTGCTTCTGCAGTATGTCGACCCGCCTCCACGGTGCCGAATCTGGGAAGTGAAGATGACGAATTTGTTGTGAAAGATTTTGGGATTACCAGTGCCCCTAGGCTTTAAAGGCAAAGGCTTCAATTGCGATTAGGTAGGATACATGGCTCGAGATTGCGGAAGGACCTGAAAAAGGTCCAGCTCATCCGAATCGCATGAGGGAGAAACTAAAATGAAATGGATGGACAAAAGCCAAACTAAGTCGTCGATACATTAATGGACGCCAGTTTAAAAAGACATGAGCTGGCTCCCACAACGGATTGCCACAGTATCTCCATTTCCCAATCCGAAGGAAACGTAAACAGCCTAACCGTAGATGGAATGTTTAAAGGACGGATCTTTACGATGACATTGGACACAGGAGCATCACATTCTATCTTCCAAAGTGACCTAGTTGGTGGAGTGGAGCTGGTCACAGGAATTTGCCATAGGACCGCTGCTAGTGAGAATAAAAGTTTATTGGGGAAAATCGCTGAAGATGTTACAATTGGTACAACAGCAGAGAAGCCTGAATTTATAGTAGCGGACACAGTTGACGATATCTTTCTGGGAATAGGTTTCATGATAAGAAAGAAGAGAATTTTTGGATACGGAAATACAGAAATACCTTTGAATCTAAACTGCGAAAAGTCACCGTTTCCCCAGGAGACTTCTATTATACAGCGAAAAATTGTTCCAGCCAACATTGAAGCCACATTATGGGTAAAATTAAGTGGAGATTCTAGTGGAGGTTCGTTGTGGTTAGTCGAGGGTGACCAGAAAGTATATCGGACCGAGTAGCTATTGGGAAAACGCTAATTGAAAAGAAGAAGAGAAGAAGTTGGTATCAGTAAGCGTTTTGAATTTGAGCAACAGACGAAAAGTGCTAAAGAAAGGAGCAATCATCGCTCGATGCCAATAAGTTACGACAATGTCAATACCGGAAAAGGGGAGGATATTAGGGAGCTATAAAACGGTTAGACCAAAAAGCTACCCGAAAAGAAAACAACAGTGGTAGAACTTCAATAGTGAAGCACAGGATCGATACAGGTAAAACCCCTCCGATCTGGCAAGCTCCTCGAATGTTGCCATTAACAAAGCGAGATAAGGTCGAAAAATTGATCAAAATGCAACAAAATAAGGTCATTGAGCCATTAGCAAGTACATGGTGTTCCTCCGTTATACTCGTGAAGAAGAAGGGTTGCAGTACTCGGTTCTGTGTAGATTATAGCAAATTTAACGACATAGCAATTAAAGATGCCTCGAATAGATGACACTCTGAATACACTATCCGGCAGCAAATGGTTTTCTGCCCTGGACCTGCAAAGCGGATTCTGGCAACTGGAAATCGACGAAAAGGATCGAGATAAAACTGCAGTCAGCGTTGGTAATGGATTGTGGCAATTTTTACTGATACCTTCACTTCTATTCAACCCTTCGGCTAGTAGTTTACATAAGCTTACGGGAAAGGGTTGTAAATGCTGGTAGGGTAAGGAGCAAGAGAAATCATTCTTGCAACGGAAACGGGGAGGGGGGGGATGTTAGATACTGATGAAAGCAATTACGGAACTGGGTGTGTTCTGTCCCAGGCTATTGAGGGGCAAGAGAAAGTTATAGGTTGTTTTAGCAAACTCCTGGAGAACCCTGAAAGAAACTATTGTCTTACGCGGCGGGAGTTGTTGGCAGTAGTTACATTCGCGAAAGACTTCCATAATTACCTCTATGGGCAACATTTTCTTTTGAAGATGGACCATGTGGCTTTATGGTAGTTTCTTCAGTTCAACAATCCGGAGGAACAATTAGCTCGATGGATTGAGAGACTCGAGAGTTATATTGAATTTTATATTGAACCTCGTAGAGAAGGTCTGCATAGGAACGCGGATGCATTGTCAAGACTTCCGTAACCTGTAGAGTGTAAGTTTTGTAGCAGTCCAGAAGAAAAGACGAAATCATCGGCTTTCTAGAGGTTCTACTGTATCCGCATGCCTCAAGTGGTTAGAGCGCTGGGCTCTCGTAGCGGAAGGTTGCGGTTCAAATCTCACTGGTGGCAGAGGGATTTGTTATCGTGACTGGATGGCGGATACCAGTAGACTCAGCTGTGAATGAGTACCTGAGCTAAATCAGGGTAATAATCTCGGACGAGCGCAATGCTGACCACATTGCCTCCTACAGTGTACTGTAGTGTACCGTTACGGTCTTGAATAAAATGCTCTAACATACTTCAAGGCCCTGATCCAATATGGATTGCCGGTCCCAATACATGCTGTAAGTAGAACTATTAAGTACTGCTTGCGGCTCATATCGGTAAACCGGACATGTTCCCGTGATCAACCCATGGTTGTATGCAATGTTTTGATGGATCACCTTACATACAACTCGAGTGTGGGTTCCTTGCAGAATTCGTAGGTACTTGTAGAAGTCTCTCTCGGTTATAGCTGTGGAGGTTACCAATGCTATGTCCGGAATGTGACTCCTGATTACCTTTGCGGATGGCTTGGATTCGACGCTTGACAGGGCTCAGTGATATGCAAAACCAAAGGGGACTCAAAGAATACCCCAGGAAGATGCCTCTACGTATTTGGATAGGCTCTGGGGTATTAGCACCCTCAGATGAAGGCACTGATAAGGTACGCCACTCTTTCATGACCGTCGCCAAAAATTTTATTAATTTACGATCAATGCGATACAGATGTAGAACATCGATTAGCCAGGTATGCTGGACGCTATCGAAAGTCTTGGCATAATCGATGTAGCAACTAAAAAGGTTTCTCTGGCTTCTAGTTGCTTGTCCTACAACTACCAAGTCGATAATGAGTTGCTCTTTGTAACCCCTTGATACAACTCGGCAGCCCTTCTACTCCTCGGATAGAATGTTGTTTCCACTAATAATGGACGTTATGAATTTTCAGGGATCAAGTAATCGGTCTTGTGTGGGCGGGATCCTGCACCGTGCCCTTCTTAGGGATAAGGTAGATAATCCCCGCAGTGAGGAAGGGTGGAAATTTTTCCGGCCGGCTATCGACCTGATTTATGCTGTGTGGCGACCGACTATGTATACTGGTGAACATTTTGTACCAGAAGTTTTGCACCCGATCCAGACCAGGGCCCCTCCAGTTCTTCGAGCTGTTCATGGCTCGTCGAACTTCCTCTTCGGTAACATCTGCACATTTTATGTCAGGCGTATTGACATGGCGGATGTCTTCGGGGGTGATCCACTCAGCAAGCTCAGCATGCTGGGCGGGTAACCCCAAAGTCCACCCCAATACTCTTTCGCTTCTGTCGCTGAAAACTGCACTGTCTGGACGGTTTGTTGAGATTCGTTGAGTAATCTGAAAAAACTCCGTGGGTTCCTCGCGTACGTTGCATTCTGGACACGCCTGGAATAACTTTTGCCATACGGTCGTAACTGACAACATACGACAGAAAGTTTCTGCTTTAGTGTGTCCTGAATTTCAACTACGGTGTTTCACTGGGGATGGCATAGTTCCTGTAAACCCTCCGCACTTTATTTTTCACCCATCTGCTGATATTGCGAGAGTTGATTTGAATCAGTCTAGCAATGTCCTGCCTTTTCTACCCTTCCTGAAATTCAAATTAGGATCCAACCACAAAGGTTAATTGGGCTCAATTGCACAGCCTCTAAATAATCCTGGCGTTTGATTTGTGACTCCTAGAGGCAGTCACAATGGGAAGGACCTTGTCGAGTAGTGAAAAGAGTAAATGACGTTGTTTTTCGGATTCATAGGTTTGGAAATAACAAAGCGAAATTGAAAGTAGTACACCTGGGGAGACTAGCACCCTTCATAAAGTCCGGAGGATAACAGCGATCCTTCTTCGAACAAGTTTGAACAAGTTTAGGCAGTGGGCAGTGTGACGAAAACCACTTTGGGAAAAAATATGTGCAACGTCAATTTAAACCGTAGAAATGACAATTAGCTATGACATCAAAATTGTACGTGGGATGAATATTTAGGATAATTGTTAACAGATAACTAGAATGTCAGTCGGTAGATTTTGTCAAAGGCGCAAAGTAGTTTTCGTGCAGAGTGTTCATATGCCTTTTTGGAGTGTACTGCGGGGTATAAAAGGGCCAGAGGTCTTCCCTCGGAATCAGTCAAGTTTCAAGTTGTCTAGTGCTGCCCAATCGAGTGATGCGGATCTATGTGCGATTCGTACCAAATTTTGCTGTGTCTCGACATCAGCGATACGTCGAAGTGAATTGTGAAAGCATGCTGTCTACTCCAAGTTTAGGACCTTCTTTTTGGAACGAGATTCGATGTGCATTAAGAAGAACATATTTGTCGTGCTGGTCGAAATTGTCAATTCAGATATTTTCAATTAAGATTTATTTCTTTTTGAATGACGTTAGCCATATTTTGGATTTTTTTTTTGTGAGTTTATTTAGGAAAACCTCATTGCCTATCACGCTCTGGTAAAATCAATTTCTTGAAAATCGCTAAATATAATTATCGCCTCATTCCTCCTAGATACTGAAAAATTCTTCTGAACATAGCGAAATCGATATCGCATGCAAACTAAACAAAATACTGATTGACATTGAATACAATACAAAATCCTCGAACTGTCATATGAAATTAACTCGGTGATTCCAGAGACTGGTCGACATGATGTTGCCTGAGCCAAGAGGGTGCATTGGAGACGAGCGATCGGACGGACGCATGGATGGTTGGGTAATTCAATATTCATGCTCCACATATTCATAATATGAATATTTATAAAAATAAAATTCTCCCACGGCGTAAAATCATAAACTTTTGCAGTTTCCTTTCGGTTTCGGTGCGGATTTTTACCACAAAAAGGGATTCTGTTACATGTCTGCCCTTGCATCACTAACCTGAGGCATTTGTTTTTGTTAGTAGCCATGGACTTGTTCCACGAATTTTGAGCTTGAGTGGGTATTATTTGCTTGTTGCTTTCCGTGATGTGATTAAAGGGTCCATATGGAAGATGATTCCGTGGAACCACAACATGGCTTTTTCGGCTACTGTTCAGATGAACCGATAAAGCGAAAGCATTTCTGTAGAATTTTCAACTCTGATTAAAATTTTTGGAAGGGTTCGCTAGTGCCAGCGGATGTTAGTAGCTGACAGCAAGTGAGCAACCCAAATTATATCAGTTTATTCATAACTGTGTCAGCTTTCGAAGGAAGCAACAAAGCTGACTTTTTGCTAAATGAGTTTATAATTTTTGAAGATGTTATTGTGTTCCACAGAAAAAGTTAATTCTCCAATAAATGCATATCTTCAGACTGATTGAGTGGAAGGACCCTGTTCAGAGCGTGCCTATCACCACGAGGTTACGGTTCCAAAGAGCTTGGGGCATGAGAAGAATCCCATGTCTGATGCTTGAAATAAAGCGAAAGGGTCCAGAGTCTATGGTATTTCTAGGAAGGAGTTGGGTGAGGGGGTGTGCATGCCAACCACTATACGTAACTACGTATTTATTATGAGAAAGAATCGCGCTGTTTCAAGAAAAGTAGGGTGAGATTTAATACATTTCTGGTACAGTCTCTTTAAGGAGCAGAATGTTTTCCAAAACTAGTAGAGTGTTTGGTGACAGTCGTGAAAGGATGGCATACCATCTTGTCAGTGAGTTCAACTGTAGGTACCAACGCATACGAAGAAGCACTTTTCATTGGGGATTCATTGAGTCCTCTTTCGACCGTGATACTCAGATGGAATTTGGTTTAGACAAGTGTCGAACCCAAGCGATCCGTAAAGGCCATCACAAGCCACATGTCGGACATAGCATTGGTGACTTCGATGTCCAAACTATGACCGAGTCAGACTCCTATATGTACCTACTAATCCTGCAAGGAGCCCATGTTCGGATTGGTGAATTTAACAATGCTCGATCTGGAAAACATCTAGCGACCAATACGTATTACTATGACCAAATACATTACCCAAATTCTGGCGTGAAGCTGGTGAACTTGTTTTGTGACATCGGAAGCAGGGGCGTGGTTGATGTTGGGGCGCGAGTCCCTTTCATCCGTCTGTTAATAGCGTCGATTGCCGATTGAGTCAACTTAACTTGAAAGATCGATTTTTCAATACTCTGAGTGGGGTAAAGTCAGACCCGGAGCGAATCATTGAATGGAAGTCGAAGGCAATACATGGTAAACACATGAATTGCCTCTGTCAGCCATTTGTAGATCTTCATCTATCGAACAGATGGCTGTGTGTGGGGAAGCGCTTTGCTGAGATGAAGGGATTTATATGAGTCTTTCAGGACGGCGTGTGACCGGAATGTACGCCTTGGCGCTAGAGAGGTTGTACTATACCATTTTTGACTGCACTATTATGGCCACAATCCATCAAGCGCGGGTTGATCATGCGAACATGTCCTGGTTACCGACGAGTTTTAAGTGACATATGCCACACAACAAGGCTGGCACGCTGAGAGATGACAAGACGTATAACTCCGTGAATATTATGAATATTGTTATCCCCCATAATAGCAACATTGGAAGGAAATACGTGGTTAGGAAGGTAGACTATGAGCCATTGGCATTCGAAATCTAGGAAATTTGGCGTCTCTCGGGGGATTTTCTAGTTCCCGCAATAGTGTCAGCTATAGATATTATACTTAAGTCTCTCCGCTCTAAATGCTTGGAACTTAGTGCTAGTATTAGGTAAAATTCGACACATGTTGATCTGTAGATATTGTGGTCTTGATTCCCAATAATGGTTTTTTAAAAAGTATTACTATAAACTGGTTGCAACTGTCCTTAACTTTTGTGCGTTACTTTGAACGATTTCGCTGTCTATTGACCCCTTTATTCGTCTAACTTTTGCTTTTGTACATCCTACTCTTGAGGTTACGATGCCAAAAATGTTCTCGCTGTGTTACCAGTAACCCCATTCTGTTGAAACCATATTTGTTCAATAGAAATATGTTCCTTTCGTAATTCGGGAGGCATGTGCCATAAAGGCACAGTATAGGTCAGCGAAAAGGAGACTCTGTAGCGCTATAAATAAAACCAAAAGTCGCGGTTGGCAGAACTTCGTTAACGAGGTGGATGAGGACCCGTGGGGGCTTGGCTATAAGCTTGTCACCCGGAAAATCGGGGCTTTGCAGAGGCCCTGCATACTAAGTACTGACCAGATGGACCGCATTGTGAAAAGCAAGAAGGCGTCAGGTCCTGATGGCATTCCGGCGGAAGTTTACAAACTGATGTTCCGCCAACGGCTAGACTTGCTGCTTGCGGCGTTCAACGCTTGCTTGAAGGAGGGCATTTTTCCTTGTCGCTGAAAGGTGGCCAGACTCGTGCTGACCAGCAAGGGTAATCAGGAATAGACTCACTGAAACGATCCGCGCTGCCGGGGACTTATCCCCAAGGCAGTTCGGGTTCAAAACAGGGAGATCCACGGTGGATGCTGTTATGGAGGTCGTGGATGCAGTTCATCGAGCCGAGGCAGACAGTCGTCGATCTCGACGGATAGTGCTCCTCATAACGCTTGCAATTCCGTAAGATGGACAGATATGCTAGGCACATTAGAAAATTTATTCCACGTACCAAGCTATCTCTTGCGGATATTTAGGGATTATCTGAAAGACCGCTCCCTGCTCTATGAGACGCTAGAGGGCAAGAGGAGAATGGAAATCACATCGGGAATAGCACAGGGATCCATTCTAGGGCCGGGCCTGTAGAACGCCTCCTACAACAGTTTGCTGAGATTCGATATGCCTGAAGAGTCGCGCCTGGTCGGTTATGCAGACGACGTTGTGGCACTTGTTGCCGGATGCACTGTTGAACAGGCACAAAGCAGACTTCGCATATTGATGGGACGAGTAGACGGATGGATGACTGCTCATGGTTTCAGCCTTGCGCTGGACAAAACCGAAGTGGTCATATTGACCACTATTGGAGAATCCCGGCCTTGCCTCTCATATCGATTGGTGAGTTGACTGTAGAGTCAAAACCAGCGGTTAAATACCTTGGTTTAATCCTTCCTTTTTCGAGCAAATCAAAGCAGCAGCTGACAGGGACGCAGCTGGAGTCGGCAAATGGCGAATGTGGAGGGCCCTATATCTACTAGGGGTTGTCTTCTTAAGGCAGCAATACAGTCGCTCCTTGCCCTACTAGCCAAGGAGCGTAAAGCTATCTACCGCCGTAAGTGCGAAAACTTAAGGATGGACTGCGCGGTTCATCGACAATTTAGATCCTTGGCTGAACCGAACGCACGGTGAAATTGATTACTTCCTTGCCCAACTTCTAAGCGGGCATGGAGGTTTTCAGTCTTACCTGCACGGGATTAGGAAGGCGCGATCTCCTGATTGTGTTTTCTGCAATGGGGTGGCGGACGACGCACATTTTTTTCTCTTGTGAAAGGTGGGACGGCTTTCGTCAGCGGCTTTATGCAGATACAGGGGTACTCTCTCCAAACAACATTGTCAGAGAGATGCTGAAGAGCGCTGGGAGCTGGGGCCGTGTTGTGCATTATGTTCGGGCTCTTATATTGCGAGAAAGATTGAAATCGACCGGCGGAGAGACCGGATGGCAAGGAATTCCCTAAACTAACACCACCCTTCCTCCCCTCCCGTTGGTGAAAGGGATTCTCTGACTTGAACAGAGGACTAGACTAGTAATGTTTTAAACGGTTCCAGGCTAGTTATCTGATGACAAGGAGGTGTTTAGTTAGTAGTCGGACAGCGTACTGTTGCGGGAGTCCAACACTCTGTGCGTAAACGCATTCATCTACAGTACGGGAAGCATGTATAGCTTACGACAAGATTTCTACTGCTGGCGTAGTCAATTAATCGTTGACCGTTATGATTACATTCCTCATGGCGGCTATGCCCTCCAGTGGTTCCCCAATGTCAACTTTTGTTTCCAATTTTCGTATTAAAATCCGCCAACAGTATTTTGACATCATTTGTTGGGAGTGAGGGAAACAGTGTCCCCAGGCGTGCATAAAACTCGTCTTACACTGCATCTTCCTTGATTTCAATCGGGGCGTGCACGTTGACCAGCCAGAGGTTGAAAAAACGAGTCTTGATGCAAATTGCACACAACCTTTCGTTGATAGGTTTGAAGTCGGTGACGTGCGGCTTTAGTTGTTTGCTTACTACAAATGCAACTCGAAACTCCTTGCAACCTGATGGTTTGCCACCTTTGGAAATTATGTGCGAATTCATATCGCTTATTTCGCTACCAACCCAATTTGTTTCCTGGACTCCAATCATGCTCAATTTGTAAAGCTCGATCTGTTGAAGGAGGGCCTTGACGGTCTCTGGTTTAATCAAGGAGTGTCATTCCAAGATCGTCGTTCATCCATCCAATCCGATGCAAATATTCTAGGTTTCTTGACATGAAGTAGTTTTACATAGATGGGTTGTCAGCCCATCGCAGAACCCTATCCATGGGTGGCTTTGGTGATAGCTGCTCTAGGTGGTTCGAGACGTGGCAGAGTTTATACAACTATGTTGCAGGTCTGGCTACGTAGTTTGTGACACCTTTATTAACTACTCATCGCTTGAGATTCGTGGTAGACAAAAGTGAATCAAGAGAGTGCGCCTCATTTCGGTACGCCCTTCAGAGTTAGAAATGACGATACGCAATATCAGACACTCAAAATTGAGCTAATAAAGGCCAGTAAGCCACCCCAAGGAGCATTTAACAAAGAAGCCCCTCTGGAAACAATAGGACGATACAGTTGACCCAACTAGTGTGACTATATTAGAATCCGGGAACTGGAAAGTCAGTTTGTAAGAAGAGGTTAAGGTAGGAATGATTTGTTAGATGAATGATGGCACTAAGTCAACACAGATGAGTTTCACTGAGTATCTTCCATTATACCATCGAAGAAATGTCGAAACCAGTGAAAAGTATATTTCTGCTGTTCACTCCCTTAAGAAGCCCCAGGCATCCAAAAAGTCCCTCCTTTCTTGTTGTGATTTTCACCTATTAATGCTATCGAAGGGGCGAGGCAAGAAGCATGACACAATTGGAACTCGAACCCCGGACATCGAAACCAACTGGCCCAACGCACCATCATTCATTCTCAAAACTGACTCGAATCTTTTGTCGTCCCATAGCAGTTCTTCCGTATTGAACCTTGCGCACAGGACTATCTGGAACATTCACTATGTTCCGTATTTTAGCATCTTAAAGAAATGACAGCAATTGGCCATGTTATACGAGACAATAACAATTAAAGCGAATATTTCTTGGGGGAAATTCATGTAAACCGTCAAAGAAAAAGTAATGAGTAAATTGTACCTTTCAAATACGGATACAGATAATCAGACAACGAAATTACCATCTCCTGGAAATAACTCACGCCTGATTTGTAGGCAGGCAATCATCAGGAATGTCCGTCTGTCTGTATGGGGCCACCATAACAATCGACTTGCATTTTATGTCTTTACGAATTTCCTCCGTGCATGCGGAATTTTCTTAATATTCTTTGGAAATTGTTCGAGAAAAAAGCGCCAAGTGCTTGTACCATAGTTTCCTTGTTTCCGAAGACAAATAAATTTGAAGACCAACGTCTTTTAAAATGCCTGAGCTACTCATTTCATTGTAATTGCAACAGTGCCGGGTTCATGTGCGAATACCATGTTTTTATTTATTTTGGTTTCTCGTGTAATTTGCAGTAAATCTCGTAATGCCATGGCGTTTTCCTGACTTTAAAGAGCTGCCGCCGAAAAAATAAGGCACAAACATTAAGATTTTGCGGTGTCAGTTCTTTCCGCAAGCGTACGCGTAGCTAAGGCCGAAAAAAAACCAAAGCAAGCAACGCATTGACCCACTTTACCTGCAATTTTCAGGTGTACGCACTTATTAAATTGTTTCTTATCTTCCGCTTTCTTTTGCATGCTGAAATCAAAATGCGTCTGATACGGGCTTAAGCACGGGGAAATGGATAAGTAACTTTTGTTCTTTGGGAAAATCGTGCAGAAAGTACTTGTGTGTGTGTGTTTCTGCGGTGAGAACACCTTTTTTTGCTAGCGTGCGGTTTCGAGTTCAAGACAATAAATAACTCTTTATTGTCGCCTGAATCTAAGATCAAATCGCGAGGTTCAATGAAAAAGATACAACTTTAATTACAATCATGAATGCATCCTGGGAAGATGAATTAAAGAAACGCCTTCACGTGGTAATTGACCAGTCTCGATTTGTTCATTTCGATTACAAATTGAGGAGTGTAACCTACTTTGGTGAATAGTTCTTGGGAATTGTATGAGCTTAATGGAGTTTGTGGTTCATATTTCATCTTTTTCGATGTTCCCCCGATGTTTGTTAATAGGCTGAAATTACTGTTCTTTTTTTTATAAATCTGAATGGATTTTCGATCAGACAACTATCTTTAATGAGGACAAGTTGGAAACCAGAAGCTCGGCGCTTCAGGCATGAAAGGTTTTATTGATCCTTTATGTAAAAATGTTTGCCTATACGATGGTTCCACTTACATATAGCTCGAAGTGTAAATACGTTGGATATACCCGGTGTCAATTCGACGTGTTACTGACATTTTATCTTTTATATAATACAACAACCGGTATCCGGTCTAGGCCTACCTTAGTAAGCAACTCCAGGCACCCCGGTTTTGCGTCGAGGTCCACCACTTCGATATCCCTAAAAGCTGTCTGGTATCCTGACCTACGCCAACACTCCATCTCAGACAGGGTCGACGTTGTCTTCTTTTTCTACTATAGATATTCCCCTCACAGACTTTCCGGGCTGGATCATCCTCATCCATACGGATTAGGTGACCCGTTCACCGCAACCTATTGAGCCGGTTTTTATCCACAACCAGACGGTCGTGGTCTCACTCATAGATTTCGTCATTATGTGGGCAACGGAATCGTTCATCCTCATGCAGGGGGCCAAACATTCTTCGGAAGATGCTTCTCTCAAACGCGGTCAAGAGTTGGCAGTCTTTTTTGCTTAGAACCCAGGTCTTCGAGGAATACATAAGTTTGGCAAGATCATAGTCTGGTACAGTAAGAGCTTTGACCCTATGGTGAGACGTTTCGAGCGGAACAGTCTTTGTAAGCTGAAATAGGCTCTGTTGGCTGACAACAACCGTGCGCGGATTTCATCATCGTAATTCCGTTGAGCGGGATTCAACTAGCTTGAACAGAAACCCAACAGTTCCCAGCTTTGGTTCACAGTCTTGTGAAGAGCAGCGCCTAGTGCAATGTCTGAGGCATCGACGAACAGGGCTACATCTTTTTGAGAAAATGTCTAAAGTCTGGGGTCTACCAAGTGTTGCTTGGTTGTTTCAAACATTGGGGAGATCTGGAGACCACACAATTCTACGACTGTTTCATCTTAGCAACGGACAGAAAAGCGTTAAGTAAAGTCTGGTGGTGAACAGCTTTAGGCAGAAAACGACGGTAGAAGTTGACCATACCCAAGAACCTTTTAAGATCTTTGATCATCAGAACCTTCTGAGATCTTTGATCGTCGTCTTGCACCTTGTCTAGATCGGGGTAAATGCCATCAAGGGGTGATGGAATCGCCCAGAAATTTCACCTGCAGCGTCTCCACAAGGTCGTCATTCGCCGTTGGGCTTTGGGACCAGATGGAGTGAAGATGATCAACTGGTGTTGAAAAGTCTGCCTATACCCTACTCATGTTAAGTAGATTTTCAAACTCGTCCTGCGAAACAGCGTGAATGTAACCACGAACTGATCATGGAGTTCTTACTGGTAGCATAGTCTACAAGCCGCTGCATGTTGTCTTTCGTATGGGCATAAACAAGCTATGTGCCGCTGGTGTTCGTTCAAATGTCTCCACCGAGTTATGTATTGAAGTCGTCCAATCATATTCTAGACCCCAGTCAGTTGTATACAAGTTCCCGAACGGAGCGAAATCTATTCGTAATTCCACTTCCCTTATCCTCCTTGAGCGCAAAGTAATTAATGAGCCACTCATTAAAGAGTTTATTTATTTATTATTGTTTCTGACAAATAGAGATTGTGTAAGAACACCACACAAATTCACAACTGTTAGGTTGGAGTGCTAAAGCATGAATATCGGGTCATGGCACTCCGCAGAATAGATAGTGAACGATCTTCGATTCCATTACCGAAGTCGTGGTTTTTGATTCATTCCGATTCGAGCCTACTTCCCCTTTTCCATGACGATTGGTTGTCTAAAGAGGGTGCGTTGTAAACGCCTTACTCTTCTTTATTCTATTAACTCGCCTGCGCCCTTCTCTGTCTGAAACTTTTACGGAAATATGATAAACTTCACGGAAATGGAAAGTTTGGTGCAAAATACTACTATAATTACTACTACTACTCAATCATCAATCATCCTACCAGAGGGAAAGAGATGACTTGAAGAAGACATTCTGGCCTTCAAGGTGGCCTCTGCCTCCCTACCAGCGCAGGGGATAAAGCATACTATCTTCTCAGTCATCTTTCACATGTATGACCCGAACAGATAAGCATATCTAGTCATCATCTGTGTCACTCTCACCCTTTGACACTCTGAAGGATGCATCTGTCCCTTCGAGCTAGGTAGGACAAGAAAGTACTCAAGAACATCACCGGAAAATAGACATGCGCGCCGTTTATCTTCCTGACTGCCTATCTCAGGGCATTTTTTATCCTATCTTAACACTTGACATCCCTATCAGGCCGGTTCTCACGTAATTGCGTAATCCAGTTGTCTGGATATGTTATGCAACTAAGATAGTCTTCGCGATTGTAAGGCCTAGATTGCTTATCACATTTGAAAAGTCTGACCAACTCACTCTAACTTAATGGAGTAATTTGAGCCGATGCTAATACATCTTTGAAGGTAGACATAGAACCCAAACTCAGGTCCAATTTTAAAATACTTAGCTCACGGATCCATTCTTCATTCTTGACCTCTACGTAATTCAGCACATCATCTCCCATAGCCAGATCCATATATCCGTCATTATTCCGATGTCAAATGAATCTCAAAATATTCCGTGGAATGTTTTCCTCCTCAGATCGCTCAGATTGGAGCTCCATATCGTTGCCTCCTATCACCGTACAATGCCAGAACTTTCAACGAGGACGAAGTGACAAGTCAGAAACTATGACTATGAGCATAAGCTAGAACTTGCTTTTGTCCCCTGTACAGTGTGATGCAATTAGCTCCCTCGATGACTTTGTATCAACGTAGTCAATTCGCTATGACATGGAGACGAGAATTGCACCCCCGAGGAAGAGAAATGCTCTTTTTGAGTTAGCCAAAAAAGGCACTCGGAAGCAACCGCCGCTTGCATGATTCTTGATTTAAGAGGGAATCCCAAATGGCTTGCCAGTGGTATTAGTACTGAAGTAATCAAATAGGGGCGTTCCACCAGAGTAGAGACTCCTGGTGTTGATGTAGAGATTATCCTCAGTCCGCGTGATTTTGACTGCGAAGTTTTCCTGCCTCGAGGGGTGAGGTTAAAGCCAGCGCAATAGCACTTGATAATGCACATAGTACCAAGCTTTCCAAGTCAACCCTCCTCCCATAGTTCCCAACAAAAGTGGCGCCACATAACATAGCTCCAATTTCGATGCACTAGAAGATTTGATTATTAGTACTTTGGATGGATTTAGTTGTGGTAAGGTAAAATTAATCTACAAGGACATAGAATGGAACACAGTGAGCGATAGCTATTTATCGTCCTTCGAAAGCACTCGAAAAGTAGTACAAGTCTCACAAATATCATAGCTGTTGTAATTCAAGGTATTTTGCAAGTGGGTCTGTAAATTCTAATGTTCTTGTGGCATCGTAAGTAGTACCCCAGGCAATAAAAATACTTTGAAAATCAACATCAATAACTGAAGCTAGCTATCCTATTTGACCAAAAAGTGAGACCACTTCCAAAAAAGTTAGTTCTCATAGTAATGAAACGTGATTATTTGTTATAGTTAACCTTGAAAGCAAAGACACCCAAACTTTGTATCCATAGGATTATCCGTGCTGCGATAGGATCTCGACCAAGAGCTTCCAATATCTGTCTGCTTAATCCTTGGCGTGATAGCAGAATATTGTGATTAACTAACCATTTTCTTACCCCCTCCTTACGTCCACCCTGTCTCCTGCTAAGATATCAACAAGCTCTTTTTCAGAGTGCTTAGAAGAAGCTAAGTAGCCTCATCGACCAAAAAATCGTAACGATTATTTTGTAAAATTTGTACTTCTAAGGGGAGTTTATCCTTTTCACTTTAGCTAAAAAGGAAACCTAGGTTGCGCTGACAGTGTATATATATACATGTGGTTGTCATTCACTCTTTGGTGGAGTATAGTGCGTCAATCACACCACCTACACCATCATTCACAATTCGTTGAAATGCGCTTTAACGCTCTCCAGGACTTCACCTCCTCCACTGTTCTGCGCCAAGTGCTCTTGGAGCGACCCACGCGACGGCCTTTTTTGGGGGAGAGTGTCCCATCGCATGATGTGCCAGTAATGGACTGGTACCGATTCACTCAAATACTTCAGCTAAAAACAAATGTCAGGCGATGCCGGCTTTACGGTTTCTTATCGTCAGAGACTCCCAGGACAGAAGTGACCTGGGAGCAGAGGTGAGGCAGCGTCTGACGATTTGCCTCTGCCCTGGTAAGAAAGCGTAAGATGAACATGCACATAAAAAATAAAGTCAGCGTATTCCCATTGGTCGACAAAGCGCTTCAACACCATCCACTACGACATCATTGATCCTTTCAGAGACTCGTGCGGTTACAAGTATTGTCCCGCAATCATCAGCAGGTTTACGCGGAGGCCATGTGGCGAGGCCCTCTGCCGAGAATGGATCCCGCGCTTTGATACACCAGCCGTAATGATTGTGGACCAGGGAATGCTATTCGAGTTTATTATTTTCTCGGAGTTAGGCAAGCTCCATGGCTTCGCGTACTGCATACCGTCCACAGCCCAATCTTACGCTAGAACGTTAGCACCGGACGATGAAAGCCGGCTTAATGGCTCGCGACGATCCGTCGTGGTCGCGCTCTTTCCGAGAGGAGTTCACAGCAGGCCCCGCGGAGATGGTTACGGAGAGAATCGACGTTGGTGTACCAATTTGAGTTTACTTTCTTCTCGTTTCAAACGACATAGGACCACGGAATACCACCCGCAGTCCAAAGACATGCTGCTCGCAGCTTTTGCCTTTCGTCCTCCACGGGATTCGCACGGCCCAACGAAAGGAATTCACGTCCCGTAATATGTTGTACGGGGTGAATCTGGGGGTCGTCGTGCTGGAGAGTTAAGCGACTTCGGCACGCTCCGCCTGCTCAGAGACGCTGTTCCGAAACTGAACTAACTCCACCTTCACGACATACGACGCCAGCAGCCGACACCTACAGGGACCTCGAGGCGTGCAAGTCCTAATCAGGGAGGACGCTCATGAGGGTTCCCCTTTAAAGTCCGGGAGCCTCTTTCAAGCTTGGCGTCCGAAGAGAGACCAAATGGATTTCTCTTGTCGAAACTGAATCTAGCGGAGACAGCTCCCTTTAATGGATTGAGTATAATTACACTGGAAAATCCACACAGGAGACGACAATGAATCAACAGTCCCCAAATTGGGTGAAGGGCTGCTGAAAAAGAATGGCATTGAGTTCCCAAGAACAAATCCATAGAAAAACACAAAAGGGTTTTGTTTTACTTAACTAATTTATTTATTCAGTAACATTCACACACATTCAATTCCAGGGGTACATTTTTTCATACTTAATCAAAGATAACAATTTATACTCTCAAACCCAATTTACGTAGCCTCATGATACGTGGAGGAATAAACCGTCTATTCCTCCAATTATCCCGATAAAATGTCCCTTGTTGACGGGCAGGTTCTCTTGATTCGCTTGTCGTTTCACGTCGAGCAGGAAGAATAAACCGTCTATTCCTCCAAATATCCCGGTAATATGTCCCTTGTTGACGGGCAGGTTCTCTTGATTCGCTTGTCGTTTCACGTCGAGCAGGTATACATGAATAACCACCACCAGAAAAGCAACCTGAACTTCTGTCATCAACGCAACTGATGTAGTCGGATGGTGACTGCACTGCGGCACTCCTAGGTGCATTTTCACCCCCATTATCACTCTTGGAACGCGAAGATACCGGGCAGCTCTCACTATCAGAACACAAATCTGATGTGTTTTTCTTATAATAGTCACGTAGGATTCGAAATGGAATTCTTGGAGGACGCGTTGCAACTATATCTTCGTATGTAATCTTAAGGTTCAGCTGGTCCGCAAATGATGGAAAAGCGGGGACATCTTCATCCGTTGCGGAAGTAGAACTCCCTTCAGACTTCAGAGAACTAGTCTCGTCTTCACACTTGGAATCCCTGGGGAGCAGAGTTAAGTTGCTGTCATCGTCGTCATGTTCCGATCCTATTACAGAGTTTTTGGATGAATTCGTAGCCAAATTATCGTCCTGACTAGGGTACTTCGAACCCATGAACAGTTGGCCCAGACATGGCGGAGTAATCCTGGCCGCTTGGTATGCCACCGTGGCATCAGAGTCTTCTGGAACACCATCATCCTCTAGTCGACACATATCAGCCAAATTCAGCTCCAGTTTAGCCATGTTCAGTTCAAGCACCCTCTCTTCATTCTTGTTAATTTCTACATTTAAGAGGTCCAGGTGCTGCAGCACATCATCTGCCGTCACCAGATCCCTGTATTCCTCATCATTTGGATGCCAGACGAACCCCAAAGCATTTCGTGGAAGATTTTCCACCTCCTTTCTGGTAGTTTTTAATATATTGATTTGTCCCAAGTGGAACTCAATGCTATCATCAATATTATCACCCATGTTGAAAAAAATATGATTCACCTCGAAAAGCCAAAGATTATTTTCAAACAACGTTACTGTCCTAACGAAATTCTTGATGTGAATGAATAAACTAGAATGAAAGCCATTTATATCCCTAACAATCTATAAAGGAAGCAAAAAGATACTTAATCCAGGGTTAAATCCCAAAACTGCAAAAACAATCTTTTATCCTAAAAGTTAGTGAGTTTTAACTGAACTTTTAGGTTTATATTAACCAAGGGCCCAATTCGTCCCTGTTTTTCTTAAGCTCTAATTATCTTTGGCAATTCTGGTTTCCTTAGTTGTTCATGCTGCAGCCCATACAGGAGCAGCATAGAGCAAGACTGTGCTAATGACTCGAGATAGCAACACTCTACTGAAGTACTTGGGTCCACCAATATTTGCCTTTTTTGACGTTCTCTATGTAGATGCAGTTTGAATTTGAGTCTATTGTCGAGCATTACACCCACATATTTAACCGCCTCTTTGCTTCTTATTGTCTGTCTGCGGACCCGAATTTTGAAGTAATCAGGGTCTTTCTGCTTGTTTTCAAAACGACTTCTGTTTTATGATCTGTGAGCACTATTTCAGCAGTGTCCATCCAACTCTTGATCTTCCAGATCACTTCATTTGCTACTGCCTCAATCTCGTAGATGCACTTTTAATTTACAACCACAACAATATCGTTGGCAAAAGCCACGGGTTTTACCACTTCTGCTAAATGATATTCCACCAGAGTGGTCCCAATACCAACCCCTATGGGACTGAGGCTGAGATACAGTAGGAATTTGCGTCTTTATCGCTCTCGTACTTCAGCTCTCTGTCTACAAAGTAGTTAGACACTATGTTTCTCAGGTAGGGTGGGGTGTTCATTCGGATGTGGACATTTTGATGGCTGGCCACTTTACTGAGTTAAAAGCATTCTTTATCCAACGTGACCACTGTGTAGTACTCTTTTGACTCCCATCGCCATCTTTTATCTTCTATGGCAGCGGCTGCAGGGTCTACCACTTTTATTGGATCGACAGTGGAGCGACCTTTCCAGAATCCAAACTGCGTATCGGGAAAAGTCCTTTCATGTTCAGCTATCTCGCGTAATTATTTCCTCCAGTATGTTCCTCGTCATATCTAAAAGCTATATTGGGCGATATGATGACGGATCTCTAGGTTGTTTGTTTCCTTTTGGTAACAAAACCAAACGCTGCTGTTTCAATTAGGGAACATCAATTTGTCGAGGCATTTTTGAATTGGTTGTATAAACGTGTCTGGTCTTCCGTGGGTGGCAGTATGGTATTGTGAATACCATTAGGTCCCGGTGCTTTCTTGTCTTTTATTTTTTTACAAACCTGGAGTAATGTACACAGTTTGGTTTCTAAACCGGTTGCACCGATTATTTTAGACAATCACCACTTTATAGGCTGTGCCCTAGGGGTTTACGTCAGCTTCGTTGTGGAGGCTTTTAAAGCTTCTGTTTTTAGAAAGTAGCTCCGGGAATTTAATCTTTTTCTCGAACGTTGGACAATTCTTCGGGCTTGTACCCATTTTGTAATTAGTGCCTTTATTTCCTCACTTCACCAGAAGCATGGTGAGTTCTCTGCTGCTGGGAAGTCTTCTCGGCATTGTAGCATCGCACGCGTTGACTACCGACAGAGTTAGATGTTTGGCCATTTTTTTCTGCTGATGCTTGCTTCATGCTGGTGGAATTCATCCTTCCCGTGACGTTCATCCCAACCCCTTTCCCCTTAAAAAGTTATGGCTCCACATCATGGGGGCCCAGGTTTAGATCGGGGGAAAATTTCTGGTATAACAAATTTACAAGGATACACAGCTGGTTGAAATATAGTCTAAAACAGGTCATTAGTCGGCCTGAGGAATTTCCACTCTTCCGCACTGCGGAAATTGCTTATGTTGCTTGCTGACCAACCCTCTATGAATACATAATGTCCATTATTAATGGAAGGGTCAATGCGCACCTCGAGACCAATAACATTGCGTCCGAGGAACAGAAGGACTGCCGAGGCAGGTCAAGGGGTTGCAAAGTGCAGCTTAATATCGCCTGGGTAGTTGTAGGACAAGTAACTAGAGGCCAAAGAAACCTTTTTAATTGCTATATCGATTATGCTAAGACTTTCGACAGCGTCCCGCATACTTGGCTAATTGATGCCTTGCGCCTGTATCGCATTGATCACAAACTAATAATGTATTTGGTGACAGTCATGGAAGGGTGGCATACCACCTTATCGCATTATCTAAGGGTGCTAAACCTCAGAGCCTATCCGTATACGGAGAGGCATCTTCTAGGAGGATTCGTTGAGTCCCCTTTGGTTTTGCATGGCACTGATCCCCCTTTCTTGACTACTGAATGATGGTTTTTGAATAAAATATGGTCTACGTGCTAAGGGTGAGCTGACACACATGGTGTACTTACATGACATCAAGTTGTATGCTATTGACGACTACCTTAGAAGTCCGTTGCGAATAGTAGACATGTTCAGCCGTGATATTCGGATGGAATTTAGATTATACATGTGTCGAATCCAAGCCATCCGCAAAGGACATCATGAACTGCATGCCCGAGAGAGTCTTCCATAAATATCTCGGAATTCTGCAAGAAACCCATGTTCGAGTTGGTAATCTGAAGGATGCTCTGCTGTCGGAATTCATACGACGTGTAGAGCTCGTGCTGAAGTCGTATCTCTCGTCAGAATAAAATAAACGCATTGAATGTATTCGCTATCTCTTCACTGGCTTATGCATTCAGAATGTATCCGTGGATAAAAACCGATCTGGAAAACGGCCAGCGGCGGGTACGGACAACTATGCCCAAATTCTGAATATACCATTGAAACTCTGCCGTAGAGCGGATGAACCTGGCTTGTGACATCAGAGGCAGGGGCGTGGTAGACGTGGCGGCACAACATCATCGCGAAGTCAACTCGCTGCACGCAGGCGCAGGCGCAGGCGGGCAAAGAGCAGCCGATCGATGAATGGAAGTCGAAGGGAATGCACGGTGAACATGTGAATTGTCTTTGGCAGCCATTTGTCGATTTCCATTTATCGAACAGATGGCTGTGTGCTGAGGAGCTCTTTGCTGAGACGGAGGGGTTCATGTGTGCCATTCAAGACGGCGTAGTCACCACCCGAGCTTATAAAAAGCTCATAATGAAAGAACGGGTGGAGAACGATCAGTGCAGAATCTGTTGGACCATCTCATTTCTGGCTGCACTGTAATGGCACGAACAGGCATAATGCGGTATCTAGGGTGATTCATCAAAACCGTGCAAGAGGTGATCACGGGAACGTGTCCGGTTTACCGATATGAGCCGGAAGCAGTATTTGATAGTGCTGCTTGCAGCATGTACGGAATTACGTGGAGAAGAAGGTGAATTCTGAGCCACTGGTTCGAGAAATCAAAGAAATTTGGCGTCTCGAGCGGGTGGTTGTAGTTCTTACAATATTGTCAGCTACAGATATTGTGCCCAAATCATCCGCGGCTTCCTTGATGAAATCATGCAGAAATACACCATTCTGCATATATGCTAGATGTTGCGGGGAGTTCTCGACGGATTCTCCCACTAATCTATCACCGGCCACCACCAGCGGCGTCCCTTTATTTTTTAAGCAAGTGTGAGCTTAAATGCTTGGCACTTAGTGCTAGTATTAGGTAAAATCTGGCATCTGCCGAGATTGTGACAACTCGGAAAATAAAAAGGAAAAATCAATAAAAAAAATGCAAAATAAAATATTAGTCCCCAGAATTCTTGGAAGACATCATTAGCACTTCACGACAATTTGATTTTCAAAAATAAATTTCAGGCCTAAACCCCTTCATCTTATTATTTCCTTTGGTCCCGAACCTACTTTCTTTATTTTAATTTCCCAATTTTCTCACTTAGAAATCACAAAGAACTTTTTGGTTCATTAACAGTGACGAAACAAGTCATCTAGTCAGCTGAATTCCGGTTCACTTTCGCTTAGCTGCTCAATCAACTGCTACTTTTTTCGGCTTTGACAAAGAACTCAGAATACGTCATCATTTGAGACAATAGCAAAAACTACTTAAAATTTTTCTATATTTTGCATTGAGCCATTCTTCATTGGGCTGGCCTCTTTCCACCAATAAAATCCGCGCAATTGCACTCGCTAAGGCTAAGACGAAATGCTATACATAGAGCATTTCACCTTAGCTTGAAACAAACGCTAGGAATGCATTTAACAATATGCAACATTCTGATAACCCTCCTTGAATACGTGGAGATGCCAATTCTTTAATGTAACAAGGACAAAAGGAATTGCCATTCAACACAAAGGAAAGGTACTTCCAAGAAGCTCGGATGTGTAGCTCAACACGCTAGCGCAGTGGCATGTCAGCTTAATTTTTCATTTTAATTTACTATTGTGAGCTAACAGGATTAGATATATGTACATGTAGGGAGCAGATACTTTGCAGAGAGGAAGCAGATTAGTGCGTATTATCTGTTGTAGGTAGAACTGCAGAGAGCTTGATTAACGTGTCCATTAATTACTTCGCTCCCCCAACGTTGATGAGGTATGACATTAGTTATGCAGAAGTCAAAGCGAAATTAACATGAAAAAACCCATCTCATCAAATATTCATTGTGGCTTATTCCAAATTCTTAAAAGCAAATCGAGTGGAAACCTCTCATATTGACCCAATTGCGAGGAAATTGCTCTACGCCCGGCCACCGGCATGCAGTCAATAAATTAACACCTGTACAAATGTTGAACTTGAAAACTGCTGAAGGCCGCACACTACTTGGCTGCCACCTAATACTCGTACTCACCGCGCATTTCGACGTATCCATGATTTCGACCTCCGTGGAGACGTTGTCGAACGTTACGCTGTGCCGGTAGAGGAAGTCTGTAAGTAACAAGAAAATAAAAGTCAGAAAAAAAAGATACGAAAGAGAATAACAAAACGCTACGTCAGATTAATTATTATGTAATCTTGTGTTCGAAAAAATCTTGTAATGGGTTCAAAATTTGAGTGGGTGTTGTAATTTCTTTATATCTTTTCGCTTTTAAGTGGAAAATCCCGTTTCAAGGTTTGCTTGAGTCATAAAATTGTCATTTTGTTAGAAAGTGTATGCAGAAATGTTAGATTAAGATAGGTCGATGTGGTGAAAAAATACTGAAGAGAATTTTTAAGTTTGTTTACCTTGCTGAGGTATGGGAACGGCGTTTTGCAATGGTTTTTGGCAAACTCACATTCGACCAAATTGAAACACTAAATTTACTAATGGAAAATGCTTCCAATTAATGGAATGTGAAATAATATCTCGAATTGGGATTTGGAATGGTTTAATTTTATTGTCTTTTGCATCGGAATTGCAAATAACAGAGGAAACTGGGGAGTATGGGGGGTTGTTTTTGTTGCCGTTTGTCTGTGAGTCGATATTTCACAATGACCCAAACTTTTTCGATATGGTCTGCATGAGTAGAGTGCGATCTATCTATGATAATAATCTCCCTGGTAACATCATTTTCATCGTTCCAATCCTCAGCTTTGTTTCATTGTTTTCTTGCATCAAGTTTCCATGACCGGTTCCAAAAATCTTCTCTATATATTCCAAAAAGCTACGCCTACAAAGTTTGAATCCAAACTTTGAACAAACTCAGAATGGCTCTCTGAGACGCATCCTAGACATATCCTTTCACAGTGTGATCCCCAAAAATAAATAAATGTTAGAAATACTTTCATTGGAGGAAATAATGTTACAGATTTTGAAGGTAATAATAGTCCCTGTTTTTGGGGGTAGTTAAACGAGCTTCCTGATTCATGTTTTATTAGACGTTCTTTGATCACCTTCGAACCCACACGTTTTTCACAAATGGCGCCCAACGTGGGATTCCTATACAGTAGATTCGGTAAAGAGATAAGAATCTATTCTGGCTCTAAAATTCATCTTCCCATTGACGAATGGAGATAGGTGAGTCTGCTAAACTTAACATGCAACCCCTTACCCGTCAAACAATAAAAAGGTATTATATCACGGGGCGGAGTCAATTCACTCTAGCTTGGTCTTCCTTCTTCCATATGCGGGGTCCGTAACTGCGCTTTTTTGGTCTTCTCTGACTTTCGCAATTTGCTCTGAATAGATCCAGTCATGAGTTGTTCGCTTCTCAATTCACCTGACATGCTGGCATTCTTCACCCCCGATTTTCTGGTAGTGAGATCTTCCCTAGAGATTCGTCTTGGTTTCTCCTTTCTTCCACGAACCTTGATCGGTGAAAGTAGTTTGCGCAATCAGATGAGGAGTCCAGTTTAAACCTGTAAAGAAGTTGGCGATGACCTCTATGCCCGCAAGAAACTGGATGAGATTATAATTGATATCACCTCTCCAACCACACCTTGGTGGCAGCGATCTGGGGTGTGGCCGAGCCTTTCATGAGTGGCCTCATCGCTCTTACCATCACCTGTGAGAAACGAGAGATTGATTTCGCATTAAATATTTTCACCCTCTCATCTGCCAGAATGTGAATTGGTATCATTCCCGAAATGGCAAACGTTGCATCATTTGAGACAGTCCTGAAGACAGAGTTCAGCAGTATCTCGGTCATAAGCAACCTGGAAGTATAGCGTCACCTATCTCTAGTGAAGCTTCAACAGCACTGATTGCTTCAGATGAGTGTAACTCATCATTTACCAAATGTTTTGCGACTAGAAGCAGTGTTATATCATTAACGTACCCTCCTGATGTGGCTCTGTCCGAGATCTGAAGATAAAGAACATCGTTGCACGTGATGCTTCACCGCAGTGAGCCAGATAACGTACTCTCGGTGTGATAGGCGGGATTTTCGGAGTTTCAATCGGCCGAATTAAATGAATTTTTCACGTCACATCTGTGCAATATCTGCTAAAGCTACCCTTTCTATTAATTTCATCTTCGGCCAAACCAGAATGATTTATTTTTTGATGACATGATTTGGTTTTATAAAACCCATATTGCTGATCTGAAAGGCCTTTTTGACTCTTAATACACGGAAGCAATTTATTGTTGATGACCTGCTTTAGCATTTTCCGCACAGAGTCTGGAAGACATATCTGTAAAAAGACGGGTCATCTGGATGTTTATTAACCTTAGGTATCAGTTCTACTGCCGGTTCCATACTGCTCAATCCAAACTTACTATCTCTTATTGTACCGCCGGTCTCCACTAGCTCGTCTTTGGTATCAGAATCGTCGTCCTAGTACAGAGTTCATTGGAAGCTATTAGAAGCCACCCCTCCTCTCTCCATGATGATTTTCAATAGGTAGGGCACATAATTAGGAGAGATTTAAAATCTTCCCATCACGATTTAATAGCTGGTTTATATCCGCCTCTAAGTAGAGCTGGCCAGCTTGAGAATTTTTCGAACTTCCTTGTAGGTTTTCTCTATTTGCCTCTGATTGATTCCACCTTTCTCTGAGCCATTAGTCTAGTTCCGGTGGAGGCTGATTGAGGGGTGGCCAGTTCACTACCCCATCACTAGTTGGGTTGTTCACTGGGGAATGTGCAACTGCTAGGCATGGACGTGTCACATGCATTTTGCCACATAGTGATCTCTTTCCGTACAGTTGCTTGTTTAATAGTTTGGTCTAGCCACATCTCTGTGAAAGTCTGCTCCGTCCTGTGGCTCCACCCATAGTTAATGTGAGTGCAGTTTTTGCTGATCCACTAGGACATACTACGCGCCAGTGCAACGCGGATAAAGGTCAGCTCAACAACCGAATCAAACCCCCCCTTTTTTTTCAAAAGGTATTTATATCACTCTATTAGTGGTATATGCGACCCATACGTCATTAGGATGATTTCAATAAGGTTCACTCCTTGGGCAATTCTCATCTCCGATTCATAGGTGGCCTACTCAAGTAAATCCTGCGCGAGTGAGGTCCTACAATGAGTGAGGTTTATTCAGCGCTTTTGTAGTTTCCGGGCATTTACCACTTCTGGCAACAGGCGCCATTATCCCGACCCTCCTTTCCTTCGCACAATATGCATTTAAGGTCTGTCTCTATTACAATCCATGTGACCTTTTTCCCCACATGACAATATGGCCTTCCACCCCACACTTTCTACATCGATCAGATCAATCAATGTCGATAGTGCATGCCTTTGTGAACTGTCCAAACATGAGGCATTTAAAGCGCCTTTTTAATGAGATTTTACTCTTAAACGCCACACTATTTACTTAAACATTTCCAACCGCCAACGACTTGTGCTGCCTGCACTGGTTATCGTGTACCATACCCTTTGGAAATTCAGAGCAGACTCCTCCGTAAGTTACTCCAATTTGAATTGCTCTTTCAAGGCAGTACAGATTTCCCCTTTTGATGTCATCTCACCAAGCTGCTTACAATGTATTTAGGTCTATAGGTCTCATGCTTTACGGCACGCACTGTGGCATTTTACTTAGTGAGTTTTTAACATGAGTACGCTAGATTTTTTTAGCTTGAAGTTGAGATCCCCTTCCTGTGTTCTTCCGATTTTGTTGAAACTTCCGCTTGGACCTTTTAGTTTGCAATCAACTTTGACCACTTTCAGTATCTCCGCGGCAATCTGTCGTTGCCTGTAATGGAGATAACAATGACTTCTTGACAAATTCGGAATTTTCCTTTTCATTTCACCGTTTTATTGGTAACCTTGATCCATCCTTTGTTTACGTTTCCTTTAAATTTAGCTACACTAGTCGACGTTCGCACTTTCGTAATATACTTTAGCTTTTCGGAACTGCTTGTATTTCTTTTTTCGTCTTAGAGGCTGTTAATGTCCTAGATGACCCCCTCTCTTTTTTTTTCTTCACTCTTTTATTTGACTATAATTTGATGGCATTACGGTTAGGTGTCACTTGGTTGGCCTGTGACACTGTTGGAACAGCAGTTTTCGGCTTCTATTTGAATTTATTTCTTCTTTGTTATAAAGGATTCTGCCTTTACTACATTCCCATTGCTTGGTGCACGTTGTCCTTATCCTTGATAGACTCGGACAGCTTAATCAGGTTTGTACTAAACTGGGTAAGCGGCAACTCTTCTGGATCAGAGCACTATTCTCTATGAGTCCGGACGCTTCTTCACCTTTGGTATGTATTGTCCTTCCCTGTACCTTATTTTCCAGGCTCCTCCTCTCTGAGTAAAATCGTGGGCAGTAGAACATAAGATGCTCCGGGTCTCCAGGTGTGCAACCGGGAGAATTATCCAACCTGAAATGGTGCAGATACTTCCTGTAGTCACCATGCCCTGACAAGAATTGCGTCACATGGTAGTTAATCTCGTCGTGTTATCGCTGGATCCACTCCACAATGCGGGGAATCAAAGTGTCGGTCTAGCATCCTCTCTGCGAGCCATCCCACCGTTGCTGCCACTTTTCCAACGACTCTCGCCTTGCTGCCTGTCGGCCAGAATGTCCACCGGGATCATTCCCGCAATAACTCACGTTGGCTCGCCTGATACGGTTCTGAAGGCGCTGCACATCTGCCAGAATGGCCACGGAATCATTTCCGCAATAACACACGTTGCCTCGCCTGATATTATTCTGAAGGGGCTGCACACCCTCAGTGCCACTGAGCGGTAAGTGATGTTAACTCTCCTCCAATTATTCTCGCACGCTAGTGCTTCTTCCCAAACTGAAGCATCTCCAGCCATACTTTTATGGCGCTAAGGGTTTCGTTAGCGTACATTCCAACGTCTTTAGGTTGTTTCGCGACGACTAGACGCTAGATTATTTGCGAAATCGATTATTAAATAACTAGGGATACCGGTTTTAGCCAGTGTACTTTTTATCTCAATAGCTTGCAATGGGCGGGTCACCTAATCCATATGGGTGAGGATGATCCAGACCAGAAAATCTATATGAGCAATATCTAGGGTAGAAAAACAAAACGTAGCAAACCCTGCCTTAAATGGAGCGACCACGTAAAATTAGACGGCAGATAGATTCCGGGATATCAAATTGGCTGACTTTGGCGCAAACCCGGGATCCCTAGAGTCTTAATTCCTTAGAGTCTTGAATTCGTTTAGTCGTAGATAGTTGGCTTGTTGTAAGTCACCCATCTTTAAGGCCGCCTTAGTACATAATCGTCAACCATATTTTTAAAACTGTTACAGAAAGTGCATAGCAGTAAGATAGCTTTATTTATACAATTTAAAGGTTTCTCCGAGTTGCATATTGATTGAATCAGTATGTGGCACTTTGTACCTTTCAGGAGTTCCGAGAGTAAGTTGCCTTTGCTCGGTATTTTTATTCCATGATTTTGATGGTGGTATCTATTTCTTCTTCGGGTTGAAATCTATTGTAGGGATGGAGGGTCTGTGTTCCATAAGGGATTCTTACCCAGAAGATAGTTGCAAGTTACAAGATTACTTATGTACGTGTTACCTTACAGGGGTTGATTCATTTGTCTTTCTCATGATCAGGTGTCTTCATTAAAAATGTGTGCCAATTATAGTGTTTAGTATTGGTCCCCTTGATATATCATTTATTAAGTAAATTTTATTTGTTGCTTTATTATTTGTGAACCTTCTCTCTTGACATCACATCCATCGTGCTCCAGCCCCACGTTGGGCGCCATATTTATTAAATCAAAACTAGTCGGGGTAGGCCAAAAGACTGCCTTTATGGATATCAAAAGTCAACCAGAAAGGGGTTATTCATTACAATGGCCATTACAAATTACCGAAATTCATCACAACAACCAGTCTAGCTTTTAGAAAAGTGTATTTTTACTGAATGGTACACCACTATTGAGCCTAAGCCTAGCCTAACTAGCCAGTTACTGACTAAGTTCCTTACAACTCTGCGTCGTTAGCTACCTATCAAGTAAATTCAGTAGGCATTCTTCGCAGGAATATCTTTCGAACAAGCTTTTCCGTCCCTTCATGAATCGAGTATTCATTGAGCTTCAAATGTGAGAAGGCATCCAAAACTCAGTATGAGTAGCCCTCCAGGTTTGTGGGAGAGATACTTTCTATGAATGTTTCTGGAAAATTACGACATAGTTCCTGATAAACATTGCCCGCTACTAAAGCAGAAGAAGCGAAGCTGAGTCCAGGCTGAATAAGTAAAGCTGACTCCACTTCTCGTTTTCCAGACCACGGCTCTTAACGAGAGTCCTGTTCGGCTTCCAATTCTATCCGCTAATGCGAAGGAACCATTTTACCTAGCGTCATCTTCCTCATCCTACCTTCCCTTGGTTGTAATGACGAAATCTTTAATGTCACCATGAATAAATCCCCAAGTCCAAAGTTCTACTTCTGCTCGCCTATTATGAAACAATCAGACAAATTTCATGTATCTTTCTGTCTGATTAACAGAGTTCATCTGTTTTAATTGAAACTCACTTTCTCTTGAAACATTACATCATTTGAGGTCGTGTACTTTATGATTTGCAACTTTAGATTAAACAATCTTTTTTTCACAGTAACGTTCAACAGAATGAACTTCTAATTCGCGACGACGTCAGTGGCGTCGACATGAAGTCATGGCAAAACCGACAAACCAAACTAAAAGGCATACCTACAAAATCGAACATTTTTGACGCTAAAACCAAAAGAGCACAACTCGTAAACCAAACTATCTTCTAGTCGCATTCGTGAACTTACATAATAAAAAGTGAACTAACCGAATTTCTCTCATTAGCAAATAGTCGTGCTTTCGTGTAATTGTTGCTAATATGGATATGGACACAATATAAGGGAAGAGATATAAAATGAAATCAAACGACTGAATTCAAAGCACAACTGAGGAGGGAGAGAGGAGAAATAAGACCACAAGCTGAAATAAAAATAAACAATAAAAAAAAACTGGAAAAATTTTGCGGAGACAGAAACAAGGTCCAAGGCCGATAACATCGCTCCCGCGGCCAAATGCAAAATGCTGACCTTTCGCTACTTATCTAGGCGAAAGCCTAAAGTACGAACGATTTTAGAGTTACCTTTCTATTTGTTTTCAATGAGCCCATTGAGAAGTTCGATCCATGTTGTATCTTAATTTGATATTCTTCGCTCCAGATGATTGAGGTGGACAGTTTTCTTTAATTTTCGGACCAGCTCGAAATCTTTATATATCCTTTGCACTGAAACAAAGAACCTGTTATCCCTTCTCAAAAAGGAGTATCTTTTATTGAGGCCTAAAATGACTCTTAGGCTGAATCCCTTAGTGCTTAGAGCATTAAGCCGTCTATAAGAAATGTTGTCTTTTGAATCTCGTTGATTTTAAAAAGATTTGTAACGCGGGTAGGCTCTCGGATATCAGTCAGTCGACAATGAATATCTTCTTTGAAAAAGGGCCCGCTTCACCATCGACTATGATCATTCATCGCGTTGGGGGGCTGAGTTTAAATTTCAAAAGGCCATCCTGAAATTCTGATTTTAGCCCTGGTAACTATCCACCGGGATTTAATTTTCACTTCCTTTACATGGAATCAAAACTCCGAATTTTTTATACGATTTTATCAAACCTAATCCATGGTTAGTTCCCTTCCACTTAAATCAATAAAAAGCTCCAGGAAAGAAAACATACTAGCTTTTCGGAAGCCTAGCTAATCTCACTCATTTTAAAGCTCTACGAATCGTTGACACTTAAGTTCAGGGGGAGCAGGAGTATCTAGCCAGCGCTGCATTGGTTTTCTGAAATTTGAGGCCTTTCCAGTCTCACATCGGCAACACGCACTTTCCATCTCTTCCCTAGTTCTCTTCCACTTTCAGGCAATTCCCAAGCTCCTCGGCTGACGAGCCTTAATTATCTGTAATTAATCTCCTCCTAATGGATGCCGTCTACCTTGCATCTACCCTAATTCTTCCTAGATCGGGTACCTCATTGGTAACCTTGGCACCAATGTTGCACCCGATTTCTATGACTCTTCTAACTCTATAATGACATAATGGGATCAGACGATGGTCTAAAAATTATCCTGAGTGGTCAGAGGTGACTATTATTAAAGGGCATCCTCCAACAAAATTTCCTGAGGATGTCAAGGCAGCGAGGGAACCTCAAAGGCCGCGACTCGCCGCGCATCAGAAGCAAGAGAAACATCAATAGAGGATGCGATCCGTCGTGGACTTTCCCTGTCGATCGCGGCATTGAGTTCCGGAGTTTTACGGATTCACAGGCGTTGTGTTGTTTCAGTTCCGATTTAGCTCGCGTGTTGTTCATTCGATAGGTGAACGCGTGGTCCCCCTGTTTGTTGAATTTCCGGTATCCCTTGCGATGCGTAGGTCCTCGTTTAGATGGACATGTGAATTTTGGTACAATCACACGTGAGGGATCAAAATGTTCAAAGGAAGCCTATATTCTCGAGCTTGGCTATGACAGCGGCAAGAGCGAACGTGTCGACGTAACATTTGGATGGAGCTTCAATATTACCGGGCGGACCTAAACGATCAATTTCGCTATCTTTTTAGATTTTTAGGGACAGCTCTCCCCTCTTGGTCGTCACTGGTCACCAAACACGGTCTTTCGGAAATGACCAATCACACTTTGCCATTATCACTCCCTCTCTTCTTTTTGCTAAAAACCAATCAATAAGTTTCTAAACAAAGAAGTGGCGATCATAATCTTTTTGAATCATTGCCCAATCTCTCATCCTTCCTACAATTAAAAAACCGTTTAGAGATTTGTCAACTGCTTACTTTTGCCACTTAGGAAGGCACGTTAGAGAGCAACAAAGCTTTGTGAAATATTGGTCCACTGCTACCAAACTAGTAGAACCAGCCAACTTTCGTGGCCACATGAAAAAATTTCTTGCAGGAAGTTCACATTTTCTACGTAGATTTCGATAAGGGATTCATTCTGGGTCCACTGTTATTCTTATTCTCCATTAATGACTTTCCCTCCATCTTCAATGTCCTTTGCTTGTTTTACGTCGAAGAGCTCTTTTCCTCTGTGGCCTCGGCGGAAGACTGAGTGCCTCTACAGATGAACTTAAACACGAATCTACTAGCGCTGCATTGATGAGTTGTCACTAAAAGTCAGCAAATGGTACTCGATATGCTCCTCTCTTTAATTCTCTTCACAATCTTTTCCTATTTTGCTAACGGCTAGCTTTGGTCATACCCAAAACTCCATCCATGACTTCAGTATAACTTTTGATAATGATAAACCCTGCTTGGTTGGATGTTGCTTTGACGCCAGGAATAGCGCTTTCAGAACATCTGACACCATGTTGCATACCTCTTCTGATTTCAACTCTGTATAGCCTTATTCAACAACCTTCACCTCCCTCAGTCGAGGCCTCCCGCAGTATCTGGTTACTTTCCCCAAACTGCTATTTTCTCGCCGATTTCGGTCCCTTTTCTTTAAGAAGCACTTTCCCCATGTGGTCTATCCTATCCGTTTCGACTTTTTTAAATTCGCTTAATTAAAACTATGCGGAACCCTCCCCGACAGGCGTACTCTCTTTAAACTGTCTGCTGGTCCAATAGACTACCCCGTTTCCACTAACGGTACGACTTTGTATAGCACACGCAGCGTGAAAATTTTCGGAGTGTCCTTCATGGAGTTGATATTTTATTTCAATCCCCGAGGCTATCTCGCATTACGTTTTGGATGAGACTCTTTCTCCTATTATAATGTTAAGCGTAGGCTAAGCTTTCTACTCCTCCTTCTAGGGTAATAGTTAACTATCACGCGTTGATTGCGCGAGCTGGATCACGGTAGTTTGCATATGTTGTGTTGTCTTCTCAATATATCGATGTCTTTCATATAGGCAAGCAGTGCGTTCGAAAACTGTATTCTATTTAACATTCACCTCCGCGTCGCGGATAACTTTTTCTAAAGCCTGGTCAATGAGGATACATGCTAGGGCATCCTATTGTTTAAGATCATTGGAGATGTTGAAGGGCTTTGAGATTACGCATTTTACGAGGGTGTATATAAATGGGACAGATTTTTTTTAAGATTTCAAAGGAGTCTTATCACTGGAAAGGATTGATGTACAGGTTGCCGATACTTCTACCGACGGTAATTCTCTCAAAGCCCTTAGTATTGAAAGAAACCATGAGCGAGGAAGAATTGTGCCAGCCTTTGGAGCAAAGATTTATTATTGAATTTTTACCAAGGAGGGAGTGAATTCGGTCCGAGCGATTGCGCGCACAGTTCGGAGAAAATATCCTTTCTCTGAAGGGCGTGAGGAAGTCGAGAATCTGAGCCACGATCGCCCCCAAAGACGAGTGTTACCGCGGAAAACACCTGTCACCTGTGACGAAAATTGGGTGCACCAATAGACACCCGAGTCAGACCAATATGGCATAGAGAGGTGAGAGGGCGTCAGTAGTTTTTTTGATAGGATAGTTGTTATTCATCTGGATTTTCTCCATAATCGACGCACTGTTAATGCACAGAATAATTTTTAAAGAATCAGTCTAGTTTTTATTTGTTACGTGTTAAAATACTGCTGGAACAGTTCAGACTGTCTGTAAGTGAAACGACTAAGCTGAATCACTGACAAAGCTAACGTTTGGTGATAGCACGCCAAGTCATCTGCTGCACGAGATGAAGTAGTTGGGGGTGACAAGATCGACATCGAGCTGTTACAGTCTTTGTGACTACAGAGACTCCCGGAGAGAACATTGGCCATCCTGTCTTATGCAGATTCGGGGTATATAAATACGAGGTCCACGCGCGACCCGTAGTTGCCGCGGTATCTTAAGATACATCAGACTAGGTGCCCTAACTTCAGTCGACGGTGACAGAATCAACAGTCAACGATTCTCAATTAGCTGAGACGGTTGGTGCTATACGTTCGGGAAATAGAACTAGCTTAGAGTCTAAGTTCACATCCCGAAAATGGCAATCTGGTAGTAGGTTATCGGTACCCTCGAGAAGTTCCGGGCATGCTGATCCTACCAAAGTTTTCCGGAAAAGGCCACTAAACGTTCCAGTCTCTGCACTTTTTTCCCACAAAAGTAGAATTTCCGGAGCCTCTGACGACGCCGACCCGTAACGCATCACAGTCATCGCTTAACAATTTCTTATCCCAGGAACCGGCATCACTACACAACAGATGCAGACGCTGAAGTCTCGGTTCTCCCCGCATCCCACAATAATCGACCAACATCACAAACGCTAAAACTCGTGATAGTAAATTCCTCTTTGATTCGCACTTATAGCTACAGGCAAAAAGATGTTCATTACAGCGGATATTAGAGGCAGACTTACTATGCCACAATTGCTAGTCGATCTGCACAATTGATCCCTCATCGCTCCAAAACTTTATTTAGATCTCCTGGAAGAATTTCAATCTGCATTGCTGATCACATATTCTTCAAAAATACCATAACATCACTACCGAGCTTAGTCTCTCTGAGTCGATTAGGCATGATGTTCAGCACCACATCAACACGACTGGCTCCGCTGCCCAATCTTTTGTAAGATAAGATGCTTACACTACTACTGCAGAAGTTCGCAGTTGTGCAGAAGGAGTATAAAGAAGCTTCTAGGCAGAGTATTAGAGAACCTTTAGGCAGCGCTACTTCACACTCTCAATTGCAGGCTGCCGTGTTTTCTCGACCTTGAAGTTAACCAAGGCATATAATCGAATCCCTGTAGCTCCTGATTCTGAAAACGGCAATATGCAGACCTTTCGGGATCTTTGAGTTCACTAGAAAGACTTTTGGACTATGTAATGTCGCGCAAACCTTTCGTATATTTTGTCCTCGAGTGCATTTTCCAACGTCTCCTTGACGACAGTCACCTGGTAACTCTTGAAAGTACCCAACTAGGGCCAGCCAAAGTTCAAGCGATTTCGAGCTTCCTGCTTTCAAAAACGGTTAGGGATCTGAGAATGTTCTTAAGCGTGTTAAACTTGTACTGTTGTTTCTTATTCAGTGCTGCCCACCGTCAATCGATCCTTATCGCTTAGGAAAAAAATATTGTCGGTATTCTGTTTAAGGCATAGAGCTCCCAGCGTTCACGGATTATGAGTCACTCATTTTGCAGAGTGTCCTCTCTTCTATTTTCGCATCTGATCTTTACCATGCCGACTCTTTGTCACGTGTTACAAAGGATAAGATCCCCTTCACCCTCGATTTTCCAGCAATCGCGGAGACGAGTCAATAGAGCCTATTTCAGGTTATAAAAACGGTTTCGCTCGAAACGTCTCACCATGGGGTCAAAGCTCTTACTGTACAAGACTATAATCTTACCAGTCCTCATGTATTCCTCGGAGACTACGGTTCTTAGGAACAAAAATTGCGAACTCTTGACCACGTTCAAGAGAAGAATTTTGACCCCATACGAAAGGGTGGACGATTCCGTAGCCTATATGGCTGTAGATAAAATCCGGCTAAATAGGTTGCGGTGGCCGGTCACATAAGCCGCATTCCCAGCCGAGAAAGTCTATAAGAGCTTTATCTATGATAGAAAAACGAGACGTAACAATCCCTGCCTCAGATGGAGCGATGGCGTAGTCCAGGATGCTGGACAACTTTGAGGGATATCGAAACGGTGGACATCGGCGCAAAACTGGGATGTCTGGAGCTCCTTTTTATGGCAGGCCTAGACTGAACACTGGTTGTTGCACCATTGATGATGATGATAGAAATGTAATTTCGCAGCAGAGCCATTATTTCGGCCCATTTCTGTCATTTAAACGTAATCGGTCATAGCCGTTTCAATTATTTTAGGTGACCCTTAATGTCCTTTCGAATAGGTAGAACTGTGAGATGTCAATAAAAATAATTTCATGGGAGCTACTAGCAAAGTTTCGGGGTTAGAATTCCCATTCTTTAGTAGAGGACAATTGTCTGAAAAGTCTGGTTTGGTATTCCTCATCCACAGGGGAAGGCAAGTGGTTTATTTTTAATGGGATGAACTGGGAAGAAGATGAATGATTACCTCGTTTTCTAATCGGATGAACTTATTTTAAGCATTTTTTCTAGAATTTTGAAATTTGGGATAGAGAGATTTGCGCTTTATTTTTCTTAGTTGGCCATCAACCTTGATGTTTGTCGTGTTTGGGTTGTTGGGTTTTCGAGCCCAAGATTAGTTAGAATATCTTTTTTGACCTTTTAAGTAGCTTCCTTCTACGAGACCCTTGTGATAGACCATGATATTAACCGCAAAGGATGTTTTTTCTCTTTGAGGCTACAACTGGTAAAACCATGACCTTAGAGCTATATTTTGGTAGACCCTATACGATTATCTAAACCTTGGAGCCTAACTAATAGAAGTCAAAACAGGATGGACCTACTAGTGCCAAGTTATGCTGACTAAGCAGACTAGCTAAGATCGTCCACGTTGACCGACCCCTTTCATTTCCGATGATCATAAGAAGTTCAGGACGGACGACAACACTTCCAGCTCGCCGTCTTCAAAACCAAGTTTCGAAACAATTGTATCGTTGTTTATACTCACGCTTTTTGTAAACACTTAATTAACTTTTTCTGCAATTCCGGTCTGGGCTTATATTAATTTCATTCATCGGTTATTACATTTAGTCCCCGATGACTGCGATATTGAAAGCCTCCGGCGAAACATACTCGAGTTGACAAAACATAATTGAACCATGTACCCTGCCAGCTGGCCCCGGCAAGCAGGTATTGCAGGTACTGCATCTGATTACTACCGTCGTTGTTATTATTATTTTCTTATTGCTGTCGTGGTCCAAATGGAAAGAAAGCCAAAACGGAATTAGATCTTTGCTTTGAAGATGGCTAGGCTCCGATGTTTGCTCACTAGCTCCGCTACCGCGGGTAATGTCCATGTGAAAGAGTAAACAACTTTTTGAGTGTAAATTGTGGGAAGCACGTAACAATAAAGTCATTAATTACAAGAAATCCGGTGGTGGTGAAAACCAGCGACTTGAGTTAAAAGTTGGAATTAGAAAAGTCTTGTAATGACCTTTCGTAATAAATTAATATGTTTGTTTGCCATGCGTTATTGTCCAGCTGTGATTGCGAATTGTTGACAGAATTTATGCGCTCAGGCGACCATGTAACATTCCAAGGAAGTCACTTGTTGGGGATTTGATTAGTAACTGATGTAACAGATTTTTGTAATTGTAAGAGCTATCAAGCAAAAGTTATTGCTTCAGATAGTAGTGCTGCTATGGATCCTCCACATTTCGAAACTGCTCATTAGCTTTCTAACAGAGTTCCTGGGGCTATTAAGCCAGAAGCATCGGAGCTACAAAATTACAAATGTCTTGCTAACCACAATTTAGATGACTTTATTATGGGTGGTCTTTAACTGGGGATAAATATCTATCTTTTAGTTTTTGTTACTTCTTGCTTCTGAATGAAGAGAAAAGATAGCAAGGAGCTTGCGGCAGGCATTTGGCTGGCAATGAGATCTAATTTAATAGAATGTTTCCAAAGAAATGGGTCAATGCAAATCTAGTTTAAACCTCACTCTTCGTTAGTGAATTTATTATGGAAGAAAAGCATTGGATTGAAAAAAAATTCAGGCTTAATGATGCAATAAATCTGCCAACCATATGAGCAGTTGTCATTTCAATTCTTAGTTATGGAAATATCTAGAACTCACAAAAAAAGTTTCTGAACTCCAGGCCATATGAACCAAGTCAGTAAGACTGCTGAAACATTAAGGTTCCACTTCCTTTTTCCGTCTCTATGAGAGTTTGGAAGCATGCAAAAACGGTGTCAAGTGTTAGTAACTTTCGCCCCATTTAAACCCAGGATACCTTTTGCTATGAGTAGGTTAGATGAATGCATTTATGTACAGAGTGATGGGCTCCTGCAGCTTTACGTGGTGGAACTATCAACGAAACACCTCCTCGGTGTTAAAGAACTAGCCTGGAACCGTCACATTACTTTGGACTAGCTCTGCCACTCTCCAGCCTTACGGAGCATTCAAGTCGAGGAATTCCTTTCCTCAACGACAGGCGAGAGCAGGAAGGGAGTTGTTAGTTCAAGGAACCACAAGAAAAAGGTCTACAAGGAAAAGTCAGAGGATCGTGCCAATCTTGTGCAGGTGCGACTGAACATCTGTGAGAGGGACAGCAACTCGGCCGTCCGAATCAACACCAAGTGGCCAAGAAGAACCTCCACTTGGTGGCACTGGGAAACGCTGTAGATTGACTTAGTGGTCATGAGCGATCAGATTCGAGCTTTGTACGCGGACTCATCTGAAGTAGTTCCGACCTCGAAGCCTCCTCAGAGATTATTTGGTATCGTGTAAAACGGAATATCCTTCCGAGTTCATATTTCTTAGGAAAATTCCTGTGGGATGTGATCTCAGTCCGGTTATTTGCATTTGGCCTCCTAATGGGAGTTTCATGGGGGTTGTGGTAAGGTAGCTTTGTACTGATGAAGGGGGTAAGTCGCCTCGAAATATATATTTTCATTTGTAACCAAAAATTGTAGTTTGGAGGAAGCTACCCGTTGTCTATTAAGTTGTGGTGACGTCCGCACCGCGGACAGAGATTTTCGGGGCTCAAGTTTGGTAGAGATATAGGTAGGTGTTGCATCCACGAGTATGAATGCTGGGCTATGCACTCAGAATAGACTGGTATGCTGCTTGTTAAGGCGTGCCTTTGATTATGATCACCAAATCAATCCATGTATCAAAAAGACCGACTCCCGTTAAGTCACTCAGACATAACTGTACTTACGCAAGGCGCTTATACTTTCTTGCCAAGAGTATCAGTCCGCTCCTCCGTCCCGAAGAGCAGAATAAACTGCGTTGCACTCATTAGAAGACATTTCCTTTTAGAGGTAGGACCTGCAATGTTTGCCATTAGCCGACTTAAAGTCAAGACTCCTGGTGTAGCCCTGTCAGCTGCTCGCTGCGGGCTAGGGTTACCCTGTGCTACTTCGGCGTGCTCTCCACTCAACTTTGACCCTCTAGCGTTACATATAGAATATAGCGGTTTCTCAGATAATCTCACAATATCCATAAGAGATTGTCTGGCGCGTGGAATGAATTGTCTAGTTTGCTTAGCATTTTTTTCCATCTTACAGAATTAAAAGCATTTCTGACAAGAATCACCCGTCGAGATCGGCGGTCTTGGCTTGATTAACTGCATCCACGGCTTGCAGACCAGCATCCACAGTGGATCTCTTTGCACTAAAAGCCAAATATCTTGGAGATAGGTGCCCGACAGAACGTGTCGATCCAGCGAGTCTACTCTTGATAAGCTTCTCGAGCACTTCCTCAGCTATGCTTACCATAAACAGTGGTCAATATGCAGACGGAAGCTCAGGATCTTGCTAATCAGCATAAGCCGCGTCACCTTCCAACAGCAACAAAAAGAACTCTCTTTCAAGGAATAATGTCCATACAATACGGTATATATATATCTTAGGCGGTGAACAGGGTTTCTGCAGAGCTCCGATTCTCGGTTTACAAGTACATTGCTGTGAAGCCTCATGGATTCCCATGCACTTCGTCGTTTAGGTCTTGCGTTTGTTACGCTGGGTCGGTTTTTGGCTTATATATCCTTGTCATTTTTTTGTACGATTCTTCCCCGTTATTTAAAGGTTTTGTCAAACGGCGGAGCTTATAACACTCCTTCCGACAACTTCCACCTTCCGTAAATACAAAGAAGTCTAGGTACCACCGTAAGTGTGGAAGCTCCACATGCTGTTCCCATCACGTTCATAACTGAGTTCACGACAGTGTGGACCGAAGCTCCAGTGTCCTCCATCGTAGCCTTACCTGCTCTAAGAGGCTTCGATGAATCTCTCGGTGTTCACCTTCTGGATCTGGAATCTATGCATAGGAAGAGTGCTGAGCTGGTGCGCACCATAAGATAGCGTCAACCACTTCAAAGACGATGTAGTGATGGATGCTTACCGAGAGTTCGCTATCCGTTCACCAGCGGCACCAGTGATTTTTTCGGGAATGCTTCTTTCGCAGTCTGGACGCCGGAAGGTTCGCGTAAATCCTGTATTCAAAACTACGAGCCTTGTTTCCGCCGCCATTTGGGGAATCCGCTTTCCTCTAGAGTTTTTGTGAGGTATGCCCCATTTGGGTTCGCTAGCATTGAAGTTACCCCAACCAGAATGTGCCTCCCATTGCCTCCCTTGCAAAGCCCGGCATCGCCTCATTCGGTAATAAATAGACACTAGGAAACGCTAATCCGGACGAAACCGGTCTTGGACAAGACCCTAAGCGGCGTGGCACAAATTGTACCCACCGAGGAACTATCGAAAGTAGAGTGCTGCCTGACCAGTCCCACAGATCGCTCATTCCCTTTCTTATGACATATGGAACCCAGAGAAGGGTGACTTGGAGCATATCCTTCCGACTCTTTAGTGCGTTCCTGCACTACTACACCAAGCTGCTTTAGTAAGAAGCTTTAATGGCCGCCAGGCTATAAGTCAGAATGGCTTTGTTATACCTCGGGCTCAAATCCTGTCTCAGCCATCGTCAGACTTTCAGCATCGTCAGTGTTTCCATTTGGAATACATTAGGAGACTGTACTACGTGGTTACGTTGTGTCTGTCTGAAAAAACCTTAGCCCCGGCTTCATACCCTATCTTTAATCCGTCTATAAAGAATACTGGGTCATAACCTTGCAACACGTCGCTGTTCTTCCACGCTCTCTGCCCCAGGTGAAAAGTCCACAACAATTCTTTGTGAAGTTCAATATGTGGCGTAATCTGTATCTACAACACATTGGATTTGCCAATTTTGTTCACCAACTGTAAGATCTACCCTACAAATTCGACCGAAGAGCAGGCAAGTAATGCCTTTGCATGTCGAGTCCTCAAGGGAATTTAAGACCCAGAGAGGGAGGATGGCTAAAAACGAATCGCGTTTTTTATGACGAGTTAACATACATATAAAAATTCATAATGGATGATTGAAGAATCCCTAAAAATATTTTATTTACTGGCATGCTATCGCTTGGAGTATTTCGGAGGAGCGAAGGTAGGAACCTTGAAACGTCAAGGAGTAACACCGGGTTAATTCAGAAACTATCTTCAACTAAGATTAGATTTGTCTTTTAATAGCAAAGGACCATGGCTCAAATCATAATAAAACCCCAACATACAACGCGGCTAGCAGTGCGATATCTAAGGTGGTTGAACGTCAGCATCCCGCTCTTGTTGCTCCGAGTTGTTCATGGATATATGTGTTCGGCTTTGTGTTGTCCGGCTATTATGCATCAAATTAAGGATTATAGCATAGTCTAATTAAAAATCAATGGGCCGCATCCACATAGGAATGTTAAACGGTCGTAAGCTCCATTCTATTCTATGCACTGATGAAGGGAACAAGTTGTTCCCGAAATATCGGTATTTGCAAAATATAAATCAACACTAGCGAATAGGAAAAACAAGTTTTTATTATTCCACATTTTCAAAGAATTGTTTAAATAGCGTCCACAGCTTGGTTCTAGCTAAAGCTGCCTGCAGACTTCTGCCTCCTCTCCGCATATCGGGATGGTCCCGGTGTCCCCTGCATACCACCTGCAATCCTGTACATATTTGTATAAGTCTGGCCCAGCAGTTTTCGTAATCGGGTCTAGTTATAGGCGACCTAAATCCTCTTTGATTTGGCGCAGGTAGCAGCCTTTTGCCATTTGAAGTCAGCGGCTTCTAAGTAACGGTATGCAGAGTGTGCCCACTAAGGGATTTGGAACAGCAGAGCCTCGCCTGGCCAATCAGATAACCCATTCATTGTCCTTTATGTTGTTCTGATCGGGAACCCAGCGGAGGGTAACTTTGAGCATGCCTCCCATATTATTGAGCGCATCTTTGCACTGCACCACCATGGAAAATGTCCCCATTGTGTACAAAGCAATAATAGCCGTCTAGCGATCGGTCAGAATGCTATGTTAAGCTTGGGGCTTGGATCGTGTCCCTGTCATCGACAGGCTTTCAGCATCGTCAGTACTTCCGCCGGGATTATACTGACAAGGTCATTTTTGATCCGTCGAATAGAAGAATATTGTATCATAACCTGACAGCACGCCTTCAATTCTCCACTTCGCCTTGGTTGGAAACTCCACAGCAAAGTTTTTCGTGAAGCACGGCTTGCCCCATGGACTGGGGAATATCCAGTGTTTCCGGGGTACTTTGTCTAGCATACCTCTACGGTCACAGGCCTTCGTTGTCCAACATAAGGACTCAGGTAGTCAGACAGCACTGCATGCTATAGCGTATTCATTGTAGAGGTCCAGGGGTAGAAGGTGGCTTCCACCTATAAGGATTATTTTTTATTACTTCGCATATGTGGTAGCAACTAAGTCTCCCTCAGTGGTTATTACTGGTAATAATGAATGAGAATTGTATTATAATTGACGTGAGTGTAATGCAATACTACTTCCCTTAGCGGTCGACTTTAATTTCCCGTCAAAAGTTAACATTACCCCGCCTTCACCCAAAAGAACGTACTCCAAATTCCTAAGTTCATTCCTCCCCATTTTTCAATGCCAGACCAAAATATCAATATCGTTTTTGTTTTAATTCTTTTGGGAAAGAACAAACCATACAATGTGGTCAGTTCGCTATAAACAGTGAAAAATTTCGCGAGCATGTGCATTCCATGTAAGAGTAATGAAATTACCAAAATTAGAGGCTGGTAAACTGGCATGCAAGCAAACTAACCGACAAATTGCCTGGGGCCATAAATACGAATTTTTCTCCTTGCAAAGTCAAATGGTAATTGGTATGGACAATGCATATGAAAGCTATAAAATACGCGCGAGAGTTTGTGTTGCCGGATAGGATGGAATCACAATTATAAGATAACATTTTCGATCAAATAGGTATTCAAATAACTTTACTAAAAGGATAGGTAGGTAGGTGTGCTGTGGTGCGCCGTTTTGATGCTATAAACTCCTAAGACCGTGCCTGCTATTATGAGGACAGGTACGCAAAGTCCAACCGGCTCAAATCTTTAGAGCCAGATAGTAGCATTCACGAAGGAAAGCAGCTCTCACACCCTGCAGCTAGAAATCTCACTGAGTTTCCCAAAGAATGGTTTACCTAGTGTCCGTAGCCTGGCTCTAGCTTGAGCTGGGCACTCGGAAAGGAAGTGTCTGATGGTTTTCCCCACTTCTCCGCAGCTTCGGCAATGCGAATTATAGTGTATGGCAAGTCTGGCGACATGGTCCCCTATGGGCCAGTGCCCCGTGGGGACTGCCGTAATCTTGTATGCATATGCATGGGCTATGTTATAAGCGGGTCAAATCCTCCTTGACTTGGCACAGGTGGTAAGCCTTCGCCATCTGAATCCCACGGCTGGTAAGTAGTTCGAGTAGATTTTGCCCTTGACAGTCGCCAGCGAGACACCGACTGTACCATGTTTTCTATCCCCGGGAACCCAGAGAGGGTGACCTTGAGCGTGCCGCCCAGACTGTTCACCGCGTTTCTGCATTGCTCCACCAGCCTGGAGGATGTCGTTGCTGAGCTATCGGTCAAAATGGCTTTGTTACGATTAGGGCTCCAATCATGCTCCAGCCATCGACAGATTTCCAGTATCGCTAGTACTTCCGCTGGGAATACACTGGCGAAATCTGGGAAACCATACGACTCGGATACACTGTGTGTATTCGACCCGCCGCACCGACTTCACAGGCCATCTTTGATCCATCGGTGAAGAATACTGTGTCAAGTACCTGAAATTTTTGAGTAGTAAAGCTTCTGCGAATCCATTTCGACGAGCTTTCATCTCTATATTGCATAAAATGAACCTCCAATTCTCTCAATGCCTGGGTGACGCTCTCAGTAAACGCTAGTGAATACCCGCTCAAGTCTCTTTTTACTATCAAACTTGAGGACTAGACGAAGCTTCCCCGAACCAAGCTTCCGAACTGTCCCTACAAAAATTCATTTATCTGATTCTTTCGGTGGAGAGTTCTTGTCTATAATGAGAGAATAACGAACAGGATCTTACTAACAATCTTCGGATCAGTGGGGAGCAGCGTGCGGAGTTTAGATTACCGCTCCATCAGCTCTTCATTTATTTCTGTATCTGGAATGTTCCATGCATGAGGGCCATATCAACAAAACTAGTAGTTATTATAAAAACGACGTGCTGCATCGAGGTAAAATTTCAGAGGAATTTAAAGCCGAAGTGAAGTCTGCAATTGTTCCTTTAATCACCCATACCTTTACTTCTCGTTATCGGCACCTTTCTCCGTGCTCCTTTGTCTGAATGATGTGGAGAAGTTCAATGGGCTATTTTATCTTTCCTCAAGCACTTTGACTACGCTGGTGGCATCTGCTTGCCCTTTCCGTTTTCGCTATTTTGTCCAAAATCAAGAAATGCTGGATAGTCGCATTTCCCGATTTTGGACAACCAACCATTTTGGGACCAACATCAAGTTGAAGCTGTTCCGTGTCAATATTCTCCTTACACTGCAATAGGAAAGTAGTACATAGTACATGGTCGCTAGTGTTGTTTGGAAACTCCACTCTAGTCTGCGTCTTCCCATCGGCACATTCTGGTCCGAGGCAATTATGAATGAAGCACCTGGTTCGCAACCGGGTCAGACACCCATGGACGTGTTGATGAAAAGGCGGAAGTGTCAGTGGACAGGTCATGCATTAAGGAAGGACGACAAATCCATAGTATTATAAGTTACGCTATGCAATGCAATCCACTACTCCATGATGGTGGTGCTCAGAGGTGGCGGCGAGGAAGACGGGGCGGCAACCCTATCGGCCAAACCAAAACCAAGTGGTCGAGGAGAACCTCCATAGTGGTGGCACCGGGAGACGCTGTAATTACTTTGGTTTCCCGGCCGTGATTCAGTAGGCGAATGCTCCAAAGACCTAATTAGGACAATTAGACCCGAGTCTGCACGGGGACTCATCTGAAGTGGCAAATTGGTCACGAAACCTTACCAGGGGTATACTGGTACCATGGGAACCGGGAAAGCCCCTGGACTCACATACTTCGGGTGAACTCCTGTTGTATGTGAGGACAGCTCGGTTATTTGCGGTTGGCCCCCCTAGTGGGAGTTTCATGGTGGTTGTGGTTGTGCTCAAGCGAGAAGAGACCTTCGAGCCTAGACGTGGTGTTGCGTATCAACACGGGTGCCGTACTCCATAGTTCGGTAGAGATTTAGGTAATTCTTGCATCCACCAGTATGAATGCTAAGCCATGCACTTGGTATAGACTGGTACCGTTGTTACTTGTCTCAGCGGGGCTCTGATTGTGGTCACAAAATCAATCCGTGTCTGAAGAGGACGGTAGGATTAAGTCTCACGACAGGTGCCTACGTAAAACACCATGGGCTTCACTCCATGATGGTCTCTGAGTGGGTCTTCTAGAACTACGCGGCAGAGGAACGCAGGCTTCCCAAAAAATGGTACGCGGAATTGAAGCACATGGTCAACAATCGATAGGAATGGGCTCGTCATTTTAGTTTCCCGATTTCTGTTCTTGTAGTTCAGTTTGGCAAAACAATCAGTAGCTCCCCACTACAATGAGTTTCATTATTGCGTATGTCCATGTATTTAGAGAGCGATTTACTTATTTAAACATACCCAAAGCGACTCAATATTCAGCTAGTTGGTTCGAGAAAGAAAGATTATAGAAAAGGACCCACAAAACAGTCCTGGCAAGTGGTATTTACCAGATTAGGTGGAACGATTGCGAACAAAGTTACACTGTCAACACAAGATTCAGTAACCACATAATGGTGAACAGCGGGTCATGCGATCATCGGCAGCACCGCATATTGTCTGGGAAGAACACTGCTGGGACATCAGCAACCTGGAGTTGCTAGCACAAGTACAAAGAAAAAACACACTAGGCGCTTGGGAAAGATTGGAGATACTACGGGAAGACCCAGCCAAACTACTGAACATCGACCAGGGAAAATGCCCATCAAGTTTAACTAGGGATGTAATATATCTAGACGGCAACGTTTGTTTAAGGGTTAGTAATTGATCTACCAATATATATAAGACTTAAGAGATAGACTATGGAGTTAGTAGCGGTTGCACTGAGGAAGCAGGTCGCTCCCGAAATGCAGGCATCTACGTAACGATAAAATTAATTGTTTTAGGAGAGCTACTGATATTTTTTTCGATGGTCCGTTGGTTTGCTCAACGCACTACGTTCCGCTATGTGTTTATGGCAACCACAAATATATATATTGCGTTCCTAAGACAGTCAGGAATTCCTGCTCCGTCTCCAAATAATGCCCTGAATTTTGTATTCTCCAACATTGCTGAAAATCGCCTCCTTTTACTACTTAGCCGTGCAGTCTATCATAAAGTCGCTGTTACCCAATTTCCCTTGGAGCTGCTTTCCTTACTAACACATATTTCCAGATTTGATTTTCAAATTTTGTCATCTAGCCTTTGAGTTTCTTCAAGACCATTTTTACTTTACATTCGCTTATATTCCACTCCTTCCGTTTCTGATATAGCTAAGGTCGTAGAGACAAGTTGACGGCCCGGGTGAAAATTGTGTGAAAAACCTGTCTCCATGGTGAAAGTAATGCGGGCCCCTTATTATCCCTTTATTTTTCTGAAATTTTCATTGTCGTCCACGAGAAAGCTTCGAGCCCAATGGAATCAACCCCTTTCCGCTTTCCGTCGTCTTATCTGGATTTTGGACAGTATTGGCTTTAACGTCGGTTACAATCCCGATGGACGTATCATTATATGTATTTCCGTTGCTCTCAGCATTGTTTTTACTAAACATTTTCTCTTTTTCTTAAGTACTCCTGTATATCTAATTCTGAGGGGGGGGGGGGGGGATCAGTGCCAACGATTAGCTGTTACTAACTTGCAGAAGTTCAATAATTGTAGCGTAAAATCTCTGAAGATTAGAAGCAATGTCCCTAGAGCCTACACTGACTTCTCCAGAGCTTTTGATTCCGTCGACATCCTCTTGCTTCTCTCCAACCTTCAATGGTATGACTATTCATTATCTATCTTCTCATTTTCCATTGGATCTTATCTATGTTGCTGAATATGTATGTCGAGTGTATTTCAGATAAATTGTTTCCCTTGGCAGTTCCACAAGCTTTCCCTAACTCAGGCATATACATAGGCCCACGACTTAAAACTTTTTTTGGTTGACGGCTCATCTATTGGAAGAACAAACCTTCAGTCTTGACTTTTTGCCTGCATTGGATTAAACATTGCAGACAAATTGGCCCCCAACGTAGACAATTGTAATCCAATATGTTTTTTGATAGCTTCTCCCAATTAGCCAACTTGTTACAGTCACCTGCTAACTTCGATTTTCTCCGACAAGGAACTGGGTATGAAGTTTGATAGCAAGTTTCAATTTAATCTATATAATCGCGACGTCATTGTACTTCAATTTATCATCATCGATGGTGCAACAACCGGTATCCAGTCTACGCCTGTTTTAATAAGAAACTGCAGAAATTTCGGTTTCGCGCCGAGGTCCGCCAAATCGATATCCCTAAAAGCTGTCTGGCATCCTGGCCTACGCCATCGCTCCATCTGAAGCAGAGGCTGCCTCGGCTCACTTTTCTACTTGAAGCCAGAAGACTTTCGGGCTGGATCATTCTCAGCCATTCCGATTAAGTGACCCATTCATGGCAACCTATTGATTTTGTCCACAAACCAGACAACCATGGTATTGCCCATAGATTTCGTTGTTAGAGGCTATGCCATCAATTGCGCTCCCAAAATGCTGATCCTCTGCTCCTTCTATCAATTCATCGTTACCCGTTCCTCATACTTTACAATTCTTTTCCTCTCAATTATACTGTCATATTAGAAACTTCAAAGGAAGTTCACTCGCTTTCTGTACGTCAAAGAGCCTGCTCCCCTACATAAGTTTTCTTGACATCTTGGCTTTCCTTAATGTATTACTTTAACAACAATGAAGACTAACCAATTTCCACGTCTTTCAGTCATTACCCGCTTCAACAATTCCCTCATAATCCATATGTGTGGGTTAATAACGGGTAGCTCACCAGAAGGTTTACCAGCGTCTGGTACCAACATCAGCTTCTGCCATGCCCGTAATGGTGGAAAGATCTTCTTTGTAATACATGTTCCGCAAAACTTAGCAAACGTGTCCGCCTTTGTCTTTATTGCGATAGTTGATTTTTTCTGAGGGTATTACAATTATCCTGCAAACCTCTTGTAGCAGTTGCGATCCCTCTCCTACTTAGACGATCCAAATGCAATTCTTGAATGACGATGAAACGATTGCATATGATCCCGCGTATCGCCTTAAAGCGATCCTACCATCATCATCATCTATCATGGAGACTCTAAAATTTATGTTCGTCTCTGACCGGAGCCTTTTTTAGATCTGCCTTACTGTCAGGTACTAAAACCGACTATTATTATTATTATTCTGTTAAGGGAAAGTCGCACCGCGTCTTTGAAGAACTATTGTGCCCCTTTTACTGGTTATAGTGTACCTGTTGATCATAGTATCTCAAGCAGGCCTGTAACCATTAGGAACTTTAGTATGTTCCCCACTTCCAGAAGTTTCAGCTTTGCATCTGGTATTAAGTGTTTTCCCAGATGTATCGACCTACTTTGGACAAGTGCCGGACACTGTCCCAGGACGTGCATAGAGGTTTCGTTCTCCTCCTCACAGAACCTGCAGGCAGTGTCCGTAGATATCCCTAGCTTCCCTAGGTGATAGTTCAGCCGACAATGACCAGTGAGAATTCCCACTATGATTCGGAGGTTTTTTTTGGTGAGGTTTAAGCAATCCTTTGTACGCATGGGTTCGTATCCCCCAATAAGCACCCTGGACTGCTCCATCCCTGGTAGGCCCGCCCAATATAGTTCCCTCAACCGTTTCTCTTCGTTTCTTAGATTCATAGCCATGAAACCGTTTCCGTTTCCACAGAAGGGTTCTGGCTCGTGTAAAGGCATCCCTGCTCCCTCCTTGACTAGTTCATCCGCTGCCTCATTGCCTTCCAACCCAGCATGGCCTGGAACCCAAAGTATCCAGACCTTGTTGGACGAGCCGAGTGTATTCAGTCTCTCAAGGCATTCCCATACCAGTTTAGAGTTCACCTGGTTGGACCTAAGTGCCTTGATCGCTGCTTGACTATCGGTGAGAATAGCTATGTTCTGCCCCCTGTAGTTCCTTTGCAGATTAAAGGAGGCACATTTGTCTATGGCGTAAATTTCCGCCTGGAATATGCTAGTGTACCTGCCCATTAGCTCAAAGTACATTTTCCTTGGACCAATGACACCGGCACCCGCTCCCTCTGCTGTGAGGGATCCGTCAGTGTACCAAGTAATTATTTGCTGGTTTAAGCCGTATGTCACAGCCACGCTCTCCCAGTTTGCCTTGTTACTCCAACGTGTTTCAAACTTCTTATCGAAGTGAAACCTCGTTGTCATGTTGTCCCTCGGTATCAGTAATCGGGATACCGCCTAGAAAGGATATCAATCTTCCTTCAATTTAGGCAGCTCCCCGCCTCACTCATACTACCGGCCATCCTGAATATTGATCTCCTTGTCTGCATCTGTATGTGCAGATGGAGAGGGGTTAATCCCAGAAGGACCTCCAGGGATGCCGTTGGGCATGTCCTCATTGCCCCACTGATACACACGCAAGCCAGCCTTTGGAGCTTATGTAATTCCCTGGCTTGTGTGCTGAGTTGGGTTCTTTCTGCCCAGATTGCAGCTCCATAGGTAATCATTGGCCTTATTATTGCAGTATATATCCAAAGTAGTATCTTTGGGCTGCAACCCCATTTTTTTCCTGCTATGGATCTGCAAGTCATCAGAGCCCTCGTGGCTTTTCGACAAGTGTTTCCGACATGTGTCTTCCAGAGTAATTTTTGGTCTAGCGTGATTCCCAAATATTTGACCTCTGTTTCTCGTTTCATCTCCATATCATGTAATGTTATGGCTTTCAGGTGATTCAGCTTACGCCTCCTAGTGAATGGTACTATGGTGGTTTTGGTTGGGTTGATCCGCAGTCCCACCTTCCTGCACCAGGCACTAGTAACCCTTAATCCAGTTTGGATTCTATCACATAGGGTATCTTCATATTTGCCCCTACAAATTAGAACAATGTCGTCCGCGTAGCCCTGGACTTGTATTCCAGTATTAGTTAACACGTCCAGGAGTTCATCCACTGTCATATTCCACATCAGCGGCGATAGTACTCCACCCTGTGGACAGCCTTGAGTGGTGTTCATGATAATAGAATTTGTATCTGTTTGTATCTCTATTTGTCTGCTTTCTAGCATTTTGCCCATCCAGAGTGCCAGGGTGTGTCCCACTCCTTTGCGGCTCAGGGCATCCTGTATCTCTGTGTGCGATGTGTTGTCGAATGCTCCTTCGATATCCAAAAACGCGCACAGTGCAATTTCTTTTGTTTCTATGGCATCCCGTAGTGCCTCTGTCAGCTGATACAGAGCAGTTTCAGTTGACCGTCCTGCCCGGTAAGCGTGTTGACAGTGATGTACGGGATTACGCTTTAGAACGTTAGTTCTAATATAGTTGTCTATGACCTTCTCCACCGTTTTGAGTACGAACGATGTTAGGCAGATTGGTCTGAAAGATTTAGGGTGAAAAGGATCCTTTTTACCCGCTTTCGGAATAAAGACCACTTTTGCCCGTCTCCATGCCCTTGGTATGTAACCCAGTGCTATGCTCCCCCTTACCACCCTCAGAAAAGACTCTAAGATAATTCCTAGGCCTCTCTGGACAGACTATAGACAGATCGCTATTATACCAACAGTAAAGTTTACTGATAGGAAGTGTGCATCATCTGCATTTGGTTCTGCAGAAAGCCCATTTTGCCTCGGCACTTGATTTAGATCTCGAATTATGGGATATACGGATAAATTAAAGAAGCCCCTCTACAGGGACAGTTGAAATTGCGATGAATAGTTCCACAGGGAGACCGTGAAGGCTCATGCCAACAATAAGAGACTTCAGCTCCCTAAATTTGCCGATCCGTTTTCAAGTTTCGGCAATCGTTTAAATGCTTTGGCGTCCTTCGGACGTGGCCTACAATTTCAGTTGCGGCAGAGAGAAAAGCAATTGGTGACCAATATCCGCCATCCGATCAGCAAGAAAGTTTCCACACTGCGGAATGACTACCGGGTCTGGACCATGTTGAGCCTAGAAGTTCGTCCACTCGCAGGAATAGATGCGCACGCTATCGGAAGTGGCCATCAAGTGATGGCCTCGCTGGAGGTCGAGGTTAACTCCCCTTTTATTTCGTAAACTCAGAAAGCAACTCCTAAATCTATTTCTGACCGGTCTACCTAATTAGATATATGCAGCCTGTCAATTAAAATCCATCGAATCTTATGGCAAACCCTCACCATTGTCATTAGGGTCACTAAGACTATGCTTCTCCATCAAATGCCCGAGCATGGTATTATCGGAGCCTACCTTGGCGTTTAGATCATCCATTGTTATCCATTGCGCAGTGTCACCTTTAAGGAGTGTCTCCTGAACGGCATGTCTTTCCTCCTCAAAGAAGCCCTCTCAATGGCTATTTTCCGTTGGTGCGGAACACTTAACTAAGCTGACTTTGTACCTAAACAACATGCTCTCACGTCAAATCCAAACAAAGAAACAATCAATCTTACGAGTTGCAGTCTAGGAATTCTTTTTGCCCAAGGGGTTTCAGAACCTGATCAAATTAGCATCTCATCTCCCGATATCTTTTTTATATGATCTCATTTTTTGTCCTAGAGAGGTTTCTTTGACACTCGGCGTTGACCAGCAGGTTATACAGCACACATGCTCGACAGAACGAATGCTTTTTATTGTGATTGCGGTGAACCCCACATTATTAAGCCCCAGTGTATGTAATATACGGTACAAAAAAAACGTCAGTGCTTCAATTCCGTAGGATTTAACACCGTTTCTCGGTAGCTCGATTCTCCCAATAACTTTGCCTCCCATCCCTTTGTACTTAAGAGTCTTGCACCAGTAGCGGCTCAATATATCTCCTCCTCTTACGTCAATTACAATTATGCACTTTCTTGTATTCAATTTTTCTAACCTTTCTATTTGTGTTTATTTACAGGAAGACATCCATGGGAGATCATGTTCAAGAAGCCTCCGGAACCATCATCAGTCATCATCATCAACAACCAGTGTCCGTCCAGGCCCGCGTTAAGAAGAAACTCCAAACATTCCGGCTTAGCACCGAAGTCAACCAATTCAATATATTTTATAGGCAGTGTCTGCCACGTCCTCTTTTGCACCATAGATATTGCCTGTTTAGATTTTCAGAGTTGGATCATCATCACCCATACGAATTAGCTGGTTCGTCTTCCGCAGCCTATTAACTCGGATACTCTCTCTTTTTATGAGTGCTTCTTCTGGCCTTTTTAGTCAACTGTGAATAACACATCTCCCATTATTTATGGATCGTATTACCTATTTTTCCCTTTGTTCCAAAACACTAAAAAGAAACTTCCACGACGAGTTGACCATGCACTTCGCTCTCCTCATAACGGAAGAGCCTTTGTGGAGCTCGGCAACTATTTTCACTTCCAGGGATTATGAAGGTTTAAAGCCCCCTACATCTTGATCCTTTTGGCCCTATCTTTCTTTTCAATAAGGAATAAGCTACTTACTTGCACCTCCCACTGAGGACACTATGCATTTGGAATTTTAATCCACTGTGATTTGCTCCTCGAATTAAGTAAGTAAATAGCCAAGACCGCAGTTCTGACAGGGGCCATGGATACTAGGAAAAGAGATCGTTATCGTGATTTCGTGATGTCTTTCAAAGATCTTTTACGTACGGATGTAATGTAAGTATTCAGAAAAGTATTGGATAAGTTGGAGGCGATAGTTCGTTGATGATCAACACCGTCTGAATCATCAGAACTTTTGACGGGAAGTTAAGAACAAATCGGAAACCGGAAGCTCGGTGTCATGGAAATGTGGTTAGACCAGCGAATAAAGAAAGCATAAGGTCATAAAGCTTCCTGTGAAGGCAGCAAAAAGTGTTAATGCTACTTAAGCCCGGTAAACCTCAGAGTACATCATCATCCAATAGACCCGCATGTCTTCTAGATACCATAGGGATAACGATAACGATAATAGATTCTCCCCGGTTGTCAAGATTCAAAGAGGCGTTTCAGGCCGGCAGTATGGGTTTCGTACGGCCAAACTATTGATGTATTGTAATTCATGGAAAAGCGAGTCAGCCTCATGTTCGACAATGTGCAACTCCTCATCAACTGGGCTCATATATTGTTGCTACCTATTGCTTATGCCGCTACTCGATCGTCGAAACACATTCGAATGGTGAAACCCTATCATTTTTGTTGTGAATATTCTTCTGCTAAATAAAATGACGGATATCTCCGCCTGGAATATGGTCGTCATTTTTCCCGAAAGGTCGAGCCAGTTCTATAATCGAGAACACTCCGTCTGACACGACTGACATGACGTGCAATGCTGATAATTATTGCGTCTAGATCGTCCTCAAATTCTTTCTTGAAGACCTTGTGTATTCCAGGAGCCATGACAGAGGGGAGAGAACCCCTTCCTAGAGGCGCCGAAAATATCCTGCCTCTCTGATCATATATGTGGAGCTTCCTCCTTTCCAGCAACTGATTAACAAGGAATCGATTCTATGCTGTCTTGCCGCATCACTAATGGCTGCGAATGATGCTTAATTGAAGGCACTTTCGATATCCATGAATGCACCTAAGACGTATTACTTTGGGTATTTTGCCTTTTTAATTTTTGCCGTTTCCGTGAATTTTCTTTTCTGGAACTTCACTATCGGCTCAAGCGATTTAGTCTTTTTGCAAAATCATCGCCAGGGGAAATCAACAAAATCAATAAAAAGGATCATTTTAATCGACCGGATTTAAATAATCTATAAGATCATCTAGTCTGTGGACAAGGAGACTTTGCCAAAGGACCAAACCTCGATAAAATTTCCGACCCGTCCGACTATCTCGCCGACTTTGAATGATTTTCCAAATATGCGGCCATTTTGCCAAAATGTAGGAGGTCTAAGGACCATGCTGTCGAGTTTTAACTTATTTGCCTTCTGGTTCCGTCATCTGCATTATTGAAACCTGGTTGGATGATAGTATTTTAAATTCCGAGCTCCTTGGAGGTTACTTTGTCTTTCGTTGTTGCAGAGACTGTACAACACTTGGCAAGTAAACCAGTGGAGGTGCTCTGATAGTTGCCAAGTCCCCTTTCCATAACGAAACCACTTTTTCTTCTTCCAGCTACGATTCTGTCATCGCGGGAGTCATTGCGCTAAATAAATACCCCTTTATCATACCCTGTGAATATTTTCCTGTCTCAGTCCGTGCGCTTTTTTGAATTTGATTCTCAGATCCCCAGTCATACGCAGGCTTACCAAGTTTAACTCTCGTAAAACAAATTTTGAAGATTTGAACTCAGTCCTGGTGACAATTAGCTGGGTGCCCACCTCTTTCCAAGTACTCAGCACTTTCTATAGCATTATATGAGGTTGCCTTCCTTGTTACGCTCCCCTTCCCCCTTCCTCTAAATTCCTGTTCTCTTACCTAGCCTGGTTCACCACTGAAGTATACAAAAAAAATCGCAAAAACTTACTGCTAGGAAAAATTTACGTTTTCTGGAAACCATGTTCACCATGTCAAATCTCTAATGTTTAAATTCAGAAAAAAATATCTGGCCAGTGTTCAATATTCACTGGAGTGCGGAAATTTTAAACCAATGTAGTCTAAGATTCGCAACACCTGCAATTCTGTGAAGTTATCTCCTCCTTGCATTAAATTGTCTAACTTCTCTGCTAATTGTCCTTAACTATCTTGCAATTTACTCCCTTTCCTCCTCCTTGTCTCACACGACTGGATGCAGCGTATCTCCTTACATTCCTTCCCTTAACTTTTCCCTTGTCCCTGATCACAGTGGTCTTCCTAACGTCCTTTGGATTGAAACTGATCAGTTTATTTTTCCTCTCCTCCATTATTTGCAACAAGAGCCTCGAAAAGAACTATTTTCCTAATATGTGGAAAAAGGCTACTATAATCATCATCATCATCATCAACGGCGCAAAAACCGATATCCGGTCTAGGCCTTCCATAATAAGGTATCCGGTATCCGGTGTAGGCCTACCTTAATAAGGAACTCCAGACATCTCGGTTTTGCGTCGAGGTCCACCAATTCTGCTGCTTGGCGTTCAGACCTACGCCTTCATTCCATCTCAGGCAGGATCTGCCTTGTCTTCTTTTCTACTATATCTATGCACCGGGCTGGATCATCCTCATCCATAAGGATTAAGCGACTCGCCTACCGCAACCTATTGAGCTGGATTTTATCCACAACTTGACGGTCATCATTGATTTCGTCGTTATGTAGGCTCCGGAATCGTCCGGCTTCATGTAGGGGGTCGAAAATTCTTCGGAGGATACTTTTTTTGAGCGCGGCCAAGAGTTTGCAATTTTTTTTGCTAGGAACACGCCTTCATTGATGTGCAAACCATGATTTCGCGCCACCTACTCGATCTTGATGAAGGCGGTATGTACGCCTCGGGTTGTTCTTCCCTTGATGTCGATATCGTCAGCATAAGCCAGTAGTTGAGTTGGCATAAAGAGGCTGGTTCTTTTCGCATTTACCTCAGCATCGCGGATCACTTTTTCCAGGGCCAGGTTAAAGAGGACGCATTATAGGGCATCCCCTTGCCTTAGACCGTTGTTGATGTTGAATGGTCTCAAGAGTGATCCTGCTGCTTTTATCTGGTCTTACACATTAGTCAGGGTTGGCGTAGTCAGTCTTATCAATTTCGTCGGGATACCGAATTCTCTCATGACCGTGTACAGTTTTACCGGGCTATGCCGTCATAATCGGCCTTAAAGTCGATGAAAAGATGGTGCAACTGATGCCCATATTCCAACAGTTTTTCTATCGCTTGCCGCATAAGGAAAATTTGATCTCTTGCTGATTTGCCTGAAGTGAAGCCTCTTTGGTATGGGCCGATAATGTTCTGGTCGTATGGGGCTATCCGACCTGGTAAGACTGCGGAGAATACCTCTATAATATAATATATAATTGCTGCACTGCGTGATATACTTATTTTTATGTATGGGACAAATAATGCTTCGTTGCCAGTCGTTAGGCACTGATTCACTGTCCACCACCTAAGTCCCAGTTACAGGTGGGACAGTGAAGCTTTCATTGACTTTTCGCCAAGCTAGAGAAGAGAGAGGAAATATTTCAAGCAAGTCCATTCGGAGGCGGATGGAATCATGTGAAGGAACAGTCGTTTATCTCCGCAGATCACGTATCCTACTCTCTTCTTGAAAAGCATCCGTAGGTTAATCCTGGCACTGACACCTTGCAGAAATCTCTGAATGAAACAGCAGTTCAGGCAGTCATCAGAGACGAGCTGCAAGAAATCTGCAGTAGGAAAGATGATATTGAAGCCCCGAGTCTTGGCAGCATACCGAATAAGGCCCTTAAAGTCGTCGTGAAATTCAGACGGGACATGTTCACCGAGTTATTTGAAGTGTCCACGTTTGATATTCTCAACATTATGCAAGCGAGAGAAGTTGGTAATGCGGCTTAAAGCTGGTAAATCTAAGGTGAGCCGCCTTTCTCTAGACGCATACGTCTTCTGAACACTATGGGGAAAATGATAGAGCGGCTAATCTACAATAGATTGCTCTCGGTTATTGAAAGTCAAGGCCCTTCAGATTGGCAGTATGGGCTTCGAAAAGCCGGATCAACCATTGATCCTATGAAATTGCTTACTGGCTTGGCCGAAAATATAATTTACCCTGGACGTGAGGGATGCATTCAAGTATTTGGACTTTCAAAGGGCAACCTACTATGACCTGTCATAGTGGATATTGAAACCTACCCTCATGTAAAAATTCCCTAGAATGGAAGTGGACAACATTCTCCAGGAGTTCAATTTATACTTTATAAATGAACGCCACGTACAATCTAATATTCAGAGCATTTCCAATCAGTAACGTAGAATTTCATGGCGACAACAAAGCAATGTTTCGAAGAATAATTTTCGAAAAAAAGATAATAAGCGCCCAATATTGAAAGCCTTAACCCATACGTCTGAAGAGACCACAAGGAGCACATCACAAAACGGCTATCTCCCAACCAACTAAGTACTATTCATTTCAGAAAGATTGGAGAGAATCTTTCAACACTCCATAGGCATAAAAATATCCTACAAAACCCCGGACAATGTGGAAAGATACTTCTCAAAATTGAAAGACCCAGAGCCCACCCTTAATCAAGCGAATGCGGTTTAAAAGATGAAGAACTTGCCGGGGAAAAATTAACGAGGAATGCCGGGTCGAATATGTTAGAGCAACAAGACAGTGAATTTGTTTAAATAAAACGAAAAGATTGTTTTTTTATTAGGAACAACCCTATTGAAATTATTTACAGACATCGATATTTCGGGAGCCAGTTGTTGCCTTCCTCAGTGCTTACAATCTGTAATAGCCCTTACATATCACTGAGCTGGAGAAAGAATACCCTGATCTTCTTAGTATCCTTCAGGTGGTCATACGGAAAAGTAAGCGGAATAGCTATAAGCAACTTTGCCTTGAGCCACATATGAATCCATGGGGCGTTGCTTAGAAGGCTGTAATGAGCAACATTCGTGGTCAAAAATCACCCACCCCACGTAATGTCCTCGCCGTTGTTCAACATAATTGCAACCCTTTCCCCACAACGCAAAGAAATTAGATTTCAGCTAACAGTTCAATAGGATATACTGAGGAGGAACTGCGAGAACTCTGTAGACGAATTCGGGATAATCACCATTCGAGATTGGATAGAATTTCGTACAAAACCCTAAAATTTGCTGCTAGACTTAGGTGCACATGGTTCATAAGCACAGTTGAATTGTGGTCGAAAGGTGTGTGTTCTGGTTCCTTAGCTCTCATAATTGAGGGTTACTTATCAGCTTTCTAGTACTAAAGGGATGACGGGTCGAAAGGCAACAGTAGCGACAGCAGGTTTTCACCAAGGCTCCATGTAAGGACCCTGCTATGGAACATAATTTAGGATGAAGTGATTGGCCATCGCGTACAAGAAGAAGTAACTTTGACTGGTTTTGCAGATGACCTGACGGTGGTGGTAGTCCTGAAGCGCTACGAGGACGTGAAATTTCATGGAAGTGAAACTATTCATGCCACCAAAGCACGGTTATGACTGGTTAAACTGGACCTGGGGTGGCAAAATCCATCCTGCTGCGGGCAGCTTCTGCTTCAACGGGAGCATTGCACAATGCCATGAACTGGAACATTTTGTAGCGCATATTGAGCAGTATCGACTGATGCAGTGTGCGCTATCGCGGAAGTGATTCCCCTGGATCTTCTAATAAATATGGCATACTGTCTCTTGCAGAGAAGCAGGACGAATTCAGCCGATGTGACTGCGGACTTCCGCACAGCCAGTAGGAAGGAGCTGGACAGAAAGTGGCAACAATGGTGGGATAAATCAGGAATTTTGGCAGAGACCCATATACTTATCCCATGTAGAGATGAGATATGGGTCGAGACGAAACACAGAGAACTGAGTTAACCAACTAACCCAATTCCTTAGATACGGTGGTTACAGGAACTGTTTACATCGCTTCGCATTGGACGAATCCTGCGACTATTCCGAACTACATTATGTTCTATAGCCCGCGGCGAAAGAGGTAGGTTGAGTGACGCCCTCAAAGTAGTTATTGGAACGCATAGTCCCCCCCCTTCCAAAAAAAGGAATTTCGTTAGTACCCCTAATTGGCGAAACGTTGGGAGAAAATTAAATAAATATTTTGTCAAAAAATGTTTGTCCAGATTCATTTTTATTAAAGTAAAAAGTTATCCTTTCTATTCAATCTCCTAAAACGGTTCTTTTCTTATTTCTTTTACAGACAATATCCGTCATGATCCATCCGAACATCAACTACATCTGTAAAAAGAGGATTGGGTCCAGGAAGCTTCCGAATCAAGCTGGGCGAAATGGTCTTTGACACTACGTCGGGTGACGGTATCATTGCAACTTCCAGGACTTTTCCGACTGCGATTCCCGATCATCTCATACCTCAGCTGGGCGATCCTTATTTTGGCACCATTTGCTGTTTCCCCGTCAAAATCTGCGGTTTTTCGTTGAGAATTGTCCTTTGCAGGAACCGAAACCTGACCTAATATATGAATATATGTAGAAAAATGTGTTATATTTTTATATTTTTCACCAATTTTTGTTAATAAAATTGTTTTCTCGCTTAAATGTTGTGTTTTTCCTCTAACTAGAATAAGAATGCATCGATGGTGCTCCGTTCTCCGCTCGTTTGATGAGTTCAAAATCATGTATTCATGGAAATTAGTCAATATCGACATTTCAAAATAACCGTCGAAAATCGGCCTCCCCAACATCGCGGGTTAAATTCCCTTCAAAGTGGTCTCCGGCAAAATTCCAATTTATTCGAGGAAAATACTAGGCCCCCAGAATTCGCAGAAAGCAAAAATTCGGGCTTTGTTTACATTGAGTCTGTTTACATTGAGTCTATTTACTTTGAGCTTGTTTACATTTATTTTGTTTACGTGGGACGTGTTTGCAGTGCAGTGCCCTTCAAATATGAGGGGCCTTTAAAAAGGGCAAAAGTGACAAACTTCACGTGGTCTCAATGTAAACATAAACAATATGGCGGAGTAAACAAACTCAAATGTAAACAAACTCAATGTAAACACCCTCAACGTAAACAAACCGAACGTAAACAAAGCCCGAATTTCAGCCCATCTTGTTTGCTTGCTGCGGATTCTGGGGGCCTAGTATTTTGCTCGAATAAATTGAAATCTTGGCGAAGCCATAACTTTCAGAAATTTTAACCCTGATGGTCCGAAGTCGGATTTTCAATAATTTTTAAGTGATTTTTTTGTAGCAATTTTGAGTTCAATTAAATTAGATAAACGGAATTTGGAGGATATAATCAACAAATTGACGTCAAAGGGAGCGTTCTCGGTGGTAGTAAAACGTCTTCTTATTCCAATTGAAGAAAAAACGCAACATTTGAACGGGAAAAGAATTTTATTAACAGGAATTTGTCGAAAATATAAAAAATAGCACATCCTTGTACATATTTATGAACGTATAAAAATTTCGAACGATGCGTTTAATAAATCTAGATAGGTTGCTCCTGCGAAGGACACTGCTTGACGAAGGACAGCAGATTTCGACAGAGAAGCAGCAAATGGTCCTGAAATTAGGGTTCGTCCAGCTGAGGAATGAAATGAGCAGAAATCGCGGCCTAAAAAGTCCTGGAAGCTGTCCTGACATGGTGACACAACGGAGACTGATAAAAACAATGCCGTTGAGCAGAATCTGAAAGTTTCGTGATTCCCAATCTCCTTTTTGGTGCTGTATTTGATGTCTGGAAGGATGGCGGATACCGACCTGTAAATAAATGAGAGAGAAAATGGTCAGAGAGGGGTTAAACGCAAAATTATAAAAATTAAATTAAACACAAAGTATTTGGATGAAAAGGGTATAATGATCCAGTATCATTGCAGTATTTGAGCTAAAGACTAGGTTATTAGGTGAAGCGAAACTGGTCCTGTAGCTGGATCTTTCCAAATCGAACGGAACTTGGACTTCGCTTTGTTCTCTTGTGTCGAGCATCACCTGCATTGCGTGTTGGGTTTATCGCTGCCATTATGAAACAGGAGCCTTTTTGCAAAGAGGCAGAGGGTCTGCCTCAAATTTATGGACATCTCCACCATAATTCCAAAAATCAAGGAGCACGATTACATCTATGGCTGACGCAATCGGGGGACTTCCAAGGATCACTTACTTTTCCCTTTTTTTATCCTCACAAACTATGCTAGGCTTGAAATTCATCGCTCTTCTGCCTGAACAAGCATTGCAGCAATGATAGACTGTCTGCCTGAAGAAGGAAAATGGGACTCTTACGCAGAATGTGGCGGCCAGGGTACATCTGCTTCTCAGAATTATGGCAGAAGACAACAGCGGGGTATTATCGCTGTTAATTTTGAGTATGGTAGTTGACATCTTGCGGTAATGGAGACGAAGATGTTACGTTGGACTAGTGGCGTGACACGTTTTGATCCCATCCGAAGTGAGGATATCCGCGATCGGTATGGGGTTGCACCGATCGTGGAAAAGTTGCGAGAGAGGCGTCTTCGATGGTATGATCACGCAATTCGTGCTAACGAAAATTCACTTGCCAAGATTGGTCTGAACATCGAAGTCGATGGTAAACGACCAAAAGGCAAGCCTAAACAACGGTGGTTTGATACGCTGGATGGGGATTTAAAAGCCTCGAGATTGCACCCAGATCAGGCATTCGATAGAGCCAAATGGCGAAGCCGATCACGACGAGCCGACCCCGCTTGTGAACGAACTCCTAGCAAAGCTAACAAATACTGTATTACAGGTCCAGTGTTAGGCTGCCGAAATTATTGAAGGAGCAAATATGAGGGCTTCTATGTGAAAGATTCCAAACTAGACTAAGGACTACTAGCACCCGGTGCAGGAAGGTGGGGCTGCGCATCAATCCAGCCAAGGCGACCCTAGCACCAGTCACTAGAAAACGCAAAGCTTAATCAGTTCAGAGCTATTAGATTACTTGCCATGGAAGTTACACGAGAAACATAGACAAATATTTGGGAATGGGACTAGACCAAAAAAACTATTCTGGAAAACATATGTTGGGAACATACAGGGTCTGCACCTGGAGGGGTGCAAACTATTATCCTTCTAATTCAAGGCACCATTACCAACCATTTACCCAATCATTGAAGGTGTCATGGAACTCGACAACAGGTATCTCCTTCAGTGTTGCCGTCGTACATACTTTTATCGTTTTCAGTGTCCCATACCGAGCTCCTTACAAAGTTCTTTTAATCCTTGGGAACAAAAGGAAGTCCGCTGGAGCTTGATTTGGACTCGGAGACAATGTGTCCGGTGTGGCTAGGCGCATCGTCATGGCGCCACATCCAATTGCTTCAAATTTCTCTTCGGACGCGTAGAACCTTGTTGCGCATTTGAGTACCTCCCAATAAACCCTGTGTGACTGTTTGTCACTGGGAACCACTCCTCGTCTCGGTCAAAGATTACAATGAGCATTTTCCTCATTCGTTATTTATTCATCCTCGCTTTTTTTGGGCGGGGCGCCTCCCTAGTATTCCACTTCCTACTCTGCCGCTTTGATTCGAGATCAAACTGGAAAATCGACGTCTTGTCTTCTGTTATCTGTTTCTTAGCGTTCATGGGGTTCCAGGCATTTTAATAAACGCTGCCCCTTCAATCTCACTGGTCAAGACTTTCGGTAGCAATTTCGTGCAGTCTTTCCTATTATAATTTGAAGATCATCTGTTAAAATACGATGAACGATTGTTTTGGGTATCCTGCACTTCTCTTCAATTTTCCGAACACCTAATCGTTGATCTTTGTCTGAAATTTGACGCACTTCTTTTCCATTGTCCCGTTGCCGTAGGCTTTCCGAAGTATTTCCCGCTTTTCCGACTCATTTTTACCTAGTTTCACAAAAAAATGTTATTGCAGAAGGCTGTTCTAGAATTTGTTCCAGGTTTTCCTTGACGAGGGTGCAGTATATACCTCTACAGAGCGCTGGAGTTGCCTAAATCAAAGGAAGTTTGATATTCTCTCTAGGCGGTATCCCGAATTATTGATGCCACGAAATACAACATGATAACGAAGTTTCGATTTGCCAAGGAGTTTCAGTAAGTTTGGAGTAGCAGAGCAAACTGAGAGAACATGATAGTGACCTACGGCTTAAACCAGCAACTAATTTCCTGGTACACTGACGGATCCATCATAGCAGAAAGAGCAGGCGTCGGGCCAATGCTCCAAAAAAACGTACTTCGAACCAATGGGAAAGCACATTAGCATATTCCAGGCGGAAATATACGCCGTAGATAGCTGTGAGTCCTTTAATCTCCAAAGGAACTACAGGGGCAGAACATTGCTATTCTAATTGACAGTTAAGCCGTTGTTAAGTTTCTTAAGCCCACTTAGGTGAATTCCAAATTTATATGCGAATACTTTAATAGACTGATTGCGCTCGGATCGCTCAAGAAAGTCAGGATACCCTGGGTTCCAGGCCACCTTAAATTAGAAGACAAAGAGACAGTGGAAGATCTGGCCAGGAAAGGAGCAGTAACGCAGTCGCACCGTCCAAAACTCTTCTGTGGAATAGGAGAAGGGTCCATGGCTACGACACTTAAAAAGAAAAAGGAGTGGCTGAGGGGACTGTATTGGCGAACCTACTAGGAATGGATCAGTCCAGGATATATATGGAGGGACACGAACACAAGCGCTGGAAGTTGTTGAACCTAAACCAGAAGAACTTCCGGATCATACTTACTCGGAATACTTACTGATAATTATACCCTAAATTATCACCGTGCGACTCTAGGGATATTTATGGACATTGTTTGCAGATTCTGTGAGGAAACGGAACATACAGACATGTTTTGGGATAGGCAATTGTGGTAGGATCATAGGAGCATACTCGAGAATATTACGGACAAAATTTTTTTCAAAAAGAATGACTAAAGAATGGATTTGTAGGAGCTGGTGGGAATAAAGGAGGGTAAAGCCAAACTTTTTGGAAGCTGAACTGAGTGTGTCGATAAAATAATGTTTAGAAAGCGGTTTGTTATCAAAGTTCACCATAAATGCTGTTAAAGGTTGTCCATCGAGGTAATAAAGGGCTGCAGTCCAAACGGATAACAGCTATGACGATGAAATCCGCGCACGGTTGTAGGCAGCCAACAGAGCCTCTTTCAGCTAACAAAAACTGTTTGGTTCGAAACTTTTCACCATAGGGTCAGCGCTCTTACTGTACTAGACAATGATAATGCAATTTTTTATGTATTCCTCGGAGACCTGGGTTCTTAGCAAGAAAAATTGTGAACCCTTGGTCGTGTTTGAGAGAAGAATCCTCCGAAGAATTTTTGACCCCCTACATGAGGATGGACAATTCCGTAGCCTACATGTCGATGAAATCTATGAGCGATACCACGACCGTCTGGTTGTGAATAAAATCCAGATCACCTAATCCGTGTGGGTGAAGATGATCCAGCCCGGAAAGTCTATAAGAGCAATATCTATGGTAGAAAAAGAAGACGAGGAAGACCCTGCCTGAGGTGAAGCGATGGCGTAAGTCAGGATGCCAGACAGCTTTTAGGGAAGTCGAATTGGTGGACCGCGGCACAAAACCGGAGTTCCTTACTAAGGCAGGTCTAGACCGGATACCGGTTGTTGCGCCGTTGATGATGATGGTGATGTAGATATTTCTAGGGAGTAATATAACGTATAATATTTGCGCACATTCAGCACTAACATATTCTGAGGGCAAGGTTTGCTTGAAACAGCTTTGCCCAGTAGGGGAATTAACGGCGGAAAATAGTTTCAGATCGTCGGCATATAGAAGACAGGGAGATATGAATGAGGATGGGAGATCATTCATGAAGAACGAGAATAGGAGCAGATCAAGAATAGACCTTGTAGATTACCTTGGATTAAAGAAGGAAAGGAATCAAGGTGGAACCATTGAAGGAGAATGTATATAACCTGCACTTAGGTATAGGCAGGCAACGAGGAGAGAACCGTTGCGGAGTTTTTCGAGAAGTAGAAAGCGGTCAACCGAATCGGAAGTTTTGGAGAAGCCAGTATATAATGTATGGACATCTTAAGAGGCTCCACACCAACGTTAGCAAACTCAAGCAAATCAGTAACAGTGGAGCCTTTAGATATAAATCGCTGCTATTGCTCCAGAACAAAGGATCTAATCGACACGGGAGGTGATAATCCGTTACGAAGGGAAATGTGAGGCTTACATTTTTTGAAGAATCTGCCGTTAAAATCAAAACTTTCGAAAAAAAATACGACAGCGGAAAAATTAAAAAGAAGAATAAAGGATGTGCTGCCATAGGCCAGAATCATAGAGGCTGGAAAAGGAGTCGAAGGAAGAAGTAGAATTATAAATTGAGAAAACTGATCTCGGAGAAAGTCATAAGCATATTTCAGATAATTTTTATAAAGTCGGCGAATTTTGCAGTAGCAAAATATCTGAACGACGGAGCAATCGATGCTGATGATGTCCAATTGTTCTGATTGCGATATACGCTAAATTAGGAACCAGATCGGGAGTTTATAAACGTTAAGAGAGCTAAGTTTGAGTGTGTAATGAATCAATTGTAGGACGGAAAGATTTAAGTCATGTAATAAAAGGAAGATTGAAATTCCAGAGAATAAAATTCCACCAGGATATTTGAACAGCAAAACATCTGACAGGGTATCGAAAAGCTCCTCGACAACGGAAGCTGGGCAAGAACATGCAAAGTAGACATAGGCTGTTATGAAAAGGAGGCAGTTAGGATTAGTAATATGAACAATAAGGGAGTTATAGAGACGGCCGTACAAGGAACTAAAAGCAAAGACCGAAATATGTTGTTTAACGGCGATAAGGACACCTCCTCCAATAGTTTGCCCCAAGCCTGAAAATGACGATCATGTACGCATTGAGTAGCTTACCATTGAGTATATTAGAGCCACGTCTCAGTTACGCAGATGATATCCTGAGTTGGCGAAGTCGCAAATAAGCAAAGCTCTAACTGCTTGCTCCTGACACTTTTACATTCCGGTAATGATGTACGTCGCCAAGGATGATGATCTTTTCAGAAATTTGCAGTGCGGCTCTGATCTTTGAAATTCTTGACGAAGACGCCAGGAGACCCCAATGATGTTAGATTCAACCCTTCCCAAAAATATTTTAAAGAACGCTATAATTTGCCCCTGGAGGAGTCATTGAAGTTAAGGTTGTTGGGTTCTTCATAAGGGATAGTGGAAATATTGCTTGCTCATAGCTCACCCGTATTTCGCTACCAGGGTCAAAGGATGCGCCTATTTATGGATGCTTACGTGAAGATCCAGTCCTTAGTCTTGATTTTGAAGATTTGATCCGTGTTCCTCGCAGGTCGGTCATTCGTAAGCTAATGCCGCGCATAGTTTGAAGGAGGTGCTTAAAAAGAGGGGGAGGGACGGAGTTTAGGGAAGACCAATTGCAAAGAATCTCGAAGATCTTGAGACCCTTTTCGATGTCAAAGTTGGTAAAAGATGGAGATCAAGTGAGCTCCCAGGAAATAAGGTACAGAGGATAATTACTCTGTCCAAATCCGTAAAGACAAATTCGACGGGCATTAAGTATATATTCAGAGTCTTCAGGTAACTCAAGATGATCCTCGAATTTCAAAGTCGTTCAAAGTTCGAATCCTATGAATCATGGTAGGAGAGGTAAAAGGACCTTTCATTTGAAAAAAACAGGTCAATCAGAAAAGCAGAGAAGGGAAAATCTCGCGGTGTTGTGCATCAGGATTGGGTCAAAGAAAAAGGTAACCCTTAGACTTTTCATTCCGAAAAAGACTCTAAACAAAATTTAAGACGAATCAGACATTCCCAAAGTTGAACCAAAGGGATCTCCTGGAAAGGCAGCAGAAAACTTTCTCTTACAAGATGGAGAAGTTCATAGGACAACAAATTCAAAAACCAAAAGGTAGGAGTTCATTCATTGACAAAGTTATGATGATGAAGGAGTGCGTCCAAAGTAGTTTGGACCTGCTTACGAGGAGAAAAGCGATTCAAAGAGCAGGTGTCCCTGAAACGTTGTTTCAGGTGCTTTATTTTTGATTACATGATGGCATTGTGCAGTGACTACGATAGTGCCGATTTATGGAGTAGACATGAAGGAGAAGGTTACATATTTAAGGTGTGTAAAGTTCATCCTCTCTGCAATGAGGATAAGGATGCAAGGAGTAAGAAGGGAGCAGCAGATGCCCAACACTTGGGAGAACCAAGAACGGACTCAAGAAATAAGGTTGATACAGGTCAATCGCAGCTATTATGAGGTAAGGTATGATCTAATCTCACAAACTATTTGTGGTAAGGAAATTGGAATAGTCTGGGTCGAAAACTCGCCGCCCCCTCCACAAAAATGGCACCGCAACATTCCAACTGGTAAACCAACAATACGGGGGAGAAGAATCAATCCATCAAAGAAATGGTCTGGAAACCAGTTCCAAGGAATTTAAATGCTTCCGAAAAAAAAGATCCCGGCAGCGCTTCAGAGGCAGACCAGATTTCGGGAAAACGTAAATGAAACTTTTTGCAGAGGCAGATTTGTTATGAAAAAAATTAAGGGGACAAATTCTAGGCTGATTTATCCGCGTCTCCTTTTCGATATAATGACTTGTTCTTCCCTACAAAAATATAGTGGAGCTCTGAATACTTAAACCTTACCTACAGTAAACGAGCAGGAACCTGGAGAGATTTTTAGGAAATTTCAGGTGTTCTTGGTACACGGAGGATGAGGCTCGCGCTGGGTCTTTTACCTAAAATTATTATTAGCACGTCCGCTGTGTCTTACATACTTGGAGCAAATTTAATGGAGGGTCATTTGCATAGATAAAAATATATGTGGGTGACCTTTTGGAGTGACAGATTAGTTCTAGCATGCCCATTCAAAAACCAACAACATGGATGTGTTGTTGAACCGTGGTCTCGTTGAACATCAAAAATGAGTCCGGGTCGGTCGACTGGGATTGGGTATGTCCATAGTTTTTGGACTAAGATGATTGAAAACTATATCTCTAAAGGAGTGCTTTGGTACTAAACGGATGAAATACCTACGGAAGACATTATCGCAGGAGGAGTTTTATGAGGTTTCATGCTCAGTACCCTCTCCCTCCCAGACGTTGAAGGATATCCTAAAGAAATCAAGAGAGTCATAAAAACGTGGATGAAGATGATTGATTTAGACTTTACGGAACAAATGATGGACAAGCCTACACCATCAACCAGAGGGAAAAGGATATGGTTAGTTTTTGGGTGTGGAAGCCACTCTATCACTTCAAAGCTTGGCATTAAGTGCTTGGGAAGGTGTCCAATGTGAAGTTAAATTTCATATATGAATTATGCCTAGTAAGTAACTCGCTGATAGCGCAGATGATACCCAGAAATTGAGTCTGAATTGGTTCGAAGTCGGAAAACCTGAAAGCAAGCACTACCATCTACTAGCGTTTGGGAAAAGTAAATCTAATTTTCAACTTAGTTGCATTAAGCATGTGCCACGCTTCCATGGCAACCTCGGTTGAAGTAGCGTGCGTTAATGCAGAAGTGGCCCTGACGGATCCTTTGGTAAGTGAGGCGTGTACCACAAAAAAAGAATGAATAATTTTGAGAAATGTGTAGTGTAATGAAGAGCGGTAGGAAAAGTGACGACAACAGTAAAATGGTTTCCGAAAGCATTAGTTTCCGTATTAGGAAGTGGATTTGATGATAACATTGCGATATTAACTTCCATTTGATACCATTACTGACAGTACAAGGTGGGCATTGCAATAATCACGATAACCCAGCTGAGGGTTTGTGGTGGTTTTACTGCTAGTAGTGCACGAACCTACTGAAGTCCTGTATGGCAACAATCAGCAAATCTAACTCATTTGCGGATTTCGTTGGGTTTGCCACTGTAGATTGTTGAACTGGAGTTTGACCAGATTTGGGGATATCTCTCTAGGGAGCGTGCATTGTCACGATGGTTTCCTGGTGTTGGCTTACGATCGAGTTTTCTTCGGTGTCGTTGGCCATCACGTAAGAGGATTCGCGTCGATCCATGGTACTAATAGACCCGCTGGTCATTACCGAAGGAGCACTGTCTCGCAAACTCAAGATAGTAGCACTTTTTGTAGGTTCATTTTGCGATGTACTGTGTCAAATCGTTAGTTGAAATATTGACGTTACTGATCGTTGCGGAGTTTGCCGTTGCTGATGTTATTGGCTTCCTCTGCCTATCTTCATGTAGTCCTTGGTTTGGAGCGCAAGTAAATGTGTTTTCATATTTCGGACAGACATAGGCAGGTATCGTGAAAGGGATGAAACGGGGTTTCATCCATTTAATGACCTCGGAATTGAAGCTCTAATGGTACCAATATATAGCCTTCGGATGAAGATTTTTGGATCTGCGCTGTGTACTTGACCTCGACCGAGAATGTTGAGATGTCCTCCCGGATGAATTCTCAGAGTGAATTTGCCGTTTAACTGTGCATATCCCCGCTCGCAGCCCTGGGGGCTGACTTAATAATTGTTGAACTAGCAGCAATAAGGGTATTTCTGGTGCTGAAGGAGAGGATGTACGCATGTCCGATGTTGCTTTCACGATGCTTGGTGTAGAAAGAAGTGCGGCGTAGACCTTGTCAGCTAAGTCGACTGCAGTTTATAGTGGCTGATCATTTATCGTCGCCATAATTGGTTGAAAGGCAGATGGTAGGTGTCTCACCCATAGACTACGCATTAGTGGCTCTGGAATTGTGGTACTGCCGAGACACTGCAGACGGCGGAGGAACTGGGAGGGTTTCAAATCAGTCATCCACAAGCTGCCGTGTTTTCACCTCCTGGCTGGCACTCAGCCGCTTTATCAATTGTTCGCATAGGCTATATGGGTTATCTGTCACCGACTCTAAAGTTATGTCGCGAACTTCGGTGACATACCGCCTTGGTAGCACTGCTATGACTTGGAAATATTGCTGTTGTGGGTCTGTTATGCTACACCTGACAAAGCTTGTCTCCATTATTTTGAACCAAATTTCGTGCGGCTGGGGATTGAAGTCCGGAAATTTTGAAACGCAGTTTACCGGGGTCATGTTTGCAGGCATGTTGCTTGATCTCCGTTGTCATTGCTTTCTACCTTCAACCCGGCAATGCTCCTTTTGAATTCGGAGTCACCATTTTGGAGGTGGAGGTGGAGCAGGAGTGGCTGATTGTATAAGTTTAATGAAAGCCGTGTTGATATATTTAGTTTGTTTATTTGACTGGAACACCGATCCTGCTTTTCATTGTGGTGTTAAAAAAGTGAGAGCTGCGAGTAGACCCCTTCTTCTATCGAGTGACTGCTCTACTTAACCCTCTTGCAACTGGCTAACTTTTAGGGTGTATGGGGCACAGATTAAAGAAGTTTGAATTTGAAGTTCATTTTTTCTTAGAGGTAGGTTTTTAGGACTGTTTAACGAGCAAAGAGAGAACAGAGAATGGAGATCATTAGTGGATAGCTCAGTTTTCTATGTACCTCTACCTAGGATATAAAGCTTATTCAGATTCCTAACAAGAGCGAGTGGAAAGGGGAAATTCCAACGGGGTGAGGCCTGGATAGTCTTCCTCCCAAACCTGTAACCTGTAATTCTCACCCAGGGTATCGTTTTACTGCACAATTTTCCACTTGGGCCGGATTTTCTCTCCAGGGCTCTGGTTATCCCTAATGAAACCTAACAGTACTTAGTGTTTGCTCATACCGTGTTTACTACAGATGGAAATGTAAAGCAATAGAGGGGCTATTCAGATGGTGCTAAGAGTGCTAGGGCCTCCACGACCATTAGAGAATATAATCACATCTATATGTGAACCGGTAACCCTTTCCACGAAATATCCAACCATTTTTCAACTAAATCTCAAACAAATGTGCGTGCTGTAATGGACATTAATTCCAATTGAAATCAAGAGGGCAAAGGAAACAAACAAAACAGAAAAAGAAAAAGAAATTGGCAATTTAATTCGTTCGCTGATAAATCAAAATTTGTCGGAAAACAAAACCGAAAATGTGAGGCTCAAACACAAACAGCCACTTATTGTGTTGGCATTGAATTACAAGACGAATCAAAAAAGGCGTTAACCTGCTTTCTGCGATTGCATTTCTTCTTCTACAGCAAATGTTTGTTTGATTCACGAATGAATGTCCGTGAAATTAAATTTATATGTCGGGCAGTTGCAGGGCACACTCAAGACAGAGTATGCGGTTCGATTTGTGCTTTAAATGCGCACAATGCTCGCGGTTAACATTGGTAATTACATGCTTTGAAATATTCATGGAAAATTCGAAGCTTCTTGAAATTTTTATTGAAATTATTGAAGAAAAAATTCAGAGGAGATACCTTAAAATATTGGATATTTCGGGGAAAAAACCCCGAAATTGCAAGCTCACTTACAATTGTTTGACTATGGGAATTTGGGAGTTATGCTATTGCTGTCTTTTGGGACATTGGGAGGGTAGTTCTTGCTCGTTTTAATCTTCATCCATTTCGATCGAATATCATGCAGGCTATGTCTCCACTTAAACAGATCTCGGATTTATCTAAACAGTAATTCGTCCATTCCTGTTGTACCGAACATAACTCTATTTTTGTCTTTATATTGCCATAAAAATCAGAAATGATCTTTTATATTTGCGTGTTCCAGGCTCGATTTCGGTTTATGTTCATTTCTTCTGTACTTCTTTCAGAGAGAAATTTGAATCGCGTTTTCGCTTTTATTGAGACGTCCTCTTATCTAAGTCGCTACTCTTTCCCCATTTGTTTTGATTCAGGGCTTTAGTGGTAAACCCCCTCGACTGGAAAAACCTCTTCCTTCTTCATCATAACCGACCGATAACCTCTGGAAAATTCCCAAACGAGTGTTTTCCTACCAGGAGAAAGAAACCGAGGAACGCATCGTGTTGAGATCTGTGAGAATCCAACTTAGACCTACTGACAAAGAAATTTCTTCAAAGGTGAGGCAGTAGCCCTCTCCCCGAAGCTCCATAACTGGATGGACGTTTTCATCTGCGATGGACTGTGAAGCTCTGATTTTCCGCCATTTCGCGTCATTCAGAAAAACTTTTATACCACTTGCACCTGCCGATTTCGGAGAGAGTTTCAGCTCCGAATTTGTGGTGGTCGCGGTCTTTTTTCGCTTGGACGCAACCATAACCCGCATAAAACTCCCACTACGAGGCCAACCGCTTCAACCGAGATGAACGCACATACAACAAGAATTCTCCCGAAGTATGTAAATTCAGGGGTTATCCCGCTTCCGATGGTACCAGTATACTCCTGGTAAGATTTCGTGACCTAGTGCCACTTCAGATGCAGAGTCGGGTCTGATCGCCCTAATTAGGCGTTTGGAGCATTTGCATACTGCATCACGGCCGGCAAACCAATGTGATACAGCGTCTCCCGGTGTCACTACTTTGGAGGTTCTCTTCAGCCATTTGGTTTTGCCTCGGTCAATAAGGCTTCCGCCACCTCTGAACACCAACTCCCAAATGTACAAGCACCTCATTTGCTAGTGCCTACATTATCATGGAACGTTGGTGTTTTCGCAACGCCATGTTCCAACATAGCGAAGGGATCGCCGTGTTGCTGGGTGCATGCTCTAACCGTTTTTTTGTTTCTGAACGAGGCATGGTTTTTATTGTCGCAGAGCTGGCATGATTTTCCACGTTTAGTGCAATCAGGATTATCTTGATCGGGACCGGCTGATGAATGGACAGCTGACCAGCTGGACCGAGGAGCCCATTAGGTGTCTTGGAGAGAGTCAGTCGCTTTTTTTCTTGCGGAAACTTGTGAAACCCTCCGAGGACCTTAACAAATTGTGTTGCAAGTCAGTGCTAAGGAAAGTTTTATTGCTTTGAATCCTATAAAATACTGAGCGTAAATTTTTAAAAAGGAAGTAAAGAAAATAAACTAAATAGGAAGATAATTTTCGTCCTTACTTGAGGGTGAAGGGAGCTTTAGTTTTCGTCGTGAAAATGTGCACGTTTACCAGACGCCAAAATTTGGAAATTTTTGCTGAGTGTGGAAATTTCAAGTGTATAATGACGGATACGAATCTAATAAAGGACTGTGGACGGGGATCGATTTGCTCTTTGAGGAGATAGGAAGTGTTAATTCTTGGAAGAAGAGAGCATTAAGTGGGCAAGTTTTGAAGCGAGTAAGGTGGCTCAGCGAGTAATTAAAATTAATTAATTAATGGTTGGATTAGTTTCATAATGGTGATATATAGGAAAGCAACCGGAACGAAGCAAAACTATTGAATCGTGAAAGTGAGAGTGCAAAACGGCAGAAACTAGTTAATTTTTTTGCAGAGAATGCTGGGATGCTTGAGTCCACACCCACTTGATGACAGACGGGACCACATGGGGAGCAACTTACTTCCTTTCTTGTAGTCCACGGAGCCCTCTTTTGTAAGTTAAACACCCAGCGTCCTCTGCTCTGGACGAAACCGTCAGTCAACATTTTTTTGAGTTAATTTTCCAATGAAGAGAAATGAATAAAGAAAAGAAAATGAAGATGAATTTGAGCTAAGCTCTTTTTGATTTGAGGACCTCCTTTTTGCCTACTCTTCTCTAGCCCCGCAAAACCCTTTCTAATGAGGGGCATCCTCCAACATAATGGTTCGAGTATGTCGAGATAGGGCGAGAACCTCGAAGGCTGCGCCGCAAAATACATCTGAGAATCCTCTTTTTCGATCAAAGCACTAGGATCAGCAGTTTTACGGCTCCCCAGGCGCAATCGAATGTTGGTCATTCGATAGGCTCCTGGGAATCCCTTTTCGTTTATTTTTCAGGATCCAGTGCGGACAATGCATCGGAAGGGTGGGGATAAAAGTGTTCGAAGTACCTCTCTCAACCCCCCCCCCCCCCTCACCCAAAACGTTCTCGAGCCAAACTACCACAGAGGCGTGCAACACGTGTCGAGCTTCAATATTTGCGAGCAGACCTTCACAGCCGGTTTCTTCATTCTTTTTTTTTTGTTTTTTTTTTAAGATAGATTTGCCCTGTTGGTCGTTTCCGACCACTTCGGACGGTCTTCTGACTACTGCCAATCTTATTTTGTCATTACAAATTGCACCCGTAAACGTGTTACCATTTCTGAAGGTTTCACTTCTTCTCGTGTTAAAACCCTTATTGTAATCCATTGCACAGTGGATATAAGAATCACTTCCTTCCAATAATGGGGTTAGAATATTGTATCTCCGGTGCAGTTCAAACTTCTTTTGAATCTTCGTCTAACGGAAGATTCCTGGCTTTAATTTTTAACACACCGACTGAAGTGAATCTTAAAATTATAAAAGAAAAGAATAAAAACAACCGAAATGTTTTTTTTTATTGAAAAAAAAAACTGAAGTCCAGTACCACGCAAACCCATCAGGCGATGCCGCTCTGCAGTATTGGAAGCTACATGACTATGTATGTCTCCCCCCTTGTCTGTGACGTTTTTAAAATTTGATGCTTGCAGTACTACGAAGTGTTAGCACCTGATGAGTTCACGCAATAATGGATGAAACCGTTGGTCACCAAAAAGAGCAACAAGTTTTATTTATTCTCCTACATCATTTTAATTTTGTCCAAGTTTACCTCACACCTTTCTTAATACCAAGCCCTCCAGGATTAATCGCCAAAGGTTTCGGAAGCATGTTCCTTTCCAAATGTTTTGAAGTATTTCCAACTATTTTTGAACCGTTTTATAGGCCAGAAGATATCAGCACAATTGTCCTTAAGGGTCCGTTCTGTTGAGGCTTAGGCTTATTACTTACGCTGGATGTACCTCTCTAGACCATCATCTGCTAGTGGGTAATGCGACCAAAGTATTGTGAATCCTTTAGAGTGCTTGACTTTCCCTTTTCGTTATTTCCTTCAATTTCTATCGTTTACATGATATTATGATAAGTTCCGCCACTTCTCTTCCTCACAAACAGGATCACAAAGCTAAGTATGATTTTGTAATTTATGTCCTTTTTTCCGGCATCCGACCATGCCTTCGTCTAACCTTGGTAAGAACAATACTATATTTACAAATATAAATACCACCCCCTTACCTTGGGGAAGTACTACCATATATCCTTGTAACAGTAGTAGTATTTTTTTGCTCTTGACTTTTAATCCTTAATCTTTTGCTTAAGTAGAAAAATGTTTCTTCGCACCCTTTTCCCTGTCTTTGCTTTAAACCATTCTGACCGAGTGTTGCGAGAGTTGTGCACGAGAGAAGACTTTTGTTGACACCGGCCATTTCACTAGTTGCACTTGGTCCCAATTAATTTTTTTTCATTTGGCTTTACCGGTAGTGAAATGCTGAAAGGGAAGGACAAACTGAGTTAAAGCGACTTTAAACTTACATCTGCCCTCTTTGGCCCTCGTAGATTGCAATTGTTTTCATCGTTTTGGACTGAGATCAACAGTCGATGCAGCCAGGACTTTCTTTTTGATTGTCAGCTATTGCTTTTGTCTAACACTTTTATTGATTAGCTCAGCATATGGCATCTAACATTACTAGCATGCAGGACAAAATAGGACTAATCTCAGCGGCGGTGGATCCATTCAGAAAAAACTTCGGCCATCGTTTTTGTTCACCTTTATGAGCGACTCCTGCGATATTGAAGATATAGATACCTCAAAGCTGTGGGCGCCATCACTGATCGAAATAATCAAGCAAGTGCAGCAGTTATCCCACCTGGAGATAAAATTATAGAGAGCTATTAATTCATCCAGAGGAGGCAGGACACTTACTGGGACATACGGACAACAACAAAAGATATGAGGGTAGCATATTTGAACATCTAGGACCATGCGACCGTAAGCCCTTGTTTGAGGAGATGCAGGCAACGCAGGTGACATCCCCTTAACATAGGAGAAATCTGGTAAGTGGCTACGGGCCTGACTAAATAAATCAAGCGAGCAAGGTACTAAAAAAGGGGGAGGGTTTCTCTCAAATAATTGCGGAAAATAGTATCTAAAGAACAAATGGCCCCTCTTAAGGTGAGTGGACATCAAAGGGAGAACATAGCGACCTGCAAAAGGACAGAACAAAAGAAAAAGGAAGATAGGCAAGGAATATGAACTTCATGTTTTCCAAAGCTCTAGCAACTGATATACAACTGGACGGCACTGTCATGAAGAGAGTCGCTAAAATCATAGGATGAGCACTTGATTAAAATTTCTACAGAGAGGGAGGAAATGAGTTATTTGGTTGTTATCAGAGGAAAGCCGGATCAGGATCAATATTGGTTAAGGAAGGGACGGGTGTACTGCAGAAGATATGGAGTAGGCTGCTGGTAAGGGAAATGAAGGAAGAGAGGAGTGATATACTAAGAAAAAGCAATCACAAAGTAAGTTAGACAATAATTCGCGCAAGACAGCAGAGGAGCCTGAAAAATTGCTGAAAATGGGAGAAGACTGGGCGGAATAAGTAAATAAGCTTGATGTTTCCAAATGGCCTGAATACTAGCCAGATACCCTCTCCAAGGTTTACATATCAGTCAGTTTACTGAAGTTAGCGGAGCCTTGAAGTGAGCAAGATAAGCGTAGTCCTTACAAGTTTTAATTTTTTTTTTTTTTGCAGCGTCTTTTAGACAGAGCTTCCTATGAATCTCAGTGGTAAACCGGAACATATAAAAGCACTGAGACCTGAGGGAACAAGGACGTAACAAGGAAAGAATTGGTGTGATTGGAACTAAAGGATACAAGAGCTTCGGCAAAAGTTAAAGGAGTGAGGATGAGAGCACCGTTGATAGTCGGCAGGGCTAAATTTAAACCTTCAAAATTGTACCCTGGAAAGTTGAACTTAGCAGGCTTGGACATAACTTGAGAATTGATGCAAATGATTTGCGCATTGAAATCTTAAGCATGATGATAAGGATCAGAAGGGATGCAAGGGGAAGCCTCTACAAATAAGGAAAAGTAAAGCACTGATAAATTGTAAAGGACAAGATCAACAGTGTCGTTAAGTTATTGCTGGCAAGGTTGAATAGCAGAACCGGGTGAAGTGAAGAAGAAGCGGGGAGTGGTGGAGGACCGGAAAATTAGGCATAGAAAGTGTCAAGTCAGAGAGGGAAAAACTGCTGTCAGGATATACGATATTCCGTGTTACAGGTGAGAGGGCCAAGGCCGGAAAATAAATACAGGACAAATGGATTTGCGTTAGGTGGAGAAATGCGCAAGATAATTCTGTTTTAATGCGAAGAGTAGGAGGGAAAGATAGGTTCCGTATAGGAGGGAGACTTTAAAGCGATTCGGACGATTCCCCATCAGGCCATACCGGAAGCATTGCTATATCCGTCACAGCGAAAGATCGAGAAGCTCAGGAACGAAAATCTTTTCATCCAAGCCGGTTTCAGAAATATACATAGATGATGAAGTGATGGTAGTTGATGGTTGATAGATGAAATGGCTTAGACCTTTCACGCTTTCATAGAAGAATTCAAAGCTAATGAATGATAGATTTATTAGTGAGAATAAAGCCAGTCTCTAGACTAAAACTCACTGAGGAAGAGGACAACTAGTCCTCGAAATACCGCTATAAAAATAAGCCGGACAAAACGACATACTTAACAGTAGATAGACTTATGGTGGGAAGGTAGGTGGGTAAAAGGATGGTTAGCTGATGACATCGAGGTAGAAGGGAAGGAAGCTATTAGACGACCGAGGTGCTATTTTTCGTTACCTTCACATAGCAGAGAGGCGCCAGAAAAGACGTGGTTTTGCTCTTGTTATAGTCAAGAATGTTGTCCGAAGAAGTTAAATAAGCCAACCTGGATACGAAGAGTCGCTTAAGTGGTGAAACAACTTGCAGCAACGTTCTGGTGAAGCACGTGGAGAAGAACCCGGGATGATATCAGTTGAAGCTTGCCGTGTTCCGGGGGCTATCGTCGGTTGGACGTTGGAAGAAAAGTGTGTTGAAGCGGGGTTCGATATCAACAAAGTAATTTGTGGTGCTTCGCGGCATTAAAATTTTCTAGCAAAAGTGGTGCCCCATTCATGAAGCATAGATGCCGGATGAAGCTGATCTAAAAAGTAAATTTGAGGTCTAGCCAGAGTCGCGTGGAGTGAGCAATTACGGAGGGCTCGGTGTTCGGGGTGACTTAAATATGACGCCAGTATTAACCCCAACTTTGGTTGAGACGGCGCCTTTGTGACCGGTTAAACACTGACTTCCAATGAAGGAGTAGGGAGGAGTTGTGCCTCGGAAGAGACTGCAAACCGGACCGCTTTTTTAGATAAAAAATCTAAAATCTTCTTGGTGTTGAGGAAATATCTCGATTGAGAGTAGATGTAATCAAGATTGAGAACTGAAAGGATTTTCGCGATAAGGAGGCGCAAGATATTATGAAAGCAATCATTGGGGCATCTGCAACTTTTCTTTTGTTTATAAAAATGTATAGAAGTACAAAATCGCCTGATTCCTCGATCCAAAAAGGGAATGGCCGAGATTCAACAGATTTTCAACTTCAGACTGTGTATGTAAATGTATAATTTGTTATTCTTTCTTGCCTCTAGTATTGCTGATAACAAATTCAGCTTCCCTCATACCTCATATAAAAACAGGGGCGGAGGAGAAAGTAAGTAAGTGAGTAAGATTACTTCATACCTTTTTCTCGAGAAATCGGCGTCTATTCTATTTGCGGTCGACTGATAAGCCTCTGGCATTATTTCAACGTCAGCCGGTTGTTAAAAACGGCAATTTACGGTCAGCTTTGAAGTACGATAGACTAATATGTAGGTGTAGGTGCAGTGTTGACGAGGAAGCCATGGAGTCGGCCTGCTCGGTAAACTCCTACCTTTTAGTAAAGGCATCTCCATTATATCACAACTCAGTCTATTTATTTACACCGTAGCTAGCTACAAAATACAATCGGTTACGAAAAAGCAAGAGTATCTATTCCATGAAATCCTGTCCTCTTCTTTTACTTCTCAAGCACAGTGGACTATAGTTCATATCCCACTTCCAAATGTGCACAAGTTGTGTTGGCTAATAGAGTGGGAAGAAACGTTGAAACTGCGGTTGATGGCTTATCTCTTTGGTGCACCTCGGTACCATCACTGACTCAAACTGTTAGATTGTTTGTCCTTTAACACGATGCAACTCTTGATATAACCACCGCTCGCTGTTATTCGTAACTCGAAGTATCAACATTGATGGACCCAATATTTATAGTGATTTTCTCCCACGAACGAAGCATATCTCAACGAAGGCATTTGCCGGGCTATACTTCCAAGCAACAACTCGAACACTTGTATATGGTTTAAAGCTAAAATTCAAATGACCTCCCAATGACTTTGGTCCAAAATTACATCCAAGTGAAGAAAACCTTACCCTTCGAAAAAAACATCCAAAATATATACTCACCGCTTGTGGAACTGTATTCACCGATGTATCTTTTTGTAAGGTATCTCACTGTAACCGCTGAAAGGAAAAGAAAATTTGAACATCAGTCTTTAGATATATTTCTAAAACGGCAACTTAAGCCTTAAATCTTAGGTCCTCCGGTCAAAATTCACTGTCGATCTAAGAGTAGATGGATTGAGCTGAATCTTTTCAGCCTACTAAACTTTCACTGAGTGGTCTGGGTATCAATACTAGTATTTACTTAAAAAATAATAATAATACTTAAAAATGGGGTGAAATGTTGAGATGCCAGTTTGATCTGGCAGTTATCACCAAACCTTGCGAGGTTTGCGAGGCACAGGTTTACGAACCTGTGCATTACCGAATATCATTCGGATTGACTGACTTAACTTTGCGATTGTTTCTCGGTCTATTAACGTAAGACATTATCCTCTTTAAGGAATTGTGAGTGCTCCTGCTTTTTCAATTTGCATTCTAAGAAACCGAATTGCATAGCGAGGCTCAATATTTGATGTAATTCCAAATAATCTCAGAAATTCTTGCATCCTTTTGTGTTGCCGGGAAGCATAATTATGCATAATCTGAGCAGAGTTTCCTGAGCCACTGATAAGGTTTCAGCAATTCCATCATCACCAATGGTACAATAATCGGTGTCTAGTCCAGGCCTGGCTTAGTGAAGAACACTAAACATCCCGGATTTGCGCCCATGTTCACCAATTCCAACGCCTTCGTCCCATTTGAGGCAGTGTCTGCCACATTGTTTTCTACCGTAGATATTGCCATTATAGACTATTCGTGCTGGTTCACCCTCACCCATACGGATTAGCTACCCACCGCAACCTATTGAGTTAGATTTTATCCAGAACCAAACAGGAGTAGTATCGCTCATAAATTCCGTAACCTAAGAAAAAATATTCTTGGACTACCGAATCGTCTATCCTCTTGTAGGGCGGTCAAATATTGTTTGGAGGATCCTTATCTAAAAATGAGTACAAACTACAAAGTGGTCATTTTCTCATTACGGCGGTCGGCACGGGCACTGGCCCATACCCTACAATTCGCATTGCCAAAGCTGCAGAGAAGGAAGGGAAACCCACATACGCTTTTTCTCGATTGGCCACCTCTAGCTAGAGTCAAGCTACGAACACTGGGTACACCATTCTTTGTGGACCTCAGAGAGATATCCAGCTGCAGGGTGGGAGAGTTACTTTCCTTCGTGAATGCTACGGGCTGGCTCTGAAGATTCGAGCCGGCTAGACTCTGCCTCCCTGCTCTCAAAACAGCAGTCACGGTCTTTGGAGTTTGTGGCATCAAAACGGCGCACCACCGAGCTAATTGGGTTTCTCGGAGCGGCCACTGATACCTACCTACCTACCATCTTGATAACAAACCAACTCACCGAAGAATACATGTGGGCTGCCACGATCATTATGTTGTAAATTAAGGCACACTTTAATTCGATAGTGAGACGTTTCGAATGGAATAACTTTTGTAAGGTTCAACAATGTTATATCCTCTTTATTATGTCTAATACAGGACCCGATGAGTTATTTGTAGTTTTCAGATTAGTGGGGTAATATGAGATGCTAAGATCAACGGTAACCACCAACGTATCATCATCATCATCAACGGCGCAACAACCGGTATCCGGTCTAGGCCTGCCTTATAAGGAACTCCAGACATCGCGGTTTTGCGCCGAGGTCCGCCAATTCGATATCCCTAAAAGCTGTCTAGCCTCCTGACTTACGCTATCGCTCGATCTTTGGCAGGGTCTGCCTCGTCTTCTTTTTCTACCAAAGATATTGCCTACCAACGTATAGCCCGTGTAATGAACATGAAATCTTAGGAGCGATCATACGATCATCTTGAATTGACAGTGACCGAGAAAAGATTCATACTTTAATTCGGAAAAATTAGCTCGCCCGGATCTAAATGTAATTGCGCAAAAGTGCTTCCTTTAACTTGCTTCATTACCGCCTGCGAAGAATATTTGTATCTCCTCATCCACTTCCGTCCCAAAAGCAGGCCTTTTCTTTTTTCTTCTGCTAATTCTCAGTAGGAGTCGGTAAAGAACACCTCAAACGTAGTAGACCATGCCCAGCCGAGAAGGAGTGACCCATGGGGACCATTTTACTCTTTTACTTTTTATTTCTGCGATTAAGCCTTGCAAGATTTTATTACGGTTTTAGTCGCATCTGAACTCTTGAAACAGAAGAGCTGGGACCCAACACTGTGGCTTAGTGAATTCTTTAATTGGGTTATTCAGGAAGGCAGAACATTATCTGATTGGGAAGAAAGTATCACAGTTCCAATATGGAGAAAGAAAGGTAGTCCAGTAGAATGTTCAAATTACCGTCCGATCCAGTTACCATCCCATCCCGTGAAGATTTTTGAACTCATTCTTGACAACCGTATTCGTGAAATCGTTGAAATAACCATGAATCATGAATTTGTCAAAAACTGCGGAACTACTCACGCAATACACGCTGTGCGGTTACGCGCCCTCTTTACGATGCATTTCTGGATTTAGAGAAGGCATTTGACCGTGTGCCACACGAACTCATCTGGAATGCTCTACGACAACACTTATTGTCAGAAGAACTAGTGCGCTGGGTTCATTTGCTTTACCACGATTCGAAAAGTAAAGTTCGCTTTATGCCTCTGTTGTTTATGTTCATCAAGGAAGCGCCCTTTCACCACTCCTCTTTGTTCTTGTCATGGACACCGTCACACGAGACATCCAGCACCTTATATACTGCTTTATGCAGATAATGTTTTCCTAGCGTCTAATAGCAAAAATCATCTCTAGCAACTTGTCCAAAAAAGGAATGATCGCTTCATGCAACCCAGTCTCAGATTGAATCTGAATAAAACTAAATTTTTTCCGACCGATCCCCACGAAATAGGCACAATCACTGTCACCGGCAGTGATCTGCCCAGAACTGAGCGTTTTGAATACCTCGGGTCAACACTATCATACAACTGGTGTTCTTTGTGATCGACGTATCAATGAACTTCTCAAATCGAAAATTTACTGCAATGTCGTCCGTCCTGTCGCCGTCTATGGTTCTGAGTGTTGGCCGACTATTAAAGACAATAAACGGCATCTTGCGGTAATGGAGATGAAGATGTTGCGTTGGACTAGTGGAGTGATACCTTTTGATCACATCCGAAATGAGAATATTCGCGATCGATATGGAGTTGCATCTATTGTGGAAAAACTGCGAGGGAGGCGTCTTCGATGGTATGGTCACGTAATTCGCGCTAACGAGAATTTGCTTGCCAAGATTGGTCTGAACATCGAAGTCGATGGTAAACCACTAAAAGGCAGGCCAAAGCAACGGTGGCTTGATACGCTAGATGGGGATTTAAAAGCCTCGAGATTGCATCCAGATCAGGCATTTGAGAGGGCCAAATGGCGAGGCCGATCACGACGAGCCGACCTCGCTTGTGAACGGGACAAAGGCTGAAGAAAAAGAAGTCACTTAAGGAACGTGTATTTTGATAAAATCTCAAATATGAGACCGAGTTGCCAAGGATTCTCCTCAAATTTGGAACCGTCTTGCGCAGTAGCATAGATGTTCCTAATGATGGTTGGCAATAGTAAAACCGATGTGATCAATTGATCGCCCCCAAACTCCCGTGTTCACCTCCCCCCAAAAAGCACCTTAATTCGCATCTCTTCCATTTTTCTTCCACTTCATCTTTTCTGTTCCATCATTATGCTTTCCTATTTCAGAAAGCTCTCTTCGGTGATACCATTCGAATGCAATCAACTTTTTCCAAATTTATCGAAATCATGAAAAATCAACAACCTCATTGCACACTTATCGTAATTACTCCATCCACGAATAAAGTACTCGAAAATCAGTTACTTAATCTATCAATATCCGATCATGATGAATTCCTGTGCCAATTCGTCCAATGCAAAACAAAACAATTTAATTAACATTTTCCAACCATTATTAACATCTTCTTGACCTCATCAGCGAGGTCGTATATTTTTGCATTTCTCCTTTATCATAATTCAAACGAATTACACTTTTCACCCAGCCATGGCCCCGTACTCGTACAAATTTGCAAATTCATTAGAGGCAGCAATTTGATTTCGAATGGCTTCAAATAGATCATAATTCCGAATTAACTGTACCTGGGCAGGCTGGATACGACGCGGACCCGGCTTAATGGCGATCCAGTCGTTCTGGTCAATTCATCTTAATCGTCTTCGAATAACAACAAAAGTCGATAGAAGACGAATGCATTATAGTTGGCAAGTTGTTTGCGAGAATAGTATCGAAAAGATAATCGACAAATATGGATAGATGATGCCCAATGGATACTTTGGGGCCTCGTTGGACTTTTGTGCGGATTTTCATGTCTTGAAAATAGCGAGATAAATCGATAATCCAATCAAGCGAAGCGAGCTGGGTACGCGATGGCCGAGGACCGAGGACCGAGGTGTGCAATGGCCAACGATGGCAAATAAGATACATAAATTTAGCGTAAAGGTGAATACGATCATCATTCTTAAAAGTTAGCCTCGGAACAAAAGTAAAACGCATTCTGGCCGGCTAGGAAGATCGGAAAAGTTTAGCATTCGATTATAGGCGTCTATTATGCAGTCATAACATGTTTATGCGGATAAAGATGCAATCAAACGTACAATGGATGAGGCAATTTGTCAACAGTCAAAACTGATTCCGGAATTGATATGTTGATGTAATAGGATGGTGCCATAATAGTGAATTTAGATGGCTCAGATAGTGTCGAATTGAATAGTCAAATTGCTTACGAAAATGATTGGTACTGGCCTTTTCACTGAGCAATCTTTTAGCCTTAACTCTCACTTCCATCTCCATCTTTTACGATAGGCAATTTTTGGGTGTTGATTGTTGGGTTTAATATGGTTCAGTGACTGCTTGCAGTGATAAAAATTAGCGAAAAAACTTGAAAGTCAAAATTTTCTGTCCCCTCCTCAACTTGAGCAATCTTTATACAGAGGAATCACAATGCATAGATTGATTGGAGGTCTTGTTGTGTTGACCTACAATGCAGACTGTGAAAAGGTCACAGAGTACTTTCGCTAAATCTATTCCCCAACCAAAATTAAGTCCATGCATGCACATAGTACCTTTCTAATCCTACTAATGGAAAGTACCATGAATCTGACGATTGAGGGTGATCAAATTATTATTCAGATTGACAATTATCAAATGGCGCCCAACGTGGGGCAGGAACCCTTATTAGCAAATGTTGTCATTTGACTTCTGTTGAACTAATTTCCGCAAGGAATATTTCTGATTGAAAGTTTTATAAGATGAAAAAGACGTTTCCGCTCAAGATGCAGGGGTGACAAATTTTTTTGTTGCTTCTCGGGATAAGGATTTGGTTCGATTTTGGCTTCATTCCAAGCTCTGAACCAGAAACCGCGCACTGAATATCAAATATCTCAATTTTATTCGTTGTGGTGTCTATAGATATTAGAAATGATGACGAATATGAGCACAGGATTATGGAGACTATAAAGATAAGACAAGTATGGCGGACTACTGGCTACAAGGATGCCAGATAGCCCCGCTTAATTCTATCTCAGAGGTCGTATCTAACGTCGTATCAATATTGTTTTCTCGTACTTAGTGTTCGATGACACGCCAACATCTTCGTAGATCATCTCCTTCTCTTCTGAAAGAAAATGCTGATCATCTCAAAGGATGTTGACTAAGGACTCGACTCTCATGTCTTCACGAACCCAAACCTATCTAGCACCAAGCAGCAGATTAGCACTTGAGTTACCATCATGGTACCGCTTATAGATTTCGTCGTTATGTAGGCTACGGAATCGTCCATCCTCATGTAGGGGGCTAAAAATTGTTCGGAAGATTCTTCTCTCGACCGCAGACAATAGTTCGCAATTCTTCATGCTAAGAACCCAAGTCTACGAGGAATAAATGACAACTGGCAAGATTATTGTCTCCTACAGTAAGAGCTTTGACCCTATGATGAGACGTTTCGAGCGGAACAGTTTCTGTAAGCTGAAATAGGCTCTGTTGGCTGCCAACAACCGTGCGCGGATTTCATCATCGTAGCTGTTATTGGTTGTGATTTTCGACCCTAGATAGGAGAAATTATCCACGGTGGTATTTATAAGAAAGTTTAGTTTATTAGGAATGAAAGTTAAGGTCGCGGAACGTTATAAGCCCATAGATATCTATTGTTGGCGACTGTTGGAAACTGATTAGTGCCGCCTACTCTTTGAATTGGATACGAATTCTCTCCCATAAGTACTTTTCGTCGCTAATATATTGTTTTGCAAAACTATAGGAAAATTATTATTATTGTGAACCGTGAGAGTGTTAGATTTTGCTAACTAGTATAGGTCATTGCCTTGAGTACTGTTTTAAAGCGTCTACTCCAGATCTATGTAAGAAGACATGCACAAAATGCATCTTTAGGAGTATGTTTGCAATCTCTTCATCCCTCACTGAATGATGATGATGTATCAATATCGCCATTGCTCAGTGATGAAATTCTGCGCATAGAGTTAAGAATTGATATATTCTTATGATGAGAATCGTACTTGGTAACTCCAAAAATAAGGTTGAAAAATAGCTAGTCTTCTATAAAATGACTGAGGGACATAATTTTAGCGAGAAAGCGAGAGAGAGTTAAAGCAGGCCTATCGAATTTGGATGTAACTGAAGCACGATGATCTCTTCGACCGGGACCTTTCCGCAAATCCGCAAATATCCTATCCTGGTATAGCATAGTCTATCCGCAAAAGAACCGTAGGGTATGGATGGACACCATAATGAATGCTAGTAAGTTAACATGGTCAATGGTCGATGATCAAAGATCATCCTGCGTTGCTGGAGTTGACAAACTTCATTAAGTCATTACAAACCGGGTTCAAGGTCTGCCCATTTGTAATGATTGATGAGTGTTGGTTAACTCTGGCCATTGAGGATGACTTTCGACTGTCGATCAACTTTATTAAGCTTAATATTATAGACTGAGGATCCCAACGCAGGGTAACATTTCTAAGTTCCGCGCCTTTTGAATATATCGATTGAGGATGCGATCCGTCGTTGACTTTCTCTCTCGATAGCGTTACTCAGGTCCGGAGCTTTATGGCATCACACCCGCGGTCGACCCACCTTTTTGGTTTTATTCGCCGCATGTTTATCTTTCATTAGATTTGCCTGATATCCCGATGATTTTCTTTCTTTCAGGTTCCATTATGGACCCAAGTCTCGATATAAGGACACGTGAAGTTTGGCTAAATGACACAAATCGGTCTGAAGTGTTCAAAGAACCTCCCACATTCCGTGGCGATGGTACACTTTGGTGAAACTCCAATATTTGCGGGTGGGCCTTCGCGGGAAATTTCACAACTACTTAGATTTTGGAATAACTCTCCCTCAGGATGGTTATTTGGCCATTAACCAATCCCACTATGTCATTACACTATTGAGAAGGAAGAAGTTACATGCAAGTAATAAGCTTTGATTAGCCACAAGTAAAGGAAAAAAATATAAACCTATAGCTAATTGACAACTAGGGCACCCAATCTTTGGTCTGCACATCGAAGTCGATGGTAAACGACCAAAAGGCGAAACAACGGTGGCTTGATACGCTGGTTGGGGATGTAGAAGCCTCAAGATTGCGCCCAAATCAGGCATTCGATAGAGCCAAATGGCGAAACCAATCACGACGAGCCGACCCCGCTTGTGAACGGGACAAAGACTGAAAAAAAAAGTACTATCGCCGCTTATGTGGAGTATGGTAGTGAACGAACTCCTGGGCGTGCTCATAAATCCTGGAAACAGGTCCAAGATTATGCGGACGACATTGTTTTAATCTGTAGGGACAAATATGACCCTATGTGATTCAATCCAAACTGGACTAAGGGTTACTAGTGCCTAGTGCAGGAAGGCGTGACTGCGGATCAATCCAACCCAAAAAATAGGGTTGCAGCTGAAGATACTACTTTGGATATATACTGCAATAGTAAGGCCAATGATTACCGATAATATGGGCGGTAATATGGGCAGAAAGAACCGAACTCAGCACAGAAACCAGGGAATTATGTAAACTCCAAAGGCTGACTAGTGTGTGTATCAGTGGGGCAATGAGGACTTGCCCAACGGCATCCCTGAAAGTCCTTCTAGGATTAACCCCTCTGCATCTGTACATAGAGATGCAGGCAAGGAGAGCAATATTCAGGATGGCCGGGAGTATCAATGAGCCGGGGAGCTGCCTAAACCGAAGGAAGATTGATATTCCTTCTAGGCGGTATCTCGAGTTACTGATACCAAGGGATAACATGACAACAAGGTTTCACTTTGATAAGAACTTTGAGACACATTCGAGTAACAAGGCAAACTGAGAGAGCGTGGCTTGAACATACGCCTAAACGAGCACCTGATTACTTGGTACACTGACGGATTCCTCATAGCAGAGGGAGCGGGTGCCGGTGTCATTGGTCCAAGGAAAATGTACTTGGAGCCAATGGGTAGGCACACTAGCATATTCCAGGCGGAAATATACGCCATTGGCAGATGTGCCTCCTTTAATCTCCAAAGGAATTACAGGGGGCAGAACATTGCTATTCTCACCGACAGCCAAGCAGCGGTCAAAGCACTTAGGTCCAACCAGGTGAACTCTAAACATGTATGGGAATGCCTTGAAAGACTGAATATGCTCGGCTCGTCAAACGAGGTCTGAATTCTCTGGGTTCCAGGCCATGCTGGGATGGAATGCAACGAGGCAGCGGACGAGCTGGCCAAGAAGAGCGCGGGGACGCCTTTACACGGGCCAGAACCCTTCTGTGGAATCGGAGATGGTTTCATGGCTATGACATTAAGAAATGAAGAGGAACGGTTGAGGGAACTATACAGGGCGGGGCTACCAGGAATGGAGCAGTTCAGGGTGCTTATTGGGGGATACAAACCCATGCGCACAAAGGATTGCTGAAACCTCACTAAAAAGAACCTTCGAATCATAGTGGAAATTCTCACTGGTCACTGTCGGCTAAACTATCATTTAGGGAAGCTAGGGATATCTACGGACACTGCCTACAGGTTTTGTGCGGAGTGTGATGAAACCTCTATACACGTCATGGGACAGTGTCCGACACTTGCGCAAAGTAGGTCGAGCCATCTGGAAGAACACGTAATGCCAGATGCAAAGTTTATACATCTGGAAGTAGGGAATATACTAAAGAAGGAAAGGGTCCAATCATCTCAATTCGCTTAGACCCAGAGTGTCCAACTTATATCGGAAGCATTCTGGGAGCCTTCGATATTATTGTCGAAGGGGATGCAAACAATCCAGAAGTCAACGATTAACTGTTGTTGATAGTCGTAGGTCATAGCGCTGAGGTCAGCAGGGAAGGCTTTGAGTATATTTTTAAACCGGAGCTCACAAGGCATTCTTAATTGTAGCTTGGTTATTTTTAAAACCAGTCAACCTCGGTAATTCTTTCTTCCGTTATTTGGTCGTGGATATTTCTCACTTGAGATCTGACTAATTACAATTCAATCTATAAACAACTCATCAATAAAAGTGCCTGATATAGAAAAGTACAGTTCTCAAAGTGTGAATACGCCACTCCATCAAGTTCAACTCATTCTATTCTAAAAAAACATTCCCAGAAATAATCTCACACCAGCATTGGCGCTAGAAATAAAAACAGCAGAAAATCAATCATATTCAAACGAAGTTGCAACAATTCAGATACTTTCCATTATCTTAATTATTTATTTGCGCATTTTTATATTCCATGGCGCCGATCTCCAGAAGGTCCAAAAACTATTGAAAATTTCCAAATCAATTCAATTTGACCGAAATGGAGTCAACGATGAACTTTCCGGGGTCCACGTCGAGAACAATTCAATCAAGATATATTTATTTGGGAAAGTTCGCAATTTAAGTGGACTCCAACCAGCTTGTAAAAAAGTAATGAATATGAATTTATTTGTGTAGTTGTCATAAAAATACAACGCAGCAACCGAGCTAGAATAATTTATTGAAGCAGATAAAATTTTGATGAATTGTCCGCGGCCGAAACTCGTGTTTCTGTTGTGGGAACTTGACTATGATTGACTGCATTTTGTTACTTTTATCTTTCAATTCAATTTTGAAATTAATAAAATGAATCTTTAGAGAAAATTGTGAATATTAGTTTGAAATTTTCGAAATTAACCGCCAAGTCGACTCCACTTCCTGAATGGAGGTGGTCCAGCCAAATTTGCGGATTATCTCTTACGTAATGCGTAGAAACATCAACTTCTCATTGCACTGAAATCGAAAACAATCTGCAAATAATAATTTCACACACAAAATTTCAATGCAAATAATCGTTTATGTGTAATTCATTGAATTTTCTAGTTAAACGCTCTCATGTCCATTATTCATTTCTGCACATGCAAATCATCGAAATTATATTTCCCATTTCATCTAAAGATGTCGTCCTCAATTGCTTTGAAAACATTAGGTATCTGCTATGAAGTGCTTCAATATTGCAGAATTTTCCCCATCTATGCGATCGAGCGCGTACTGTGTTGCGCAAAGATTTGTACTTTCCTTTGGGAAGTGTAAGATTTTAGTTGTAATTGTTGTCCAAGAGGTAGTGAGGTATCGGACAAGCACAGTGAAAAATTATTGTTGTGGAATAATTAGAATTTATTGGTATCTACGTGACATTTAAAGATTTTCAGAGTCACACAAGCGGAAGCACATCAAAGACCAAATGATCACAAGGAGAACCTTCCCCTGGCATCCTCAAACATCAGATGGCGCTGCTGATGGTCCAAGTAATGAGGGTCTGGTCAGGTTAAAGTTGCATAATTCGGCAAGTCCTCAAACAACCTCCTCGTGGTGGCCGCTGCAAACCATCTTCAGATGGGCTAATCTAACTAACCAGGACCTGTTTGCATGCTGGTCATGTATTAAAGGAAAGTGGGCTGTCGTCAGGGTGGAACAGCATACGCCGAGGGCTGCGTGGCCAATGGGCCAGCTTGATCTTTAGTATGCGAACTCTGAATACCTTGGACACCTTCACTTTCAAATAAGACCTTTACCTTGGTGGTCGGACTAGGGTGGATATTATTCCGAGACTACTTGTGGGACCAAGAGAAATAAAAAAACCAAGAAAAACAGACGATAGAAAAAGGGGTCGTGGTGCCAGCCGCATCGGAGGGCGAGCTGCTGGCTCCCAACCCGGAGACAGCAACCTTTGGGGGCAGTTCAGTTGGTACCAACCGTAACACTGTGCTGATAGTACGCGGCAGAAGGACTAGTGGTTTCCCGTTTGAAATTCACTGCCGTCGAGCTAGGTGTCACGAGTACCAGCCATACCGTCAACGTCGGGGGCCCCCTCAAAAGCAAGAACTGTGCTGTGCGAAGTACCAGAAGGCAATACATATTCTGAGCAAGATAGCTATTAGTAAAGAGGCTGGTACTGTCATCAAGCAGGATGAAAGGGACCTCGCTAAATACCAAGCGAAAAATGTTAAAGAATATAACAGCAAATGGCTAGCAGAGGCGTGGAAGGCGAAGCTCACCGCTCTCAAACGCAATCAATCTGAAGATGAGGTCGAACAAAAACACAAGCGGAGCAGAGTGTGCAAGGATGCAGACGTGAATCAACCTCTGCAAACAAGTACGCAGCCAACAGGTACAGCCAGCCGACGAGCCACGAACTACGAAACCCTCCACTAACGTGACCGGGAATCGCTTACTGGTGGCGTTGGCGGGTGGCAATTCCACTAGCGGTAAACTAGCTTCGGAGATGTGGACCAGTGTTGAGGCCTGTAGGAAACGGTCATCAAGTATCTCCTGAACGGCAAAGACGAACACACGGGATCCATCCCGTGCTTCGATTCCTCTCAGGTGGTTTGTAGGTTCAACGTTATAGCATGCGAAGACCAATTCTGCAGGGAATTTTTTCAGTTCATGCGTCGCTAATATCCGCAATGCTTGGGAGTGCTCGCATCCGGTTTCCGAAGATCCGCGTTGATAAAGACAAGCTCGTTCGATTCTTATGCCTTGAAAACCCAAGAACACTCACGACTGAGACGAACTCCAGGCGAACAGCCAACAATTCATGCTCCGTATAAACGAAGATTGGCTGGATGCACTGGAAACCGCAGAATACAAAATGCGGTTCGAAATCAGGAACGTAAATATGAAATTGACCCGCTACGGAAAATCGGATGACGATCTGAATCCAGTCGACGTCGTCAAAGGGCTGTTCGAGGAAATGAGGAGATAAATAAATCTGCAGCACTCGAAGTGCGCCTCTGCTAATCTGCTTGTCTTCCCCCTTCTGGAAGACATCAATGTAGCATTAGTATAAGTTCGGAGGCAACCGAATAATCAAACGACCCCAAAGCAAATATTATAATTTATTCCACAGCACAAGAGACGCCTATACAAGGCGTATTCTAGGGGGCAGCTCGAAAATCAACGGCGTGAAACAGCTGCAGTAGCAAGTTGCTATTTTCCCAGCTTGGAGAAGTACGACGTTTGGGAGGAGGTTCTTGATATCACCCATCTAACTAACAAATGGATTGTTAGTGACGAGAACTGGAAAATGACTGAGCAGAGATCCTTTTCGGAGCATAGTTGGATACTTTTCAGTTTATATCTCACTGCAGAGGTCCCCACACCCTGTGCGCAAATTAGCCACATTGGCACAAGAGACGAACCGGTGTCAAAGGTCAAAATTCGAGGCTCTGGAACAGCCATAACAAGGACTGCCTGAAGAAATACAACTCGGCCATCAAGACTGGCAAAAGGCGGTCCTGGTTGCACTATTGTCAGAACATTAAAAGCACCACATAGGAGCCCATGCTTTCTTAAATAGTTGAAAGACTGTTGCACGGAATTGTTTGGTGAAACCCTGGAGCTGCTGGCTCAGACGCACTTCCCCGTCAGCGAGGAGGACTCTAATTTAAAGCCTTACTTGGAGTGTGTGCAGCTGCCCCAGCCCTAAGAGACTATCAAATCGTTAATTACCGAGAATAAGATCGGCTAGCCTGTAAACAGCTTCTCCGCATGTAAATCTCCGAGCCCGGATTGTATGATGCCGATCATGCTATAGAAGTATCGAAAAAGGGTTTACACGGTAGCTTGTTGAAATTTATCAGGGCTGTATCTTTTTGGGTTACGTACCACAGTCTTGGAGATGCGCACGATTAGTTTTCATACCGAAAGCGGACAGGTGCGGCCATGAGTCTGCGAAGGACTTTTGACCAATGAGCCTTACCTCTTTCGTGTTGAAGACCCCAAACACCTTTCTTCTGGTGTACGGGCCACGCTTTTTTTCAAATACCCCCCTTTGCAAAAATTACTGGTAGTTCTTTCGCCAGGGTAAAGGTAACTCTTCACAAGTTGTGTCACCTTACCCCCCCAGATTTCAATCGATTTCTGAAATGTTTCCACGCTCCTCAATAATGATATCGAGGATTTCTCATTCCTCCATGGTACTGTGCTTTTGTATTTTGACACATCTTTGGTTTTCATTTATGACACTACAGCCCAATGTAGGTCTTTGACTTCCTGAAGTCACCTCCATTCGTCTCGGTTGAGCGACAGTGTCCTCCAATTTCGGACACCGAGTAGCGTGTAACTTGCGTTGTTTACTGGGTCCACCCAGCCGACCTATGTTCCATCAAAATAGTGCAATTTTACGCATCTAGGGATATTTCTAGTCGATTGAAAAAGGATGTTTTTATAAGCATCAAATTCAGGAGAAGCTTCCTAAAAGTGATATTGTGTAATGGGTGATTTAAATTCCAAGGTGGACTTTGACGACCCCTTGATCATAAAAAGGAGTCGTTTACAACTCCTTGCGTGTCGTGATCATCTATTTGCAGGAACCATGGATTTTGGTTGGGTTGATGGACAAGCTCTGTTGACTGGTGCAAAAAGAGAGGAGCAAGTAAATGGATTATCCTAGGCTCAAAATTAAAAAAGGAGTCAGAGTCCAAGGAAAAACTGGTCGTCGCAAGGTCGATAAAACTGTAGTTGTAACGAACAAACATAATTTCAGTACCGTACATCGCATCATGAAAGAGGTCGCAGATGGTCCTAAGCTGTTACTGCATCAGCAGTTCAACACAATGCTCAGTTTTAGATATCCCGGTTTGTGCTTCACCTCCCCTCAGGGGAGTATACCCGCTTTTCAAGGTAGAAGTAGGGTTAGGATTAAAAGTTTATCGACTTTCCAAGGAATGGAATGAAGTTAAGTTCAAATTTTGCCTGGGTTATGGGTGGTTAAGGGGGCTGCCACGCCAACCCTGCAGTTTAATGCACTATACTTGACAAATAGGAAGCATGATGTTTCTTTGTGAGTCAAATTCCAATGATTACACGGATTAGTACGAGGCCTTAACTTCCGGGTTGATCTGAAAGGATTTACGGGCTTTGTGACTTAACAAGCTTAGACCATATAGATCATCCTCGATCCTCTTCAAAAATAGGTTACTCAATAGGGTATTTCCACGCCTCCGGCTCCTTTATCAAATTTTCCTCTAAAAGTCAATTAACTTTCTGTCATGTACTCCCGGCAAGCTTCATGAGCGTACCAGGTTCCTATTTCCGGGTCAATGTTGTGGGATTTTTCTCCACCAAGTAAAACAGCGTTTGCTTCACCAGGATGCTTGGAAAGCACAAAGATGAAGTTTAGGATATGTAGGAGGTTCTGAACAAGGTGCATCAGGCTTGAGGATTTACGATGGAAATGGAAGACCCCGGAGATTTATAGACTAATAACTAGAGGGGAAAGAAGGATTACGAAACGCAGAGGACAGCACTCAAAAGAAGCGCAAACGGCCGGGAAAAATAAAAGGATGATCACTTCTTTGAAATGGATGCTAGCACGGCACATCTTCGAGGAACATCACATGGGACTATATGGATAAAACTAACTTGAAACTGATGAACGGATTAGATGAAAAGTAAAGAAAAAGTAAGAGCTGTAAATTTGTATTGTAATTTTAATTGGAAGTATCCCCGATATTATGAGGTCGATACTCTAGAAGCTCAAGAACTCTGTACACAGCCCTCGATAATTTCCACACACTCATATGTGAAACATTTAAAACGAGCTGTTTTGAGGCGGTTGAATTAATGAGCAAATAACACAACGATCAAATAGGTAAATAAATTTCATTATTAATTTATTTGAACTTGTTGTGCATCAACATTACATAACACAATTGTTGTTTTGTAGCCATCTCTATGCTGCCGATGCTATTGATTGCGGAGTTTCTTCTGGAACAGCTTTGTTGTTGTTAGTTTCTTCTTAACCACTTTCCAGCGCCTACAAGCATAATGTGGTGGGCTCTTTGGAGAAGGCGTAAACACATCATGCACTGGTATTATCTCACAGGCGACAGACCAACATGAATAACAATTAACTAATCACGTTAAGTCATTTGCCACGAAACAAATTAGTCACGGCCGATAAGAATCAACACCTGATTCGTTGCGATTTGTAAGGAGAAAAAAAAATTGAAACAGGTTACTCAACGTCGATGCGGAGACAACGATCAATAGCGGCAGACAATGAACGTCTCTTGATCGTATAATTATTCAATGAAGATTGGATCATTGTCGTAATTGACTTTGGATGATTTGAAAAGATGCAAAAAATGAGTTGCCAAGATTAGATCGCAATAATATATAATTTGGTCCATGGACGGAAGAAAGGCACTTCGATTTACGCTGGCAAATCAAGTGGTCATCGCAAAGTTAGTTTAGTGTCTCTATTCATATGTACTTAATGTCACTTTGCTTTCAATTTTGTATCCTTAAAATCCCCCCGCCTGACATCAAAAAGCTTACATTACACGAGGATTCATAGGCACCACTGACCGACCACTGACGAGTCCCACATTGGGGGTTTTATTTCTACCTCGTCAATACAACATCCATCAATTTCTATAGGTTTACTTTAGAGGTGTCAATGTGGAGCAATTTGATATGGTATTGACCTCTATGTGTCCACCATAGTTGCGTGATTCCTTTCTTTTCAGCTGAAAACAATTCAAACAATCTCCTGTGCATGTGTTGCAGATGGTTTTCAGTCCTACCGACAAATGCCTTTGATGTGCTTCTATTGTTCCGCCCACCCCCCCTATCTTGCAACTACTGGAAATATATTGTATCGTGCGTTGCTCTCGGATGCTGGACAGAGAAGCCCTACGACCATAGTAATATGGACGGAAAACCTCGTTAATTGTGGGTATTCCTAGCGGACTACACCATATGCGAGCCGAGCTTTACAGGGAATTTTGGTGTGGACTTTCCGACTAGAACAGAAGGAAAGAGACGACGTGTTGCAATGTTATGTATGACACGGTATTCTTCAGCGACGGATCAAAGATGGTCGGTAGAGTCGGTGTGGGAGAACTTTCTCGGAAACACAGAGCGTATCCGAGTCGTACAGTCATCCAGGATTCGTTACTGTATTCCAGGTGGAAGTGCTGGCGATACTGAAAGCCTTTCGGCGAGTGGGGTATGACCCGAGCGCCAAGACTAAGATCCAGAATTCAGCATACCCTCAGGCACTTCCTTTACGATTGCTCGGCTCTATCTAGAGCGAAACAGCGGACACTAGGTAAACAACTCATGGGGGACCTAAATGAGATCTCTGTGATTCAAAGCAAACAAGTGTTGGCGAAGGCTTGAAGCTTTTATTTCCATAGAGCAACACGGAAAGAACATTAGTACTTCATTTGAGATTGTGGACTAAACAGTGAAAACATGTCCAATGTTGCTAAGGCTTTCATTGACATGCTGCTTAGGTATACAAATGGATCAACACCTGCAATATTCTGACCATTAATGCAGATAGGAAAAGTACGACTAGCCGTCGTATCTTCTTCTCCGAATCTAGAATCATTTGGCTACAGTCAACAATTTTGTGACAAACCAAACAGATATCGGAAGAAGCGAAGGAAGTGAAGCTCTGCCTAATTTATGACCTGTTAGTTGCTCCTTCTGCCTTCTGATCGATACTCTTACAGTCATCCGTCTCGCATGTAGAAAAAGTTCACAGTTTCATCGGAATATGTTGATATTTTTTTTGTCGTATTGCCTTTGAAATCAACCAAAATTAGACCAGGCTGTTGAAATGATCCCTCAGACAGTTTTGTGTCAATAATTTTCGCATTTATGTCAATGAAAAATTAAGAGAAGTACCTATAGATTTGAATGATCGTATATTACCGTATCAAGATATCAAAGGAGCCTCTAAAAAACAATATCCATATTTGCATTTATGGCGCCCAATGTGGGATTAAATTGCTTCGGGACTCAGTACATTTTGAGTGAAGTGGCGCTCCCCAGCTGATGTTCTTTGTGATGGACATATTAGCGAACGACGCTAGACAGCTTTTAGTGATATCTAATTGGTAGACCTCGGCGTTAAGTCGCGACGTTGGGAGTTCCTTACTAAGGCAGGCCTAGACCATATACCGGTTGTTGCTCCATTGATGATAATGATGATTTACCGCCGTGTCGTTTGCACTATCTCTCCCTACTGACCGATTATTAAAGATAATGGATACCACCTCGTAATGGTAGAGGAATACATTGTGTTAGATGAATGGCCTAACATGCTGTGATCATATTCGAAATGAAAATATTCGTGATAGATATGCGGCTACACCCACCGTGGTTGAACAATATCGGAGTCGATCAATCACAAACGGTATACCAACTTCGATTTTCTCTGAAAGTCTTCGTGGGTTACATCGACTGCGAAGAAGATACCTTCCAGAACCTCCTCGTCAAACAAGACAAGGGCAAGGGGAATACGGGATATGCCTGAAGCTGACTAAATCACTATTTGGGATGACCTCAAATATCATGTCGGGTAAAAGAAAGAATCTGTGCCAAAGCAGTAATGGCTCCGGTGCACAAAGTGAGGGTGAGTGTGCTTCCCACCCAGGCGAACTCATAAAAGGATATGGTCATTACCTTCGCTGGTTGAAGTGGTTGACCACGTTGACGACGAATTGAAGAAAGCCTACAAAGTAGTGAAGAGCCTAAGGCGTGGATGTCAATCCAAAACTACCCTTTGTGAAAACAAAAACGATTCCTCCTTAAATTCCACGTAGAATGATGTAACTCACTGTAAGCGTGAGCGTTCACAGTTTTGTTTCACACACAACCTTAAACAAGTCGGAATACCGGAAGCTCGGGCTTCGGGTATAAAGGTTTTGTGTTCATCTTATCTAAGAAATTTCAACGCACATTTTTCTATCCGTATACAACCACAAAACTACGAGACATACGTACATATTACAGCTGTAGATGTTACGTTTACCCTAAACAAACAAACTGCCTATTTTCGAATACTGTACACATATAGGCACGTATATAGATTGATCGTACCCATATTTCCGGTTTACTTCTTATATCTATCTGAATTAGGCACTACCCGCAAAGTCCATTAGCACGCATATACTATATATTTACATACACACATGTCCCGTTGGAATAATTGATATTCATATACAAATGATTAAAAAACTAAAACAAAATAATTCTTTTCCACCCAATTCATACGAACTTACTTCGTTGTGGTATTGACGAATTGATATGTGATGATGACGTCATGCAGGTTGTAGAGTGCACGAAATTCACAAAAAATTGTAAAGTTTCACCCCCTATAACTTTGTTACTAATAGTTTGATTTTCTTCAAACTTCACCAAATTATGCACTATGTTGTTCTTTATACGCGTGCCAAATTTTGTACTTCTGGGATGAAAATAAGGAGGGTGTCGGGTAAATTTCCAAAATGGGGAAATATACTATTATTAACTTTATTTGTGTAGATATCGGAACCGGATATATTTTGAGGCCTAGATTTCGTAGAGATGCACTACTGCGATTTTTTTCAGATTTTTCGGTTGGATAGGTTCTGAGAACGAGACCTGTTACACTTTTTGATGGTCATATTTTGAGCCCTCACTCCCCTATGTTTCACCCAATATCAAATGTTGGACCAGTTTCGAAAAGTACTAATTGAGACCTTTCATTTGATACCCCACATGGCTATATTCTGTGAAAAAAAATTTTGCACCCTCCTTTCACATGTATGGAGCCCCCCCTTAAACTTAACACAAAATGGCGTCAGTTTCTACATGTAAAGGGAACGGCAGATCACATATTCTTACCAATTTTCGTGATGATTGGTCCAGCCGTTTCCGAATAAATCGGCTGTGACAGACAGACAGACAGACAGACAGACGGACAGACAGACAGACAGACAGACAGACAGACAGACAGACGGACAGACAGACATCGAATCGATTCTTGTAAGGTTTTGTTTCACACAAAACCTTAAAAATGAACAATGCACCGGGCATATATGACATCTCCGCTCAACTCATCAATTCAGGCAGGCTATGGACCAAGGAATCCATCTATAATTTGGTTCTCACCATCTACAACCACGAACTGATTCTGAAACAGTGGAAAAAAAAGTGTGATATGCCCTATCCGCAAAAAAGTGACAAGTTGACATGCGAAAATTACAGAGCAATTCACTACTTACTCTTATAAAACCTTCAGAAATATTCTGTACGCTAATAAGAAGATTGGTGAATACCAAGATGATTTTCGGATTGGAAGATTGACCACTGATCAACTATTTACGGTCAGCCTATAGATGAGATTCAGATACCTAAAAGGGCAATTGAAAGGAGAGCAGAAAGACGATGACCGGTAGGAAAACCTCGAAAGCAATGGGCAGATTCTATTGACCATGATATATTCATCAGTAGATCGTCATCGGATTTCAGAGTAAGAGGATGCGTCGAGATGGTTGGAGGTAAGAGATCCTGAAGACTAAGCCCCAAAATGAGCTGTAGTGCCTCGACGACGAGGAAAACAACTAGAAGACCGCACCACGATAGCCGCGATAAATTGCAGCTATTTCGCTAGAAGGCAGAAGAAATTATCTTACTCACGTGAATACCTATCATCATGACTACCAAAAATAGGAAGTCTTAGGAAAACGAAGTCTACAAGCGATTCATGAATAGCACGATTTTGTCTATCAGGGCGATATATAGACTAGTTTACATCCTACCAGATCTTATGAGGGCGTTTGACCGTTTGACATGCAAACGTGTCTGCTTGCGATAAAACCTAATGCGAGAGGAAGTCATTTGTCGAACTTAATCGGTCTATTATGGTGATGAAGGCGGAGTTAGTTACTACTACATTGTCGTTGGCGTTCATCAAAGAAGTGTCCTTTCATGGCTATTCTTCATACTCATTACGAATACATGCCATCATACAATCCTTAATCTTAGCATCTTACGTCAGCAACACAAGCAGCTCACCAAAATTTGGGATGATTATCTCATGCAACACGAACTACCACAAAATCTGAAGTAAGCAAAGTTTCTGACGATCAACATACGACTAGCGCGATCACTGCCGGTGGCAGCACCTGTCACAAATTAAAGTTTTAAGTATCTTGGATCGGTGCTCTCAGTTAATGGTACAAGGAGGTGATATCAAAGTAACCTGGATAAAGTGAGGCCCCGCAGCTTTGGGATCGACGTGTATCAACCCAGGTAGTAGGCTTAAATTCTACCGTAGTATTATTCGACTGGTTGCCCTTTATGGTTACATGGGCGCGCAAAATGTGTACTCACTGTCGAGAAGGTGGGAGGAAGGTGGCATCATGGTGAAGTCCTGTTTCTCTTAGTCCCAAAAGCCAAGTCAATAAAAACCAATCAGATCACGAGACATAGCGATAGTTTGCCTTACTACAGGATAATTTGAAAACTTCTTGACTCACGCAATTCAGTCTAGCCAACTCAAAGCCCTAAAACCTAGTTCCCCCCCCCCCCCCACCCCTCTCTTGTCCCGTCCAGATTAAAGCCACCAATGTACGACCATTATAGCGTTAGTCTAGTGCTACTGTACTTTATATTTTCACTCTGACCGAGAAAGTTTATATCCTGAATACCCTTTAACCACATGAGCTTTAATTCGGAGACAGTAATAGACAAGGAAGACCCCCATGAATACCATCCAAGTCAGTTTTCTCTGTAACTGGTAATCAATGTCAATATTGGATGGTCGTCGCTAATTAACACTGAGTTTGGCCGGAAACAGAGACCTATAGAGATCCAATCATAAAGAAATTTACATTTTGGTCTTCTTATTAGAAAAGCAAATTGTTTCTGATAGACTGCAACTCCGTTTGAACATCTCTCTTGGGACTGTTTTCCGCTGTTTATTCAAGAGAAGAAACACTACCAAAGGCCAACAACCAAAGATCACATACCACATTGCAATATTTATTGCGCAAAATCATCAACAATCTCGACAATACTGATCTGTTGCCACTACGTGAATGCACGCACTATCAAAGAATAGCTACTTTAGATACTTTGGCTTCTTTAGATACTTTAGCTACTTGCTTGATCTGTGCCCCATCAAAGTCACACGAGCGACCAACATTCTTCACCTCACATTGTGCCACTTTGCAGAAATCAATTGGCCGCTATTAGATAATCCACTTGTTGGGTAAAAGGCTCGAAAGGCTCTTTTTAATTTAAATTATTGATGCGTACACAATACAAGTTATTAACGTATTAATTCACCACTCATAATTCAGACCAATCAATCTGCAGATGTGGGCCAATGTGCCACCGCGCAGCTAGCCCCGCACCCGGAGAGAGGTGGATTTTGAAAGGTTGACTATCAATTTTCTGGAACGATAGTTTTGCCGGTGGTTCTTATGTTGTGCGGAAATGATATTTTTAACCTGAATATCTGCGAGATTGTTCTGCATTTTGTGAAAAAAAAAACACGTTTATGTGTAAATAATCAGCGGAGTGGGTTGGAAGTGTGATTTTTAAAATATTATTTCGAGGTTTGAGTGGGCTGGACAGGTTGATTAGGTAATTATCTAAATTCCCGCTGAACTGAGGTTGCAGACTGTGCCCGTTTTGTATCTTACTTTGTTTCATTTTAGAAGGTAAAAAAGACAAAAATATAACCACAGTTCACCTGGATTCCATCTGGTATGGAATTTTCGGTATCTCTAAGCGACTTTCATATTTACATGTGATATCTTTTTGGGTAATTTAGAATAGTTGAAATATTTGCTGCAATAAAATATGTGGGGAACAACGAAGCAATGAGGAGAGCCGGAAACTTCGTTGACTATCGAGTCTGATACGCTTATTTTCTGGTTTATTATAGAAAGAATTCTTGTAACAGAACGCGGCCAGCAACAGATTTAAAAAATTCGCCAGGCCAGATGCCCAAGTCCAAGAAATAGTGCTATTAGAGTAACTCATCGCGGTGTTACTGAAAATGTTCAAATGAAGTAAGGTTATATTATTATACAGCTACAGGTTACCCTACACACCACACACCACGATATGACATTGACAACTAGGGTGGTGCTGCTATGTGGCTCAAGCTTCGCCTAGAATCGGACGATTGCTGGCATAACAATGATAATTTTCATCCCTACGTTCCTAATCGGTACACAAGTGTACAACTAAACTCACTATTAGTATCAGCCTGTGTCCCTACTACAAGGAGGTAAATAGGCTGACAAGTAACTCCTCTGACCCTTATTGAGGGCCTGACTATTGAGGTTGTACTAGTAGTGACTGTAGAAGAGAACCAAGCGGACAAATGTGTCCATTTTTCCTCCAGCAGGTCTTCGTCGAAAGATACTTGTTTTTATCTTTTAGTGACAACCGGAAATCGTTTTTCTAAGACTTTAAATTGGATGTACAATCCGAAAGGTCCTAGGACTACGTTGCCTTAATCAAAGGAAGAGTGGATATCCTGAATCTATATTTTAGGGACATGTAATTCTTACCATTTACCAAAACGATCCGCCTAGATATGAAAGATGCAGGATGTTTATTTGAAAGCCTGGAAAACTCGTCTAGATTGACGAAAACACTTCTTGGTCGATAAGTCAGATTTCCTCTTTAGTAAGTCAGCTGGGACCAAACATGTGGTTAGGGCCGTCAAGTTAAATCTAGATTTGGATTATAAAGCTCCCTCTAGCAACATTTGTTAGTAGATAGCCTATCTTACGTTCAGAACATCTCATTGCGTGCCGTGGTAGAATAAACCAAATCCGATGATGTACCCGTCAGGAGGACCCATGTACGCGGGTATTCCTACGCGCAAACCGGGTAGGTGGGGAGCAAACGTCCATTCGTGGTTAAAAATTGGCTATGGGAAAGATACCCAGAAATCAAACTAAATATGGAGGACGAGAAAAGAAATTCATTTGCGGTGCAGAGATTCAGAAACCTGGTGGTCCTTGGCAGTATAGGTTGATATCCAGCGACCGCAGTAGTAGGAAACTTGGTTACTTTGGCATATAATACTACAAGAGATCTTAGTTGAGTGGAAATGAAGTTCACACTGGATCCTTTTCGCAAGTACTCACAACTTGGAAGCTCACCATCGAGGGCAACATTACCCCTAGGCAGGAAAGGAACTTGGATAGTCCTCGGATCGACATGATTACTGATACTGTAAAAAATGTGTGTAGAAGGCAGCAAACTGCAATAGCATTTCTCTCACTGAGAGAAAGCATAAACGAACTCTGTGAGTTCACCAAAGAGAGGCGGAATATCCACCAAAAAATCAGGGCTCTGATACGAGGCATTGATTGTATATTAGGGTGGTGGAGGAGGAAAACTCCCAAACGTCATGTGACAAAGTAACACAAGAGACACAGGGAATGCCTCCTCAACATAAGATAGGTGAAAACGTGGGCAAACGGAGTAAGGATGGAATAAGTGAACCCAATAGTGCCCAACAGGCGACCTAGAGGAAAACCCCTCATCGCCGAGGATAGCTGACCCGTCGAAAGTTCCAACTTTGAGAAAAGGGAAAGACCCGCCCGGCTCGTAAATCCGAAGAATGATCAAATTTGGGCGGCAAAAAGCGGCAGAAGAAGAGAAAAGAGGGAAAAGAATATTCGTCCAGAAATAATCATTATTTTCAAGAAAGGTTATATGCCCTACGCCGATAACCTTAGGAAAGTCAAAGCCAATCTGAAACTGACAGACCAGGGCGGCAGTGTGAGTCATAGCAGGCTTCCGCAAAAGGGGGATCTGATGCTGGAGCTGAACAAATCTAGCGAGAAGATAGCGATCAGGAAACCAAACTACTGAGGGAACCAAGAAATTTCGCTATTGACAGCATCTTGTTTGCGAGCGAGGAGGCTTCCCCAGAACATCGGCAGTCGGAGAAAGAATACCGCGATCCTTGAAGTAGCCTTAAGAAGACTATACGGGAAAGTAAGCGGAATTGCTACAAGTAGTTGTGCCTTGAGGCAAATACGAGATACAAGGTTGTAATGAACAAGATTTGTAGACAAAAATCAACCCAGCCCGCAACTCTGGTTCAAAATAATCGCAATCCTTTTCCCCACAATGGTTCAATAGGACGAGCGTAGATGGTAAACGGCAAACTGCAATAGTTTTTTTTCCACTGGGAGAATGCATAAATTAACTCTGTCTGTTCATCAAGAAGTCATGTGGCAAAGTCACGTGGGGGACAGAGGTGAAACCTTTTCAACATAAGTTAGATGAGAACGTGGGCAAACAAAAGTACGGACGGAATATGTGAACACCTTCGTATCCAGCAAGCGGCCAAGCAGAAAAAAATTGCCAAAGTAAGCTGGGTCAAAGTTCTGGGCAATGCTTCGATTACGGTCCCAACTTTTAGAAAAGGGGAAGAATCTACACCTTGTTAATCATAACAATGGACAATGGACCCGCAGGAAGAGAAAAAGAAGATTCGTCTGGAAATAATAATTATTTCCAAGAAAGGGGATATGTTCTTCTCAGATATCCTTAGGAAAGTCAAAGCCGATCCGGAATTTAGAAACTTGGGTGGCAGTGTCTGTCGTATCTGACGTACGCAGCAGGGGGATTTGCTGTAGGAGCTAGACAAATCCACCGAGAAGACAGCGGATAGTTTTCGCATCTAGGTCGAAAGGGGGTAGGCGAGCAAGCAGAAATGAAAGCCTGAAAGCAAGAGATCACAAGAGGATATCTGTGCGGAGTTAAGGGAATAATTCAACCTTTACAGAATAGAAGAGAGCGCGACAAAGAGGATGAAGAAGCTGTAGCACAGATAGCTATTATTAATTTGCGGTTGAATTAGGGGTTAAAGTGATTACTGTGGGCAAGGTAAGAATAGGTTGGGTCGTGGGCCAACTTAAGGTTGAAGTATCTCTCAAGAGATGCTCCAGGTGCTTCGATTTTGGTCACTTTGTGGCAGCAAGAAGAAGAGCGCCATCTTTTTAAAGATTGCACTAAAGGTCTACAATGTATGTTGTGCAAAGGGAAAAACAGAGTGGAAAACTGGCACTTTGCAGGTGGTGTCCGGAATAAAGGAAGGAGCTGAATCATAGGGCTAAATGAGATTGATACAAATCGGCCTCAACCATTGCGAGCCAGCTCAAAACTTGCTCTCGCAAGCCATTCTACAGTCGAATGTGGACTTGACGATAATTTGCGATATTATGGTAGTGCTACGCGGGTGAAAATCTCATCTGAAAACGTGCGATATGGGCATACGGACGGCAAGCCATTCAGGAACAATGGCATTCCCAGGAGCTGGCTTTGAAAGAGCAAAGGTCAATGGTTTCCATATCTAGAGCTGTTACTCTCCCCCTAGTGTAACATTAGGGCAGTATGAGGAAATGTCAGACGGATTGGTCTTAGACGCCAGAAACCACAGCTCTCAAATTATGCATGGGCCTTGGACTGTGGAAGTCCAAACATCGTACTAACCAAAGCTGGTTGCATGTCACCTTCCGAGGCAAAGGGCGAGGCTTGATCATCGATCTGACTTTCTTAGTACCCTTCTGGCAGGAGGAATTGTCTGGCGGGTGAGTGAACACTACACCCACATTGACTAGCAGGGCATCTTTCTCGACATCAGATACAATAGTCGAATGAGCAACAAAATAGGAAAAACCAGGGTAGTACACTAGAATTTTCTAGGAAGAGATATTCCTAGCAGTCACGATCGGAAGGGAACGGTGTTTGAAAGAGTTTGCCAACTATGCCAACGGATAACTGGCCTAGTGGAAAATGCAGAGGTTGACGTTGCTGTCGAAGCCCCAAAAATAACCTGGTGCACTCTCATCATATCCCTTTATCTGTATTTCAGACTGTCTTTTAGTATATAGATAAAATGTTGGACAGGGTGATATACAACAGGCTACTTCCGTTCGTCGTGTTAGCGGGTGCTCTATCGGCCCTGGCTCGAGAGGCATCGGCCGCTGGAAAGTTCTGCGCGGTGGTGACGTTTGAATTAAAGGCACATTAGCTATACTGTGTCTCTCTGATTACTAAGCTTGGATAATCGAGTGTAACCTATCGGAGAGACTTCTTTGGCATCAGGCAGATGACGGGCCAAAAGAATATGTTGTGACAGCAAGTGTTCCTCAAGTCTCCGTATTGGGACCCGAGCTTCTTCTTTTTCTTTAGCCTTTGTCCCGTCCACAGGGGGTTTGCGTCGTCGGTTCGGATGCAGTCGCGAGGCTTTCAAATCCCGATTCAGCGTGTTACGTCACCATGGTATCTGCCGGTGGGGGTATACTCCTCGCAAAGTAATACTTCATGGTGGTCCCGTGGGGATATGGGCGGAGAAATGAGGGTGGTTTTTCTGAGTGAACCACCCCCATTCAGTAAAAAAAATATAAATAACTCTCTTTTGCATATAAACCAAATCGGGCGGAAAATCTATTGGTTGTTTATTAGGTTTAAGTAACGAATAAGCCCCTGTATTCCCGTTGACGAGCTGTCATTCCACTAACAGTTTGACTGCTCACTGGTGAAAACTCGTCGGTTTGGTATGGCAGCATTGCATGCTTTAGTGAGGAGTCTAGTTAATGATACTATCTTTTCTGGAGCTGCACAATTAAAACGTGTATTTTTACTGAAGCATTCCTAAAGAAACAAATGTTTCCTTGGACCAAACCAAATTTTCAGCTACTCATCTGGCTGACTGGCGCATACATTTTTATTGACAGAGGCTATACATATTAATATACAATTTGATGGATATATGGAGGCTGAGAAAACCTATCCACGCAGTACATTACATGATCTTGTTTCGAGTCTAAGGGGCGGGTCCCCATTCAAGCAAAGGGAGAGTCACTTTTTGTGGATATAGCGCTGGTGGGTATGAAATTAAAGCCCAACTAGTGTCGGTTCGATTGTACCCCTAGGCATTATTAAGGTTAAGCGTTTTCGGGAGTTATTCGTTCTTTATTGGGGGACATGGAAAAGTTTTGTTGAACTTTTCTCTATCTTTATGGGCTAATTGTAACACAGATTGATAATAAAAGATACGATACTACTAAAGTGTCTTGCAAATCTTGCCACTTTTAACAAGGTTACTGTGGCTCAGTTAAAGCCGCCTTTGTTGTTTTCACACTCACCGTAAGAAATCTATTTCGAAACCTCAATATCTTTCCATCAAAAGATCCTTTTATAGTCAGAGAAGGGATTTGAGGTTTTCTCCCCAAACTGAAGAGGAATTCATGGGTACTGCGCTTATCAGCCTTCATTACGTAATGCATATAAGAATTTAATCATTTATGCGCCGTATCTTACTTGAAAGTTTGTTTATTTGTCTTTTTTTCGCCAAGAATTTGCGCTGTTTACTGCGTAAACATGTTTTGCTGAGCATGCATAACACTTGCATATATACCTACATATATCAACTGGGCTACCATTCCAATAGCACTTTCAAAGTCATAATCGTTTCTGCTTTTTTTACTTTTGAAATTTGAGATTTATTGTTCGGCCTGAAGCACAAAAGGTTGAACTTTTTTCATCTCTCATTATTTCGATATATTATCCGCATGAAATCCATTGCAACGTAAGTAGACAGTTATTGTTATTTAAATAAAAATTCTGATTGCTTTATTACCTCCCGCCTTTGAACGGTGGGTAGTATTCATATCTCAAAGGTTCAAAGAATATGCTGGTTTTCGCCGCTAACTTTTTTCGAAGGTATCCATATTTTGGAGATATATATGTATCTACTTTTCAACTTTATATGTTCAGATTCGGTTGGATAAGTATACCAATGATAATTATCACTTTTAACATTTAAATTTGGGAATGTCTTGAATAACATTTTTAATTGGAATGAATGCAAGCAGATTCTTCAAGTAGTTTAATTGAAACCGAATTCAATTCAAATTACTGAAAAGATTAATGATTGCGAACGATGTGATGCAAGCTATTATTAAGATGGAATGAAAATGAGGATTTATGGGAAATTTTATAAGTCAGCACAGACAATTGAAGAGTCTGTCTGCAGTCGTTCATGGCGGTAAGGACGCTCTGATGTAGAAGGTGCGATCTGTCATTAGTATCTTTTCAGGATTTCGGAATCCAATGTGACCTTACTGTCTCTTATTTTTCCTAGGTATGTGCCTGATACAATTCAGACTGACAGTATGATATTTCCACTGCACTACAAGTCAATGCCCGCAGATAATAACGAAGGTTATCTGAATGTATTAACACCATTCAAGGGTACAGTTACTTAGTTACCCTTTGTGTTGTTTAGGTTTTAACGTAGATGGGAGTTTAACTCCTGGAACTTCGGTCTGGGCAAGAGTTAGCTTTTTTGTGGGTACACTCTGTAGGAGACGACGGTAGCTGCTGATAGAGGTCCATTGTATATGACCACAAATTTAATGGTGGAAAATCTCTTTAAAATTTTACAATTAACTAAAAAAGTAGAAAAGTTGAAACAAATTTTCACATGTCCCCCATCTAAAACCTAATGACTCCCTAGAATGCTTAACCCCGACGGCCACTCCTATTTTGCACTCCCGATAATTGCTAACCCCTTCTTTTTTATGTAAAAGAAAGGCGCGATTGACAGGCAAATAGGTAGTGAACGACAGGTGCAACCTCCCCTTTTACACGGGGGACAAAGGTGCAGACGGTGAATACCTCTGCAAGCAAATAGGAGGCTCAATTGCATTATTATCTCAATTCAATCTAAAGAGAAATCTATCCAATGTCGATTACTGAACCTCAGAACGGGTCAATTTCAATTTCATCTTAATTTAGCGAACTAAATGAAGGTCAATCCCAGTTCCCTTTCACAAACCTCCATACTAATCCCTTTGCCTTTCCGTCGATCTTTCAACTCTAATCCTAACTGTATTTATTGCAGAAGATACATTTATTTTGCCAGTTAAACTACAAATTATCTATGAGATTGTCATAGACATTACGAGATAGAATACGAGTAGCAGAGGCAATTCGTTGACTGGAACTCTTCCCAATTGCGGTTTACCGCGTGCACATGAAGCAACAAAAGATTCACGTCAGCGGCCGCTTCTTGTTGGTTATTAAAATGCCGGTGCTTTTGTGATTTATGGACAAAAATCACTCTTGCCAACTTAATTGAAACACGGTGCCTTCCATCAGTGGATTTCTATTGCGATAGGATCGACTACTGCTAACTTCTTTGCTACTGAGCTGGTAGTGCCTTTGTTGGTTGGCCGCGCGACAAATGACTCTAAACTAAGATGTCGTCGCGGGCAAGGAGTGTTGACGAACTTTCACTAGTTTTCAAGATATACCGTGGACGAGGGAATAAGCCGCTTCCAAGTTTTAAGACTCAATCAACGCTTCTTGGAGGTTCAGCCGACTCCGTGTGGATGCTATTGAACTGCACGTGGGCCAACGTCAGGTGCGTGAACGGGGTTCAGTTTGAGGGGCTCGGATAATAAGGCAAGGATTTATGGATTTATTCCAGATATTACAACGGTGTACTATGACTGGAATTTAAATCAAATTAGAAGATTTGAAAATTGTTCACTGAAATCGGGTCACTTGCGGGAACAAAGTTGCCGCTCGGCTTTTGGTTAGCTATGAGAGTAGCATTGAAACAGACAGAGAATAGTAAATTTCGGAATTGCACGATTTCAACTGAAACTCATTAATGTGACTACAAACAAGCCTTAAATCGCTAGTTTCTTGGAGGAAAGTGAAAGCAACTATTTAAATCATTAGGACAGCGCAGGTTATATGACTACTTTTCAAATGAGAGAAAGCTGTTGACAATAGAATACAGACACGTTGTTGTAGTACAATGAAGCACAAGGACCTTCCTTCAGTTTTAGATATAAAAATTTTGGCATTGAAACCGAAAAGATTGCAGAATTTTTGATGGGTATCAACCACATGACTCTGCACCTAAATAGTCTCTTGGACTACGAGATGAGAATTCCAAGGAAAATGTGATGTTTCCCCTACACTCTCATAATAGCTCATGTTTAAAGTACTGCCTAGCTTCAAAGAAAAGATCCCATCCCATATGTTCCTGGTAACTGGTCTTCATACTGATGGTAGTCATAACAGTGGTCCACCAATTCTTTGTCAGAGCTGTGGATTGACCGTTGTCTTAACAAATCTGCTTCAAATGTTGCACTTTACCGATTTTCAAACTTCTGAGTTTTGGTGGTCCTAGGCTTGATTTCTAATAGGCAATTTTGAATCTACGCATTTCCTATTGCATTTGCTTTCCTTCCTTAATAACCGGGTATCATGCACAGCTAGACCAAACCCTCTTCCACGGAAAAAGGAGAACTATTAAGGCACTTCCTGTACAGTACAGGCTCGGGATTTTGCTTTCCTCCTTTCAACTGCTAAACTCCAATGGATGCGTTTAGATTTATTGTACTTAAACTCCAGTTTAGCCGAGCTTTGGAAGTAGAAAACTATTTTTTAACTGTTCCCATTAGTAGGTCAGATATCAGTTTGCATCAGATTGTTCATTCAGCTGTAAATGAGAACTTAAATCAAATTAGAGTAATGACCTCTTGCTACCTGCAATGACCATTGGCAATTACGAAAATAACACTATCCTAAAATCTGAAAGGACGCTGGATATTTACGGTGCAAGATCGCTGCCTAAATTGACCAAGCCAGACTGAATGGTCATTTTGGTTAACTCCAGCCAATATATTTTTAGCAAACGACGCCCAACGTGGGCCCTACTGTGAGGAAAATCACTTTGGGACAATGATGTCAATGTAAATAGTAGTAATGACAATTATCCCGGACAATCAAATTGTATAACAATGGGTCGAATATTTAGTAAAGATAATTATTAACAGATGTTTCTAAAGCCAGTAAGGAGATCCTGTCAAAGACGCAATGTTCCGTGGAGTATAGAAGGGACGGGGTCTAGTTGCAGAGTTAGAACAGGTTTCGTCAGTTATGAATACACTTCGAATTGTACCAGTTGAAAGAATTGCCCTATAATTAATTATGCAGTATGGTTGTATATTTTAGTATAAAATAAACGCTTACATTAAAGTAATTCTATTTTTTGTCTAGTGCTACGCAATCCAGTGATGCGAGCAAGTAACGTAACAATTAGTGACAGTTGTGGGATTGCATAAGCCGAAATGGTTAAATTCGGGGCTTAAAAGTAGGGCAGTTGAAAAGAGAGCTATCAGCGTTAGAGCTCTTTACGACGGGAACCAAATCAGAATTACAGACACTTCGCGAATCTTTGGAGTCGTGGGAAAAGAATTAAAGGAAAAGATAAAGGAATTTAGGCGAAAGTGACTGTAGAACAAAAAGACAATCTAATCGAACAGCAAACGGAAGGCACTGAGTGTTTGGAGGAGGAAGGTTCTGAGTGTTTGGAGCTTCAGGAAAAGTATGGAAAGACAACAGGTAATTATAGAGCGGCAGGATGAAAACCCGATGTATTCAGAAGTGAGTATACAGAAGGAAGTAATACAGTATGAGGACGCCAACGAGATCACAAGGCCAAAGGAGCTGAAAACGGCAGGAAGAAGTTTTTAAGTTGCATGAGAGTACCAGAAAGAGAGAGTTTCAAAAATCGCAAGAATTGATCTGTCACCAGGTAACTAAAGAGCAGGAGCGAAACTACAGAGAATTAGTAGACCTTAGAGAGGAGGTCTATCGAGAAGGTGTAAAATGGCACTAGAAGGCCATGCTCGAAGCTACGAAACAAGAGGAACAAATTTGTAAGCAAGGTGAGCATACTTGGCAGTACAGTTCAAAGCCGGAGGAGATGGCTATTCAAGAGGTGATAAGTCGGCAGATGGAAAGTGTGAAGTGGCGAAAATCCCTCTCAAAGAATGCAGACACGCGTAGGCTTTACAGACAGGAGAAGGAAGCCTGGGACAACCAACTAGACTATGAACTCGAGAAGTACAGGGAATAACCGCATCCGGAAATTTTACCAACAAGTCGTAATATCTACGGCAGAAAAAGAAGACCATATAGAACCTGCCTGAGATGAAGCGACGGTGTAGGCCCGGACGCTAGACAGCTTTTAGGGATTTCGAATTGGTCGGCCAACTACGCCAATCGGCATGAACCGTAAAAATTGGCGATTTCCCTAATCTCTAAGTATAAAAGAATATATTTTGGAAGCTTCAGAAGAATCAACCTTGCAATCCACGACCAGGAAATAACAGAAGCAGACGCTTTCAGTGCCTAAAGTTGGACCCCCATCTACAAATTCCTCCTTGGGATCGGGAGTAATAATAATTCAAAACTAAGACCGTGTTCGGAAAACCGAGGCCGTCCTTTAGCATGTATAGAACTCCCCCTCCGACGTAGAATGATGTAACTCACTGTGTGCGTGAAGGTTTACAGTTCCAACCTTTCCACCAAATGTGGTGTCAATGGCTATAACCGTTTCCGAGAATAATGCATGTGACAGACAGACACACAGACACACACAAAGAGGTGTTTCCAGTGCATCAAATTTAGAGACATTTCGAGAAACTATATAAGTAAGTACGACAGGCCTAAGTTGTCCCGAAGAAGCGAAGAGGAAGGGCATATTGCCAAAGAGTACAACGCCAATCCCAAATGAATGCTATGCAGAGAACACAGGAGAGTAACATCTGCAATGTCACAGGCAGTTACAGATGTCCGGCGTTCAAGAAGGTGATTTCAGCTTTTCGTAAACGAAATTCCTGTAGTCGAATTCAAACCATTGTTAGGCAGCCCAGGACCTGCAGCCTCAAAGCATATTTGAAAATAAAATTGACATTGCCATCCTATGTGAATATTACAAAGACCTAGTACAGTAATGTTTGTATATCAGACAGAAGCGGAGACATTATCTGGACCTATGGAAAGCGAGCAATCGAAGACACGAATAATAGCCCAGAAGACGGATCCACACGAGTTAAGATAGGCGACGTTCACATATTCAGTTGCTACGCTGCGAAAAGCCCCATGGATATCTAAGAAACTTGGCAAACAAATGTTCGAGGAAATAATTCTGCAGGAAGCGATGACAATGCGAAACGCAGAAGAAAAGGTGTCGCTGGTTCTTAAAAGGATATGAAAAGTATGTGATGCTTCCGTACTATGCCGCACTGTACTCAAGAAATGAATGCATAACTTCTGGTGGAATGCTGAAATCGAACAACCACCGTAGCAGAAACCGGCCTGACTCTGAAGAGTTACACAACCAAATTAATAAGGCAAGTAAAGAACTGCAAACAGCCATCTCTAGAAGTAAAACTAAACACTTCAAGATGTTATGCAAGGAAGCGGACTCCGTCCAATGAATGCACCTCTCATTCAAGGCAGTCATGGCATCAATAAAGGATAAAAGCTCGCTACCAATCACTCACACATTATTCATACTCTCTTCCCACTAGTTTCAAGCGAACCTACTCACTGTTCAGATAGAGCTCGATGAAATTCCCGAAGTAACCACTGAAAAGGTCCTGGAAGTCGCAAAGAAGATCGACTAAAGTAAAGCCACAGACTAAGATGGCGTTCCAAATAGAGCTCTGATAGCTACCGTTAAAACATTTCCAAGGTGGTTCGCTGAAACATTTACGACATGCCTCAAAGAAGGGATTTTCCCGAAAAAGTGGAGGAAACAGAAGCTTGTATTAATCCCAAAGTCAAATAAACCTTTGGGTGATCCTTCGTCTTATAGGCGTATATGCCTATTACACGGCGTTGGGAAACTTTTCGACTGGGCCATCTACAATAAGATTGTATCGATCACAATAAGCAGGGTGGCCTCTCAGGTAGACAGTTCAGATTTCGCAAGGCAAGATCTAATGTCAATGCAGTCAGTAAGGTGACGAAAATTGCTGAGAAAGCGGTACAGGCCAATAGATCTTGCGCGATAGTTACTCTTGACATGAAGAATGCCTTCAATACTGCAAAATGGAGCAAAATAATTGCTGGTTTAGTCGTATTGGGCGCTTCCAAATACCTCATAGAATTTCTCCGGGAGAGGCTATTGTGTTACGATTCGGATGATGGACCTAAGACGCATAGAACAATTTGCCGGATTCCACAAGGATCTGTCCTTGGTCCTCTCCTGTGAATAATAATGTACGGCGAAATTTTAAAGTTGCAACTGCTCAAAGGAGTGACAAACGTTGGCTTTGCAGACGACATCATAGTGACTATCCTGTCACAAAATATTGAAGAGATCAAGGTCCTCATAAACAAGGCACTTTTCGAAATAAAATCTTGGTAAGAAGACGCTGATCTGAACAGAGCGAAAAACCAAAGTAGTTTTGATCATCAAGTAATGGAAACAAACGTCGGTAAAGATAAAAATTGGCGAATACATCATCCATTCACAACCAATGTTTAAATAGCTAGGAGTCACGCTTGACCAAAGACTAAAATTCAAGCCCAAAAATGGCTTCCAGGGTTACTACATTGAGAATGTTATCAAATGTAAGTGGCTCTATGCAAAGCCGTCGACTCCTTATCTCGAGAGTTGTCAGCTCCATCTTGCTTTATATAACTCCAGTCTGGGCATAAATAAAGCTACCAGCAAATAGAAGAAAAATCGCGGTCTCATAAGGATTGAGTGCATTGCGAAAGTTGTACGCTTACTGTACAACATCAGACGAAGCAGGATGTGTGATAGCAGGCATTGTCCTCATCGACATCTTGGCTAACGAGGGTCAACGCCTATATGACCCATCATATCCAATCGGCGAGTCCTGTGCTATCATCGGCAATTAGGACAAAAATTAATACACCAGTAGCTTCTTTCTAAGCTAAGTAACTTTGTGCTGATGAAGTTACCCCTTCCTCCCGAAATATATATCTACACTGAAAAATAAAGATTGTAGTTTGGAGGAAAAAAGATAGGATGATTCAAATAAAGTGCGCCTGACTCATAGGATCATTCCATATGTCTCAAAATGGATCAAATGAAGTCACGGTGAAGTTAGCTACGACCCAACTCAATTCCTAAGTAGACACGGAGGATGCCGTGTACACCTTTATCGCTCCAGGCGTGACGACTCCCCATATTGCCCATGTGCGATAATTCCCGAGGATGGTGAACATGTTGCTTTTCACAACCCGAGGTCCGCCGTACACAGAGCGGAGGCGGAAATTGACGCCGGAACGCGATTGTGACCCGAGAATATCGTGGATGAAATGTTAGTCTCTGAGAAAACTTGGAGGGTGGTGGAAAAATGAATGAAGGCGATCCATAATCTGCAAAGGAAGGAGGGGCATCCGAGGAAAATTGAAAATGACGACACAAGTCGCAGTTCTTAGCTGACCCTGCCCCGCAACGTAACACCAAAACAACGGTCCGGCATTGTAATCGAAGGAGAGGGGAGGGTGGTTTTACTGAGTAAAAGTCTCACATAACCGTATGGCAGGAGCCAGCGGTAAGTTTTGAACATTACCACCTTCCAACGCAAAAAAAAGACATCTTACGCTGCTACAACAACTCTGGCTCCTCCTTGCTACGAACTTCACAACTCGAACAATATCAAACCAATCAAGTCAGGCCAAGAAGTTTTTCCAGAGGAAATTCAACATTGAGAGCGCTGTTGTAGTCAGAAGATAGCCTTGCTATTCCAAACGCCTGAAAGGTCCTTAAAAATACTGACGGTGTCTAAGTTGGCCTGGTACTAACTAGTTAGGTGGACAATTTTGACGCTGCATCAGTTTTCATTTATCAAATCTGAAATTGAACTTCCCACTTTGATTCAAAATTTAAATAGCGATTCAGGAAGAGAGTTTCCAAAGTAAAACGTAAACCTGGAAATAGGAAGAGGTCCGTAACCTATCATAAAACGCAGTTTCCCAGGTAAAAGATGACCCTACAAGTAAAAAGTGGTCCCCAAAGTGAATGAGGAGCGAACACCAGGGGTTTATATATAAAAAAATTGCGGGATATCATGCTGACAAGTGACTTGCAACTAGGAAGGAAGTGATAAGATTTCGTCAATGGCTCACGACAATCGTCAAAAACGGTCATGTCAGAAAAATACAAATATATTTTCCGTGGAATGACCACACAGAAATTCCTCAATGTACACAAAACAAACAACATCCAACTTTTCAGGTACGACATTATGACTTCACGTTTGCCCCATCCAATTTGCGTAACGATACGCAGCATCAGTAGCTGCAACAGCACAACATCCCACATCAGAGGGCAAAGAGAGATTTGCATTAGAGGAAGAACTAAGCCATGCCGTTTATCATAAGTGGCAATTAGAGCTACGATATGTCTTTTAAGACCGCTACCGACTTTTCGCCGGCGAAAGGTACATTTGCCGAGTGCTCGTATCTCATCCGTCTACGTCTATTTGCCAGCGTAAATCTTACAATTATACATCCCGTTGCTCATGGATGCGGACACGGTCGAATCATATCATTTTTGTAGTGCACATAAGCGGAATGGAGTTTGAAGCAAGTCGATCTTGGCCGGCTGGTGGTAGATAGTATATAACCTGCTTAACGGCTTCTTAGAATCGATTGAAAGCTTTGGAAAGGGATTCAAGATTTTGGTATCGATCTGATGGGTTAATTTTGGAGAAAAAGATACAACAAGGGAAACATACAGGCGAAAAGCCAACGGGTCTTGAAGAGTCGAAAAAACAATTTGGGATGAAGTTAGGAAGGTTCTTACGTTAGTTAGAACCTACTCCACTTCAGGAAGTTGCCTTAACTTTAAATCTTGGTCTCCTATCATCACAGCATTGAATGGGTGAAACTACAAAGTCCTGACTACACACCTGGAAAAGGGAAGGAAAAAAGGTATTTTCAAAAATTAAAAAAATTCGGCTCCTCAAAGGGGCGGAAATTGGACCGCAACAGTTTGAGTGACGTGATTTCCTGGAATGCATAATCTTTGAAATCATTGAGTGAACATGTAAAGTATGAATTTATCACTCTAAAATTCAAACTATATCTCTCGATATTCCGATTTTTTTCACAAAAGCTAAAAGGTAGCGCGGGACATGATCCACCCCACGTTGGGCGCCATCCAGGAAAAGATATTTTTAGGTAAATTAAAGGAAGTATTTACTTCTAAAGAACAAGGAACGTAGCCCTAGGATTTGAAGGACATATTTTAGATGCGAAGTACCATTTTGATGTTGTTAGTCTATTCATCTTCCCAATCGATCTATTGACCATCATCCACCATCCCTACCTTAACTATGTGACTTGCAGTATATCCAAAGTCTCCATCATTCGATTATCCAGTATAATCTCGATGTCAACCGGGGCTTAAAATAAACGCCAGTACGCCTACACATTTTTGAAATGTTTAACGGATGACAGTTGTTGGGCTGTAGGTTAGCACTGACCGTTAGTTCTGTGATCCATGTTTCACATCTATTGGACCCCGAGTGCAGCATGAGTTAGATAAATTTTTTATCATGTCCGCAGGTAATTCAGAGCTCTCACTGGTTCTTCTGATTCCAAGGTGAGGCGGAAAAGTAAATAGAAATATTATTTAAGGAGTTTTTATTGTTTGTTGGTTGCAGCTATAATTGCATTCATAACGCCTTCACCGTACTTCTGTGATATATGTTTTGATAGTGGTGATTTTACTGGGTTTCTATGGTCATGAATTGTGTTTACAAATTAATTCCAAGTGTAATAACGGTTCTATGGGGTAATATTTTCTGGTATTCCAGAGACTGAATGGGATAGGTGTGAATTATGATTGTCTTCCTTGTGATAGATGACCCTATGTGCGCTGTGAGTTAATTTAGTAAGAGATGGTGTTTGAGAATGGGACCAGAGTGTTATCTATCATAGGGAGTTTGTTGGAAATCCTTTTATATTACGAGGGTTATTTTAGAGAGGCATTGGAACTATAGGCATTGGAACACGCTGGATTGGTTAATGGAGATATTTACAAAAGTCTTGATATTTTTTTGTGGCTCCTTGATTAGTTCAAAAATTCTGGAGCCTCACCCAAGCGTAAAGATATTATCACCGAGCTGTAAGTTATATAAATATGTTATGCTACATACCGAGCAGCGAAGAGTCAGTAGCGACGCTCTAATACGGCTCTGGCTACGATTGTTTCTTTGACCGCGTTGTCTGGAGGGGCCTATATGGGGTCCACATTGTTTTGAATAGACAGACCTTGATAGGAAAAAACCAAATCTAGGCACTAGCATAGCCTTAGTTGTAAATAGGTTGGGTCTAAATGGCGTTAGCATGGGCGTAGAAGCAGGACCCTAATGAAATAACACGAAATAAACTTTTTATTATTTTCCCACATCTACCGCTGAACATAGCACCAAGTGTGGATCTAGCTTTGGTCTGGTTAGAATTTATAATTAGTGCCTAAAAAAAGCACTAACAAATTAGGAAGGGTCAAGGGCTTAGCTTTCCCTGAAAATCTCAAAATTTAAACTGGACCAACCTAGCTAGGGCGTGGTGCTTAAATCTGATGAATATAAAGGGAGAAGTGAGTCTTTTTAGGATATTACTCGCCTTGTTTTCGAGTGCCTCCATTTTCTGATGAACCTTAGGAAATTATTTACTAGTAAAATGAAGCTTTAAAATTATTCCAAGATACCTAAATTACCGCCCCCAGCTGTCAATAATATAGAAACTTTGCGGAAGTGTTATTCAATTTTAAAATTGCAGTAACTATAGACAGAAATTTAATAAGCCTATCTGCCTTAAAACGACAAAAACGGTTGCGAACCCAGGGCCCGATTAATTCCGAAAAGTAGTTCCACTACTGCTGGAAATCTATCTAGACTTAAAAAACGCAGAGCTGGAGGTCAAATTAGATGGAAATACCGATAAATGGGATGTATTTAAACGTCTCAAGTTTCTGAGAATCGCCCGACAATTATTCCAACCCTAAGCAATCGAGTGACTACAGTGCTGAGAGCTAAGAGTTCACTGGAGTTAAGATGAGGCCGCAGACGATAAACCCTGGATACCAGATAGTCCGTATTTTAAAACAAATCTTATCTCCAGCTCCAGCAATCCACTTTTCTCTCTTTTAGTGTCAGTCCAACCCTAAGTGAAAAGGCAATGAATTTTGACTTAAATTCTGAATTTTTCAATTAAAAGTCAACCTAAGTAGCTCCTTCCGTCAATAGTCCTGGAACAAGGCTTGTACCGAACAAGCAAACTGCCTCCGTGCAGAACAATGCCCCCCGGCATTTCACAGCCATCAGGTTACCTATGGGCAAAAATCATCCAAGGCAATTTACAGCGGACTGATTTATTGACGGTTGAAAGGGTAGAACGTCAGCCTCTCAAACTCGTTGCTTTGGATTCGAGTTCCAGTCATCGTAGATGTTTACATTCGTTTTGTGTTTGCTCCTGTGAGCTTACCGCTTAAACAGCGTTAAGTGCGATGATAACGCAACTGAATTATAGTTTCATTGAAAAATAGAATTAAAAAAAAAATAACAAGGAAGACACTGATCGATCCCTCGGGATGAATACACGAAGTAGTGAATCTGCTCTTTAACTGTGCATATATCCGATCGCAGCTCGTCGAGTTCTACTGTGTTTTTTCTGCTGAGGACGAGGGTGCTTGTACGACCGACGTTGTTTCCACGATGCAGAAGGAAGTACGGCGTAGACTTTGTCAACTACGTCAACTGCAGTTTGTAGGGGCTGACCATCAATTGTCGCCATAATCGATTGAAGAGCAGATGGTAGGCATCTTAGCCAGAGACTTCACATCTGAGGCTCTGAAACTGCTGTACTGCCGAGCAAGCGGTGGAGGAACTGGGAGGGTTTTTCGTCATCCATGTACGTGTTCTTCACGACCTGCGTCATCCTCTCAATGAGGCAGCAAATATTGCTGCCGTAAGTCTGTTATGTTATACCACACAAAGCTTGCGTCTACGATTTTAAACCAAATTTCAGGGTCGTAGGAATTGAAGCCTGGAAAACTTGGTGCACCGTTTATTCCAGTCACAGTCATACTAGTGTCTTTAGGAATGTTGCGTGTTATGGTCATTCTCTTTTTCATTGCTTTTCTGATTACCTTGAACCCGGTATTCTTTTTTTGGACTCGGGGTCACCACTTCGGAAATTACGAGGTGAGGTTGATGGTTGGGAGCAGAAATTCAATAATTCAACTGCAGCTCCTGCTTGCCAGATTTGTTTTTGAAATAGCCGCAATCACCAATGGAATGGGTTCTTTAGAATTAAAGGCACAAAAATGTTCACTGATGCATCAGCCGGAGAAAAGGAATAGGAATAAGGGGTGCTTTACCTGACAGCAACGAATATGTGCACTACTTCATTCAATCTGTTCTGACGGCCAACCCGCGTTATCAGTCTCAAACAGCAATATTATGTGATACTCGTTGATGTAGAGTTGCAGCCGGTTGTCGATAACAGTGGGTTCAGAGTAGATTTTGGCATTAAGTCATCCACCGGTAAGCCAACTCTGAAAGGTGAAGCTGCAATGTTTCATGCTGCCATATGTAGAAATCTGAATTCTAGCCGGCAGTTAAAAATCATTGTGAAAGAACCGGAACTATAACAAGGAAACAATCAGGGAAGTAGCCTCAGTTATATTATATGGTCGTCACAATTGACGCTCGTGTATGCACGACACGCCCAATCTGCTGCCTCTGATCTTGCTTGGCCTGGACGCCACTTTTAAGGACGATTTGCAAGTATCCTCTGCGGAGATGCTGAACGACACTTAGCGTTTCGTAAGGATAATTCTCCACTCAGAGCCCACCACGTTCCTCGAGTTTCCGCAGCCTTACGCAGATTATTAAGCTGGCGTCACACCTTCAAGAAATATCCTACAACCACCATACTTTGGTCTGCAGGCTACACCATAGACCTCCACGGCCAGCATTGTATCTTCGCGACAGATACCTTAAATTCTCGAAAAGGTCGACCGCCAAATCGACGGTATCTCGTCAATCGATTTACACAGCCTGGCACGACCAACACCTCAAAGGCATCCGTCAACAGCTAAGCAACTTAAAGGTTCAACATAGGAGGCAGCCACGCCTCCAGGAACCGGAATCCCTAAGCGCCTTAAAACGGTTCGGTCTATTCGCTTCCAGCGTACGTCACTTAAAGGAGAGTTCTGTGCCCCGGGGCTTGGCCAGCCGGTTGCTCCCATTCAGCCGAAACCAGAGCAGCCTAGGCCACAATTGCATAAGAAAGCGGTAACACGGAGGTAACATTTCATAAGTCTCTTCGGCGGATGACATCGTTGAGAAATTAAAGAAGTCTACTACTTTCGCTCCGCTTGCGATGAACATAAATTGGACACCCCCCCCCCCCTTTTGGAAAATGAAGGTTGCCTGGTTTACCACGCTGATTTTTCACTCATGTTTCAGGATTTCTAGCCCAGACGCAACACACTTGTGCTTCACCAACTTCTGAAGCTTGCGAACTTGTGGAAACATTACGTGAAAGCTAAAGGATCAGGTCATGCCAGCGTTGGCACCGACAGTGGAAAAATCATCTGGAGAGCACCTCAAGCAGAGTACTTTGCAGGAGATTAATGTTTAAAAATTGCACGTCTTCAGATAAAAATATCAAAACAGACTGAATGATGGGCTTCTATCAACAAAACCCTACAAAAATTTACGAAAACCTAGACATTTGGCATGAATCCTACCCATCACCTGACTAGAACATTAAATTCATGACAACCGGCGTCCAATCGAGGTTTGCCGCAATCGAAAGTTCCAGAGAAAGGTACACCCAAAAAATTCTTGACAATCTTATATAAGCCATAGGTCCATGGAAGGAAGGGTTCACGCCGTCCTTTCTTACCATAGATATCCATCTCGCATCTCACATTTTTGGTTGGTGGGTTTCCCGCGTCCTTTTAGATCAAGATATCCGCCCACCACAGTCTGCTTAGTCCGATGTTATCCATCTTCAGCATTGGCAGATCAGATATCCCTTTTTTCTCCCTTCTCCTTTTGTTTGGCCTCAAGGGTTATCTCCCCCGCCCCGTGGAACCCCCTGATAATAATTTCAGATAAATTTTAGATAATTAGATAATTTTACGCTAGTCGAATTTTTGCTGAAAAACAGTGTAGTAATCCTAGCGGCAAAGACTAGGTCCTCTGGTTTAGGTCTTCATGACACAACCGTTAACTTACCACTTGCAAAACTACAATTGTAAAAATGATTGAGTTAAAATTGGACCACATTAAGGAAGGACAGGAAAAAAAATATGTTCCACGTAGAAATAATCAGAAACACATAAACAAAAGATAATCCTCTTATTGTTCGATATCTAATGGTTTAATGACAATTGACTGACTTCCTTAGATTCGATTATGTAACTCAGCTCAGCGTATGACATAATTTCAGATGCATAATAAAGTAATAACGCCCACGAGAATAATAAAGGAATAATATGACAAGGTGTGTAGGTCTGCGCCCGTGGTGCCCTGCAGCTAATTCAAGTACTCGCTGCCGGATTATCCGTTGTTTTTGCTGATAAGTGCATTAGCTTCTATTAAATCCGCGGATTTCCAGATCTTAAACGCGTTTCGGAAAGAGTTTCTAACCGGCCACTGCTTCCTTTATTCAGAATCAAACTCATTCGAGCCCTAGCAACATGCGATTCGGACCAACTTAAAAAGCTACGCTTACCTGACTTTCCAACTTTGGAGCTGCCAAGAACAACTACTTTTATCCGATTCAGATGCGTCATATTAGCAGACCTGGATACCAATTGTCCCAAAGCAGTCGTTCATCATCTTCACAATATCTTTTTGGGGTAATTCTGCAGCGTGGCTTCTCGCGTACCCGAAGACCTGGTCACCGAAAAAAACTGCTTGGAATGCACTTGATATTCTTAGAAGAATTGGCAAATGATGAGGTTTCCGCGAAAAAAAAATGAGCCGGTCGATGGCAAAACAGTAATGTTAATGACACAGGTAACTTGGATGGTCGTTCACGGTGAATTGTCTATGCAAACTTTTTTCACTTGTTGGCCGCATCTTAACGCCACAATAGCGCCCGTTATGTAGTTGAGGCACGTAAAATTCAGGAGGGTTCACTAAATTAACCGTAAGTCGGACGAATTGGCAGCACACTCTGCTACGACGTTGTAATGATTATTACGCAAATTTATTGTGGAAATGAATTTGCAGCAACGGTAGAAGGTCATTGTGATGTCGGCGAAGAAGTTTGTTGTTAACATGGACATGTTGACAAGTGAATTTAACGGGCATTTGTCATACGCGAGATGGATTTGGATGGAAAATCTGAAAAGGAGAGAATTTCTAGTTAATATGGATGGTTTTCGTAGGAATTATTAGAGAGAAATAGCTTGAAATAATGTAATAATGATCCATGAAGACAATCCACATTTGGTAAAGGTTCAATTTTCAATCCCACCCCCACAGGGAGAGGTGTTTATGGAGGGGGATGAATGATGAAATTGAGGGTGTTTTGATATCATCATAATAAAATTTGATCAACTACCCCCACCCCGGAGGAGAAGGGGGAAAAAGGATGTGTAGTTGGGAGAAGAAGGTCCCCCTCTTCCTAACACTATTGAAGAATTGTGGCGAACACTCCTGCGTGCGCAGTTGCAGGACGGAGTAGAGGGGCAGATATGGCAGACAAAAAGCTTATTGATGATACGAAAACGGCTCCCTTTCTGGGCGCCGTAACTTTAAGTAGTGGCTGCTACGGCTTTTAGATAGAGATGGAACGGGGAGACCTTAGGAGAAGGTTAGGAAAGGTACCTACAGATGTTAATGGTCATATATCACCATATTCAGGTACTAAAGAAGCCAAAAAAAAAAACAATACCAATGTTTATACGAATGGCGCCCAATGTGGGATAAAATGCTTATGTCATCAACACAACTTGAATGAAGTGGCACACCACAGTTGACGCTCTTTGTGATCGATGCATCAGGGAACGCCCCAAATAAAAAATCTACCGCAGTGTTGTCCGCCCTATCGTCCACTATGGTTCAGAGCGCTGGCCAAATTCCAAAGACAATTCCGCCACGCGGTAATAGAGACGAGGATATTACATTAGCTGAACGTAACACCTTGTGACCATATTCGAAATGAGGACATCCGTGATCGATACGGGGTTGCACCAAGAAGGCTACATACAGCAGGAGCAAATCGAGTCTCTTGGCGGCACCGACTGTCATGGCATACATGCGGGTTAGGTATGAAGTAGTTAATTGGAAGGTGAATCATTGAAGCCCAGATGGGTTTTTGTGTATGCTTCCCCTTGGAGGCAGTCAGCAATACTGTGATTGAGGGCAGACCAGCAGTGATTGATAAGTTGACACCCACCGAAATGGTTTAGTTACAAGGCCCGGTCGCATGACTTGCACCCTGCGTGTTTTAGATATCTTGGCTTTAATCACCGCGTGGCTGACTGCCGTGCGAAGGACCATGTCTGCGCTCGTTGCTCGCAGAGTGGCCATATGGCCCCCTCTTGCAGTAACGAGGTTCACTTCCTGCTGGGCATATGCTCCGGTCGATGTTTTGCACGACAGTTGACCTGCGCCGGAGCGCCTGCCGTGATGTATGATCACGGCCAGCACATGTGCGAGCAAAGCATTAACGTAGCCATGTTGCAGGAACCGCGGGCAGTTAATGACTACGTCAGGGACTTGCCTGGAGATATGGGTGGCCAAGGCGGCCGTCATCGTTAATGATATGCGGCTGGATTGGTAGCTTTGCTTATGCATGTACTGTCCACCCACCGATGACCTGAGCAGTATATTGCGTACCTGGATGAAGTGGTTCACGTATTCGCGTCTTCTCCCGCCCCTTGGCAAGGCCCTGGAGAGGATTATAGTCCAGCGACTGGAGATCTGGTGTCTAACAGACATTATGGCTTCCTTGCTGGCAGGTCCACCTGTGACGCCTTAATGTATGTGAAGAACTTTGTTGTCCGTTGTCATAGCAAATACGTCCTTTGAATCTTAGTAGATTCCAAAGGCGCATTTGATTACCTAAGTTGGTCGTCGGTGTTGTTGTTAGCTCTGTGGAAGAGCTACTTCCATGGTAGGAATATATTTGTCCAAGGTGTCAACGAGCGTGTGTGAGTGAACTTCGAGCGCTGCCGCCCACAGGTATCTATCGTAAGTCCATTTATATGGAACCTGATGATGGACGAACTCTTCGGTGAACTTTCTACTGTCGCTGAATGTGTTGTCTACGCGGACGATTTCCTCATTCTTGTTCAGGGGAACAGTCGTCTTGAGCTCGAGCAGCAGGGTACTGAGTATGGAGATGATGCTGAAGGGCTGTTTACACTGACTGCCCTTGGTTAAATTGAATGGAATTTCTTTGAAATACCGGCAGAAAGTGACATACTTGGGAATAACGATCACGGGGTCCTTGGGTCCGCACCTGCGCGAGCTCAAGCCACAGTTGACTAAATTGGTATATTTGTTGAGGCGGGTGATGAGGGGGACTCTTCCTTGCATGTTCGTACGGATCCCCTATATTGTATGATTTTCCGATAACGGCACAGGACAGGAAACTGTTCCACGCTTACCAGCGAGTGGAGTTGTTAGCGTGTCTTCTTGTATGTCGTACGGTCTCAATCGACGCCATGCACGTCTTGTTGGGTCTTCCTTCTCTTGATATGAAGGTAGTCCGGCATGCCACGGCCTACAGGATCAGGATGGACTGCATACAGACTTAGTAAGTGTGGATCAGGTGGAGGGTCTAGGGCCCCTTGCAATCAAAAGGGTGTTTGATGAGACTGTAGCATCTAAGTGGCAGTTCAGATGGAACGAATGTGGAATAGGTGGACTAGTTGCATGTCCTCTGTGTGTGTTCAGCGTACTGTGACATCCGTAATCTAGACAGCATTGGCGTTCACGTGGTGAACGGTAGATATGATTTTAGCCAGTGCCTTGCAAGCAGTGATACACTTCAATGTGCTAGTGAATTCGCGCGTGCTGCCTTCCGACGAAGGAGGGAGTTCGTCGACGCTGCTTCACCTGCAATATGATGGGCCAATGGCCATAGTGGCCGTGGTAGACAGCTATCAGCTTTGTGTGTTTTGTGTTTGTGTGGCCTTGTGACGTCTTTCATTTGGTATTGTACGCAAAGCGATAGTTGACTTGTGGAAAGGTTTCGTTACAGTGCCCCGCTTCGAGCTAATTCCAGTAAACCCGTTGAGGAGTGCTGTCCTTACGTACTCGAGGAGGGTGATCAGACCCAAGTCTGCAAGGGACTCATCTGAAGTGGCTTTTACCACAAGGTGTCACCGGAGGTTATCTGGTACCATGGGGCCCTACCCCCCCCCCCTCCCCATTAACCTATGGTTGTCAAAAGAGGGTATCAAATCTTTTTTCACCAAATATAGTCATGTGGGGTATCAACTAAAAGGTCTCGATTAGTACTTTCCGAAGCCGGTATTAGTTTTTATATGGGCTGCAAATAGGAGAAGTTCGGGGCTCGGAATTGGTCAATTACTTCAAGGACTCATTTTAAGAAGCTACCCAACCCAGAAATCTAGGAAGAAAATATAGTGGTCTGTGCACACGATAGGGTATTTTGCGATCTAGCCACAAAATACTCTCCATGCCAATTGTCTCCTGTCTGCCTGACTAATTTGTAAGAGGTAATTACGAGTGGTTGTTACGTACTTTAATTTGGATACCAAAATTAAGAGAAGAATCTTCATTTGTAGTGAGCCCAATAGGCAGATAGTTATGTATCTTTTTCTTCTGAAGCAGGTTTGAAGTTTCTGGTACTTTCCACTGATTGACCGTAAATTGAACAATGTCCAAGGGTTTCAATTTCTCTCTGCCTCACCACGAACTCCTCCTCGAACTCCAAAATTCATGGAAAATTCAAACCAAATCCGATCGAGTGTTTATGATCAAATTCTTTTATTGTCCGAAACGACTAGCAAATGCGAAAGTCAAGTGGCAAATGGTCCATTCATCCGTTCAAAGTTCACTACCCTCAGCTGCAACAAAAAGGCTCAAAAAGTTGCTTTCGCTATTTTTGAGTGTTGCGGATTGCCTGGAATTCCGCGTAAAGTTTTGGCAACAAAATCCCAATTTTTTGCAAGTCATCAAAAAACAAGACAACTCTTGTAATTGCTACCGCCTTCAGAGGCTTCCCGTACATGCTACCACCGCCGGCCACGGCGGTGATGACAACAAGTAGTTTTATTTTTGAAAGCTCATTACAATCTGCACACCGTGGTCGCCATAGGTATTTCAGTAAAGCTGGTTTGAGTATGTGCGATCTGTATCAGCTTCATCGACCAATTGGCAATTTGCCGGGACTGTGGCGATGATGACGGCCTGGCAAAATGGAAATGATTTTTATGAAAGTTTTAGCATTTGGTGTTGTGTGATCGAGAGCCACCGACGAAAGTTTGTAAATTTGTCGAGTAAGGTGGAGGAGGGCACGTAAGTGGTTTCTTGATGGCTCAATTCAATGATGGAGCGCGACTTACGCGAGTGCTCGAGTTAATTTGCTAATTCTCAAAGAAATTTTTGCGGCTATTGCCTCAGTTTGTGGCCGTGAGTGGGCAGTATTAGGGTCGATCGGACGATTTGGAAGATATCGGAAATCTGGTCAGGTTTCGATTTTGCCGGTGTATTACTTGTGAAATGATCTAGTTGTCGTTCATGTACGTGCTGCCAAGCACGTACCCAACTAGAATAAATCTGCAGCATGATCGCACTCCCACCAAACCACAGGGACTACTAAGGCCTTCCGGGAAGGACCTCCTGTTTTCATGACCTTGTGAGACCCACCTCCTAGATCCCAACCCAAACATCGGATCTTTCCACATATCGGCAGTCCCAGTCCACCCCTACACAAACCACTTTTTTAAATCCACTAAGCCCATAACGCAAAGCTTCTTAAGACAATCTCCTCTAATTCAAGGCTACGATTATCGCCGTAATCCGCCACAAGTAATTTTGCATCTCAGTTCCGGTAAATTAATTGAGTCAGGTACTTGGCAGCTTTTTTTCTTCTTTCTTCATTTTCCTTGTCTTGTTAAGTATTTTGAAAGACAGTAATGTTTGCGGCACTTACGCTTACGTTTACGATCTGGTTTTTTATTAATTTCATTTATTAAAATTGAAGAAAGTGACGCTATAATGGTTCTTCATTTGGGTAGGTTATTGTTGAATTCTGTAGAGTATCTTGTATATTTTTTTCCGGTGAAAATAGCACTTTCTGCTTAGATTTGCTGCGTCACATTGAAAGTGAAATGATGTGAAGCTGACAGTGAACATTTATTAGATTTTGAAGGAGTGTTTACACGCTGGTAACCGGAGAGAAATGTGAACACCCAGTCGATGAGAATGTGTTTACTATTCATTCAAGATATTTTTCTTCTTGATGATGTTGAATAGATTTCTTGCTATTTCGAGTGCTTATTCTCTGTTAATCTTGCCCGTGTTAAATATTACAAGCTTGACCGAAAAAGGGAGGGGATTTGGTAACTTGGACTGCATGAACTTCCTGATATGAGTCACAAGTTTGGGCTTAGATGAACCATTGAGCTGAAAATCAAGTACTATGCGGAGAGATCTCCAAGAAATAGCGGTGGATAGTTCATTCTACATCAAAAATTGAGCTTAAATCGGATTGAAACATAAGCTCCTTGACAAAAACATGTTTTACGCTTTCCTGGAAAAAACCTTAAGGATTTTTGTTCCCAGGACAAAGGTGAGGCACCCTCTGCCCTAGAACCAAACCAAGCCATCTTCGTCCCTCTTTTGGACCTTAAGGATTATCTTACATAATTCTTAGATTAAAATTTCTAATTCACCAAAATGCTGGTACGGAGTTAGAGCAATACCAATCTTGGTATTTTGAGGGCCATTTGTTGAAGGATTTCTCTGTAGATCCACAATGCATTTTGTCCTACAGGAAAGAGGACGTGGCAGACTGACAGATGGTGGCAAATGCCCGATATATAAGAGGAAGTTGGACCTCACTGGTTTTCAACATTTCAACAACTATAAAACGGCTCAAAACCTGTTCACACAAATCGTTTTAGAGTCAACTTCAGACATAATAATTACCAGCCATTATTGGATGTAAGCCCATCTTCCAAGGTAGATCCTCGTTAGTAAGGAGAGATATGCAGACACTGGGAGCTCGCTCAGGACACCATTTTCAAAAGGAAATTGAAGAGCACTGATAAATGGAGCTGTGTTGCGTGTTAACCTTGACTGGCGCGAAACTGTATTACAAGGTGTTCTTTGCACCAATGACTTCCTTCCATACTCTCACTTCTCTAAGTGGGAGAACCCGAAATGATGTGTCAAACAGTTCCAGTCCAATTATTTGATGACAGGGAGGCACTCTGTTGGTAAGCCGCGGCTCATTATTATGGATGTCCAATACTCAGGACGTGGACATATTCGCCATTCACAAAAAAAAAATTACCGTATTGAAGTCTCTGTTGTGGCACGCATGGTATGATGAACTTCATGCCCCCATGCACCGGGGCGTAAAACGTTGATAGACTTTGTAGGCGACCTGATGGCGATTGTGGCTGCGTAGTATCACAAGGCACATAGAACTATATGGTAATAAGACCTTCCATGCCATTAAATCCTGGCAACGAGGCAAATCACTCACGTTGAGGGTGTGTAACGCATATGGGACAGCATCTGGTGGGGAAGTGTGTGCCATCGTAGAATAAAGAAGGATGGACAGTGGAACAAAAACATGCCTAGAAGGGATGCTAAACCCCACATTAGAAAAGGCAGAAGCAATGTTGACCACTAAACGAAGGAAATGAAAGAAAGCCAATCTTGGAGTTCAAAGAGTTGCTAAGTTCGAACTTAGCTGTGGATGCAAGAAATCAGAACCCAAAAATAGAGCACCAAGGCAACGAATGCGAAAGGTTATGTCTTCCTTGAGGATTTGAAGCTAGACATAGGGTAACATACACCAGTGCAACGTTAGCAAACATCACCAATTGAGATGTTACTAAGCAAGAATCACATGCCGATCACCAGGCAATCTAGTTTGCTCCCAGGTTTCCTGACAAAAAGAGCGATAGGGTGCGGACTCGATCAAGATTTTGCTATAAAGTGGATGATACAGATCAAAATTCGAGGACTTTTGAAGCATGCGATGCGGCCATGCTGAGATGGCGAATGAACTTCTCCTTCCAGTCAATAATTCCAATCACTCAATTATGACCTCCGCATCTCTTTCAGCGGGAACACTTTATCAGAGGGTGAAAGGTGTGGAGGGGGGAGGTAAAGGGATGGTAACAAAATTGAAAAAAGTGATGTCTTCATTAATAACCTGCTTGGGGCTTCTAAGAAAAGTGGTTCCCATCACTTCCACTTCGTCGTCATCACTTCCATAAATGACCTATTAGAGATTCTAAGAAGACTCTTTCTTCTCCATGAAGAACGGCACACTCTCGCAAGCGTCACTCGGTACCTTCGTGATACCTACGGTTATGTAATATGAGTTGAAAGAGAACTGCGGATGAATAGGCAGCAAGGAAGTGTCGTGTGCTATTGGGGCAACATAGAGGAACGCAGATTAAGTCATCGCCGTAAAGCAAGCAAGGTAAATTGAGGGGCAAAACAAGGTCCTTTGAAAAAAAAATGAACAGAATTGATCCTTATGGTACATCAGAGAAGATAAGAAAAAAGGAAAAAGGAGGGGAAGTAGCTCAGGATAAGTTGGGAAATGTAGGAGGGGATGCATGAAATGAGTGGTAGGTAAATATTGAGTGATGCAGGTTTAGATAGAAATAAAGAATTAAGGTCCTTCTTCCACAAACAAACAAAAAAATAACCTTTGGGGCTTTCCTTAAAAGCTATTCAGAGTAAAAGGCAAATGAACTGATTGGTTTTAGAAGAAAGAGGTTCGGTAAATCGTGAGAGCCAAGTCCAACGTTGGCATTATAATTTTCAGCGAGATATTTGTAAAAGAAGGGCTGAAGGCAAGAAGGCAATAAAAAGGCAGTGGTTGTTTTGTGTCAACACAATGACACTTTGACGACGAATCAGGTTGGAAAGCAAGCAATCAATTTGTTTGCTCAGAGAATGTTCCAGGCAAATTTTTGATTCAGTGACGAAGCATTGCCAAACCATACATAAAAGAGAGTTGTATCTTTTGCGTGTAGGGCAGAAGGACTACAGGATAATCCCCAGATGCCTACTCAAAGGCGAAATACAACCTATGGAGTAAAGTTAGAAACTTCGGAGTGCAAGGTAAGTCACCGAATAATTGAAGCAAGTTATCGGAGAAGACGATGAGCTTGATGAAACTGGGAGAGGTCTTGCCAAATTTTACGGGAATTGCATGAGATCAGATAAGCTGGAATTTTTTCCGTGAATGTGACTTCAACACTCACTGGATACTCCTCTCTGGACCCAATTAATATAATTTCATCACTAAATGGAGGCTGAGACTGGCGTTTTAAGTACACAATTGAAGAGACTTCCCGGCAATCGTGACATTAGCTACCGCCCCATGTGGAATCAGACTCAACGAGAGATAAAGTAACTTTCGAGGAGCAGAGCATTCAAAATCTGGGATTGGTAAGCCGGAGAGTTAAGTCCTTGAGGGTTTTACGTGAGCACCCGTCCGGAAGACTTAATCCCACGGTCTTCTTAGGACACAGATTGATTTTGTGACCACAATCAGAGCCCCACTGTGACAAGCAACAACGGTACCAGTCTACACCAAGTGTATGGCTTAGCATTCATACTGGTGGATGCAAGACCTACCTAAATCTCTACCGAACTAAGGAGTACGGCACCCGTGTTGAAATGCACGCCGAAGCCCGAAGGTCTCTACTCCCTTGAGCATCAATACAACCCTCATGAAGCTCCCACTAGGGGACCAACCGCAAACTACCGAGCTCTGATTAGGCCTTTGGAGCATTCGCTTACTGTATCACGGCTGGCAAGCCAAAATGAGTACAGCGTCTCCCGGTGCCACCACTATGGATGTTCTCCTCGGCCACTTGGTTTTTGTTTGGCCGACAGGGTTTCTCACCGCCACCTCTGAGCACCTGATAAGCCGGACAAATAAATTGATGCGGAATAGCTTAGTGCTTAGACCTCTCTTAATCTAGCAAAAGAGTTTTAAATAAAAAAAAAATTAAAATTTGGCCAATAATGGCGAAGTTTTTTATTCCTGTAGTAGATTTTAGAGAAATGTCTCCATGGTCAAAAGGAAAATTCAAAACGATGTGTAGGTCAAGGCGATAGATCGCTTCTAAGGAAGCTACCATACTCTCAAGGAGTCCATCCTTCTTTTTTACCGCGCAAAGAAAAAACCGGTGAAGGTGAACTAATTTTAATTCGGAGATAGTCAGAAGCGTCGTCGAAGAAAGAGAGTTAGCTAGTCTGATTATGAAGAATTATTTATAATGTGAAATGAGGCAGAAAGTTGGTAGATATAGCTTGTGGTGCGTGGTGGGACGTTGGAAATGTTGTACGTTAAAGAAGGTTCAACAGGATAATTCGCAATCCTGTGGAGCCCTAGTATACCACAGTGAAAGTCGTCCTGCTCTAATGAAGTACGGTTGCTGAATGAAACTATTAGCTATTCACGCTACAAGTCCCCAGTGTAGTGAATGAGATCTGCCTGGAAGGCGTGTTAATCAGACCGCTTCCTAGCTCAGTAGAAACTTGCGGAAATTGACTATTATACATCTCTAGTCCATCATGATTTTATTGAAATTCAAAGTTCCTATAGTCTCTGCCTCTTCTCAGACGTATTTCCATAACCTCTCCTAGTTTCCTCAGTAGGCAATATAACACTTCACAGCAGGGATCACCGCGAGTAGTGTTTGTTCAAACAGGTTCCTTATACAACACTTCCCTGATTGACACGTGTTTGCAGAAGTGATATGCCAGGAATCTTTCTTAAATGCAGGTCGAATGCTTCGGGTTATGTTCTCTCCAACTGGTAGCATACCCCCTGCGGGAACTGAATTACTTATAAAGAAATCCAAAGCAAATTGAACTGAAAACCATCCCACAAATAATAGTAAACGGTTTCCTCCACTGCAAGGCATCCACTGAGCTATTTAACGTGAAGCGTAAGCACATGTTATGCGAACAGTAACGACAATTTCCACCATGCACGGCTGCAGAATAAAAGCGGACAAATTGCTCCGGTTGCCCGTTGCATATCATTCATAAATGAAATTGTTGCAAGTCCAGTTGCATTCGTACAAATCAGTTGTCTCTTGAGCGTATGTAAATAATCTCTGCGTGACTGTAATTGTACTCGTGATATTCTAGTACGGATGCTGTAAGTGCCGGACAGGCGGATACCATTTCTCCGCAGTTCCACAGTGAAATTTTTTCTTCTCACTACAATGCCCTCCTCGCAGTTGAGAAAACTCATATGGATTTCAGCTTTTACATTTCACAATTGCAAGCGTTTAGCGTGATCCTCATTTGGATTTGTTGCATTTTTTCTTCGCCTGCAATTCTTAAATTACAAAGAAAGCATCATTTAAGCGCTTCACGGAAAGAGGGAAGAGTCCGTGTAATGTGGACATTACATGATGGACAATAGGTTTTTGGCTTACGTAAAAAAAAGTTCAGCACCCTCGGCTATTTTTTTCCTGTTCTACGTGTTGTGGAAAGCCTGGTGTTGTGCAACACACGCTGGCGTAATTGTTATATTTATAGTCGACATCTTGACGACGAATCCACAATTTTTCGATCATACAAATCATGCAATTTAGTAGTTTTTCTGTTTTGAGTTGACACAGGTGTCAGGTATCAGCTTTTTCGTTGGCTCAAAACGAATTTGAATGGCTTTTTATTGGGAAGTACATTAGTTAATATTTAAGCTGAATAAAATTATAATATACGAACAAATATTTTGACGAGAGGTGAATTCGAATGGAATTCCTGGGAATGTGGGGCGAAAAAAGGGGGTGAGGCTCACACAACATTTTTGCATTTCCAAGATTTAGCAGTTTCTATTTCTTGACAATTTTCGGTCAATTCAATGTTATATATGTTATGATAATCTGCACAACCAAGTATAAGTCACTTCTTCACTGAAAGAAGAAGCCAGTATGACTTGAAACATTTCTAATATGACTCTTTTATAAAGAGTCAAAGGTTAGTATAGACCCCAGAGCGAAACATGGATTGGTACCCACAATGGAGCATAAAACCGGAGAAACGCCTGCTGAACTAACACCAACAGCTCGACTACCAAACCCTATCTCCGTCTCCACGTGGTAACCGCTGGGAGCTCTTTCTTACGGAAAAGCTGCAGACGGAGTAGGACGAAGGCGAGTCTCCCGCGCCTAAAAACGGGACAAATTGCACCAACTGCTTCTCCAGGTTGGGGGTTGGGTAGGGCTGACAAATCTACACGTGAAAACCGAAGTTACGAAGCCACAACAGGAGCCTCGGACTGCACGGATAACACAACGACGAACACGGCAACGACAAAGGAATAACGGTTTATGCATTTCTCCATTTTTTATAAGCTCGGGTGGCGACCAAGCCATTCTGACTGGCACACACGAATACCTCCGTCTCAGCAAAGAGCTCCCCAGCACACAGCCACCTGTTCGACAAGTGCAAATCGAGAAATGGCTACCAGAGACAATTAACTTGTTTACCGTGCATTGCCTTAGACTTCCATTTAGTGATTCGCTCTTGGTTCCACTTCAACCCATTCAGAGGATTGAAAGATCGACCCTTCAAGTTAAGTGAATTCAGCCCACAGTCTACCTTACAAACAATCGCATACAAGGGAGTCTTTGCTCTTTACTATAAAAATAAGCGCACAGCGAGTCGACTTGACGATGATGTTGTGCCTCCGATGTCACGAGGCAGGTTCATCCGCTCCACGGCAGAGTTTGGATGATGCACCAATGCCATGTCTGGCATGCGGCTTGTGATGACCTTCGCGGACGGCTTTGATTCGACACTTGTCTAATCCAAACTCCATCCGAATATCACGGCTGAACATGTCAACTGTTCGCAACAGACTCCTAAGATGGTTCAGTACCACCATACAACTTGATGTCATCTAAGTAAATTAAGTGAGTCAATTCGCACTTAGCACGTAGGCCATACTTTATTGCCATGCCATGCCCTCTAGCATCATTTAGTAGCCATGAAAGGGGGTACAGTACCATACAAAACCAAAGGGGACCCAAAAAATTCCCCTGGAAGATGCCCCTCCGTATATGGATGGGCTCTGAGGTATAGGCACCCTCAGATGAAGGCACCCTTTCATGACTGTCGCCAAAAATTTTATTAGTTTGTGATGAATGCGATACAGATGAGGGACATCGATTAGCTAGGTATGCGGAACGATGTCAAAAGCCTTGGCATAATCGATATAGCAACTAAAGAGGTTTCTTTGGCCTCTACTTGCTTGTCCTACAACTACCGAGTCGATAATAAGTTGCTCTTTGCAACCCCTTGACCCAACTCGGCAGCATTTCTCCTCCTCGAACAGAATGCTATATAGTTTCATTTTGATCCAAGTCCCAATTGCGCAATAGCCGTAGACATGCGATTTTTTTATTCGCTAATGGCCGGAGACGGTCGAACTGCATATAGTTGCTGACGTATCTGCACAGTAAAGCCACACTCACCATATTTTAGCAGCTCGTATTGATCGTTTAGCCAAGTCTACATTAAAGAAACCCCACTCTCTAAAAAAGTGAAATCGGACGTAAGTTCAGATTAGCAGCCTTTTAGTCATCAATAGTCCAAAATACACTGTTAAAGAACTAGCCCAACTCTGGTGACCCGATGACTTGACGAAGTCCACAGCAGTGTGACCCTGATAAAATTATTATTATAAAAACTTCTCTAGGAGTCCCCATCCGATTCGCTGTTTGTTCCTTTTCCAACCTTTTTCTTTTTTCCCCAACCTACAACATATAACATGATTTACAGGAAACTTTCAAGTTCTCCTCGTTTCAAAAGGCACTTGCTCTTTTTGGCTTCACAAGTATTTTCCCATAGTTGTCCAATTACCATCGCGTATTCTTAGAAGATCTTCCACATAGGCAGCATCTTTGATATAAAATGCAGCATGGTCTATTTGAAACGCCACACAGAGTCGAGTTCGTCTCATTTGATTGTATCCGACGAAGGAACTTGCTTTTGAACCTATTTGTCTAATATATCTCTTTAATTTTTGGTGTCGTAAATTCAATTCAATTCCATATTTTTGGAGGATTTCAATCGGCCAGATGAAGCAAGATCTAGAGAGTGCCCTCTTTCTTTATGTATCAGTTTCCCAGTGGACTTCGAGAATTCTTATACAACAAAAATTAGGAATTTACCAGAACTCCCTGCGTTTAATATTTTTCTGGCAATTGTTCACTTGGTTCACGAATTTTTCCAAAATTTCCCAATCACCCTGCCAAATGATGAACATACCGCCAATGCTTTCTTGTTTTTTTTATCGAAATAAAGGAGACTTTTCCTCCAATAGTTTCCACAAAAATATCAACCCTAGCTGTTTCCCTATAGTCAAAGGAAATATTTTTAAAGCATAACTCAATCAACTCTGGTTTACCTGGAGAAATTATGCTCCTTATGAATCGCATACCTTTTATTCCGGGGATGCTTTCTACATAGATCCTGGCTTCCCAAAGCATCCTCTGGCTCCAAGTCGATGTAACCCAATTTATCGATAAGCTCATTATGACATTTTATAAAACGCCCATTAACCTATACAAATTGTCAAAGTTTCATCCCTGGGTAGGTAGGTAAGTATCAATGGCCCAATTAGCGCTGTGGTGCGCCGTTTTGATGCAACAAACACCCAAGACCCTGACTGCTGTTATGAGAGCAGGAAGGCAGAGTCCAGCCGGCTCAGAACGTCAAATGCATTCCGTAGCATTCACCAAGGAAAGCTCCGCAGCTACAAATCTCTTTGAGGTCCCCAGAGAATGTGTCCGTAGCCTGACGCTGGGCAATCGCAAAGGAACTGCCTGATGGGTTTCCCCTCTTTTCCCCAGTTTCGGCAATGCGCTTCCGGTTGGATTGCACTGGCGAAACCCGTCAGTGAAGACTACTGTGTCGTAACCTTGCAACACGCAGCCGGTCTTCCACTCTCCCATAGTTGGAAAGTTCACCGCAAAGTTTCTCGTGTAGTCCAGCTTGCGTGTGGCATAGTCCGTAGGGATTGCTCAGATTTCTCGAGATACTTCGTCCAGGAGTTTCATCCCTACGTCTGTGAAAACCCTGTGTAGCTGAGATGCAACAGTGCTTAAGCTGGCAGAAGTCATCTGATATTTTACGCCGATAATTTATATTCCAATGTACACGACACAACATTTAAATTCTTAAATTACCAGAACATTAAGGATTAAAACTCATTTACACATGCCTTACATCACAACAAATATAAGGACAAAAACCAGAAAAAAAGGCAAATACCCATCTTAGTTGGAGCGCAGCAACCGCTTTAGAGATCGTCGATGCATGTATAATAATAATAATAATCCAAAGTTAGTACCGCCAAAGATGGCAAGTAGCTCCTTTTCGCGGGAATCCATTTATGTTACTACACGACAGTACTATCCTTTCAGACTTCAAAGGGAACTTTTTCAGTAGCTCAACAACGTACTACTCCGTTCACAAGTAAGTAGATATTTCCATGCGTCTTCCAGGTGGTAACATCCTGCTATTTTGTAGTTTTACTTTTTGACGACCCCGGTGAGCATAAGCCTTGACATATCCCTGTATACTCACCTACCAATACCAAAGAAAGATAACAATATAAAATTTATATCTTACAATATTTTTCGCTATGATCCTCTCCAAATTCAATAGATTCGGCTCAACTTTTCTCCATGTTCCAAATACTTTTCTAAAATGGATTTTTTTCGAAATAACAAAACGCTTCCTTGGCTTTTCCACTGTGTACTATTGAAATTTCTGTAAAGCCTGGAAAACGATGAATTGCAAAAAATTAGATGAACAAATTTTGATCAAATTTAAAATGAATCTTTATTAATTTATAAGTACACTGAGTGGTGAAGTTTAGATTTATCAGTCAAATTCAATGATACGTTCTGTAAAGGTGTGTATTCAGTCGCTATCGTGAAACTGTAAAGCAGATTTTAAGCCAGAAAGTTTCTCAGATGAAATTAGGTAACCACAAAAATCAAGCTGCAGAGGTGTGAGTCTTCGCAAGACGTATCTCCTGTAGTGTTACTTCTGATCCCAGAGTCCAGTTATACCTCAACCTTATTCTAAAACATGTAAGCCACAGCAGTAGGTAAAGACAAAGCTTTTGACACCAACTTCAATAGCAATAGCTACTACCACAGTATTAAGGTAGAACGGTACCTGGTGCGATACCGGTAGAACGGACTAACTCTACATTATATAGCCAAGCAAGGTTCATAACAAAAGCCTTCAGGAAAGATGAACCCCCGAAGAAATCTTCCAGAGAAAAAGACTATTGTCTTCTGAGCAGCTTCTCAGTTTCAAGAGAACTAGACAACTTCCGGCCTAATTAATGCAACGAGAACTCAGCCGGATCTATCACCTTCATTGTGAATTCCCAATAGGTGTGTCAACGATAGTAATCTTCATTGAATACTAATTTTATCCTCTGTGAGTCTGAATCTGCTAAAGTTGTTGACAGAATTTTAATCCTGGAATACAACTGTCAACTGATGGCAATATCCTATTTTTATAAGAAGAACCCGTCTTATTCTTGCTGGTCTTCAAATGGCTGAGATTCCTTAACTCCTTGTAATATTTCAACCTTTCATCAATCAATGCTGCGTGGCATACTCCACTAGCGAGCCTTCCATCTACAATGGTACAGTATTGTACGCGCAGTGGCAAAAGGGGATGTAGGGGATCAGCCTTATTTAACAAATCTGGAAGACTTCACTCAAATTGTCAAGGTGTGCTGGGAGGTCGGGATGTTCGATGGGATAAGGGATATAGTCAAGATTACGCTGACCCGCGGTAATAACCATACTTGATTCAGATCGTGATTTTATAGCTGAAGCAACTGATATTCAACACCCAACCACTAATCTTCTCAAACACCCGTAAGATTTTAGAAGCGACTTTTGGTTGCGAAACCTGTAATTATTAACCCATCCGGATATCAGCAATTTATGTGTCCCAGCTTTGTAACCATGTACCATACATATTAAGCGTACCTCATCTATGACTTCATTTATAATTCCGATCGCAGCTGATTGGATCCTCAATCAAGATTAAGCAGGCATTTTTTGAAAAACGTATAGGGCAAGACCTAACATGGATTTCACAAAAACCTGACTGACTTCCTGATTTTAAATCAGTAAACGATGAAATGAAAATATAGGCCACAATTTACTAGCCAGCGCAAATGGTTGTCACAAACAATAAGCCACTCTTAGTTGGTAAGGGGTCTTATCACCGTTTTCAGAAGACCATCGTTAATGTCAACTACGATTTACAAAAAATAGTGACCACTGTGGGGTTACATTTGCAGTAAACATGGCGAACTTAAAGCAATCACAAGATCACCCCGGGCGGACTTTTTGTCACACAAGACGGGGGAACAAGACCTAAATTGGAAAATAGAGAATAATGGGAGACAATTCCGCCTGAATTTGTCAGCCAATAAAGCCTATTTCAGCTTACAAAGACTGTTCCGCTCGAAACGTCTCACCATAGGGTCAAAGCTCTTCTTGTACAAGACAATGATCTTGCCAGTCCTCATGTATTCCTCGGAAACTTGGGTCCTTAGCAAGGAAAATTGCGAACTCTTGGCCGCGTTCGAGAGAAGAATCCTCCGAAGAATTTTTGGCCCCCGACATGAGGATGGACGATTCCGTAGCCTACACAATAACGAAATCTACGAGCGATACCATGATCGTCCGGTTGTGGATAAAATCCGGCTCAATAGGTTACGGTGGGAGGGTCACTTAATCCGTATGGATGAGGAAGATCCCACCCGGAAAGTCTATAAGGGCAATATCTATGGTAGAAAAAGAAGACGAGGCAGACCCTGCCTAAGATGGAGCGATGGCGTAGGCCAGGACAGCAGACAGCTTTTAGGGATATCGAATTGGTGGACCTCGGCGCAAAACCGGGATGTCTGGAGTTCCTTATTAAGCCAGGCCTAGACCGGATACCGATTGTTGCGCCGTTGATGATCATGATGAATTCCGCCTGAATTTAAGGGCATCTCCCCGAAGAACGATCCGAACTTCAGGAGATTGAAGTTGAAGTTTACATATTTTTACTGAAGTGAGTATTCCACTCATGTCATAGTCATAGTGTTTAACACCGTTTTATTGACTGTGATTATCGGAAATCGTTCCGAAATGCCTGTGGAAGGACAGGAAGACGAAGCATTCTGTCATATCAATCTCAGTTGAGGGTACTCTAAGACTACGTATATAACGCGGTTGTATCCACTTCTGGGAATGTTACTTAGAATAAATGTGGCCAATCTAATGGGCCTACAAAATTTCATTTCTTCGAAATTATCCTTTTCTTTTTTAGCTTGTAAAAGTCCAAAACAACAAAGCATTCAGCGACCTCTTACCAACACGGAAGGAAAAATTCAAATAAGACGAAATCGAAAAGATTTTAGGGACTTAACTTGACTTCAGTTAAAAAGTTGATCAAATCCTTCAGTTGTATTGTATGTCCTTCTGAAATCGTCTTCAAGCATTATACCTTAAAGGTGGACTTCTATGTTACTCAGTATCGTCAATGCACTTAATATGCCAGTATGCCACACGGGAGAATTCTGTAGATCAACTTGCACCAGACACCTAAAATGTGAATCTGAGGATAATTGTGAAGGTAAATACAGTGAAGCCATCTGTGTATAATATTATGCCAAAGTTGTCCTCATAACGAAAAAGATCACTCGTACGGAAAATATGCTGGAATATCAAAAACTTTTTCAAGTTGCAGCCGTTCACAAGCTGAAGAAGTCGCAAAAAATTCTCTAATTTATTGTAAGCCTTAATCATGACGAAAACTTTCTCGTGTAATCCAACCGTGAACCCCTCATTATCAGAAACCCCCAGGAAAAGTTTAACAGATTGATGACTGGCAAAAAACCCGTATAGCTCGGCCTTAAAAAAGAATAGTATCCCATTACCTTCCCCCCGGTATCCCCAAGTAGAACATGAACAGGTCCGAAACCCAACGTACCCCACTTTTGGATACTGGTCCTTTGCCAAAGTGAGCCACTTTGAATGGCTAAGTTAACTCATCACCCTAGTCAAAGTGCTAACTGCCCAGTCTAACAACATAAAAATTCAAAAAGCCCTGGCCATAACAACTTAAAATGATAACCGCCTCCTATTTGTATTTACCTGTTAATCACCTGAAAGTTAAACGATTCAAATTTTACAGCATAATATCCAAAGTTTATCTAAAAACAAATCCACGATTAAATTCTTCGCAAATACCAATCAGTATGACATCCTTGCCTTGCAAGAGCCCTAAAAAATAAAGTACAAACCCAATTGATCTACAGTCATATTAGGCTTCGTACTGATTGCCTTTTCCCTTTTCTCACCACAACTTCAGTGTACCTTCCTCCTCACCACCTCTTGACGTTCCGTTCTCCTGAAATTTCTTAGCAATAAGCCAAATGTCAGTGTAGCAGGGAACTTGAATGCTAGAGCCTTGGTCAGTGAGAATACGTACACCTCACTTAAACGGCAAGCCATGCTGGACCTCGTCTGTAATTCCGAATTTAGCTTTCTGAACAATGACAACTTTCCGTCTAATGACTCGGGGCAGACACCATGGATCAGTCCCAGACATAACGTTTTTCAACACAACAAACACTGCATGATCCTGGAGCACTCTGGACATTTCTGTCTCCAAAAGCCACCATTAAATCATCTCGCTAAAAATTAGCAAACACCTACAATCTCTTCTTCAGAAGCTTCGTACACCTCAAACCAGAGCGCAGGTAGAAAATGGAAGCGGTGCATATTATTCGGCCAATAATACAGGGTGCGGCAGCATAACTTCCTTTTTTAAAATGCGCGCCTTTGCCGTTGAGGTTTACTTTTCAAGCGGATGTTCGGTTATTGCAACACAGCGTGTATTTCGGAATCGCTTTAATTTAGCCCCGTTGGCTCCCGTCCCAGACCGCAAATCAATTGTTACATGGGTCACCACATTCAGACAAACTGCAAGTGCGACAAAAGGAAGAACTGGAGTCCCTCGGCCCGTTAGATCACCTGAGAACATTGAAGCAGTGAGAGCGTCAATGTTGCGATCGCCACGGCGTTCTGCGCGCAAACACGCATCTGCCCTTGGACTATCCGATCGTTCTGTGAGAAGAATTCTTCGTGATGATCTTCATTTTCATCCCTATAAGATGGCGATAGTGCAGGAACTTTCAGAACGTGACTTCAATTCTCGGATGAACGCGTGTGAGCTTCTTCTTGATGTCATTCCCGAGGGTGCTATTGTTTTTTTTCAGCGATGAAGCCCATTTTCATTTGTGTGGGTCGGTTAACAAACAAAACATGCGCTACTGGGCTGACACCGACCCTCGAGAATTGCATCAAAAGCCTTTGCATTCACCCAAAGTCACAGTGTGGTGTGCAATTTCCTCAGCTGGAATTATTGGTCCCTGGTTTTTTGAGGAAAATGAGGTTACAGTGACAGTGAATTCGGACCGGTATGTAAGCATGCTACAGAATTTTTTTCCCACGGCTAGAAAATTTGGATTTGGGGGACACTTGGTTCCAACAAGACGGTGCAACAGCACACAGTTCAAGAGCATCGATGGCTGTTTTGAGGGAACACTTTCCAGAGCGCCTTATCTCAATTAGAGGCGATTTGGAATGGCCGGCACGCTCTCCCGATCTGTCCCCTTGTGATTTTGTTCTATGGGGTTTTTTGAAATCCCGTGTTTATGTGAACCGTCCAAGAACCCTACAAAATTTGAAGACTAACTTCCAAGAAGAAATTGCCAACGGAACACCTGCTATGCTAACAAGAGTCATGACAAACGCCAGAAATCCGTTTACGCAATGTATGGAGAATGGGGGATGTCACCTAACAGATTTGATCTTCAAAACAATGTAAATAAAAACTTTAGACATGTACCTACATTATAAAAAATAAATAAATATTTCCCAATGCATACAATAGTTTTTATTGAGTTTTGAAGGAAGGAAGTTATGCTGCCGCACCCTGTATAATATAATATAATAAGACTCGAGCGCAATGCTGACCACATTGCCTCCTAGTGTACCGTTACGGTCTTGAATGAAGTGCTCTAACACACTTCAAGGCCCTGATCCAATATGGATTGTTGCGCCAACGATTATTATTATTATTATGAAAATCCTCGAGCTCCTATTGATGTCAATATGATTCACCCCTTTATCTAACAACTTCTTACTTTACAGGAACTACATGTTGTACTTAACAAGAGCCGTTGGGTCCTGGGGGTGGATTGGATCAAATACCATTATACGGCCTGGCGCAGTCCCAAGACTAAAAAAGCTCTGCTCAGCTCTTTAAACTACTTCGGGCTCCACCTCAGGCCAACGAGTGAATGGACTAACATCAAAATCATCCCAATTCATCAAAAGGATAAAGACCTCAATGATCTTCAGACCAATTTCACTGATCTGTCTCTTCGAAAAAATTACAAACTTCATAATCATGGGCAGGCTGACGGCCTTCCTTGAGGATCCATACCTTTTACTGTCAAATTTCTATGTTTATAGAAGGAGCCTATTCTCGGTATCTTGCATTAATGATTGACTCCTTCAGATTTCGGTTGCCAGAGGGGAGAGTAGATATGAGCAAATCGTCTCCTTTGACCTGATAAACGCATATAAAAAATTGGAAATTCGGATCTTCGCGTCGTTTCAAGTTCCCGCTTACTCATCGGTCTGGACAATCAAATTCCTGCCCTGCAGGAAATTGATCCTAGGCCATGAAGCCACCGAAATATACAAGGGCATTCCTCAAGACTGTGCCCACAGCCCAGTCCTGTTTGACAGATACACCTTCTCTTTTTACACCAGAATGTCCAACAACACCAATATTTTTCAATACGTCAATGATTTTGGAGGATAGCCTGCTGGATGGTGTCGGCTATAAGGCGCACGGAAATGAAGAAATCATCGCTACTCAGACTCGCGAGGTTCGAAGTGCCGCCCAACCTCGTAGAATCAGTCAATCTCCTTATCGCACGTAAAGCCTCTCAATCTTCGAGATAACAACATCTGGCTAGAATATGTGGGATCCAATGAATTCGGACATCCAGGAGGGTAGGGTTATAAATAGTTCGTTCACCCTCAAGGAGCCCACGGATGAGGTTTCCTGCAATGTTAAAAAAAGCTGCTTGGATACTCAGGTTTCTCTCGGGGCACACAAGAGGTATCCCATCTAGGGCTTAAGGATCTACAGAAGCATCATCAGATCCAAAATTAACTATACAGCTACCCTGTTCGCCCTTGAGAATGTCGAATCCAAGCTGTCCTTGGCGGCTACTCAACTAACAACGTGTCTGACAAGAACGGCCCCTCTCCATGTGGCCTTTGCCTGGGCGAGTGTGCCCCCTTCGCAGGAGAGAAAGCTTTGGCTTACAGCAAAGGAACTCATCAGATTGAAAACGAAATGTCCAAATACCTTCCAGACGGTCCAAAAAAGCACATAAGGATCGGAAAAACTAGTTTAGCCTGTTTGATTTTTTCAATGAGAATATGGTTCCGCTTCATCATTATCACACCTAGTCCTCCACAGGTGATAACTCTGCAGCAACAATGAACCTCTATTAAACGCAGACACTGCACAAGTACGGAAAAACGATACCTTCTGGTCAGCACTAGCTTGTCACTGACTTCTAAGAATTTACATTGCTTGGTTGGAGACCAATATTGGATTTCTTCAAATCGACAGTCTTCTGGGCGCGATATTAGGTCAGTAACATACATGGTTTCTGTTCACTTCTAAGTCGAGCACAAGATATCTTACGCAGTCCTTCATATGCTCAACAAAAGATACTAAAGGGGATCAACCTCAATTTCCTTATCTTTCCAATCAAAACCGTGTTGAGGTGTCCTGTCTGTCATCACTTAGATGACGGGCATTGGAACCCAACACGACGTCGAGACAAAGTGGACTTTGTCCAGGCGCATTTTGACCGGACCTCAAATTTCTTACGACGAAATCACGATTCTATCGCAAAAAATTGACGCTTCGATGGTAAAAACGACAAACCCAAAAACTGCAAGCGCTGCTGCTCCACTCGACTGGCAAATTTCTTATTGCTCCGCCACAAGATCAAATTACAAATTTGCAACGTCGGGGCACCGTAGAGCACTTATGACAATCTTAGATAGATGTATCTGGATCGCAGCGAGTGGCAGTGCAGAGCGGAAACGGTGCAACAGTGCACACGCAGCCGAGTCAATATCGCGGGGCTGATTGCAGCCAGCCCGACCGCGAGTTGCAATGCGCCACTCCATTGCACAAAGAAAGGCCTTGGACTATATTTACGATGTGACAGATTGGCCAATTGCAGCGAGCGCTGGCAGATTTGCAATTAGAGGCTCGGCGCCTCCGTGGCTTCGGCAATTTGTCAATTTGTTAAGAGACGCAAAGACAGTAACCAAAAACGCTACTTGAACTTACACAATCGTCGCGCACTTGAGGCCGCGCGACGTCGAAACGCCGCTGACCGCTATCACCTGGCCTGTTCAGGTAAGTTTTGTAACGGAGCTCGAAGCTTACGCGCGAATACGCAAAGAAGCCGCGAAATGCGTGTGGGCGGGCGCGAACTGGACTTGTCACATTTTACGACCTGTCGCCGCCGGTCGTTGCACAAAGTCACACTTTTCACTGGCGTTTTCGCTTTCTGCGACCGTACTACGTCTCCTCTCTCCGCCTCACGCGAGCACACTACTCTTTCCTTCCTCTTTCACGCGGAACACACACGCACCTGACACACCTGTTCAACACCGGTCACAACAGACACCACTGGAACTGGTCGCAGCCCGCCTCGCTCGCATGCAGTCAGGCGTTGAGGAAATTCGCACTTGAGTGATAGACGGCCCGTTCTCGGAATGAGCAAAATCCATCCGGTCAAGCCGCTAAGCTGGGCTAATCTCACGCCACCGCGAAGGTAAACAAAGAGCAAGAAGACCCGCAACAGGTGATGCACTCACTGAACCCGCGAAACCGCCAAGAAACCGCTAGTCAGCCAGAAACCCAACAAGTTCCACCGCAGACGTAAACAGACTGGTCGCCGTGCAGAGTCTCGGTTGGTTTTATCAATCGACCTGGCCCGTTTCCAGATAGTTTCATTCCATGGGCACCGACCCAGAGCAATCTGCAAGTGCGAGAGACTTGCTAAGATACTGGAAAGTGCAATTTGTACAGCATCTTGGATCCAGCTTAGTGTTACCGGCTCGGGGGGTTAGATAATCTGGAAAGTACACAAGTTTCAATTTGGTTTAGTAGGAAAGATAGTAGATTTTTTCAAGACTTTGTTTACTTGAACGAGGCAATAGTCAAGCAATTATGCAAATTTAGATTCTGTAATCCTATAAGCAGCCATGTTTTAGTTTCGGGTCCTGGTCTTACTCTTCTGTCTTCAATGTTACCACTGGGCTTCGGCGTTAGCTTGATCCTTGGGATGATAATGAAGGAGCTTCGAGGATGGCTTCTACTCTGAAATAGGTAGCTTCTGGTTATTGGTAGATTCATCTTTTGGTCTAATTGAACGCTGAAGTCATTAAAAGGCCCAAATGTAGACGAATCCTTGTTCAAAGGGAGCAGCGCCAGCTACATGGATACCCACATTGGGCACTGAACCTTTAAAGGTTTCTGAAATTTGGCCAACTACAGCAAGGATGCCATTATTGAGCTGGATATAAAGAATAGATTAGGAAGTTTTTGCTCGCATCAAATCAGTGTAGAATTATAACGTTTTCATTACTCGGCGGTGCCTCAAGTTCAATTCGCCCATCGAAGGAGAGAAGTTAACCCACACTTGGGCGCCGAGATTTTAAAGATATCTGAAGGCCAGTAAATTGTGGGTAAAATACTTTAAAGTTGGAAAATACAGATATATTTGAACAAGTGCTACTCCAAGGAGGTCGTTATATTAATTTCTCCAAATTCCAGTAGATTGCTGAAAATATCTTATTTATTTATCTAAAAAAGGATATATACAGAACATACAAATTACGTATGGTCTTCCGGAAGTGGGCTTAAAACTAAGCAAGGAGATATAGTCAGAGGAACCAAACTGAAGCTGTTTGAAAGACCAGGAAAAGCTCTAGTGAAAGTGGGTATCACATTCGCGGTCAATACACTCGGGAGGAGGGTCCCCAGGAGAATAGTAGGAGCTAATCGAAAGTACAACCACTGGCGAATCAGATACAAACCATGAGTTGTACCAAATATTTGACGACCTTAAAGGTCGTCGTCTCCAAATTAACGAAACTTAGGAGGCTGCAATGGACTCACCACTTTCAACGTATGGGCGACATTCGGATATCTAAAAGGATATTCGAAGGAAGAAGACCGGTAGGGAAATCCCGAAAGCACTGGGCAGATAATGTTATCGAATGCAACGCATCACTGCTCGGATTTAAAAATTCAAGGACGTGATTGATGGGTCGAGATGGTTGAAGGAAGGACATCCTACAGGTCAAGGCGCGAAATGGGCTATCGAGCCACGACGTCGACAAAGATCAAGCTCTGTGAAAATGTCCTCCTTAATTGTACTGTAAGAAGCAATGGAGAGATGCTACCTGAGGTAATGCGAATTAAGGAGCTTGAATATAGTATACACATTAAGGAAGATTCGGCGTTGTTGCAAGCAACGGAAACTAAGAGCCCGAAGTTGGGATTGGTAGTCTATATGAGGAGAATTTTTTTGACAATAGAGATCGGGAGAATTTGCCTTGTACAGCTTCAAGAGCGAAGCAGTTAGCATTGTTAAAAGGAGACCAAATCATAGAAATATATTTAAGGAATTGTGAAGTCTTACAGAAAACTAGACTGAGGAGGAGTTGGAAGTACAGCGAGGGATGAAAACATACATTTTGGAAGCAAAATTTATCATGTGGGCAAAATGGAGCTCCTGCTCGAGATCTGAAAATGGGCTTAGATATGTGATAGACATTGTCCATCTAGAAAATAAAGAAACCATATAGGGAAAAATTTAGTGAGAGTCAGTAATATAGGAAGCGGTGTTTGGTGACATTTATTTCACGGAGCTTCAACGCACTAAAGTGTAAAAAAGGACGGTCCATGGGAGACGAAGCACATGCAAAAAAAAATAGGAAAAATTGAGGATCTAGTATAGATCTTTGAAGGAGTCTAAACGAAGGAGGAAGAAATGCGATGAGCCATTCGAAGAATGTGAAAAAAGGGAAAAATATCGCTCGAGAAGGTTGGAAAGGAGAAGATCGAGATGGAAGTCCAAACAAGTCTTGGGAGTGTTAAAGATATTCATGAATGGAGCTATTAGAAAGGGTTGGAGAGCAAGAATGATTAAATTAATTAAACGTAGTGTCAATGACTGCATCATTTCGTTTGCTTTGTCCTATGACGTATCGACGGGAGACTTGAATGCTAATAGCATTTTTTCATTTTTCCCTATTCAGGACTGCTTGGCTTCTCCATCCCCTTCCTCTCAATTCCCTACTTCCCATCCCAACATTCACTTAAAATTTTAACCACAAAACCATCTCACGTTTTTACACTTACCGAAACCATAAAAAAACGTTTAAATATGTCTCATAGTGTATACGCTTCCTACAGTTCCCAATGAATCTCATCCCAACGTTTTGTTTCTTTAATAATCTCACTTTTTAGCCAAGATGACTGCTTCGATTTTTCCCAGCGCAAGGTTGAAAAATCGAGCACAGTTATCACACCGATTTAATAAAATGAATCGTCACCCTACCAGCTCATCACTTGGCATGAGGTTATAATGACTTCTTTCTATTCCTCGCTAACAAGCAACCCAACTACTGGTGGAACAACGAATTCGAAAGTTTTGCGAGCCGTATGCTTCCGGGCAAGGAGACTCTTCTAGAGGCTAGGGAAAGCCCGGTAGCCATCGTCGAGAGGAGGTACACAGGCAACTACGTGGCCACTTAAAAGAAACAATTCGAGGGAGTAAAAAAACTGTTTCAGACAGCTGTGTGACAATGTCGATATAACATCTTGGTTGATAATCAAAAGCTGCTGAAATTACCCCAGATGACTTGCACTCGGTCCCTAAAGGAGATTGTTAGAGAGCGATGAAAATAACGGAAGGTAACCTTTTGTCCAGCTCAACGAGGGCATAGTGCCCCCGGTAACTGCGAAAGAGCTGCAAGAAATATGTGGTAGAATCGTCGGCAACATGATCCCAGGTTTGGGTGGCATTCCTAACAGAGTTTTGAAGTTGGCAGTGTGGACTACGCAAACGTTTCCGAGGCGTTCCTAAAAGAAGGAATATTCCCTGCCCAGTGGGAAAAGCGAACCCAACAAGACACCCGGAAATACAGTTTCAAAGCGGATTATATGGCAGCTGGATACAATAGGGAAAATGATCGATGGAGTCATCTACCACAGACTCCTGCAATATCGTCGAAAACAGCAATGGTTTGTCGCAGCACCAGAATGATTTTCGACGTGTCGACTCTACATTCAACAACGCCAACTGGAGTAGTATAAAAGGGGCGTTGGTTGATATAGGTTTTCCCGAGTATTTAGCGACTCATGTTGGAAATTACCTATCAGAGAAGATTTTCTGGTACGGGACGGATGTGAGCCCCAAAGAGTGCATTGTTTCCTAATGTGAGGCATGCATGCCAAAAGGTAACCAGTGCCACTGCGGTACTTACAAAAATGTTGCCGAATACTGGCGGGCCGAAACACTGTCGGAGGCTGCTTCTAGCTTTACTCGTCACCTGTGTGGGCAGAGGCGCTTACAAACTTTGAGAGACGGAACCAAGTAAATTCAGTTTACTAGCTGATGGTTTTGTGGGTTTGCAGTACTTTTAGAAATATATCAGATGATATCATGATTCCTGTCGAAAGAAACGAGTGTGCTGTACCTTGCAAAATATATGGAAGGGCATCGAGAAAAGGAGCTTAATTCGTGATCACTACTATCGGGGGATGGTCTGAGCTTCAAAATGATGTATAGAACGCAGGAATGCCACGGGGTCAGAGTCGAATGATCTCTGGTAACGCAGAGGGGGGAGAGGGGAGTCTAGGAAGGGTCGACAGACACATAGGCTCATCTCCAACATTAAAATGTGGCTGAAATGGAAACATCGGGTGACCAACTACCACATTACTCAGTTCCTCGAAGTCCAACAGGCAGCACCGCTTTGGGTTTGATGATTCAAAAAATTGTCCTAGATTCGATGACATACCGAAGGATCCAGAGCATCTGATGCTTTACTGGCCAAGGTTCACAATAGAGAGGAGGAATCTGAACCAAGCGTTGGGGGGAACCTAGGCTCGGAGATGCTGAGGTCTGGGATTGGGACTGGAGAGACCAGGGGTGGTTTCTAGTGGGTACAATCCCACACGTGCCCGATCTACTTCCGGTGTTTGTGCGGTGGAGGTCCGAGATTAATGGAAGCGCAAGGCTAATCCTAGAAACCCTGGAGTCACAAGAAGGAATGCAATGAACAAGACTGTCAGACTAATACCCCAATTTAGAAGGAACTGAAAACGGTGTAACAAAGGCGATGTTGATTGAGGCAGTGTTTCCCTAAACAGGGTTGAGTTTGTAATACTCTTACCCATTCCACAAAAATACTCAGAAGGACTTATTTGAAGTGGGCGCGTCTGTTTTGGAAACTCCTCATGTTTTTTGAGCTAGAGAAGTCACAGGGTTTCTTTGATGAGGCAGACTAAAGGCAGGTGTACTTGTTACGAGAGTTAAGAAAACTGAGACCACAACACCATGTATTTCCCGCAAATATTGCAGAATCACATTTGAATGATGACCAATATTTGGGCCGAAAATTTAGCAACAAATCACTACGAATGCAATTCTGTTGCAATTCCTCCTAACTGCATGACGCTGCTGCATTACAAATCATCCAATTACAGGTCCACTCCTACCTCCAGCGCGGAGGCAGCAAGAAGCTCCCAAAAAAAGTAATAAACCGAAATTTGTACCATTCATTAAGCGAGTACGTATCATATATGCACCGACATCTCCCTTTGCACATATTAACCGATGATAGCGTTTTCAATTTACTTTCACTGCGGCCCATATGCAATGCGGGTGCATATTTTAGCATAATATTCGCAAAACTTAATGAAAAAATGAAAATACTGAAATATATGAAGTAATGTGTGTCTGTAAGTTGGCTTAATCATGTCACTCGCTTCAGCCTGGACTGCAGCGACCAGGGCCAGGGCAAAAAAAAACCGTCCCCGGGTAGATTAATTTAAAAGCAATTACTGACGAAGCATCAATTATTTGTTGCAGATCGTAGATTGCAGGTGATGCCAACTTTGCGTTGATTTGCGACCGGTTCAAGTAGCACCGCCATCCCGCCGACAATCGGCAAGTGATCAATAATATTGGAATAGTCGATGATGCGTGCACTTTTTGGCAGCGAATGCATTGCAGTGCATAATAAGTGCATCATCAGATGCAAGTGCAAGTATGCGAGGATGATGATCCGCGGATCATTCGCTGCGATGGGAGCTTGCTGTTTGTTTTTCTTATCAGAACAGATGGGACCAGGCATTATAGGATCTATCGTCGCGAAAATATGCTGCGATAAACAACGATTAAATGTAGGTACGTGCGTATTAATTTACTTCGACGTATTTATTACTTAATGCATCTAGTGACAGTTGCAATTTGCACTTGATAAAAAAATCTTGACTTGGAAGTATTTGCTTGAATGTGCTGCAATTTAACCCAGGTGCGATTGCCATGGGATGGGGGATGATTCGGGGATATCTTTCGTAGTACTGACATAGTTCAGTTCAGGATTCATTTAGTGCTGAAAGATAGTTGAACTTCACTTTCTAATCTTTAAATAGACTCTTCGAACAAAGGATATCAATTAATTCATTTTTTCCACCAATCCAGCGTAATCGCAATATAATGCAACTTTGTAAAGATACAATTCCATCTAAAAACTTCTTAGATTCTCTCCCTTATCTAGACATGTGCGGATCCAAATGTCTGAAATCAATAGCATATTACAGAGCTTTAGTTTTTAATCTACTTAAGATGGTTAAGTCAAGTAATATCTGACCAGAATTTTGAAATGATACTGACAGGTTTGAATAATTAAAATCTACGGAAGCAAGTAATGTGAAAATTACCGGAAAAACATATTCATTGGCATTAGAAATGTGTAATTCAGTACGAAACGTGTATTTGATAGTTGCAACGTGCTTGCAAAACCAAGTTTGTGGTTTTGTACTTTTTATCGTAAACAAATGTAAGAATAATCTAAACACTAAACGTGAAATGCATGCACTATGTAGATATAGGGGCTTTAATGGGATACATATGTTGGGAGTGTCGAAATTTATCCACGTGCAAAGATCACGTGAAGCGAGAACTCCAGAAGAAAATGGGAAATATTGAAGGGCTTTCTCAATCTAGCAGGATATATTTCGCAAGGAAAGATACGTCCACTACTGAGTCTTGACCGTCTTTTTGGGAAGGACTAACATATCTCCATGCCTAAATATTAGGTTGCTGCATATGAAATGGCCAATTTGGCAATCGAGTGAAGTTAGATGCGATTTTGCTGTATCAAATCACCACCAGTTGGCGCTGTTGGTGTCGGATAATGAAGTATTAATACTCCTACATTTAATCAAGAAGTCATTTCAGTTTGACCATCGTTGTGATAACAGTGAATAAAAAGGAAAAAAGGATGGAAAAGCCAAGAACGTATACTTTTTTATGTATGAGTTCAAATTCGGTCATAAAGGAGCGGAGGCGACCAGGAACATTAACAGCGCATTTGGAGCTGATACGGTAAGTGAACGAACCACACGGCGGTAGTTCGAAAAATTCCGGTCAGGCGGCATAAACCTTCAAAATGAGCCACGTGGACATCCAGGACCATCGATTGACAACGACGAGCTGCGTTTGCTAGTTGAATCCGACACATGTCAGTCTGTGAGAGACATTGCAGAGAAACTGGGCGTACACTATTCGACAGTTTCCCGGCACTTGCAAAAACTTCGAAAGGTAAAGAAGCGACAAATGGGTTCGGCAAGCCCTTACGGAGCAAAACATGGCGCTTCGAAGGGGAATTTACAGTTTTTTACTCTCCTGCAACAGAAGCGATTCCTTTTTGCACAGAATAGTGACATGTGATGAAAAGTGGATATTATACGACAATCGTCGCCGATCAGCACAATGGCTAGATGCTGATGAGCCGCCGAAGCATATGCCGAAACCGAGCCTCTATCCGAAGAAGGACTGTTTGGTGGTCTACAGCTGGAGTTATCCACTATTCTTTCTTGGCACCTGGAGAAACGATAAATGTACAGAAATACTGCGCCAAACTCGAGGAAATGCACCAAAAATTGAGTATTCAACGACCGAGATTAGTCAACAGAGATGATGTGATACTCCCTCACGACAATGCACGACCTCATGAATCCAGAACAACGGTTCAAAAGTTGAACGAATTGCAGTATGAGACTCTGCCTCATCCACCATATTCATCGGACCATTCGCCAACCGATTACCATTTTTTTAAGCATTTGCATGATTTTTTGACCGAAAAACAATTTAGGAATGGAAAAGCTATCAAAATTGCCTTCGACGAGTTTATTAACACCTGAAAATTGGGCTTCTACGAAACTGGCACACATGCTCTTGTATCTCGCTGGGAGAAGTGTCTTGAATCGACTAGCACTTATTTTGATTGAATAAATAAATTTCAGTACCAAATCGGCCATTTCATGTGCAACAACCTAATAAAATGTTGGGATCATCGGTGTACTTGCAAAATTCTAAGAACCTTATGTACTATCAGAAGCAGCTTTATATCATGGTCTAATTTATCTAGCGGCATTCACCAAAACCGACTAACTTCCGTATGCAACGTCACTTGAATCGATGCAAGATGGTCGGAAAATACAACCTACCCCACACAATACTTTCCTTCCCCCTCAGTAGGGATAATGAATAAAATGGGGCACAAGAGAACACCCAAATAAATTACATATAACTGCGGAAAGTTTCAATTGAATTTGATTAAGTTTCATTGACAATATCTCCATTATTGCTAATTCGACTGGAAGATGATTGTTAAGAGAATCATTATATCAATAAAAAATTCATAAAGTAAATTTTAATGGATTCGCGACAATAAGAATATTGAGAACAATTTGAATTCCATCACAGAAAGTTAAGATTAAATTCAGGCGTAAATAAATTAATTAAGCTAACCCAAATTAAATCATTTATATGTGCAGATTCGGCACTAAAATCTTCTTTTTTTTTATTTTAGATCTTAGAAGGAAGACGCCGATTAAGAGAAACGAGAGTTGAAAAAGTGGTGTATTGGTTGCAAAATAAAAAAGCAAGGGAAATAACGAATTCGCACCCACTAAAACCATCTCGGGTCTCTCCGGTTCCAGCCCTGCAGGACCACCTTCACTTAGATATTACTTGGAGGCTGGGTGGTGGCTCCTCTCAATCGTCCCAATTGGCCTCACAACCTTACGATTTCGTTGTTCCACAAGTAGTTGGAGGCCTTTTGGGCGTACCAGCATCGCATGCTTCCGTCGCTCATCGGATGATTTGGTTAACTTTATCTCTGGCTGAAATATCCAGGAATTTTCGAGCTTGAGTGCCGCGGAAAACGTGCCCCCTTAAAAACTTCCACCGTCCACTTGGCATTCTGAAGAAGCTCTTATTCAAGCGCGACTCGCTCTGTATTCCCATGCCGATTGCCTGGTGGTCATTGTGAGTGTAGTCCTTACCAAGCAACTTTACTGGCTAAAGTGGTGCTTATATGGGTCCAGGGAAGCCCAAACCCTTTTCTTTAAGTTTCGAAATTCGTGAGTACCAAATCTAGTTCCAATCCTTGCTGAAATGGCCTTCTGCGCCGTATCTCCTGCACTACTTCGAAATGCCATTTGAACTGGTGCATGCTTTCATAATGTGATCGAAGCGAACACAACTCAGCCTATTCTGACTCTTCCTGCTGCCAAACAGTAAGCGTGCTGCCTCCACTGTTAGACTAATGATTGTGGTTTGTCTTTCATAGTAGGATTTTTTTTAGAATTTTTATAGCTAACTTATGTAGTCCGATAAGATCTAATTACTTTTCCAAGGCACAGCGAACCTTCTCGTTCGAGATGATCTCGTCGACATCCTTGCAGACTATAGTGATATCCGGCCTTCTAGCTCTTATGTCGGATTCCAGTCCTACTGATTTTCCAGCTTGGCTCAATGATGTCTTCGGGGTCTGCCTTCACTCTTCTAAGGGCGTATGACATTTCAACTCGTTTGGAGATGATGATAACCGCCGGTCTTATCATCTTCCGATCTTTCCTTTTCGGAGGCTTCCACATCCTACTTGTGAGATCCACTCCCTTTTTAAAGAAATCGCGACTACTTGAGTTTCGCCGGCAGCTTCCTCCACAGCTTTCAGCTGAGCACTTTTTTCTCTTCGCGGTTTGGTGACCTATTCAACCGTTCGGCCAGCCTTTTCCCTGGTTTTTATTCTCTCCTGTTGCGAACAGGCGTTACTTTCGTTACCTTGCTCATTTTCTATTTCAACGTCTTCACTCTTCTTTTCAGGCGATGCTTTTACAGTGCAATAAATTTGCGAGGGAGAGTTAATTTGAATCCACCATAGCTTTTTTAATAATAGCTGGATTTTCACCAAATTTTCCAGAATCGTAATCTATTATCTGCGCTTTAAAATCAACAGGGGGGAATTCCTAATAAATTATTATTTTTAACTTCATTTGGGCAGTACCGGATGGAGAGTACTGTCAGAGATTTCATGTAGAAACGTCATCATGATTTTTTTTTAGATTTTTGGGGTTGAGTTATTTTCGCCTTTGATCCAAACACCCCCTCCCCCCCCCCCCCCCACACGTTTTAGAACTAAGGTCAAAACTAAAACCCCCATCTGACTATATTCGGAGAAAAAAAGTTTGAAAAGAAGAGATCGAGATAAGCTTCAAGGACGTTTTGGTCTGAGCTAACCTAAGCTGCTCAGCAGCCTCATTTCTCGAAACAGCTGGCGGTGGGACAGCTGGCGTATGAGCTGCTCCTTTAGCCGGTCGTAGGAGCCGTCCTGCTAGCGCACTAAAGAATCAAATTATATCAGGCATTCAACCAGTAAACCTTGAAAATCTTAGACAAATAAGTCCCTCTCAATTCAAGGCGGTTATCTTTTTGATAATGAATCGAGCCCACCACGCTATCGAATGAGGCAAAAACTAAAGATGAAGAAGAGAGGAATTACAGAAAAAAACGATAACTTTGTGCCATTTTAACCAATTTCTTTTTCACTTTACTTCTTATGGTTCTTTAAACTGCTGGAAATCCTTTTAGATTCTCAGCTGCTTCTTGCACTGTAACACAGAACGTATAACCGAGTGCCGGCATTCGTCGAACTTCCATAAATGGATCCAACCAAACAGTGTCCTTGCAGTTACCAGTTCCAAATATGTCCGGACTTTTAGAGATGAACTATGTAGAAAAGATACGTAAGGACACTACTCGTTACGAACAATTTCACTCAGTACTTACTCCTAGGAAAGGCGAGTTGATTCCAACTACCACCACTTCAGATATATTCTGGTTTCTGGGTTTAATATAATTCCATATTTGCAGTGGAACAGTTTCACTAGTCGTCGCATCAACCTATCAGAATTCGAATTGAATGATGGGATTATTATTATGCAGATAAGACTGGTCACCTACGTACCTTGTATGTGAAATTCTTCATTTCATAACATCCATCATCAGCTGGATATCGGACAACTTTTGATGTTCCGGCGTAAATATCAATTGGTCCGTCAACTGATAGTTTTTCCAGAATTCCATAGAACGTTTTCCAGTTGTCCGACTTCAGCGTTGACCACCATGGAATTAAATTTACGGCTTCAAAACTGTCTGTGAAAGGACGGAATCTTCCAGCGTAGGATCTAACTGGTGTCAAGTCGTCGAAGCTATATTGAGCGATTTTCTCGTAGTTTGGGAGTTCCTTTTTGACTCCTGCTCTTAAGGCACTGTCTCTGAGAGGATTTAAAAGGGAATTCAGGATTAGTTTTAAGTTATACACTGTTAATTTGGAATAAAGCTGTTGAGGCTTACAATGTTTTTAAGTTCTGTTCAGCAAATGTGAAAAGTTGGTCCTTTTGTAGTTGATACGTGATATTGTTTGGGCTGACATCAACCTAGAATAAGGAATAGGAAAAGGTCACTTTAAGTTATTTCACTTCACTTCGCCACATCTAATGGTTGAAGAAGAAAGTATTGGGCTAAGTATTGCTATCATTAGAAAACTAGGTACCTGTTTTCCAAGGATAATCGGTCGTTCTCCCATCACAAAGTGTATGAAGTCCACTTCCATGTTCTCAATATCATAACACACTTCAGCGAATATAATCGGAGTCCCATCGATATTCATTCCGTAAACCAATCCCAATTTCTTGCAATAATCCACAGGACCAATGTAGAAGGAAGCTTGACTTTCATAGCACGCGAGTGAATATCTCGACTCCACAGGTTCGAGACTATCTCCGGAAAGGTAGAAGATGTCTCCATTCTGGCACAAGAGGGTTACATTCGTGAAAGATTGATTGTAGCTCTGTTGATTTCTTAGTAAATTTCTGAAAATAGAGTCCGATAGTACAAGATGCGCCTTTTTATTGCTTTGGGAGTTGGATACCTAAATCCCGAACTACAATATCCTTGAATGGTACTTCCTTCAGCGAATGACACAGAACCGCCACTAACGTCTAAGACCAGCTTTTTAGAAGAAAACTGCTGAAGGAACACTCCCGGTCTATTTTTATCTAAGGACAATTCACATCCTTCAGCAAGAAATGCTGACACTAGCAGGACTACTAACACTTTTAAATTAAACATTTTGTGGTCACTAAACACTAAGTATAAATTCTTATAAATTACGGGAACAACTGGATCGATTCACTTCTTGACTATGTGACCTAACCGAAAAGATTCGGAATATATAGCTACAGCAGACATTAATCAGCATTGGAACTGATAAACATGATAAAATATTTAAATCGCTTGGAATAACTGTCTGAATGGATTAATCAATCATTAGCCGATTTCCGATACTAAACAGTGTGTGCGATGAGTATCTTTTCTATGAACTTTGCTATATTATTCCTTATGTTTCGCACCGTGACCCATAAAATATCCTCAACTCACTTAGGGGATAAATCTGTTAAATCCTTTTAACTCCCCCAGTAACTATGAGGTCTGAAGCGCAAAATTGATTCATTTTTAATCCCTTTTAATCCGAAGCTTAAACTGTGATTAGTTTTCGATTTTATTCTGTCTGGTCGAATATTTTGCATGGCAAACTGTTTGTTACGGGGAAACACCAACTTTTCTGTAATTCGTTAATTATTAATATAGATATTTCCTATAGATACAGTATCTTCCGCAATGACAAAATTTGTTTTCAAGTGTATTCTATGACAAAACCCCGATGATGGGTCACAACAACATATTGATATCAATTTCAGAAACATTCATAGATATTTGTATCTGCTCGTATGCGTCTATTTCTATTAAATAATGATAAATTATCTATAATCTTCTAGAAGAGACAGAACCTGTGATAAAGTATTGTCAACTATCAATAATCAATAATCAGAAATCAAAAGCATTTGGCGGTTGTTATCGAATCGATAGCAGTAATTAAATGCTGACCGATTGAATCACGACTGTAATACTATTTTTGAAATATCTACGTATAGGGAGGAAGTGTATCGATTCATCGTAAGATAGAAGATTTGAATAGTGCTTCCGATAAATTGAAAAGTACACGGCATACACGCAATCTTTCCATTGTATATTGTTTTAATTACGAATGATGAAGCCATGAATCAGTTTCATTACCTTTAACAATGGGTGATGCACAGAGACAGAGTGAGAGAAAAAAGGGAGATTTTGAAAAGTTGCTGATTCAGGCCTCATCGCCTGAAAGAAAATAGCGAAAAAGACATTATCAATGCTTTTCCAGCTTAAGATAAAGGTCTATCTGTGACTCAAAATTGATCTATTGGATTTGAAAATATTAGCACCGAGAAAGGGGTTTTGACACTTTCCGAACTGACCGCTTAGCCCTCAAAAGGGTCAATTAGCGTCCACGCTTAGCATACTCCGAAAAACTTGTAGGAAGAGTTCCCAAGAATTTTGAAAGGACAACAGTGAAGAACTCCTGTAAAGTTTTTGACGTCCACCGCTTTTTGCAGTTTACCCTGGATCGTTACGATCACAGAGCTGATCGCATTCCAATCCTCCAGGCAAGCTACCATTCTCCGGACAAAATTTTCCGGTGACATTATTTCACCTAGATTTTCCTTTAAGTTCCTATGTTCTTCCGCGAACTTCGGGCATTTTGGACAATCAGATGAGGTGTCCAATGTAAACATATGCAGATATTGACTGCATCCTCTATGATCGGTGGGAAGCTTTCTCTTAAGACACTCCCTGATAGTAGGCATAAACCGGTGTGCCCAACGACCTTTCTGCCATCCAGTTATAGATGATTTTTCCTTTCGGCTTTTTTCGCCTCCAATAGAGGAGAGATGTACTTGATGTTATGTATGTTCGCCATCAACTCTGCTAAGATGTCAATCGGCATTATTCCCGAGATGACGAAAGCCACTTCATCTGAAACGGTCCTAAAGGCTGAACCCACTCCACTGTTCTTTTGTAAACCACCGTTTCCATATTTTCCTCCCTAATTGCCGGCCCAACCGTACCCAACCAAGCCCAAACCGCACTGATAGAAACCAGTGCAATGTCGTCAGTGTAGCCCACCACCATGACCTTCTCTGGAACCGGGGTATTAAGTACATCATTCTACATGATGTTCCTCAGTAGTGGGCAGAGTGCGAGCGCTTAAGGATACCCGTCAATACCAAGAACTCCTGAGATATATCATGCAAGGCATTCCAGAGCCTCCGTTCTCGCAAGCAGCCATCCACAATGGGAGCGAGATAGGTGGAAACACCAACCGACGACAGGTACCTCTGTATATCATTCTAATTAACCAAACTGAATGCATTTTTCACGTTCATGGTTACTACCACGCAATATTTGCTAGTACCATACTTTCTGTGAATCGCACAAATTGCATTCAATCAAGCAAGTAACCAATTTACGGAACCCATACTGCCAATCTGAAAAACCTCCTTGGGTCTCAACAACCGAGACCAATTTATTGTAGATTACCCATTTTAACTTTTTTCCCATAGTGTCTAGAAAACATATGGGTCTATCTGGGGATAGCTCAACTGGAGGTTTGCCAGCCTTAGTGCCGCTCTTTTCCTAGAAGAATAATAGGTTGAATTTTAGCAAGATGGTAGGGTACGTATTCTGTGTACATGATCGGCCTCTGAGTTATCAAATGACAATTTTATAGGCGCTCCCCCATGGGTTTATATCCGTCTTCATGCAGAGCTCATTAAAGCGTTCCCTTTAGGTCCGCTAGACGGCCAGCATAGGATTTTTGTTTGCTTCCTTGTATGCATGCTCTTTTTGCGCCTGGCCAACCTTACTTACGGCCCTTTGAGCCGTTCGCCTGGTTCGGTAGTAGGCTAGCAGTTTGTCTTTTTTGCTTCAGCTTATTCTTTTGATCCAAACTAGAAACATTTCTATATTTATTGTGGCTTAAATTCAAGTTCTGGGCCTTGCACTTGTAACCTCAGCTTCTCACTTATCACGCCCTTAGCCCCGTTTCTCAATGTCGATATTATATTTTGTGGTTTTGTTTGCCTAGAGGAATGATCTTTTTATTCCTTTTGTTTGTCTGGTGTAGGTGCAACTCTTTCTTCTTTGACTAAATGTGGGGTAGCCTTATTGCATTAAACATATTTCTATGACCTAACACCCATTGTGGTTTTCTTAAATAATCTCGTAAAGTTCAGCTCTTTTACTCCAATTGCGTCAAGGAGGATTCCTCTAATTCAAAATCCAGTTCCTCCCTTTTCGTGATTTCCTGAATTGAGACTTTGTAGGCGAAGTAAGATTAACGGCAACGTAAAAGACAACTGAAACATAATAAAGCACCTTATCGGAAGCAAACCCTCTCGTACCAGCGCCGTCGTTAACTATCTGTTTATCAAGCAGACGAAAACACCATTAAAAAGTTTAAATGAAAAGAGGTTCGAACTATTTCTTTTGTTTTAATTAAGCGTCTTCCTTGGTTTCGTCTGGAGCTCCCTTACCCCATTCCCTCTCCTCCTCACCAATTTTTCTTCCTCAGACGGGAGCCGACGGTCGCCCTTCAAATTAGAGATTGCAACAGGTAGCGGTATGTCCTTGGTTACGTCATTGGTGGTTTAACGTGAGTACCTGTCGAATTGCCTTAACCCTACGGTCTTCTTAAGACACGGATTGATTTTGTGACCACGAATAGAGCCCAAAGCAATGAACGTACCAGTTTATGCATGGCTCAGCATTTATACTAGTGGATGTAAGGCTTACCCAATCTCAACCGGACTAAGGACTACGCACCCGCAAATTTGAAGCCTGAAGATCACTTTGCTCGCTTGGACGTAACCACACCCCCATGAAAATCCCATTTAGGGGTCAACACTTACAACCGAACTGAAAGTACATGAACCAGGGATGAAAACTATCAATTCAGAGGATTATACCGGTTCCAATGATATCCGTTTTGTGACCGAAGGTACTACTTGCAGACTCGGATCAGATCGACCTAATTAAACCTTGGAGTATTCGCTTACTGTATCAGACGAGCAAGTCTAAATGGTGCAACGTTTCTTGGTACCACCGCGTAGAGGTTCTTCTCGGCCATCCGATTTTATTCTAGCTGACAAGGTTACTGCCCCGTCTTCTTCGCTACTAGCTCAAGACACCAACAAATAGTGCTGACACGTGGAATAATTTATAGCTATGATATGGAAATGAATATATAGTTGAATCCATTTGATGGATGTGGTGCGATGATTGAGGTGGCTGGCTATCAGTTTGCCAGTGGAGCACCTTGGTTCAAATTGTCCTGCCGGGACAAAATATTCTAGATATTCCAAAAATGTCCTAACCTGAAGTGCTGTGTTTCACCAAATAAATGAAAAAGAAACTATTTTTCCCATCACCCCTCAAGCTTTTATTAAACTTCCAATTAGTGCAACCGTTGATATACCTGGTCTCCTTAATCTAAATAATTTATGAAAATTTCTCCCCTCGTAACAATAACTACGACAAATTCTACATCTCCGCTCTCAATCGCTACACACAGGAGGAGAAAGGATCAGTTTGTCTCATATGCACACCGTCTCTGCATGTCCTGGCATCTTCCTTGACGTAAACATATACATAGAGAAGGAGTTTGAGGTTTGAATTGAAAAGATACTTTCATACTTGACAATTTGTTCTGACATCAATTATTAGTTTGAGGGAATCCATTTAACAATTTCCCAACATCATCCGGATGACAACAATATACGTATCCAAAAGCTGGCATGTGTGATGTTAACAATAACGAAGACAGCCAGTCCACATTGTGACACACATCGTTGCAGAGGAAAGCATCCTTGGCATTTTCCTGTCAAGAGAAGTAGCAGATAATAGATAGGGATCTATAGTATCTATGTTTAGATATATTTGAACTAGCTAGACTAGATTTTAGACAGGACTTAATAATTGAAACTTACATCAAAGAAGGGACTATTGACCGCAATAATTGTCACACCTTTGTCCTGAGTATTTCGCTCCTTTATGTAGACCCAGATATATTTCGGTACAACTTTTATAATCTTTCCATCCTGAAAGGAAATTATTTAGATTTTAAAGATACTTTTATTCATTTTTGGCCATTCTTCTTACCGAATAACTCAAAATCTGAACAACCTCGTCATTGTTATTATTTGGGTATGAAATGTTCCCTGATGTCCCCATGTAGATATCATAGACACCATTTGCCTGGATGTTCTCGATGGCTGCCATAATAGCCTTCCAATTACCATTTTTCAATGATGACCACCAAGGAACCAAATATGCATATTTAAAGTCCTGGGTATACTGGATAAACATATCGGAAAGAAGGTTAAGTGGAGCAAGTCCTTCGAATTCATATTTGATATCTGCGGAAAGTAGTGGCGCAAAAGTAGCGATGGAGTTCCTCAGTGATTCTTCTCTTGTAAATTGGAAATAAATAATAATTTCGACGTTTTGAAAGATGTCCTTATTGAATTTAGGTGGAAGGATACTTACTGTGAATTCACTGCTTGACTACTGAAACTGAATGCTTGCTGGCTTAGTATTGTAGATATATTCGAAGGGTTGAGTTTTGTCTGGAACAAATTTAAATTTTTTTATAGCATATATCTTAGTTTGACAGGCAAAAATCATCTACCTGTTCCCCTAAAATTTGTGAGCGATCTCCCAGAACAAAGTGCACAAATGTTGTTTGCAACTGCTGATTATTATAACATAATTCTGCAAGGGATATTGGAGTACTTGAAATTTGGAAGCCATATTGAAGGCCCATAAACTGACAATAAGGCACTGGTTGGGCATAAAACAGAGCTTCCTGCTGGCAGCTCATTTGACTATCATTCAATTTTACGGGGGCATAGTTCGGAGCAGGAATATAAGATATAGTTCCATTTGCACAGGTGAAGGTCAGATTCTTCAATTTCCCATCAAATGTTTGGTCACCTAAATCACTTGAAATCAAAGAAATTAGAATTTACTATTTTCGAATAATAGAAAGTTATTGTTGATGTCTCACGTGAAATTTGTGCTGCAAAAGGCTTCAATAGAGTCACCATTCGATAAAGGGATTTTTCCATTTCCAGATGTTATGATACTCAAGTCCCCATTGGATTGCTTCACGAAAATTCCAGGTGCTTTATAGTTATAACGTAAATTACAGTCTCCTATTATTAGAATTTTTTTTAATATTAACATAAATAAATTATTTTATTGTATTATAACCAAATAAAGCAATAAAGCAATTATAATTCAACTAGATATGAAACTAATAATAAATACAATACAAAACAGTAATAATATCTAATAAGTGCGAATAAAATAAATTATACTAGGGAAGAATTAAAAAAAATATTATAAAATAATATTATATTGTATTATAATACAAATCAATACGAAATTAATAATATAATTAATTATACTTTTAGAATGTAACTTACGCGGTGAATTTCCGCTTACAAGCGAGACTACAAAAAACGTTAACACAAGTGCCTTCATTACTGAGAACTCCAAAGATACTGCCAATTTTATATCACTGACAATTATTTATAGTTTATTCAGTTGAAATGCGATGATCCTCACACCCAAAATAATAGCTAGTGAATTGACACTATCAAGAAATAATGTCACTCTTTCGATATAGTAACTATAGGTTAACTTATCTTTAATAAGACCAGAAATTGGACGCGTGTCAAATACTTTTGGCTTTAGGTCTTTATCAAATTAGAAACAATCAAAAGAAATCAACAAATATTCATTCAACTGACAACCTTTGTAATATTTCTCAATATTTTTGTAATACGTAATGCCCGATTTCGTTTCTAGATAATCCAATGACAGAATCTTCTACAAATGTTCATGTGACTCGTAAATCAAGGTAAAGTCTTGCTGAAGAAGGTGACATTCAATTTCTTGGTATGGAAGAATGAAAAATGAATGAAGGAAAATGAAAAATAGACCTATCTCATAGCACAACAAAATAAAAAAGAAGATACAAATGAAAACAATTTGAATAACTTTCCATAGTAAGCTTATCTAATCTCTTATCTTTTTATTTAAAACGATATGATCCCTTCTTCAGTATAAGATCAAATGGTTGCCGAAATAATGTCAGGTCTTTGATTACAAATAATTCCCGAAATACGGAACATGCTACCTACAATGAAAAGTATTATAATTGCTTTCATTTAATAATTGGCTATCAATCAACTGTTGAATCGAGAAAAGAGCCCTTAAGTTTCCCAGAAAGAGAAACTTAGCCCGCTCACATTGAGAACCTCGCTTTCGTTGGTAATAACCTGCAGACCAACTCTTTATACACATTAGAAACCACGAGGTTTGGTTGACCATGCCACGAATGCTGATGGAGAGGGAGACGGAGCAGCAACCCTGTTGGCCAAACCAAAACCAAGTGGCCGAGGAGACCCTCCACGAGGTGGCACTGAGAGATGCTGCATTCACTACGACTTGTTGATCGTGATGCATTAAGCCAATGCTCCAAAGCCTATTTAGGCTCGATTCTGCATAGCGACTGATCTGAAGTAGCTTCGGCCACGAAACCTTATCAGGGGTATACTGCTACCACAGGATAGCCCTCTGAACTTTAATATCTCAGGAGAATTCCTGGTTCATGTACTTTCAGCCCGGTTATTAGTGGTTAGCCCCCGAGTAGGTGTTTCATTGGGGTTGTGGTTGACATCCAAGCGAACAAGAGACCTTGGCGCTTCAAATGTATAGTTGGGTTACAACTCGGAAGAGTACTTCTTAGTTCGCTAGAGATTTAGGTGGGTCTTGCTTCCACCAGTATGAATGCTGAGCCATAAACTCTGCATAGACTAATACCGCTGTCCTCGCCTCAGTAGGGTTCTGAAAATCAATCCGTGTCTTAAGAAAACCGTGGCTTTAAGTCTACACGACAAATACTCACGTAAAACCACCAGTATATACAGGATCCCACGGACGATGCTGATACAATTTGTAGCGTTTTTAGGCGTGCGAGACTCGGCTTCATACTTATCCGCTTGTAGTTTCTCGTTAGGAAAAAAACTCCCAGCCGTCACCACGTGAAGGTGGAAATAGGGTTTGGTAGTAGAGTTATTGGTGCTGGTTCACCAGTCGTTCCTCAGATTTTATACGCCACCGTGGTACCAATCCACTTTTCGCTCTGGAGCCTATACCACCCTTTGACCACCGCCGTCATTAATATCTGGTATAATTACTACGTTCCAATTGCCACGCTCAAAAGAGGTAACCTTCTTTGGAATCTTAAAAATAATCCCTTTCTTCAATGTCCAAAAAAAAACCGTCCCTTCCGTTTAATATATCTCCCTGTCCAACAAAAAATGTTCCACACTGTTCTTAATTCATAACCCCAATTCAATCCTATTCTCCATTACCAATCCCTCGTACCTCCCCGTTAAAATAGACCAACGACAGCTTTCAAAGGATTCCTGCCTAGGTTCACCTATTAGGAAACGATTAATAACTACCTCTTACGAATCTAGTCATAGACGACCGTATATTTGCACCATTTCATCGAAAAAAACCAAAACAAAATTCTGAAAAAAATAGGGACTAACGGTTTCGTCCAGGGCAGAGGCAACTCATCAGACGTTGCCTCGCCTCTGCCCTGGGAGGAGCGTGACCGTATAATATATAAAGGAGCGTTTTCCACCTGTTGCCACTTACGGTCACGCTGCTCCCAGGGCAGAGGTGAGGCAGCGTCTGATGAGTTGTCTCCGCCCTTGACGAAACCGTTAGTCCCTATTTTTAAATGCTTCAGTGCTATGCCCCAAACGGAGAGATCCGTGGACCAAAAAACGTGAGAGTAAGTTGCTCTCCATTTGGTCCGGTCCAACATCAAGTGAATGTTGACTTAGGATCCCTCAATGTTGGGAGTCCTGAGTCGCATCCATTTGATGACGGACTAGACCACTTGGGAAGCACCTTACTTCCTCTCTTGTGGTCCAAGGACTCCTCTTTTTGGATTAAACACCCAAGTTCAAAAAGAAGAAAAAATCTCGACTGACGGTTTCGTCCAGAGCAGAGGCAACTCATCAGACGCTGCCTCACCTCTTCCCTGGGAGCAGCGGAGTTGTCACCTGATGCTGCTGAAACTTGAACGACTAAACAAAACATTCCTAATATGGGTAGCAACGCACTCGAATATCGTCCACAATCGTGGGTCCAGAACCAGCTTTTGGCATCCGGCCACCCCCTGTCATGTTTACTGTGAAGGGTGAAATTCCAAGGATTCACGCAGTGGAATGGAGAAATTTGAACTCTTGCCTCAGGCGAAAAGTTTCCTTAACGGACCCCCAGATGGAAAACATTTGGGGTGGTGACCTCAGCCAACGTGAGAACGGGGAAGAAGCGGCCCTGCACTTCATATGCAGCCACCCGACTTCATCAGATCTCAGACAAAGTTACCTCGGTAAAGTTTTCTTCAACGAAGAATCTGCGCCATCTCTGCCTCTAGAGAATGCGCTCAAAATCACAAGAGCCTGGGAACGCCGCCAGCAGGAGGGCACCAACTAGGCCATCTCCGAGAATAGTTCAATGGGCCTAACGAAAGGCCTGAGTACTTACAGCTGACGCTCCCCCAACTAAATTAAGCTAGAATAAAGCAAGCCCCGTCCAGCAATTAACACATTATCTTTGGTGGTTTCAATAATATCTTTTATTCTACTGATTTTTAAAATAATACTAGTTGCGAATTCAAAAAAAGGTACTCCCAAAGCGAGAATAGATTGCACTAAAGTTGCTTCAAAAAATGTCCGTTTTTAAGCAAAATTTAAATATCGTCTTGTGGTGGTTCTATTATATATAGTCCTAGTAGAGATAACAGTCGGTCTAGGAGTTGTAGTTGTATACCAGGGTCTTGTGGTTCTAGTAGGGCTTGCTGTTGTGAAAGATGGTCTAGTTGGTGTAGTTGATCTAATAGTTGTGGTATTCCAAGGTTTTGTTGTAATGGTGTAACTTGGCGTTGTGGAATTCAACCAAGGATTGGTTGTGTAATTGAAACTTGGCGTCGTATTTGTATTCCAAGGCTTCGTCGTTAAATTGTAACTTGGTGTTGTGAAATTCAACCAAGGATTGGTTGTATAATTGAAACCTGGCGTCGTATTTGTATTCCAAGGCTTCGTCGTTAAATTGTAACTTGGCGTCGTGAAATTCAACCAAGGATTGGTTGTGTAGTTGAAACTTGGTGTTGTATTTGTATTCCAAGGCTTCGTCGTTAAATTATAACTTGGCGTTGTGAAATTCAACCAAGGATTGGTTGTGTAGTTGAAACTTGGCGTCGTATTTGTATTCCAAGGCTTCGTCGTTGAATTGTAACCTGGCGTTGTGAAATTCAACCAAGGATTGGTTGTGTAATTGAAACTTGGCGTCGTATTTGTATTCCAAGGGTTCGTCGTAAAATTATAACTTGGCGTTGTGAAATTCAACCAAGGATTGGTTGTGTAATTGAAATTTGGCGTCGTATTTGTATTCCAAGGTTTCGTCGTTAAATTGTAACTTGGCGTTGTGAAATTCAACCAAGGATTGGTCGTATAATTGAAACTTGGCGTTGTGTTTGTATTCCAAGGCTTCGTCGTTAAATTGTAACTTGGTGTTGTGAAATTCAACCAAGGATTGGTTGTGTAATTGAAACTTGGCGTCGTATTTGTACTCCAAGGCTTCGTTGTGAAATTGAAACCAGGCATCGTAAAGTTTAACCAAGGGTTAGTGGTATAGTTAAAATTTGGCCAGGTTATCGTAACCCAAGGCTTCGTTGTGAAATTAAAACCAGGCATTGTAAAGTTAGGCCAAGGATTGGTTGTGTAATTGAAACTTGGTGTTGTGTATGTAGGCCAAGGCTTCGTTGTAAAATTGTAACTTGGCGTTGTGAAATTCAACCATGGATTGGTTGTGTAGTTGAAAATTGGTGTGGTTTTTGTATTCCAAGGCTTTGTTGTGAAATTAAACCAAGGCTTCGTTGTGAAGTTGTAACCAGGCGTAGTGAAATTTAACCAAGGGTTGGTTGTGTAATTGAAACTTGGCGTAGTTCTCGTAAGCCAAGGATTCGTTGTAAAGTTATAACTTGGTGTTGTGAAGTTCAGCGAAGGTTTCGTTGTATAATTCCAACTTGGCGTTGTGAAGTTCAACCAAGGGTTAGTTGTAAAGTTAAAACTTGGTGTTGTTCTTGTAATCCAAGGTTTTGTTGTGAAGTTCAACCAAGGCTTCGTCGTGAAGTTATATCCAGGCGTAGTGAAATTTAACCAAGGGTTGGTTGTGTAATTGAAACTTGGTGTGGTTCTCGTAATCCAGGGTTTCGTTGTAAAGTTGTAACTAGGCGTTGTGAAATTCAGGGAGGGCTTCGTTGTATAGTTGAAACTTGGTGTCGTGAAATTTAAGGATGGCTTCGTTGTTGTTGTTCTTGTAATCCAAGGCTTTGTTGTAAAATTGTAACCAGGCGTAGTGAAATTCAACGAAGGTTTAGTTGTGTAATTGAAACTTGGCGTGGTTCTCGTAAGCCAAGGATTTGTTGTAGAGTTATAACTTGGCGTTGTAAAGTTCAGAGAAGGCGTTGTAAAATTCAAACTTGGCGTTGTAAAATTATAGCCCGGGGTTGTAGCATTACTAATTGACGTGGTTTGATTGAAATGTGGTGTCAACGTTCCCGTAACATAGCCAGAAGTTGTGGTGTGATCATTATAACCTGTTGGTATTTTACACTTCCAACTTGGCAATTCCTTTTTAGGTAAAACAATACTTCGCGGTGACCTAAAACTAGAAATTCCTGGAAATACATGTTCAACATCTGCTGGTCGACAGCAAAACATATAACCAAGGCTTGATATTTTTCGTGTTTTTAGAATAGGTTTCAACCATTCGTAGTTATCACAGATGTCTTCACAAAAAGTGAAATTTTTAAAGTCAACCTGTAATAATAAGGAAAATTCAAACAGTGAATGCTAATTGCACTCATTTCTGTAATAGCTGAGTGCTCACCTCGACGAATGGCGAATTGATACCAATAACAACTACACCCGGCCCTCGTTCGTCCTTATTGAGTATATTGTTCCAGATATACAGTGGTACAGCTTTCTCAGTTGAGTCGACCTAAAATAAATTTTCAAGAGATTAGGACCCTTTAAGATGCATCTTTCTTTGGGAATTGGATAGACTGAATCCATGGATATTCAGGCGAATATTGGGTTGTTGATGTTACGATGGGAGTACGACTGTGGCATCACCTTGGCACCAACACGGTCACCAAGGCTGTCCAACCAAACTCCCCAAACAGGTTTGCCAGTCGGTGTTCATATCTGGCAAACCAGGCTGGTTGGCAGCCTTGGTAACCGTATTGGTGCCAAGATAATATTCAAAATATTATCTCGTACAGTCGGTTTTCACGACTAGTAAACCTATCAGGAGAGTTTGGCTGATTGACAGCCTTGATGACCATATTGGTGTCAAGGTGATGCAAAATTCGTCCTCTCATCCTAACAATGGCTTAAGCTAGAGCTCATAAAAGAAATACATGGCCAAAATTTAAAACAAAGGCCAACCGAACAACTTACGTTATAAGTAAGGGATCTAGTAACCCCACAATTTCCATTAACGGGATATTCTACCACCCCGCCTGTTCCAGCAAATATGTCGTACTCTCCGTGTTTATGTAATTTTTCGATAATTCGATCAAATCGTTTCCAATTCCCTTTTTTCAGTGGATTCCACCATGCTACAAAATTCGTCTTCTCAAATTGCTGGATATAGTTCCTGAAGGCACCAGATAGTGTCTTCATCGGGACAAACGAGTCTATTTCGTATTTAACGAAGTCATAGTCGGAGGGAAGTTTGGTTTTGGTGGACTTGCTTAAGGCATTTTTCCTGTAAAGGAAGGTAAGTGTGATTAAGCTCTACATTCGTCCTGATACCGTTTTTAATGGACTTACTCTTCCTTAAATAAGTCTTCCTTGAATACTTTCTCTTTTGATTCGGAAGGTAATTCGTGAGTTGAGTTGAAGTTACCCTGGAAATAAGGAAATAAAATCGCAATTATTAATACAAAAACTCATTCGCGCACGAGTTCCATTATCCTTACCTGTTCCTCCAGTACGTTGGTGTGCACTTTGGACAAATAGTGTATGAACACTGGAGACTTGGTTTCCACATCGTAGCAAACTTCAGCCAACGGCACTGGTGTCCTCCCAATATCGAAGTCAAACAGAAGTCCAGTATGGTTGCAATGCAGAATTTCCATTTCATAGTACGTACCAACCATATCACAGGCAAGCGAACCTCGGTTTCGAATTTTGATTTTCTCATTTTTGTCGTCCGCGTAGTAAACGGAGTTGGAAATGCATGAGAAGGTCACATGTTTGTATTGTGTCTGTTGTCCCTTGTGGTCTAAGTTCCTATAAAATGAAAGTAAATATGTTCACCATAACACCGAAAACAAGCCCTATTAGATAAAGATTTCAAAAATGTATCTAGGTAAGCGGGGATTACTGTTTTTTAGATGAAAGAGACATCAAATTTAGGAAATTCAGTCGGAATTTAAAGGGGGAAGATCCTGAAAATCTCGAAAACAAAGTTAGCCAAATAGTTTTGCCGCTCTCAACGGGGGGCGCACTTCAATTGGTGACGGCAAAGAAATGCCTTCAAAATTATGCCAAGCCGGCATCTGGCATCTTGGATTTGTTTAGTCAGAACCTTGCAATAGACTAATTCGATTAGATTTATGGGGAAACAGCAGAAGTGAGGAGCACAGAGCATTGGAAGAGTTAAGAAGTTAATAATTCTAGTTTTAGATTGAATTCGGTGAAACCACTCTGGGTACCGAGCCACAGTGGTTTGGAAGGAAATTAAATCTGGGATGTCTTAGTAAAAGGGAGTTTAATTTCCCTCATGGCCGGACCGGAACCAGCAACCAAAGCTGTGAACAAGCTGTAATGAAATGTGGCAGAGCCTTAGTGTTGCTAGACACGCCGAACTCTTCCTGCCAGACCCACAAAAAATACTACAAGTTTATCCTGTCTAAAAGTAAAAGTATTATGGACATTCTAACAGGCCAGGCCATGTTCAGAACAAGGGTTCCTCAAGATGATAAATGTTCGCCCTGTAATGAAGAAGCGAAATCCACGAAACATTTTAAATGTGAGTTCCCCGCCTATGGACGCATCAGACATTAGATTCTTGTTTTTTTTTTGCTGATATGCTCCCAGGTAGGAGAGATTAGGAATTGAGTACAATGGACCACTATGGTGTGAGTGCCCAGAAACTTTGCATCCCCCTAACTTCACACTCGTACACATAGTCCCTGAGCGAACAGTAGACTCCTAGGCTCCTACGCTTATTCCTGACAACATGGGCGAAGACACGTGGTTGCTGCAAACAATATTTGTACCACTTTGGATTGGTGGAGGTATTCCCCTAATTTCCCTTGAAGCAGTAGCATACCAGAAGATTGTTGGTGGTTGTTTGCTGCTTGGCGAACGAAGATGCCTGAAAGAGGCCCTAAGGACAAACCTGCAGATTATAATTGGGGAAATACCGAAGTGGTCCTTCCAATTCAGCGCTGGAGAGACCAGGAATGCTTTTTAGTGGGTAAAAATCTTGTGCACGTCTTCTCTAGATGACCTGGAGTGAACGTACCTCCATAAAAATTTTACACTTCGGTGTTGTAAACAAAACCAAACAGAGGCAAGTACCGTGGGCTCGTTTTATGTCCTCGAATATGGACGTTAATTATACGGACTGTGCCTTCCACGCGTAAAATGCATAACTTTTCATAAATTATTTCAAAATTGGTAATAACAGACTTCATATTTTTCCTGTAGTAGATATTGAAGTCCAAAATGCCAGGCCCTGTTTATCGCATGGAACATGTTTAGGTAGACAAAATATCGGCCAGCTGTTGTGTAGCTCGAATTTTATACAAGGTGCGCACATTTCACGAGAAAATATTTATATCCTTGTCGTTATTGCAATTCATCCCAATTTGCGTAGGCTAAGGTGGGAATAGCACAAACTTACGCCCTACTTTCCAAGCTTGTGGTCAACCGATGTACATCGGTTCCAAAGCACATCCCCTTTGGCAGGTAGCTAGCTGTATGGTGCCCCTTCTCAAGGCATTTTCTTTGAAAAACTCATTTACCCCTCAAGCGCACGCTATGCTCTAAATTCGGAAACTGTAATTTAATTCCCTATGAGCTTACCTTAAGGGGATCAGATATATCCATCATATATAAGCCAAAGCCCAATGAGCCGATGTTGTCACTCCTAAATCCTTTCCTATTTATTTTCCCCGCAGCCTTACCTAGCTTAAGGCTCGAATTTGCACCATGTTTGCTTCTTTAAATGAAGAAATCAAGTAACTTTCTAACTCAAGAGGAAATCAAAGGATATAATTGAAAAAAACTCAACATTTAAAGGGGGGGGGGGAGGGGGGATTTACGTATGTTAGAAAAGTTCCTTTCAGAATTTTCAGGTTATTCGCCCAAAAATCTCAAATTAGGAGGACAGAAAGCGCTAAATAAAGTTTGCTTTGATCTCCAACTCACTGAGGAGTCACTATCTTATTGGATCGATCACTGTCCATTTATCGCTGTCGTCTCAACCGAGAATTTTTCTAGATATTCCTTCACCGTCCCAAATTGCAGTGATCTTATTTCCTTGTTGTTGTGGCCTATTCCAGGATGGTAGATTCGATAAATGGTAAAACCTGATAATTGGTTAGTTTGGCTGCATTATTTCTAGTAAGGGTAAACCGTTCGGTGGGCTGTCTTCATCAAAGGACCTTTAAATTATTTTGAACATGAAGGAATTAAAGCGCAAAATGAACATACTCTTTAAAAGGGAAACTCCAAAATTTGAGCATCTGAAGTCACTTACCTAAATCCAGAAGTGCAATATCCTTCAATTGAATCTCCATCTTCAATTTCGATCTCACCCTCATTTCTTGTGATCACCAAATGTTTTTCACGGACTTTCCGAATGAACACGGCAGGATGGTCCCTATCATATCGAAGGACACAGTCATCTACAAATAAGATCGTTAGGAACCTCCAGTATGTCGCACTATTCACTACCTCAGCCTCCACTCACCGGCTAAAATTACGCTAGTACTAAATAAAACACAGAGCAAAATTCTCAACATCTTTCCTCGTCGGAGCCAAGAATATCGCTATGAAATTCTGCTAAGCTTTTCACTTTGTATTTATACAAAATCTGATATCTCTATCTCTGCAGATAGTGATAAGCATTTCCTGCAGAGGTATTAAAAAATGTTGACATCCAACTATCAATGACTCAGGCTTAGAATCCCAATCCACACCTTCAATTACTGATAGGAGCCAGGCCAGTAGCTAACAGATGAGTCGCGATTAATTCAATGATTAGCAGGAATGACAGTGAAAGTAATTATCAAGCCTCGAGTCAAGTGTTAGCTTTATTTCGTAGCGAAGATTGCTAAAAGCCGCGATAAGCGTCTTTGAAACACAAACAGGAACCAGCTTGTAAAAAATCTAATTCTACTTCAGATAAGGGCTGTAATCGGAGAAGCTTAAAAGAGATATTTTTTTGTATAGATGAACAGCAACTTGGGTAAGACCGTGGAACATCTTTCGCAACCTGTTCCCACTTTTAATGCAACTCATTTATTGACACAGCGCAGGTGGAAAGATATTTTAATTTATTTTTAAAAATTACATGTGTATCTTTGGATTCAAAAAAATTCCATAATTCAGTAATTCTTTTGAACCTGGCATTACTGAGGTGAAAACTTATGTTGAACCGGGAAGAGTTAGAATACGAGCAGATCCGCAACAGCAGAAGGTAGACTATGCTAGTGATACTGGATGACAGGGAAGGGGAGGGGAATCAGGATATGCGAGTAGAGGGTTAATAAGAGGATTACCCTAGTTATGCTGAATGATGGACAGGGGAAAAGGTAGGCTACATTATCAATGCTGGATGGTAGTAAAAAGGAGTAGTTAGGCTGTGCTAGTAGTGTTGGATGACAGGTTATGAGAGAAGTTAGTATATGTTAGTGATGCTGGACAAAATGGGGAGGAAACGTACACCCTTACATATGTTATGCTAGTAAAACTAGAAAATTGTGAATGATGAAGAAATATTATTGTATATGACGACTCGTTATAAGCCCAGAAGACAAAATTGAGCGAGGTCATATACGGAAAACTAGCGAGTAGGGAATACGACCTTCATTCTCAATAGAACTATGTTAGACTTCTAAGCCTAAACGCTTCTTCTTCTACCAATAAGATAAAACACAGTAATTTTGCCCAAATATGATAGGGACCTAACCAAAGGAAAGATAATGTCTAATACTGGCGCAATCTACAATCTTTTGCAGCGGCTTGGACCAATGACGGTACTAAAGAAACTACTGCTTCGCAAGAACTGATTATCATAAATTGGAAGGGATATTCTTCTTCCGGTCAAACAAACCATTTCAGGACGAATATGTATAAACCGGTTTACCACCCTGCTAGAAGAGTAGACTTGCTTTTTCATATGAATTACAACTAAGGTGGAATATTTGGAACTAGTAAGCGACTTGCGCTCCCCCAGCCATCCCTCTTCATTTCTCACTGTCGCAGCCATGAACCCATTTCCAACTTCACAGAGTTACATAGCGGCGTCATAGCTCCTTTCCGGGTAAGCTCGTCCACTGCCTCATTGCCTTCTAACCCAATGTGGCTTGAAACCCAGCGTATCCAGGTTTACTAAGCAAGCCGAACGTGTTCAGTCTGTTAAGACATTCCCATATCAGTTTGGAATTTACCTTGTAGGACCAAAGTGCCTTAATAGCCGCTTGGCTGTCTGTTAGAATAGCAATGTCCTGCCCCCTATAATTCCTTTCGAGGTTGAAAGAGGCAGCGTTGAGGTTCATCCCCATTTATTCCATACTGTGGAACGGCAAACCATCAAAACCCTTGTGGCTTTCGAACATATGTTTTCAACACGTGGCTTCCAGAATAGTTTTTGGTCTAGTGTGATTCCGAAGTATTTGACTTCTGTTACTCGTTACAACTCCTTGCCAAGTAATCTAATAGCTCATTCGGCATTGGATATGAAACCGGAAATGGAAATTTTGCCTATGAGACATGTCGCAACCCAGCCTGTACTAAAAGACCTGATTTGCATAATGGTGTGACTTTCATTAAACGAACAATTTCTGGTGATGAGACGTAGATCTACAAATTTCAAATGGAGATAAAACAACAATTGCCCCAGTGGCCCTTTAAAGACGAGCTAAAGTCGAAAAGGCAGAATGCGACAAGAGAGCTAAAGGTCATCATTTTGTTGCCCTCCCAGCGGTGTACCTGCAAGTGGGTGGAGCGCTGGCACATGTATTGCTTCACATGGATGTTATTTTGAAGGAGCCAAAATACATTTGCCTAAAATTTAGATCACTCTCGGTTTGTTTATAAATCTTTAGTACTTAGAGTATATGGGAGAAGTCTTTTTGGACACTGCAGTTCCTGTCAAGTCATTAAGAAAATTTCGCGTCTCCTTAACCCGATGCAATGGAAGCGGGTCCTTAGGACTATTTTGACTGATTCTTTAGATATTTGGTATAGCTCTATCCTCTTAGTTTATCAACTCTGATAATCTTTGGCAATCGCGTAGTCCATCAAGTTGTTACAAGTGGCGCCCAACGAGGGGTCGAAACACCTTCTTTTGAATCCGCCTAATTGAACTTAAAGAGGGTAGCTCTCCTTCTCCCTTTTTTGAAATGACAGACAGTTTCTCATTTTTATCCCCGCCTGGGCTCCATCTAATCTTGACTTGGTTTTTCAAAGTCAGTGTGAGATGCCTTTTCCCCTGAAGCAAGTGTTCCCAATTCTCATTCTCAAATCAAATGCCACCTTGTAGAGTAGTTTTCGTTTCTTTTGTGCAGCTACATGCTGGTAGACATTGCCATCCGTGCTTGTGAGGAGTATCTTTAACCTGCTTTTTTGTGAACCCACAATCTTTTCGCTCAACTATTTAAAAGGTCTCATATTCTTGAAGTGAGGGGTGAAGTAAAACTTTAATGGAATACAAAAGTAGTCGACTAAAGGTGGGCCTATTCCCTCCTTAATATGTCATCTTCTCTTGTCGAAGAAGATTGACTTCCCTAGTGGTCTTGCTCTTGCTTTTTCACCAAGATATTACAAAATCAGAAGCCGCTTGCGATTGGCAAAGGTTGTAGCTGTGAGGTCAGTCCTTGTCCAACGCACTGTTTACGTTTCGGAAGTAAGAAAAATTTCCAAATTTACAGGTTGCTAGTCCGGAAATTTCTATCCTTTTAGCTCTTCAGGAATATATAATAACTCGATTGAATTTGGATAAAACGTTAACAATTAAGACAGTGTATCATCTAAATAACTAAAAAGAAACACGGCAGTGTGAGTATAGGAATATATTCAGTCAAATTATCAAAAAAATGTAAATATTTTAATGTTAACTTTCATATAAAGCCTTCTCAACAAATCGAGGTAGCACAAACGAAGCTCGATGAGTTTCACTAGTATAATAGCGTAGATTTAACTTATCAACCTCAGCCTTGGTAAAAACATGCAAAGGTTCATCGAGTTTTCTTTCCGGATCCAGGCACCCAATAGCAAAACCGATACTGCCACAAGGATATGAAGGTATAGTTGTGAATGCATAAGCTGCTGTTGGAAAGTGTTTCTTGCAATTCTCCAAAAGTGATTTGCAATAGTCCAATCCGCACCAATAATTGTTTCCTTGAGAGCACACAATCCCACCTGGCCTTAGTGCTGTCTTTAGAAGGCCATAGTAGCTCTCCTCAAAAAGTGCAACTGCTGGTCCAATAGGGTCTGAGCTGTCTGTGATTATGACATCGAATTCATTCTTATGGTTTTTCATGTATTCGAAACCGTCTCCAATGGTGAGATGAAGTTTGGGGTGATCAAAACCACATGCCATTTCTGGGAGGTATTTTTTGGACAGTTCAACTACACGGTCGTCGATTTCTACTTGATGAACCTCCTTGACGGCGGGGTGTTTGACTGCTTCTCGGGCCACTCCTCCATCACCACCACCGACTATTAGTACCTTTTCAGGATTTGGATGGGCGCAGAGGGGCAAGAATGAAATCATCTCTTGGTAGGAGAATTCATCTCGCAAGGTGCATTGGATGATGCCATCTAGAATTAGTGCTCTTCCGTAGTCTGTCCTGAAAGAAAGAAGAGAAATAAGTGTGTTAATTGTTATTAATTAATGTTAATATTGGGATTAGGGTTCTTTAAGGTTTAAGGATTTTTCATTTATTGGTTTAAAAAGGACGAATATTTCGAGAGTCAAATGAAGTCAATTCCACAAAGAAGTGAGGATAATTTTATTGCAGTAGAAAACCTATTGCCTGTCAAAAGCTGGTAGCACCTGGATCATTAGTAGAATATAGATCGATTTCTAAATACCGCAGTTGACATAGGAACCTCACTTTAGAGCAGGTAAAATGTTATCCAATCAGCTGCACTTTCTTCTACACATGAAGAAATAACACTCTGTAGTAGAGAATTGCCGGAACGAATTTAATAATTAAAACTATAATTGAGAAAGTTCGCTATAACAAAATAGTTCTAGTAAATTACCTTGGGAAATCAGATACAAAGTCATATTTTCTAAGTTCTTATAAATTCCGTTTGATGTGAATACATAAGTTATTGTAGAATGAGTGTGGGGCACAGTCCAGGCCGTAGTTCCTCTAGTAATTCCACTTCAAAGTAAAATTTAAAAGTGAATCCTTGCAGCTTTGTTTAGTTACTTTAAGGACATTTTTAAAGAGCTTCACCACTGAGTAAACTGTATCACTTCACAATTGGAGCCATTTGGATTATCCGCAAGATAGGGTATGACAAAACTTGGTTAAAATAGTTCTAACCTCACTAGTGAATTCAAAAGTACTCACGTTTCAACAATCTGTATATCCTGATACCGTGACTTCTCCTCGTGAAGTACCTTTTTCACACGCATAGAAAACGCCTGTCCAGGAAGTAGATCCTCATGTATTTCACTAAACCATCCTTTCTCAATGGTATCCATATTGCTGAGCACCTTATTCGACGATATCTTCACCGTTCAACAGAATTCCTAATACTGAAATAAAAATGTGGTCTCGGTAATTCCATGGATTTAATTTCAAGTGAAAAATTATTTTATACTTCAACAACCATATCAGATTGTCTTGACCTTTGGCAATGGCATTGGTCAATAAATATCAGCAGAAATGCTGATTGGTCTGAAAATTATGTCCCAAAGCGATTGTTGTTGAATGCGAACGCGAGACGTTTGTTATCAGTTCTTGGTATCACTTTTCAGAATCGTATACACGCTTGGGTTCTGGATTGAGAATTCATTTGGAATTTGAATAGTCAAATGTAAGATACGCAGGATTAGTAAAAGATAGTGATAATGGATGGAAAATAAGATAGAACAAAGAGTAGTATTTGAAACTACTGTCTCTTAGCTCAACTGGGGGTGTTCCCTAGAATGAACCAACAGAGAACAGATAAGAAAACAAAGTTGCTAACTCAATAACGTAATTATGAAGTCTGTGAAGCTTTTTAGAAACGAGCATTGAAAGAGGATTCTGTAAAATACTTTATGATAGTACTCAACCTATTGAGAATATGGTGACCTTCAAGTAGCACACGCTTATTATGCGTTTAAATTTTGCTCCCTTTAATAACTAATTGATAAGCAATTCCGAATTTCTTATGCTTCATATTTTTCAGCAATGGTTCAATTCTATTCAAGGTGGCTCAGGCTATGATGGCCTAGTGCATGCCTCTAATAATTTCTCGTTAATTTGCAATTTTCCTCGTAAATCAATTGGAAACTTATATTCTAGATAACAAATAAACTCTTGCTGATTCCTATAAACACTGCAATTCTTATCATCATTTAACATGCATGTATTAAGCAAATATCTGTTTCAGCCCCACCGTATATGGCCTTACTTTGGAAGGAAATATATTTTCCAATTAATCAAACCATTAAAACATTGTAAAGTTATTCACAGTTCAGTACTAGGAATTAATTAACCCACGCTAGACGAGACTATTAATAAGAACAAGTTTACATATAACGATCACCAGCTCCAAGTAAGTCAGCATTTCGACTCACACATCGCAGATGCCAACACCTGGTGCCTCTACCGTAATTCAGACTCGCAGTAAGCAACAGATTCCGCCACCACCTAAACAACAAAAACAACTATCACAGGTGAGTACCAGAATACCGCATTTTATCAATATCGAGTCAACAGAGAGTTTCAGAGCCACTAAGTCTAGAATTCTACCTCAGTTCTCTGGATAAACAAATTAGCAGGCTTCAAACATCGAGTTGTCCAACCCTCTAACTAAGGTAAATACCTTAACTTCGTGGAGGTTATGGCTAAAAGGATTGGTAATAAACGGGTCCCTTATCCCGATCATCGGGTTAATTTACCAACTAAACATTCCTCCACTCGGTCATCTTTGTCTTTCGCCGATGCGTTGTCTAGCACCAACCCGACCCTGCCCAGCTGGTAAATCATGGTACCTGTCTTTTAGGAGCGACTAAACACTAAACGTAAATTTTCCCATTTTAGTCCGCTGCTTCCTACTTTGAGTTTACGGAATACTTGCTCACCATTTCATAGATCATTTCCTGATAAGTAGTAACACCAACGTAATTTCGAATCCCAACACCTTCTCTTTCGCTAAGACCTCTTCTGAAATACCATCAGGCGTTGGCGCCTTCTTGCTTTTCATAGAGAGATCTGTCTGCTCCAACTCTTTTATAGAGAAAAGTGGGTAGTTCACGGCGCTCTCCGCGCCGACGTCATCATCCCGTACGGGGTGCGCAGAGAATAGTGCTCGTACAATCCGGTCCATCTGCTCGGCCTTGAGTGAACAGAGTTTCTGCAGAGCCCCGATTTTTCGGGTTACTAGTTTCACCTCGTCCACCAGATCCTGCCAGCAGCGAGCTTTGTCCTGTATATTGCGCTGTGGAATTTCCTTTTGGCTGATCTGTACTCTGTCATCATGGTACATGCCTCCTCTCAGTCATTTAGACGTTGTGTTAAGCGGCGGAGTCTGTAACACTCTTTCCAAAGCTCTGCAACTTTGTCGTTATTAGGTTCGTAACAGAATTTAGGACAGTGCCAGCTGCCGCGCCACCACCCCCAGGAGTACTCCTCTGGAGTTTGGGTGAACAAGTGCCTTGGCATTGAAGTCACCCCCGACCAAGTTCCTCCCATCTGTGCCTAAGATAGCGTCCTCCAGAGCATCAAGCCTGCGTCGAAAGTCCAGCATCGTCCCATTCGGCGGAAGACAGACACTGAAAAACGTTATCCCTATACACCGAATCCAGCCAAAGCCGTCTTTTCGGCCTTGGGCATGAACCTTAAGGAGGGTGCCGTCCCAAACCCAAATGGCAGATGAAGCTGATATGTCAAGATACATGAAGTTTTTCGCTTTTTCCTAAATCCACTGCAGGAAGGATTGCAAAGTCAGAAGGTCAAGCAGTAGCTGCGACAAAAGAAGCGAGGATCTCCCTTAGAGGAGCCAGGAGCAAGCCATCGAAGAGGATGGAGTACTGTATGGTCCGGGAATTGATTCAGACTGCTAAGATCGATTTATCCAAGTTTTCATAAAGAATTCTCTCTTTCTGTTAAGTAAATTTTTCTCAAAATGCCGTTTTTTGAAATAAAGATAATTTGGTACGCTTTCGGTAAATAACAGCTAACACATGCCATTCTCGTGTGAACCTCTAACTACAGTTTGTTTTCACTCAGAAATATTTTCTTAAAAATTTTAAAATCAAAAATTTTTAATAGTTATTTTTACAGTTTAAGCCGAGGACTTAAATGGAAGGTTCACACAATAATTACAAGGGTCCTGATTGCTAAGAATTTTAGTTTTATGTTTCAGGCCGATCGGAGGGTTGTAATCGTGCCCGTCAATGGACGCCGTTTTTATATACCCCAAACGGTTCAATGGCGTAGAGGGCGCTAGGGAGGGGCTAGGAAGGTCTTTTTTTTTAAAAAAATGAATCCAAAGATGTGGCCGATAATTCTATTTAAACAATAAATACCTAATTTGTCAATTTTAGCCTTGATTTACTTCTGAAAATAGACCTCATTTAGACACTTCTGCACTGTAATCTCCCTTTAATGCAATGCAATTTCTTCTTTTCGCTTTTGCTACGTCGACCTTGAATTTTGAAGTCCAAGGTCGAAGTCAGCAAAAGTGAGAATTAGCGGAGTCGGGACCCCTGTGATCAAACACAGCTCTGGGGGAGGTATTTTGATTGATTATTGATTATGTTATCTTCCATTATTTTTTATGTTTATGATTGAAAATATATTTTAAAATGAATTCCAGCTAATTTCTTGCCTGCGAATCTCACTACATGCAGTGAGTCACATAGTTACAAGTGGAGTTTAAGGGGGCTCCCCATACATGCAAGCAACAAAGTTATAATAGGTCAAATATTGTGAGTTTTCTGCAAATTTCTTACATTCAAAGACTTTGAATGTCTGTACCATACTAAGCTGAATGGTCTAAAAAACACAGACAAATGCCAACTTAAATATGCTTATATAAGAAATACACAAAACCTTACATACCAGGAGCACTTAACTTCCGGTTTCCCAACCTCTTTATTTTTATCTTTTAGTTTGTGTGCACACTGTGCGAACCCTAGCATCGGTCAAAAGGAGATGTGATTTATCGTATAATCGCACTTGAAGGATCAAAGATCCCCAAAGAATCCCTCATATTCCCGAGCCTGGCTAGTACGTGTCGACAGAGTATTTCAATGGAGCTTCAATATTCGCAGGGAGACCTTCATGATCAATTTCGTCACTTTTAGATTTTTGGGATAGCTCTCCCCTCTTGGTCGTCTCCGGCTAGTCGTTTGACCATCCGCCCAATTCCGTGATGTCATTACACATATCAAGGCTACGCGCATAATATAGTCACTTTTCTCCATTTTCCAAATGTGAATTCCAACTCTTTCGTGGGATGACAAAAATCGACTCATGGGCAATCTTTTAATCAAACATGAATGTACCTAGGTATTTCATAAAATACTGGATGGAAGTAATGATGAAAAATTAATTGAAAGTAAAGAGTGACCAATTAACAACTGTGTCGGACACATAGTTGCGAATTAACTGGGATTTAACCTATTTTTAATGACCTGAAACTTAAAAGGATAAAAGACGATTTTGTTTCACAGAGCGTCTGGAAAGATGCTCGTTCGTGATGAAGGTCCAACCATTTGGAATACTGGGTTAAGAGAAGGAAAGTTTTCCTTAGTCGCAATTATATGCAAATCAGATCATAAAGATATATCAGTTTGATAATTTCATGCAACTTATGCATACTTAATTCAAAATCCTCAATATCCGTAACCTCCTTTAAGCTAGAAACCTAGCAAAAAGCCATTTATCTACTTCATGATTGCTAGGATTCACAAATATGTGTCGGATTTCTGCCCTTGCAGAAATGACTTGTAGATGCCTTCTATAATCTTTTTAAAATTTAATTGAGCAATACATAGATATGATTCTCGATTAACTTTCATAATCTCATTTAGATAAGCATTCACTTGGTTACCCTCTGCCCTCTCACAATATCTAGCATTCCTTTCCTACCTACCGTCCCGCAAAATATACCGCTTTTGTTTTCAAACTCTTACTCAGTCCAAGCTAATACATATATAGCAGGTTTCAGTAATATAATATCAAAAGTTGATAACAAACGTTTCAGATTCGCATTCGACAATATCAATGCAGGCATAATTTAGAGAACAATCATCATTTTTGTGGCTAGAACTCGAAGTGAACTATCGCAAGCATCTAACCTGTTGTCGAAAAAATACTAGAAATATGGATATCATGAAGAAAGGCTGGTTTAGTGAGATACACGAGGAGCTTCTTCCTGGACAGGCGTTCTCGATGCGTGTCAAGAAAGTACTTCATGAGGAGAAGTCCCAGTATCAGGATATAAAGATCATTGAAACGTAAGTAGTACAAAATTCACTAATTAAATGAGGATTCGTATCTTTTGTTACTTTTACCAAAGATAATCACATATTTCGGTTGATTTGAATTGTGAAGTGATACAGTGCCCACTAGAGCCATTGTGACGGTTACAGTGACTCAATTCGTGCTCAGTGCTCACGGGGGTTACCCGGTTACCTATTCCATGTGCGAAAGACAACAATTTTTGCGAAAAACAACCCTTTTCCCATTTTCTAAATAAATGAATCTAAACTTATAACTAACTTAGGGATTACCTTAACAGTTAAACTCAATCTAAGGTATATCATGAAGCTTAGCCTTAGCACTGCGGCAGGATAGGTGGCATGCGGACAGAGATGGGAATCAGGAGCTTGGAGGCGAGCTAATGATGGGTAGGTCTAAAAAATTCTGAGTCGGAGTAATTGCCTGCGTAAAAGACTACTCTACCTTGGGGATCAAAAAGACGGTTCTGAAATTGGAGGGATAGGATGATCTCGGAAAACAGACAAGTCCGAAGAAGGTTATTTTCAACGATCTCGATCTGCATGGCTTTGGATACAAGAGGATTGGGATGGGATTGACACTTGACCAGGAAGTTGAACGCATGACTGTCAAGGAAGGCATCGATACGTGGGGTTCGTCAGGACTCGTAGAGGAGCAGGTTGGAAATGTATTTGGAGCGGTCTTCGTTTTTAAAAATGTTGGCGCAGTGGCGAAAGTTTCTGCGCTCTTTAAGGCGGAGTCGTTCCATTTGGGATGGGGAGCAGTCGGACCAGAAAATGAAGCCGAAAATGAGGAGTGGTTGGATAAGCTGCTTATAACAGAACAGCTTAATCCTTTTTGAAGTAGGGATATTGTATTTAAGGATAGAATACAAGGACCTGAAGGCACCAGTTGCACGGGCTAGTGCCTTCGTTATGTAAGGGACGTGGGAGAAGCGCGAGTTCATTGTTGTTCCGAAGTATGTAGCTTCTTTTACACTAGGGATGGGATCGTCCTGGATTTGATCTGATGTCACTCCACATTTTCGGCGTCGTTCTCATATTTGCATGGAAGACAATAGTCCCGCATTTATCGGGATTTAAGGAACGTTTCCAATGGGTGAAATAATGTTAAAGCTCTTCTAAATAAGAATTCAGACGAGCTTCACCCTGGGAGCTGTTTTTGGTGGCGGTTTCAAGATAGGGGGCGAGATAAAGGCAATAAAAAGAGGTACCAGGCGCGAAAAGAAGGGGTGGGGACGGGGTTAGTTATGTCTAGTTGGGTGGTTATATGGTCGCCCTTCACGCCTTGGTGGGTTATAACGTGTCAACCATACTACACGCCATCGCTCGCAGTTACCTGAAATGCGCTTCAGCTCCCTAATGACTTCCCCAACGCTCCCACTCATCCTCTACTATTCTGGGGGCGACCTGCCGACAACAAAGCAGGTTATGGTCCCAAAGCATCTGGACGATACTGAGTTGTACTTAAACGAAGAAATCAGTACTGTTAAGTCTTGGTTATAGAGTACTGGACTGACACTCACAGAGCAAAAAAGACGAAAGCGCTTTCCATCACTAAGCGCCGCAAGAGAAATCACGAGTGAAAACTAACTTCGCTACTGATGTAATACCTAATGGTGGTTCCACGGGGCAGGCAGACTCAGTGGTGATTTTAGTGGGTAGAAATCTGACACTATGACGCGCGCAGGCCAGAGTCCTTTCAAGACATCCATCCCTCAATCATATGAGGGATCATGCCCACTAATTGAATCATCACACAGCGGCTATTTTGCCAGCTGCCATAAGAGATTCGGAGGTTTGGAATGGGATGTAGAGCAATTAAAACTCGTGTGCGAAAAGAAAAATTAACGAAGTCTTCAAGCTCACGGTAAAAGCAAAGTTAGTTCATGATTTAGAAGCTTTCCAGATTGGTAGTATGACTTGAAGTGATTTCATTATTGAAATCGTAAAATTAATTACTGGCCTTACTGAAAATGTGTCTACGTAAAAAATGCAAAATCTACCAACTGGAACCAAAATTGTGAACTACCTAGTGACGACTGCTATTCTCAGTTATCTTGTGGTTCTTTTTCGCACCTACCCGTAGGGGCGACTCCTCTGATAAGATGCAGATGGTGTACTCAAGGAATACACTAGCTCCGCGAAAAAAAAGATTAAGTATGTTATATACTTTTAGAGAATTCAAGCTTGAAAAGAGGAGCAGATTCCACTGAGGCCCAGAATTTTCTCTCTAAGGCCCTGCCTAGGATTGTACTATCGGCCAAAGTGAGTTCCCTTACCAACCGGTGAGCAAAAACGACAAAAGCAGCATATTCCCTTTGCGTCAGTAAGTTTCCATATTTGGCAGAAGGAATGTGATTTTTCGGAGTTTAAAGTCGATACCCGGAGTAATTTTAAGAATCTTCCGACCTCTAAACTTTGGTCTTTAGAAGAAAATAAATAAAATCTATTTCTTCTACTTTTACTTGCAGGACAGATTACGGAAGAGCACTAATCTTAGACGGCATCATCCAGTGCACCTTGCGGGACGAGTTCTCCTACCAAGAGATGATATCATTCTTACCACTATGCGCCCATCCAAACCCTGAAAAGGTACTAATAGTTGGTGGTGGTGACGGAGGAGTAGCACGAGAAGTAACCAAACATCCCGCCGTCAAGGAGGTTCATCAAGTAGAAATCGACGACCGTGTAGTTGAACTGTCCAAAAAATACCTCCCTGAAATGGCATGTGGTTTTGATCATCCCAAACTCCATCTAACCATTGGCGACGGTTTTGAATACATGAAAAACCACGAAAATGAATTCGATGTCATAATCACAGACAGTTCAGACCCTATTGGACCAGCAGTTGGACTATTTGAGGAGTCCTACTATAGTCTTATGAAGGCAGCACTTAAGCCAGGAGGGATAGTTTGTTCGCAAGGAAACAGCTACTGGTGCGAATTAGATTTTTGCAAGTCACTTTTAGAGAATTGTAGGAAGCACTTCCCTGCAACAGCGTATTCATTTATAACCACGCCTTCGTATACTTGTGGTAATATTGGTTTTGCTATTGGTTGCCTGGATCCGGATAGGGAACTCAGTGAACCCTTGCATGTTTTTACCAAGGCTGAAATTGATGAGATGAAACTTCGTTATTATACCAGTGAAATTCATCGGGCTTCGTTTGTGTTACCACGATTTGTGGAGAAGACTTTGTATGAAAGTTAATGCTAAGTTTTTAGGTTCCTTTAATCAGTTAGGTGTCGGGTGCTGTTATTCTTATTTTTATTGTTATATGTTAGTTTTATCTGTACGAATAAAGGTATGGTTTGGTGTTTGGTGTTTCCCTGCTATCAGACATATTTTTTCATAAAAAGTATCACACCCTCCAGTACGGCAATATCAGGCCGACGCTGTATACCCCGTAAAGACTACCACGAAGTAACATTGGCTGCTTAAACATCAAATCCAACCCTTATTTTCGCCTAATGCCCACTGGATCGAAGGCCCGTCTCCCTGTAGCCTTTACCGATAGGACAATCAAGTGTTCTCAAAGGGCGTGAGCTAATCAAGAAATCAATCCCCCATCCACCCACCCATAATCACTTGTTCACTCCTTTGTGGAGCATAAAGTATTCACACAGTCTCCGGTTTCAATGAGACTTCAGTTTCATTGACATCACATTTAATGACATCCAAGTGATAAGCCTACCGCAACGGGCCAACACATTAAAACGAAAATCATTTCTTCCCCAAAAAACCTCCAAGTTTTATTTCACTTCCTAATTACATTTTCGATTTGGGAGCTGCACCATTTTTTGATTTTGCAGCACTATCTGTACCTTCGTTGAGCGGGAATCCTTTTAAAAGATTTGCAACGACCTGAGGTTTGCAGCAGTAGATGTAGCCAAGTGAAAGAATTTTTCGGCTCCGGCTCATTGGTTTCAACCAACTTATTTCATCACAAACGTCAGTGCAAATTACAGTTGATGGGCCAAGCTGCAAATTGAAAACATGGTTAGAGTTTTTGTTGGAAGGCCACGTCTAGAACACTAATTCAATCTTCACTTAGTTCGTAATGATGTCGACCCTAGACCCTTATCGAGATCACCAATATTATAACCGAAGAAAGATGAGTTGAAAGCAGATCGTTGGACGACAAAAACGGTAACAACATCCACCGCATTTGTTCAAGAGAGGCGACCGCGGGAGGTACTCCAGGACCCATTCAGAAGAAGCTCTTCAACACTAAGATCTGAGAGAATCCAATCGGGGCTCATGGAAAACAAGGCTTGGTACAAAAATATTTGAGCTGTCTGAGTTTATCATGGACAAGCTATAAACCATCCAAAAGGGAAATTTGCACTCCCTTGAAGGAACAGTTCAAGTTAGAGGAACTTGCCGAGGACACGGAAAAGATAGTACCAGTAAATATAGCCTGCTGATAACCCTGGACACGAATCCCTGGTAGGTCGAAGCCCAAGCACTTCGAATCTTTTAACCTAGTATACTTTTGAAAATGTGCCTTTTGTCCAAAAAGTGGGTTGGCATCTCCATTAGTTCTCCTCTGAGGTTATTCAAGAGGGCCTTGCTCGAAGTTTCGATACTTATCTCCGCAGCCGAACAGAACATTTAAAAGACCAATGAGTAGCGTATGCAACTAACCCACAACTGTCAACTTCGTAAGTTTGCTACGGAATAAACACAGGAAAGGACGCAAGTTGTCCCGACTGAAATCTACAAAAAACACGAAAGTCCACTGGAGTCCTTTTTAAGAGCCAGTACCAGAATGCCATCCATATTTCAAACAAGATTGCCATGAATAGGAGAGTAAGTACGACCGATGAGCGGAACGAAAACGTTTCCTAATAAATACAAAAATAAACACCTGCTTAGCCAGTAGAACAGCCACCAGTAAGCGGCCTCACAAGGAAATCGGTTCCGCTAACACAAAGAGCTGCAGCATCAGTTCCGCACACCAGAGCGTATCTCCTACTTGGGGCAGTCAAACAGAATAATCAAAAAATAAAGGCCTAGATTTCAGCAACCCAAAGCCCACTTCAGAAGCCAAGTTCAGTTCTTCTCTCTTCTTCAAGGACAACGGAACACACTATTCAGTTCTTTATGGAAATACTATCAGCGAACTATATCCTAAATTTCAAGTTTTGATCCACATACCTCGACAATAGGTGAGTTGACTGCTATTACCACTGTGCTAACATCAGGTTTACCTCTGGCTGTCAAGTAGTACCAAATATGGAGAGGTATATTTACCTCTAAAGTGTCCTCCTAGAAAACAGAGAATATCTTTTACAATCAGCAAACTCAACATTTTTGTCCTTCCAGCAGGTGTTATCCTACTTTTCTCATAAAACTTACCCAAACACTGAAATCTGTTGTTGAATTACATCTAAGATCGTAAGGATACTGCACTTTTCCCGATGTTCCAGCATAAATCTCGAAACTTTCTTTCATGCTTTCCTTTCTGAGCAAGTCCTGGAAAATTCGCCAGTTGTAATTTCTAAGCGTGGTCCACATTGGAATAACATTTGGATATTCGAAGTTATCAGCCAGGTTTCCGATAAGTGAAGAATAGTTCGCCATCGGTGCTAGATATTCCAGTTTGTACTCAGCGATATACGTGTATCCAGGAAGAACGAAAATTTTGTCTCTGAAATATGGAAATGATTAATTCAAGGACATGGTTTTTGGTTCTAAGTGATCCGGTAACTCACAGTGATTTTTGCATCTCAGCATGGTTTGGAAAAACATATTTGCCGAAGTTGTGCAGATGTTCACTCATTAAAGAAGGATTGTGCTGAGTCTGTCAAGAAAAAGGGAGTAACCTCAGCCCCAATGTACGTATTTCAAGCCCTACCTGATTTTCAAGCACCACTGACCGTTTGCCTCCAATAAAATGAACAAACAACGTTTTATCCTCGGCAATATTATAGCAAACCTCCGCCAAAATCACAGGAACTTCCTTCACCATGAACCCATACAAGAACCCTGTTTCACCACAATTCGCAACGTTAGCCTTATAGAACCGCGCCTTATTGTCCTTGCATATCAAACTATTCTCCTCAACGTCCTGTTTCAATCCTCCCGGCAAATGGTAGATCATATCTCCATTTTGGCAAGTAATCGTTACGTTCGTGTATTCCTCATAGTCCCTGCCAGGTTCTCCTTCAATCTTTCCGAAGATTTGAGGGTGCCCGGGAAATCTGCAAATATAGAAGCTATTTTTCATCCCTGCAAGTTACTTTTCCTTGACCCGTAATTTATATTGGAAACCGCTAAAAGGATCTAAGAGTCCTTTTTTCCATGAACCGAACTATCTCCAAGTCCAGATCTTTTCATCACAAATACCTGAATCCCGAACTGCAAACAGCTTCCATGGAACCCTGGTCAGGGATACGTATCGGATTCCCTTGGAAGTTCACCATTGTATACCCTTCACCGAATTGTTGCAGAAATATCCCGGAATGATAATAGCTATATTGACTGAATTCACATTCTGAAATATATGGCACGCAATTGAGGAAAAAAGGATTCGTACAAATGAAAATTGAAATTTTCTTCAACCGAATTACCGGACTGTACGTGACTCGTTGCCTGGAGCAAGACTACCAGGAAAAGCGGCAAATGAATACGTTTGGACGTGTATTGCATTTTCGTATTAATTTCCCGAGAGATTCGCTTGCGGAATGAACAGAAAACTTTTGAGGAACTCACTTTTCTATGCATTTATAAGGCATGTGAGTTGCATAGATTTTGTACGTTGCAATATGTTTGTTGTGAAAGATACAAGTGTCCGGACAGATGGTTGCAATGGAAATATGGAAACAGATGAAAGATATGTGGCAATTGTTTTCAGTATCAATCTTGAAGAGTTTTACAAATAATTGACCAATATGTTTTGATTGAATATTCACGTCGAACACATTAAGCACTTAGAAAATCCGAACCTTTCTTCTGACCTCTATCTTTTTAAGACTACTACGAAATATTCTTCCAGGAGAAAGATTCTGATCTAAATTACACCATCCATAGCACCCAGCCATTATGCTTCCCTTAAGCACAGGTGAATATCAGTAAACATATTAGCATCTAAACTCCTCCCATGGTTGCCGTCGAACCTCCCAAATTTTCGGACTACAAAAAGTTCGATTTTGATTCCGGTCACCAAGGACTTTCTGGTTAAGGCATCAAGAAATTAAAATCAGCAGATACCCCTCAAGAACAAAAAGGACTACACAGCGACTAGGAGCCTCTTTGTGAAGGACCAAGCCAAGTTCTTCACCAACACTTTCTCTTCGGAGAAAACCTCATCGCTTAGATTTCGTGGTCTGGACCATACTCCACACATAAGATTGCTGAGGAGCTGAAGGCCCAAAGCATTCAACGCGGTCAACTTAAGTCGCAGGAAGGTGTATAAGACACCTCTGCGACAACTTTCGCAGACCATTCGGGGGCTGAATGTTAATATGGCAGTACAGTGGAGGAATGCATCGCAAGGAAGGCTACGATTCCCTCTAACATATAGTGCCATAGTTCCGAAATACAATGGTACTTGCAAACCATGCAGGTCTGACCGAAACCATCTAATCCATCGACGCAAGGAAAATGTAATATAATTCGAATAGATGTTAGATAGTCTGATCTTAGGTACAAAATATCACAGCCCTAAGATAGTACCTGACAAGATGAAACTTATAACCCATAAAACGGGGATGGCAAACATCAAAGGTAAATTCTACCCTAATGCTTAGCTGGAATCAAAATAGGACTGACAAACAATGGAAGCATGTTCCCCGTCTGAAGAAGAGAGCTATGCTCACTTGCCAATCTACAAGAAGAGGATCAATTTGGCAGGAAATTGGCCAAAGATCGTCTAAGAATCGATCATCATTGAATGCCTAAGAGCAGGGCCTAAGCGGAAAAAATCCTGGCTCAGGATGAAAATTATGCATGTCAGCTTTCAGAGGGCACTTAAATCATCTAAAGAAAATCCGACTTATTTTTAGATGGATTTAAACTGAAATTATAGATTTTACGAAATCCAGAAATGAATGCAGAATTTTGGGTAAATGTGAATCATTCATTCATTCCATAAACCATTCATGAGAAGAAAGTATGGTCCCAAATTGGTTGGTTCGTTAAATGGTACGTAATGGCTGGTGACAACCAGATTGCCAAAATTTACCTGAACATCCAAGTCAATGGAAAACGATCCAGAGGTCGATCAAAGTAAAGATAGCTTGGCGCACTAGGCAATGACTTAAAGCCTCTCAACTCCACCCAGACTACTGAGCAAAGCAAAGATAGCTTGGCGCACTAGGCAATGACTTAAAGCCTCTCAACTCCACCCAGACTACTGAGAGGAGCAAATTAAATACAGATAAACCAACCCTACCTACCCTAACTACGCCAAAAAGAAATACTCTTCATGCAAGTTCCAAGATATTACTGTAGGAAATCGAGGGGTGCTGCGAAGTATAAAGCCCGGCAATTTTGCAGCTCGTACGGTTGATGGTTGTCGAAGCGGAACTTATTGTCGAAATTGACTCCCAGATCTTAAGGGATCTGATATAATAAGACTACCAGCGAGCCAGAGTGTCTAGGTTTGATGGAGGTCGTCGGTATAGAGCAAGCAGGGACAAGTAACGAGGGGGGAGGTCGTTATTAAAGAATATAGATAATAAAGGGCCTAGAACAGATCCCTATGCGAGACCAGAGAAGGAGGAGAAGGTACGGGATATGCGATAACCAAAATAGGCGGGACAGGAAAGGTAAGACGCAACACATAAAATAAATGATATGGAAACACCGAGAGAAGACAGTTTGGACAGAGGTGTCTTTTGATCTACGGTGTCGAAAGTGTCAGCAAAGTCAGTGTATCTGTGTGTCCTGCCGTGAATTTACAGATTTGAAAATAAAGTTTTCGAAATCGAGCAGGTTTGAGGTAATGAACCTACGCTTGACAAAGCCGTGCTACTCTTTCACTATGTGGACCAAGTGGACGGACAATTAAACGCTGGCATACCTGTCCAAGATTTAGGAAGAGAAGGGAGCGTAATGGCGCGGCAATTCTCAGCAAAAGTGCGATCGTCACTTTTTGTGAATGGAAACAGTGAGAGTAGTTATCTTTGAGGCTCTTGTTGGCAATAATGGAGAACGAAAGCAATATGGACTGACCAGTTTTTGCAAAAAGATTTTTGCCAGACCGACGTAGCCAGAGCTGACATTGACGTGAAGCTTGCCAACAATGAGAGGAGTAAGAAGATGAAGAAGAAGAGGAAGGAGAGGGAAAATAAACTGAAGAAAAACAATTACAGAGTTAATAACATGATACTTGAGGAAGTTACCAGGGGACCCAGAAAATTTAATTGAAGGAGGGGATAACTGGTGGGACTGTGGGAGTTGTGAATGTGGGACAAAAATCCTCTGAGGCCCTAGTCGGTATGCAATACTGACCAGATATTCCCTTCTGGATTTAATTATTAACGATTTGATCAAGAAAGGCAGAGTTTTGAAAACAGCGAAGTCAACATGGGTTCCAGAGGACAGGAACTTCTTCCTAGCAGTGTGTTATTGGCAAAGTTGTTTGTGCACTTCAGTGGTAAAACAAAGAGAGTAATAGTGCAGGGAGATGCAAGTTAATGGAGAGAAGAAGGCAGCCCAATTGATTGTGGCCGTGGCTGAGTTCAGATCTTCGAAGTTTGTCTTGCGAAAATTAAATTTGGCAGACTTGCGCGTAACAAAAGAGTAGGATCAGTCGATTTGAACATCAAACTCGAGAGCAGGATGATAGGCTCCAGGAGCAAAGTTAATAGAGGACATTATGGAATTGGGAAAGACAACGGACAGGAAGGTTAGAGAGGACAAAATCAGGTATTGAATTTAAATGTTTTCTGGAAAGGTTAAAATGGAGAGCGACCTCTATGCCTCGTATGAAATTTGCATAGCACGTAGAAGGAAATTTAGAATGGCCCACAATGGTTGAAATTATTTTCGATTCTATCTATTCCTTCAATATTCATTGAGAATAACATAGAAAGAAGAATAAGTACCGAACCCATATATCAGGGATCTTCCTCTGATGCACAACTGTTGGACTGCAGGAAAGGGCGAGAATTAAGAAGGAACCTTGGCAGCATGGTTTTTCTTATCCCATAATTAGGTTTTTTCAATAGCGAATCCTTTTCTATTCCCTCAGACAACCTATGACGATATCCTGCTGCTGTTCAGACTTAACAGCCACCATCGCTCTCTTCCTAGGAGAATGTAAACTATTTCCAAAGAAACAAACCAACTGAATCCAATTCCTCTCACAAACACTAGTTTTGTCGCTTCATCCACCAGAATACATCCATAAGGTTACTACTCCTTAGAACCTGTTGCAGAAAACGTAAACAACAACCATGCACTAACCCACGAAGGAGTAAAACGCTGTCTTCGCCGCAGTTTTCCTGATTCTGCGCACCACCCACTTACCCCTAAATGACCTTTACAAGGCAACGTCCTGTTTTCAAAAGACGCTCTACTGTTACTGCAACACCGCCTGGCGTCAGCATCGAGGTGATTTTCTTAACGGTTTTTCTGTCCTTATCCTGTATTTGACTAGATTCTTATGTCCTTTGCACTGCAATAGATATCAAAGTCAATAATGAACAAGAAATATAAGAAATTATTTCGGTTTTGTTCCTTTTATTCTGCTTCCTATCTTTTTTTGGCTGAGAGGAGTTCACTCTCCTATGTTCGATGGGAGATCATTGACGAGGTGGAATTATCCATACATTGTCGTGGGAGTTAAAAGTATGAGATAGGAAAGATTAGGTTTGGGGTGAGTGATGAAATGGCATGTCGTGATTAAATATTTATGCAGTAAGCAAGTGGGACAGTGACGGGAATGTCTTGTACAGATACATTATATATAGTGTATCTGAAGTAAGCAACAGATAAAACACAAAAAATCTGAATGTTATATAAGAGGAATCCTTAAAGGAGTTAGAAAATACTCATAATTACTTTTTTGACACATTTAGTGGGTAAAATGATTTCGCTCCAGAAGTGCCTCCTCAGTTTGAAATTAGACCATGCCTCATACATCACGAAAACTTGTCACCTTGGCAAAAAAAATGCTGTCATTTCACTCATCTCCCCAAAGTAAAAGCGATTTTTTAACCTCACGGGGCTTATAAGCCTCATAAAAATCGGTTTACTACCTGTCCACCTGTTCTTCCATCTATCTGCTTTTCTACCTCAGTCGCTATGCATTCAGGAAGAGTAATCAGGCCGGAGCTTGCAAGGAGCTCACCTGAAATGAATCTAGTCACGAAACCTTAACGAAGGTTATCTTTACCATGAGCGCTTGAATAGCCCCCAGAAACCATATGCTCCAGGAGAAATTTTGCGTCCGATTGTACCCTTGTAGCGACCCACCCGTCAAACATCTTGGGGGAGTGCATTCCACTGCATAATATAGCCAGTAATGCAATTGTCGCCCCTCCTTAATGTGTGACCTATCCATTGCCACTTCTGCCTTCTGACCACATCGTCCACGGGTAACTGGCCTGTGCACCAACCACGTTTTTTATTCAAAATGATATTAGGCCACCCTTCTCCGATGATCGTTCATAGACTAGTGTTCATGAAGGCCTGAAGCTTTTGGGTAACAGCGGAGGTCTTCCTGGATAAACAAAAAAACAGCTAGGGACAGGGCGATAACCTATCACACTGAAAACCTTGGTTTTGGTGGTGTTCAGTCCAACTCTACTTGCCTTCCCTCCAAATCCAGAGATGTTTAACCAAGATCCATGATCTGGTAAGGGGGCGAACAGATGTCAGTATAGTCGAGGTGTTTGAGGAAAGAAGTCATCGTCCATTGAATTCCTCCACGCCCTTCGGATAAGGCAGCACGAAGAACTTTGCCAAAAACAAGCAGAAATAATATCGGTGACAAGATGCAACTCTGGCGGCCTTCGTTTTCGAATTTAAATTCTTCTGGTATTTTACGTCAATGCAGCACATGACATTTTATACCATCGTGTATCGCTCTGATAATAGCTATTATCTTGTCCGGAATGCCCTCCTGCGTAAAGCACTCCAAATACACTCCCTGTTCCCACTATCGAAAGCTTTCTCGAAATCGAAGAAGATAAGGTGAATCCAAAATCTATATAAATTCTGCCCATTGTTCCAAAATGATCTGTAAGGTTTTGAAATGGGTCAATGCGGGAATATCCGGAGACGAAACCAGCTTGCTCTCTGTCAGCCAAATTTTAAGATGTTCTCTGATGCGTTCCAGGATTATTTTATCTATAATCTTTGTGATGGCAGAGAGCGCGCAAATACCCCTGCAATTGCCGCACTCAAAACTGGTACCCTTCGGACTCTTCGAACTCACACGGATGCCTTTTGGTCTGTGCATTGCGGCGAAAAATTTTTAGAGGCTCTCTGGCTCTCTGGCCTGCGAAACCTTAACTTTTATTTCGGGCAAATTTCTTCAACACCAGACCACTAGGCCACATGACGTCCCATGAGGAAATTCAACCGGATCCAGACATGGTTCAGACCATCATTGACTTCCCACAACCTAAAACGGTCAAGGATCTGCGAAAGTTTTTGTGCATGTTAAATTTCCATTGTTGTTTTTTGCCCAAAGGCGCACAACATCAAACGATCCTCAGTGCCTACTTGTCTAAACGCAAGACCACATTCTCACGTGTGATTGCGTGGTCTGCAGAGGCCGTCCAGACATCGCAATAGGGGCTCTCCTTCACCAAAAGGTGAACCAAATGTGACAATCGTTGAGCTTCTTTTCCAAGAAATTGAATACAGCTCAACAGAACTGCTGTATCAATGATCGTGACCTATTAGCCGCTTACATATCAATCATCTTCAAAGTGTTCACAGACCACAAGCTTTGCTTTTATGCAGAAACCCCACAAAGCATCCCCTCGCCAACTCCGAGCTTCATAAGCCAGCTTGCTTCGGACATCCAGCACATGTCCAGCAAGTATAATGTAGTTGCAGATGGTTCGTCACGCGTTTCAGAGTTTAAAATGCCACGGTCGATTTTTCGGCAATAGCCGAGGCACAAAAGGATGACGCAGTCCTTGGGAGCCTCAGGGACAACTCCAAACACAAATTTCGGAAGTTTTCCCTTTTCGGCCTCTGAAAAGGAACCTAGGCCATATATTCCGTCCGCTTTTCGCAAGGAACTATTCCATGCAGTGCACGATCTTGCGCACCCAGGCATTCGAACCACGAATCGGCTTGGCACTAATAGATATTTCTGACTATCAATAAATAAGGATGTTAACGCCTGGGCCAGACAGTGCATCGCGTGCCCGAAGTGTAAAGTCACCAAGCATGTACAGAAACAGGTAGGGTCATTCCATCGGTTTATAAAGGGTTTTCACACGATCCACATCCACATTATTAGAAGGGAGCACTTATTTAGGCTTGGCGTCGATGGCCGGCCCAAGAACGTCTCCGTGTCCACGTTAAAGCCTTTTGTCTCTCGGGCTGAGGTTTCGGAGAAAAAGGATGCACGGCGCGTGAGATTTCATCTGCGCTCCTAAAGTTGGCCGGCCAAAAGTCGGGTTTACTGCAGAAACCTAGGCAAATGGGGAAACGTCATAGTTGACCGTGCTTACTCACTCCACGGTTCTTTGTGTCCTCCACTGACACAATAACAAGTGAGTCTAGTAGCGGTGGTGAACTTGTAATAGGTTGTGATGCGAACGCTCAATATATTTGCAAAAGCAACTCTAGATAGGAGAATCTGTTTGATTTTATCATTTCAACTGGTCTGATCACCGCGACTATAGGGTACGCCCCTGTATCAGACATAACATTTTTGGTGCTGATGTGCTTCGGCTGCAGCGGGTAGCATCACATCCACCAACGCAAATCCTGCGATATGTAAACAAATTCGCGACTTTCCATTAGACGGCCGAATCAAGGACAATGGACCAGTAGGGTCTGAGTACTCAGAGGCTTCGGCTTTGTGCCACCTCACCCATACACAACCCGATATGTAAGAAACCTAGGTATCATTACGAAACCTTGAATTTTTATCTACAGCAACTTACTCTTAAATTTCATATGCAGATGGCCAAAATAGACGGCCTTATCTTGGGCAAACACCAGGACAGAGTTTAAAAATGTGACTCAACCAGGGCGTTCCAACCCAGATATAGAGTTACACTGGATTCCGATGCATCAGACGCGGAGATTGGAACCGTATTTCAAAAACACTAGAATCAACACAACAATGTCTGGAATTGTTGTCATAGGGGCACAAATTATTCCCTGGCACGGATGAGAGTTCGCTCTACGAATTTCTCCATTGCCACAGTGACTCTACTTCCAAAAGCTAAAAGTTGTTTAACCGTCTTTAAATGAGAAACACGAAGAATTTGGTTGGTTACTCAGAGCCACTTTTATCCTCGTTAGAATCGCGATAATATAGAATGGTTAGGAGCTAGAGAAGCTCGTCCACCAGCGAAGATCTACAAGAATACCATCATCCTACTAAGCCTGTGGAGCATTAGATCTTATAGAGAACGACTCATGTCACAATTGGACTGACCCCTGCAATATTCCTATCTTCTGTGGACAGAAGCCCATTGTGGGAAGCGATTCACTTTCAAAAAGCAGCAAGACGAGAGCTGTGAAATAACAGTTGCCAAGTTGGTTTCCTACAAAGCCACCCTTTGGGAGAGCTGAATAACTTGAAAGGAAGCATAGTGGAGCCTTTTCTTCAAAGTACATAAACACTTCAACAAACCACCCCCACAACTCATAAATATCGCTTCAAAGTGTTCACACCCTCGAATGAATCTTTCATCAGTTTCGTCAGTCATAATTTTCGTTTGTCTACCCAAGCGCCCCCGGGGGGTGGTATCAAGGAGTTTTTCTTTTGCAAACAAATGCACTATCACCACAAAGGGTGATTTCAATATATCTATAAAATATTATTCCATAATTTGTCGCCGAAATCTTTTATTTACCGGAAACACTCCACCCGGATAATATCCTTTTCCAAATACAAAATGAAAATATGATTTATTCGCAGTTCGCATACATCATGGTCGACGTGAATAACAATGGAAGACAATAACAACCAGAAAATAACAATATTCAGGTTGATGATATTGTATAAATGGATGTTTTATAATATGCAAATTTCGGCGTCAACTGAAAGTTGTGGAAAGGCGGTGGTTGGCGGTTGGGGGGATGGGGATGGCCTGAAGAAGACCCGAGGGGTATGCAAACGTACGACATTGCAAAACAACACATCATCTGAAAATTATTCAGATGCCAGGTGAATCAAATCAGCCACGATCCTGAATCTTGGAAATAAGATGGAAAATTATTCGCCGCTATTCGCTATTCTTGCCCGTGATAGCTTTATTCTCTCCCGCTGCATGCGTTCTTAAAAGCCTCATGAATTATTTTCCACTTGAACATAAAAATGTTATTTTCATTTCGACTCCTTCTACCTTTCTGGCTTTGTGTTTTCCCAACGTGAAGTGAAGAGGAAATGAGACGAGCCCGGCAAGTGGGAAAGGTATGAAAATACGAATCGGTAGCGGCTGAAACCCGAGAACTTTCAATGGATGAAAACCGCAGTTTCCCTGCAAATATGTGTAAAATTTGAATACGAGCTGCTTATGGAAATGACGGCGAGAAAGGTGAGCCAGTGAACGATGACGGCAAAGATGCAGAATCCTGGAAATCGATTGATTTCCTCCTGAATGTTTGAAATATGCAGCCCGAAGTTTTCGTCCTTGCGAAAGTGCCTCCAGACAAAATTACCTGGAAAATCAGGATGATACCATGCGTGGATGGAAAGCTTTAGTCTTTTAACACGTCTACGTCTGTTGTACGCCTTTCTACATCAACGAAACACAGACTAATCCAGCCAACCAACATGCCTCCAGGATAAATACGAAACAAATGTTCCGAATTCCACCTACAATCCGCTCTAAATTATTACTATTCATCTGGATCCTTGTCGAGCAATGAACTACTTAAAACATTTCCCATATCAATCCTTTTCTGTGTTACATCACATCTGGATCCGCAGACAAACTGAGGAACTACCAAGTAACTGCAGGCAGTTTTGCATAAGATACATACTCCCCAAACATTAATGGCACCGGTTTAACAGTACAAAGGTACTCAACGCTCTCAACTTGCAGCCTAATCTAATCCTAAATTTTCTTTAACACGAATTCCATTTAGATGCCGAGCCGAGGCAGGGAAGGAACGGTGCCCAGGATACACCGAAGCTACAGAGACGAATATCTTTTCAGGGTGTGAAAGAACGATAACTGCGAAATAGTTTGGTTGCCAGGAAATTCCAATTAGACAAAATCTCTCCCGTTCCACCCCCAAAGTGTTACCGGATAAATTTTGAGAGTTAATTGGTTTTTGAAACGAAAATTTCTTTAACCCGTCAGAAGATTTTCGGAGCCTGAATTGGAGCTACCGTTGACAAGGATATGTATATTCAGATACAAGCATCCGCATATGACGACAGGGAGCTGAGCAGATTATGCGTGCAGATACCAGCAGCACGGAGGCTCGGGGCTAGCTTGTCCTGGTGACATTGCACTGACTATGCTGAATGAAAATAAGTTTCAGGTGTAAATTCAATTCAGAGCAATTACTTTGTTAGACTAGATGAAATTCTTCGTAGATTTAATTATAAAACTCATACTGGACTGGTCTGGACGCTAGTGAAGCACATTCGTGACCAGGAGGACTCTTGTTGGGGCAATTTTGAATGCATGTATGCTAAACGAGTGTATCTATGTAATATGCTGTTGAAAATTTTAGTATTTTATTATAAAATGGATTACAATAATCCCATTTTGGAGGGATGCTACGTTGTAGGATAATGAGAAGCTTCTCATGGAGAAGGTGCTTAGCCGGGGGCTTTCCAATTGACCCAAATAAGTTTTTCACCTTTGATCCTTGAGTATTTTTATCTTACACTGGCTTATCTGGCCCAGGACCAATCAGTACTCCTTGAAACGATTCAAAATTTGATACCCACCTGAAAGTGAAGCTGCACAAGTGGGCTCCAATAATTCCAAACAACAGAAATGGGATAAATGGGGAGGGGGGGATTCTTTTCATTTTAATGTCTTTACCTCTGTGCACCACAGAAAGGAAACTCAAATCGCAAAACATTCTAAAATCCAGGAATCTAGGACGAATTGAGGTTCCTGGGATGAGATGTTACTGGAACGATAAAAGGAACGAAATTCAAGTTAAGACTTTCTAAAATCATAAGCAGGATGCAGGGATGGGGGGGGGGGAGGATGAGCGTTGAACTCCCTCAGCGTTACGACATCGGACTACCAACTAGACACCTCCCCATCATCGGAACCATTTGTCACATTACTTCGGTCTAGCTTGAGCTCTCCCACATTGGGAAGCTTGCAAATCACGGATTTCTCTTCGCCAAGGAAAAGAGAGAGCAGGAAAGGAACTGTTAATTCAAGGAAACTTTCTACACTGGTCGAGTTCTATCTTTTTTGCAACAAAAAGGACCCAAACATAATACGCAACAAGACTCCACCTATCAGCGCCCCTCAGTATCTTTCCAACAATGCTATCTTAAGAGAACTCCTCTATTTTAAAGGAAAGTTGTTGACGAATCCCATCCGACCTTCCACACGTCAGAAGGGGTTATCGGCGTGGTCCACAACTCCATTGCAAAACACGCCCTTAGGAGGTCGTGCCTTGCCAGTTTTGTTCAGATAAGACTGAAAACCTCCGTACCCACTTAAGGGTTGGGTAAGGAAATAGTCAACCCCACTATGCTTCCGATTTAATCACGCATCTAAAATTCCAAAGAGCCGCACAGTCCATTTGACCTCTGGCTCATATTGCCAAGGGAGTTGCCATTCATTTAGTGTACGTTACCGCCCTTCACGAGCAACCACCTCCATTACGTCTTCTCCACTTCATTTGCACATGCCTTTACGCTCCTTAGTAATGGCAACGGGTATTCCTACCGTAATCACCATCATAGCCGGCTCAGAGGCAGAGCGATAGGCAGACCCCACTCGCAAAGCTTCCTATCTCTGTGCTTGCACAAGGCGCTTACGATATACCTCCTTGCCCACAGCACCAGATACTTTGGTATTCCCTGAAAGATCAAGGCAAATCCAGAGCTCTCCAATACGTAGAAACATTCGAGCCACATCAGAAAATTCTGGAAAGCAGACCATGGGTTGGAATTCAAATCCAAAGATGTAACCATGGGCAAATTCCTCAATTGAAAATTGAAGTGTTTAGGACGATAGACATAATAACTAGCAAGAAGGAGACAATGAACGGCGGTCTTGCGGTAATGGAGACGAAGATGCTACGTTGGACTAGTGGCGTCACACGTTTAGATCACATCCGAAATGAGGATATCCGCGATCGTTATGGGGTTGCACCGATCGTGGAAAAGTTGCGGGAGAGGCGTCTTCGATGGTATGGTCACGCAATTCGTGCAAACGAGAATTCACTTACCAAGATTGGTCTGAACATCGAAGTCGATGGTAAACGAACAAAAGGCAGACCTAAACAACGGTGGCTTGATATGCTAGATGGGGATTTGACAGCCTCGAGATTGCACCCAGATCAGGCATTCGATAGAGCCAAATGGCGAAGCCGATCACGACGAGCTGACCTCGCTTGTTAACGGGACAAAGGCTGAAGAAAAAGAAGAAGATGACAAAGAAGGAGGTTCGCCAAACCTTGAGAAAACGAGTTCGACCTTATCGGAATCAGGGGATACTAGAAATCTACTATGGGACACAACATCATTAACCAACTCATTGCAAGTATTATCATTGGTTAAACAGAACTCTTCAAGAAGCATAAATTAAAACGCCTCCATATTTCGAAAACCTCCACATTTTTGGCTTCAAGGCATACGCGCTAAAAAAATTAGCCGAGAAGGGAAAATCAACCCGAGAGCCTTAATGGGTGCTTTCGTATCCTACCCAGAAAATGCGATAGTATACTGAATTAAGCCCACGGAAACGAAGAAAACATCGTCTCTAGGGATATTTTCTCTTTTCCTTCAAGGAAAATCTCAAAGGCAATGGAACCAGCTTTAGCGATTCCTTCATAGAAGCGCTCAAAATGACGGACGTGCCAATGGTGGAAGATCAAGTGATCCGCCTACATGGCACCATGCAATTAGATATCGAATATACGTATCCAGAGCATGAGAACCCAGCACTAAGAAGAGTCGTTGGAGGCAGGGGACCATTCGAAGAGCACGGAAGAGAACATCCACCATTACGGGAACGAAAAAGGCCAACAACGACAGGACGACCACAGAAACTTTATAGATACGCCAGTGCGCCAATGATTGCATCAGGAAGCGCAACTAAATAGAAGAGAGGTCACAAAATGAAGAGACGCCACAACGACCAGGCGAAAAAGTAACGAATGAATTCTTCAGCTAAGACGGCAAAAGATAGATCCGGGGAGAGAAAAGGGCACTCAAAATCTCAGCAGTACCAGAAGATAAACGTTTTCGAAACCATATGATAGCCAAACCCTGTACGAAGTGACCCTATTATTAACAAAGTGCTACGGATCTTGACTGAGAAGTCAAAAACACCTCCCGCAATCCAGGGTGTCATACGGACCATATCCATTTGATAGTTTGCAGTCGGAGGTTAATGACTGTATCGAACATAGCCTCACTGATACCTGGTATCCGTCAGTGGGTAAGTTCACCCTTAGCATGCTACGGGGAGCTACGACACGGTGGACCTCGTAACCCCCATACCCGTTGGAACCCAAATTAGTAGATCAATTATTATCAAAAACGCTAAAAATAAGCGGGACCCATAGCGCATACAAATTGGCCAGTCAGGTGAAGGCACTGAGAGTCAGGTGATAAAGCTCTAACAGGGAGAAGTAGGGGCGTCAAGCAGTGGAGATAAGGTCAGTATTAACATATTGCCGGAACAACAACCAACAAAGATCACTGCTCAAAATGCAGGGACAAGCAAAAGCACATCCGAGATCAGTTTATCATACGTCAGAAATGAGACAGGCCTCAGTAGTGCAGATGCTAAGTGGTACCTCCGTTATCTGAAAGAAAGCTTGAAACTAGAAGAGCCCTTAAAAAAGCTCAGAAAGTGGGGAACATCGAAGATCAGCCAAAAAGAGTGGAATACGGAGTAGATGACAGATCCTTGGAGGCAACCAAACGTAAAAATTGCCGTATCAATAATAGACTTGGCAACGTACCTGTGCACGTGTACAGGGAAAAGCCGAGAAAAAATATTTCGCGGGAGACATCAGGTGGAAAGTCTACCGAGGCCCCCAAGGAATCGCTGAAACCATAGAGACAAAAAGGGCAAGATCAAGTAGAGAAGTAGACCTGCTGTTCAGTGAGAAGGAAAAGCTGGACAGCCCTCTCTAGGGCTCAAGGTTTTTTTACAGGCGGAGATGGAAATCTAAAAAAGACGCTGCTGTGCCTGGTTGCAGCAATGTGTGGGATTCTCACCCACTAAAACCACCCCCACTTCTCCGCCCATATTCCCGCGGGACCACCGTGAAGTATTATTATGATTTAACCAGGACAACTAAGTCACGCTTCCGTCCCGCTTACTGTTGCGTTTATCGTACTCCAATTTCCTTCCGATCTCAGCATCTCCACCACGAAATTGTGAGGTTCAATAATTGCGTTGAGGGCATCGTTTCCAATCTTTCAATCGCGAATCTCGGACAATGGAACAAGCAGGTAAAAAATAGGGATGTACCCCGAAAATGTAGCTGCCGATGTCACTCAATATACAGTGCAATAGTAAGGCCAATGATTGCCTATGAGGCACCTCAATCTCAGTAGAAAGAACTGAGGTCAGCACGACTGCCAGGGATTCCAAAGGCTGGCTTACGTATGTATCAGAGGGGCAACGACATATCTGGAGGTCCTCCTCGGGTTAACTCCTCTCCATCTGCACATGCAGATGCAGACAAGGAGGACGATCCTCGGAATGGCCGGGAATACCAGTAAAGCGGGGAACTGCCTAAATCGAAGGAAAATTGAAATTCTTTCTAGGCGGTACCCCGAGTTACTGATATCAAGGGATAACATGATAACGAAGTTGCATTCCGAAAGGGGTTTTGAAAAACGTTGGAGTAAGAGGGTAAACTGGTAGAACGTGATTGCGACAGACGCTTTGAACCAGCATCTGATTACATGATGCACTGACCGATCCCTGACAGCAGGGAGAGCGGGTGCTGGGGTCATTGATCCAAGGAAAATGTACTTTGAACCAATGGGTAAGTAGACAGATGTGCCTCTATCAATGTCTAAAGGAACTATAGAGGGCGAAACGTTGCTATTCTAACTGACAACCAAGCGGCGATCAAGGCACTTAGATTCAACCAGGTGAACAACAAACTGGTGTAGAAATGCCTTAAGAGACTGAACACGCTCAAACAATAGAAGGCAATGAGGCAGCGGACGAAATGGCCAAGAAGGGAGCATGGACGCCTCTACACGTACCACAACTCTTTTGTGAAGCCGGGAATGGGATCATGACTGAAATGAAGAGGAACAGCTGAGGGAATACTTAATATCAGATGCCAAGGTAAAAAATCGTTATCGCAATAACCAGGCTCGGTAAGCGGCGGAGGTGAAAGGAAATAATTCATCCTGGACCCACCCAAAACAGAAACTTTAATTAAGTAAAAACACAATAGATGAATCCACGAAGCCTGGAGCCATCTAGAGTCCTCAGGTTGTACTAACCGAGGCAAAGCCAGCGTGAATACAATTCATTTTCTATTCTCGCTTGGTCAGAACCTGACCCCTACATCCCATTAGTATGCATTAATAAATAATGCAAGTACTAAGTGCATTGAATTTCGTATTCCCCCCCCCCCCCCCTTGTAGCTCTTGATAACAGATTTAGATCTTCATTACAAAAAGGAAATTGATTTGAAGGAGGTTCTGTTTCAACCTTAAAAAAAAATTCAGGGCAACAAACTAACAGCCTAATTGCCAGTTTTTGGAAGGATAAATAAGTTAAGGGTTATAAATTACGATGAAAAATAAAACTTTCACTGAGAACCATGGAAAAGGGATGTTTCTGTGGCGAAGACCACTTGAACGATAAATTATCTCCTGACCTTTCCTCAGTTCTCAAAAAAAGTGGGAGCGTGTGTCTATCAATTTCTCTCGAAAATGGAGTCCTGAATTGTGCAGGTACTTAGCATCAATTCCCACTCCAAATAAGGAAATCTATCTGTCGTTCATATCGAACGAAAAGTAATTTCCAAGCACCTGTAAAAGGCACCCTAAAACCTCCAAAACTGCCACTTCTTTTTTAAATTAAAAGCTCTTCCATAAAATATTTCCGAAATCCTTTCGAACTTTTGACCCCTCATCCTTCACGTGTTCCCAATATGAACGCAGTCAAACTCAAATAAAACCTCACAGAAGAGACCCTTCCATATCAGCCCTATTAGAATGAATGACGGAAATGAGCGCGCCAAGGGTGGTGGTATCGCTCCCATCATACACATCAAAAGAACTTTTTAAGATGCTAATATGTAGGCACCGATGAGTGTATATTCGCCCTTAATGCTCGGTAATATGATATGTTCATCTTCCTAACTCAGTTCGATGGAATTAAATTGTTTTGGTCCTGTTTAGGCGGCGGGGGATTCACATGAGATCTGAGAAAGTTTTAGACTTTTTAATGGATATTTGCTGTCACAAAACTTTTGATGTAGGTTAGGTTTGTGTAAAGTTTCGCTAGGAGAGAATAAAGGTACCAATGTCTATACATAACTGAGTTCGTCTATTGATTTTCTGATTTATATGCGAATCTAAGGACTTTTTTCAGAGTGTACAGCATGGCATCGTGTTGACATGTTGAAAGTCTAACTCAACAGAAATACCCAGCAAAACCCGAAAATGTCATCAGTTCTTGATTTTGAATTCACTTCGCTGTTTGTCGGGGGAGGGGAGACTACTTGGCCTACGCATTATTGTGGCTGATGTTACGGAATGTCTGAGAGAGTTCATATGCATGTGTACGTCGCATATCCTTTGGAGATTGTAATTTCTGAATTGCGGTTAAGTGATCCTTGTCAAAAGTTCGCCATTCGTAGACTCGTCTCAATTGCGTATCGAATTGTTGTTGGGACAGGGATATTCAAGCGAAAGGAGCTAGGTCAAGCCTGCATCTAAGATGGTCAAAACTTGTTTACGTCAAGGGAATGCATGATTCGAGAGTACAGAAAGTCAGCCAGTCCCCAAAGAAATCCCCCAGGCTAGCCTCCTTATGAAATTGGTTAGCAGTGCTGACCTCTGATAACAGCTATCAATTCCCAATGCTCTAGTCCGATTTCTTCTCAGCTCCCCAGCTAAATTTTTCTCAAGCCAAAATCGACTCCTTGAAAATAGAGCCCCGAACACAATGACCTAAATATAATCTCAAATTCTCCACTAGCGAACTCCTTGAATCCAGAAAATATCGCTCCGATCCCAAGTAAAATTTAATTTGGGTTCATAACTTGGAAGCCTTCAAGTGTTGACCGAGGCTGCCAGGATACCAGCCTCAATAATGGTTAAATAGTTGAGACATTAGCGTTACGAACAAAAGCATAAAATATGCAAAGGAAGCTTTTTGCAAATCATCTATTCCTGAATTCTGGCCATTGTACTCTGTCTCCGGCAAGGATTCCTTCAAAGACCGCGTCCGCCATTGTCATATTCATTCGTCTTGGCTGCCATTGTTGTTGCCAAGATAATCGTCTGACTCCTTGGGGGAGTGTTGTCTCTTCAACGCTTTCTAAGAGATATTGTATGATGATTCTATTCGTACTTTGTTCCTTTCAAATCTAGACTTGGCTTGAACCCCGGCAAGTTGGGAAACGTGCACGGGTCGAGGTAACCGAGTAAAAGGCACCATTTCCAAACTGTCGGCGGCGATGGTGGTGTTTTTGCTAGGACGATTAGATTGTGGAAATGCTTACCTTCTACCGGCATGAGTGGCAAGTGTTGAACAGTGAAGTTTCCAGGACTTCTGTTTGGCGCGTTGTAACTTAACATAAATTCGTTATGGCGGTGGAGTTCAACTTGTGCTGAACGGATTGCGGCAGGATAAATGTTTTCTCCGTAAATAACTTGACGAGAGAAGAAGTGACAGGATTTGTTGGGGTTTGAGTTTCGGTTTAACGAATAAAACAGATGCGAGCATTTTTAATCTATGGATGTATTTCGCACCAGAAAAGGACTCCATCAATCACAGCACATGACATATACGTCCCAACTAGAGTAGCCAAATTAGCCCATATTCCAATCAGCAGTCGACGATCCCTATCAACCTTTCTTACCTATTACTCACGAGATCCTTTACGTCTCCAATTGAGGATAAATTTTCACAAGGCGCTCCCCACTGCAATGAATGAGTCATGAACACATACTTAAGCCACAAATCAATAAGTTGAAAGGCTCCTACTTGGGAATAAATTGCAAAATGTTTTGCACTCAATAATGTGCAGATGACGACAACGACCAGGAACATGAATTGTAAATGCAATTAAGGCGAGCATTCACACTCACGTAATTTGCACATGCAAATCAACCATTTAATGAATGGATGAATGAATGACTTTGTCTTGCCTAAAATGCATGGCATTCCTTTGCGTACGCAAGGCATAGAACGACAGCACAAGCATGCAACAATGCAAAATTTATAGGAAGGATATGAATGAGGTATCTTGGATCGCATAATAACCAAATTAATCAAAGTAAGTGGGAACATTTGAAATGGAGTAGCGCCCTTGAGACAAAGGTGCTCGTCGAGATAGCACCCGTGAGTCATAACTGAGTCTTCTACACGACTTTAAGGTGCATGTGAGGTCGCAAAGGCAAAATACAAGGATGAAAGGACACACCTCAGAAGTCGGAAAGGAAGATGATCAGAGGATGCAAATTCCTGTGGAGAGACCAAATTTCTCGGGCCATGAAGGACTAAAAATCGAGGTTTATGTCGTATCAAAGCTCATTTCCATTAGACGGCTAATAAACATAGTAGCTGCATACAAGGATCCTAGCTAGGGACCTTTTTATTAGGTTCCAACTAACCAAATTGAATGCATTTTACACACCCTCGGTAATCACTGCGGAAGCTCATAGTGGTTCCCTGATGAGGGTGGACCCCTACATGTCTCGAAACCACTCCCAAACTTATCCACTCTTGATCAGCTCAAAGGCTTCTTTTGTATTTCAAGAAAAATTGACTAATTGTCTCCAATCCTCCAGCAGGTCTTGCTTCGTTATTGCAGGTATTACTACCGCGACCAAGAATATCAGAAGTCCTCTTTCCTACCCTCCTTAAAAAAGATTCCTTAACAATCTTCAGGAGAAATCAGAAGATCGGCATCACAACTCTGCAGACACTTCCCTTCAGATTTATATTCACCACCACACAGGGATCTCTAAAGATATCCTTCATTTTACGCTGTGCAACTCCTACAAGCTTCCTTTCAAGTACGCATATTAGCTTTCTAGTGAGTCCCACCTGGTTCGCTGATATAGCATAATGACATACGGCCAAAAGACCAAAATAATAGTTGTCTTGTCCACCAGCAGTTAAGCTTTCTAACGAGCAGTCTGTATCCCCATAGCATCGGTAGACTACACCCGTTCGCAATATACCCTGTCATGTGAAGGGCTCTCCCTAAATGTGTGCCTGGTATTGTATCCTAATCCAGCCAAACCTCAATTAATCTTTATTCGTCAATTCATCATCAACGGTGCAACAACCGGTATCCGATCTGGGCCTGCCTTAATAAGGAACTCCAGACATCTTGGTTTTGCCTTGAGGACCACCAATTTATTTATTTATTTATTTATTTATTTATTTATTTAATGAGGACAATACACAGAAAGCAAATTTCTTATTACATATTGTCCTCAGAGGGAGGAGCAAGTAAATGGCATATTTTGCGCTTAAAGCTAGAGAGGGACATAGAGTCAAAGGAACCAAGCTGTAGGGCATTGTAGGACCAGCAAAACCTCGGGATCGGAGAGTGAAAGTAAATCTCGAGCTCGGCGAAGGGTACATCAAAAATGTCCGCATTACGTGTGAGACGAGGCGATACGGAGATTAATATCCGAGTTGGCGGAGCAGTCCATCAGACCATTGCAGAGTTTGAAAAGAGTACACATATCAAGGAAGATACGGCGTTGCTGTAGGGAGGGGAGATTGATCCCTAAAAGCTGTCTAGCGTCCTGACCTACGCCATCGCACCAGCTTAGGCAGTGTCTGCCTCGTCTTCTTCTTCTTTTTCATTAATTGTTTCCACAAATCAACTTAAGGTTTCCTATATCAAAGAAGAACTCCTGGTGCTTGCTGTGACTATAGTTTTCGCCAGCATTCCAGGACGCATTACGGGCGCAGGTATAACAAAAGCTGGGTCCCTTTCCAGTAGAAATAATCCTCTCCCACGTTAGCCAGTATAAAGCTTACCTAAGCGAAGGTTTCCAGAAAACAATCCCCTTTCTGCATTCGACAAGGAACTTCACCATGGAATGGCGTTCGCATTAAAATCAAAGGAATGACAGATGGCCGCCGTCCTTATCCATCCGAGACTAGACTATCCTGCATTTTTTGAAACTCAGTTAATGTGAAGCTCTAAAGATACATTTGTTATGGAACCTGCGATTTTTAAGTAGCCTGCACTCCGAGCGACCGTCAATCTTTTTTTTTCTTACTGCAGTTAACCCCTCTCAACATCAGGTTACTTGGCGCTTCCAGCAGTGTGCATTGTTATCTAACAGAGTTCCTCCACTCCACTGTGTAGGGTGGAGTACCAGTCAGGTTCATGAAGCTTCATATTCTTCTACACTGCTGAATCGAACGATAGGACTAACATATCCCTTCTCAGAAGTATCTCTTCAAATAGGTCTGCTGTCTAAAGCAACTGACAGTCCATCCGATATGGACTTCCCCTATGTCCACGAACCTGTAGGCTCACGCTGCTGGTAGTGGTATAGTCACTGTTTGGCTATGTGCCTTCTTAAAATTGACAATCGGTTTCATGCCTTGGATGTGGACTCTCAGACATGTAAGGGTAGCTGAGGCTCCATGAATCAGGGTGTTTTTCTCCAAACTGAATGGACCTGGCTTGAGTGTGAGTGATGTCAAACGGTTCCGGATTAGAGTCCTAGACGCTCCAGGGGGTATTTTAGCTGGTCTCTCTGAGACAGGAATCCCAAAAAAATAGACCTTATTCTCTGAAGAAACTCGCCTATTCCAGAATTAATACCATAGTGAAAACAATATTGGGTATCCTTTTCGTTTTCTACGTTACTTATGAAAGTCAAAATATAAAAGCAAGAAAAACTTCTAATTGTTTCCTGAATATGAGTTGAGAAGAAAGAATTTACTTCGAGGATTCCCTGGGAACCTTTGGAGTATTAGGAAAGCTAATATGACCGCCCCATTGGATTAAAAAAAATCATCAAATTCCCAGTTACGACAAGAAATTTACAGAAAATTCATAAACTTAACTTAAACTTTGGTATTCTGAAAATAGTGTGAATCCTGTCAGACGGTTGACGCACTTACCCAACTCAAAAATATTCTCAAATGTGACTAAATCCAATAGATACTTTTAAATAATCCTTCGAAAATTACATCACCATTGACTCAACTTTTGTATTTTAACGAAAATACTTGGGCTGAAAATAAGTATATTCTAAAAGAAGTAGAAGGATGCCAAAAATGGAAAAATCCTGTGCACATTTCTAGAGTCTCTATTATTCCCCGAACAAAGCTGTTCGATTCTACTTTTAGAAAGGTTGGCAGGTTTGTTTCCCCGTTGCCTCTTACTGGAAAATATGGACTAAGGCACAAACTTGACAAGTATCATTTTCACTTTCCCAGATACCAACGAGAGCTCTCCTGGCCCACATACGCACGGATGCCATCACTACATACCTTAATTAGCACATAAGCGTTAATTATTTTTATAAAATAGATGTTATCCGGGCTTTGTTGCATAATTAATTTACTTTAGCTTCTGTCTCGGAATCTTTCTATCGCGATTGTACCATATACAACTTGTTGACTAACTAAATCACCCAAGAGAATAATCCACAAGATTCTGAGAATAACATCTTGCCTGCACGAAGCGTGGGGATGAAGCACGGACAGAATTAGGTTATGTGTGATATTTGCATAAAGAATCCTTAGCAAGTCAGTTTCGACATCCACATCAATTTAATTAAGAAATAAAGCAAAGGCACGGAGTACATACGAAACGGGATTCGGGAAAGACACTGAAGTATGTATATTTCTTGTCAACGTCTTCGCTTAGGATATTGGGTTACCGTTTCGCTCCCGAGGTTTTGAGTTGGAATGCATCCTTCTAGGGTCATTTTTTCAGCTATCAATGCTGGATGAGACGAATTTTCAACTCGTTCAAACAAAGAAGTCCAGAAGGACACCCCTTTCTTGGTTGCCCTGACACGGACCTGGACCTCGGTCGCTCACTTAGAAAAAAGTTACAGACCCTTTTCTAGAGCCCTAGAGATCCCTAGAGGCATCGTGGGCTTCAACCATATCCTCGAAGCCAATATGGCATCCCTTACCCCCAGCACTGTATCCTGAAATGAATTACGGTCGTACTGTTCTTGACGCTGAGTTAGACTCAAGCTACCCCCTTTCTCCGTCAACAAAGAAGAGTCACAAGAATTACACCCCATATTTATTCCGATCACGTTCGTGTGCTATGTGGCATTTAACCGCAATCAATTATTGTGATGATTTTACTTTGCTCTGTATCTTACGTGTGTCCTGGTTGTACCCAGGACTGAACAGTTGGTTGTATCCTTCCTCCTCATTGCGACGTCATAAAGAGAAATCAGTGCAAATCCACACGAAAAGCACCAGATTTAAACTATAATTAAGTCTTTTCCTTGGCCATGGGAGTTTTATAACAAACGAACAAGAACATCGGGTGGTGGAGACAATGTCCTGGCTCCTTCGATTGAGTAGTAAATTAAATGCGAACGAATGATGATAATGTGAAAGGAGACGAGTGGAATATTTATTACCATTTAGAGAACAATGTTGGCCACAAATACGTACGTGATCCCAGCATTGCCTTCATTATGGAATTTATTAATTGCATTCTGGAAGTTTTCACGTAACTAATACTGGTTTTCCCGGAATGGATACCTGTGTTGTTTCTTCAGGGGAATAGTAATGGGCTGGAAGCAATGAACAAGTATGAAGTTAGATACTTCAGGTATGAAAGAGTTTGCGTGGGCAAGAACCTTTCAGTGCACAGTTTTAGGATACACCCACATGGTCAGGCCATTCGTCTAGTCTACTATATACCGTGTCCTTGCTGAAGACTTCTTGTATATTATTCTCTTTTTCAACGTGGCGTAATTCCAAATTCCCTTATAGTCAAGTGCCACACAAGCCATGGGCGTAGCGATAGTCAGCTCTCGATAGTACATAGTAGCCCCTATGCAATTTCGAGAGCCTGTCAAACACCACACCAGCGAAATTCTGTATTCAAGCTTTGTTAATACGTAAACGACCCTGCGACCACAACAAACATAACCAGAAATGGGTGCTTTTATACGCAGGGACTACAAGCGGAATCCTATCTGGCAGAACCTTTTTCTTCTTCCTTACAAGAAAAAGCAGAAGAAAGGGAAGCTGGTGACATGGATGCTACTTAGTTGGACCTGAAAACGCTCCGATCCGACAATTGAAAAAAGTACCGCGGAAGAATGTGAAGCTCCTTGAAAATAAGGACATGGACGGGCGCACACCTGGTGGTGTGATAATACTGAAACAAATTGGACGCAAAGAAGCAGAATTTTCGTTGGAAGGTGGGAACAAATTAGTAACCCCGATGAGACCTAGGCTAGACGCAGAGGCTCTTTTGTCTGCGGTAATACGCTCAAGAGGCGAAAGACCATCTGTGATGGGCAACGATTTATTTTGCTTCTTGCCTACATCCAGGCTTTTCACAGAGGGTAGCACCTGTGTGCCGGGAGGTAATCAACTCGACGAGAGAGATCTCAACGAGGCTGGTCCTTTCCACAGAAATACAAACACGAAGGCGGGAAAGCAGCAGCCTTATATCTGACCGCTGACCGATGACCGCAGGTGTTTCCTCCAAGGATAGCAAAATATCAGAGGGACAATTTACATCCTCCAAGAGTACCTGTGGAAAAAATCCTGGAGCCTGGAACGAAACCAGGATTTAACAATAAAAAATTTCGAGATGAGCTCCTCCATTTGAAAAGCTCTGATGAGGCTGCCTTGAAGTAGCTGCAGCAGATAATCCCAGCGTTCTGGCAATTTGTCCAGTTTCACTATTGTCAATACCAAGCTGTACAGAACAGAATATGTCGAATGTTGGATACCTGGCCCTCGAAACAAGGCAGGGGGCATCATCTGCATGCTGGATGAACAGAACCTGGGCATTGGCTTCGGCCACTGGAGGGTAAAGTTTATGAATGCCAGAAAGAATAAATCCACAAGCATGGAAAGTTTAAGCTTGGTGTTTGAACTAGACCAAGAGAATCTGAAGGCGCTCATCCATTTTGAGAGCGAAGAACAATGAGTCAGTTAAGCGGCCTAGGACAACTTGTGTCCTGATGGCCGAACGGTCAGAGGCAACTATGCTGAGACCGTCTTGTTCCCGAGAACTAGTTACGGTCATCTTACAATACCAGGTTAATGGCGCTAACGTTGAGCTAGCGGGTGATATACCGGAGTGGCAGTCAAAGTTTGGAAGGGTCCATCCTACGGTCGGTGTAATAGCAACGGTGGCGGATCTGGCTCGGGAGTTATTGGCTGTTGGTAAGTGCTACGCGGTGGTGAGACTGGATATCAGAAATGCCTTCAACTCGGCCACCTGAGGATGAATTAAAGGCACAGTGGCAAAACTGGGTGTCCCCGATTACTTAGCTCGGTGCAAACAGAGACAAATAAGGAGTGGGGGAAGGTCGTTGATAAAAAATAAAAATAATAAAGGACCCAGAATAGATCCCTACTGGACGTCACAGGAGGAAGAGAAGGAGCAGGATGTGTAACCATCAAAAGAAACGCGCTACGATCGGTGAGAAAGGTAATAGGCAAGCGATAAAACAAGTGGTATAGGAACGCTTGAAGACGAGAGTTTGGATAGAAGTGCTTTGTGATTTACAGTGTCGAAGAATTGGTTTAATTGAGAGAGGAAGGAAACCCAGTCGATTGCCGCCAGGGCTGAGTTCAGACCATCGAATTTCGCCTTACAAAAGTTGAACTTGACCGGCTTGCGGGTGACAGGGGAGTGGAGTCGCGATATTTGAGCATCGAACTTCAGAGCAGGATGATAGACGTCAGGGGCAACTTGCGAGGGGTATGAGGGGATTGGAAAAAGAAACGCACAGGAAGGTTAGAGAGGACAAGGTCAAGAGTGCGATCTAAGTGGTTTCTAGAAAGGTTAAACTGGAGGGCAGCACAGGTGTATATGAAAGTGGATAAAAGAAGGGAAAGGTGGGCGAAGTTATTGGGGAGGAAGGTAAGGCCAAGAGAACAAAGGCTAAAGTCGCGACAGAAGATAAAAGGAAGTGAGGGGAACAAAACGATTGAGACTTCTGATAATCTGTCGAAGAAATGCTCGTATAGAAGGGGGTTGAGGCAGGGAAAATATACACAGAAATAATAATGGGGCATACGTTTAGCGGAATTACTCGTATAGTGACAGAAGTATAGGAGAAGGAGGGTATATGAGAAGGAAAAGATGATTTCAGCACGGAGAGGGGACTTAACAGCTATTAGGGCACCTTCGTCGATTGTCTTGCCAAACGCAGCGCAGTCTCTGTTACATCGAAAGACAGAGTAACTTTCGAGGAGCTCAGAATCTAAAATCCTGTCATCCAACCAGGTTTCAGAAATGCAGATGACGTGATGTTGGAATTCTAATACCCCTTACATTTTGATAAAACAATGTAAAATTGTGAGAATCACTTACGTTCGGCGAGGGTGGCGTGCGGGCCGCAAATTTTCACGAAGCTTAGTCCTCTGATAAGTCTTGACGAAGACCCCCTGTGACCAAAAGGAAGATTAAACGATAGCATCGAAGACGTGAGGATACGTCACTTTGTGGGAAGCTACCACTCGGTCAGGAGAGCCATCTTTCATCAGCTCCAAACATGAGACAAATGACAAAATTAAGTTGGCTTTGCTTCTGATATAGGCCAAAATTTCGGCGGAAGTGGTGGAGTACGCTAGCCTGGACACGAACAGTTGTTTCGAGGGCTGGGAAGGCCTGCGGTTCAGCGGTGGCAACTCTCGATGATGTGCAGGAGGAATCGTAGGAAAAATTTTGTTTGGTAATTACGAGGTGGCCTCAAAATCAATGAATAAGGCAACAAAGGTTAGAACATTTCAAACAAGGATGATCCCTAATATTGAAGGGTAAAAATATTTTCATCAGCTTCTTATCGTAGGAGTGTTCAAGCCCATCCTGCTATATGCGGCTCCTGTCTGGGTATGGACACTGAACATCAGGGTGAACCGAAGAAAGATGAATTCGGCATACCGGCTAATTGCGGTGAGGGTGTGCAGCGTATATAGGACGGTATCGGGTATAGCAGTCTGTGCCATCGCGGCGAGGGGGGGATGGATCTTATAGCGAACGAGGCACACTGTTTCTGCTGGAGAAGAACAGCGAATCGACCGAGATGACTGCGGGCTTCTGAAAAGTCACTAGGAAGGAGTTTTACAGAAGATAGCAGCAATAGTGCAATCATTCCGGAAAAGGCAGCTGGACCCATACACTGATCCCGTGTATTGAGGGATGTGTCGAGCGAAAAGAAGAAGAATTTTTGAGATCTTTTTGAGAGTAGCAGATATATTTATAAACGTGACCTGAATATCAAAATAAGCGAAATCATTTGACCTCTCGATTGTCAACCTCTGCTTACAGCTTACCCTAATAAGATGGTTCAGTTTCCAACTAGCTACGTCAGCAGATCCAGTCCCTTTTCTGCTAGAATGTCGATAAGGGAAAACTAACGTAGATTCACTTCGTCAGTGAATGCTACTCACAAAGAATGGCTCAGTTCCATGGCACGTGCTAACCCAAGGTCGTTTTCTAAATATAGCAACGACTTTTGGCGGTCTAGGGGTGTTGGCAAGCCACACGCCAGTGGCAACTCATTAAAGCCAGGCTAGGGTGCTTGTACTTTGTTAGTGAAAACTATCCACTAGATAATGAGTACAGTTACAAAAATAAAACTCTTCAAATCACCCCCCTTCTCTCTCCTAGAACAAAACACTTCATCAAGCTCAACTCAAATAAATTTCATTGAAGCCGGAAACTTACCTAATCAATATCGAATCCCAAGCATTTCTCAGATATTTCCCAACAATTTCAATAAGACAGAATGATGAATATTCATTAACATCAAAATGGTCCCGAATGAAATTCAACTACTAACGAGTCCAACCGAAAACTTTAAGAAACTCAGTTTACCCAGCTCCTACGAGTTCTGTATCTGCACGATATACATGTGTATCCTTATATGTGGCCGCCTAACCTCCTGCCAATCTAAGCCCACTACAAATTTCCCTCAATAACTTCAGCTGGTGAAATAAATCCAACTCTTCGAATTCCCTACAATTTGTGTGTATATCCAACTGAATTTCATTTCGACTTAGAAACACCCCAACCCCCACAAGCCTCCGCCACATAACCCAATCATTAAGATAATGAACTTGGTATCTTGCTCTTGTAATCGCTTAAGAACATTATATAGACCCACTAGTGGGTATTATGCAGGGGGGTTGAAAGGCAGACATAAAGCGAGTGATTAGGCTACCAATCATATCCGAAGGCACGTTTTACCCTAGGCAAGGTTCTCGTCTCCTTGCTCGGCTTCATTTCAGAGGTGGAAATTATTCCTTTCAACCCCAAAGGTCATATGTAAATTTTCCACAGATTTATGCAAAATACTTGGTGCCATTCTCATTTAAATTTCTTGTAATTCATGTATCGAACATGTGGTGTCACATTTCTCACCCTTTCAGTTGTTTCTGGATAATTGTAAGGGTGCGACCGGATGGGGGTTGCGGAATACGTTCAGATTTTACCGAGAACCCATGGTTGTAATTTGTGAACAGGAGAACAAGCTGGCGCATTTGAGGACCGGCTTCATCTAAGACGAAGAACAACTTTCCTTTTCGTCGTAATTTGTCCTCACTACCCCCGATTTCGAGGACCCCTTTCAAGGGTGCACCGAAATTTCCAATCTACCACACAAAACACATAAATGCAAGTAGGCTATGACCGAAATGGAGGCAAATATTGTTCTAAATTTGCGACATCTTGTAGAGTCTCACATATTACAAAGTTTCGCTACGAAACATTTTTATCTCTTGTTGCTGGGAGTTTCGCGTCTGAAACTGTTTGTTAACTATTAATGTAAGGAGGGAACATGGAGTCCTAGTCGGGGAAAAACTTTCATCCTATGGCTAAATGTCGATAAGTGATTTTGCTTGTACACATATTTGCCCTGAAGAAGTTTTCACGACAACGAATTAAACCGTTCGTTGCAAGGAGGATAGGAAGTTGTTGCCTGGGTTTTTTTTTGGCTCCTGAATATTTCACTTGCGGTTCTGCTCGTCGGGAAACATGACTTAGCCCACTGTTTTTAGGATAGATATCTGTCCTTTGATTATTGCCATTCGTGATTCAGGTTCTTACTCAAAAATCATCCCCAAGAATTCTGAGACTAGGACTCAATTTTTGCTGTTTGGGAGACGAATTATCCCCTATGGGGCAGGGTCTAAAAAACTGGATCCAACCCTCTCAATAAGTGGACAAGACTTTCCTTTATCTAAACCATAAAGTACGGAAGGCTGACATGCTTTCATGATTTCGGAGAACCCTGCATTAATTGTCATAGATTGTGGCAGACATGCATCAGTTTGAGGTCAACCCTTTCCACCCCCTAAGCAGACGTTGCTTCCTGGTCGACACAGGCGTTGAGGGGTCAGCGCTTTCTGCATCCCGCCCAAGCACCCTATTCCCGCGAAATTTACGTCTGGTGGACGTGAGTCTCGGACTACGCCGAACCTTTTCATGGCCCTTCATTCTAGCGGACATCAGCATCCCCATATTAGGCGTAGACTTCCTGTGTCACTATGGGTTGCGGGTGGGCTTACAAAAGAGGACATTGATAGACCCCGGAACCTCGTTACGTACGTCAATGAAGATTTAAAACTGCCAAAATGACACTCAGTCTATAATTTTCGAGAACGTTGCGACCATCGCATTCGCGCACTCCTCCGAAAATATAGCAACATCACTACTGAAAGTAGTTTCTATAAGCCGGTTAAGCGCGATATGCAGCACCACATCAACACTACTGGCTCTCCAATCTTCTCAAAGGTGCGTTCACTTTCACCGCAGAAGTTTGCTATTGCGAAGAAAGAGTTTGAAGACTTGATGAAACAAGGTGTCTGCAGACCATCCAATAGCTTTTGGTCCTCTCAACTTCATTTGGTCCCTAAGCTAAACAGCGAATGGCGGTCATGTGGAAATTATAGGCGTCTGAATGCCCAGACAGTACCAGACCGATATCGCGTCCCACTCATCCATCCAACAAATAAAAATAAATCATAAGACCCGGACGCCAATAAAATAGATATCATCGAATCACTTACTTATGGACAACGATGAATTTTATCACAGCAGCTTACGAGATCTCAGCGTCCAGAAAAGCCCCATCATTGAAATTACCAGCGAGTATGAAGAATTTGCCTTAGTCTACGTTGAATTTGACAGCACGAAAGAGGCAAAGGCAAAGTAGAAAGCGAAGAGAGAACTAAGTAATCAATAAGTGGAAGCATTCTGCTAGCACGACAAAGTGAATGAAAGAGGTCCATGGGGCCCCCATTATAGTTTAGTAACATAAAGTCTCTAATTTCTGAAACTTCATTGCTACAACGCCTCGAACAGGGACTGATCTTACCGCAACGACCTACCGAAAACGAACTCGCAGGGGCAAGGGTCCTCAGAATGCTTGCTTTCTCCAATTTGAGCGGAAATTTCAACGATATCAGCTGGGCATTCAGGGACTAAGCGAAATAAGATGGTGGAACTCTGGAGAGTACTCCTCTCCCTCTTGCCACAGTAATTCGACCGACTTTAAAGTCCTAATCTTCTCCTAAGTTTCAAAATGACTTTACGGGGAACTAGTTTATATATATACCCAGTAGAAAGTGGCTTTATTATAAAACGATCCTTTCTCCATGAGAAAATTAAATCCATTTTTTTCGGCCATAAATTTAGTCATATCCATGCCACTCCATTAATGTCTAGAGACGTTATTCAACAGTAGAAGTAAGAAACCTGTACAGTTTTTCTCCGACCCCAAGGATTCTTCACAATAATTCCTTAAAAGAAATTTTTCTCATCCTCTTAGTATGCCAGTTTATCATGGATTTGAAACTGTTCTATTTATGCAATGGATAAAAGTAACAAGAAAAACAGAACCGAGCATGAACCCCAGAATATTGAACTTTCCCTTTAAAATGGTCTGAATTTAATTAAACATATTCGAATTGGTCATTCCTTCGTTAGATTGATCATTGAATTTTCAGGGGGTTTCATTTAAAGTGAAATTAAAAAACTCTGTAGCTGTACCTGTGTATCTAGGTAAATAGCAATGAGGCAGAAAAAGGAGAGAAGACAGGTAGAAAATCTGAAGAAGTTTTCAAGCCTTTGTGCCCCATATTCGTCCAATTGAATCTGTTTTTCGTATTTTTACGTAGTTCATATGGTAACGGAATTGTCATTCATAGTCCTGTGACGATTTAGGAACCATCCTCTTCAGAGGATCACATCCTGGTAAAGATAGTTCAATACTCTACAGTCTCTCGATCATGAGCCACGGGTTCGAATCCTGATTTTGGTCATGAAAGCTTGAGGTTACCCCTTTTAAAAACTCACCAAATGTGGTGGTAATAAAACCTTCAGTCTCATAAAGTCTCGTTAAAAATGAATTAGAAAAAATTAGCAATAAAAAAATATACTTATGGTTGCCCTGAAATCCCCTACACTCCTCATACACATTCTCCAAAAGTTCTGTCACACTTTCTTGAAAGATTCTTTCAGATACTTTCACTCATACGCAAACTACTTATTCATCGCCATTTTATCCCCCACAAGCGTTATTACTGAAACATTAACTTTTTATCTATATGTTCAATTGGAGATATCCAAGTCATAACCCTACACGCCCTTGTGTCGTCTTCTTCCGCTCGTAAAGTGATTTTTCCTCTGTTCTATTCAGTTTTTCTCTAACCAATGGAAAATTGGGAGGATCTCACTCATCTATTTCGTTCCAGGACAAAAGAATTATTATCTTGCTTACATAATATTGAAACAAGTCAAAGTATCTTAGCGTTTTTGTTTCTATAATATCGAAGGCATGCAGGATAGGCTAGCAAAGGACCGACGAAGAAAAATGAAGGACTCGTGTTTTAACAACCAGAAGAAGAGTCAGTGCTAAAGGCTATTGAATGCCTCTCCGTCTATTGTTGTTGATGGGATAACAAACAAAAGGACTAATCAATTTTGAAAGTGGGTATCTTTTTGCATATAATTTTTTATTAGATACATAGCATTGATGTTTTTTCGAGGCCGACTTTAGGGTACTTGTGGCATGGGGGGCGGTCAAGTACATTAACTCATGTTTGACATGGAATGGCTTTTAGTTTAGAGTCGTAGTCGTAATATAAATGATTTGAATGGTGTTTGCTTTGCAAAATAGCAGTCCAGACGAAAAAATGTTGGAATTTTAATAGGCAAATATGATATTATGAACCATTACGGATTCAGACTCTCTTACGTTGGTATGACGTACTGTTTTCGAAAGGACTTTTTCATGATATGATTTAGGACAAGGACTATGTTCAATACACTTATCGTTTGATGTTAAGAAATCAAATCCTAATTATCTTCCCCCTTCCCACCACGAAACAAAAAGATTGGAAAAATATGCCGTCAAATGTATCTTTATATGAATTATATGGGCCGGCTCAAAACAAGGTCCATCCTGACAAAAATCCACTAGAAATGCCATGTAGTGTACCGCTATCAAACTCTATTTTCACCTTCTTCAAGAAGTTTACAAGGGGCGGACGTCAAGTGATATTCACTGAATCTCCAGGAGGAGGATTGTGGATAGGTAGGCAGATGGGGGAAAACCCCCGACGAAAACAAGCGAATAAATCTCAATGCGGGATAAAGATATTTACCTCCAAACCACAAGACTCCCGCAGGGCTTTTGACAAACAAGGTCTGTAATGACTCATCAGTTGTATGTATCAACCTCTAAGCATCCTTCTAGAATGAATACTAAGGCAGTACGGGCACCACCAGCAAGGACCGCAACCTACCCTACCAGAAAAAATAAAGAACCTTACACTTTCTCATAAAAAAACCAGCAACACATCAGCTCATAAATGATACCCTCTTGAGGCGTTGAAATCTCGGTCCTTCCTTCCCATATCTCCCAATCATAATTTACCATCCCACAATCGTTGAAGCAACTTCCTCGACGATCCACACGTATGACTACAGGTAAGCAGACCTGAGCCTAAGACTAACAGCGTTTTCTTTACATTTCATTATCGCGCACATCAACATTCTTATCTTAGTCACCAACTTCCTGTACCACTATGGATTTATAATAGAGCTACATAACAGGTCCCTCATTGACCTCGAACTTTTCCTTAGGCCATCAGCAAGAATCCCATCCTAGAAACCCAGAGTGCTGGGTTTTTCTATCGTTTTTGAAGGCTTCGCCGACCTACGTATTTGGATACTTCTTCAAAAATACCGTGACATTCGAGCCTAACCTACCTGAGCCCGTTCAGTATGATGTTCAGTACCACATCAACACTTTATTACCACCCCAGAAGCTCGCAGTTACGCGGAAAAAGTTCAAAGAAATTCTTAAGCAGGTCTTTGTTGACAATTGTTGGTCTTCGCCATTTCACACGGTCCCTGAACCTAATGATAAGTGGACAGCTTGTGACGACTACAGACGATTCCATCCCGATACCCCATTCCACTTGTCCACAACTTTCCACACTCTATCGAAACTTACAGTATTTTCCCGGCCATGGATTTAGTCGAGGCGTACCATCGAATCCTTATAGCTCCCGGAGACATTCCGAAAACGGCAATAGACACAACTCTCCGACACTTCGAGTTCACTAGAATGACTTTTGGATTGTGCAATGCGGCGCAATCCTTTCAGAGATTCATCCACTGGTCACGTCTTCCTCTGAGTCTGAGTATTTAAAGCACTTCGAATGCATTCTTCAATGTCTCCTTGAGGCCGATCTAGCACTTGTGGTCCACGGAACTCTCTTTATTGAGCTAAATACCCAAACATTCAAAAAAGTGACTGACAGTTTCTTCCTTGGCGGACGCAGCCTCGCACGATTATACATAAAAGAGCGATTACCACCTGTAGCCACTCCCGATCACGCTGCTCGCAGGGCAAAGATGAGGCAGCACTTAAAGAGTTGCCTCAGCCCTGGAAGACCCCTTAAGTCACTCCTTTGAATTTTCAGGTTCCGTTGTTTCACTATGTTTCCTATGCAGGAAAATTGGTACTCACTAGGATCTGACAAGATACTGACGGTTTTAATTGAGTAACCGGCACCGTTTATGGATCGTCTATGCTATTAAACGAAGGGGCAAACCAGGAGAAGCAAGAATGCAATCGCGAAATAAAGAGAATGTAGTCCTAGAGGATACTACGTATTATTGCTTCCGGTTTTTAACTTTCAAAACTGTCAAAAGGATTGACTGTGGGCCAATTTGCAGACAGCTCCCTCAGAAGAATACCTGGCGCATTCTAGAGATTTTCTTGTTACCTTGCAACCTGCAACTAGATCTAGTTCACTGAAGTCCACTTCAATCTTTTAAATGCTAACACCCTCATCATGCAAACCGCTCCCTCTTCTTCAAATTAAACCCAACTATGTAAACATTCTAAACTTAAGTATTTTGAACAAAATTAAAAACTTGACGTCCTGTGTTGTTCTCCTTTCATGAAATAATAAAAAAATCTCTCCCATGTTTTCATTTTATCTCTAACCAGATTGAATTTGCTGAAGGACTCCACTGAAACTATGTCGCACTTGGCTCATGTTTAATATATTAAAGTCACCCGACACCATCCCCGCGGTCTTTACTCAACTCAACTTGGAAACTTTCAACTTTTCCTTGCAGTTGTTTCAAATCAGAATTGTACAATATATTTCCGCAAATAGTCATGGCCATGAGCATGGAGAAAAATGAATGAAATCCGTGGTACCTTCCCAGGAACATGAGCATTTCTGTATGTTTTAATGTTCACGTAAACCTTTTCGACATACGAAGCGAACACAAGAAAAAAAAAATACAACTTTCATAAAAACATTCGCAATTGCTACCTTTGGGAAATTACGATAAAACAAATCTCCCGCCATTACCAGTTTCCCATAAAATCCTCCTCGCCATAGGAAAATGCTCTACGGAATTAGAATTATTGTTTGCGCCATAGTCTGGATGGGGAGGTTGCGAGCATGGAGGAAGGGGTTGTGATTTCACTTTAGGTTTCTTTCCGGGAGAGGTTAGTTTTCTCGCTTAACGCGGAGGTGGTATTTGTCCCCTGAAGACGACCCCATCAGGAACAATCACATGGCAGTCCCGTCCTTCACGCCTAGTCTGACATCATCTAAGATATCTCATTACTGAGAGCGTTCCTCCGTTTTTAACTATGTCCCCACTGTTTACTTTGTGTTTTGGCCTTTTTTCATTTTCTTAGGTCCTTTTTGTTTGTTCATTTTCGAGTTGCAGAGGGGGACGACTCCATAAATCATATGGATGGCATCTTGAAGCAACAAGGACATGGACCGTGACACGCAATAACTTCTCGACGACAGAGCGCTGAAATCTCGACACTGTGTATATGGAGTGGATGAACTGGATGTTTTCCCTGGTATTGGGTTCTATCTCGTCTAGACGATGATTTACGGAAGTAGCAGTCATAAATATTTGTGTGTGGCTGGGGGTAGTTAGGATTGAAGGCAGTCAGTTAGCGTTGGTTTAGTCGACCATTAATTTTTAATTAGCTTCGGTTCGAATTAGCCCAACATTCCTTATTTGGCTTAAATCTTTTTTCAGCCAATTCAATGCACAGGGATGTAATTAAATTTAAACTTTTCAAATGTCGTAACCAGGATTAGTCGGACTTTCAGTCAGGAACACGAGCTGAGTACGTAGAGCAAGAAATGTGGGGCCCTCAAGCAAAAAAGGGTGAAACATGTCGAAGCACATAGCGAGCTTAGATTCGCCCGGGGTGGAATCAGGCGTATGCACCATGCATGGAGGTCAATGATCAACTAGCAGAGCTGGGAGACGTTTTAATAAAATTAACTTCCATTTCAGTTGAGTGTTTTCCTCCGTAATTTATCAAATGGATTACAGATAAAAGAAAATGAGTCCCTTTGTGTCCTGCTCTTTCACTCAACGGTTAACTATTTTTTTAGATTTTCAGCTACTTCGTCATTTAAATACCCACTTAGATGCCACTAGCTTTGAAAAATCCAACTTAGTTCTTTCCTTAAGATGTTCAGTAATGGCTGTAAAATTAAAGGACGTCATGAACATATCGGCCCCCACTCCCTCGTCCTTTGAAGCAAACGTTCCACTCAAATTTTAAATATTTCCATAGATGCGCATCTATGGAGTGTATATTTGTACATTATCTAACACATGTAGGCTGTAGCTCGCCTCTCAATTTGTGGTTCACGTTTGGCCTTGCCGCATGGATGTAGGAGGCTATGCTAGCGCTTTCGCAACGCTTTGAAGTAACGTTTAACCTGATTAAAAATCTTCGAAGTTGAAATTAAATTTAATTAGAAAGTTTTGACCTTATTATTCGAAACCGACATAGAAGGAAGTTCGCTCCTTGTACACCTTACCCATAAGTGTTCGGGGAGGGGGCGCGGGTTAGGTGAAACGTGCATACCATGTACCATACGAGCTCGCACTTGTATAAGCTTCATTTTCAAGCATGTTCCGAAAGTAAAAATCTAGGAGGCTTCTGTGTAAGTGAAAATTGGGTTAAGCGTTTATGAGTTCTAGTTTCGATCAATATGTTTACTATGTGAACATTTTAGTTTAACTGGATTATTTTTAGAAAAAAAAAGGAAAAACGAGTTTTATAATATGTTCCGGAATCATGGCTAAAAATAATTGGGGTCAAAATTCAAAAGATTCATTCATGGTCTTAGAAAATGAATTAGTTTGGAATTGATTTGATGAGAATTTCCGTCCACTGGTTGCCTCTAGTATTCGAATTATGATTTCCAAAAACACAACGCTAAACCTGACATTTAGAATGTGGCGAAAAGAGGGCACTCAGGTCCACTTATAGTTATTTTGATACTCGCCAATAAACGCTTGGGATGACCAGCACTGAAATCAACTTAACATTAGTTCCCTTTCTTTTTGTTAAAATTATTGCTGGTCTGCTTCTTAAAATGAATTCATTTATTAAATAAAAAGCGAGAGAAAGTAGAAGGCAAACCGTTTCGTCCCCTTCCAAATACTCGCTCCACCCAGCAACGCTTAACTTTAGTTAATGGACGGAAGGCGGTTTGTTCCAAAATTAATTTTACTACTATTGAATTGAGCACTTTTGTAAAGTAATTCTCGGCTAGCAAACGCCGGATGGACGGCTTCTAAATTCTGAATTTCTGTCATATTTTATATCTGTACTTTTTGACCCGACATGCCCCTATTCCGCAACCAACGTCAAAACTGAAACCTGTTGTTTAATTCATGCCCTACAAGGAGGCTATATTCGTGAAAAAAAAATGCTTACACCTTTTCTTCAAATGGAATGAACGTCTGCTTCGATTTAACACAAGGTCATAGCAATTTTTTTCTTGCCGAAATTCGAGTTACGGCTAACCCATTCTGGCAATACAAAGACACGGTCTTCATGTCATCGAGTTCTTAAACTGAAAACTCCAATTATTCAACTTTCAATCGGCGATCCATGCCCAACGTTCTCACCACACTTGCGAGATGGAGGTCATTGAGGAATTACTCAAAACTCAGAAGGAGCTCCCCATTAACAGAGAAAAATCACGGAATATGTTATTTAGATTCAAAGGAACTACTGCTCGAATGTTGATGGCAAGCGTTTAGTGCGGGGTATTGGGAAGTAATAATAACTATGGCGAAGGATCACCTATCCCTCGTAGAGAAACTATTTGAGCAAATAAACAAAATATACAATGAGCCGAGGGAGCTTAGCTCCGAGTGCAGAGCCAATATCGAAGTCGAAGGGTCTGAGCAACAGGAGAGGACAAACATTGATCCAAATACGTCCGCAACTTGGTTTCAAGCGTCAATACGCATTACCTAAGTTACCACCAACTAAAATTCCAACATTTATGTAGGATTTACAAGAACTGAAACTCCTTCCATGAGATTTTTTCAAACGTAATCCACCAGAATCTATATCTGAGATAAGTCGAAAAAATGCAGTACCTTGTTGCTCACTTGGCAGGTGACGCAAAGCAAATAATCATCTCCAGTTGTCCGATAGCAATTATAAAGCGGCTTTACAACTCATTCAAGTTCGATTTAATAACAACAGCGAAATATCATAATAACGTCACACATATACTCCATAATCAACACAAAGAAAGTTTAACATCGCTACCAAGATAACATAATAACGCCCCACGACACAATAAAAGAGAGCCTAAAGACCTTAAAAAATTATAAGCATAAAACAGAGAAGTGGACCGAAATAGTGACTTATTTAGTGATGAAAAAGCTGAATCACGAGAGCCTCAGATTATTCAAAGAGTCTGACTCTATCCAAAATATGCCCTCAATAGACGAATTACTGACATTTCTCGAAAAGCGTTTCCAAATTCTAGTCTCAATCAAAGGCACCAATTCTATCAAACATGAAGCATATTTTGCAATCATCAGCACAGCATATTCCAGTGATTGGAATTCAAACGCTAGAACATTCCAGCCAGGCATGCCTTTCCAAAACTAAAGAAGCTCTGGATTAACTGCATGAGGCATAGGTCGGATAACCTTTGCTGGTCAAACAAGCACCGCAATTTTTGCAAAACGAAGCATCACTTCATAATGAAAAGGAACCTAGGGCAATGATGAAAGCCCACAGAAGCAGCTCCTTCCCAGAACAGCGACGTGTTATCATTCCACCAGAAAATAAGCTCCCCGACTGTCCATGGTTAGAATTCGTAACATATTCGGACAACCAGAGCTGCACAGAGCGTTAGTGGGTCCTGGGCCACAGATTTCATTCATAGCCGAAAACGCGGTACAATCCTTAAAATTCCGCAAAGAGCGCGTCTCAACTACCATTCATGGAGTTGGTGAATCTCATATGAGCAAATCCAAAAATAAAATCAAAATCAGATTGCATCTGCGTGACCTACATTTCGAGGCATTAGTTTTACCCAAAATTCCCCCCCCCCCCCAAATTCCTCATCAAGAACTAACATGAGGAATACAAAAACCTCATATTAGCAAATCCCACTTTTAACGCACCCGGCCCAATCAATTCCAATTCCAAACAATGATTGGGGAGAAAAACGACCCTAAATGAGAATCAGCATACTTAAATCGAGCTGCTGATGAAAACAATCAGTGAACTTAGGGACACAGTGAAATCCCTGCAATCTATGCTGGCGACAGTATTTCCCGCTATGAACGTAGGACTACACACTGCTTCCCTGACCAAGCCACCCGGCTGACTATCCTCCACTGCATGAGCCACGTCAAGTAGCGAGTTCGCCATTCCGCTCAACGCAGGAGAAATCGGCAAGTAAGCCAAAGCAGGAACCCAAAGCAGAAAAGATGTACCTTATGATCGTCGACGATCAACTTAGTCTGCCGGCGGAAAGAGCAACAGGTGACTGCTACAAGTATGCTCGACAAACAGCAAGTGTCAGTGCTTCCTCTGCTAGTGCCTTAAAGCCTAAAAAGGAGAAAATTCCTCCAATTACGGCATATAATATTATTGTCCCGCAGCTGCGATTTCGGGCGAAGGGAATCTCTACTTTAAAAAGACGGAAAAAAATCGTGATTCTAGCTAAAGTTGGTAAACTTCCAGGCGAATCAACCTCGTATAAACCGAAGTGACTTTTAAGCAGTGTATGACAAATATTGAAGTGGGCAATTTATAATGTCTTTTACTGCTCCTATTGAGGAGCATCTTTATTAGATCGACAATAAAGATTCCCTAAAATTAGATGATAAATGTCCGTATCTGAGAAGATCCTTCCCGCATTATGGAAGTAGCAGGAGCTGATCCTGGTGCCTAGTGCATGTGCAAGTTTACGGCGGTCTGCATGGGGCTCGGTCAGACATTTCCCTTGCGATAGCTAAGCTTTAGCTAGAGCCAGGCTACGGACACTAGATAAACCATTCTTTCAGGACCTCAGGAAGATATCTTGTTGTAGGGTTGGAGAGCTGCTTTCGCTCGTGAACGAAAATCGTGAAAGTCTTACTCGGCTGAACTGAGGTTAGTAAGTATTCAAAAGGTAGGTATTGATTTCGAGCTGTCTACATGCCGATGGCAGGGAGCGAAGCCACAAATCCTCGGGGAACTTCAGTCTAACAAGCATCGCGCCCTTATGTTGAAAACCTAAGAATAAAGCCTCAGATTTCATATCTGAAAAGTAACATCCGTTGAGATAGCACTCAACAAGGAAGTCAAAATAGAGCATCTACTGCAAATACTACATGCTGCCCAGGTAACAGAATACATATCCGAAACGAAGATCCACGGAGACAGCCCTCTAGAAGCGTGGTCGAAATAATAACGAAGCTACCCTAAGAGCTCTAATGAACATTGGCTTGGAAAGCTGCTCTGTAAATATGCTGAAATCCAGAAAAATTGAGGCAAGATTGGTATACAGCAGACTACCCGAAAAGTCTGCAAAGAAACGCCCCAAGGCGGAGTTATTTCCTATACGCTCTGATTTTTAATAGTGAAATCTTGAATAAGTTGGACAAAACAATTTTAGAACAACAGAATTGCTCAGACGAGAGGGTTGCATTAGGTTCGGAATTAGTCTCCTTCATCATCTGCAAGATAATAGATAAAAGCTTGGATAAGGTGGGCTTAGTCATGGGTGGCGAGCTGTGACTTTGGTGTTAATTCGAGTAAATTGGCATGATACCCCGACTGAAGGACCACTGTCTACATAACTGAAGATAAACCATACTAAACTGCTGGCAAAGATAGCACATAAAGTGACTTCCCACAGGGAATTGTGCCTGCAACCAAAGAAATTTTTTTGTCCTATTCTGATTCATGACTCTGTTGTGCTATGTCCTGCGCTGGGAAAGGGTACTGCCCAGCGGGGACATTACACACCAGAATCATGAATCAGAATGGCACAAAAAAAATTCTTTGGACAAGCTTAACAGGGTACAGACAGCAGTATTAGTCTGCACCACGAGCCCTTAGTGGACATGCCCTACAGAGGTTCAGAATACATCTTCTATTGCATCGACGGCACAAATCGAAGTGCTGGGCAACCAAGACTTATGAACAGAGCAGTATCCTGGAGTGACATACCGAGTATGAATATGAGTATATGGAAGAAAAAACTTTGTAAAGACTAAAGCGGACGCAAGGATCGCTTCCCTTCCCCAAGTACCGTTTAGGACCTAGAAGCTTCATTAAATCGGCAGCATTGAGAACTCGTTCATAAAGATCGATAGCAAGCTAGTAACGCTCGTAACAAGGACTGCCCGGATGGTCTCACCTCATTGTCGTAGAGAGACCATCCGGGCTCGGGGTGAAAATGATGAGAAAAAAACTGAGCTCGGTGTGAAAATTGTAGGAATCTGGAGTGAAGACCAGAAACTAGCTTTGAACTTTATCATCACAGCAGAAGAGGGAGCAATATCTTGCACTATCTTCATAAGGGCTGTTAATTGTGCATAATAAACGGAATGTGAGTTGACTTTAAAAAAATCCTGCTCTCCACAAAGCCTCACCATCGAATACACTGTTATTCACCCCAAACCTGAAATAATTCATCATAGATTTAAAAATAAAATCAACGCAACTGTGAAAACCTCATGAACTCAATTAAACCCGAAAGCTAATCCCTTGGTGAGATTTTATGTGAAATGGAGCTCTTTCAAATGTCATTTCATTAGGCACGCTTGTTGCTTAACGCCCGGTAACCCGAGCTCGTACCAAAGAGCCTTACAACAACGTATGCACCAGAATTCAAACAATGCCACCTTCTAAGGACTCTCCCATTCACAAAAGCAACTTTACAATTATTATCCAGACACATAAACCCGACTAATCGTATTATTTACAGAAATGCATAAGCAACCTCTTCCATTTATGCAGCTTATCGCATCTGTATAGTATGCAAACAGAGAAAGGACTCGAGCTTTTCACAAGGACCCGCGCACTTAGTGGTTTTTGCTGCATATCAAACACGGAAATTATGAATGGCACGCAACCCAATAACGATGTGATTTATTTGCGCCGTGATAGTGGATAATAGGTTGGAGAGCGGACGGATTCCACCCCCCCTCTGGAGTTGGTAGTTCCAACATAATTATATGCCGACCTGCTAAAATAATTTCCTGTAGAAAAAATCTTTACGCTAATTTATTCAGGAGAAAGTTTAATTAGTACAAGTGCGCGCTCTTTGTGACGGAGGTACACACGATAAAGTTGCTCACATATTCGCCTGCTTTTGTTATGGGTAAAGGAATTGACTGAATGATATTATTTTGATGGAATAGAGGGGGGTGGTTTTTTTACTGAAGGATCTTGCTCTGTTGCTATGGATGTTTACTATAAAAAAAAACCTTCAATGAACTGGCGTACCTGACGAGGTGGAAAGATATCTATGAGCTGAGTCCTGTCAACCCCAAGGACTAATTTAAACCTAGCAGTCAAAATAATCATCACCATCTACGCGCACTTCGGTCACTTAATTGTCAAAGAGCAGCATAGTTTCGTGAAACATAGATCTACAGCTTCAAACCTCCTGGTCTTTGCCAACTTTGTTACTACATGCTTTACTTCACGACAGGAGGTACATGCTATTTATACTGATTTCTCCAAAGCCTTTGATACCGTTGACCATAACATTCTCCTCTCCAAACTCTCTCTACTCAACTTCCCTCCCTCAATCATCTCCTGGCTTTCTTTCTATCTCTCACACCGTTCCCGCAGAGATTCTTTTCATGATTGATCATCTCGTTCCTTCCCTCTTTCCTCTGGTATACCCCAAGGCTCTATACTCTTCCTGTTTTTTTTTTATCAATGATCTCGCCTCCATCCTCACCTGCCCGTGTTTGCTTTACGCAATGGACCTTAAATTATTTGCCTCTGTTTCGTCTTCGCTGGATTGTGCTCTCTGGCAGTCCTACCTTGATAATCTGGTCCGTTAATTCCTGCTGTGTCGTGGATGTCAAAAACGCATTCCACTCGGCCAACTGAAACAAAATTAATCATACTATTTAGGATATTTAGCGAATCTGATTGAAATTTGCCTCTCAGAGAGAACTCGCTGGTGCGGAACGGATGAGGGCCCGAAAAAATACATTGTCACGACGGGGTTAGCACAGGGCTCAGTACTGGGTCTCCTGTTGTTTAATATCATGCATAATTTAGTGGTCACTCTTCTCGTCCCAGAAGGTACTACGATCGACGGCTTTGCGGACGAGTTAACTGTGATTGTTACAGCAGAGTACCCACAGGATATGGAGGTCTACGCGACGGTCGTGATCCCTAACGACATTCTGGCAAAAGAAATGAGTGTGCTGTACCATGACAACCACAGAACGCAGAAATACGACAAGGCCAGAGTCGAATGATCTCGGGCACGCAGACGCAGATGGGGTAAGTCTACGAAAGATCACACAAACATAGGCTCGTTCCCACCATTAGGATGTGCTTTGAACGAAAACATGGGGAGACCAACTAGCACATCACCAGGTTGCTCACGGGACGCGGTGGTTACTACAGGCGATATCTGAATCATTTTGGATTAGACGATTCACCGAATTGCCCTAGATTCAGTGGCATGCCGAAGGATCCAGACTATGTGATGTTTCACTGCCCAAGGTTCGCAATGGAGAGGAGGAATCTGAACTAAGCGTTAGGCAGGAGCATGAGCCAGGGGAACTTAGTTGCAGAGATGTTGAGGACGAAGAAGAACTGGCTTACGGTCTCTTCCGTGCTCTACCTCCGACCTCCGCTGGAGTGGGTATGTCTTTTTAAGATTTTTCACCTCCATATATGCACAAAAAAGGACCCATTTAGGACCTCAAGCCAAAAGTAGTTTTAATGAACACAAAATAGATGAGATTCTCAGAGATACCTATATCCTACTTCAATAATCTGATCCCGAGTGAAGTGTACGCATATATTAAGGAAATCTTACACCTCGATCGTACCTTTTATCCTTATAAATTGACTTTCTAAGGAATCATTCAAACCATTCAAATTTATATTCACCTGATATGTCTGCATTTCGGGACTCAACAGATATTAGAGGAAGCATTTCCTTCCTGAATGTCGCACATATGCAGATCATCCTTTTTCCGCACATCCTCCATACCTCGGAGAACATCATTGACACCTGAATAGAACGCAAAATGACGACTGTCAGGATGGGAAATACGTGCAGCATCGTCCTTACTCTAATAAAATGTATGAATTTGCAAATATCGCAGAACTCTGGGTATTTATTAAGGAGCACGATTAATGGAGATCGGAAGCAAGTGTTTACGAGCTTGGGAACGTGATGAACATATTACCTGGCCACGAAACGGCACGTATCACTTCATTTAGGAGCATTCGGGCATATAAGAAACATACGTACATGCAGGATATGTAGTGGGTGGGCTGGGTAGCACCAGACCGAATCAAGTAATAGTGAGATACTTGCGGAATATTTAGGCGAAATTTATTAAAGCTCCATAAACTGGGTTAATAAAGTCTCGCCCTGCAACCGCACCATATCCACACGGCGTAATATTGTTTCCAAGATAGTGGGAATTTACGCCAACACATTGCACAGGAGTCATAGCGTAATGGGACGCTCTCGTTTAGACTTTATGTGTACGTGGCGGAAGCTTCAGGTGTTTCGCAAAAGTATCTCCGAGTAGCATAGATATGGGCTCTGGGTTTTACGAAGTGCCTGCATTAAATCCAGGTTAAGCAACAAGTACCCGAACTCACTTGTTCCCATTCCCTTTGGATTATTACTGCACGGCCTGTATGCTACCTCCCGCTTCGGTTTACGGGGCCGTATTTCTTTATTTGCAATTTTCTCAACTCTCCTCGTAGTTATGTCGGTGGAAAACTTTTGTAATGGCCGTAATTTACCTGGTACTTGCCTCCATAAAAGACCGCAGGCAAGTGTAAAAACTTTGTGTACATTAGTAAAGTGTGACGAGAGGAAGACTGAGAAGTGTTTTCTGTGATATGAATAATTACATGGACAAGATAAGGAATTTTAATTTGAATTTCAACTAAATTACAATCGAAATTAAGGAAAGAGTGAACATGGTAAAAGATGTTTTGTCGTGATGAAAGGTCTGGCATTTGAATTTATTCCTGTAAGATTTTATGTGGGAATCAGAGGGGGAACAACGGGAAAAAATCGTAATATTCCGAGCAGGAGATAATGTATCCTGTGGCCTCCGTCCTCTATCCTCTGTCCTCAATCTTCTGTCCTCTATCCTTTATCCTCCGTTCTCTCTTTTGTCCTCGGTCCTCTGTCCTCTGTCCTCTGTCCTCTGTCCTCTGTCCTCTGTCCTCTGTCCTCTGTCCTCTGTCCTCTGTCCTCTGTCCTCTGTCCTCTGTCCTCTATCATCTATCCTCTATCCTCTATCCTCTATCCTCTATCCTCTATCCTCTATCCTCTATCCTCTATCCTCTATCCTTTATCCTCTATCCTTTATCCTCTATTCTCTGTCTTCTGTCTACTATTCTCCTTCCTCTAGCAGTTCAACATACCGCTGCTACTAGCCTTAACGTTGCACAATATAAGCTCGTAACTTTCTTTAGCAAACTTATCGCGATAAGTATAAACCATTTCCCAGTTCATGCTTCACTGGTTACAAAAACACTCTGCGCAGCTTAAGCAATATGAGGCTGATCATGTGAGGAAACTCCACGTCTCACCCACCCAGCGAAGTTCCGGCGAGAATCTTGTTGACTACTCTCAGTCGCGTAGCGACGCCGAAATGGAGAGGTGAAGCCTAGTAAGAGGTGATTTTCATGCTAGGGCCCTTAAATGGGGCATGCCTCACCCAGACTCCAGTGGGAAACGAATCCTGGAAAAGGCCACGAAGCTTGTAGTCTTAAACAACGAATCCAGGCCAACGTCCCGGCGCCTAGGCAAGGAAGGAAGCACCCTTTCGTAACATTTGCGTCAAAATCTCTAACACCGTCGGGTCGGTAAACGAGTGACGAGTTCTAGAAGACTTCTCGGCAAATGACCATCAGAATATCGCATTCGAAATGATTAACGTTAATTCTCGTCATGTAACAACTCGGCACTTCCTCCGCGTGTGGAAACTCGTGAAGGCGATTATCGGAAGATTCGTTGAAGCTCTTAGAATAGGCAGAGTCACACTGGAGGGCATTTCGGGGGGTGCTAGCGCTGCAGCTGCCACTGTCATAAATTCAGCAAATCTGGTAATGATATCCTGAGAAACTTCCAATACTCGGAGAGACCTCAGCCACGACAAACCTTTTAGCAAAAATTTCCGACCAACGGAAGGAGTGTCTCAAGCTCCACACGTGTGCGAACAGCAGAGTACAGATCAGCAAAAAGGAGACTTCGCGCACGATGAATAAAAGGAAAGTTCGCGGCTGGCAGAACCTACTCAACGAGGTAAATGAGGATCAGTGGGGACTTGGCTATAAACTTGCCACCCGGAAAATCGTGGCTCTGCGGAAAGCCGACATACTACCTATCGACCAGATGGACCACATTGTACAAGGAAGGCATCGAGGAATGTCTCCTTTTCATTACGTGAAAGCTTGAAGGAGCGATTCTCACCACGACATGTTATATAAAAAGGCACCCGGTCTTGATGGATCCCGGCGAAAGTTTACAAACAGGTGTTCCGCCAACAACTAGACTTGCTGCTCCCTGCGTTCAACGCTTGTCTAAAGGAGGGTATTTTTCCTTGATGCTGGAAGGTTGCGAGGCTCACGCCAATCCGCAAGGAAAAAGAAAAAGAAATGGAGAAACTTAGCTGTCGTCAGCATATCGACCGACCATCCATGGAATGGCGGACGATGCCGAACCCACCTATTTCTCTTGTAAGAGGTGAGATGGCTTTCGTCAGCAGCTTTATGCAGATACAGGAGAGCTCTGTCCAGACAACATTCTCAGAAAGACGCTGAGGAGCACTGTCCGATAGAGTTGTGTTACGCATTATGTTCGGGTTATTCTTGTTAGAAAGAAGATTCAGCTTGACCGGTAGAGGTACCGGATCCCTTGAACTAATAACTCCATTCCTCCTCTACCATGTAGTTGATGAAAGGAATTCCCTGCTTTGAAAGCTCCCCAAGCCAGGAGAGAGGGAGCGCTAGCCTGAAGTAATGAGTTAAATGGTTCCGCGCAAGTTTTCCGATGACAGAGAGGTGTTTAGTTGGTAGGCCAATGGCGTATCGTTACGGGAGTCTAACACTTTGGGCGTAAATGCTCCCTACCCTATTCCAAAAAAACTACACGTTTCTGACGGAACGTTATAGATTCAACGCTACAAGGGCAGAAGCTGATGATCGACAATCGGCACACAGACCTTACACGCAACATTTTACCACCCTCAATCCAATGGAATGAGAGAGTGATTCCACCGCTCCTTCAAAGCAGCTTTTCGGAGTTATTCTCGATCATGAATTCACTGATTGTCCAACGCGATACTAGGTCTCAAGACGGTCTTCAAAAATTATCTCCCTGAAGAAAGAGGAGAAAGCCGTGCTCGTCATGCATAACAGAATTGCGTATTTGGAAGCAGCAGAACTAGAATAACAGGATCAGCCAGAACAACAGCAATACATGGCACCAAAGTTCAATTCAGGAAGCTGTTTAGCAGCAAGCATTTTAGACTATTGATATTGCAGGCAATGCTAGCCCCGGCTCTCCCCTCTCCAGTCGCATTCACCGCTCATTTACAAGGTGGCAGACATGTAATATTCGCAGTGTAGATCACGCTGATCCTTTTAACCAACTGAAGCTAAGGTTTCCCCTATTTCTCGACAAAAGAAAAGACTTCACTTTTTTAAAAATTGCAACAAACCACAGAGGAATTTCTCCATACAATCTAAAGTCACATGGGGATTGGGAGGATCATATAACTATCCTCCCCTTTACTTCAATAATGCAACCAAGCTATCTAGAATAGCACGCTTCGGGACTTGATCCATTAAGGTCGCTTAATGGCCATTAAATCCTGTTTTCATCAGCATTTCATCTAGCACTATGTAAAAGTAAATATAAAGACCTCCGGTGCCAACTGAACTATCAACTCCCAGGAGAATGGCCCACGGAGGACGGTGACAGGGTTGAGTGTAATTAAAAACTTCAATTTCATTTCAATTATCTAAATATGACCATTTCAATCAATCCTGAACGAGCTGCAATACAAAACCACTTCCAATCATCTCTACCCTCCAGTGAGCCCCACGCATCATCTCCACCTTTCCAGTGAGCTTGGCACACCCCCCACTTCACTGACAAAGGCTACCGCATCGACCGGCAGAACAGAATCGAACAAAAAGGTGTAAGGGAGGCAGCAAGGGGGACTATAGTGCAGACAATAACAATACAAGTCAATGGACACTTATTCATTCAATTTCTATACAGCACAGTCATCCTTGGCAGAAGAATTCTTTCCATTTCCTCCCCAGTCGGATATTGCGGGTGTCAGTCGAAGGACGAACGGCTCTCCTTGTTCTCATAAATAGAACAAGAATAAGACGATTGTGAGTGATTCCACCTTTTTAATAATGGTCCCGGCACTTCATAGAATGCGCCGATTGTTGGAATTCCTTAGTGTCCGTTTCCTTGTTCGCTCGTCCACTCACCCAATTCCAGCGTCCATTGCGGCGCCCACTTATTAAATGGAAGAAAAGGAGTTTTTCTCTCCGGTTGAGTAAATGAAAAATAGAATCGTTCAGTAAAGAAAGGAAAAAATTCACTCCAGGTATTTTTTCCAACGTTCTGTTGGGGCCGTTTGCTTTCTCCCGAAGAAATGCGATAGTCGAAAAATGTCGCCGCGAACTCAAGGAAGAATTTTTTTTATGAATATTTATGAAGTCTTAAGTACTTTCTCCATTTATACTTCCACTGCTTGACTTTGTCTTAGATAAAGTTGTTCTTTATTACTTTCTCTGCTTCTTTTTATGAATTTTTCGCACTTATTTAGCATCCCTCGTAGCTCCTGGACATATAATAATTAACTTTGGTCCAGGGCGCTGTCGTCCAGGGAGCGAAAAGTAATCTGCGGCCAACCAAAACACTTGATCACCCAAATCGAGTTTAAACTTCCTCCCATTTACAGGAAATTAACCTGCAGATAATTACCACCGGATTAAAGGAGAAATAATTAAAAAATATCCTTATCTTGGGCTGCGGTCGTCCGAGAAGCAATCAGAGGACCAGGAACATATTAAAACACTTTGGGGAGTGACAATGGACGCAATTATCCGGAACAAAAGCAAATAATTAAACCTTCCACGGGTCCGCGCCACTCTAGAATCGATCACAACCCCCACTAGCGCCTATTAAAATAATCCTGGCAGCAGTAAACATAAATAGCGTAATAATAATCATCCTTTGGCTTCCTTCTGATTTTACGATTTTATTGCGAATCTACTGGGGCACGCACATCTCCATATTTTCCCCATTACCGTCCAAATCATCTAAGCAGTCTCAATTTCAAGGGATGGTGGTGTAATGCAGAAATTTTTATAGCGAACATACCCTCTCATACGAGGCATACACATATCTTATAAACTTGCCCCCGCGTCTTGTGCAGGGAAAAACTTTTAACCAGCGTACATACTCGTAAATCCGCATCCTCAATATTTTCGATCGGCATTCGAGATACTGCTCGCCATAATATTAAAGCTATCATATCCTTTTGTGAATTTCAATGGGCACTTTCCTACTGATGTCGTAAAGTAGACGACGACTAGGAGCGCGGCCAGGGTCTGGGTAAATTCTTTATGGAGATATGGCACTGAATTAATTCAGTTCCAGTTTATATGTACGAGTACTTGTGGCGCAAGACAAACGTCCAATTTATGATGTTGACGTACGTACTGAGTCCTTCAGATATTATATACTCGTATAACACTTCTTGCTTTGTTTACGCACATTTGCTTGTTTATTCTGTTAAAGGAGTAGATTTTTAACGGATTTAAGTTACGACATTGGATGTCAAATGTCGGAGCGATAGTGGCGAAGCAGTCAATCTAAAGTGAACCGTGGTTCACTAAGTGTTTCAGGAAAAGTATCGAGAAGAGGAAGGGTTTTTTTAGGACCCCCCACGAGACTAAATTTATAACCCGAAAGGCCCGAAGGTATGAAGGAAATCGTCCGTCAATACCCACTAACTTACGACAGGGATGCTAGTCTATATCAGACGCTTGGTATTCGTATTGGCGAATGTAAGGACTATCTGATACCCCCGCCACTCTTGGGAGATTTTCACCAAACTTCAAGATTGAAGAGAGTTCGTTAGTTTAAAGAAATATAACCCGGATCCTCCCGTCAGCGTTCCTCAGCATCTCCCTGGCAATGTTGTCTGAAGACACCTTCCTTGTATCTGCATAAAGTTGCTGACGAATCCGATCCGATCCTACCTTCCTCAAGGAAAAAGGTGTGATCGGCGTCGTCCACCACCTCGTTACAAAACACACTGTCAGTGTATCGTGCCTTCCCAATTTTATGCCAGTAAGGATGAAAACCTTCATGCCTGCTTTGAAGCTGGATAAGGAAATAATCAACCTCACCATGTTTTCGGTGCAACCATGAAAATAAATTTTCAACAAAACGGGCAGTCCATCTGCTTCTTTTGCATTTTCTCAAGAAATTAACGCGCAACCACCATTCTTGAACACTCTCACTTGCACTTGTAGATGGTATTGTGCTCTTCTGCAAAAGGGACGACGAGCATCACTCCAGTGATCACCATCACAACCAGCTCCGAGGCAGTGCGGTAGGCAAATACCACCTGGAAAGCTATCACAGACTAATCACTATAGATACGCAAGACGCTTATGATACACCTCCTTGATAAGGGCATCAGGCCCTCATGAGAAGGCATTTTCTGCTAACGGTAGGCCAATCATCCAACTTAAAATCAAAACTCATGCTGCTGCGTTATCAGCGGCTTTTTTAATTTGCTCAAAAAATCCTGTCTTCACGTCAAGGGGCAATCTAAAGTACCTAACCGTCAGCTTTGAATTTATAATCGTCTCGCCAGTCACCACGGGGTAGGGTTTAGATTCCCCTTTTAGTTAAGATAATCACTTCGTTTTCTTTTTCTGGCGCAAAACTCCAGGGCCCAAGGATCCGCTTACTTGTCGCATAAATTTAATAAGTCAGGTCTGCTTTGCGCCTATACAGCAGTGTCCAGATTAGCGGACTATCATAGGAAGTGTTTCAGAGATTCGACCCTAGGATGAACCCTTGTATTATCCTTGCCGTGACCTCGTTCCTACTCTGGCGCTTCAGAGCTTCATAGAACAGAGAGCAGTCTCTTAAATAAGCCCACAAGAGATAGCCCGACATATGGAAAGAATTTTCTAGTTTGCCTAGAACCTCACGAGGAACATTACAGGCAAGACACGAGGAACATTACAGACAAGACAGGCAAGAAAGGCGTCGATACGTGGGGTCTGATAGAACTCATAAACGATCAGGTTGGAAATATATATGGAGCGGTCTGTGTTTCTGAAAATGTTGGCACAAAGCCGAAAGACTGCGCTGTTTTAGGTGAAGTCGGGAGAAATGTTTTTGGTGGAAGTATATTGGATGAGGTCATTCGCGTATTGAAGGATTCCTATAGAACAAGGGTGTGGTTTGGTTTGGGCATGTTAGCGGTGATTAGAGAGAAAAGGATTACAGAAAGGGATAAACCCTGAGGAATGTCAGCAGGGCATCTATAGGAAGAGGAAAGATGCTCTTAGATATTGAATAGGGATTATAGAGGTGCGGATGGAAAGGATCTCGAAAAGCTTAGAAGTGAGTCCGTATTGCCATACGAAGTCAAAAGTTTTCCTTAGGTCTAGGAGGCAGACTATGGGAGGTGTCTTCCGATTGATACCGAGAAGGATATATTGGCAGAGGAAGATAGGATTGAGTTGGCCTGTAGCTGTACCGGGTTAAGGTTTTTTTATAGATGGGAGTAATTTGAGCACGCTTCCAATCGTTGAGAAAGTGGGCGTTGAGGTAGCAGTGGTTAATGATTGAGGAAAGTATGTTAAGAGCACATTTTTCCAGAACTCTGGATGGAATTTTGTTAAAACTCACTGATTTTTCATTTTCGGAGGGTTGCATCCTGCTACCACTCCTTGCTATCGGTGATGATTTTCATGCTAGCAAAAGGCAGGCATTGAAGGCCTCGATCAATTTGTATATCTAGGAACCATTGCTTCTACCGACAACGCATACAGTTATGCGTTATGCGTACTATTGTACACTGCAGGAGGCAATGTGATCAGCATTGCACTCGCCCGAAATTATTCCCCTGATTTGGCTCAGATACTAATTCACAGCTGACTGGTATCCAAAATAAAGTCGTATTAAATATCAAGTATTAAAAAACCCCTTGGCCAACAGTGAGATTTAGCCACGACCTTCCGCTAATCAAGATCACAATGAAGGTCAACATCGGAGGCGGTTCAGGGATCTACCCTTGGTCCAGACTATTGGAAGACTTCTATGACTGGAGATGACTGATGAATCGCATCTGGTCTTATAAATGAATGATGGCTGCCACCGATTACCACACACACGGCTGAGCAAGCTCAGCGCACACCGGGAATTGTGATGATAGATTCTCCTTAGCTCAGGAGAAAACCGAAGTTGTTGACTTCACCAAAGAAAGCCATGGTCTTATCAAAGTCGGCAGTGAAATACCTCCACATCATGATAGACACCAAGATGAGTTTCTCGGAGCAAATTCCCAACAGCGCAGACAAGAATGCGGCTAGAATGTTGCGATTTACAGGCAGATGTCCAATGTCAAAGGTTCATTATCCAGTAGGCGTCGTTTGCTGATGAGTGCGATTCAGTCCGGTCTTCTTTACAGTTTCAAAGTATGGGCAGACTCCCTCGCAAGTGTCTAGCGCATGTACAAGCGCGAGAAGTTTTGCGAGTTGTGTCCGCCTATCGTACTGTCTTGGCTGTCTTGGAGCCAGTAGTAGTGGTAATAGTAGGACTTATTCTGATTACTCTCCATGTTCCTAAGCGCAGTTTTATATACCTCAGAAAAGGTAAGTGAAATAAGGAAACCGACGCTTGTGAAGATAGAGAACCGGCACTCTCTGTGTATCTCAGCAATCTTGGGAAAGAAATCGAGGGATAGATGGACCGCGCATCTCATCAAAGACTTGCGGCTGTAGTTCAGTTAAGAGCACAGAGAGGTTAACTTTTACCTAAACCAGTTGCGCAGGGGACATGGGTATTTTCACTTTTACCTGTACACATTCGGGAAATCACAGTCACTGAACTGAATTTATTGCAAGGATATGGTGGATGAGGCCTGCCACAATTTTTTTCTGCAATAGGTAGGAACGCCACCTCCGAGCGATTTCGTTGAGGCCATGCTGCAGAGCGAACACACCTAGAGTAGAGCGGCACGTTATATTCAAGGCAATTTTTAAGGCGAAAAAGAGGGACGATGTATAAGAGAAATGCCAAGGTAGGTAAGGCTCCCTGGAATCACAGGCTTTTGCTCCCACACTGAACAGACCTGGCCTGAAGTAATATGTCAAAAAGTCCCGGATTAGAGTCCTAGATGCACCAGGGGGATGCTTTTAGCGGGTAGTTTGTCTGAGACAGGAGTCCAGGGCTTTATGTCTTTCATCTCTCTACCCCAACGGAAAAAAATTGAATCCTGTTCACTATTTTGTCCAAAATCTTAGACTACCAACAGCATATCGAGACTATTTAGATGCTAACGTCTTTTTTTGCGACTATATGGAAGAAGTACATGGAAAGTGATCGCCACTGTTTCTCGAAGGTTCCGAGACCCCGTCAAGTCATCGGAGGAGTATCATCTGGTCCAATTTAGAAGGCAGAAATCAGATGGCAGGAGTGACAAACGGTAGATCACACATTAAGGAAGGGCGACAACTTTATTGTTGACTAGACTATTCAACGGAATACACTATCCCAAAATAACCGACAAACAGGTCGTCCCAAAAACACATGGCGCAGAACAGTGGACGAGAAGTGCCAGCTTCTCGGGAAGTGCTGAATGGAGTTGAAGCATATTTCAGCAAACCGTCACCGTAAACTGGGTTGTCGCGCTACGTCTCATTTGGTGGTAATTGGCAATTGGATGTGAGCAAACCGAAAAAATTATTGGACAAGATGAGTGTGCCAGATCGAAAGAAAAAGATTATGTTACGTCAAACACATATTTGTCGTCAATCAAATAATCGTAGCTCGTGCAGTTACGTCTTTTTGACAGCATCCGTTGCTGTCCTGTCTTCAGATTCCTACATTTCATCATTAAATGGGTAAAGTTTCTGAAAGTTCGCTGTACCTTTTCTTTTATTTTATCGTTAAAATTATATGGTGGGATGAAACTTTTGAGCCCGACATCACTGGCGAACTGGCAGTGAGGGGGCTAACTCCTGGTAAATCCTCTCGGGGAAACCCCTTGATTGCTTGAATCTATATATATATATTGGCCTTAGATCAATAATAAAAACTTTTGGGTTGATCTGAATCCTACTTTCGAATATGACGTTCACAATCCTTTGTATCCACAATTAAACGCATTTTTTATATCCTGCCTCTATACGCAAGCCCACACATCACCTAGGAGTCCTTAAATTGCGTCACGTTGAAAAAATTATTTCAGACACCATTGAAATTTAACTTAAGACATTATTAGACAACATTGGATAACATCACCCGAATACACTCACGTGGTTATTGGATATCCCATCCCCAAGGAATCAACAAAGGACACGTGTTCCCTTCAACTGAGACAATGTTGCACAATACACCTACAAGTGCGTATATTTCTATAAGCCAACCAATAATAGGATAAGTCTGTATCGATGCCAACCAATCTCGTCCCCCTCCCTCACCGCTGAAATGTGTTTGGGAAAATCACACAAGGCATGGATATGGTACACAGATTTCCCGACAGCGTTCAGTATAGGGGATAGTATATGAGCTCATTCGGAGACAGAAAATGATAGATTCCATTTAACAAATCTAATATCAACTTTGATGATGGGAAATTGTATGGCAGCTCGAAGCTAGGAGACAGGTGCCGGGAGGCGCTCATATGGAAGAAAGTAGGTTTCTAGTTCACTGTCTCAACTATGGAACCCACCATATTTATTGCTGCATCTGTCTGCACTTTTACAGATTCAATAAGGAGCTTCTGAACCAACTTATCCCTGGAATGTCAACTCGATTTGCCATGATATATAAGTCCGTCTCCCAACCCTCATTCAATACCAATGACAAATCTGAAACATTTCCAAACGCAACAAAGCAAAAAAAGACAAAAAACCAACAAACAAAAATCCTCGGTCATGTATTTAAAAATTCACCAAATGTCCCATCATCTCGCGCTAAATGTTCTTTCTTAAAATGGTTTATTGTTAAACTGGATCATAATTAAGTTAAAGAAAAGTTTGCCATCTTCTTGACAAGTTTTCGAGGGTAGTTGACGAAGGAGGGGCCATCACCAAAAAAAAAACTGAGAGTGAAAGGGAGTGAATTCCGGGAACTACGTAAATTCCTCCGCAACCAGCAACCGGCAAGCAAAGAAAAACCCTCAAAATACATAATTGGCATGATGGCAAGATAGCAAGATAGCGAATGATGGCTGTTTGAATAGATACTGGACGGCGGACACAACTTTTTCACTCTCTATTTGTCTATTATCCGATTCGAGTTTTTGTTACATAATTTATGCAAAGTAGATCACGAAGTGAAAGTAGAGAAAGAAGAAAAACAACGAAGCGAAAAAAAAAGATGAAACAAGTCCAAGACTTTTCTAACTTATTTGTCCCGATCCGGAGGTTCATGCCCGAGTCCAGGTTCCTGAAGTTCCCAGTCCATACTTCCATCTTTTCGGTTCCCAGCCATCATCCTCGTCGTCGACATCATCCTTTATTATTCTGGCCTTGCGCTAATATTTTCTACGTTCCATGAATATAAAATCCGCGATTTGACTTTTCAAATTGTTTGGCCAGTTTTAGGAATTTCCTCAATTAGCAGAAATTAAATGGTTTCTGTACGTTTACGAAACATAAAATTTACATTGGGGGTGGGCATCCGTTTGTAGTTGGTAGTCGACGATGACGATGACTATGACTATGACGATGACGACCTTTCAATTACATAATGTTTAAAGGCTTCCTCTCGAATGACGACTACCAACTATCTGTAATTTTCCAGTGAAGATTTTTTCTTGGCCCCGCTTGGAGGAATTGCTAATTCCATGGAGTTTGGTGGAAATTAGCATACAATAGAGGTTTAGGGAGTAATTTGAAAGTCAGTTTTAAAGGCTTGTTAGGGGAACAGGGAAGCAAGTAAAGGATTTTAGGATGGCGTGAACTATTTGCTTGGTTTTCCACCCCGGCAGATACATTGAGAAGAATAAATTAAGCTACAGCCCAAAAAAGATCCTTTAATTTCCAGAACGAACCTCGCCCCTAATCTTTCATCACACCCACCTTGCACCTCACAATCTCGTTCAATCTCGTCATATTTTAAATTATATCTTCATTATTCACCTGTACATGTGAACAATCTGAAATGATCAACGAGAGAGACATTACCGTGCGCTAAAAGGACGACCGGTTGCCCTAATGACAAGTAAAAGAATAAATCACTAATTTGGGTAATGACTTTCGTAAATACTACTTTCAACAGTTGCTTTATTATGCTCCCAGGCATAAAATTGCAGGACGTGTTTGTTGCTTGACTTTAAATAAACGGCAGACGAGTATGTTTGTCCTGGAACGGCTGTCTAGGACATCTTTCCACTCGTGTACATTAGACGTTATATTCGAAATGGCAGTCGTACTAACAATAAATAAGGACATGCTAACAGACATGTGCATATATCAAGGATACACGTTAACATAATTATCTATCGTGCGTTTATAGGTTTATGTAAAAGATTTTGAGTGACAGAATTTCTGATTAAAGTTGTCTATCGCTTCCTTCAACAGGTTCGAATCAATTCACTCTATTTAGATTAAAAGAAACACTTTAATAGAACCCTTAAGGAGTATATACATACTACTTACGTCTAGCATGGCTCCTTCACAGAGTATTACAGCATTTTCATCGGAACTTATCTAAGATCACCGTGGGTGTTAATAGACATTTTTCGCCTATTCTTCTAGACTCCTTTTCCACCTTTCTCCTCGATGTATTACGGGATCCACTCACATACCGTCTACCTTCCAATTGCCCTTGAAGGACTTTCCTTCATGTGGTGTTTGCTACCCTTCACATTTTTTTTAAGTGGTACAGAAAGCTCCTGGATTGTGATTCGTCTTGACCAAAATATCCTGGATATTGTTGTTAGACACTTATTGACAAGTCCTTTAAGACATTTCATTCTCAGTCCTTTTTGTGAGCCACATCTCACCTTCATAGGACTAGTCTAACACACAAATGAACATTGTTAGCTTTCCATTTCTTAATTGTTATGAGAATCTCTAGATAGATTTAAATCTGCTGGACATTATTCTATTCGCTGAAGGATGCAATATATTATTCACTCCTTCATAATAGTAATAATAATCCCTAGCGTAGCAATCGTTTATAGTTTTGCTTGTTGAAGTGAAATGGACTGAGGATATGAACCTCTTTCTTATCTGCACTTACTACGAAATAACAGCACTTTGTTTACTCACAGCGTGGACAGCAGGATAGACCTATGCGGAATACAAACTTCTGGGAGCTAACTTATCTCTCTCTGAGGTTGATGTGTGGCTCTCCAGGAGCCAAATCTCTTGTCTAACGAGACTGTTAGTGGATGGTGGCAGCGATACCTCCAACGAGGTGACCCTACTATTAACAAACCATGTTACTCGAACAGTGCCCATTGGATAGTTTGACTGTATTCGAACGGAGCTTCATCGATACCTGGCCGCCTCAGTAAGTAAGGCTGATTTTACCATGCTACGGGAGGCTATCGCATGGCGGACCTCGTAACCCCCATACTCGTGGGAATTATATGAGTAATACTTAATGTATTACAATAAACCAACAAATCAAACAACAAACAAGCGGGACCCCGTACCGCACACAAACTGGGCTATCAAGCGGACGCACATTTTCGCAACACTGAGAACCTGGTAATCACACCCAAGAAGAGAGAAGTTGGGAAGTCAAACAATGGAGCCAAGGTCAACATTGACCTACTGCGAAGACGACAACCAATAAAAAGACCCTGGTCAAAAAGCAAGGACGAGGTCAGCAAGGGGACAGGCCTCAGTGGCGGAGGTGCTAATTTGTATCTGACGTCAGCAAGGAGACAGACCTCAGTGGCGCAGGTGCTATTTTGTATCTGCGCTATCTGAAGGATGGCCTGAAACCGTAGGAAGCTCTTAAAAAAGCTCAGAGCAGACCTAAGCCTTCAGCTTCAGAGCCAAGAAAGTGGCGAGCAACGGAAATCAATCTGCAAGAAGGAAGCGCTCCCAAGAAACCTAAACCTGAGCCCAAGAGAGAAGAAATCTCGAGGCAGTCAAGAGTAAACGCAGGAGCCAAGCTACCCATCGTTACTAAAACCGTGAATAGCATTCGACTAGCCATACTACCGAAAGTATTTTCGGAGCAAATACTAATTCATGAGGAGTAGGAAATTATTGAGGACCACATCGTCAGGATGAATAAAAAGCTCCTGTTCATCGGGTTACACTTTCGATCAAGTCTTATACTGATAGACTGCGCGACGAAAAACACGGCCGACTGACTTAGGACTATAGTCCTTAAACTGTCAGGATAAAAGTGAACGGAACTGTCGATATGCACCAGAGATGATATACCAGGAGCACATATGGTGAAGGTCCACCTTTCCAAACCCGCAGCGATTGAAACGGGAAAGTTTCTACGCCTCCACATCACTTAAAGCATGGATCTCCACAAGGAGGAGATCCTTACCTTTAGGTAAGAACAGTAAAGCAAATTTTCCCTGGAAATACTTCTAAATCCGATTCTGATGAACTTGAAAATGACGTGAAGTGCATTCTGTTATCAATATTTTTTCTTCGTTATCCTCACGTCCCCCGTGTTGCCTTGGCTGGAGGCGGAAGGCCCAATGGATCATGTGTAACTTTCCTCAAATACCTGACGTACTGATGATAATCAATTCTTTCAATAATTTACTTTTTGATTTGGGAGTTTTCTTCCCAAAAAGCTGAAGGAGAAGCTATATGCGACGCATATGGAGAAGGTATTAAGTGCATAATTACGCAGAAAGGGTTCGCGAAATACGAAAAATTACGACTTTAAACTTAATGATATGTCATACAGCGGGCAACCTTCAGAATTTGGCAGAAAGCATTTGAAGGCATGTCTGACTGACAACGATCGCCAAAAAATGAACAGTAATACGATGCCTATCTCTGGACGAGAGGTAGTAGGGATATACCAAGTTTTCTCGGAACGATTAATTTCGTCTCTTCGCCAGTACGAAGAAAAGAATGAGCGGCAACAAAAGATACGCCGAAATCGTATAAAATAGATCCATCTCAAGAAAATAACTGTCTATGTTTGATAAGACTGGAAAATGTTCGAATAAAATCAGGATGATCAATAACCACCTTTATTTAACCCAACGTGATGCAGCTGAAAATAACCAATCAATAAAGTCTAACCATTCTGCGTTAGGCATTGCATTGTCTGTAAACGTCGAAGTCGACCACCAAAAACTGAAATAGGAGGCGACTCCGTAACTTTCATACTCCTCGTACCTTGCTCCAATGCTGCTTTCCTCTCCACGAGAATCCACCAAATGAACTTGATCCAACAACTTTGACCTCATTACGAATTGGAAATGTGCTCCAACCGAAACCACTGCACAACCACAATTTGGGAACGACCGAATTCTTTTTCAAATTATATTGAAGAACATGCAAATAGTTTTTACTATCTATTTTATTCCACTACCTTTGATAATGACTGACACCTGACCAAATCATTAGAAACCCCAGTCAAACTTACGTATTGAAAAGCTATTGCCTTGTTTTTTTTCTTTCTAATTTTACTATTTTAATGCAGAAAATTTCTGTAAATATAAAATCCCTGCACGCAGTATATATGTATAAAGCTAAATACTATCATCAAGTCTCAGCCAATCTCAATTGTCCTCTTGCAATCCTGATCACTTTTTGCAGAAAATAAACTTGGCATGCACCCAATCCCAGCACTTTGATACACCGATGACTGTATCATATACACTGTGATGGAGGGCATCATCACATACCCCACCGACGAGAGAGAAGCCCTACCGATGCTTTAAAGAGAAATGATATTCAACCTTATGAGCCTATCACTGAGAATCTACACTTTTCATATCCCTACACTGGCCCAACTTGCAACTCCCTAGATGTAACAATAAATGCCAACTTTTCCAACATATCAGTTGCATCAACAAAAGGTCAAGGTTGCCTGCCTTATGGCTGATCGTGTAAACAGCTCGCGAAAATCCTACAGTAAAAGTGAAGGAAAACCGCCAAAGAGTTTATAAAAGCATTTTAGCCTGGCTCAGGTAATGAAAATTCTGGAGATGTGTCTATAACCAGTCCAATAGTGTAACACGAAACTTTTATATCGAATAAATTCCCGAAGCAATTCAAACTGGTAAACCTCACTATTTCCGCCTGAAAAACATATCGCTGCCCTGGCTGAACGTTGATGCGACTTTGAAAATATATTGTCCCTGAGTTGATACCTCTTCACTTCTTTCTCTTTCATGCTGTGAACCCAGTCGGCTTGATATTTAAGAAATTAACATCAGTCTTGCCGGCATTCTGCTGAATGGATTAACCATTTTGAACCTACCTGAATTTCCTGACGTTCTGCGTTCTTAAACTCAATTATTAAAGAAAGTCAGGGGATATTTGTTGATCACCAACTGAACCATTAAGCTACCTAAAACCATTATCTTTACAACGAAGACTACAACGAATGAAATGCGGCAATTGACTATAACACTTTAATCCAAGGATGACGATTCAAAAAAATCTTTTCACCTGAATAACAATGAAATGCTAAAAATCCAATAAATAAGCACCAGAAATTTCTCAAATAAACATGAACTATATTTTATACAACGAAATCCTTTTTAAATTACACAACTCACACACAACAAATATTCCGCACTAAAGCATTTTTAAATACATAAATTCCACATATACTTATAGAAAGAACTTTGGGACGACTAATTGAACAATTCAACATGAAATTGATTGCGGCGTTTTCCTAATTAATGAGCAAATTTAAGGAGCAGCATCACCGTCTCCATCAGGTACATTTCCACCTTCCTCGCCAATATCTTCTTCAGATACATCACAATCCTCCGATTCATCATCATTGGATGTACTATCAGAAAAGTCGTCACTTTCACCAGTAAAATACAGAACAGCTCTCGGTACGATGCGTTCTTTTAAATAGTGGCCGATCTCGAAATCAGTCTCCAAAATTGTCTAATTGATAAGAAAACGAGATAAAATTTTACCGAGAAAATATTATAATGAATGCTAAAATATCCAATGTTTCCCTAAATTAATTTCTGTTTGATTTATTGAAATACTCCCACCACTCACTCTCTCCGCTGCAATGAACTTCAAAACCCACCATACCCCGTCAAGTTTTCATTGAGAATCGTACAGACAATTGCGATAATTTCATCCAAGTATCAATGACAAATAGCACTAAACGACCAAATAAGAAGCAGAAAGACCCTGAAGTTCGAACTACAGGATCTAATGGGCCAATATGGCCATATGAAAGCTGCATTCAAGGCTGGGCTCACGAAAAGCCCTTGGGTAGCCAGAATAGACAATAAAAAAATGCATTGGTTGGTGAACTGATTCAGGTTAAGGGTCCTCATTCACATTGAATACTAGTCCCTGTATGTAAAAAAAAACTCGCGATGTTCTCCGATAATCATGAGGGAGCCAAAAGTTGATTGGCAAACAACTTAAAAACTGCAGCAGAAACGCTAGAGAAGAAACAAAGCTGCATCCACGGTCACAGATCCATTTGATCAGAAAATCATGGACAAAGAAACGCCTTGATATGCGCGTGTACGATGAAACAATAATTAGAGGCGGCATTGAAAGGCCAGCCACGTGTAGCGATATACTAGAGAAATGGGCCTGTGTAGCTGACCTGCGTAGATGAAAACGGTGGAATAATTGTTCTTCAAATTTTTCTGGCTCGCCTGTTTAAGTAATGGCGTAGAATCTATTCCCTCGTAAATCAACCTTCCAGTTTCAGATACTTCAAGAAACCTATTTTCTATTTTGGGCAAACTGAACAGGGCAAATGGGTTCATATCCAGAAAATCGCTGAAAAATTGAAGCAAGCTGCAACACCTTTCGAAACTAACATCCACTTTTCAGCCCTCCCATTGAAAGTAAGAGCATCAAGATGAATGATATGTGAAAATAGATGCTAAAAAGAGAGATGGAAGGGCGTACTGTAAACTCTTCAGCACAAGGAAAAATGCAAGTCGACCTGGAGAGCTTATGTCAACCAACATGTGCAGTCTGTTTAGCGAATCTTTTATGAAAAACGAGATATTTTGATAGTCAGGGAAATTCTTCAGATGCTCGGAATCATGAATAGATGAACAGCGTCGCGTATACATCCCAGCAAAACTGTACTAATGAGCTAGAAAATTGTGCTATCGTTATAATGCTTAACATTAGAAAGTAATGAGAGCCGGAAAGAAATCTGGAAGCCATATGGGGTAAAGCTAGTGAGCACAATACCGCATGTTCCCAACAGAACCGACAAATCGTCTCTGGAAGGAGTAACCTCATGCAAGCTGTGGATAGACTAAGGTTAGACTGAGGTTACTATCCTCAGGCATGTAAAACCGCTGTTGACGATTTCTACGTAGGCGACAAGCTGACGAGAGGTAGCAACAACAGGACTTAATGGTAGTACTCCAAAACAATGAGTTTAAATTCCGAAGGTCGACTACCAACCACGACGAGCTGTTAGCGACAATTCCCGGGAGTGAAAGAGAAAATAAGGTACCACTTAGCCCCCAGGATGACGGGAGGACTCGTTCTCATTCAAAGTGCAGCTTGACGCTACCAGAGAGGAAGCGCTGAGCAAGAGCCAATATCTCCCGTGCGCGGTTTAACTGTTTGATCATGCAAGATAGTTGCAACCGACAAATCTGACGGCTGTTAACGCTGGTGGTAACATCGAAGAAAGGTCCAGCAGCACATACTTCGCCAGCATCGAGCATAAGAGTAAGAACATTTTGCAAAAATGCTCATCCTGCAGAAGACTTGTACAAATTGCTGCCTACTGCCGGAAGTGACTAAGGAAACTCAACAGCACTTTTCTAACTTCCAAGAAGCTAAGAAAGCCAGAAACCATTTGTTTTCTGTTGGCGCAGTGGGAAGCATTCCCAATGGAGATCAAATCTCTCGAGAATAACCAACAGCAATCGAGTAGTCTGGTCAGATTGGCGGAGTGGGCGGAAGGATTCAGAGCAAAGCGCAGCATCCCCGAATAAAAGACATCAGATTGTGTTTCATGGGCGCGTGGTGAATCTAATCATCGACCACTATTACCTTCTCGGTTTACATGGTGGACACCAACTGGTTTACGCTCTGAGTCGCACAAAATGCTGGGTTTATCAATGGAACGGCAGCATAATGCATAACCTGTTTTAAGACAACAAAACACCAGCCAACAGCAACTACCATCCGTGTTCACCAGGATAATCACATACCGGGATTGATTATGCTGGACCCATCACGATCAAATGGAATAGCAGTAGAAACACGAAGACCATCAAGAAGACCGCATATACCACTCGTGTTCCTATGCCTCTCAACAGAAGCTGTTTACTTGTAATTGGCGAGCACCCTTTCACCAGAAATGGGCATAGCAGCAATCAGAAACTTCACCGAACAAAGGGGGAAGTGCCACACATTGCTAAGTGACAACGGAATCAACTTCATTGGAGCTGATATACGGCTAAAAGAGATTGCAAAACAAATTATCAAAGACGCAAAAGACGCTTTTGGTGAACAATATGTAGTGGAAATTCATCAAACTACGAAGTCCCTATTTTGAAGGTATTTGGGAAGCAGCCATGAAGTCCATAAAGTGACATCTACTAAAAGTAATTAGAACGTATTTATTGAACGTCAAGATCAACACGCTGTTAATTCAGATTGAAGCATGTTTTACTTACAGACTAATGACACCCGTAAGAACGGGCCGGAATGTCATTAAGGCTCTAACATCAGAACATTTCCTCACTGGGCAAAACCTATTCGAACTATTTGATGGAGCCGCTGAGGAGAAAATGAGCAGAAAGTAGCAACTCACCCAAAAATTGAGACAGCGATGAAACCTCGAGTATCCAACGCAGCTGCAATAACGGACAAATGATACGGTGAGAATCAGAACTCGCACTCGAAGAGAAGGATAAAGTATACGAAGTGCGCGGCGTTCATAGCAGTTATTGAGCGCCCAAAGTCGCTCTTTTAATTGAATGCGGTTTAGACGGAATTGTCTGCTCTCCGTTCGGAGATAAAGAAATATAACTCCTAATGAGGTTCTTGCTCGACGGGTTCTGTTTTCACAATGTGTGATTCGGAAGACGTTTGCGCAAGTGTAGCCATCGTACAGGTAAGCGCAATCGAAGTAAGTCAGAAAACTGCAACGCTAAGAAGAGTGGCAATCGACAATATTCAGCAGCAAAGCCCCTTGAATGTTCTAGACAAATCTACGAGCCACCTGTTCTTTGTCACCTGAGTCAATATTTCCGTGATTTCCCGCAGACATAACGCAAGTACACTAAATGATCGGCGTATGAACTTTACGCAGCGAAAGGTTTGAAATTTAAGACTTTCGGACAATAGTTGCTATCGATAAATTTAGGTTTCCAGCGGAATCTGTCTTAGAAATTTTGTGTGGCCAATGCATGTGTGCCGGTCTACCGTAGGCGCCAATTTTATCCACCATTTTAGGTTACTGATTGGCATTCGTAACCACTGCGTAATCAATTCGTCAACCAGTGAATCATACAAAAGATTACGGGTGGCTTGTAGAACCCCAACAGCTGCAACGGTTTTTTGGCAAACACACTACCCACCGTGTTCAGACCGATCATTGTGGTGAACTTATTTGAATTTCAAGGCTACAGCCTCCAAGTCTCTCGGTGGAACATTATATTGTAACAATCGCGGGACACCAATCCCCGAAAGTGACCTTACTCCCGAAGAATTAGCGCGACGAATATCTGCTTAGGATGGGCCACTGCCGTCTCTCAAGCAGCTCTTGATCGAGCTTGCTTCATCTGGTTCCTAAGAATAATAACTCCTGGCGACCAAGTTCCGATTATCGCCGTCTTAATGCAATTACTCAGACCGATCAGTCCCCACCTAATTAAGCACATTGAGGACGTTTTCGCAAGGCTACCCGGATTTTCAGCAAAATAAAACTATTGAAAGCTTTCCATCAAATTCCGATTGCCGAGAGTGACATCCCCAAAACATGTCATCGTCCCCGTTCGGTTTGTACGAAGTTTTGGTGAAGACGTCCGGGCTGCGAAACGCCCAGCACACTTCAGGAGATTTACGGACTATTAAAGGCAATGAACGGCGTCTTGCGGTGATGGAGACGAAGAAGTCGTTTTGGACTAGTAGCATAAGACGCCTTGATCACATCCGAAATGAGAATATATCCGTGATCGATATGGGGTTGTACCGATCGTGGAAAAATTGCGAGAGAGGTGTCTTCGGGAATTCACTCGCCAAGATTGATCTGAACATTGAAGTCAGTGGAAAATGACCAAAAAGCCGCGCCATATGCTAGGTGGTGATTTGAAAGCCTCGTGAATGCATCAAGACTAGGCAAATGGCAGCGAAAAATTGTGCAAATTATCAAGACGAGCCGACACCGCTTGTGAACGGGACAAAGACGAAAGAAAAAAATATTAACGAGACTTGATTTTTGCGTATATCGATGACATTCTAGATTTAATCGGAAAATTCGAAGCAACAGTATTTACGAAGATTTGAACGACTTACCGGTTTCGTGATTAATGAAGCGAAATGCATTTTCAATGATCAGGAAATGGAGTTCCTCGGTTAAACTATTAGCAAGAATGGAGTCGGATCACCGGCGCCGCGAGTACGTAATTTTCCGCGGCCAGTTACATTCAAGGATCTAAGATTTCTCGGTTCCCGAACTACTATCGTCATTTCATTCCAAATGCTACGAATCTGCAAGCCCCTGGTTTGGACATGAGAAAACAAATCGTGCGATAATTGAACGGTGTTACTTCTGACCAGAAGCAGAAACCTATTGATAATTGCGAGCGCAATTTGGGAATTTGACGCTACGTCCAAAAGTTGGTAATAAGATCGGATACACGGAAAAATCGAATACTTGAGTTTGTGATCCGTCTACGTCGTATTCAATCCGAAGTCAGTTTCTAATTCATGATCATTAAAACGTGAGTAACGATGAATGGTCGCCTGTCGACGACAGCTACGACACAGGTTTTTTTGGAAAGATGTCAAGGAAACACTCAATTCGCTTTCCTACTCGAAATTTTCAGTAGCAAATTATGATTAGAACGTTGATCCTGTCTCATATCAAGTGGATGCGGACTTAGGATCCCTCATTTGCCAAACAAAAATATCTACGAGATTTTTAGGAACATCGTCCTCTTAATTCTCTTAGGAACAATTTAATGGACCTCTGGAGCCAAACCTGATTAGCTACGCTCTTACGAACAGATATATGTGGGGACCTTATAACTGATTGTCTAATTACTAGTCGCCAAAAGCTATAAATTTGAAAATCTCTTAACTGACGAGAGACTGAGAATATAATCCTTTAACCAAATAAAAAATGTCGTCCTTACATTAATATCATCAAATTGTGGATCATGCTCATCCTCGGGAATTTCAGGGGGATCAAAAAAGTTGAAAAACGACTCAGTCTTGATAATCTTAACACTTCCTGTAATTAAAATAAACAAATCAGATTAGTAAGACCCGCGTTCATACAAGTATAAAACAAACAAAATTTACCTCTATCTTGATTTAATTGACTTTTCCTCTTCACAGTCTTGCATGTTAGATCCTTGCCTTCATACCAATCGATATTACAGCCAATGCATTTATATATCTCCGGTCCATCAAACGAAAACGGATCGTCATTGTCTGGATCGCATTTCAGCAAATACTCTTTGGTAAGAACCGAGTTTGAGAAAAATGGATTTGGAGAAAAATGGAATTCCAACGTGAAGGACAGATCTGGCGGCGGTTTGGTTACACATCGAATGTCAACCAAGTGCTAGAATAAATTTTACAAAAAATTATATATTATTTTTGAATTCGCAATAAACACGAGCGTTGGGCAGATTCGATCAAAAGAGCAAAACAACAATTCAAATATGGAAACTTCACTCACCTTCAATGCCGGCTCATCGGTCTCTTTCACAAACGTTTCAAACAATGGAACATATTTGAATATAGTCAACCAAAAATCCGGTACTCCTCTTGCATTCGCATCGAATGGGGGACAAGAATTATCAACTGACAATGGGAAATCATCTATGGCGTGAGTATAGTCCAGAGTATATTCAGCATCCGAATAATTGCATTCTTCTTCAGTTGGCTCATAGTCTCCACTGGAAAGAAGGTACACAGATAGGGGGCCATATCAAAAACCATTTTCAATCTTAGTTTTGTGAACGGATTACTCACTTTATGATCTCAAAACGTTTCTTGAAAATATCACGATGTCTTTCTTCAAAGCTACGTTCCAATTCGTAGACCTTACGATGAAATTCGGCATCAAGGTGCGTTGTTATGAGTTGTAACTTTCGAAGGGCACGAACTTTTTTTTTAATTGGCAACGGCAAGGATGCCATAAATTTCTGAAATTATATGAAAGAGGAAATTAACATAGGAGATAAAAATTGAGGGTAATATTGCTATGAAAAAAAATATGATGCTTATTGTAGATTCACTGGCTGCCTGTAGTGATCGGGAATAAACTCTAAGAATAGAATTAGATGATATGATTTCGTCGTAACTTTGCTATGATAAGCTCAGAAAATGACAGCAACCAACCAACTGAAAGTGTTAATCGAAGTCAATCAAAAATTATCTAGAAGTTGCCGAAGTGAATAGAAAAAAATGGAAAAATCCTTGACAAGAAAATTGCAGTTTAGTATAGCTTTTTTTGAAAAAACCTATTTCTAATCAAGAATCAGCAACTTTCTGGTTAAAAGATTAGACCGCGATGATTCTCTCCCAAAGCGAAAACTACAGAATTATTATGGCGGCGTCCTAATCTACGGTTGGTATGGTTGACCATAACCTTATGGACCCTTGCGAAATCATACAAATGTTTCTAGAAAATCGATGAAACTCACTGCAAACCATGACTCATTTAGGACCGATCCTTATTTACGGTAGCAACAAACCGTATATTTCAATAACCACGTGAAAAACTGTATGAGATAAAATACGAAAGTTCCTATTACGCACCATACTCGCTCACCAACTAATACTTCTCCTCCAAACGCATTCAACGCACCTTCACCACTTTTTTCCACTCTGGAAATTCAAATTTTGAGCAACAACATCAATTTGAAGCCCCTTCACGTCCAATGATCTGCCCGTGCCACTATATACCACCAATGTCATGCTTGCATCTTGTAATCCGCGTATTCTGGTCCAAGATAATAACTAATGAAGGACTTCACCGGCCTACGGGGCCAAATATCCGTGGAGATGTTGATCCAAAAGCAGAACTGGCAGTGGAAAGATCACACGCAAATGAGGGCGACACCTCCGATGCGGGTTATGCCATACAATGGATCCTATTACCCCAGGATTATAGACGAACGGGCTAATCTAAAATCACGTGGAAGAGGAACGCAGAATTCCCATAGAACCGTGAAGGCAGCCGAAGCACATTACCGGGAACCGACACACGAGCCATACCCGTCGACTTATTGATGAAGAATCGAAAGTGAGTAGGTCATACATTGAGAAAAGGCAACGACTGCATTGCGGATGGATGGATGGAAACCACTACCTAAGGACAGCCGACAAGCGGATTGCCCTACAAGCTACGGAGCACAGAAAAATTGAGGAAGAGTGTAAGCTTCTCGGAAAGTCGTGGGAGAAGCTGAAGCACACTGCTAGGAATCAACGGTACAGCGATGGTACTTATAGCAACAATATATCCTTCTCCTCTTTAGGAGTAAAGTGGTCTTCGAGCTCTTTCGCTTTTTTTTGTGAATTATGAAATCAGATTTTTCAAAATAGAAATTTTTCACTATAATTTTCTAAATTTTCGTTTGAAAGACGAGCCGTAAATGAAAGTCGGAAGTGTATGGCTCGTGAGTTACAAGGCGTACATTCTGTGTGGAAGTTATTCTAAATCACAAGTTTCCATTGCAATGCGAATTTTCCACTTAAGACATTTATGTGAGATGCACTGAGTGAAAGTGTCTGCAAACCAGGCTCAAAAATATCGTATCAGACACGGCAATCGGACGAAACGACCGCTGAACAGATATGAAACGGAGGAAGATTCGAGATTTAAAGACGTTCGTTGATTGTCGATCACAAAGAATGCCAGTTCATCCAGATTGCGTTAATCCGTGAAGGAATTTCATAACGCTATTCTCCAGCTTTGTTATTAGACGCTAGGAAAGCATAATTTGCATAAAGCAGTGTATAGAGCACTGATGTTAGATGTTCCGTGTGACGGTGCCCATAACAAGAGCAGAGCAGTGGTGAGAGGGCGCTTGCTTGATGAACACCAACGGAGACACGAAGCGGTTTTGATGCACCATATAATAATGTAATGTGTGACGCTCAAAACGTGCAACAACTCTAACCAGGTACACGGGCTTTAGGCTTCAAAATAACCGTCTGTTGCCCGATGTGTATAAAAGTTGAAGTCCCGAGTTGTCCATTCATACGAAATGGATATAAAATTAACCGTAGGATTGTACTAACAATGTGACTGTTAGGATTGTGGCTAGCTGGAATAATGAAATTCTGCACATTTATGGAATTGTCACGCCCTATATTTCCAAAGCTGTTACGGTCATGCAGTAAATATCATATCATCGCAACGAAAGTCGTGTGAGACTGGAGCTTGAAAAAGGTAGCAGAAAATGATAAGAAAAGTGAAGAAAACAGATTGCATACAGGAATAACTGTATATAGTGATAGTTCCTGGAGAATTTTCGTGTTATTTCAGGATCACATCATTGATCGGGTGGTTTGCAGGGGAAAATCGTCGACATTGAAGCGAAATCGAAAGACAGTAAAGCTTGCGAGCACTGAAAAATAAATTAGATACTGCTGAGTACGAAGAACGGCTCGAATTATGTGAAGGCTTATCGGGTAAAATGGAGATAGATGCTGTCATCGAGATGTTTCAACGTCCCGAAATTTTACACGGGCTTAAATACCCAAATTATATATGTGATGACGTATGAAAATCTTCAAATGTAAAAAAAATGAATTGATAATGTACAAAAACGAATGGACACTCGGTTGAGAAATTTGAGAAAAAGTAAACAAGGAGGAAAAGGACAGTTAACCATGAAATTCATTGATCAATTAACAATTTATTATAGCTCAACCACTCGACGGAAAAATATGAGAAGTGAAATCTCGGCGACATTATTTCATAAAACGCCAACCCGATAGTAGCTGGGCGATAAGCATCGACTTTGACGTAGCCAAATGATTAATAGAATTGAGAAAAACAACAGTTAGATTAGAGTGGACAAATAAAGTGTGATTCAACTGATTCCCGATAAGATTGGCCTGAAAGGTAGAACAATTGTTCATGAGAGTTAACATTGAAGGGAAGAGGGAGTAAACAATAAAGGCAAAAGGGAAAGAACCTCTCAGATAAGATTTCAGTGTCGTAAGTAGTTACCGCTTGACATTAGTATTATCAAACCATCGTAACGTTAGGACGGAATGTGGAGCATAAGCGAAGACGTTCGATCACAGCAATGATTCAGTTCTTCAGGTACCAAGGATTGACTGTGCATGGTTTTTATTGAGTACAATAAATCGAAGAATTCCGACGAAGGTTTTCAAGACCCGTGTGAGAAACCTCGCCCCTGCGTTGTCAGGACGTCCGATATTCGCCCATCACAAGAACTATCAGTTAGGTTCCTGACTCGTACATTTCAAACTTAGAATGGAGGCGCGGTTATTCATTAGTAATAGGAATTGCGTTTGATAGTGACACGCGTGAAATGTATATCAGAGAAGCAATAATAAGAGGCAAAAATTAGCCCAATTGGGAAGGAACTTCCCCAACATATCCCAGCCCTCTGGCATAGCGAAAATTTAAATATTCTTCGATAAGTTCCGAATTCAATATCTCGTCAACCTGTTAAATTTTAATGCTAGGAAAGCTACGATGGATGAATTGGTGTTCATCAGATTTAGTTCCTAAAAAAACACAATTAGTTACGTAAATTAGAAATGGGCCTGAAATCTATCCGCAAATGATTCCTTTGGTAAGACTTTTCGATCAAATTTTTTTGTAGAGTTTCACCGTGGAGTAATCCCTACAAAATTGCTTCTTTTGATGCAGGTTACTGCCATTTCTCAACACAAAGCTCCGCAACAGTTTAGGTTTCATGGTTGATCCTTTGAAACATCTCTGAGGACCTTATAAAATGTTATTTGGTTTCATCAGCCCAACTTTTCTGTGTTAACTGCTAAAATATACTGAAAAAATCGTACCAAAAAAGCAGAAAGATAAAAAATTAATGATATAACGAAAAAAAACTAGAAATCAATGTCTGGAACATCTTGTCTTCTAGTCTTCTTGCTTCCAATGTTATAAAGGCTCCTCACTGTCCTAAAAATAATTAGCAACCTCGAAAGGAATTTCTTCTTCGATTCCTTTCTACACCCAAATTACCAAGCACGGGGTCTATTCACTCATGGGTAAGACTGGTTCGATGGTGAGGTTTGATCAATTTGTCAATTTTCCGCCTAAGCAAATAAAGAAATGATGGTAAAATTTTTTAACAGATCCTGAAACAGTAAAAGTGCAATAATTCCCATTGAATTCCAATCAATCTTCAGACGTTTCTTCTTTGCTTAAAAGTACATTTATTGAAATTCCATTATTAATCTTACATATATATCTATAGTTTAAACACTACTTAAAAAATATAATTTCATAGATTTACTTAACATTTACGCTTAAAATTATAAACAAAACACAGAAGACCATACCCTGAGAAAGGAACTGTATACGTAATTCATGCTACAGACTTTGGTATTTCATTTACTGTTAAATTAACTCTTATTTAGATATTGACGTGTAGGCACCAATTATTTCTTTCAATATCCTATTGTCATTTGAATTACAATTTTCATTTGAAAAAGGAAAAGTACATTTTCGTGGCGGATACTGCAGGGTGAATCATGAAGCTCAAAACGGAAGATTGCTCCACCAGTACAACTTAAAAAGAAAATTAGGACTTTTCAGACATGACATTTTATGTGAACTAATTTAAACAGTTTTAGGTGACTTTTTTGGAAAGTGTTGTTGGTTAATCAAGTCCGCGAACCGATCTAGTTTCAATTTTTTTAGTGAAAGAAATAAGCAGCAGTCGAAAGCCCCTTCAATATATATGAATGTGATTAAACGGAATCTACTCATGATATTTGCTTAACGTCGTACCAACTGACTTGCAGTGACACTTAAAAAAATGACCCTGCGAAGCGAAACAAAGGCTAGAGAAAAAATTCATTTTAATTATGGTCGATAATAGGGAATTCGAGATCACTGCGATGAACTCAGGATATCAAACGAATTACAAGTCGAGGATGTTAGTCGGGAGCTAAACGCGATGTACAAACTCAAGCCCTCAAAAAGGTCCCCTGGCCTCGTCACCATCGCCAAGCATTTACTAGCTAGCCACAGCAGGAACCATAACCTATCTCGGTTATCGTGATGTAGCTATACGTCACGAAGTAGAGGCTATGAAGCGCCAGCAGGCCAGAATCGCGGTCTTAATGCTCAATATAACGGATTTGGAACACCATCAGATATCGAGGGGCAAATCAATAAGATGGAGGAACAGGGGAAGTCCATGTTTAAGCAGGAGATATCGGAATTCTCTATGGGGATAAAGACCCTAATAGGAGAAATCGAAGCCAAGCATCACCAGCTCTTAAATATTCAGCCCTTAAGGGAAGTGGTGGAATATGTTTCCCGTATCAACAAGGGGGGGGGGGATAGTCCTTCCAGAACTAGAAGAACCCGAGCCACAGGTACATCCAGTGGCAGTTTGGCTGCAAAATGAGCTAGTCACGGTCGAGACCTGATTCCTCTTGAATTTAATGATAGATTTAAGCATGTGGCAGTTATCGCAACCTTTGATGCGAAGAATTTCACCTGGGATCTGGGAATAGCGGCACCCTCTCGGGTTGTTTATATGGGACCTGAGAATGACAATTTCTTCCTGGAGGAGGAGATCCTTCCAGGCTTATACGAAGCAAAGCTGATTCGATCAATGCCAACATGTATCAAGGAAATTGTGCAGGAAAGTGAAAATTTGCGCGACTGGTATGCGTTGAAACCGTGGGACGTAAATCGGACATGTGAAACCAAAAATCAGGGTAATATTCAAAGGACAGACTGACACGATTCCGACCACGTGTAATGGAACAAATTTGGAAATAAGGTTTCCCGTCACGCTCATTGAGCTAGAGTACTGCACTCTGGATGCGGTTTCGTTTAAGGTTAGGGAAATACCACGGGGCATCGCCACTAATTGGACTAAAGTGTATGATACAGGAACTCCACGATTTAATACTCCGCCGAGCACTACCAGATTCTGATGCACAGACTATAGCGAAACTTAAGCGGAAGCTAAAACAGGAGATTGAAGAAGGAAGCGTTCTAGAGAGTAACATGCCCCATGGTTGTGCCGGAGTCGATGGGTTATTCGGGATAACACTGGCAGGGGTAATAATATGAGTGAAAAGGAAAAAAAGAAGGCAGAGCGGAGTTCAATCCACCTTCGTAAGCCATCTTTCGACAGAGGACAATTGTCCGGGAGGTTACGAAAGGCGTCAGCACAAAGAGGCGATGACGTCCCAGCAGTAAGTTTTTCCGTATAGGAGACGAGCAAGCAACATTCTTTTCCTTTTGTAAGTTTTTGAATGTAAATTACAGCTTGTAAATTTTTGAGCCAACTAAACTTAAACATAGAGATAAGGTACCATAGATCTAACAATTAGTCAAAACTTAACGTTAGGACTGAAACGATAAAAGTAGGAATGGATACTAACTAACCAGTAGCAATAGCACTAACATATAATAATGGGTGTTAACATTACTTATAAAAATGCAACAATCATATACTACGTGCCCCTGAATAAAACGACATCATCATACTCATGTTATAATCCGGGAAAAAAATAAAACACACCGAGGTCGCAAACTTCGCATGCGTTATCATTTTCCAAACAAGGTTAAAATGTTTCAAGGTCAGCCCGACCGTGCATTAGCTGAACGATGTTCTCGCCACAATCAACTCATAGAATATATGACGCATGAGGAAAGTTTAGAAGCGGTGACAATATATTACTTGAGAAAGGAAATTTGATAAGGCGAAACAAACCATGGTCCAAGTCAAATAAGGAATTTATTAAAATGATACTCATCGACATGATTGCCAAGTTGTTTCCGTAAACAATGCCAGCGTTCTGCCGCACATGCAAAATGCGACATACGCCAAGTGAGCCAATGTATTTCAGTGGGAGTATCTAGGAATCGCCCCGTCGGTGACGAATCTTTTAAACCCAGAACAAGGCACCCTTCCGTCAGGCATGTCAAGCCAAGAGCAGCCACTAACTTTGATTACTCTGTAATTGTGATGTAGTTACTGTTTTCAATAAAGGATAAAGGAATTCAATGTAATAAGAGTAAGCAATTTCATTGTTCGCCCGGAAATTTTCCAGACACTAAGTTGACATTTTAATTTAGATAGATACCACCCGATAAGTAACCTGTCCCTGCCCCTCAAAGTTGAAAATAAGCACACACATCTAATTCAAGTATTCAACAGACTACAACACTTCAGAAATCAACAACAAAAATTGTTTTTGTCTAGAATTAACCCCATCCTGAACACCTGCCAGTGGGGGTGAGAAGACCAATTGGCAAACAGCAAATTGGGAGCTTCGAATTTTATACGAAGAACTGATATTTCATAATACATAATAATGAACTTGGTCATGAGCCTGATTGGGAAAGTACCAGGAAAATCTCCTCTGTCAAAAAACGACATCAAACGCAAGTATATATTAGTAAAATTGACTTTCAAATGCCCATTCTATAACACCATACTGGCATCCCCTTTCGATAACAACGTACAAAGTGCAGCGCTTATACCAATAAAAGTTACTTTCGGAAATTTTTATGAAAACGCTGAGAATAATAAAATTTTGACTCAGGAATAATCCCTAGCAATCCATTAGGATACGAATAAGAAGATTGATTAGTGAAAGTGACCACAACCTTTGGTTCAATTTCATAATAATTTTCCATCAAAAAGTATCCTCCATTAATGCTGAAATAAACCTTGAAAAACGTAGCTGCAAGTTAGACTGCGGCAAAATAAAATGTTAAAATAAAATCAAAATAATCATCGACATACTTGCTGTTGACCCCTCTTAAGAACTTGCGAAATGTAAGGCGTAATAAGAGCATCGTTATGCACCATATTTTCATTATTTTCATCCGGGGTAGAAGACATCATAAGATTTCAATTGAAAAATTTCGAAATTATGTTTTTGCTCTATAAACATACACACGCGCTCACGAAAATTAACCGTACCGACACATACGCGCAACAATCACCACAAACAATTAATAAATTAAATATGATAATATATACGGAACGTTTGATGAAATTTACGGAATAGATTTTTATAAAAAGAAGACTTTTCCTTGAATTTGAGAAAGCGCTTTGTGTACCTGTTCAATTGTTTGAAATCTGTCTGATGTTCACTACGTTATATTTCGTAGCAATTTTTTGGCATTTACAGTATGAAAATGTATTTTAATCAATGAAAACTTGACCTGATGTGGAATCACTTCGATTTGCACTTGAATAAATAACCAACTTCGATTGGAGGAACTTTTTGGGTTGTGATGACCTACACACTACCGATTCGGCCTGCAGATCAGCACGTCCTTAAAGATAGTTGGGCCGTATGCCTCAGACAACAGTATCCTAATAATACGATGCGGAATACAGTTTCAATAAGGAACAACAACACATTGACACCGCTATTGAAAACGGGTATAATCCTCAGAATATCGAGAAGCTGATCGTTAGGAAAATCAAGCAACACAATAGGAACACTCATACAACACTATTTCCGCGATACAAGGAAGTCACCTATTCGACAACATCAGGAATTGGATGAAGAAGTGAAAGTTGTAGGTCCAAGTCGATTGTCCACTTTGCGGAATTTACTGGGGAACGTCAAAAATCCGTTGGCAGCGGAGGAAAATGGCGGTATCTACCGAATAAAGTGCAGTGATTGTAACAAGGTATATATAGGACAGACTAAACGCCTGATAACGACTAGATGCAACGAACACATCAAGAAAGCGGTACATAGTGTCCGGAAACAAAGGTCATGAATTTTGTATTAGATAGTTTCATAGAAGAAAAGGAACATATGTATATTATGGAAACAATTTTAAGGAAATATAAATACGAGATGACCGAGAAGAAGCTCAGTCCTTGTTTCGATATTACGATGGTCTTGTTTCTATATCACAGTACGGAAGAACTAAAATAAACAACTGTGTAACAAATAGACACTAAGCGTTGTTACTTAACTGTACCCGTTGTCCGACAATAGTCATGATTTGCTGGTGCTACACCTGCACACTTTTTAATCCAGCGAGGCTTATTAAATCCTCCGATGGGGAGAGGTCTCAGGGGAGATCTTCCTGCAACAAGGCGGTAGGGCTGCAGGTCCAGGAATTACAGCATCAGCTTTGGTTAAAGTTTGAAAAAGATTTAAAGATTAAGTAAATCAATGGAGTTAGCGGAGTAAACCAACGAAGTTAGCGGAGTAAACCAACGGAGTTAGCGGGGTGAGTTAGTAGAGGAGTTAGCGGAGTGAGTTGGAGTTGCAGAATGAGTTAGTCGAGGAGATGCAGAGTGAGTTAGCAGAAGAGTTGCAGAATGAGTAGCAGAGTTGCAGAGTGAATAGTAGAGGAGTAGGTTAATTAATTTATCGGGCTTTTTCAGCAGCAAATAAAAGTTAATAAAAAAATTGTTAAACGTGTACAAAAGTGTGGTTTCCTTCATTGACAAAGTACTCCCCGGTATTAGGGTCAAGAATTATTTCCACAGCTATCATCTATACTCAGCAGCGAGGGACAAAGGAACAGGAGATCGTCACTCCCAAGAAATAAGCGCACCTAGTAAAATACTAGGCTGGACTTGGGATGACCTGTGCCATATTTTAAAGACTCCCAAACAATACCTACAGAATTTAATTATCATCCAAAGGGTGCAATCAGATGGTATAAACGTAAACTAGAAGACAAACCATACGACATCCCAGTCGGCATGGATTTGTTGAGTAAACCGTGCAAAAACATTATATCTAGTGATTTTTTCTAGCGTTGTTTTGACGGCGGGTAATAGTTCACTTTGAAATGAATTTAACTTTTCTAAATAATCATCTTCATTATTTTGAATGTTTATTTTGTTAAATTTATATGTTCTCCCATAGAAGAGTTCATATGGAGTAAATTTTGCTGCTGAATGAATAAAGTCATTGTAAGTAATAACATTCGAAATTTCGAACATTGTTAATGCTATATTAGGATAGATGACGCCGCCGGCGCTCTCCGCGGCTTTGTAGAACTCGCCACAGGAGTGGAAAGCAAGCGGTGAAAAGGTTCCTTTGTTGGGAGACAGAGGGACCGCATGGAGAACAACCGCTCTCTTCAGTACCATTTGTGTTTTTCTAAACTTTATGGTAAAAATGTGCCCCATCCAGGCAGCGTGCCATCAATGGAGGCGACCCCATGTGCAACCGATGTCATCCAGTTTCACACGGAGCCTGTTTTTGAAAAAGGCACGTGACAGCAAATTTCCAGATGTGCAACCCATATTGGGATCTACCTGGCAGTCTGTCCAAAATACCCACATCCTCATCGGGAGTCCACTTACCCAACGGTGGGTCATGTCACAATTAAATGTAGGTGGTTTTGCAGTTTCATATATTAATATCATGGAAAACTGTAAGTATCTTATTTGTTTCAGATGTGTGGGCGTTTAAGCCTGGGGCGAGGCCGATCCATACCATGGCGGGCACCCCCGTACGTCAGACAGCTCCCACAGCCTTACTTAGGTACTCTTTAGCCTTTGACTAATTAGAGGTTGACATCACTAATGTCTTGTATTTTTATATTTTAAGTGATGTCTATATATTGCGCGAAAGTGGCCAAGGCGAGGATAGTGCCCTGGAGAGCCACTCATCATATGCCGTCATCTACACTCGTTCATCCCACCCCGATCACATCAGCAGGGATGTTCTGCTTTGGTGAGTAGTCTATATTATTACTCCTATTTAACATTTTCATAATTAATGTTATACATCTTTATATTTTAGGTAATGTGTATAGGAACGGGACAAAAAAAAACGCCAAACAAAGGCAAAAGAAGGCGCCATGGGTAGAGAGCCCCCCATCATATGCCACAACAAAGATCCGTCCCGATTCCAAACCACGAAAACAATCGTCTCTCATCATTGAGGCCGTTCAGTTGTTGTCGTTTTGTTGCCAAGTGCATGATTGTCTTCTTGTTCATCTGTTGGCTGCTATATGCGCTTATACTGTTTCTGATCAAAGAGATTGGGATAACAAGCTGTCATCAATCAACTGTGCCTTTCGTTCAGCAGAGGACCTCCCCCTATCACGTCGTTTTTGCGCAGACCATGGTCACCCATGGGGATACCTACGCCCTTTTACGACGACTGAATACCTTGCATGATGCGATCTGGGAGATCTGTTCTCAGAATAACCTTGCTATTCTGAGAGCAGAGGTTCAGAGGCGCATCTTCCAAGCAAGACAGACACAAGAAAGGGGTTACCAACTTACGATCCCGAGCTCGTGAATTTCAGGTCGGAGATATCGTGTATAAGCTGCTCTTCAACTTAAGGTATTATTTTATATTTCTCTTTGGACATATTTCGCAGCAGCATTTCTCCAGCAAAGTAAGGTAGCAGTAATATACAAACGTCATTGCTCAAGCTGCTACAGATTGGCGGCGCCGTACACTACAGGTATGACATTTGTCCAAAAAATCAGTTGTCAAAAAGAGAAATGAGATGTCTCTCCTGTTGTAATCCGCCGGCCAGAGAAGAGTCCAAGTGCTACTTTGGTCAAAAATAATAATAAAAGGCAGTGCTCTTTGAATATTTGGGAATATAGCTCCCCAAAAGAATGAGTACAAAGTTAAAATAAAATTCGATATTTTTTCCTCTTTGCCTGGTGGGCATATAGAAAGGAAAGGAATGATTAACGCCAAGGCCCCTCCATTTGAGTAGGCATCCAACACAAAAGCAGTTCCACAATGACTTATTCTGACGTTCATTGGAGAGCCATTCATAAATACATAAAGAGCCAATCGTAAATGATAATTTTTTGGAAATGTATACAAGATAACAAAGACCCAATCGAGAACATACCGCACTGATGTCGGAACATTTGTGTTCGCAATGTAGCAAATAATATAACAATAAATTAATCTTATACAAGAAAGATTTTGGGTCTTCTTGACCCAACCTCCATCACGAGTATCAGTCCCCGATATACTCAAATCCACTACAAAATTTATCAAGAGGAATATTTTTGTTGTGCCTACACGTCAATGTGTCGCTTAAAATTCTAAAATTATCATTAGAATTATAAATTAAATGACTATAAATATATTTGCGCTCAATTAAAATAATTAGAAACTTTTGAATATATTTATATCGTGTTTATCCACAATTATGTGGTATTTCACGACAGCCGCACATTGGCGCATGCTCATATGAACGGAAGAGAATCTCATATCCGCAAAATCAAATCCCGCCAAACAAACAAAAGCCACCAGTGTAAGCAGCTATTGTAAAATCCACAATGGTTCATCCTATGCTTATCACTTGTAAACTCAAAGTAGACTTTGTCTTCGATAATCAGCCCTAACTAATAGTAAATGCTAAACCGAGCTTACTTGATATATCAGGCTTTGTTCCATATACAACGTTCTGCAGTTTTCGCCAACATCAAAAATCACAGCAATAAATCCAAACACTTTAATAATCTGCCGCTGTGTTCGACAAATAATCACGACGTCCAATATTCGAGACCTGCTTGCTCTGGACAGCTTCAAGTTTCGGACATTCAGTGATACGATGGCCCAAACCGCCACAATAACTGCATCCATGTGAATCGCCCAGATCCAAATACTTCTCAGTTTCAGAGCAAAGTTCTGCCAGAAATGGTGGAACTTTCTGTCTGGCTTCGATCAGTAAATGTTTCAAATCTAGCAACACCGATTGCTCAGTAGTTTTATTTACGAACGTTGTGGCGAGTCCCTTTGAGCCTATCGAACGGCCTGTTCTGCCAATTCGATGTACGTAATTTTCCACATCGTCGGGCATATCGTAGTTTATTACGTGTTGAACATTTGGAAAGTCCAGACCTTTTGATGCCACATCGGTTGCAACGAGAACATCTTTTTCTTGCTTGCGGAATGCTTCCACTGCTCGGGATCGTTCTTCTTGATCTTTGCCGCCGTGAATGGCAACAGCTTCAACACCTGAAATTATGGGAAGAGAGAAATGTTAGTGGTCGATGTGTAATAAGATTTAATTGGGGGTAAGTAAAATCCCAACAAAAACAAAGGTAATCGGAACGTGGGTTCACAGCTAAGAAATCCTTACAAAAGACTAAACTCACAGCCAAGGTACTCTTGCCAAGGGCCCAACTCACACCCAAGAAACCATTGCAAAAAAAAACTCGACTCAAAGCCATAAAAACCTTGCAAAAAGCACAATTCGCAGCCTTGCGAAAGGCACAGCCAAGTAACTATTACAAATGGCCAGACTCGGAGCCAAAGAGTCGCCGCATAGGTTTCAATCAGGGCAAAGGAGTCATTGCAATAACTCAGAATAAAAGAATCATTGCAGTGTGGCTCGGTCCATAACGAAGGAATTCTTACCAAGGGGGTCGACCTATAGCGAAGGAATTCTTGCCAATGGCTCGACCTAGAACCAAGAAATCCCTGCCAAGAGCTCAACGCAGACCCAAGGAAGGAATCCTTGCAAAGGCCCAATTTACAGCCTAAGAATGACCCCAACTTACGATCCAGAAATTACCGCAAAGGGCCCAACTCGCACCCAAGGAATCCTTTCAAAGTGCCCAAATTACAACCAAGGACACTTGCAAAGGCTCGCAGCCAAGGAATCATTGCAAGGATAGAAATTAAAGAATCCTTGCAAAGAGCCCAACTCACAACCAAGAAACTCCTGCCAAGGGCATAGCTCATCGCCAAGGAAACCTTTCAAAGGGCCCAACTCACGACCAAGAAACGCCCGCAAAGGGCACAGCTCATAACCCAGGGGGCCTCCAAACTGCCCAACTCACAGTCAAGGAATTCTTCTAAAATGCCCAACTTACAGCTAAAGAATCTTTTCAAAAGGCCCAACTCACAACTCTCAGCCGAAAAATTCTGCAAAGTGTACAGCTTACAGCCAAAGATTCCTTTCAAAGGACCCAACTCACAGCCAAGGAGTCCTTGAAAAGGGCACAGCTCACAGCCAAGAAATCCTTGCAAATGGGCTCAAATCACAGCCCAAGAACTATTACAAAGGGCCCGACTCAGAGCCGAGGAATCACTGCATAGACTTCAACTCAGGGCAAAAGAATCATTGCAATGGGCTTGACTCAGAGAGAAGGAATCCATGCCAAGGACCGGACCTATAGTGAAAACATCGTTGCCAAGGCCTCGACCCAGAGTAAAGAAATCGTTGCCAACTCACAAACAGGGAATCATTGCAAAGGGCCCTACTCTCGGGCGAGAAATCCTTGCAAAGGACCCAAAACAGCCAAGGGGCCGATCCAGAACGAAGGAATCCTTACCAAGAAGCTAGATCCAGAGCGACGTAATCGTTGCTAAACGCTCAACCCAGAATCAAGGAATCCTTGCCAAGAATTTTTAGCGAATGGCTCAAGTCAGAGCCAACAAACCTTAGAAAAACTAAACGCGCCATGGAAGATTCCCAACAGGGCTGCGAAGTATCATTCTTGAGTCTGGAGTATATTTGCCAATCTTTTTAGTTCAAAACACTTCAAGGCTTCCTGTTGTAGAATAAAATGTTTACTTTGAATACATATACCATGTTTCGGGAACAATTTGATCCCTTCTTTAGTGAAAGGTCTCTAAAATCTCTACCATACGTACTCTGAAGAAATTCCGTACTTATCTGCTATGAACCGCCAAGCGTTTGTACAAACTATCAAGAAAGGGACATATGCCTTCGAATTCCTCGATGAACCTTAATACCAGGATTACCTTGAGTACTGTAGATGCAGAAACGAAAGCCAGAGCAAATGATGTGCATCTAAAAAGGCCGAAACAGACTTAGCGAGAGAATACGAAGAGGAAAACAGGACGATCCAGAAGTTTGACAGCTCATAGAGCTGTTCCAGAAGAATTGGCGGACAGAGCTCGGATTATCTCCTCCTATAACAGAAAATCTTCAACTGTTTTGATCTGTGCTGCCTTATCCACGAGAGACGATTATATGAAAATCTCTGATTCCACCCAAGGCAGGCTTACAACCGAGACATGTGAAAAATCCAATCCAAGCGTTCTTCGCAACAGAACAGGGCAAAGAGAAGAATTTAAAAGACAAATGCAGAATTGTGGATGCGGATCAGCGTACTAGAACGAAAATTTAGGGAAACCGTTCCGAAGCCATTGTCATTTTAGATCTGCTCCACAGAAGAGTGGATAGCGATACAGCTCTTATTTAAAAATTTACGTTCCAAAATTGAAAATGTCAAATGAAGTCATTTGACTTAACTCTTAAACAAATTAATTGGAAAACAAACCTTTAAGCAGAAGATATTCATGGATGGCGTCGACGTCTTGTTTCTTTTCCGCAAATATCAAAACAGGCGGTGCAGTCTTCTGTAGGCATTCCAATAGGTACACAATTTTTGCTTCTTGCTTAACGTATTCAACTTCCTGAGTGACGTTCAAAGATGCTGCTCCAGCACGCCCTACGTTAATAGTGACCGGCTTCACCAGAGCTGATCGAGCAAAGTTCTAGATGGAAGAAGGATTAAAAAAATGCTATTAATCGATCAACGATTATTTATGGAAGCTCAGCAACAATTATTATTGGAAAAAGGAAAAACAAATTTTACCTGAATTTTTTTTGGCATAGTAGCCGAAAACAAAAGTGTTTGACGTTGTCCCTTGAAGAATGAGAAAATCGTTCGAACGTCCTCCTCAAAGCCCATATCAATCATACGATCAGCCTCATCCATACATAAATAACGACAAATATTCAGAGTAACCATTTTCTTGTCCAACATATCCATAAGTCGACCGGGGGTGGCAACCATGATGTGAATTCCTTTTTGAATCTGTTCCATGGCTTCTGTAACTGGTAAACCACCAATTGCCAAACAGCTTCGTATCTCGGGCATGCCACTCGATTGGATTTGTTTACAGTAGAACTGGAAATGTAAGGGAAAATGATATGTCAATAAATCGTCGATTTTCCTATCAAAACAACGCATCTGCCACAGCGATATTGGTTCGAATGCGAGGTCTATGCATCACGAAACTTCCAACCGCAAATAACCCGACGAAAGTACATCCCCCCAAAAATACTCCTGAAGAATATGCTCTCGAAGGGGCCAGCCCGATTCTCATGGTACCAGATTCTCTCCGGTGAGACTTCGTGCCAAGAGCTACTTCAGATGAGTCCCATTACATATTCCGGTTTGACTGTCCTCCTCGAATACATAGGGCGGCACTCCCCAATCGCTTGCCTGAAATTAGCCTGCTGAAAACCGCAATAAAACTTTTCTAACAGTCAACTACCGCTGTGCATATTCTCCAGAAGCGATATTATTTTTCGTGGGCGTCAACTCCTCCTTGTTCATCTATCAAATAAGGCAGAGCAAGCTCATGAGGTCAACGCTTTGGACATCAATGTCAAAACTAAACACGACACCAAGATAGCACTAAGCGAGCTTTATAAACAGATCGTTACCTTTTATGAACTATACTTTTATGAACGATACTAAAGTTAGTCAATAAGCTGCTTCCAAACGCCCACGAAAGACGAAGAAAATTCAACAGTTTGGTAGATGGCTACCACATGAGTTGAACGAAAGGGGGATAGAAAAATATCCATGAATTTCGCTTGCCCGATACAAAAGGAAGTGATTGTTTATCATATCGTTACCGGGGATGAACGTTCTAAGCGGAAAAAATACTGACAGACCCGGGAGACATCGACCGCAAGACCGAATCGTTTTCGAAGGAAGAGAAAACTGTTGGATGAGACCATAAGTGTAACTGTTAACACTAGCCACTACCAACAATTGGTTGACTTAACTGTTCGCTTCTTGAAAAACAACTAGAATACCAAGAGGGCGGCCTGGTCTGATTATGCTTCAGGTTACAATTCCTCACACGACCTCCTAGTGGTGGCCGCTGGAAACAGTGTTTAGACGGGCCAAGAGTGTGTAGGGCCAAGCTGGGAGTAGGCTCATCCAACTGACTAGGATCTGCTTGTCTACTGGTCATATGTTAGGGGCAAGCAGATCTGGCAGGGGATGAACCGAAACAACAGCCCGGGGATGGTCTTCTCTGCACTGAAGAAGGTGCTAATAGGACTCCAAACCAAGGTGGATAGCATACACCGAGGGCTGCGTATCCAATGGAGAGCTTGATCTTTAGTATGCGAACTCTGAATACCTTGGGCACATTCAGTTTCAAATAAGACCCTTACCCTGGCGGCCGGGCCAGCCAGGGTGGACATTCTTCCCGGGCTACTCATGGGACCAAGACATGGATTCAATTTTTAAAATATAAAAAAAAAACGATAGAAGAAGAGGATGGCCGCCGAGAGCAGTACACTCGGTGCCAGCCGTAGTACCGCTGTGCTGAAACCAACCGCAAGGATCTACCGGAGCGAGGCGGCAGACATAGCACTCCTAACCCGAAACCCCGGTATGGTCAACGAGCGGGATGAAAAAACCTCACTAAATACCAGACGATTGTTGAGGAATACAATGGCAAACGCCTGGCAGACGAGCAGAAGGGGAAGCCCATCGCTCTGAAACGCAATCGATCTCATGACGAGGTCAAGCAAAATCACAAGCGGAGCAGAGTGGGCAAGAGTTCACACACTAAGCAACAACCGAAGAAAAGTTCGCAGCAACAGTCAGCCGACGAGCCACGAATTGCGAAATCCTTCAGCGACGTTGCCAAGAGTCACATATGGCGCTGGCGGATGATAATTCTGCCAGCGGCAAACTAGCGTCGGAGGTGGGGACCGGTGTTGAGGCCAGGCTGTCGGAGATGATGTTTGAGCATCTCCTGGACACCGAAGGCAAACACACGGGATTCATCCACTGCCTTGATTCCTCTCAGGTGATCCGTGGGTTCCACGAGCACCAATTCTCTAAACTTTCTCGGTTCGTGCGTCGCTAAGATCAGACACGCCTGGGAGGACGTAAAGCTCAATATCACCCCTTGCGATGAGATCCCCAGGAGGCCGGCCGTTCGATTCTGGTTGCCGAGGAGCCGCATGGATAAGGACAAACTCTTCCAATTCCTGCGCTTTCAAAACCTCAGGATTCTCATGGACTGGGTTGTTATCAAGGAGGAACCCAAGACAAACAACCAAATTTTTCTACTCCGTATAAACGAAGAGTACATGGAGTGAGAAACGCAAAGATAAAAGTGTTCCGCTCTCCAAAATCGGACGACGACCTAAATTCAATTGAATCCGCCGCCTAAAAACCAACTCCGCAATTACCCAAGCGGAAACTGCCACCAAACGCGAAATAACCATTTGGCATTGCCAACCAAAACCCCCGCCACAAGGGAGGTTTCGCTCTGATTTGTGCTGACCATCCATTGAACAATGTTGTGAATACATTTCCAACGGGAATCCTCATACTCCGAGCCTAAACACTTATCCTACCAATGATGCCAGCAAGGAAATCACCGAAAAGAACACTCACCTGAATTATGTCGTGGGTCTGCTTCGCCAACTCCCTGGACGGGCATATGATCAGCCCGTAAGGTCCCTCGTTCTTCACAAACGGCAACGACACTTCCTGCTCCAAACAGAACATGATGATGGGCAGCACAAACACCAGCGTCTTCCCGGAACCGGTAAATGCGATCCCAATCAAATCTCGACCCGCAAGCACCGTCGGAATTCCCTGGACTTGTATCGGCGTCGGTTTGCTGATCCCCTTCTTCTGCAGCCCATTGAGAATGCCCTGATGGAACTTCATATCCCGAAACGACAAAATTGGCGGCGGCACATCCTCACCCTCAACCAGAATCCTTGACTTTTCACGAATCGACGCTCGCTTGCTCTCAGGCATCGCCAAAATATAACGAGGCGGCTTCCAGCTCGTCTTTATCGGGTCCTCGTACTGAATACCTTTTGCCAACTCCGCGACCCCCATCAATGCCTTCTTCTCCGCCACACTTTCGAGGATCTTCTCCTCCTCTTTGAGCTGCTTCTCGACGGCGCTGATTTTCCGAGCCTCCGCGATTTTCTTCAGCTCAGTGTGCTGGTCCAGTAAACTGATGTTGAACTTGCGGCCCCAAACTTCTTCACCGCCATCCTCGTCGTGCTCGTTTTCACTGGACGATTTAGCGGTTCCTGCCGCAGCCTCTGCGGTCAACTGGACGATGCGACCAACTTTCAGGAGCTGCATCTTCTTCCTTTCTTTCACGGGAACGTACGGGACGTACTGATCTTCCACGGATTCTGAGTCACTTAAGTCATCACGACGGTAACGCTTCACTGGGGGATCGTTGGGCATTTTAAATTAACAAAGAATGCAATGTCGGCGAAAAAACACAACAAACGTTTATCAATTGAAGTCTCCCGACAACAGCGAGCTGTCACATGAATTCGTGTTGCCAGATCTCAGAATGTTAACATGCAACAAGTGTCCCAGGGGAAAATTGTAAATTAAACTTCTCTACACTTTTCGTCATATTTTCTTTCGCCAAAAACTGTGCAAATATGGAAATGGCTTCAAAAACAGATTAATTATCTGAAAGTCCTTTCAGAATTCCAAATAATAACAAATTTTCCTCTCAGAATTGCATTCGTCCTGAAAATTCAACTGAACTGCGTAACCACAAACCAGTCTTCAAGGAAGATGTTCATGCAAAGTCAAATTCACCCTAAAATCTGCATTGCCAACCCATGTGTCATTTGACATCCGATGTCATTAGTTGGTGTGTTTATTGCACAAGTCGTTTGAACGCTTTAATTGTTTTCTCATAAAACGTTTGATTTTCCGTCAAATGAATACAATGACAATGGCACCTAGTCAACAGAAAACATCAAACCATGTCTATGTCAAAAGCGACAAACACCTACAATCGCCGAAACTGGGAAGATTCCGAATTGCCAATTCTCTATCAAACAAGTCTCGGCGGCAATCCCTACATGCGAATGATCAAGGAACGCTACGGGAGAAGACAAAAATCTGCTGCCGCCTGAAGAATATCCGGCAGACGTGCCTGCTCGACTTCCGAGTATGGACTTCCAACCCCACGCACTTGGATGCTGCCCTGAAAATCGCTAATGAGCTATCGAAAACAGGTGGAACCCAGGTAGCAGAAGTTGTTGGGAAATCGGTGGCTGCAAGCGAGATACTGTCCAAGTTTACAAGCAATGCGCCTTACTACAAGCGAAACAGCATGCGTCCCACGGGGGCGTACGTCCATGTACGGCAAATATGCCGCTCCGTACGCTTCGATCCTACTTCCTGGCGGAGCGATTCCTTCGATAAGTGGCAAACTGTTGCAACATCGGCCCGTGTTCCGAGAATGGATATCCCTGATTCGGATTTCACTTGTACAACTGTGCTCTGGGGTCGGGAAGGAGTTGTTGTCCCTGTTCCTATCGTAGCGTCCAAGGCTGAGGGAATGGGTTTGTATGGATTCAGTGGTTAGGGATAACGTTTCGGTGTTGGCTTGATGTTCTGGAGAACGCTGTTTCGGGCATGGAGGAGCCTCTGACACCATCGGTGGACGAATGGCGAGTCCTGGAAGACTTTTCGGCAAGTGATCACCAGTACATCGCGTTCGAAGTGGTTAACGCTACTTGCCGGCGAGCACCAACGCGACCCTCCCCCTGCCTGCGGAATGTCGCGAAGGTGAACATCGGGAAGTTCGTCGAAGCTCTTGGAGTTGACAGGGCCGCGCTGGAGGGTGATAGCGTTGCAGCTGACACCGTCGTAAATTCAGTGATGAATCTGATAACGACGGCGTGTGAGGCTTCCAGCCGTGACAAGCCTTCTATTTACTGGTGAACAGCCGAAACTACCGACATACGGAGGGAGTGTCATAAGCTCTGCCGTTTGGCACAACGTTTACACACCAACTAGGAGACATGCGCCATAAAGACAAAGTGTAGATCAGCAAAAAGGAGACGCCGCAGCGCAATGAAAAAATCAAAGCTTGCAGCTGGCAGAACCTGGTCAACGAGATGAATGAGTACACGTGGGGACTTGGCTATAAGCTTCGAGGATTGTCCCCTTTTCACAATGAAAGAGTTCGAAGAAGTGGTTCTCACCATGAAAAATAAGAAGGCGTCAGGTCCTGATGATCTACTGGCGGAAGATTACAAACTGGTGTTCCGCCAACGGGCAGACTTGCTGCATGAGGCGTTCAAGCCTCGCTTGGGGGAGTCAATTTTTCCTTGCTGCTGGAAGGTAGCCAAACTCGCGATGATCAGCAAGGGAAAAGGAGATCCAGAGCTTCCGTCTGCATGTCGACCGCTGTCTATCCTTGACACAACCGGGAAAGTACTTGGACTCACCGCTCCCTCCTCTATGAGATGCTAGAAGGCCGGAGGAGGATGGAAATCACGTCGGAAGTAGCACAGTGATCCATCCTAAGACCTCTGGAACACATCCTACCATAGTCTGCTGAGAGAAATCTCATAGTTTTCCTGTCCCGCCTTCGTATAAGGAAAATCAACCCGAAACCAGTTCAGCAAATCCAGAAAAAGGGGCATGCGCCTTTCACAACTACGCACGTAAATGAGAGGAGATTAACTGCAGGGTCTTAGGTGAAGCCATGGATACAGGTAAGGCCAGCGAGGTGGGAAGCGCCTATGATCATGCCAAGACAACTTGTAATATACGAGGGTTTTTCAGTAACATGGCTACTCTTCTTCTTTTTCTTCAGCCTTTGTCCTGTTTAAAAGCGGGGTCGCCATTTGGCTCAATCAAATTCCTAATCTGGATGCAATCTCGAGGCTTTTAAATCCCCATCCAGCGTATCAAGCCAACTTTGTTTCGGTCTGTCTTTTGGTCGTTTACCATCGATGACGCCTTCCTTCCACGGCCCAGTTGACCAACAATCCGCTGCCTGATCGATGGGCAGTCCGCTGCCTGTTCGACTGGCAATTCCCTGTCCGGTCGACTGGCGATCAGCTGCCTAGTCGACTAATGATCTGCTGCCTTGTCGACTAGCGATCTGCTACCTAATTGATAGCCGGGCACCTCCCGCTGTCTGGCCTGATCGACACCCAGTCCCTAGCTCCTGCCTGACCTGGATGACGGTCGCTCCTCTCCCCCGCCTAGCCTCGTGGAAGGCCGCTTTCCTCGCCTTGGCTGGTTGAAGGCCAGTTTTTTTCTGCCCGGCCTGGTCAACGGTCGGCCTTATCCACAATTATGTATGCTTCACGACAGCCCTATATTCGCGTATGCTCATATGAATGGAAGAGAATCTCATATTCGCGAAATCAAACCACGCCAAACATACAAAAGCCACCAGTGTGAGCAGCTGTTGTAGAATCCACAATAGTTTATCCGATGCTCATCACTTGTAAACTCAAAGTAGACTGCCTTCCATAATCAGCGCTAGATAACAATAAAAACAAAAACAATCTTACTTGATATCAATCTTGGTTCCATATTCAACGTTCTGTAGTTTTCACCAACACCAAAAATCCAATCACTTTAATCATCTTCCGATGTATTCGACGAGGAATCAGGATCTTCAACATTCCATTCCTTCCTGCTCTGAACAGCTTTAAGTTTCCGACATTCAGCGATACAATGACCCCGACCGTCACAATGACTGCACCTATGCGAATCGGCCAGACCCGAATACTTCTCAGTTTCAGAGCAAAGTGGTTCATCATCAGCTACAAATGAAATTATAGGGAGGGAGAGTTATTAGTAGTCGTTCTGTAATAAGATTTAATTGAGAGTAAGTAAAGTACAAAGAAAAACAATGAAGGTAAATGGAAACCTGAGCTCACCGCTGGATGAGGCGATTACAGAATTGTCCAACGGGCCTAACTCACAGCCAACGAATCCTCGCAAAGGATCGAATTCACAGCCAAGGAACTCTTGCAACAGGCAGAAACCACAACCAACAAATCCCTGCCAAGGAAACATTTCAGAGGGGCCAACTCACGACCATGGAAATCCGGCAAAGGACGCAGCTCATAATCCAGGAGACCTTTCAAAGGACCCAACTAATAGCCACGGAACCCTTACAAAAGCCCAATCCCAGCCAAAGAACCCTTGGAAAGGGACCAACTCATAGCCAAGGATTTCTTGCTAAGGACCCAACTCAGAGTAAAGGAATCACTGAAAAGGACCCAACTCAAAGCCAACTCGACCTGGAGTAAAGAAATCGTCGCAAAAGACTTAACTCACAGACAGGGAATTATTGCAAAGAGCCCAACTCACAGGCAAGGAATCCTTGCAAAGGGCCCAAATCTCAGTCAAGGAACCCTCGTCTAACACCGAGAGCTCGTGTCCTGATGTCACGGTTAGAGGCAGCCATCCCGAGGCCAAAGCAGTAAAACGGTTCCTTGGTGGAATCGGGAACTGCAAAAACTCAGGAAATCAACCAGGCGACTTCTGAACCGTGCTTTCAAAAGTATTAAGAACGAAGACTGCTTAAATTTCAGGAACTCACAGCGTGAATATAAGAGGCTCGTTAGGCGTTCGAAACGAGAAGGCGAAAGAGAGACTTCAACGCTGTACAGAGTCCTTAAAAGGGATGCCTCGGCCAAGTTGGACTCTCTTAGAAAACCCGACGGAACTTTCACGAACTTCAGACTGGAATCAGTACAGACCCTCCTGGAAGTACACCACCCAGGAGAACGGGTGAGAGAAGTGGTAGGGGGAGAATTGACGGTTGCAACCCCTTCAACACGGAAGTGCTGCTAGGGGAACTAGAATACTGCGAAAGCGGTTGTTATCTATGAAAAGGTGAGAGCCATACTGGACTTTTATCGGCGACGGTTCCTTGATCCCCTTTTTCTGGACCCCGTTGAGAATGCCCTGAGGGAGTATCATGTTATGAAACGACTGAATTGGCGACGGCACGTCCTCACCCTCCATCAGAATTCTTGGTTTTTCACGAATTGACGCTCGCTCTCAGCCGTCTCCAATATATGAAGAGGCGGCTTCCAACTCATCTTTATCGGTTCCTCGTACTGAATACCTTACCGCCTGAAGTGCGCTGGTCCGGTGGACTGACATACTCCCGGTCCCAAACGATGAACGATCCAGGTGTTCCTGGATCCGCCGGTTCTGCGTTCGCTGCCCTAAACGGGACGATGCGGCTAGCTTGTATCTTCATCCCCTTCGTTTCTTTTACAGAAACTTCATCTTCTGAGAATTCTGAGTCACTTCGTTCTTCGCGACGGTAACGCTTCACTGGTGGACCGTTAGACATTTTAAATTAACAAAAATGCAAGAATGACGAGAAAATCGACTTAGCCAAATTTAGCGACAACAAACGCTTATCAATGGGATCCCCCCAACAGCATGTGTAGATTTCTCTACATTTTTCATCACATTTTCCTTCCGGAAATATTCCACAAATATGGGAATGATTTCAGAAATGCATTAATTCATTCTAAAATCGTAAATGATTACAAAATCCCTCTCAGGATTGCATTGGTCCTGAAAATTCAACAGAACTGCATAACCACAAACCAGTCTTATAGGAAGATAATCATGCAAAGTCAAATTCACCCTAAAACCTGCATTGCCCACCCGTGCATCATTATGACATCCGATGTCATTAGTTGGCGTGTTTACTGCTCAGGTCGTTTGGGAGTTTTAATTGTTTTCCCATAAAAAGTTCGATTTTCTGCCAAATGAATCATAGTGTTGACAACTAGTGAACAGAAAACATCCGACCATGTCTATGTCAAAAACGACAAACACCTACAATCGCCAAAACTGGGAAGATTCCGAATTCCCAATACTCTGTCAAACATGTCTCGGTGACAATCCCTACGTGCGAATGATCAAGGAACGCTACGGAAAGGAATGTAAGATCTGCACGCGTCCCTTCACCATATTCCGCTGGTGTCCAGGAGCACGGATGCGTTTCAAGAAGACAGAAATCTGCCAGACCTGCTGCCGCCTGAAGAACGTATGCCAGACGTGCCTGCTCGACCTCGAGTACGGACTTCCGATCCAAGTGCGTGATGCCGCCCTGAAAATCGCTGATACGATGCCGCAAAGTGACGTCAACAAGGAGTACTACATCCAGAACATCGATAATGAACTATCGAAAACGGATGGAACCCAGGCAGCGGGAGCTGTTGGGAAATCGGTGGCTGCGAGCGAGATGCTGTCCAAGTTGGCACGCACTGCGCCTTACTACAAGCGGAACAGGCCACACATTTGCTCGTTCTGGGTGAAGGGAGAATGCAAGCGCGGCGAGGAGTGTCCCTACCGCCATGACAAACCAAACGAGCCCGACGATCCGTTATGCGAGCAGAACATCAAGGATCGGTACTATGGCCGCAACGATCCCGTCGCCGAGAAGATCATGAAGAGGGCGGCGAGTCTTCCGACGCTTGAACCGCCTGAGGACAAGAACATCACTACGCTGTACGTGGGCAACCTCAGCGAGAACATTACGGAGCCGGATATCCGCGACAATTTCTACCAATACGGCGAGATTCGCTCCATCGCCCTCGTTCCGCGACAACAGTGCGCCTTCGTCCAGTACACAAAGCGCAGTGCGGCCGAACTGGCTGCCGAGAAAACATTCAACAAATTAGTCCTGCACGGTCGCAAGCTGACCATCAAATGGGCTCATTCGCAGGCCAAGCAAAACACCGTGGCCAAGACGGATCGTCGCTACGAGCCGATCCCCGGTCTGCCACCACCGTCGGCAACGACTACCTCGAATCCGAACGATTTCTTCAATTTGCAGTCGGAAGTGACTGTGCTTCCGCCTGGCATGAAGCTGCATCAGATCCCGCCCAGCATGCTGCCCACGGGGGCGTACTCCTCCATGTATGGCAACTATGCCGCTCCGTACGCTTCGATCCCTCTTCCTGGTGCAGCGATTCCTTCGACAAGTGGCGTTGGGCTGGAGACGCAGATCCCTCCGCCGCCAGGAGCACCAGCCGTTCACTATCCAAGTCAGGATCCCAGCCGTTTGGGGGCCGTGAAGAAGTGAGGAGACTCGTGGATTGTTAAGTTAGTTTTTAGTGCGATTTCTGTAATGTCTTAAAAGGATATTTTTCAAAGGATTGAAATACACGAAACTAAAGTTTTAAGTTTTTGAGTTGTTATTGTCGTTGAAGCTTTGGGGGAACTGGAATTACGGAACCCGCCAATTATCCCTTCTTTTCATTCAAATTTCTTTTTCAGAACCTGGAGAATCCCCCCTTTTGGCCTGGTCACTCGTCTTTGTAATGGGGGTGCGGCTGCTGTCGTCTATTAGATGTTTTCGCAATCAGTGCATGCGATTCCGATGGTGATTTGGGCGAGAACAGTAGTGTCTCCTCCTGTCCTTCCTATCCCCCGTTGGAGGCGTCCCCACGTACGCAGGACTATCAGCCCTGAGTCTGTAAGGGACTCATTTGGAGTGGCTCTTGCCATGAAGCCTCACCGAAGGTTATCTGGTAACACTGGGATCAGCATATGTTCTCAGCCCGAATTTTTGCGGTTAGCCCGCCTAAGAAAGTTTCATGGTGGTTTGGCGGTGGTCCTTGCGGGATCAGGCGTGAAGTTGCGCCGCACAACTCGGGCACCGTACCCCACAGTTGCAGCCTGGCATCCACTGGTACGACTGCTGGGCCCGCCAATGAGTATAAACCAGTCCCAGTCATGACGGGTTCTAATTGTGGTCTCCAAATCAATCCGTGCTCCAAGAGAACGATGAGATTAAGCCTACACGGCTGGTACGTTAAACCCAAGGACCTTCATCTCTCTATTCTCTGCCAGTTAACGCCTGATGGACACTCTCCTTTTCGCAAAGATCCTGACAAACTCGTTTTCAAAGGCTCAAAACTGAAAACCACTTCGAATCAGGTGACTACACCTAAGAAGAGATAAGTTGAGAAGGCAAGCAGTGAAACCGAGGCTAACATTGGGCTATTGCGAAGACCGCAACCAACAAAGGTTACTACTAAAAAAAGGGCCAACTTCTGAGGTCAGTATATCAGACGTCAGAGAGGATACAGTCCTCAGTAGCGTAGATGCTTAATGGTATCTGCACTATCTGAAGGAAAGCTTGAAATCAGCAGAGGTCTTTCAGAAGGCACAGGGCAGACCTAAGCCTTCATTATGGGAGCCAAGAGAGCGGAACTGGCCATACTCCAAAAGTAATTTCTGAGCAAATACTCACGTGGAAGGAAATAATTGAGGACCTCGTCGTCATGGAGATGTATGAGGGATGGAATAAGGAGCTCGTCTTCAGCGGTGTGCGCTTTCGACCAGATCTTGCTGCTGATAGTTCCAAGAATCCCTTCAAATGATCGAGGAGCGAAATGTTTCTGGTAAGAAGCTCGGTGAATCAACGACACGAGAAACCTACAAGAAAGCGCTAGCTCCTCTGAAGAAGGCCGTGGTGCTAGAAGAGCTAGGCTCACGAGCCGCTATTTAGACAAGGAGTTTATTTTTATAAACTGAGCAAGAAAGCAAGCTATTGATTAGAGACCACGATGGTGTTCGTTACCCTTGGAATGGGCCCATTCGACGGGTTAACGAGACCAGGGATAGTCAAAACCAACACGGTGACGGTCTAGATATCGAATACAGACATCTTAGATACTGACATTCCAGAGAAATTGCTCGCCAAGCTGAAGACTCATAATAAAGTCCCAAAAGCAAGGAATGATACTGGATTAGTTCCAAATGTAATGGGGACGATGTAAGTATTGTACTAAGTACAATCTCAGTAGGACGCAAGGCCTCACAATGCTGTCGTAATTAAGGGGTACGGCACCCGAGTTGTACACTACAATTCCACGCTTGAGCCCACGATCTGGGCCCAACCACAACCTCCATCAAATTCCCACAAGGGAGTAAACAACGGTGCGAAAATCACATCCTCCAGAAATTCGCCTGGAACATATACTTTCGGAGGGCTATCCCAGCTTACTATAAGCACCACAGATGATCAGGAACATTATTCTAGAACATCCACAACTGTCCATTCCTAGGATTTACAAGGGTAGCCCGACGATGTTCAATGAATTTCGGTGGCACAGATATTCATTGGTCACGTATTGAGCACATGACTTCCATCTTCACCATGCTTGGATGTTTTGAGTAAGGGCCTCCGAGTATAACTTATCATAATTTAATCGTGATCACAAGGCTATGTTTGAACTAAGTGATTTTCAGCAAAATTGTATTGATTTTTAGGTGCTTGGAATTCCGCACGTAAAAGGTTCTGTTCTTCTTCAAAAGTGCGGATCTTGAGCTGCTTCTCGGCTAATATCCGTAGCTTGTATTGAAAACTGAAGAAGTTGAACTCACCTCGAAGTCCTAACTATAGTTATTCCTCCCTCCCCTTCATAGTTTTGACTTGATTCTCCTAATTCTCTTGGCTTAACATCCCTCCGCCTTTTTAGTGTTTCTTGCTCACTCCTTGGTTTTTTATGATGGATGGATGGAGTATAGAGCATCCACATAGTCAGATTGTGCTTCAGTTTCACCACCATCATACCTAACGCTAGGCAAGTGACAAGCTCACAGCAGCGAGACAAACACAGCCACCCATTACGACTGGGAATCGCACCCAGAACAGCCCCCTTTTTAATACTTCCTAACAACTCCTATCATTTCCTTTCTCACTAAAAAATTATTTAAATCGAACTCTTCATCTTGCCCTCATCAATCTACCTGTGTGCGGTGTTTCCTTCTATCTCCTGATGCTCCTCTTTACGTTGCTCCTGATGCCCATCATCCTCAAATCGCTGTTAAGTTAAACTTTCGAAGGTTTGAGCTCAGCTCTATTCACTATGAACTAGGATTTCATCTCCACTCTTTTAATATGGGACAAAGCCCTCGCTTCATTCTATACCCTTTTGCCTAACCTGCTTCATTGTTACGCCCCTTCCTTCCCCAAGCCCTTGGGCCCTTGTCCATTCTGACTCACTACTGGTATCTGAAGAAGCTTCGCCTGAAAATGTGAATCTCTGGCTCCCTTCGAAACTATGATTTTCAATAAGAGGAAAAGAATAAATGGGCAGTGTCGAGGTCACATTGGTGTGCAGTAGTCCTTTTGGCGAGCGGAAACTTCAAGCGGAAACCATGTGCAGCCCCCCTCACGTTCGACAAGTTATTTTCAGACTCCTCTACTGAATCGCCTCAAGTCTCATGTGACTTGCAATTATTTTTCCTCGGCGCATAACCCCACTTCTTCTTCTTCTCTCTTCTCTTCTGTTTGGGCGTAATCTAGTCTGTATCTTCTTCTTCTTATCAATTTCTTAATCAAAAACCTCATTGGCAACCTTGACGCCAATATTGGCGCCAGATAAGGGACAAAAATATGGCACTTATCACAGAGAATTCCTCGCAATCTACGAGGGAATCAAATTTTGCGCTTTATGTTGGAAGGCAGGACTTTTACAGTCCGAACAGACCACAAACCGCTTTTTTTGCTTCCAATCAGAGTGCAGACAAAGCAACCCCCAAGGAAGCATGGCCGTTCTATCGTGATCGCGCGGCATGAATTCCACCGATACTGATTAGCTCTTCATCCGATATCGCGGAAGCATAGCACACTGGCCCAGGATTACAGCAAATCTTACCTCTGGAAACTTCCCTTCCTAAAAGCGACTTGTAGCACTGATGAAGGCAACAAGTGGTTCCCGAACTATTGGCATTTGCAAAATTAATAAATAATACTAACGAAAAGCAAAAGCAAGTCTTATTTATTTCAAATAATTTAATCGCTAGAAACGCCGCGGGATTACACCACACATCCGCATCCAATTGTCGCGCTCAAGACGGTTTCCATTCTTTGCAATCTTAATGTAATTCCATTGCAAAGCTCTCGGATGGCGGTGTTTCGTCCCCCAAAACAAGCCAAACGACTATGGGGGTTTGGAGTTTGCGGTAAGTGCCAAGGGTGATGCAATGAAAACCAAATGGAAGGAAAAGCTATGTAAAAGGTGGCGCAAAAGACCCTTACATAAAAAAATTCCCCAAATGAATGCATCGAGACAACCCACCCTTGAAAATCTTCTGACTCTGTGTTCACGTCTGACGGCCATAAAGAGCAGACGTGTTTTTCGTTTCAGCGCTGGGATTATCATCGACAACGGAAGCGAGGATAAACACCACCCAAGGAGCTTGGTCCTACTTCGCCAGTCTGCTGCCTGCAACAGCGGCAGCACTTAAGCAACACCACCCAAACCCAATCAGCGAAACAGTAAATTGTGGTCTGAAGAGTTTCCACCATTGGAAACCCCTGAAGCGCTGTTGCCCATACTCAGTCAATGACAATTCGTTCCGATTCCGCAAAAAGCCGCCTGAGGACAATGCGTACGAGAGTACTCGCACCCCGAGCCACCACATCTACAAGTTAATCAATACTTTAGCTGGTAAACCCAATCTCGCCCCAAATGTACTTAAGCCTAAAAGGTCCCAAAAACTCCCACCAATAGTCGTGACGGAAAGCCTCGAATCTTTTCGAGTATATCACTGAAAAGTTATCCAATAAGTCCCGACAAAATATTGTCCCTTATTATCCGTGGCCTAGACCACAGGAGAGCTGACACTCAACCGAATGTTATGCTGTAGTGAAGTACCAACTCTTCAGTTGCTCATAATTGTGAATAAGGAGCTGACCGACGATGACCCTGACCGCATCGAAAAAGTTCTTTCATAAAGTTCAGCCGCTGTCACTATAAACATCTAGTCGCCCAGTTCCTGGTTGAACGACCTCTTGGTTTTCCTTTCCGGATTTCTCTCCCCACATGGCATGCAGTGACAAAGGAGGCTGCTCCGTAGTTACGGGTGGGCGGTTAACCCAAAAAAGAGGAGTCCATGGACTACAAAAGAGGAAGTAAGTTTCTTTCCAAGTGGTCCCGTCCGTCACCAAGTAGATGCGGACTCAGGACTCCCAGCATCCTCAGCAAAAAATTTACTTTGACCTGGTTTACGTCTGAACTTATGACGGATTTTACGAAACTGTCAGTCAACTTTTTCGTTCTTTTTCAACCTTTCATTTTAAGGAAGGAAGGTTGTCTCGCAATTAGCCCGGGAGTTACCTGACAGTCACGCAAAGAAATTGACCTGAAGTAATGCAAAAAGGTCCTTGCATTAATCTCAGGAAGAGATTGCCTTGTAGTAACCTGAAGAGGTTTCTTTGCAGCAGCGCGAGTAGGAAACAGTAACAAGAGGAGCTATACGCACATTAGCATGGCGAAGCTGCTTTCCTGGACATCCGCCAATCGTAAAACTTCTGAAATTCATCCAACAGAAAAAAAGTCAACGCAAACTCAATTGAAATGCGAATTTTTCCGTTTCATATAATTTACTTATCGTCCTTAGCCTATTTCACACGCAGATGAGATGAGAATGTTCCAAAATAAAATGCATACGCGCCGCATCCTAGGTTGCGGGTGCCGTGAACGCCAGATGATCGGGAAATTCATTTCTTTTCGACACAGGAGCCGTCACTTCGTATTTGTTGATGTACATTGGGTTCCTGTTGAACAGAATCTCTTGTAGAATTTGCAGGAAACTGATGTCTTTTTTGCTGATGACAAGATGTCGGTTGGGTTCTTTGCCGGAACTGACTGATTTCAGGCCAATGGTACCGGCGAGGCTGGAGGAAAGAATAAAGAAATGGGGATGAAGTGGGTGAAATGAGGTCGTTTTGGAAGTTTGGGGGGTTGGGTCCACTGCAGTTTGGCGGAAACAATAAAGCGAACATCCGCAGGGTATTGTTTTGGTCGGCAAGTCTCATTTTGTTGACGAAATTGTAGACACAATTCCTGTCTTAACCCCGCGAGAACGACGCTTCTCTACCCACACTGACCCCCAACCGTTCTCCCAGTCGATACTCACCCATGCAGTTCGGCTCGCTCGTCCTTTGTGAAGTTCGAATCGAAGAACAAATCGCGGATATCATCGCTGCGCACATAATTTTGCAGCATCGTCTTGAAGTAAGACTTGTTGATGTCACCGCTCTCGTTGCCGAGTCCGCGGCGATTGTTCTTGATCAAATAACTGAAAATTACAAGGAAACATTGTCTTTTTTCTCCTGGCAAACACTCAAGAATCACCAAACTTACTCGACAGGATTTTTCTGGCCCGACTGTGCCGAGCCCAAACCACCGCCTGTCCAGCCCAATTTTCTCATTATTTTGTACCCAATATTGTTTGGGTCGACTGTCGTCTCCACGTCGGATGATTTGAGGTTGCAGAGAATGGTCTCGTTGTTCTTTGTGATGTCGATTCGATCCGGGTTGGGCTTTGGCTGCAACGGAAATTGAAATTCTCAGAAAACGAGCAAGGGTCGTGCCGTTGACCTACCTTTATTGTGAAGCAATCCTCCTGGAGCTTTGCCATTGCAGTTTCGAATGCGTTCTGTTTTGCAATTTTTATGCTGGCTCCGCAGCCACACCCGGCCAACTTTCCATTGACGAAAAGCTCGACTCTCCTGCAATTGTGCGTGATTTATTCGGTGAACCTTAATTCGGGCCCAAACCATACTTCTCTGCGTAAGTCATCGTTTCCTTCTCTTCGACCTTCACTCCACAACGTCTCCCGGAAACGGCGATCGATTCCCGGTACCCAGGACAGATCATGAGTATGAAGTTACCAAAGGGAAGGCCTGACAACAGGCTCACCCCCAGCTGCTTCCGCGGCGGCCCCCCTTCCCGATCTGCGTGTGAAAATGTGCGGGACTTTCCACTTCCTGCAAGCAGCAACAGAATTAGTGGAATTAGTCAAGTTTGCAGCATGATGCCAACACTTACAGTTATTGTTGCGCCTACCTTTGGCGCGCGCCTCCGCCGCGTCCGACGCCTTCACGAATGTTCGCTTTATCTTTTTGGCGCGCCCCTCGCGGAACTCCTTGGCCACATCCTGTGATAGTTCGCCGACCAGTCGCATTGTCTCGTCGGGATATTTACAGCCCATGAATTCGACATTGGTGAAAACCTGGGCCAGGCAAACAAGCTCGTCCTCGGGGAATTTGTTTTTGTGAACTTCCATGAAGCGACGCCGCAGTTGCCAGTGCTCTTCGCTTTCGTATTCTGTACGATACGAGTCGATGTTCCAGTTTTTATTGAAGGACATGATTGGGGAATTTGTTTTATTACAAAATGAACAGAAAAACAGAAAAAGGATGATAACACGAGCCTAGTGGCGGCGGACGTCAAGTTTGACAAGATGGAAAACAGTTAAGATGTTTAGTAGTTGCAGAGTTGCCGTTTTTTATGTTTTGAATTTACAGCTACTATTCGTAATTGCTTTCACGGAGGACCCAATTAGACAGCGTACTGCCTAATTCTCCTGCTCATCATAAGAAAAATTCTTGGAATCATATTTCCCCTACAAATTGCAACGAAAGCTCCTCATTAACAATTTCTATGAATTAAATTCAAATATTCTACTCCAAATTCCTTCTTCTTCTTCACACTCATTGCCGACAACGATTGCATGACGGATTCTAGAGCTGTCAACCTGCGTCACTTCACAAGTCACCTGAGTGTCGATAATCCAGTCCGCGCCCTGCACTAGCCAAACTTGTCTCGTCTAAGAAAATTTTTCGGATCCGCAGATGTCAAAATTCATAGAAAATAAACAAATTCATTTCATTTGCTTTTTTACATAAACAAAACTAAAACAAATAGAAATTTCATTGACAATACCCACGAGCAATCCATTCCCACCAAATTAACTCCCGTCAGTTACGCCTGGACGGGTAATTCGTATCGTTTTGCTTTGCCCAAAATTCCTCTCTTGTTCCGTGTGAAGTCGAGTGTTTTCTTGCTGTACTGAGTGTTCCATAATAATCAACCGCGATTGCGAAACGTTTTGGGGGTTTTTTAACGCAGTTTTTGTTGCGTCGACCGGTTCGGGAGAGAAAGTGAAAGTGTCCACCAGTTGGCCAGGACGGACCATCAGACAGCGAACATGGAGGAGTCCACCTTCGATCCGGGGCCGAGCTTTCTGAGCCGGAAGCGACGATGCACGGAGACGCAAGATCAAGACGACGACGACGAACAGCCCGCGGTGAAGGTACTCATCGAGGACGCGAAATCGTGCATGATGCAGACGTGCTGCGATGAAATTTTGCTGGAGATCTTCAAGAATTTGGATAGCAATTCATTGCAGGCTGTTGGGAGGTGAGTTTTGGGGTAGAAGCTTCTCGTTTGTTTCCCTTTGCAGGCTCGTCGTCTTATGAAGGGGTGGAGGTGAGCTTGTCGATGGCAAATTTCTTGGAATTTTGGATTATCTTCCTAGGTTCAGTCGTGTTAAAGCCAACATCATCCCAGCGCATACCATGGACATTATATAATCGCGATAACCTTCCCCAATTGGGATCTCTTCCAAAAGGAACAATGCATTCAACTTACGCCGTCTTATAATTCGCGTGTAGATAGCAAAGGAACAACAACCAATTCGCAAAATACCCTTTCCTCCTCTTCCTTTGCCCCCGTATGTCTCCCTTAGTCCTGGCATTTCTTGCCGAACCTTTCCCTAAAATTCACCCGCAGTAGTTGCTTCTGCCCAGCAACTGCTTTCAGTGGAATCGAAATCTAGGTCGCCTATCGATAACCATGCTGAGCTCAATTTCACATCAACTTTGGACGCCAGCAAATACCAAAAAAAAACTCTTAGGTTAACTGTAGCCATAGGAAGATTGGGCCGTCAAACTATCACAAACCCTGGCCCAAAAAAGCATGTGAAGTTGGGCAGCGTTACATAAGTTCAGGTCCATGACGAATAATCCCCGTTGCCTCTAGCCTTTGCATCGTTCAGTAGCGGAGCCGCTTTGTCTCTTCTCACCAATAGGGTCCGCCACTTCTGTCGGTTGTTAGCGTGGGCTACCAATCGGACCTTCGAAGGCACTTCTCTTGCAATTTCTCGATGATGGTGATTATGGCGTCTTACGCCATTGATCCAGCGCATCATTTTCGTTATCATTAGCCCGAGGCGATAGCTGTCCAGCCGTAAAGCTTGGATTTAAGACGTTTCTGATCGATTCAATTGTAAAGGACGCTAATTATGGAGCTTCACTGCATCCAGATTGCGCGCAATCGTGAAGCAAATTTATGACGCCAATCGGAAGTAACTAAATCGCCAAGTTCTCGGCAGATGGCTGCCATCGTTACAGTGGCAATGCCCTGCTATTAGCGTCAGTTGTCGGAATTCTTTTGTTTTCTTCAGATTGAGCTGCATATCGACAGCGTTGTTTAGTTTAAGTTAAATCTCTTTTTGCCTATCCGCGTGGGTGTAGGAAACCGTGTTTCTTATTTTGTTCTTGTTTGGCTGTGGATCTGTTCCTGCTAACAGAAGGTGAGTGCTTAAGTTTTATTTCTGTTCTGTCAAGATAGCCAATTCAATCTCCTACAATCAAACACAAGTTTACTGGGGGGAGCCGCAGCTTCGAGCACTCAGGCCATTGTTGTGCCCATTGTACTATCCTCGTAAATCGCCTATTCAATAGCTTCCCGCCTACGGCGTTCGCAGGCTTTAGCGAATCTGAGAACCTACTCCAGAGGCAGAGAGTGTGCAGATTCTTCATTGAAGAAAACTTTGCCAAGGTGTCCTCGTCTGAGATCTGAAGAGGCTCCTCCTTCTCACATTGGCTGCACATAGCCGAAACCACTACCCCAATCTTTTCCATATGATAGTTTAAGGAGCAGTGTCCCGTTAAAAGCCCTACTAGGGTTTTCATGTCCCACTTCTTAAGGGACAACAAAAATGCCGCTCTAGTGACTCCATGCTTTTTCACAAAGATTTTCGCCTGCCGGCAAGACTTCAAGTTTCTACACTGGTTCTGGCCCCACCATTGTGGATCCAGACCTTCGACGAGCTAGTCTGTCAACCTCCTCATTACCCCGGCACCCACATCAGGAATGTTTCGTTCAGTCGGCCAAGTTTCAGCAGCACCTGATGACAATTCCACACCAACTGGCTTGATATGTCGTTGCTGTTTAGTTCTAATAATGCCGCCCGACTGTCGGAACAAATTCGAATGGTGCGACCACTCCATTTTTGTCGCAGACGTTCTTCTGCTGCCAATGAAATGGCATATATCCGCCTGAAATATGGTCGCCATTTTTTCGAGTTCTATAATCGGATTCCCCGAGAATACCCCATCGGTGCACAGTATTAAGTCTGTAATCTGAAAAGATTCATTGCCATGTCGACCATCCTTCTCTTTCGGTGATTACGACAGTGTATGTCTTTTCAAAGATGAATCCGGAAACCATATGATCGGCGGGCATCAGAGCTACCGGATGTTTGTCAAGGAGTTTCCAGATAGACGCATGATCGTGTGATTGACCGCCTTTCCACGCTCCAATGATATCGACCCTATACGTGTCATTGGCTGCTTTCCGTTTCACCTCCAGGTGAATGGGGAGTAAATTTAGGATAGCTTCAAGTGCCGCAGTCGGTGTAGTACTCATTGCTCCAGTAATACTTAGGCAACCAAATCTCTGAATCTGCGTTAGCAGCTTCCTTCTGTTAGCAAAGTTTAGCCTCGGCCACCAGACGATGCATGCATACATCAAAATGGGCTTTATTATGGATGTATACATCCAGTATATCCGTTTAGGTGAAAGTCCCCAGGTCTTACCTATCGCATTCCTACAGCACCAGAGCAATCTGCAGGATTTCTGATATTGTTCCTGGATATGGTGCTTCCACGTTAACTTGAAGTCGAAATGTACTTGACTGTTTGTGCCAGCTGGATTTCCGCCCTTGCAAAGGTGGGTATCGTATAGCTGCCCCACCTGACATTCCTAGTGAACATAACTAGTCTAGTTTTCCAGTGTTCACTGTGAGTCCATTGCGGAGGCACCAACTGTGGTTTTTAAGAGGAGCTGAAATGAGACTTTAGCCTCGGCCCCCGTTTTTTTCCTGTCGTTTTGAATGGTCTTCTCATCATGTTGACCGGCCAAGGCTTAGGTCTGCATCAGCATGTCCTTTTCGATTGCTTATGTATATAAAAAAAGCTTTTATTCAGTCTTGTGATGACTCCTCTCCAAGATGCCGAACCTCTCTGCGGGAGGATCTCATACGAGCAACTTCACTGGACACTGATAACATCATAACCGCTGGCATTATAGGCAAAAACCTGTCATTTCATTCACATCGGGAGCCTTCGAAAGCCGGACCGTTGTTGTTAGCATTGCATCGTTAGCTTGTCATGCCCTCGCGAAACAAAACAAACTTACACGAAATCAGTCTCATTTGTGTGGTTTGCCCGATATCGATTTTGCTGTAAGATTCTAACAAAACAGGGGAGGATGTAGGGTGCTGAACGTTGTATGTTGGATATCTCTTTTGACAATACGATCAATAATCGAAGATGCCACTAGGGACAGCATGATACGAGAATTGTTTGACGCTACACTGGCAACGACACAACACGACAAAGATTTTGAACCAACAATGAAAAATTATTGTTTGGGGGTTTGATTGCAAATATATCAAGCAATACTTTGCCCTGGTTGGCCGACGTCATTTGTTTCCAAACGCCTTAAGACAAGGTGAAACTGTACCATTACACCGCTCAGCCTACGTATTTGATGGGCGAAATTGATGCTTAATTATGGTGCGATGATTTCTCCATATTGTTCTCCTTAAAAGTGCGAATCCGAACGAATTAAGAGTCCTGCGGAGCATGCGGAGAAGATAACATGCATTTTGCTCTACTTCAGAAACCTTACTAACTCCGAGGGTACATCTTAGGCGCCTTTATACCCTTTCTGGAATAGAAATACTTTGCCAGAAAACCATTTTGCTATTTTGACAGGATCTCTTTACTGACATTCGAATCATCTGTTACCAAGCATTGTAATCCAATGCTCTCCCTACTGTTATACAATTTTCGTGCCCTGGCTTATTACTATTACTACGATCTAAATTTGCGTTGCACATATTTTTCCAAAGTTATCTTCGTCACAATATTTTCTTAAACGTTTGCAAATGTGCGTTTTCACTGAGGACAACATGATACGAGCATTGTTTGGAACTACGCTGACTACACTACAAAGCGAAAAGCTAAGTTGACAGAGGTACTGTCAGCAGTTGGATGGTTTCAGCCCAACACTCCATGAAAAGGGGTCGACCATGATCAATAGAAAGAATATTATATTGCTCATGATAATGCCCTAGTGAAATGTTCTTTCCATCTCTTCAGTTGTTCATCATCGTGGATCGTTGAGGTCCTTCACAAGACCATCGAAAGATTTGCGACTACATGCAAGTTCTTTCGTGATGCGGTGTACTCTCCTGAAGTAATTGCGTTCTGTAGCTGATAATCGGACCATCGCATTAGCAAATTCCCTTTTGTCGTGGCGCAAACACTACGCTGAACTTTACGGGATTGCACTCGATATCGGAGTTCGAGCGCGTCATGCCCGTCATCACCCGCAACGGTCAATAGAGCCTTCAATCCCTCCCGTTCATCAATCCGCTTCTACGATTCCATCACGTCCCGAAGTGGCGCGACCTCCAAAGTACCCGAGAAAAGATCATTTTTGAAGGCAGTCCAATGTTGATTGATATTCTCAGGCGGGTTACTCAGTGTATCTGCCGCCTGACCAGCAAAATAGCTCCCCTTGTCGAGTGGCAGCTAGATGATACAAGTCTCAGCTCCCCAATCGTGCGAGAAGCGGCGGACCATCACATGGTGATCCCTTGCGAGGCCGAAGTCGGTGCCTATCTTGTTACGTATATTCAGCATATGACTCCTAATCTACTGCTGTTCGCAAAGTGGTCGATCTGATTACTCGTACGGTGTTGATCAGATACAACTAGCCTTATGGCAGGTTTTGTGCTTGAACAATGTGCCACCAATGACAAGGCACTGCACTGCAGAAATCGCAAGCCTTCCACCATTATTGTTACGGTCAACAATATTGTGCTTCCCCATCGCATGTCCGATGCTCCTTAACCTGGACCGGAATCTTTGCAGTCAGAAATTGGCTACCAGGTCAAGGGAGCACGCCTTGCGATAGTTGCCAGAAACAAAACAGCTCCAGATTGGTTTCTGCTACCAATTGGCTTTCCAGAGTACGAAAGCATATTACCGCAAGAGGCGGAAGAGTACTCTCCAGAGTCCCACTTTTACTTTGCTTAGGTCCAAAATTTCCAGCTTATATCGTTGGAATTCCCGCTCAATTTCATTCCAGAAACCAATCATAGTTCGTTTTCGATAGGTAAGGGTCTGCGGCGTTTCAAAATTTTGCAGGTTGCTAGCTCACAAATTTCTATCCGTTTTAGTCGCCTCTTACGGCAAGTAGGGAAGACTTTGAGTGTATGCTAAGGCCACAATTCACAGGGCACCAGTATAATAACATTTGACATCCAGGTCCTCTGAAGGCAAGTTAGTCTAGCTAACGACGGAATCGTTGGAAATTGGAGCTGTAAAGCCTATGGAAGCTGCAGGATTGCTGGTCAATTGTTAATCTCAAAGATCGGTTAGCAAGTTGTAGTGGGAGCGGAATTCTGCGAATATAAAAGCCTTAACATCGGCTACGGTGGAAGTCCATTTGAAGGTTAGATGTTAGTGTAGGTCGAGTTTTACCCAGTGAATATTCTACTGGGAAATCGTTGAAGAGTTACTAGTTCTACTACTAGTTCTTTATAATAGCCTTGAGAAGCAACGATCTGAAGCCAGAGCTAATGGGAAACCTAATCTTTTAATTATTGTTGAATATCTGTAGGCGTTTTCTGCGGAAATTAAATAGCTCCATCTTTGCTACTCTAATCGATGCTGACATTATTAGCTCCAAAAAAGTATGGAGACCTGCAGTTGCCTGCGTTGTCATTGGAGAAAGGAGTTACCGATCTGTTGTGGGCTCGGCCCTGTTACTTTTATCCTACTTTTCTTCATGTTTGCGATTAAATGAGATGAGCAGGGCCATGGAGACATTCATGACAGCCATATCCTGCAACATAGGTTCAATCGTAGAGGCTGTCGGGAAGAGAATATTTGATGACCTTGGTGTGGGTGTTGTCCAAAGTGAAAATGTTGCCAGGTAGGGTTCTCGCGAACGAAGGAGCTGGGTCAACTTGTTATCACAAATTGAAAAATGCATCAAAACATGCATATATAACTTGGCTCGCGCATGTAAAGTGTCAGTGTTGCTGGGGAAAGTTTACCAACCTCCTGAATACTGTGGAGATATGTTTAACAGTGCTTTTGGTGGTTGGTTTGTGATGATCAACTCGATGGAGTCAAGTGGCTCTCAAATCACTATCTACCGTGTCAATCTCATTTTTTCCCGGGCGGCCTTTTGATCGTTTCCCATCGTTTCCGATGTTCAGACTAATCTTGGCCAGTGGGTTTCCATCAGCGTGAATCATATGGCTATACCATTGGAGATCCTTCCCTCGTAATTTTTCCACGACCGATGCAATCCCATATGTCCTGATTTCTCCCTCCCACATGCCATTTTTCTTTCAGGAGTCTGGAATGATTTGTAGTGTCAAGGTCACCTTTTCATTCCTTGCTTCCTTTTCCTTCGTTGCAGAACATGTTGTCGTTTCTACAATCTTATGTCAGATCGTCGTCTCTGGCAAGACATAGATCTATCAAGCGAAAGTCTTCCATATCGCGAGATTAGCATAAGACTTGAACACATGAACGATTTGACAAAACGAATCAGCATTCGGGGGCTAGTCGAAACATATCCTGACAATTCTTGGAATGATGTCACCGTGAATGAAACGTTGCTCCGAAAAATCGCCGAACTATGTCCGTCAATTGAAGCGTTTGAAGTTCACAATGGTTTCATGAATTTGGAAGATGTAAGTGTTGTGATATTAATGTTTCCTGTCGAAGGGGCTCAGCTTCATGCCTAATGCTCTACTTTTTTCTCGACTTTGGCACACAGATTGTCATAACGGATTTTCCGGAAACTCTTAAGAAACTAGTTTTTAACGATTGCTACGTGCAGTTTCCTAGTAAAATTCAAGTAAATAATTTTTTCACGGGAATGGATGCACATTTTGCCGATTTAGAGGTTTGTACCCAAAGTCCCGCCATTCAATGAGAGGAAAAATTATTGTTATCGACTTTCTACCGCAGGAACTAGTAATGGATAACTGCAATTGGTTCGATACTCACGATTTAGTTTTATTTTCAAAACTAAAGAATTTGAAAAAATTAAGTCTGCGCGGATGTGAATCACTGAAAGAGTGCGTTCCCTATGGAAGTATTTCAACGCGTTTTGGATTCAAAAAGCTTGAGGTAATCATCTTTCCTCTAATAAGTATTTGGGTTTGAGTTTAATTTTGTTTGGAACAGGAATTAGACGTTCGAGATACGCCCATATCCGATTCGGACATTCAGTGTTTCAACGTAACGCTAACACTGAAAACGTTGCTTCTGGAGTGTCCAGAAGATCTTCGTGATCCCAACACAAGTAGTTCCTCAAAGCGATCTAGTTCTAGACAACGACCTACTCTTCGTGCGATGAACAATAATAGTGAAGACGCGCAGGATAATGATGACACAAATTTATTCCATATTGTAGTCAATGATTATAGCGCAATTAACGTAAACTTGCCACGCGGAAATCATAATGTTCGACCTAACATCCAAGGTGAGTTCGGTGGAAGGGATTTAGAAAAGTATGGAAGTATGTACTTGTTTGTTTGATTTTTCAGTCTATTTAGTGAATCCTGTAAGGCCTCAACCGCCGGCCGCTGCTGCTGCTGCACAACAAAACGGTGATGATGCTCAGCCAGCACCACAACAAATACCAGCACAACATCCTCCACCGGGGGTTCAACAACTAGCACTCCCACCCGAACCTCAAGCTATACAGCCAGATCAGCCACGTTCGGTTCACCACCTGGCCAACTTGGTCAATCCAAATCGTCTGATATCTCGTACGCTATGGTTTGAGCGACGATATCCACCACCGTTTTCACCTCCTCGTATCTATCCGATAAGCGATCGGGGAGTTTGTAGTTTTGGTTCACCACGAATTCCAGTTCAACCGGGTGTGATTCGAATACAAGCCGAGGCTAGGCCACCAGATACTCATCTCAGAAAGCTCGTTGTGCGATATTATAAACAAGTAACAGACACCTCGTTGTGCCATTTAGCACTGTGCGCACCAAATCTTGTATATTTAGACTTAACAGGGACATCTGTCACACGAGAAGGTCTGTTGACTTTCAAACAACAAAAACCCAATTGTTTCATTGTGTCGGATCATTTCACTGGTTGATTGACTGATTGAGAGACAAAATAAGATAAATGTATTTATTGCAGTGCTGGTGGACGCTAGGCAGGTCCACTCACTATCCTTCCTCCATTTTTTTAAATATTATAGTACGCAACATATTTGTTTAGTTTAAGGGCATAAAACGTATAATAAATTGTATATAAACACATCAAACTGTGCAAATTGGCTTTGCAAATCCATACACCTACATTGTAAGCTCCTTCCTCAACAAGACATGGAGGGATGTCATGTCAAAATAGAAATAATAGGTTCGATACGCACTAATTCATTACGATACCTACATAAATATTTATGGGAACATAGAGAGTATTTTTCATTGTAATTCGGCTTTCGTCATCGGGCCGATCGTGATTTACACGAGTAGGGAAACAAGAAATAATGACAAAATAAAAAACAGTTTATCAGAGAGAAAAAAAGCATTTAATTTCCAAATTCCATTCCATTTCTTTACTGAAAGGAAAAATTCCACGCAGGACGAAAAATAGCTAGTGATTTCTCACCGAAAGAACGACGTGTTGGACGCTGGGATAGACCGATTATTGGATTTATCCATAAATGACATCCTAACGCGCCGGTCCCAACAGGAACATTGGTTCGACAACACCCCGTAAGAAGGGAATACGTTGGACACTCACGTCTGTGTCCAAAATTAAGTGTCTCCAAATTAGTGAGGACCTTACAGGAACAAACTGAAACAGTGCGCAGAGCGTTTGAAAAGATGGAGAACTATTCAAGGATCGCTTGGCGTGAACCCCTTCAAACTGAAAAAACGTTTAGAATTCGCCAGGAAATATCTGCATGCAGAAAAGGAGCTCTGGAACGAAGTGTTATTCATCGACGAGTTGTCGGAGCTGACAGAGGAGTTTAACTGCGTCGATGAACTTTGGCGAAGGAAGTGCCTCCGATGTTCCGGATGTATCAGGACAACAATTCTAAACATACCGTGCTCGACACTCGTCAATGGCTGCTCTGTAAATACCGTTCGGTCTTGTCAGTCCTGTTACAGTTGCCGGAGTTGAACCCTATCGAGAGTCTGCGAGATTTTTTAGACTGCAAGCTGCGTGAGAAACTCACCACCTGCCGACTTCAGTTGAAAAAACGTTCACAGGACAAATGAAACAAAATCCCAGCGGATTATTGCCGGAGTTTGCTCGCGTCGATTAAGAAGTGTATTCAGAGCGAACAGTGCCGGAATACCTCGAACCCAACTACATGACGTTCCCCCTTATTACGAACCGCTGGGCGGGCCCAAACACGAAGGGATGGCTTTGTCTGGATTTGGCGTTTAGGGATAACATTTTTCACTGATTTTGCCAGCTCATGCTGCGAAGAAACCATTCACAACTTCGCATTGCAATCAGTGGTGGTGGATCAAGTTGAGCAAGATTTTACGGCGAATGACCATCAATACATTGCGTTCGAAGTGGTTGACGCTATCTCTCAATGTGCACCAGCCCTGCGCGTGAAATGTTGCAAAGGTGAACATCGGGAAATTCGTCGAAGCTCTTAGAGTAGACACCGTCGTAAATTTAGTTATGGACCTGGTAACAACCCGTTACAGGGCTACTATGTCTTGGAGGGTACCTTCTATTGCCCACCTGCAGAAAGAGCGTCATTATTGATGAAGGTGGTACGCATCACAATTACAAGGTAGGGACTAGCTGAAAGGAGAGCATGATAAAAAATAGTGAAATTCACTGCTAGGCACCAGCTAGTCGGTGGGGTGGATTACTAACTGTGGAGGCTCGAATATAAATTGACTACCAGAAAGTTATAGGTTTTGCCCTAACCCTGTTCATTTAATGCTGAACGGATGGACCCGTTCTGGTTAATAAAAACAGCGTGGAAGGCACCGAGGATTGGGAACTTGTCACCATAAAAGACCAGCAAGAAGCAGGCCCCTATATAAAAAATAAAAAAGCACCAGGACCCGAGAGTATCCCGGCAATGTTGTACAAGCATTCAGCGGAGGGAGCGGGAGGGGGACGCAATTTTCTTGTCGTTGGAGAGTGTCAGCTAAGGCAAACGTCAGCTAAGGCAAAAAAACCCTGTGCTGCCGTCTTCATACCGATCATTCTGCATGTTTGATACAGTCGGGAAAATACCCGAAAAGTTTGTAAGGAGTAGATTCGCTGAAGCGATCTGTGTGTTCGGATGAACAGTGGATGTTCTGGGTGCTATTCATCAGACTGACTGATGCGGAGATTCGTTGATGTTGCTTCTTCGTAACGCATTGCAGATTGCAGATATGCTAGAAAATTCATTTCACATTCCAGGCTACCTGCTCCACATATTGAGGGGTTATCTGAGAGACCGTTCCTGCTCTATAAAATGCTGAGGGGAGGGGGGGCTGAGGAGGATGAAAATCACGCCGCAGGTAGTACAGGAACCCATTGTAGGGTCACACCTCTCGAACACTTCTTACGAAAGCCTACTAAAACTCTACTGCTCTACAAAATCGTACATGGTTTCAGCCTTACGCTGGAAAAAAATCGAAGTAGTTACTTTGACTAAAAAGAAAATTTCGACCATGGGTCCATTATCGATTAGCGAGATTAATAAAGAGTCAAACCGAACGGTTAAGTAAGTACCTTGGATTAACCCTCGATTTGAAAATGAGCTTTTTCGAGTATATCAAAGCAACAGCTAACAAAGCCACAGGTGGAGTCTCGACTTTTAATTGGCTGGTGGGAATCGTTGAGGGTCCCACAGTGAGAGTATGAGTCTTTTCATGAATGCAACGTAACCCGTTTTGTTCTATGGCGCGCATGGTTAGGCGTAGTATTCCACAGGGAGGTGTATCACAATTGCCTTGTGCAAATACAGAAATGGCGAGCTTTGGGGGTGGTTTTTGCCAAACTGTATTAGAATCGGTAGTGATGGTGGTCGTGGGAGTGACTCCCGTTACCTTCTTGCTAAAAAAGTAAAACAGGTTACAAATGGAAACGAAGAGACTCAAGGAAGGGGTTAAGAGTGACAACATATACCCAGAAGGCAGATAGATAGCGCGGCTTATTAGCAACTTAGGTCCGCAGTTGAACAGTAATCATGGTGAGGTTGATTATTTCTCAACCCAGCTTCTAGGTAGGCACGCAGTTTTTCAGTGTTACCTGCACAAGGGGGAAGTCACGATTCCCTGACTATGTATTTTGTAATGGGGTAGTGGAAGACGCCGATCACATCTTTTCTTTTGTGGAAGTTGGCATGTGATTCATCTTCGACTTTACTCAGATACGGCGAAGCTCTTTACGAACAACAGTTGTCAGAAAGATGGTGAGGAGCGCTCACAGATTAACCCGTTTTATGCATTATGTTCAGGTTATTGTTGTGAAGAAGATAAAGCTCGACTGGTAGGGGACCGAATGACAAGGCGTTCTTTGAACTAACAATTCTCTTCCACCTGCCCTTCTCCCTTTGTAGAGAAAGAATTTTCTGACTTGCAGGTTTCCTAAGGCGAGTTGATCCAAAGCAATGTGCCAAGCGGAGGTATTCAGTTAGCAATCCGTGAACACATTCACCTACTCTACCTAAAAAGACAGTAGTAAATCAAAAATGAAATATTAAACTCGAAAATTATATACACCAAAATACCCGAGGACCTCTTACATTTCCTTTCATACTCTCCTTTACTTCTGTGGGGATTGGGTTCATTCAATTAAACTCGAACGTTTTGACATGAAAATAGCCTTACTTGAAGGTGCCATAGCGTTTCAAAGAGGGGCGACCGCCGAGATTAGAAAGGGGGCATTTTTCCTTTCTTCTACATATCTTTATCATCCTGTCCTTCTCACGAAGTAGAATGATCGAAAATTCAAACTTTACCATGATGATAGAAAAAACCCACTTTGAGGGACCATATCTTTTTTAAGGGAGGAAACTTCCATGAGTTTTCACCGGGTTTAGCAGACGGCACCTTGCCCTCGCTATAAAATTTCCACACCCTCCGGGGACGGGATTGAAAGTTCAACCTTTACCGAAGGCATTTTAATGTGCATCTCTCTTTCGGAAAATGCAGGACTAACATATATGATATCTTCAGTATCAGCAAACCCATTCCAAAGTGTGATTAATTTCCGTTCCTTAATATTTCCGAGATTATTCACTTCCTATAAATCAAGCTCCAGACATAAACCACTATCGCTAAATTGAGTGGGTATTACGAAGCCAATATGATCTCTTCAAAATAAACTTGCCTTTTGAGGTAACAAAGTTCAAATCTGGTTATCAGCAATTATTTGGTAATCAGCTCTGTTTAGTAACCTTCACCTTAAATGGTTGAGTCCTAGGAATTGACTGGAAAAATATTTTAAAACTTCCGCCGGTATTCCTGGTAAAAATCGAATTCGCAGAAAAACAGTAGAAAACAAATTTCCCATAAGAGTCGGTCAGCGTTTGTTAAGAGAACAGAGGGCATTTGGGGGCAGTATTTTCTTCAGAATTTTTGAGAGTGTTCTATTCTTTGTGACGTACAGAGTGTTTTTAAATTGCTCTTTCGATTATAGAGTATAGATTAGGAAATTCTACTGAAATTGAGATGAGGTACCCAAATATTTTAGTTCATACTATTTCCAGAATTGCTGATGTGCAATCGTTAGTGCAATCAGGAATGCTAAGCCCCAAGAGCTGAAAAGCTGTACAAGGATGCTTGAGCAGTATAAACCTATCTGAGATAAGGAATGGCAGATATGGAGCTGAAAATCGTGAATCTTGGATGAAAACATCTATGTAATTGGGTTATTATTGAAGCGTAAATTTCTACTTTGAGTCTGCTGTTATGTTATGAATGTCCTAGGTGGAATATGTAGTGCTCTGAAGTAAAGTGTGCAGTTTAAGGTTTAACAAATAGATCTATGTATATATGTAGATCTTTTCAAAAGCGATTGGGGTAATGAAATTTTTAATAGCCATTTGTTACGTACCAACAATTCTTGGCCCATGTTGGACGCTAATTCTGTTATGATGAGAGTAGGGCGTTGGCTAGGGGTATCTGCAGAATGGCGTCGAAAGGCTCGTCCTCTTCTTGAAACCGGCTACTCATGAGTCTCCAGATATCTCCATCGGAAGCTGGCTGAAGCGCTCTAGTAGATTCTCGCACATCAGATTCCATGGCAGAAGATCAGCCCTCCGCCGACAATGCCAATACCATTCCAGTGCAGGTTCTGCTAGCAATAGGTAGAGATGCCGACTCAGGGGGTGGAACCCAGGGGATCTTCCGTCAGCATTGCCACCCGATCGAGGACACTGCCTATCGGCATCGAATCAGAGGCTCCTGAGAACTTCATGCGGACACTATATTACTTACGCGGTCGGCCGGATAATTGGCTCCTTTAGAGAATCTGTTGTATTTTTTGTCGAGAGGGGATAATGGGCATTTTTAAGTCAGAGCTAGATGGTAGATTCGCTGAAGGCGCTGAAAAGGTTGTTCTGGCTCCCTTTCCAATCTTATTTCCAAAAGCCATTTGCCCTATGGGAATTTTAGGCACAGTTCCGGCCGGTTTCGGTTCCACTTCCTTATCTTTCTCCAACTGTAGACAGACAGAGGCTTCATTAAAAGCCATATCGAGATGGTAAAATTTTATTGATAATTACGAGATAAAGAATACAACAGAAAAATTACAGTGAAAGTTCGCGGTATTTCAGCTCCTTCTCAACTCCCAGAAAACGTCAGTCTTCATAAAAAGATTCTCCCATGAAGAAGAAAGCTGCTGGCCTCCCGCCGATCAAGTAGATCAATCAACTCAAAACTTTAATAAGGAATATAAAAGGGATAGGATTGGGAAACTCTACGCTTCGTGGGGAATCTGATCGGAATCGCAGACCTAAATCTAATCTGTGGATGCCTTTAACCTTCGCTCTGATGAAGCCCTCCTCCGAGTTCTCCATTATTTCCTCGGAGGATTGTTCTCCACAAGCCCATAGTGCTGCTTGGCCCGTCTGGTCTTTGACCCTAATTGTACCACCGTGGTTTCGATATGGCCCACTAATTATGTCCACATCGATGTTTTTTTCGCGGATGGTTTGCGAGAATAGATCCTGCGCCGCCTAGCAGTGGTTGAGGTTGATTTGTATCAACCTCATCGGCGATTTGTGTTAAGGGCTCTCCTGAATTCCGGATATCTGCTGCTGCTTGCAATGTGCCGATGGTCCACCCCTCCTTCGCTTTGCACAGTAGGTAATTTGGGTCTGATCCACAGTTCTTGCTGATGTGGCCCTCCGTTCCACATTTCGGCACTGGACATGCCTTCGCGATATGACCGAAATCAATGCATCTAAAACACCGCTTCAGTGACACCTGCTATTTGAGGCGACACATAACCTAGCCTATTTTAACTCTCCTTGCTGTCAACAGTTTGAGTGCTGCCTCCACTGGCAGAGTGATGATAGCGATTTGCGTCCTACCATAGACTTTTCCTAGCGTTTTTATCGCTAACTCTTGAAGTCCAATGGGGTCGAACTTTTTTTCCAAGGCCTCACGAACCTCCTCCTTCGTGGTAACCTCATCTATATCCTTGCAGACTATAGACGTCTTCGGTCTGCTAGCCCTGATTTCGGCTTTCTGTCCCAAGGACTTTCCGATTAGGCTCAAGAATTTTTCCGTCGTTATATATCCTTGGACTTCTTTAGCTCCAGTATAAGGTTTCCTTTCTGAGACCGTCTAATGCGGGTAACATTATCTCCCAGAGTGGTAAGTTGAGGGTCTGCCTTCACTCTCTTCAGAATGGCCTATGACCCTTCGCCACGCCTTTTCCACTTTTTTAGGAGTTGAGCCCTTTTTACTCTTAGGGGATTGCTGACCAGTTGACTTGTTCAATCGTTCGCGATGCCTCTTCCCCGGTTTGTTCTCCCCCGAGTTTTTTTGTAGGCGTCATTTGTGTTGCCTGGCTTACTTTTTCAACCGATGCCTTCACTCCCCTTTCATCCTGGGCCTTGCCGTACGCCAACCATTAGCCTCAAATCATGGCCCTTCATGCCTTCTTTCTGCGTGTTACATTGTTTTAGGTTGAGGTACGTCTGAAGTGATGAGAATTGCATTTCCTTGAAGGTCATTCTTGTTACGAAACCACCTCCAGTGCTGGAAATTCAAATTTATCAATTAAGCTATCAACCGTCCAATACCCCACACCCTGTGACAAACCACATAACCAGGGCGCTGATATGCCTTACATGACTTATCTCTTTTCTTAACTAGATGTTGTCTATTTCCATTTTACGGGTCGGGATCAAAACAAGCTGATTATAGATTCATCTTATAAAATTTGTGTCTCCATTCATGATTCCAGTCAGTCCAGCTTGATCAGTGAAATCGCATACAACGTTTCAGTGGTAATAAGTCGTTCGTTGTGTAAGGCCAAGACTATCTTTCGAATACCCGGTTGTTAACATCTTGTAAGTTATGACTATGTAAATTGAGTGTTTACGTTAAGAGTGTAGAGTAATTAAAACTGAATTAAAAAATTTATTAATTTCGTATGCGCAATGGGTATGGGGGAACGTTGAAAGAAGGAGTTACACATCTACACTTTGTGCCAATCTATAAATTTATTCATCTTTATTCGTATCTTTTGTGGTGTCGAGTACGTTCAGTGTTTGTTTTATTTTGTAATAATACTGCAAATTGTGCTGATTATTTTTGTCCATCTTTTGTACCGACATCTTGGACAATGGACTATGTCTTTTGTATGTTGTTAAAGTTGATTGCGTAACTCTGTGATGTTTTTATGCCGGACAGGCTACTCCAGTTCGCCATTGACCTCTAGTGTGTACATGTTGATAGACTTAAATGGTCTTATTAGGTTTCGTTACAACTATCGTTGTTTTCAATCTACTATTTGAGATACAATTACGTGTGCTTGTATGTACAAGTGAAGTAGGCTTTCATGAAAAGAGTGATATCATCAACAGAACTGATCAATGTGGGAAAGATTTGAGTGTGAAAAGACGTGAGGATAGTGCGCTTATAAAAATGAGAGTTACATTGGCAAACCGGAAGCCAAAAGATTTCAAATCGGAAGTATTTATCCCTCTTCCGAAGGATCTGACCTTCTAGCATTATTAGATACAAGAGCTAACAATTTCGATTATTTGGAACCCATGGGGAGGTTGCAGTAAACTGTTCTATATTAGAACTAACAGAGAAGAACCAGTATATTAAAATAACCGGTCCCGTTGTTGGGTTGATAACCTCTACCTATTTCTAAACTTTTATTTTTAGCGATATATAGAATTGGCGAATCTGATTCACTAATATAGTGCGGAAACTGCCATAGTGCTAATTAGATTTATATGAAAAATATTGAATTTTGTAATTTGAGGGGAACGGTGCGACTCCTGATTTCGTTATCTAGGTATTGCCAACAATTATTTGAAACAAGCTCTCTCATCTGAGTTCACGGATATTCACGGATTCAAGGAAGCAGGATACACACAAGAGGGGGAAGGGAGAAGTTGAATTGACTAACATTAGAAAGAAGAGCGAGGTATCGGATTTTATGAAACAAGATCGATGTTATCTATACTGCTTAGGATTTACTGTAGTTTCTTGATATCAGACATCCTTAAAAGATCTACCTTGTACGACTCATTTGTTACGTACGTAACAACTCTGACCCCACGTTGGGCGCCAACCCTGTTACGTTAAGAGCAAGCCATTGCATAACCTTGGCACCAACATGGTCACCAAGGCTGTGAACCATCCAAACTTCCCTAACAGGTTTGCCTGTCGTGAACAAGTACTGCGCGAGGTAATATGTGGAACCGCTCCAGCACGTGCTGGAGCTAATCCGTATGCTAGCTGTCCTGCGAAATGAGGGCTGGGACTCCTGGTTCTCAAATATTATCTTCCTGTTAGGACTCAATAGTCAAAAAAACTTAACCAATCCGGGGTAAGTTACTCTAATAGAGACGTGACATCTCGAGGCGGGTTGAAACCACCGAAAATTTCAGTCCTAATGGAGCTAAATGGCCTAATAAAGGAGGGGACAAAATCACGAAGGAAACTAACGCACACGGGATGGTTGGGGAAGGACTAGCCTTGAGCCGTTTCTTGCACCTATGCAACGAGTGGCCCCCGCCTTCCTTTCTTCTTTATGGGGGCCAGATGACATGGTGGCCCTGCGGCGACTCAAGCCAACCTAAACGTTCGTCCCCTGCCACTTCAAATATAATCAAGGAATCTGTGAGGAATCTGATCGGAATCGCAGGCCTAAGTCCCTCCCAGACTAGCTATGGAGTGGCGACACAAGCATCCTCTCGACTTCGACTATTCCGGTCGAAACTCAAAACCACGATCCAAACCAGACACCCATAAAGTCAGTAAAATGCGACATTGAACTTTAATTTTTGATGTGTGATGAGTCAATGATTTGAGCTAACTTCTTGCCAAACATTTAAAAGTTGTAGCTCCTGAGATTCGGATGGACAAGGTCCGTTCTACTTCTTTCTACATCCTCCACTCACGCACCTTGGCAATAATTCCAGCCGGCCATGCAGAGGAATCCGCTGAAGAGCCCTGTTTTGAGCGTCAAGCTCGAACTTGGAAGACGATATTCCGTTACCACTTTGGGCATTAATTCTGATACGTACGCAACAAATGGGGCGCCCAACACGACAACAGTTGTTGCATACATAACACATCCTATGGGATTCACATTGATTGATCAATGGTGGCTGCCATCAAGGTTGTGGTTTATCGCATAAAGGAAATAATTGGAGGCCAAGAAGACTCTATACAGAAGGAGCAAATCCAGCGGTCAAGGGATGACGGAATGTCATTGCGTATCTTTGGGGTAGGTCCCGTGACTTATGTAGTAAATATATCGGCGTGTGGACGGAGTTTAGAACGTTTTCTTGTGTGTCCTTTCTGCTTTCTTCATCATATGTCACAAGCTACAAACAGTTATCCAATGCTCTGAGTCATGTGCTCGCAACCAATGTACTGCACTAACACCAGACCTTATGCGCAGAATTACCGTCGCGGTTGAAGATGTGCAATGATTTTCTTGGCCTTACAATTTCGCAGAATGCGCTGGGAAGCGAATTTCCAGTATACAAACTTTTTGCTGAAGGGATAAGTTGGGAAGGCGCTACTGTCAGTAATTCGGAATGCAGCTTAGAAAGAATATCGATCTTCCTTCCTTTTTGGCAGCTCCCTGCCTTACTTGTACTCCTGGACATTTTGAAGATTGTCCTCTTTGTCTGCATCTGTATATACAGGAATTAATCCCAGAAGGACCTCAAGGGATGCCGTTGGGTAAGTTCTCATTGCACCACTGATACACACGCAAGCCAGTCTTTGAAGTTTGTGTAACTGCCTGGCTGTTGTCCTGAGTTCCGTCTTATCTGCCTAGATTACCGTCCATAAATAATCATTGGCCTTACTACTGCAGTGTATATCCAGTGCGGCATTTTCGGGGTGCAGCCCTATTTTTTTTCCTGCTATGGAGCCCTTGTAGTTTTCCGATGTATGTATGTTTTCACCATGTGCCTTCCAGAGTGGTTTTTGGTCTAATGTGGTTCTCAAATATTTGACCTCCTCCTCCATGCCATGTAATCTTAGCCCAGGCCAGGGTGTTTCCCATTCCCTTGCAGGTTAGGGCATCTCGTATCTCTGTGTGCGATGTGCCGTCGAACGATCCCTAGTCTCTAAAGCCTTCCAGATTCAATCAGGGACCTCGGCAGGTTCACACTCTATTCTCCTAATTGTCTTTCCTCGGCTTTTTTTGTGTACGTGCGCAGGTATGTTGCCAAATCTATAGTTAATTTGGCAATTTCGATGCTTAATTGCTTTCAGGGATCGGTCCTCTATCCCGAGCGTGAGAAGTTTACCTTTGCCCTCCACCTTACTTCTGAAGATTTTTCGTAATCGTGTATGGAGATCAAGAACCATTTCTGAGCAATTAGGGGACCTAAAAGATGCTCCGTCTCTACCGTTGCAGCTTTAGGATGAAACACTGTCACCATGTAGGCCACTGGAATATCGTCCCCAGCATATTTAAACAATTCTACTTTACTCCGCTGCTCCCCGCTTTTTTGGCTCCGATAATGATGGCTTAGGTTGTCCTGAGCCTTCTTAAGTGCCGTTTCTGGTTTCAGACTTCCTTCAGATAACGCAGATACCACTAAGCACATGCGCCACTGAGACCTGCCTCCTTGGTGACTTCTCATATTCTGATCTCAGACGTGCTTTTGCTTATCCCCACTTTTCGAGCAGTTGTCTTTGCTGGTTGTGGTGGTGATACCTCGACCTGGTGGGCGATACGGAGTCCCGCTTGTTTGTTTTTAGTTTTTTTAATCTTCAAGAGTACTCATAAAGTTCCCATGAGTCTGGGGATTAGTAGTTCCGCCATGGTAAGTGCAAACTAATCAATGGGTTGAGGGAGGTGTTTTTCAACTCCCCAGTCTAGTTCCGTAGCGTTTTGTTAATAGTAGTGCCACCTCGTACAGGACAACTTTTACCATTCCTCTAACGGTCTTGGTAGACCCAAAAACATGAGGTCTGCATACAGTACAAGGATCTCGATGAAGTGACATCCAAAGGAGAAATTTTCACTGTCTTGACGGAACAGTTCAAGTTGGAGGAACTTGCCGCCTGTTCAGGCCAGTGTCTTTTGAAGATTTTCACCTCCTCAAAAAACAAGAAAAAAAACGGTCTTGGTAGACGTGGGGCTTGGCTCCTCGAAGAGAGAGAGAGAGATTGTGGTAGCAAACCCATGGCACCTGGGATAAACCACTTCCAATTTAGTAATTAAATTTCTACGGGCTGCTGACAAGGATATGACAAGAGCACAAAGATGGTCTCTCAGATACACGGGTGACATTTTGAGTCTAAGGCATTAAAACCTTTGGAAGTCATTTTTCCGGGTACATATTTTTTTCTTTCTGCTTTGATGTCAGAACTAGTTTTCAACGCTACTAGCAGAACTAATTGACAATTTCTCACCAGCTTTAATTACTATTTGTAAATCTAATCACCGTGACGACAGTATGATTAACAATCTTCAGATTATTCGCTGAATATTACTAATTTATCTTCTAAACAAATATGAGAAGTTTTTTTTTGGAAGCTTGACCGATCTAGATGCTACTAAAAATACGTTTCCCCATCATCAATCTTTTTTAGATATTTTTGTTTAGATGACAGTCTGATATGAAATGATTGTAAACTGTTGGCATATTTCCCGATAGTAACGTTAATAATGACTTTAATGATTAATAAATGACACAGAGCCACTTTTATGTGCAGCGTCGTAAACGAAATTCCCAAAGCCTCACAAGTTGAAATGTTGAGCACACGAGTCAATTGAAAGTTAATATTGGACAGTCGAATTGACTCAAATTGTTTTCTCAGATATCTCAGTGAGTAAAGTAGATATAAATGGAAAGCAGCGCCCGGAAAGCTTTTCAGATATATAGAGCGGAAAGTGTTGGCATATGTGGAAATTTAATTTAATTATGTGTCAGGGAAAGCAGTGGGTAGGTCATCTCGTAATATGGAAGACTGCAGTTTTAAGTCCTGAAAGATACAGATCTTTTAGTTGCTTTGTTAGTAGGCGGTGGTTAGAGCGACTAAGAATAAATCTTGTTTAGTCTAGTTTGAAGGGCAAACGATTTATAGCCAGCATTCAGTAATATTTCGGGAATCAGCTCTCCCTTCGACATCAATTATTATAACCAGGTTTGGGGCTGAAGTTGGGGTTGAGATGAACGACTTAGTTTTTCTTGTGCCAACGGAATAGGGCGGTCCTGTAGTTGTCTACATGAATGTCACAAGTTAGTTATCTTTGATAGTCAGCAAGTAGAACACTGGGAAGGATAGTACATTATCTGAGGATTGATTGAAAAGTTAAACTTAGTATGTTTTCCTTTAAAATCCTGAAGATGCAGATATGTCGTTTTCAACCTTGAAAAACTTAAAACATGTCCCTTTGAAGGGTAGTAAGACACGTTCAGTATCTACTTCATTAAAAGAACTAGCAGTAATAAAAGTAATTAGTTATAGTTATCTATATTTATCTTTTTACTAATTTCAATAGCAGTTCATAGTCATTTGAATATACTCAAGTACATTTTCCACTTCTCTTGAACGGAAACCCATATCTAAAAAAAAACACTAACAAATTTCTCTTTGTATCTTTCAGATGATTTAGCCGCCGGCTGGCTCGTATACACTTCAATTTCCTCGAGATAATACCAAGCTTGACGAGATGGCTAAGCTTCGGTTTGGCGGAGATATGGTGAATAAGCTTGGAAAAAATGGATTGCTTCACAGCTCCCAACATTTCCAGAGACTAGCAGTTCTGGTCAGGTAACAGTTCGCGATATATCACTAAACTGCAGACATCTAGTCGTGGCTAGCATTTTAGCTACATTTTTTCAGTAAAGCAGTTGCTACTGCTAATTTTTTTCCCGAAGCTCGTTATTATCTGATTGCAGTGTTTTGTGTATCTTTTGGGTGTATTTTGTGTATCTCGTACGATTCGAGTTGGTTTTATTGCTTAAGTTACCGGTGACGAAATTTCGCTATTAGCCAAGGTCAACTACAGTTAGCGGTTCGTTGTTTATGGTTAATTATGTGTATTTATTCGCTTGTAGATTGTTGTAATGATAGTGTAGCGTGTCCTAGCTGTAAGGATTTCAAATGACAGTATAGGACATTTGGATGAATTTATTTGATAGAGTAGCATTTTTGGCATGGAGAGCTCGAACTGACAGTAAACTCCCACCCAAGGGGTTCTATGTTAAATAAGGGCTTCGTTTTGGGGAGAGCGACTCGCTAGCTGAAAAAAATCTCAGTCCCTGTTTCCCTTCTTCGGGACTGAAAGTTGAGAATGCAGATAGAAATGGGCCTCTCTTCTTTTATTTGGACTGATGCCTTCTTGGTTGACCTCGAATCGAATACAGGGTCCCTTACTAAGTGAGACCTAGACCAGATGCCGGTTGTTACGCCGTTGATGATGATGATAAGACCGTTTTGTCTAAAATTCTATACCAAGACAACATACAATCACTGACGCTATAGTTGCCAAATACCTCCAAAGTTAATATTTGCCCAGATGTTCGCAGTATCTTTTAATGTATATTTGGTTCCGATTTATTTAAACCCCCGACATTAGCACTGACATTCACGTCAACTCCTTCAGAATGTTTCAGTTTTCCATTAGTTTTGATGAGAAAGACCTACGTTCTTCCAGTACTTAGAATTGTAGAAAATTTCATTTGGCAGGTGGCCCGTTATGACGGAAAAAGGGGGTGGTTTCTCTGGGGCCCGAATTTTCCCGGGTGCTGAGAATAGAGACTTTGACAAAATTACAATAGACTGATTGTGTAATTGCTGGGGGTCTGCCTAAACTCCACTCCCGGTTCGGGTTTTCTCCCTACTCGGAGGAGACTAGTGCATGTCGAATACTATAATATCTGGCTCAAACATTTGCTGATTCTTTCTATGATATCGCAATTGCACACTAGAATTTTCGACTGGATATGAGTATTGGAACTAATTTTGCCAATGTACTAAGCGTGTTCAATCAATTTTAAGCTATTATTCAGTAAATCTACAGATTTTTCTTTAGAAGATTTTTCTTCTTTTCTCTGTAATTTGTATTCTTCCATACTTCCATAAGTTAGGAGCGAACAAAGGTAGACTAAAAATCCAGGCCCGAGGTGAAAATTATGTGCACCCTCCTCGAAATTGCACAATCAACCTAATTTTCTTATCTATGACGGAGAGTTGAGGAATAGAGAAATCTCTGGGTTCAGGAGGATTACTTTCTCTTCATCCTTCCTTGTTGATGGGCCAAACAACTGAAACTAATGCAATGAAATCTGCTAATCTATAATACTATCAGATAATGGCTTGGGCAGGCCTTACTAGAGAAGGGTGGAAAGGGAAGGATTGCCTCCCGCCCCTTGGAGTTATATCGCGGCCCGGAATAGAAATTGAAAGAAAGGATAATATCAGGCCTGGAAAGCTTTCTGCTCAGGCCCATATACCTTTTCCACCGGGCCCAGTTTTTTCGTTTAATTTTCATTTAGGACCCGGATTTCCTCTCTATGGCCTTGAGCTTGAGGATTGAGTTTCTAAATATGTGTGCATATACATATGTCCTGGAGGCGGGGGGCCTGAAATGCCTGATCTTGATGCAATCGCGGGGCTTTTAAATCCCCATCCAGCATATTAAGCCACGGTTGTTTTAGTCGCTTACCATCGACTTCGATGCTCAAAGCAATGTTGGCAAGTGAATTCTCCTGAGCGCGAATTACGTGGCCATACCATCGAAAACGCCTCTCTTGCAGTTTTTCCACGATCGGTGCAACCTCATATCGCCTATATCCTCATTTCAGATGAGATGAGATGATGATGAGATGATCAAAACATGTCATGCCATTAGTCCAACGCAACATCTTTGTCTCCATTACCGTAAGACGCCTTTCATTGTTTTTTTAATAGTCGGCCAACACTCAGAACCATAGGGAGCGACAGGACGGACGACACTGCGGTAAATTTAAGATTTGAGACATCCGTTAATACGACGATCACAAAGAACACCAGTTGTGGTTGCGTTGCGTTAATGTGTGAAGCAATTTCATAACGCAGTTCTGCATTGGCTGATAGTGTTGACCCGAGGTATTTAAATCGCTCAGTTCTGGGCAGTTCACTGTCGCTGACAATGATTGTGTTAGCAAAAGTATCTTGTGATTTACAATGTAAATAGTATGAACTTCCTACCGTAACTTTAAACATTTGGTCACAAAGTTGGTGAAGTCGAACAGGCTTGAGGTAGTGGAAGTCCCAGCGAGAAGGCGGTCGCTAATTTTCTAAATGGGGATGATAAGGCCTGCTTCCACATACTTGGCAAATGCTTCTCCTCGAGGATCTTTTTGAAAATAGTGGAGAGGGCAAAGGGAATGAGCTGGTCAGTTTCAATCCTGAAGACTCTGGGAAGATGGTCTTGACCAGGACCAACCTTGGCGTTAAGGTTGCCAATGAAGTACTCGACAAGGAAAATGATAAGGAGAGGATTGGAAGGAAATACGCTGCATCCAGTCGTGGAAGCAAGAAGCATGAGGAAAGGGAGTAAATCACAAGATTGTTGGAGACAATAAGAAGAGAAGTTAGACAATCTAATGCAAGGAGGAGATAACTGGACAACATTGCAGGTGTTACGAATGTTAGACTAGAATGGTTTGAGATTTTCGTGCTCCAGTGAATATTGAACACTGGCCAGATACTGGATTTAAGCATTAAAGATTTGACGGGAATTTTTCCTAGCAGTGAGTTTTTGCGAATGTTTTTTGTGGACTGCAATGGTGAGACAGACTAGGTAAGAGAGCAGGAATTTAGGGGAAGAGGGAACGTACCAAGGAAGGTAATTTCATAGAATACTGTAGAAGGTGCTGAGTTAGAAAGAGGTGGGTGCATAGCTAATTGTCGTCAGGACTGAGTTCAAGTTTTCGAAATTAGTTTTACGAAGGTTAAACTTGGCAAGCTAGCCGATGAAAGGGATCCGAGCATCAAATTCAAAAAAGCAGATGGTCTGAGGCAAAAAAATATGCACAGGGTATGATAAAGTGGTATTTGTTTGGCGCAATGACTTGTACAGTGACAGGATCGTAGGTGGAAGAATAAAAGATGGTTTCGGTACGGAAAGGGGACTTGACAGCTATCAGAGAACCTCCACCGGTTGACTTGCCAAGTGTTGTACAGTTTCTGGTACAATGAAAGATAGAGTAACCTTCAAGAAGCTCGAAATCTAAAATCCTGTTATCCAACCAAGTTTCAATAATGCAGATGACGCAAGCAGACAAAAGGACATTTTAAAGTTTTCTGTAAAACGAGACCAAAAACATGGATTATATCACAGGGTGTATCTCACCTGCCACCTTTCTTCCTTTCAAGACACTTGCTAGCTTGACTTATTAGCCTGTTATTCTTTTGTCAACTTAGGTGAATTAGAGTTTCTCTGGCATCTTCCCCTTGCAAGATTTTCCTTTTTTCTAATGTTCTGTCCTTGTTCCTTCTAAAATTGGCATCATTCTCGCAATAACGAATGGTGCATTATCCGATACGGTTGAGAAGGTACAGCTCACTCCTAGCTTAATTTCCTATAGACCGAAATTAGTTTTTGGGCTCCACATAGGCTCGGTTTTAGTTCTGCGCATACCAATATAGAGTTCCCTAACTTGACTTCAAAGGGCCCTGTGAGACTGCTTCTGCGGGAGCCGATCATCCTGACTATAAGCAACCTTTGGGCATACTATTGACATGCTCCATTTGGCACTATTCTTGTTGGAGCAATATTAGCGCTGAATGTTTTGTCATTGTCATACTGCAAGTCCTGAACTTTCTCCTTTGCGGGGATTTGTTTGCCTATGTTTCGATCTATTTGGCATAGGTATTTTTTGCGGGGACTACTGGTCTCATTGTCATGGAATTTCATGGAGTCAATCGGGCTGACAAAACTACTCATGCTGTGGATGATGTTTTAACTTTACTTTTGACACTTGTTGAAAAGGAGAATAAGAAGAGACTGAAAATTACGGATTTAAGGTATGATCGCCCTGGCTCTCTAGATAGGATCTCCAGTAGTATGCTTACCTAGGACTCGTACCTATAATATTTACATAAAAGCCACACAAAATTTTTCTCACTGAACGTGCCCAGACTCTGGTTTCAGATTTGTTCACGCGTAAACAATTATCTCCCCGAGGGTGGTATTCAAAAATTCATTTTTATTTTAAAATAGGTTCCTTAATGGTGAATCATTGGTCTATTTGAAGATATTACTTTATTTTACCCATTTTTCATACTCTCCGAATTGTTATGAGTCAGTTTGCAGGCCTTGTTTTTTGTTCTGAATACAAAGAGTAAACAGCAAGGAGTCTGGCGCGTGGAGAAGTTGTTTACCCATATAATCCATAGTTATGGCGTGTTCTGTAAATTATATATAAATGAGTGCGTGGAAGCCACCTGACGACTGAAAGGAGCCATGGTATGTGAGTACCTGGGGGCCAGAAATGTATCATTGGAAGAGTTTATGCGTGTCGCTGGACGAAATCGCGAAAGTTGAGATACTTCTTACTCATTGAAGTTTAGGGCTTCTGGAGGTTGAATCATCCCTTGGTTTTACCCCAAAAATACATAGGTCTGGTTTTAAGCAGCCAGAGGGTCATTGTGATTACCTGATCTGAAGGTTTCCTATATATGGTAAAATATACTCTCCTTTTTTCCGTTTGGATTGAAGGAGCCTTGAGTCTACATTCACTTGGTGATGGAGCAAAGGACATCTGGCAACCAATTTAGGCCACATTGCTCCTGGGACAGAGCTGAAACACGAAAGCGTCGATCGTCATTTTTATCTCTTTAAATTTTCGAAATTATGGCGGCCCTGTGTCTTAGCAAAAGCCTTGTTATTTTGCGCATTCAAAGCGTCTTCAATGATATGGAATTTTTCGTCTGTGGAATGAATGTTTGCTGGCTATTGTCTTCGCAACACGGTAAAAGCGGCTATGATATAATTGGCTGATCCTGAAGGACGTTTACTTGAAAGCTTTCTATCCATTTGTTACTTCATCTAGAAATATGTTAGAGCCTTTCATTTCGAGGTTTGAATGGTGTGCTGGGGTGGGGAAAATGGGACCATTATTCTCGCCTGGGAGGTACCACAATTTGACGCAGGTACTCATTTACAATTGCGTAGAATCCAACTTATGATATAAATCCGTTTACTACCGGTGAATTTTGAACTGTGAACTTCGTTTGTGAAAGCCGTCAACCGCTAAATTGGAAATCCGGTTCCTTAAAGGGCGTTTCTACTACCGATCCCAATACGTCCGAGTGGTTTAACGTGAGTTCCTGCGGTGTAGACCTAACCACACGGTCTTCTTACGACAAGGATTGATTTTGTGACCGCAATGAGTGTCCCACTGTGACAAACAACAACAGTACCAGGCAACACTGAGTGCATTGCTTGGCATTCACTAATGGTATATGCAAGACATACCTAAATCTAGTGTGGCACCCGAGTTGTTAACACAACATCACGATTGGGCCCCAAAGATCTCTGCCCCAAGCCTCGGAAAGATGACTATTCAAACATCTTCTGGTAAATCATTGATGTCATTCTTGCTAAAAGACTTGGCGAGACTGATTGAGCGAGGCCACTAAATGAAAATCTACATGTTTACCAACGTGGGAAGTCGATGGATCTATGCTATGCTAACGAATTGGGTGTCGATCGTCACTTAACAGCAGAAGCAACAAGAGGCTGCCCCCAGGGAAGTGTGCTATCACCACTTCCGTGGAGTATGTTGTTAGACTCACTACTATGCGAATTGCAAAATATGCCAATACACGCTCAAGCTTATGCTAATGATATGGCGCGCTAGTTGTTGATCGAGATTTCGGAACGGTACGTCGAAAAATATAACGTACCGTTGATTTGATTGGCAGTTGGTGGTATTATTTACAATAAAGATAACACTGGATGGACTTTGTCTCACAGAGATGAGGGGTACAACTCTTCAACTTTCCGAAGAAGTGAAATATCAAGGGGGTCATTCTAGATAAAAACCTCCTTTGGAACAAACATGTAGAGGTAGAGATGAAACGAGCTCCCACAGCACATGGGGAGTCCAGACGGGCCTTTGTCTGGACATGTGGACTCACGCCTCATGCACCAGTTTGCTTAGATCTATGGAGAAACAACGAACGTGGGGGGCATAGAGCATTGAAAGAGTTATTGGGAGAACTGAATCTAGTTCCTTTAATGCTTTCTGAATCTCGGGTCTCCATACATCTGTTTGGTAGAATATATAAGGTTATCCTGAAATGCAGAGAAAACTGGGAAGTCCAATGGCTCAAAAACAGAACAGGTTTCTGGAGCGGAAGTTTCCCTCTCGAGTAAAAACGAGAAGTGGTTTTTTCCTTTGGGATAATATAGAACGGTTTTTCAAACTGAAGTGTATGCGATCCTAAGGGTGGCAACCTGATCGCAATCTGCATCGATAGTCAGGTTGCACTGAGACCTTTGATCACCTCGAAAATCGTTCCGGAATGTAACAACCGATTTAACTCTATTTTTAGATTCTCTGGGTACGTGGTTACTATGGTAGAGAGGGATCTCGGATGCCTTACCAAGAGAGGGTTCAATATCCTTCATGTCAGAACCGAAACCAGAAATTGCAGTATCAGCTGGGAACAAGCTTTCCCTAATGATGCCAAACTTTTCCTGTTAGAATCAATCAAGTATACTACAAAGTTAACCATGCCAAAAATATCTCCGTTAATATAGAGAATTTCGCGAAAAGGAGCTTAATTCATGATCACTACTATTGGGGAGGATCTGAGCTCCAAAATGGTATATAGGTTGGGGGTCTGGGTACCAGGAAAATCAGTAATTTGGAGGAATCTTGGGGAAAATTTTAAATGCTTATATATTCTTCCGGGAAAAGGAGCTTAATTCGTGATCACTACTATCCGACTATGTTCAGAATAGGAATTATATAAGATAATACGTGTTTCTCCTACAATGAGGATGCGGGATCCACGGAGCATTTGCTATTTGAGGGCTGCTAATCAGCTCCAGTTGCAACGGGTAGCATCTGGGATATTTGGTTAGACGCGAGAGTCGGGCACAAGGACCAGTAGGGTATGAGTGCTCAGAGGCTGTACTTCTCCCCCATATCAAACACGACAAGTAGAAAGGACGTCACATAGGGTGTAGTATAGCTGTTTCTTCCAGATCTTGGTTTCTCACCTGCCTTACTCGATCCTCCAATTGTGAAATCCAAGCATCGATGTTCATCCATAGAACGAGCCCCTTTCATGGGTTTTACCATTGACTTTTCCGTCGTTTTCTTCAAAGAATACGGTTTTAAGTAATTGATCTTTGTTCATTTGCTATACTTGGCTTGCCCGCTTTAAAATGGTTTAGACAGGTCCAGGTTGTATCTTATTCGGCATTCATTTCTTTATCTTTAAAAATTCAACTAAGAAACTGGTTTTCACGCTTATTCAATAAGTTTGAGGAAGCTTGGGTCCGGATACATGTCTCACAACCGGGTCTTCTTGATAACATATAGAATTCTTTGCTTTTTGGTTGGAAGATCATTTTAGTTATCTACACGTTCTTTTTACCATGCGCAACATGTATCTTGGAACATCAGCGTAAATTTAGATTGTCTTTTTTCCCAGACTTTACTGGGTGCTAGTGCAAAGTGTCCCAAAGTGGAGACGATGTGCGTGATGATACGCAGGGAGTCGTCTATAAGCCGGGGTCAGAACAACTCCTATTTTTGATTGTAAGGGATGAATATTTTAAGGGCTTAATATCTTAAAGGGTTATTAAAGAGCTTGAATTATGTCCCCAGCAAATCTTATTACGATATTCACTTAGTTTTCCATAGTTTTTTATTCATTTTGGTATGTATTGTGTCTTCAACCGTATAAAAATTAGCATCTTCTGAATTTCAACTTGTTTAAATACTCGTACAATAGAAAAGATACATTCACATTATACAATGCATGCTTTTAACACATTGTCCTTCAGCATATGAACGTAAAAATCGATAGATGATTCACCCATGACTTTTTTCATTTCATTTCAATTTAGTCTCTTCGGAGTCGTTTTATTGGCCGCAACAGTCTCAGGAGGAACCATACCAAACCGAAGGACTGGTGTCGTAGGAACAGATATTTTAGGAAGCGACACACAGAAGCTAGGGGGCAAGATGCGTCCAACACATCCAGCTTTTCTCAATGCAGGACGTCAAAAGGGCATTGAAATTTGGCGTATTGAGGTGAGTGAAATTTTGCTGTTGACTATTTTTATCTGCTGCTGGTAGTTTGGTAAATAACATTTTCGAAAGCAAAATAATGAAAAAATCGAAAACATTAGGATAGATGCAAGCAAATCTTTAGATAAATAGATTAATTAAACACTCCCACGATGCCAGCTGATGGGGGCATGTGGCTTAATGGTGCTGGTCGTTGTTTTTGTGTATGTCCCGGTGGTGATGTGTTTAAAGACTGTTTACATGGTTCATTTTGTGAAGATTAGCGCCTCCGGGTTCAGTTAACACTGGGAAAATGTGTGATGAGCAGATGGTGTGGAAATAGTCTCTTTGTTTAGTTTGGAATATAAAACAGAGTTTGCTTCAGCAAATGTTTATTATAGACTTTGCGGTCTAGATTCGGAAGCGGAGCAGTAGCACTTTCGTACTACACAAAAAAACTTGCTATAGATATTAATCTTGTAGAGAGATTTTCTGCTATCTTAAAGATACTTCTTCGCAATCTTTTTACAAAACTCAATAATCCTCAACTGACTCAAAATCTTGAAATAATGCAACATTTGCGTGGAGTTCTTCAAGCGCAGCTGGTTCGAATTACACATAAGCCCCTGACCAAAAAAGACCAGCATCCGTCATGGAGGATTCCAGACTGTATAAAATCTTTAAATACGACATGCAAATTTATATCAAAACTGATGCATGCGAAGATCATTTAGTTCCTATTTTCATTCCACACAGTCAGACGGAAACAAATGCAAATAAATCTATTTTGGATTTGAGCTAGGAAGTTAGTTTCCTGTGGGTTTTCAAATAATCAGAGAATTAAGGAGGATTGGTTGAGGAGGATAGATTTGTTTATTAATGACTTTGAAGATGAATATGGGATACATTGTCTCAAATTTCCAAGATTTAATGAAGGACTTGGAATTGGGGGTTTTCATCAAGAATTGAAATTTTGAGATTGTGAATCTTAAATGTAAGCACAGGCCCGTGTGCAAGAATTCTCCGAAGGGACTACATGGAGAAAATGGTTTTCATCTAATTTGTTATCTGTTGCCTTATCGAAATCATCTTACAACAGACCTCAATAGGTTGTAACCCACCCTGACCACTCACCCCCTCCTTGCCCGCGGCCCTGAATCTTACTAAGGCGTCTTTTAGCTTTAGCTGGTTTACTTGTCTTTCCGATGCATTCGAGGGATTAAATGGGATCCTAGTTCCGATTTAAGATTCGGCAAATAAGGACAGGCATACAGGCGGACATACATGAAAGGCAGTTTGGCCTCATCCATCGCGACATTTTAAAGCGAATGAACCTGAAGCTGCTAGGACGGAACAAAGAGAAATATAAACTTGATTATTTAAATATCACTGCCTCCAAACTCCATCTAGATCTAGCTACTAACATAGAGGGTGTTCCTTTTGATCAAATAGGCGTGGTTTGCGCTTCTTTTTTGCACTGCAAACAATCAATTTAGCAACCCAATGATAATGATTTGATTACGCATCTGTATCTGCAATATCATCATCATCAACGGCGCATCAACCGGTATCCGGTCTAGGCCTGCCTTAACAAGAAACTCCATACATCCCGGTTTTGCACCGAGGTCCACCAATTCGATATCCCTAAAAGCTGTCTAGCATCCTGACCCAGACGCCATCGCTCCATCTCAGGCAGGGTCTGCTTCGTCTTCTTTTTCTACCATACATATTGCCCTTATCGACTTTCCGGGCTGGATCATCCTCATCCATACGGATTAAGTGACCCGCCCAACGTAATCTATTGAGCAGGATTTTATCCACAACCTGACGGTCATGGCATCTCTCATAGATTTCGTCGTTATGTAGGCTACGAAATCGCCCATACTCCTGTAGGGGGTCAAAAATTCGTCGGAGGATTCTTCTCGAACGGGGCCAAGAGTTCACAATTTTTCTTGTTAAGAACCCAAATCTCCGAGGAATACATGAGGACTGGCAAGATCATTGTCTTGTACAGTAAGAGCTTTGACCCTATGGTGAGATCTTTCGAGCGGAACAGTTTTTGAAAGTTGAAATAGGCTCTGTTTCATCATCGTATCTGTTATCGGTTGTGATTTTCGACCCTAGATAGGAGAAATTATCAACGGTGTCAAAGTTGTATACTCCTACCGAATATACTGTGCTAAAAGTTATAAATTGTGTGAGACCAATTTTCTGATAAAAACTCGATTTTCAAGGTAAGCAAATTTATTTTATTAAAATTACGATCTAACCATGGTGATGCCATTGCCACTGTTATCGCTAACGGCCTACCTCGTCGAAGCGGTTACTTTGTAATTGTCCACCTGACGACAAAGTGATTGTATTGCGTGGGTACGAGAGCCGTTGCTGGTCTTCAATGTAATATTACGAATGAGACTATCTCTGCCCCTGTGTGGGCGGTCAGTTGTCCTCCTTGATGAAAGCGACGTCTCCCACCTGTAGGTCGGGGAATCGTCTTCACCATTTACAGCGGGGCTGTATGTTGCCAAATACTCGTCGATGATGCATAGATGCGACGAAGCTACTGCCAGTGCTTGAGATGATAACTTGGGAAATCATGTACGGTAGATTCTGCACGGCATAAAACAGGGTCGGGTCGGTCGGGGATAGTGCACATTTGTCGTCTGGGTCGTCTGGTAAAGGAGTGATAGGCCTGGAGCTAAGGCATGCCTTGATGTGCACATCCAGTGTGCAGAAGCTGTTTCTGCCAGATTGACTGGCTACTAACTAAACGGGTTAAGTGATAATGAAAAAAAAGATAAAATTTAATTTTTTTTATGCCGATTAGTGAATTTTTTATGCCTCATATACCGGTATTTCGAGGACCAGTTGTCTAGACAAAAACTCACTGAGTAAGATGACTACTGGTCTTCGGAATACCGATATATGAGGAATGAGAAACCCACTGTACCCCCACACACCACCAAATGTTTAAGTGACTGACGTGACCACTGCCTCCCATAACTGAACTCTTGTAGCTTGACTTGCGCCCCGCGAGTAATGGTATAGCAATACTCGATCTTCCAGATATGGATTGATTAAGAGGACGCCACTCTCTTGTAACCACGGAGTGCCTGCAGCTCCGTCGTGAAAGTCATACCTTGCTCGATCCGTAATATGAGAATAAGTGCTTGGTCCAATCCCTAAGCGCTAATGATAGAGCTGCTAAGAAAATATCGCCATGAAGAACTTCAACGCCGTATCCGATCCGATGTCAAAGCTGGCTAAAGGAGCTACAGGAGCGAGAAAACCATCTTATTGAAAGCCCGATAAGTAGAAGAAGAAACCGCGGACACATTGTATGGACTCGAGGCCATTCCAAACATAAAGGTTATCAGCTGGTAATGCTCAAGAGGATCCAAATGATTCGCTGATATCCACGATCTTCAGGCGCCATCCATACTAGTCTGGACATCTTCTCGAATTCTGCGACCAATAAGGCCGTAAAACAGCTTGTCCTCTTTGAAATCATTAAGGGACATAGTATTACCTAGAAACCGAACCAGAGTCAAAGCAGCCCCTTCGAATTCCGATGTAACAGGAATAGGATGATCTCCACGACACGGAACCTTTCCGCAAATCCGCCAAATATCCCGATCCTGGTGTAGCATAGCATAGTCTGAAAGAAAACCATAGGACATGAATGGACACCATAATGAATGTTAAGCAAGGTATCGTAATGACTTAGTGGAGTTGGTCGATGGTCAAAGATCATGGCCCCCATTATCGCGAATATACTGAATATCCAAATCCACGCGTCGTAACTTCTTTTCTTTCACTGACTTTTTGTTCTGAGTTCTTTCCCACATCTGGTAAAGCGTTGGTTTTTCCTGTCGTAGCAACTAGTATCTAACAGACTATCTTATGGTTCTGTCTGGATGTACTAAACTATCTAATAAGCGCGTGATAGTTTAGCCTTATCTTTTTAGTGCAATTGAAAATACATCTTTACTAGAATTTCACTATCCACATTTTCGTATCTAAAAAGTCTAGTGCTAGGTGGATAGCATGATGGTCCCCATTAGTTCTTGCCACACCATTCCGTAATCTTCTTGGTTGGTCTATCCGGAAGAATTGAATGCTTTCAGAGTATCTAAAAATACATTTTCCAAATTTCCATAGAACTTTTCATCCATTATGAAAAGTTATAATGTACAAATTGAAAATGCGTTTTGGTATGTGTTCCGAAAATAGGGACTAGATAGGGAAGTATAATGAACATAGAAAGCCCGAAAGAAAACTAATTTCTATCTGTCTAGAGATAAATAGATTGTAAAAAACATTTGAAACCCATCCTTAAAACTGTCGGGATGTCTGCAATGTTTATGAACTATAAAAGAAAATACCAGGAAAATTGTATGCTGTAAATTTGTAATTTATGTAAAGACTAACGAGAGCTTATTTAGCACTGAAGTACTATAAACCAGAAAACTAGCAGGAAATCTGTAGTAATATCTTATGATGCGCGACTGCGAGGTGGATTTTTCACTTGAATAGATTTAGCGAAATAATATTAGAGGAAAATATTCTGTCTTCCTTCATTGCAAAAGTGTAAAAGTTACTACAATTTGAAATTTTGTTTTAAAATCTTTGGTTGTTTTCTTGTATCTTAGGGGCAAATAGCAACTATTAATTTTTTGAAGAAAGAACGATGAAAATTTCTACCAGAATACAAAAAAAAATCCCAAAATTCTATAATATTTCAAAAATGAGTAATGAAACAAATTTTTAATATTCAAAAAAATCTTATGAGTTTTGATAAATATTTAATCTAATCCACCATGAAAAAATCCGTTCATCATTACAACTTTGAAACTTTTGAACCAACATTAATTTAATGTTAAATTTTAGAAGAATTAATCTAGTGCTGACATTTCTCGAAGTGTTTTTCAGGAGCAGATTAAATTAGAATTCATTTTCTTGTGAAATTTTTCAAAGTCTTTTTAACAAAAATTGATAGAATTAGAATAAATTTAATCCTGAAATTCCTGACAGGTTCTGTTTTTATCAAGAAATATGTCATATCTTCAAATATCTTTAGTTTTGTATCTATAGACAACATCTGTTATATGATCTGCATATACCACATGTACACAAAACATAAATCTATCAATGCAGCATTTAACTAAACAATCTATAAATATAACACAAAAAATATTTATTTATCTTTTTTTTTCTAATTTCAAATTGAAATTATAAATTGTTTTTCAATGTTGTTGACATTATGTATAGCGTATGGGTGAATAGCTTTCCCTGTCAAAACAATGGAATTTGAACAAATTTTCGCGGGTGCACGCGTCTGAAAGAAATATAAATAATTTAGCTAGAGGTGGTCTCTAGTTATAGTAAAATAAATAGAAAGCATTCCAAGTGGTGACACTTCTTAGAAGTAAATTTATTTCGTGAGTTTGTTTTCCTTGGTTGCTGAATGCTTTTCGGCACGTACATATCTTGAATTGCAGAAACGCATCAATTAGGTGTTTATGGTTCCTACAATTTGCGGAAATCTGTATTACAGATGTTGACCAGATGTGTGGACCTTGGCAGGCGAAAACCTTATGCTGAGAGATGATACCTGGGGGATTTGTAAATTCTAGGCAATTTTTCCAATTGCTTTTCTCGATTTCATTAATTACTGACAGTATAAAGTAGAATCAACCATTTGACTCTGTTGGAAGGGCTCAAATAGATTTGTCCTTTCGAATCCCACCATCATTATACTTCATGTTCAAGGATCTGGGTTTTGCGACTGTTTCTGGAGCTTTAGATTTTTGCATAACCTTTCTCCCTCTTCAAAATCTCCCTGGACAGTGTTCCCCCTATTTTGATATATGTGGTTTATTTTTCGTCACCAGTGATAACTTGTTTCAGCAAACGTCTTTTCTCAAAGTACACTTATCGACTTCCTCAATGGATCCACCTTCAAGTAAAAGTAGTAATTTAGACTAGTTTTTTGGTCGATGTTCAGATCCAAGTAAAGTAATTTTTGATGTGGATTCTATCGACTTTTTGCAGAACACGTCGATTCTTTGGTAACTGGTTGACCAGTGCGAGCCGCTCCCTTCGTGTCAAAATTATCAGAACGCAATCGCTAGAACCCATGGTTACGCTACTTGCACTTTTAAAGAAACCGTCTTATAAATTTCACTATACTTTTTCGCGAGTCTGTGTAGGATTTTTATCTTCTAGGAAGTAAAACATTAAAATAGCATACATTCATTTACTTGACACATCCACTATGCTACTCAAATTTCAATAGCTTTAAAAAAATGACGCATGTTCCCTAAAATGCCACCCGCCAAACGAGCTCTCTCTTTTCATTAAAATAGAATCAAAAACAATCGACTTATCCGGAAAATTGTTTGCCCCGGGCTTAGTTTAAAATAGATTTAGGGTGGCCTCTGGGTACATTTGTTGCATAAACAACAATTCCAGGTGTTGCCCTGAGCTTCGTCTGAGATTGGTGATACTTACATTCCTGACCTGAAATCTCGGGGGAGAGATTCACTTTGTATAACTGGTTGTGGGCACCTGGTTACCACTCAGCGTTGAGGTATTGCTGCTTGAGGTATCAGCTTCATTATGTAATCAGACTAGACTGTTGTTGATTAGTTCACGATAACTGAGAACATCAGGTAGATATTTCAGATAAGAAGTTTTAGGGCAAAAGATAAGCAGCATTTCTCGAGAAGATACCATCGCTGCATTCGAAGGGCAGTTCGTGTTTTGAAGCGAGGCGCCCTAAAGGGCACGAAGAAGGCCTATACAGGAACATAGACTGCTACTATCAGCTTGTCGGCGGGCGTAAGCTCAGAGGTTAGATATCTTTTGTGAAGCACTTCCGATTCATCCAAGTTGTTCACTTAGCAGTAACATTTACTAGTGATCAAGACAGGTGGAGCGTCGTGTCGCGAAGTCCAATAAGATGTAGGAAGTTATCTCCTCCTATTCATTGTAAAGTCCATTAGTCCGTTTAATCTGCCGTTCATTCTGTAATATTAGTTCGCTATGCTTATAGTTTACCGATGAGCTAATGACCATTGTTTTTTTAGAAGCCAAGGTTTTGAAGTTTTGCTAGCATTTTCATATCAGCTTGGATCTGGTCTGGCCAATTATACTTCCTAAGGCGCCTGTCTATGGAGTAAGGATAGTTCCGTCTTCTTCTTTTACCTTTGCCTCGTTCACAAGCGAGGTCGGCTGGTCATTATTGGTTGCGCCATTTCGCTCTGTCATTTGCATGATCTAGATGCAGTAGCAAGTCACTGTTATTTCGGCCAATCTTTTGGTCAATTACCATCGATTTTGATGTTCCACCAATCTTGCCCACTGAATTCTCGTTAGCGCGAATTACGTGACCATACCATCGAAGACGCCTCTTGAAATTTTTCCACGATTGGTACAACCCCATATCTGAGAACAATAGAGGGCGACAGGGCGGCCGACATGCGCGGGAAATGGTATATTTGAAACATTTGTTGATACGTCGATCACAAAGAGCACCAGTTGGAGAACGTAACTTCACCCAGATTGCGCTAATAAATGAAGCAATTTCATATCATTCTCCATTAGCTGATCCGAGCGCGGCATTAATCCAAGATATTTAAACGGCTCAGTTCTGGAAAGGTCATTGCCCCTGACAGTGATAGTGCGTGTGTAATGGGGATCGATCGTCAAAAAGTCAATTTTATTCAAATTCAATCTGAGACTGTGTTGCATGAGGCAATTATCCCACTTTTGAATAAGCTGCTCGCGATCAGTTTTGCTATGATACGCCAGGAAAACATCATCTGTTTAAAGCAGTGTATAGGGCGTTGAACGTTGTATGTCCCGTGTGACAGTGTCCATAACAGGAACAAAGAGAGGAGACACGAAGCGGTTTTGATATACCCGCCCCAATTCGAGCTTTACTTTTCGGATCGAGGTAGAGCAATTGAACTCAGCGCACGAGTTCTTCTGTAGCTCATGGTCAAAAACCTTCTGTAGCTCCAAAAGTGCAATATAAAGAGGGCCATGTTTCCCACAAAAAAGTGAACATTAGAAATTTCTTCCCTCGGACCACATCTGATGTTCACCAATCACTGGTAATTAAAAATGAAACCGACAGCACAAAACTCACAATTCATGTTCATCGAACTTGCCGAACTGGCTCCAATTTGGTTTCTGCATTAATCGGATTGAATATGAACAATTTCCCTTCTTTTGACTGGCAGATTTATTTTCACAAAATTACAAATTTTACAACCATGTACGCTCTATATCTCAAGACTCAGGGTCCGAGACTCGCATACAAATTCAACTCATCAGCTGCCCCTCTAATCAGCCGGCTCCCGGCCTACTAATTTTGTTCCCGGTCCATGACCTTCGACTTAAAAGGGTAGGGTCAACAAGAACGTACACGGTTGCTGAAGTGTCCGGTAGGTCATTCTCCTCAGCCACGAACGATCGCCTGCCTGCACCCAATAATGTGCAATACGTGCAATTTTATAAAAAAAAAAACAGAATTTGAAAAGTCTAAGTGAAATTGAAATATTAATTTTAAGGAAAAGGGACCAGTGACAAAATTAAAGGGGTGGAAAAATGTAAGAATAAAGAGAATATTACACATTATTGAATGCAATGTTTGGTCAACCTATAGCTTAGTTTGAGGCATCTGGGGTGGTGCATCTGGAGAGGGACATGTGAACATAATAAGTTGTACCAGATTATTTTTGAAACTATCGAAGTTTCCCTCTGGTTTCAGTGTTTAAAGGACTTTACAATTCACTCGTCTTTTTTTGTTTCCCTTCTAAAAGGTGTTGATTGATGAAGATCCAATCCACGTGGGATGCTGACTGTGTAAAAATGAGGTTTATTACATTCTTTAAAAGTCCAAATGCAATGGGGTTGATCGTAGAAAATGTTTGTCGCGTCGCTAGAGTACCATATGTAGGTATCCTAAGTACTCTGTACGGTCTCTGGACAATATTAGAACGTTCTCGATATAGAGAAATCTCTGAGGATTGAGTCAATCTAGGTTTGGTGCATTTATGAAGTGCGACCGAACTAGAAAAGTATGGTTGCCCATTCGAAAAGGCCAGAAAGGAATACTGATTGTTGTTTTTTCGATGTTTTCTTCGGCCCATTGCAGCCATTAGTATCGTCACCTGTAGAGTTTGTCACCCCCATTTAAGGTAAGGTCATTTAAATTTAATTGCGTTCGACTTAGTCGTCTCCATTTTCTTAGACGAATGTTATTCGGACCTGTGCTGAATCATAATTTAATGAAGACATTAAATTCATTAAATTCAACGTGTTTTTTATTTTATTATTATTTCGCTTGGAAAGCAACCGCGCTTAATTCTTCAGAAAGCCTAATTCCTGCCAAACGACAGCCAATTAAACCATTAAATTTTCGAACAAGCGAATGCAATGGAAAATAATTCAATCAAGAAACTTTTCTTCAAACGTTTTATAATCTATTATTCACTTTTTATTATTCATAAATTTTAGCTGTGGTGAATTCAGCATTTGCTTTGATAGGGGTTCAACAATTACTAATATAATTCTCCTGGATGAAAATATGTTTTCCTGAAAATCAAGAACTGCCTCGTATGCAGAGCAGTTACATATATTTTTTTTGTAGCTTCTGAAGCTTTTAAACCAAATTTCATATTCTAAAAGAATTTTCGTTTCTACCGTGACATAAAATTATCGTTTAATGAAATGATAAAAAGATAACTCTATCACCTTCGACAATAAACAAACATTTTGTATCTTATCTTAGATCACTTTCACTAGCCGTGACGTAGATTAAATATGTGACATATCTCAAAGATTAGAGCTACACCTTATATTGTTGACAAATAAAAAAAAAATTTTCAAAGGAAATCCGACAATTATTGTTGAACAATAAAATCACAAATTCAATTAATAATTCAATTGATTTGTATGATCTTTTGAGGAACTTACTCGGGCGTGTCAACAGACAGCGTCAAAATCAACTAATAATAATTAATAATCACAAGCATAAATGGAGCTGAACCGAAACCATGTGTGGAAAGATCACACGAAACCGTTGAAAAACGTTTCAAAAAAATCACCAATATTTGAAATCATTAGATTCGCTTGGTAGACCGTCTTCAATATGGAGAATATTAGATTGCGACAATGTGACTCAGTCAATAGGGAAGACCAGATGGTGAGTAATATGACGTAAATGGCCGACATGAAATGTAAATTACTGGATTTCTTAGTAATTTTGTATACTCGTACTTTGTAGTGCTGGAATTGCATGTTGGCGAAACAAATAAGGGGCCCCTATGACAGCTCTGATAAGCCCCATTATCATATGTACATCGAATGTATTATTAGCGAAAATGTCCCAGGTGGAACACTCATTTGCTAATTGTGCAATAATTACAACATTAATGGTTGATTATTCCATTGATGTAGTGGTAGATTAGAAAAGCGAAAAATTTTCCAGAGGAAAATCGATCAATATACATAAGCGCTGAAATATACTCGTATAAATGATGGAGTGACAGCTTATGAGCGATAAATATCTTTTTATCGATATCATAAAAGTTATTGAAAGATATTTAGAAAATACGTGAATGGAAGAGAAAATTGGAAATAAAATGAAACATAAAAATTTGTATCGGGAAAATGTGTTGTTGTACAATGAAAACTTTAAAATGCTTCCTGTATTGGACTATTGTCTTCTTGACGGGGTTTTCTACGAAGTTACCTAAAATTGAATTTCTCGGTTGATCAGTATCTCAGTGCAGCGGTTTTGAATATTCATATATATTCAGAAAGTGAGTAAGATCCTTGGCATCTAGATCGCCCGATGCTTCCTTTCGTTAAGAAGAAGAAGAAAAAGGCTTTTCAGTGAATTTCTCCACAAGAGTCAAAAATAGGAAGATGGTATTTGTCGCTCCCTCACAGGCATAGTCCCGGTGTCCCTTGAAATTGATTTTAGCGTCAATCATCACCCTCAGGTATTTGATAGCCGGTTTCGAAGTGATGATATGACCACCAACACGAATATTAACCGCATTCCTATTCCTACGGTTGCTAATTAAGACCGCCTCCATCGTTTGTTCCGCAAGGTCAAACTGAACCATCTCCAGCCACGCTTTTATAGCGCTCCTGGTTTTGCTAGCATACACTTCAACGTCTTTAGGTTGTTTCGTGATGACAACTAGGACTAGATCATCCGCGAAACCGATTGTCGTGGCCTGCTTTGGCATGGGAAGGACAAGAGCCCCATTACACATCACGTTGCACAACACAGGACCCAACACTGAGCCTTGTGGTACTCCTGTAGTGATGGTATACTCCTTGGATCCTTCACTCTATCGTACGAAAGTGTCGAGGAGCTTAGTCCGATAACTAGGGACGCCCGTTTTATCCTTTGAGCTTTTTATTTACTTCCAGGTGGCCAAATTGAACGCATTTTTGAACACGGCACAACATTTATTAGACGACGTCGCATCTCAAGCCAATGGCGGCGAACGTCGAAATCCAAATTGTCACTCCGATAATTCATCTTTATATTCAAAGATAGGGAGAAGCCTATTGTAGATGGCCAAATTTAAGGCATCTAAAGCAGGGCCTAATAGACACTTGCGCTCTTAGTCGGTAAACGACCCAACCTATTTTTACTTTGCCAGCTGGTAAGCTTATAGTTGCTGTGCGTGCCCCCGTATGTCTTCCTCAGTCTTCTGATTGAGGAATCTTGCAAATCATCTGCAACTGCTTTTCGAAAGCCTCGCGGATATTCTTGGTCGTGATTTCATAAATGTCTTTACAATGTATCACAAGAGATGGAGCGATGGCGTAGGTCAGGACGCCAGACAGCTTTTAGGGATATCGAATTGGTGGACCGCGGCGCAAAACCGGGATGTCTGGAGTTCCTTATTAAGGCAGGCCTAAACCGAATACTGGTTGTTGCACCGTTGATGATAATGATTTGTTTGCCGGTGAGAGGACTTTTTGCGTCCTACGAGGATCCGAAACAATCGTTCGCGCCCTCTCTATTCCTCTTTTCAAGCTTACCGCCCTTTGGATTTTAAAGGTGTTGCCCTTGTGTTGCCTGAGTGACGTTTGCTTTCTTCGAGTAATTTTTTCGTCCTTGGCACTATTGTACAGTACGCGAATGGCTCGGACCATGTTTTTGATGGCCTGGTTCACATTGTGTTTGCTCTTCCTGAAGTGAAGTGCAGGGAAATAAAAATTGATCACGTATTTCACGGGCCTATTCTCAAAAACTATCCAATCCGAAATGGGCATTTAACTCGTTCCATAGATACAAGTCTGCGGGTTCGGATGGCATTATTCCTGCTCTAGTAACGTAGAGAATGGAAGGCCTGGGTCTTGCCTAGCACACGCTAATATTGGCGTGAAGTGAGGGTAATATTTATTCCCAAACCAGGGAAACCCTAGACAGATGTAACAAGCTTCCGACCGAGCCGTCTAATTTCCTTTCTACTAAAAGGACTAGAAAGACTAGTAGATCGGTTCATAAAGAATACAAATATCTCTAGTTGGCCACTTCACTGTAGGCAACATGTCTACTAGAAAGGCAAATACACGGAGACAAAATTCTATGAGCTAACGGCGAAAATTGAGAAGGCAATGTCCGATAAAGGATACTCCTTAGGCATGTTCATAAACATCGAAGGCACCTTCAATCATGCTTCATTCGCGGCGAGTTGTAATACGGCAAGACAGCATGGAATCGATCCGTTGTTAATTACCTGGGTCTTTCACATGCTAGAGTGCACAAAGATACATATATTGGTAGAACAGAAATCTGTGGTGGGTGTCTCAGGGGTTGCCCACAGGGAGGGGTTCTCTCTCCTCTATTATGGCTCCTGGTAATGGATACCTTACTATGGTTCCTGGAGGCTTCTCACAAGCATTTGGGGACGATCTAGCCGTAATGATTATCGGAAAGTTTCCGGGCACAGTAGGTGATCGCCTGAATGAAATACTGCATGTAATCCACAGTTGGTGCCTCTATAATGGTTTCATTGTGAAATTTTTGTGAAGGGACCCGAGGGTGCGGGCGGCCCTAGCAGGGCTTTTGACGGAACACCGCTCCGTAAACTGCCACATGGAAAAGAATTGGAGTAGTGACCTCGGACATATACAACCAATGTAAGGAGGAAGAAGAGAAGAGAAGACAGTCCCACTCCGTATGCAATTGACCGACCTCATGAGACCTCAGACGAGGTTACCTTTGTAAGGTTTTCTTGAACGAAGAGTCTTTGGAGAATGTTCTCAGATTGGCGAAAGCCTGCGGATGCATTTTAGGATAGTACTGTCCAGTAAATCAACTATGATGGTAAGAAATGAATGTCAGGACGAAGATGGAGGCGAAAGCTATGCTGGGCATAACCGAGATCGGTCTGTGCATATGACTACTTAAAAGGGGACTATTACTCATGTATGGAGGTTATTAATATTGCACCATCTAAACTTTACTAAAAATGTTCTTCCAAATCGCAAAAAAGACTGAGATAAACTTAGATCTAATTGTCTTCCTTTTATTTTTTCAGAACTTTGAACCTGTAAGGTATCCCGCAAAGGATTACGGGAAATTCTACACTGGCGATTCGTACATTATTCTCCAGACCAATGAGAACAAGAACAAGGACCTGTCTTGGGATGTTCACTTCTGGCTTGGCTCAGAAACCTCTACCGATGAAGCAGGCGCAGCGGCAATTTTAACAGTTCAATTGGATGATCTACTAAATGGTGACCCCGTTCAGCATCGTGAGGTGCAGGATCATGAGTCTCAAATGTTTTTGGGTTACTTCAAAAATGGTAAGTCCTTCGGCTAAGGGTCAGTTGTATCAAAAACAGTTTGCACGCAATTATTAAAGACATAAATTTGGTAGAAAAAGAACTGAGTGTGCACGCTCCGTAAAATTAAAAAAAAACACTCAAGGTAAATTCTAGAATTGGCACGGATTGCTCAGCTCTCCCTGCTTATTTGACAATCCAACTCCAGTTCATATGTTTCAGTATTGTGCAATCGGGCATTTGTTGCAAATACACGAAAGGAGCAGATATTCCCAAGCACATTATGGCGAAAAAAAATTTTCAGTGGTGAAGATTTAGTAAATATTTAGATAATCACATTCAGTTGAAACGGAAAAAAGTGAAAAAAAGAGAATTGTGTAGAAAAAACATAGCATGGTTTTGCTATCGGGATTTTTCGCATTCCTAGCGGAAAAGAACGTGATACCATGTCATTGGGGACGACCCCCAGCTGCGTTAGCGTCAGTTGACGATGAGTTTGTCTTTGCCTTCCCACCAGCAAATGTTTGCTGCCTCGCGATTTACTCACTGTCACTCCTTGTCTGGTACTTAGTCGATGTGATCGGAGAAGAGAAAGATGGTGAAGGAGGTGGTGAAGATGGAAGTGAACGTGGTAGTGAAGGTGGAGAACGGGATGATACTAGTCCGGATGATGCAGAAGATGGGGCAGCAAAAGAACCATCTGATGACCAAGCTAGCTCAAAATCGGATGCTGACAAGGACGCGGAGAAAGGGCCAGAGTCAGGATCACAGGAAGGACCAGGACCAGAGCCTGAACCAGGACCAGAGCCTGAACCAGAACCGGAAACACAACCTGAACCTGAACCAGAGACAGAGCCACAACCGGAACCTGAGCCACAACCACAACCAGAACCGGAACCTGAACCAGAACCTGAACCAGAACCAGAACCGGAACCTGAACAAGAGCCAGAAGAACCTGCGGGAGAACCAGATGAAGGTAATGAAACCTCCGACGATAAAATTTTGAATAATGTCCCCCATATTGATTCTTAAGTAGTCCTACTCGAAAGACCGGAAAATGTATCGAAGATATCAGACTATAGAATTCGAAAACCTTACGGAAACTATCGCATTCCCCGATATTCTGCAGAAAAAATGACACCATCGAAGATCTTCCAAAGTAAACATAAACTTTCTAAAGACGAGTCCAAAGTATCATTGGAGAAAGTGGTACCACAGAGAATTTCCATGGAAACAGTTCCAAGACAACCAGGAATCAGGCCGTCTATTCTTCGGCAGCCTTCGGAGAAAGACAAGGCAGGTGAAATGCCTCCAAAGGAAGGATCACGTCGCACTGTGCCTAGGTTTAAGACGAACCCGTCTGTGGTTACATTTGGTGAAGATGACCCACACGAGTTGGAGCTTATGGTCAATGCATTGGATACCAACAGGCAACGTAGAAGGTCTAGTAATGTGAGTGATGTGGAGAAGAGATCTAGGCACGATAGAGAGAGAAAATCTGCTGGATTGAATGTACCGAAGAGTCGACTGAGCGAGATGTCAGGCCGGGCTCCCATAGCGACCGACATGGCCGCCCATTTGTCTTCGCACCAGCCGTTGAATGTATCAAATGATTTAACATTGCACAAGCGCAAACCTCCAATGGATGACACTTCAACTAAGGTGTCGAAGACTCTGAAGCCTTCGAAGGCGAGCAAGACGGACGATAGAAAAGATCGAAGACGCTCAAGCTTATCATTGCAGCTACCAGCCGGCGATGGTAACTTATCTTGTTTATTTTGATCTTCTACTTTTGACATATGCAGGATCATGAAAGAGGCGCATTTTTGGTTACCCTTTGATCCTGCACGCCCGTTACTTGGGTCTAGATTGAGAGTTGATGGATTATTTTGTTTTTAGAGCGCCTTAAAGTTGGTAGTAGTACTGGGCCTATGCATCGTCACAGGGACATTAGTGTTATTACTCCGGTTAGTGTTAAGGAAACATCGAACAGTTTGAGACATAGTTCTCCAACTAATCATGAAAGTGGCCATCGTAAGAAGAGGAAACACACTGATTGCTCTTGCACGGATGATAATACGTGCCAAATGCATAAACATAAACATAGGCGCGTGTAAGATCGACCGGCAATCTTCCAAAATATTTGACACTCTTAAAACCCTTCCAATGTCCTGCAGTTATGTGAGTTTCTTCCCTTTTTGTAACGATAATACCATGCAATTATGGTTTGTATGGATTGAGGAGAGAATCACGCGAATTGAGTTCATTTGGTAGTCCGTTACATTCTTAAGTCAAGTTCGCCATATTGTACTGAAAAGGAGATCAGTTTTGCACATTTATTTTTAATTCGGTTTTAATTTTCATTTTTCAACATCTTGGGATGATTCGGGAGTTCCAAGTGTTTTGCTTGTGTTGTTTATTTTTTGATAAGGGGCCCTGCTTGCTATTTCTGCTATTTTAGTGAACCATGAATTCGGATTGGTTTTGGAGTTAGGTAGAAATTGTCTCAATTAGAAATTTAGATAGGGCTAGATTTTGAGAGTATAGGGATGAGCCCTAAGTGTATAGTCGGATGGAGTATCCTTTTGATTAGGGATTTTGAGTCTGGATTGGGCGTTCCGGGTTTGGGCAGGCGTTCTGAGATAGGCGGTGCTGAATTTGGTTTAATCATCTAGGGTTTAGTTGGGTGGTCCTCAGTCAGGCTGGGAAGTTATGAGTTTGATTGGATGGTCCTGAGGTTGGTTAGATGGTCTTGAGTTAGATTGCATGGTCTAGAGTTTAGGTGGGCGGCCCTGAATATGGTTGGAATGGTCTGAGTTTGGCTGGATGGTCCTGAGTTTGGCTGGATGGTCCTGAGTTTGGCTGGATGGTCCTGAGTTTGGCTGGATGGTCCTGAGTTTGGCTGGATGGTCCTGAGTTTAGCTGGATGGTCCTGAGTTTGGCTGGATGGTCCTGAGTTTGGCTGGAGAGTTTTGAGTTTGGCTGGATAGTTTTGAGTTTGGCTGGATAGTTTTGAGTTTGGCTGGATAGTGCTGAATTTGGCTGGATAGTGCTGAATTTGGCTGGATAGTGCTGAATTTGGCTGGATGGTCCTGAATTTGACAGGATGGTCCTGAGTTTGTTTAGGTATGTTATATTCTGTGGGATTGTTTCATTCCGCGAGACATTTTCATTCTGAGGAACAGCTCGATTATTAGTGCCTCGTTATTGCTGGGTGATTGGCCGATCGCAAGGTGCTGGTTGATTTGAATGACTAGTTGATTCTGAGGCACTGGTTGATTCTGAGGTACTGGTTGATTCTGAGGCAATGGTTGATTCTGAGATACTATTTGATTCTCAGATACTAGTTGATAGGGAGGGAGTTTGGTTGATTCTGAGCGGTTGGTTGATTCCGAGAGGACGGTTGATTCCGAGAGGACGGTTGATTCCGAGAGGATGGTTGATTCCGAGAGGACGGTTGATTCCGCGAGAAAGGATGATTCTGAGAGGGGGGTTGATTCTGAGAGGGTAGTTGGTTGTGAGTGGTTGGTTCAAAAAAGTGGTTCCAATTCCATACATTGCATCATCTCCTTTATGTACTTCTAATCCCGTAAATTGCTTCTAATCCCGGAAAGTGTTCCTATTCGAGGAAAGTGTCAACCATTCCCGAAACGAGTTTCCATTCCAGGAAAGTGTTTCCATTCCGGAGAATCTCTCATTCAAGAAAAGTGCTCCCCTTTTAGGAAGGATCTCCTACTTCAGAGCAATGATTCTCTTTCAGGAAATGACTTCCGTCTCGAGAAAGTGTTTCTTTTGAGAAGGTGGTGCAATATCTGGGAAGTGTCCACTACTAAGAAGAGCTTACTTTCGTTCCCAAAACCGCGCATTTTAAGGAAAAGTGTTGCTGGTTCGAAGAAATGCTTTTGTTTGACGAGAGTGTCCACTAGCAGAAGGCGCCGCCTCTATTTGAAGCAGATAGTCTTACCATTCCGAAAAGGAGATTTTTGCATTCCTGCATGGTGCTTGCATTCTTAGAAGGTTATATGATTCAAGAAAAAGACAGGTATTTAGAAAGGAGGTGAGGACTTGGTGAGACCTCGGTTTTCAACTAAAAAGGCACTCGCTTTTCAGAGAGACCCTTCCTCCACTCCGAATATATTTCATTTCAAGAAAGTTTTTTATTATTCCTAGTAACTCTTTCATTTCACTTTGAGTTGGCGCCGCATATTTCTAGATGAGGTTAATATGCAGAAAATATGTGTGCACTTTTCCTCTGTCTCCCCTTGGTATTTGGGGAAAGTCAGTTACTAAGGACATCTTGAAGGTTATACAAATATATGATTATGTTCCTATGAAGAGATATAGGAGGATTAATATGGTAGGTTCAGTAGTTTAGTAGAACCATCCACATCCAGGAAGCGAAGTGCAAAAATTTGTTAGCAGAAGGCTTTATGAATATCAGCGCAAAAGGTCTGTAGGGAGGTGATCTCATAAATCTAGTTTGAAATAAACAATCCATAGTAATAAGTGCGTGTATTCTTAGACCTTGAAGACGGAGATGTCGTAATCCTCTGAGGACGTGCAAATATAGGCTTCACAGAGTCGATTATGACATTGATATTGAAAGACAAGATTTTCCTCCACTTTGCTGTGGTCTTTCCGCATTTTTCACTGTAGTTTACCTGCCATTTCCATTGTAACCTCTCTTTTTGTAGTTCACAGCCTTCTTGACTATAATCTTCCAGCTTAAAACCATAGACTTTTATCCTTTTTAATTATAGTCTTGCGTCGCTTTTGATCATAGCCCTCCGGCCTTTTGAAAATAATCTTCCAGTCTTTTGATTATAGTTTGCTTGCCCTTTGACCATTGTCGTCCAGTCTTTGGGCCAAAATCTTCCGGTTTTTTCCCCATAATTTTTTGGTCTGACCATAGTCTTCCGGCTTTTTGACGCTAGTCTTTCGGTCTTTCGACTATGCTTTGCGTTCCTTTTGGCTATAGTTTTGACTATAATCTTCGGTCATGTTGACTATAATCTTCGGTCATTTTCACCATAGTCTATCAGCCTTTTGGTCATAGTCTTTCAGCCTTTTGGTCATAGTCTTTCAGCCTTTTGACCATAGTCTTTCCGCCTTTTGTTGACCGCAGTTTCCTGGCCTTCTGACACAGTTTTCTGGTGTTCTGGCGTTTTGACCATAGCCTTCTAGCTTTCTGAGCATAGACTTTTGGACTTTCGCCCATAGTCTTCCGGGCTTTCGTCCATAGTCTTCAAGCCTTTCAATCATAGTCTACCAGCGTTTTGACCATAGTCTTGCGCCCCTCCGGGCTTTCCGATGATAGTCTACCGCCCTTTGTGGCTATAGGTTTTCGGTCTTTTCTGCTTAGTATTTCTGGTTTTTGCATTAAGGAAGGGGCGGACTGCTCTCTTGACGGGAGAATGTCTCCTAGGATTTTTCCGACCCCAGTGCTATCATCAATTTATTTATTCAATGGAAGCTGTAAAGTTAGATCTAAGGATTGAATTTGAACGCTGAGTATTCAAAAGAGTTCGAAGTCAATATGCCGTTTAGTCTTAAGTCAGTAAGTTGGAAACCACGACTAAGGGACGTCCATTTATAGTAAGCAGGTGCTCTGCAGCTAGTTCATTACTAATAACGAAGAAACCTCAAACCATGCAAACCAGTACGATTATCGATAAATCCATATTTGAAAACAGAATATTTGAATTTAATTTTTCTATAACTAATTTTGAAGGGATGAATAAATTTAATACAAAAATCTTCCATCTTTTACCAGGAAAAGTAGGACAACGCAAAATTAATGCGGCTAAAGTTGGTTGGGGTGAAATTGTGTATTTTGGGTATTTTTTTATGTGAATCAGCCATTTTTTTTATGTTCTGTGTCTGACCTATCTGGGAAATTTTGTTATTTTACGTTTTTAATTAAGTATTAGATATCTGTCACGAGATGTTTTGAACAGCAATTTGTGAATTTGCCGCTTATCAAATCAAAAAAAGAAATATGTTGTCGAGTCATTTGTTGACAGGACGACATTTTAGAGTTTAGAAATGAACCGAAGTCTTCTGATGAGTCCTACCAAATGGACTTAAAGGAAGCAAATCATGAAATCGAAATGCCTTGGGAATATCAGCTAAAATAGTCTGTTGCAGGTTAGCACTGGATTTTGTGGTCCCCGTTGTGTAAACTTGTGGACAATAGGGCTTTAAATACACTTGAATGGTTTGTTGGAGAATCTCATGTTAAAAGATTGTTTCAGTATCTTTTTGAATAAAAGACAATTGCCCAGTTGATACTATAACCAGATTTAAGGCGCTATTGTTCATTGGTTGGTTTGAACAGTTGTGTTTGTGGTAAATGTGAAATTTCTGTAAAGATAGGGTCGAGGTTTTGAAATATCCCACCCCGGTTGTAATGTAAGCACGTCCTGCATCTTGCGTAAATGTTTTGTTGCTGAAATTTAAGGGGGGCAATCAGAATGTAGTAGGTAAAGTCTGTCAGTGGACAACGTAAAAAAATTTCTCCAAGTCTCAGAGGTGCCTCAGAGGTACTCTTGTATCGCAAGCTGAGATAAACAGGGGTCGACAAATATAAAGGACGATTTTGAAATTCTTTGCCTGTTGGAATATCGCAGTTATTTCACATTTATTCCCAGTAGTGGTTTTTTGGGTTCCAACTAGAAATTTTAAGCCAAAATTTCCTTAACTAAAACTACAATTTTTTCACAGTATTCTGGTAATCGCGACCCCAATATAACGCCGACAGTCTAGAACGGTAATGAATAGCTTATTGTGGCGAGCGTGAACAACTTAAGAACCAAAAATTAGGAGACAGTGACATATTTGCATCAAACCAACTTGAAAGTGATTGAGTTTTTACACTATCGTCAAATTTTCAATTAATTTTTCTTTTTGATTTGCGTGCAAATTTTTTTTGAAACAAAGTGACTGATATAAAAAAAGTATTGGTAAAAATAAATAAAGTATTTTTCATTTATTTAATGCAACTAGGTGTGTTTGGTTTGTTTAAAAACAGAATTTTCATAATTTTTTTATTATTATATCATTTAAGACGAGATTTCCTATTTTTTTACATTTTTTATTTTTCAAATATTTTTTTATAAATGTTATAATTTTTTGTTATTTTTGTATATTTTTTTCCATGACTTTAAAAGGAATTCGCTATGAGAAAGGAGGTGTAGCGAGTGGATTCCAACATGCAGAGGTCAATGCAGCTGGTGAAAAACGTTTGTTCCAGGTTAAGGGTAAGAGGAATGTTCGCGTTCGACAAGTCAACTTGTCCATTTCATCGATGAACCGCGGTGATTGCTTCATTCTGGATGCTGGCAATAATATCTACGTGTATGTTGGATCGTCAGCTAAAAGGGTCGAAAAGTTGAAAGCTATTAGTGCTGCCAATCAAATACGTGATCAGGATCATCATGGACGAGCTAGAGTTCATATTATTGGTAGGTAGAGAGAATAAAATCTAGTGACGTAGCTGCTAAGGTGGACATTGAACTTTGGATGAACTTTTTTAAAGCAGCTGCAGGATACATGATTATGCCTGGTGGCTCTTCCACTATAATTTCATCCTTTTGTTCACATTTTAATTTGGAATGCATCGAAAATTTATACGAAATTGAGAAGAAATTTGTGTTTCGAAAGAGATGCATTGAGGTTGAGCGTAACCAGAGCTCCCGTCAGTTTATCTGCTGAATATAGTATGCGCTTTCCTATTTACTGCCTAACTTTCCCTTTTTGATACTTCACAAGGAATCGACAAAAACTCACCATAAATTTCCTTTAGAAATTGGCATGGACTTTGGTCCATATCATGTTAAGACCTATAGCATGATGAGGCTTTAAAAGAAGGACCGAAGTGCTGGAATTCAGCGTGCCGAAGCTGCATCCAACCTTTGTCCTTTATTTCGTTTGATTTACAGCACTTGGCACGTACCGTATATATCTGCTGAGAACGTTATGCAGTACTTAGTACTACAACTGCTTAAAGATACCAGAATGATACCTAGGATTATCTGAGATTGGTAAGAACGATACATTTTGTAGTGGAGCGGTAGGAAAGACTGATATTCAACTTCAACCTAATTGCACCCCCAAGGTAAGGGTAGGGCGCTCGTTATTTGCTCTGAGATAATTAACATTAACCTTCAGTTAACGCGCTGAAAATTAATTACCTTGACTGGGGAAAGGATACTAAATTTATTCAGGCTTTGTGAACCTAATTTTCTGTATGAGGACTTGTCACGGTTGGCCTACTACTGTCAACCAGTAGCAAAGTGGATAGGTGGATAGTTAACTTATGTAACGAAAAAATTGAGACTGCAGGGTGTGGGCCGCTCGAGTGCAAAGGGCCGGCACCGCCAGTGCTCAGAGGCTATGCTTCTTCCCCACCACAAGCACCGACTGTTTAGGATTGCATTAATGGACCACCACTGGACAGTCTCTTAAACGCGGCGCCAATTGATCTCTCATGGTTAATTTCGGGGGAAGCAGGTTAACTTACAATCAAGTGTTATGGTCATCTCAAAACAGTTTCGATTGAACGTAGAAGGTAAAAATTTTTGCTTAAACGTTGGAGACTGACAATTTGTAATGTCAGTTGAAGCCTGTGGAGCACCTTAAAATATTTTTGAAAGTACACATAGAGCAATGCCTGGCTGTAGCGTCAAAGTGGGTTCTGCTGGGATGTTGGCTAGAGTTCCAAAAAATCGAAAATTCCTGGCCCTGATGGTATTACACTAGTGTCTTGGAATTTTCTGTTCAGTACAACCACCTTCTTTTTGCATCCTAGCTGAGTTTTGGATACCAGTTGCATTACTGATCATATTGCTTTCTAATGAACCGTCTCGGTCTTGAATGAAGTGCATTAATATGCGTCAGAGCTTGGATTCGAATTGGTGCGCCATTGATTGTTACTGCTATTATTAACCTCTGGAAAGTATAAGTCTATAAATTATTCTGCTAACGTAATTTTCATGGGATCCCTCAATCTGGAAGTGCAATAATTTTGGTGCCGATATTAGTCCCTTCAGTACTGTAGGCAAGGTCTCCTCTGGGCAGTAACTCTTCTCTTAATACTGAATTTTAATCACTATTCACTAGGCCCTGAATGCTCTGGGGTGCACCAACACGTAAGTTATGAAGATGTTTGGAGTTAGCGTTCATCTGTTATGGGAATGTTCCCGCTCCATTGCTAGAAAGGTATTAAATTCAGAACATTAACGCCACAACCGCCCATATCTTCTTTTTCCATTGGACGGCCTTCATTTGGGAGACTTCTTACATTCCTTTGCAATGTACCCTTAATATGGTTGCCATTTACCTTTTGGTGGGATATAGCGCGTCAACCGCACCTACTCGCCATCGCCTATGGTTTCCTGAAATGCGCTTCAGCTCCCCCAGAAGAGCCTCCGGATCAGAGTAGGAATGCTCACTGGCCATTGCAGGCTACGCTATCACCTGAGGAAGCTAGGGATATCCACGGATGCTGTCTGTAGATTTAGTGAGAAGAATGACGAAACCTCCACACATGTTCTGGGATAGTGTTCGGGACATGTGCAAAGTAGTGCAGTCCTATATTTGGTTTTTTTTTATAGTCATTTGAGTCCACACTTGAGCAATGTGCATACATCCCTAGTGCTCCGTTCTACGTTGATTTGTGTTCCTGTTCTTCATCATCATCAACGGCGCAACAATCGGTATCCGGTCTAGGCCCTCCTTAATAAGGAACTCCAGACATCCCGGTTTTGCGCTGAGTCCACCAATTCCTTTTCTTGTCCACCTTAATTGTATGAAATTATCTTTTCAAGAGGATTTATACCATCAGAAGGACTATTTCCGCCTCTACCTGTGCTACATTTTTTTGACACTCAAAATACTTACCTTCATTCCAACAGATGACTTCAGTACCCCAATGGACAAAGAGGAATTCTTCACCGTCTTAGGATCTGGTTCACCCGATCAAGTACCAGCCGCATCAGTTGCTGAAGAGGACGCAGAATTCGAAAAGAAGGACGAACGTGGTGTTACACTGTACAAGATTTCAGATGCTAGCGGTTCATTGAAAGTTGACACTATCAGCCAAAAGCCACTGCGACAGGACATGTTGGACACAAGAGATTGCTTCATTTTGGATACCGGATCTGGTCTCTATGTTTGGGTAGGAAAAGGAGCCACGCAACAAGAGAAAACTCAATCTATGGCTAAAGCACAAGGTGGGTATCATGACCAGGGTTTTCGGAAGGAACTCTGTTTTCAATTCAATTTCTTCTTCAGAGTTCTTGAAAATGAAGAAATATCCAGCTTGGACTAATATTGAAAGAGTTGTTGAGGGTGCTGAGTCGGCTCCATTTAAACAATACTTCTCAACATGGAGGGATTATGGAATGAGCCACACACGTCTCATTCGTGCTGCCAATGATGATGGTATGTCGATTGGAATTTTTAAGAACTGGGAGGAATAGGAATTTGATTTTCGTACAATTTTAGATTCAGATACAGCCGAAGATGTTGAATTCGATCCTGCTGTTTTGCATGCTTTGAAGAAGAGTGGAGGTCGTGCTATTGGTTTTATGCCCGACAATGGCGATGGAGAATTGGAAGCGGTAGGTGTTTGAACGTTTTTTAGTTTGAAAGTTAAGGTCTTGGTGGTTTACCGTAGTTTTGCATTTTGATGCATTCCGCGCGTTTGGCTCTAGCTCCATTTTGTAGCACATTTTCAAGAGCGATTTGGCACAGTATATGGTAGTGAGGAACGATGTCACTTCATGTTATCCTTTTTCAGGTTTACCGTATTGAAAACTTTGCATTGGCTGAAATTCCTAAGGAAATGTATGGCATGTTGTTTGGGGGTGATTCATATGTCATTAAGTACCATTATATGAACAAACGAGGTGGACAAGGATATGTTCTTTACTATTGGCAGGTGAGTTGTTCATTTACGTTACCAGGGAAGTTTGGCTCTATGCGGGTTGACAGTCCCTGTATTTGCTGATGTTACCTACCTGGTACATGTATTGGGTATTTCGGGACGATAATCCCCAGATTCATTGTTGGCATGTTTTTTTTTTGATTTTATAATTTAATATTTCTGAAACCTCCAGGGCAAAGAATCCTCTATTGATGAAAAAGCTGCTGCAGCCTTGCATGCTTACAAACTAGACGATGAACTGAATGGCACCGCGGTTCAAGTTCGTGTGACACAAGGATTCGAACCTCGTCACTTCTTGAAGGTCTTCCAAGGGAAACTCATCACATTTATCGGTGGTCATGCCTCCGGTTTCAAAAATGTCGACGATCCTGAAACTTATGAAAGTGGAGTAAGATTGTTCCGAGTGAGAGGTACTTGCCAGGAAGATGTTCGGGCCGATCAACGTCCAGCTATTGCTTCGTCATTGGCATCAGACGATGCGTTTATTTTGGAAGTAGCTGATAAGGTTTACGTTTGGAAAGGAAGGGTGAGTAAATGACTGACATAGGGGGTACCTGAATAAGCTGGATTTTTTCTCTAATATTGAATCATTTTAGGGAGCATCTGACTTCGAAAAAGAAATGGCTGCGAATGTTGTACAACGTATTGCATCCTCAAAGGAGCTTGTTGAAATTAGTGAAGAATCTGAACCAAGTGATTTCTGGGATGCGCTTGGTGGTGAAGGTGATTATGATAAAGTTCTTGATCCTGCATATCCACCATTCTTGGAACCAAGATTATTCCATTGTAAGATTTTGGCAAATGGAAGATTCAAAGTGGAGGAAGTTCATCATTTCGAGCAAGAGGTATAGGTCTCAAATCAAAAAGGGATGCTTTAGTTTAGGGGCTACAATGTTTTGTTTTTTTTTCAAGGATTTGGATGTTGATGACATAATGGTACTTGATGGTGGTGATGAGATCTATGTTTGGATTGGCGATGGATCAACCAAAGAAGAAAAGGAGAAATCAATTGACATGGCGAAGGTAAGGCTCATCTATGTATTTTGTAGCGTTAATAGTGAGACCTTACGGTACACTACAAATAGTAGGGAACACTGTCGACAGTAGGGAGGAAAGTGAAATCCTCCTTAAATTTGTCTCGGGATTATGTTATCTTTTCCTGGGTGATTCCCTCCAATTTTTTATTTTAATTTTTTTATTAAAGTTGTCAAGCTGGGAAGGCGAGGGTTTCCAGGATTTTCTAACTTAATTCTGTAGTTTAACGTCTTATTTTCATCCTTTTTTTCTGCTTTTCCATTCCAGCAATATATCCGAACCGATCCATCTGAACGTAGTGAAGAAACAGTTCCTCTGGTTAAGATCCAACAAGGCAACGAGCCAAGGAGTTTCAAACGTTTGTTCCCTGCATGGGACGATGATGTCTGGACGGTGAGTTTGGAATACATTTTTAACGCTGAAGGGGAGAAACCTATACTACATACGTAGTGGGAAATACAATGGCACTAGACCTTGTTTTTCTAGAAAATTTAATTATTGCTTGGTGGTTTGCGATAGGCATAACACAGTCGTTGTTGTTTGAAATTGTTTATTTGATGACATGAACTGAACTGAAGGGCACTATTCCGACTGCATGTAGTTCGTCAAAAATTACTTAGTATTTCAGTAATTTTGCTTAGTATTACACTAGGTTAATGTATTCGTTGTTATCATGCTTTGATTTTCATGGAACGCATTTCATTTTACAGAATCTAGTAAACTAGATGTATCCTGCTTGAAGCGAATTGTCCATGGCACACTAACATAAAAGTATATTTTTTGTTGATTATCTAAAAGATATGAACCCTGTACATATCAACTGCTATTCTATGCATGCTTTATTCTTCTATATTTCAATGGGATTTTTAGTAATTCAAGGGGTTAATGTTGTATTCTCGATTTCAGTCAATTCCTACTTACGAATCATTGAAGGAAAGCGTCAGGGAGGCTAACAGCCAATTGGATAATGAAGTATAATAGATACATCTGCATCGTTCGTTATGAATTACAGAATCATCTACTTTTATACTGTTTTTAACAAATAAGTTTTAATGTTTTGTAACATGCTACCGTGAAATACAATAATCTGTATGTATATCTCAAATTGGGTATTTAGTTATCCAAAAATTGTACCCTTCAATGTACATTTTCCTTCCTAATCCCTCCCTATGTTGAGATTCACTGACCGGTTTTCCTTCCATCCGTCCATCCCTACCTAGTCTTGATAAAAGAGGAATGGAAAGAGGGGATTCCCCAGGACCAGAGTTTTCTCGAGGGCTCGGAATAGAAATTTGAATAAATGATAATAGCGGGGCTCGAATAATTTTCACCGCAGATCCATATATGGTCGTGTTCACCCCGAGCACCATTTTTCTGCATTATTTTCACCCTTGGCCCGTATTTTCTCTCTATGGCCCTGATCCTGCCCTACTAGCCACCTCCCTTATTGACAGCATTCGTAACTGCAGCTTCCTTGCACCATTCTAGATTGAATCCACTCTCCCTTGTCCCCCTTACTTGTTTTTCAGCTTTCCTGACATATGCATGTATATCTAAGCATTTCCTTAACTAGACTTTCCGGTCCTATTGGATCTAGCACAATGGAGCTGCCCAAATTAAACCTATGGATTTACCTGTAGCATTCTTTATCCCTTGTGAGAAATTACTTAAGATTGTAGTTTATGTTTTCGGGCATTCTTTATATTCGGGTCTTAATGTTATGGACCAAATTGGTATCCAATGACCCTTTTTCTCAAGGCTGTCGTCATCTCCTCAACAATCCCTCTCTTCTAGCGTTTTTTACGTGCCGGGCAGGCGAAGAACTGGGCTTATTTTAGATACACGTTATTTCATAATTCTCATAAGAATCTGGGGTGATATATCTTTTCTGCAGTTTCGGGTATCCCGGTATCTTTCGAGACAGCCCTGATATTTATCTTTTGGAGTTGCATGTAGTATGCAGCGTAGCTTCCCAAATTACCATATCACAGATCAGTATAGACCTCCCCACTTTGGCTATAAGAATAACTTTCAATATTTTTTATCGTTCTTGCCAAGGTTATACTGACATCGGATGCCTCTATGCAAGCATGACGGGGTTATTTTTTGACGTTCATCCTTGGGTCTATATGTACACTCGCATAGGTCCTTTTTGTTTGACTTTTTTTGTCAGCACGACTTCTGTTTTATTCTCTAGGGAAGGAAAGCTTCTACTTTTTAGTCGTTCCTTTGAAACAACGAGGTGCAACTCAGCATCACTGAGATACTTTACAACCACAATATATGTTTAACCGACGCACCCGACTACCATGACCTCCCCAGGAATTGGAACGTCAACGATACTATAATACATAATGCTTCACAATATTGTACCCAATATAGAGTCCTGCTGAGCACACACGCGAACAACTAATTCCTTGGGTCTGTCTTTATCGTGCCAAAGCCTCTTTCCTGTTCGATATCTGATAATATTAGGTTGTTGCAAATGAAATGTCGGATTTTTCAATGAAGTGAAGTTAGTTATGATTTTAATGTTTAAAACTGCCGCAAGGTGACTCTGGTGGTATGGGATAATTGAGTATAAATAGTCGTTCGTTCGATCAAGGAGTCATTTCAGTTTCAATCGTCATTGAAGTTCCAAGTAAAACTCAAAGAAAAAAGCATGGAAGGGAGTCAAAAACGTCTACTTTTTCTATATGAATTTAAACTTGGTCACAACGCAGCGGAGGCAACCAGAAACATTTGCAGAGCATTTGGAGCTGACGCAGCAAACGAACGAACGACACAGCGGTGGTTCGAAAAATTCCGATCAGGCGACATGGCCCTCCAAAGTGAACCTCGTGGACACCCAGGACCATCGATCGACAACGACGAGTTGCGTTTCATAGTGGAATCTGATCCCCGATCATCGATTCGTGACATTGCAGAGAAAATAGGCGTACACTATTCGACAGTATCTCGGCACTTACAACAGCTTGGAAAGGTGAAGAAGCTTGATAAGTGGGTTCCGCATGAACTCAACGAGCAAAACATGGCGCTGCGAATGGAAATATCCAGTTCTCTACTCAACCGCAACAGGAACAATCCCTTTTTGCGCAGAATAGTGACATGCGATGAAAAGTGGATATTGTACGACAACCGTCGCAGATCAGCGCAATGGCTAGATGTCGATCAGCCTCCACACCACATGCCAAAACCGAGCCTTCACCCGAAGAAGGTAATGGTAACTGTTTGGTGGTCTGCATCTGGAATTATTCATTATTCGTTTTTGGAGCGTGGTGAAATAATTAATGCAGAGAAATATTGTGCCCAACTTGATGAAATGCACGAGAAATTACGTGTTCAGCGGCCTAGATTGGTCAACAGAGATGGAGTGATACTGCTCCATGATAACGCCCGACCTCATGTTTCCAGAATGACGGTCCAAAAATTAAATGAATTACGATATGAGACTCTTCCTCATCCACCATATTCACCCGACCTCTCGCCAACCGACTACCACTTTTTTAAGCATTTGGATCACTTTTTGGCGGGGAAACAATTCAGCAATGAAGTAGCTGTCAAAAGTGCCTTTGAAGATATTCTTAGCTCTAGAAACCCAGACTTTTACGAAACTGGAATAAATGCCCTTGTATCTCGTTGGGAGAAGTGCATTGAAGCTGCTGGTTCTTATTTTGACTAATAAAATTAATTTTCATAAAAGTTATAGTTTTTTGAAATTTTACTCAAATATCCGACATTTCATTTGCAACAACCTAATAAATTCGGTAACTTTTTTTGTCATTAGAAGGTGGAAATATTCGAAACCTACCGTTGGCTCCAACTATGTGGCTATGTGAGGTTTTTACTCACTAAAACCACCTCCTTTTCCTTTGCGTACCTCACGGGACTGACATTTCGGTATTACATCGTGGGACAGAATCAGTTACGAACTGCAGTCTTCATTAACTTTTCGACAGCCCTCCAAGATGTTCCAGAGTCTAAGATGTGGTCCACGGTATTCTCGGGTGATAACTGCGCCACAGCGACAATTTTCGCCCCCGCCCTATGTGCGACGAATCCCGGACAGTCAAAAACAACGTGTTGCATATCCTTCTGAATTATATCACGTGCCGGACTATATAGGGGGTTGTCACGCCTGGATCTTCATCACCATCAATTGCCTACAATCAGTATCCCGTTTAGGTCTGCTTTAGTAGTTTTGCGCCAAGGTACTCTAATTCAACATTTCTAAAACCCATCTATAATCCTGGTCATCGTTCCATCTGAGGCAGGGCCTGCCGCGTCTTCTTTCTCTACCATAAATATTGTCCTTATTGATTCTGGGCTGGGTTATCCTCATCTATACAAATTAAGTGACCCGCCCACAACAAGTCGTTGTTGATGTCGAATGGTCTCGAAAGTAATCCTGCTGCTTTCATCTGACCTAGCAATTGGTCAGGATCAATCTAGTCAGTCTAATCAATTTCGCTGGGATACCGAATTCTCTCATGGTCGTGTACAGTTTCACCTTGGCTATACTATCATAGGTGACCCGTGGGGACTCGGTTACAAACTGGTAACCCGAAAAATCGGGGCTCTGCGGAAACGCTGTCTACTTAAGGCCGAGCAGACAGAACGAATAGCTCAATGGTTAGACCACTGGGTTGTCATACGGAAGGCCGCGGCTCAAATCTCGCTGATGGCGGTGGGATTTGTATCGTGACTTGGCGTCGGATACCAGTTGACTCGAACACTAGAGGGTCAGGAGGATGGAGGTCACGTCGGTGTAGCACAGGTATCCATCCTAGGGCCGGACCTCTGGAACGCTACCTATGGTAGCCTACTTAAACTCGACACACCAGAAGGCCCGCGCCTGGTCGGTTATGTAGATGATGTCGGGTGCTTATTGCTGGACGCACTGTCGAACAGGCGCAGAGCAAACTCGACATATTGATGCGACGGGTAAGGTATTCATGGTTTCAACATTGCATTGGAAAAACCCGAAGTAGTCATCCTGACTAAAAATAGAATTCGTCCCATATCGTTCGGCGAGTCGATAATGGAGTCAAAACCAGCGGTAAAGTACCTCGGGCTGACTCTTGACTCAAAGATGAGGTTTTTTGAGCAAATCAAAGCAGTAGCGGCCAAAAAGCTGCAGTTGGAGTTTCGGCGTTAAGTAGGCTAATGGAAAATATTGGGGGTCCTATGTCTAGCAGGCGACGTCTCCTGATGAGTTCAACGCAATTTGTCCAGAGGCGCTCTTGGCAAGGAGATATATCGTAAGAATCTCGCGTAGTTACAGACATGGGTAGCTTTGCGGGTGGCGTCTGCGTACCGCACTGTCACTGAACCGACCGTGATGGTGATTGCGGGAGTGAACCCCGTTGCTCTTCTTGTTAAGGAGCCTCAAGCCATATACAAATGCAAGACAGATGAGCTAAGAGAGGTTGTTGCTCGTGAAGAACGGCAACACACAGACGTGTTGTTTGCCCCTGTCCAGTGCATCCCTTGCAACGTTGTTACATCAGCCTTATATTGAGACAGGGCCTTCCCACTCTCCATTAATAGAATGTGCCTAAGACACTAGAAAAGACGGACTACAAATTACGATTTGGAATAAGAAGTTCTAAGGTCAAAGCCTTTCATGACGACTTACCATTGACCTAGTTAACGTCACAAGGAGATGTTGGAGGAAATGAAAATTAGCCTTCTAAGGGGGATTTCCACCATTGATGCTGAAAGTAATGTAGACCAACCTGCAGCAACGACGTCGTACCACAGTTGGATACTTTTCGACCCTTGGAACAGGTTCCAAAACTATTCAGGAATCGCGATCGACAGGAGGAACTTTGGTCATTATCAAAGTTAAATTTTTCATTTGCACTGGAGTAAAAAAACGCTTTTAGAACCTCATATTCGGTCAAATATAGCAAAAAAGAAACTACCACCGTGGTGGAAGTAAGATCTGTTTAATTTTGTCAGCATGCTTGGGGGAGGTTTTCAATCTCTGTTGCAAGCATAAATGCTGATAGTCCTCTTGGGTAGGAGCGCCATTAGGATTATTTACAAACTGTTCTGACTGGACTATCCTCAAAGAATTGAAATCGTCAGCAACTCTGCAAGGCTTGAAAATATTCTGGCCAATTATCTTTTGAAAAAAATGAGATGGTTCCTGGACTGGATCTTCTTGTGAAACTATAGAACTAGTGGTGCAGCTTTTCCGCAAGCAAGGATGATTGTGGGCTGGAACGACTTTTGGAAGTTAAACAGTCTCAGTAGACAAAAGGCATCGAATTGGTAATCGCCAAGGAAAGGATCAGTTGTGCAATGAGCGCCTTACCGTATAAGTTTCCTAACCTAGACGGTATAATGCAAGTTACTCTACAAAAGCAGCAGGATAGGGTTGTTCTGTGGTAGAGGTAGAGGTCAATTGGAACTGTATTTCTCTCCCGTATGTACCATACATATAGACACATGCACGGGTAGCATTTTTACTGAAGAAGGATAGGTATGGCCATGAATCCGCAAAGGACTTTAGACCAATCAGGCTTATATCCTTTGTATTGAAAAATATAGAGCATATCCTAGATAGTAATTTAGGGGATAATTTGAGTGATTGAATGGATATTAAACCACAACATTCTGGACATATTAGGAGCATTAAAGCATTCAAGAGGCACAAAGGAGAATAGGGTTGGTAGGGGCAGGACGTAGAGAGCAGGGTGAAAATAATGCGGAAAATTTGGACTGGAGTGACAATTTTGTGAGCTCTACTATCATCCTTTGGTCTCATTGAAATTTTTATTCTGAGCTCTGAGAAAATTCTGGGCTCGGGAGGAGTCCTCCTCCCCTCGTATGCACTCTCGTCAGGATTGGCGGGGGGTGGGGCTTATTCATTAGATAGGATTTTCGCTGAGAAGTAAAGTAATCTAATCAGATCTGAGAAGCAGCTACTTAGCGAGGACCAGGAGTTAGGTTGGCGCTATTTCTTCAGTAGCATGGGTTTATGGCCATGGATGACCGTAAGAGTAACAAGGACAGAGGCGAGGGTAGGGGGAAATTGTATGCCAACAATTGGTATTAGGGATATATATTTTCCGTCATCATCAGTCAAATTTTGGACAGTGTACTGGAAAAACTAAGCCTGCAGGATTTAAACTGAGCGATCAACGAATTTGATGCTATTCCAAACGAAAATAAAGGTATTCGAGTGCCAAGAATGGAAACAACTTGCGATGGTTCTGGATGTGAGACGATGTGAGACTGAACATGAAATTGCGAGGGAAAAAGCCGACTTAACTTTCTATGCTTGCAAAAAGTTGTTTTTGAAAAAAATTCCCCTGAAAACGGTTCTATAAATGTAGAGGTAGCTAGTTCGTGCGATCACTACTCTAGATTCTGCTGTGTGGTGGACTGCACTGAGTTGGGAGTACAATAGGATTAAGTTTTTCAGGATCCCAGGAAAGCCTAACAGATGCCGAAGTAATCTTGCACCGCCTGTCACTAGACTTTCATATCGCATATATCCTATCGTTCAGTGCTGAGGGAAACAGGATGCTAGACAGAGAGGCCTTACGGTCATTGCAACGTCTTGTATCTGCTACCAAAGGACTTTCGGCATCTCTAACAAATGGCACTATAAGCTTCTGATCTCCAAGAGAAAATTGGCCACGGTATTCCAGGGTTGAGTGGAAGACGGCTGAAATGCTGCATCCGCAAACTAGTATGTCTCTGGTGACCTAATCAGTCTGGCAATAAACATTGTTTCCTGTAGGAACTTACTCTTTTCCGCTCTTGTTCGTCGTCGCTTCCTGTTGCACAGGACTACATATAACTATATTAACTATAGACTTGTTAACTATAGAATTATCTTTAAAACCGGACTAGTATGACACCAGGGGCATATTATGCATGTAGTTCATCCTCAATAAAGGAACTGAATCTGAACAAACTGCAATCTTAATTTCATCAAATGCACGAAATTAAGCCAGAGATATAGTATCTTTCCTCATATCCATCTCATATCCATAAATTAAACAACTTTCATGGAGTCGACTTGTTGAAGTCAATGCCCGAAAAGCCGCAAGCCAATCGGTCAAATGATGCATGAAAAAGCAATTATGGAATTCATTGAAATCCATTCCATACAGAAGACAATAACGAACTTTCATTAATCCGAACAATAGCTCCCGGGTCCTTACAACCAGCAAATCTGCAGTCTATTGGTATTTTTCCTACTTGCGCGGAAATCACATTCATATGTGGTACGTCGTTATCCTTGCATGCTCTACGTAGCTACACTCACTTATATGGTGGTTACAAATTTTCCTCGTTATCTTATTACAACAATGACCGTAACTGTGTTATCTGCTTTATTGAATTAAGGATACAGAATGGGAAAACAAACTTACACAGGCGAACGCGAAAAGCACATATAGGAGAGATTAACACATGAACAAATGAGCACATGTGTATCACTCAAGTCAATTGGTCCGAAAGTTAGACATTGCAACAAATTGACTCCGGCAGAATGAAGGATTACCGAACGGTCGGGAAAAGCAGATCCTGTGTACTTTAAGTGTTAGTTTGAACCTTTAAAATTTGAAATGTTTACTGTGGAGGTCTATACGGGGGTGGGGGTAGTTGGAAGCTGGGACCAGATTGGGAATTTCCTGTGGGTTCGGATGAGAAAGAATGTCAAGTTGGAGAGATTACCAGGACTCGCTCTATTCTCTCATTAATAATAAATTTGCTGTTTCGCTGGTTGTCCCTAAGTTGACCTTAAAAACGGTCCTTTACTACGTCGCCACTTTGGGAGACACTTTTCAGGAGAATCGTTCGTTAGTCTTCAACTACCTCAACCCAAAAAAACTTGTGCAAAGGAATCTTTCACGCAATACTTGACTTAAGGCTGATTTTACTCCCAAAGGCATCATAGCATGAGGATTTAAAACGCCCTTGCCTAAGGATTATCCATGATTGACCAGTTCGGCGACACATTGCCAACTTATTAATTTTTCAGCCTCCATAATTCATTTGCCCCATATCCGCGCCATTAAATTCATTGCCTCTCATGCGTCTGGTGCTCCCAGGACCTGTTCCAATGAACGGAAAAGTCCTTTAAAAAATCGTCGTCCAACCGAACTACTCATGAAGGCGATCATCAATCATATTTCCACTTAGAGAATGAATTTTATTGGAATTCGAAATATCCCGAGTCTCCTTTCGTATTCAGCGAATTCACCATTGAACGAATGAAATTTTTTAATAAATACGACTGGGAGAAGATAAATTGGAAAATCCTTGTCTTTGTGTCTCCGCTGTAATGATGGCGTGTTATATCACACATTTTTTTTTGCGCTGTTATCTCCGCAAAAGTACTAAGCCGAATAATTCTTTACAGAGAAAACCACCTCGCCCACAATCAGATATCATCCAACACAATGGAGTACGAAGGATATGTGATGTGGATGCAGTTATATTCCCTCATTTGCCCCCCCCCCCCCCCCCCTGCCCGCACGGAAGCCATGCCGTCAGGATATCGACACTGAACACTGAAATTCATATTCCCTGCTAAAGAGTCAAAGAACGAATCGACTAACTGGCGGAATTTTGAATAATAGCACTTTGTTGGGGATGAATATCGAGCATAAGCTGGTGGTTGGCAAATGAATGCGGGTCTATGCAACGGTTTAACGTATTTTCTCTTGTTTATATGAATTGTTGATTCGACAAAACCCAGGGAGGTGAAATGAGCTAAACGACTGGTAAGTAATATGTGTCAGGAACAATGGGGCTCATTAGCTCGTCTCGGGTGGGGCTTTAAAATTTCCTTCGAGTTTAGGTCAAGATTTATGTTTAAATGAGTGAAAGTCTAAGGTTCACTGCTATCCCTCAGTGGCTCAAAAAACTTCTCCTTTGACATATTGCTCCTTTTTTTAATATTTCCTCCGCTCATTAGTGAAGTAATTTTGTCTGGTTAACAGGTTCTCCTAGTCAGGGAGGAATCGAGATGTTTTGAGGTTGTTGTCTATTGTACCAGGTCATCGGGTCATTTCCCATTAACTTAAACGTTGAGGCCAATTGTATCTAGCTGGTTACCATCCTCGCGAATGCCATGCCAGAAGGGCGCTTCTTTAGTAACATCCAGATGATGATCGCCCCCATACTGGCTACGGATTTCGGTTTTGGCCATAGTGAGTTACCTGGTTGGTCAGCAGTAGCATTCCCGTCTCAATAAACGCGGGGTCCCGCTTGTTGACTTAATGCGTACGGTTTTAGGTATTGGTAAGCTTTTTTATTCTGGCACTTAGGTATCACAATTGTATCGCCATTTAAGATTTCCCGGATTAGTAAAAGTATAGGAATGACATGGCTTCGAGGGCTGATGACCTGAACGATGCCGGTCGTAATGATCACGCAGAAATGGCTTGCCTCGGACTTGATGACGAAGTGTTAAAACCCTGAAGGTCTACTAAGGATATCTCTAGACTGATTTACGGCAAGGTTTAGAACGAAGAAAAAATGTAAAGCACCGAGAGGAAAATTGGGAAAACTAAAGCAAGTGACCCCTTTCAAATATAAAAGCGGAATAAGAGGAACCTGATTAAGATGGTTAAAATGTTTGAAAGAATCCTTTTCAGAGAAGCATAACAGGTCAAAAAAGGAGTTGAATTAAATGGAGTAGAACATATGATTCTAGAGGCTGTGAGATGGGGGGACAACATAGGGCCGGAGGAATTGGGTGAAATTATAGTTAATTGTACTGTGCATCCTTCCAGACTTACAAGCTGAGAACCAGTTTTTAGGTCCAGCGGCTCTTTTCCGATCCTTTCATTTATTGCTGCCACCTGATTAGCAATAACTCTTTTCGAGATTCATGCCGTGAGAAAAATTGGGCTTTATATTGTAGATGCGCGTTATCAGATCGACTAGAACGGCGATCGGTGTCATTCCAGTAATTGCATAGGCTGTATCATTGGAAACGGCCTTGAATGTGCCGCACATTTTGTAAGGCTGTTCTTTTGTAATTTCCCACCAGTAAACAGTGTACGTAGCACATGCCACCGATATTTGTAATCACTGTCATGCATGGTCATGCCAGTCCTGGATGCCTCAGTGCAAGCATGTTGTCGGTGCTGGTTGTAATAGCCCTGTGTAACACCCACCCAGCAGTGTATTCTCTGGGACCATCGTTTGTGTCGTACCAGAGCTTTATACCAGTTAAAGAGTTGTTGGAAAGCGCAGTTAACTAAGTGGGTATACCAATCGCGCTTCTTTATAAGTTTCCAGCTGGCCGAATGGAATGCATTTTGCATGCCAAGGACAATCACTGCGCAATAATTGCTAGTGCCATACCTTCCATGCATCGCATTTTCAGTTAAGCTAGCGACCAGGTGAAAGGTTGATTTGTCCGTAGGGAAGCCGAATTGACGGTCTGGTAAGCCTTACAGACTCTCTACAGCCGGGAGCAATTTGTTATACATTCTTCGTTCCAACATTTTTCCCATAGTATTCGATTGACATATAGGTCTGCAGGAAGATGGTTCGCCAGTAGGCCTACCAAGTTTAGGCAATAACACTAACCTTTGTCACAGGAAAGTTCCCATCCACCAAGCATGCTACAAAGATGACCTGGCACTGGGTGGTGTGCACACTTTTCACCCTTACTTACACGAACATCAATAGTAAATGCCCTATTCGCTAGTTGGAGGTGCTCTTATGGGAGTAGGAATCCTTAATTTATATTGAATACTTAAGATTATGGTACTCTACACATTTGAAAGAGTTAGTCAGCTGGCCTTTTATTTTGAGAATAGACCTCACTATTCCTGCGGCTGCTGAGAAACTAATTGATATAATGCTAACAGTTTCACTCCCTCATCCCCGTTAATTCAGAAACTAAGTTTCGTTCAAGAAAAGGGACATGGTGGAATTTGTGGTGCTGGTCGGTATCACCAAAAAAACAGGTATTTTTCATTCCCGGGGAACTCCAGGGAAGACCTGAAATACAAGGTTTTATGGGAGCGTGGTGGAGGCATTGATGATTAACTTCAGGTAGTCTGTTTTAGATAGTTTCTACAAAGGGGAAGATATTTTGACTTGACTGAAGCAATAAGGTAGCAGACGAGCTGGCCAGGAACGGAGCGGGGAAGACTCTACATGGGCCAGAGCCCTTCTATAAAATCGGAAACGGGTTCGGGGCTATGACCTTAAGAAATGAAGAGAAATGGCTGAAGGAACTATACTGGGCGAACTTACCAGGAAGGGAGCAGTCCAGGGTGCTTTTGGAGGGATACGAATCCAAGCGCTCGAGAGATTGTTTAAACCTCACCAAGAAGACGTTCGGGATCATAGTGGGGATACTCACTGGCCCCTGCAGGCAAAACTATCACCTGGAGAAGGTAGGGATATGTACGGGCACTGTCTGTAGACTTTGTGAGGAGAGTGATGTAAGCTCGATACATGTTCTAGGACAATGTCCAACACTTGTGCAAAGTAGATTCAGCTACAGCTAAAGATACATTCCGTAAGTGGCCCCTATTGGAGTCAACGAACACTTCTTTATTCACTTTCCTAAATAATGACCCTTTCATAAAGCTGCGCTATTTACCACTTTCTCTTAAATCAATAGTCCAAGATGCATCCATCCACTATAAATAATCGCAAATTCTTCCGCCTTTGGTGCGCGTAGCTAAACAATTTAGATCCACGATCCAACCAAGATATTTTTAAGCGTGACCTTAAGCCACGCAATTACGGGCTTATCTCGATAAACATATCCATAAATTATGTAATTAAAACTTTAATTAACTCGCTAAAGAGTAAACGACACTTTTCGTGCGACTTAACTGGGCAAAATTGTTCATATTCCAGAATTCCTAATGTAAAAATCAATGGCTGCATGGACATATTGCACGAGAAGTCTGGTGAGACTTTAATGGGTCTAAGTGCGGAAAACATGGGATAAATACGCAGCCATATGATTTCCTGAAAGACTTTATTTGCAGAGAACCAGACAGGGTGGGTGGCACTGTCCTCGACTTTCTATCTTTTGTGGAAAACCTAGACAACTCTGTAAGGTGCATCTCATGCCCCACAAAACCTCCACTTCTTTTCTAGACGCACTACCCCAAAGGACATACTTAGTTGTGGGTTTTCTAAAGCACATTCATCAAGCTACACTTCCTGAAACCACCTGCTCACCCTGCACACTAGCTCCCAGGCAGTAACATGGCCCGCGTCCCCTACCTCCCCTATCTCAATGGTTTAATATGTTTTAATTAATTGCTTTTATGCATGAAATAATTCAGTTCGCAAGTAGTGAACAGTCGTCATCGCCTTTATGTCGTCGACATCGTCCACTCCCATCGAGCCGTTGCTAATCCGCCAAGAAAGCGTTTTAGTCGTTTACAGTAAAAAGGGTATCGCTAATCTATAATATTTTGCATTTTCAAACACGACACTTGTTTTCACGACAGGACTCCGGTCTTTGGTGACCGGGGCTAGTTTATGGTAGACGATTTTTTCGCAATTATATATGCGCATGGAAAGTCGGACCTTCGTTGGGCCTTCGTCGCTGAGGATAATGTAGGGACGTACGTAATTTCTATTCCTACAAGAGTTTAGTGGAATTCATATCACGAGATACATCTACAATAGTTAATCAAAGAAACGAAGAGAAAACCTTTTATGAAATTAAATCCAGTCAAATATGAGTTTAACAGGCAGAAGACGTATTTGTGTTTCAAAGAAGGGAGGAACCTTGGGGTGGGGGTGAGCATATCCGATAAGGAAGTCATACGGGTAAGTATGACAAAATCCGTTACTGGTTTGTGTGAACTAAATGTAATACAATGAGGCCATAATTGCGACATTTTTTCGAAGTACAACTGATGGAATTTAAGGACCTGCTGGACCATCTGGCCTAGCGCTGACTGCGGTAGGAAAAAGGTTTGAAAAATGGTATAGAGTGGAATGCAATTGAAGGTTGCTAGAAGGTTCAAGGTAGTTATTGTCAGTAAGGTACTTCATTGCGGGGCCATTCAGGACTATCAATAACTAAGCGCAGCTTCAACCAGTTGCTACCGAGAGGTGCTTATTAGCCAGTTGAAGGGTAAGTGCCGTAGGATTTAAATTTTCAATTGTCAGCATAGCCTTTTGTGGAGTGGGTATAGTGATTTGAAGGTGCCCTTTACACGGTTTAGTATCTCATGAGGGATGTTGGATAAGTTGGAGGTGATGAGGACGCCTAGACAGACGACTTGTTTAACGGTAGGAATGGAAATTGATTTGATATTGAGGGACAGGTTCTTGGCAGCAGAAGACATTTTCCGAGTCATCCTCATTCTATTTCCGCGGAAGACAATTGTTTGATACTTCCGAGGATTGAGGGCTGGTTTCCATTTGATAAAATACCGGTAAAACTTGTCCAAATTAGAATTCGGACGAGTAAATTATATGGACATCAGCATATTGTAAGATCTTGATAGGACCGTCGTAAGGAGCGGCCTTAGGAATGTCCGCTGTGAAGACCGAAAAGAGGGTTGTTCAGAGAATGGATCCTTTTGGGATTCCAGCAAGACTAGTATAGGACGCGGAGAATTGTTGCTGAACTTTCACTTTGGATTACCGACCATTTAGAAAGCTAAAGATTTGCTTGCAAAGGTGCGGGTAGAAATTAAGGATGTCACTGGGCTTATATTTTAGTCTGTATTGCCATTTGGAGTTGGGAGCTTTTCTTATATCCAGGAGGCAAAATATCGGTTTTGAGAATTAAGGAAGCGTGTTCAACTGGATGACCAGTTCGGTTGGCGAACTGGAAATCTGAGATAGTATTCTGTGCGCTCATCGATGATTAGTTTGATGGTCCGCTCAAAGATTTTCGCGGAGATTGAAAGGATAGAGGTAGGCCTGTAACTATCACGAAGGAGAGAATTTTCATTTTTATTTGGGATAGGAGTGATTTGAGTATACTCGGCGTTCAGTAAGCAATGGTTAATTGGAGGCGACCTTTCCTGATGATTGCAGAGCAATCGACTTTCTGTTTTTACTCTGCTTAATGGTCATTGTAACCGTTTTGGGTTTCACGAAGTTAATTGGTGAAATAGGGCCAGTGAGTCTAGGCGGCGCGGAAATTTGATGCTGGAATAAACTGAACTAGTTGCTTGTTTGGGAATATGATGGATTTAAGGAAAGTGGCTTCGAAGCTTTGTTCATGCATGTGGAGGATGGAAAGTGGGCTTTGAGGAAGTGGTTCGCGAGGACGCTTGCTTTTTCAGGGGAGGAAGTGTTTTGAGGTAGGTTGTCAATGAGACTGGCATCCTTACCAAATCGCTGGGGGACTTTTCGGAGTTCTCTGTATGTATTTGGATTGAGTTAAGTATTAGACAGGCCGTTATATAGGTAGTTGGTAACAGGGTGAGGATCGTTTCACGGATAGAAGTAGCGAGGTCGTTGATCTCGTTCTTTAGAAAGAAATACTGTGGGGAACATATATTTCTAAATAATCTTCGCTGTAGGATTTTCTGTGTATCTTGAAGGATGTCGTGCGGGAGGGAGACAAGGTTTCAGTAGTTGAGGGTGCGGATTGATAAGAGATCATCGCATACTTCCTGAATAGCCTCAGTGTACTGACAAAACGTGCTATCAATCATACCATTTGAGACCCAGTTGTTTTGAGGAAGTTGGACTCGAGATAATTTGTGTCTAAGGGATTGGTTAATGAGCTGCCAGTTAGTGTTCCTGGAGTCAGGTGCTCTTAAAGGGGGTGAGAGCATAATTCTATCAGAGGCAATGACATTGTAGTTAATGATACCAGGTAGGGTTTTCAGCAATGGAAACGTATTCGGGTTCGGATTTATGCTGCAGAAGTGATCAAGGTACGAGTGGCAGTTTCTTACGTTGTAAGTAGGTAGCGGCGGGCTAAATTGAGAGATATTACTTGCAGCAGGATTCGATGTCAGCCAGCCGTGAAACTGACGCTCATTGTTGTTTATGTAGGAGTCAAACCAGGAAGTGTGTTTGGTGTTTAAGCTACGTTCTAAATCTAAGGAACACGATTTTCCAGTTGAGTGAGGTTGGTTCTCACAGAAGAATATGATGATGGAAAGGTCGTTCGGTTGAAAGAGTTAGTTGGGACAGTATAAGGAAACTATGTATACGAAGCTGAACTTGGTTTCTAGTGGCACGATAGTTACTTCGAGGGATTTAAAGGCATTAGGGAACAGAAAGAGAGAACATCATCATAAACTGATGGGATTGCTCGGCGAACTGACGAAGATCAGGGATAACTTGGCTTGACGGAGTTTGTGGAGTTGAAGGAATAGAGTAGCTGCTGCGTATCGCACCAGCGAATGGTACGAATGGTTAAGTGGAGGAAGGCATTGAGAGCACGAGAGGTTTGTTCGGTTATATCGGGTAAGTTCGGGACGGAAGGGTCCGCTTTGTAATAATTTGGGCAAAGTTAGGGCATTTGCGGCAGTTGGCGAGTGGTCACCTGCCTTGCAGCTCACGCACTTGGAACTGTTGTCTGGCGTCTTGGAACATTCACCTGACCTGTGTGCTCCGCTTTCGGTGTGGCGAAGGTGAAAAGAGGGACGAAGACGGTTACGGGTCCGTATCAGGGCAGAGGCAATTCATCAGACGCTGCCTCACCTCCGCCCTGGGAGAAGCGTGACCGAAGCGGCTCGCAGGTGGTGTACGCTCTCCTTTATAAAAAGGATTATCACTGTGGGTGTACTGTTCAGTAACATTCCAGGACATATCGCGAGCTAGTGAAGGACCAACAAAAGTCAGATCCACAACCGAACTGGAGCCTCCTTTCCGGTCAGTATTAACCTGACCATAATTAGCGCACACAACGCCCGCTCGCATTCGTCAGTGAACTTCCATTCTGTGGCCCATACATTGAAGTCACCGGCGATCACTTTTGTCCTTTTGCAACCAGAACCAATCTGTCCAGGATGTCCTCGAATTCGGCCAACGTCAGGCTTAGAGGAACATAGCAGCTGTAGACGTATATGCCGTCCATTTTTGTCCATAAGAACCCACTTGTGGACTGCCTCATACAGTCCTGTATGGCTTGGTCCACGGAGGCCCATAAGGCCGCCCCACCTGTCGCATCGGCTAGCCATACATTATTTTTAGGGTTTCTATAGAGTTCGCTTAGGATAGCCATTTGAACCTCTGATTCATGGGTGGTCTGCGAGAACATATCTTGCGCGACCCTACAGTGATTGATGTAGATTTTGACTAACCTCATTTTCTCGCGGCACTTAGTGGGGAAATTTGCCGCTTCCGGCAATACGCCCGCTGTCCAGGTCTTCCTTTCCATCACACAACATGCATTTGGGATCCTTGTTATAATCCCGAACAATGTGGCTTGTTTCATTACAACGTCTGCATCGGTCAGACCAGTCAACCCCGCTTGTGCACACTCCGGCTAGATTTTCGTACGAGAGACACTTGAAGGATCGCTTCAATGAGATTAATCCGTCCAATGCGGACCTTCTCGACATTCAGCAAGTTGCGCGCTGCTTCTGCTCGCAGCCGGATGGTCGTCCTCTGTGTACCTCCACGTACGCCTTTCTAAGGGTTACAATGGATGCCTCCTGCAAGTCGTGTAGCTCGAATTGCTCCGCTAAGGCAGTGCAGTTTTCCGCCTCGGAAGTGACTTCATCGAGGTCCTTGCACTGTATAGCGATCTCGTGTTTTTGAGCCCACACGCAAATTTTTAACTTGGTCGCCGAATCCTTCGACTTTCTTCTTTTCGGACCTTTTCAGTTCCAGCATGAGATCTCCCTTTTGGTTCCTCTGGATCCTGCTTACATTCCCTCCCACAAGTCTTTGAAATCGGGGTCAGCTTTCACGTATAACAGCTGGGAGCAATCCCACAAGTATCCTTTTTTTACGACCCTTTTTTCGCTCCTGACAGCGGGCATTCATAGACCTTCTCTTATTCGTATCCCAACCAAGATCCTGCAAGATTCCAATGATCTCCCTCTCCATCGTTGGCAACAGTTTACCCCTTTCGTCGTTCGAATTTCCAACATTTAATTCTCTTTCTCACGCAATCCATTAATTCAGGTGAGCAATTCGTAATCAACGGCATATATGACTACATTGTAGGGTTGAAAAAGTCGGAAAAATCACGAAAACCCCTCAACCGCATCTGTATCTGCTACGAGTCTCTGAGAAAGTACAATTTGGAAGCAGCGAACATGTCCAATTCTTTCCACGTAAATTTTACTTGTTAACTAGGTATCTTAGTTAACTAACAAGGAATCTTCTAAATTTATCCTTAATTTTCCCTCATTTTCTCTCTTTACTTCCGTTTTCCGTTGGAATTATCCACAAATCAAGGACACTCATATTATCATATTCACCCTCTATTCAATATCTAAACCACCCACAATTCTAGTTAGAATTTCCTCCACTGCTAAGCTTTCCGGCGCTTTATCGCTAAGGCGAGCATTTTCCCCATGTCCGCTCTCCATTCCCAAGTGATGCCGTCGTCATTTGACAGCGTTTTTCCTCCGCGGAGGAAGCGCTTTCCCCAGAAGCCTTTCTGCTTTCTCCCGCATTGGATCTGAATCGAGATAGCAGCGAAGGAAACGCTTGTTGGCGCGGCGAATTCAGGGAATCAACGAGTGGTTTTCCCATCGCTGTCAGTCAATTCGCAAATTTTTGGTTCTCCGGTCGCCAGTCAGTTGGCGTCGTCCGTTTCCTGCGGAAGTTGTAGTTGTCGAGCTCGAGCGTTTCCTGTCGTGAGTCGAGCCGAGTGCGTTGTGTAGTCATTAATCGGAATATCGCGTTTTTCCAGCTCCTTGAAGTTGCCCGTTGGAACTAAGTGTGGCGTCTAGTGCGGCGGTCGATGCGGACTTTCCTCGAGCGCTTGTCGGCGGCGGTTAATTGACGTAAGTCGTGTGCGCGTGGAGGATTGCTTGTGGCGAAGTGAAATTGTGGAAGTCTCGCTGGAAGTGAAGGGACACTTGCGTCTTGTCAGTTCGATCGCGGCACGTCCTGGCTGGAAGTAACAGTGCACCAAGGAAGCGTTCGAGATTCACTTGGGAGCGGAAGCAGAGTCCTTGAGATCGGGCGCCCATTGCTTTCGCGCGCGCACCGGAAGCTCATTAGCAAGTGAAATCGAGTGTGTGTTCGTGGGAAAGGAGTCGAGATAGGCAGATTGGCCAGGCGGTGCGGTGCCGGGCTCATGACCGGATTTCCACACGGATTTGCACATTCCGTGACTCCGTGACAAAATAGTGATAATTGGCCGTGACAGGTGTGAGGCGCCGTGTGACACCTGTTCCTTGTGCAGCCGCGTGCGGCGTTGGTGTCGAGTAGACGCAAAGTTCGTGGCACTTGAGTGGTGGTTGCCTGCTGACCTTAACGCCCGTCCGACCCTCTTCCAAGTGTGCAGTCCGCAAGTGAGTCCATTGAATTCGTCCAGGACACCGAACGGTCCAGTATCTCATTGCCGTGTGCCGTGCTCGTTTGCAGGATACCCTCGGGGATGATTTCCAGTGAAACGTAGCAGGACGAACGTTGGTTTAAACAAAAAAAGAAAAAGAAATAAAGAAGAGAATCGGAGAATCGTCCTGTTTCCGCCGGGAGTTAGGGACGCAGCGCCTGTTCGAAATTGGAAGGATCTGGACCCGGAATTCCTGGTGTGGAGTAGAAAAGGGTAAATCAACGATTTGATTTAATTATGTTACTCACCTGCCTGCTTCGTGCCGGTAGTGGGTGGCACCGGCATCCTGCTTTTATCCTTTTTCCAATGCTAGCAAGGAAAGCAAGCGAAACACTTTTTAGCTTTGATTTTCGGGGTTGATGGTGGTGTCGTATTGCATTTTGGGCAGCAGCTAAGTCACTTTGATACTGATTAATTCCCTTTTGATTTTAAAACAATTCCGGGGAACTGGGATTATTAGGAAAATTGGAAAATTGTTGGAATGGGAGCTTGGTCATTCATCAAATTCTGGTTTAGAAGGAAAAAGGGCAAAATTGAAATGTGTTTCGAAGAATGGGAGAAATTTACAGAAAATTCAAATTCATTGACTTCTTCTGAAGAAGATCAGTTGTCAGCCAGGGAGATCAGCTACAAGGGGAGGATGGTAGCGGGTAGATAAGATTAAACAACGAATTTCATTCCATCCCTGACATATCTGATCCTTAGAAAACTTTAGTAAACGGATGGCATAAAATAGCTACAACATGGAGTAAGTAGACTAGGGCAAAATGCCAGGACATCTACTCGCTGTCGCAAAATCTAAGGAAAAAGGAAAAGCCATTGCGTTAACCTCTGAACGGATTGAACGTTTTTCTTGAGAATGCACGTCTGGTAATCATGAGTTGCTACACACAGACCCTTAGGAATGGACGATTTGGAAGAGTAAGGTCCGAATTTTGATGGGTTGGGCCATTTTGCTTTGACAAAAGGCCACCCAGAGTGTTAAGCCACCGCTGTTTCGGCTGACCTTTTGGTCATTTCCCATCGATTTCTATTTCGGATGTATTCATGGCGTGTTACGCCACTAGTCCAACGCAACATTTTCGTCCCCATTACCGCAAGGCGCCGTTCATTGTCCTTCATAGTTGGTCAACCGTCAGAACCGTGGAGGGCGACAGGGCTTACGACACTGCGGTAAATTGTGGATTTGAGACGTCGATCACAAAGAAGGCCAATTGTAAAACGTTACTCCATCCAAGTTGCACTGATGCGTGAAGCAATGTTATAACACAGTTTTCTCTATTGGTTGATAGCATTGATTTAAATCGCTCCGTTCTGGGTAGGTCGCTTAGACTGACAGGGATAGTCCCTATTTCATTAGGATTGGTGCTCAAAAATTTAGTTTTATTCAGATTCAATCTGAGACAATTTTGCATGAGGCGTTCATTCCAGTTTTCAAGAAGTTCTAGACGCTAGGAAAATACTATGTACATAAAGCAGTGTATAGGGCGTTGGATGTCCCGTGTGTCAGTGTCCATAAAAAAAACGAAGAAGGGCAGTGAGAAGCTTTCTTTGATGAGCACTGACAGAGACATGGAACCATTTTGATATGTTCGCCATTGGGCATACCAGATGCTCGTCGTAGAGTATACCAGATGAGTTCGTGTTTAACACGATCAAACGCCTTCTCTAGATACCAAAATGCAGGAGTCCGATGCTTTTCACGGTGTTTTTCCATGAGTGACCGGTTAGCGTGTATTGCGCCAGTAGTTTTGCAACCAGATTCACGGTTATTTGAACGATGTCGCGGTTGCCAGGAATTGGTTCAAAAATTTTCATGGAACTGTGGTGCTTTTTCTCCATTCAGCTGGTGTTGTACTTTCCGCAGAACTCTGATTGAAGAATTCACTGAGCCACAGTGTTGAATCCCAGCTCTTTGCTTTCCAGAGCTCGGATGCGATGTCTTCAAGTCCTGTTGCTTTCCCCGATTTCATTCGTTTTATTGCTTCTTCGACTGCAGCCCAGCTGACAGGTGGAATTGCTCCAAATGTCGGCGGTGTTTGTTGAACTGGACGATGAACAAATTTTTCCATTGAAATCTGATCGAAATATTCTATTCGTTGCGAATGCCAATTGGTCAGCGCAAGGCCGTAGAGAGAAAATTCGGGCCCTGAGTGAAAATTATTCAGGCCCCTCTATTATCTTTGTAGCGTTAGTTATATTTTTATGTGTCTCTACTTCGGGCCCAAGGGTAATCACCTTCCTTCTTCACCCTTTTATCAGGCTTCGGAAGTCTGGTTGAAAGTATATTAGACATTGCGGTCGGTGTTCGATGTTTACGCTTTTTGTCCCGCGAATTTCAGTTTATTTTTAGTTTAGTTTACTGGATGGAGCCGCAGCTCCGAGCACTCAGGCCATTGTTAGGCCCATTGTACTAGCCTCGTAAATCGCCTACTCAATGGCTTCTCGCCTATGGCGTTCGCACGCTTTAGCAAATCTGAGAACATTCTCCAGAGGGAGAGAGTGTGGAGATTCTTCATTGAAGAAAACCTTACCAGAGTGTCTTCGTCTGAGATCTAATGGCGTCGGGCAGCTGCATAAAAGGTGCAGGGCCCTTTCCTCCTCACATTGGCTGCACATAGCTGAAATTACCACCCCAATCTTTTACATATGGTAGTTTAAGGAGCAGTGTCCAGTTAAAAGCCCTACTAGGGTTTTCATGTTCCACTTCTTATAGGACAATAAAAATGTCGCTCTGAGGACCCCATTTCTCCATTCGGCCGCGTGAATCCTTGCAATTTCACTCTTCAGAGTAGACTTGACAGTCCTGGTCTAACAACAACTCCCTTGCTCCCCTCCCCTCTCGTTGGTGAAAGGAATTCCCTGACTTGAAGGCTCTCAAAGCCGGGAGAGCGGGAGGGCTAGCCCGAAGTAATGTGTCAAACGGTTCCAGTCTATTTCTCTTATGACAGGGAGGTGTTTAGTTAGTAGTCCGCCAGTGTGCTGTTGCGGGAGTGCAACACTCTGTGTGTAAACTTATTCACCTACCCTACTCCCAAAAAAAGGCTGCAAATTGAGTTCTGCATCCAGAACTGCGCCGGATGTCGTGCTCATGGCATCGGTCATACCGAGACACACAGAACTTTTCAGTGTGGCGCGAAAATTCTGTTGTTTCACCGTAATCCACCACACTACGGATGCATAAGCGAACGTCGGCCTAATGATAGCAACATATATTCACATTATTTGCTGAGGCCTAAGTCCTCATGTCGAGACAAAGATCCGCCTACACAGCCCATAAGCTGTGAGAGCTGGTTTCATCTTTATCTCTACATGTTTGTTCCAAAGAACAAAGCCCCAGATTTTGCAGCTCGCATAGATTGTTGAAGTCTAAGAAATTTATATAACATGCTAGTTTCAAATTAATCTCAGCAAAGCAAATACATGTCTGCGCACTAAATATTGGTACCCTCACTGAAAAGACGGAGGAACTTGCTAAGCGCCTTCGGAAAAAGCGTATTAATAATTGCGTTCTACGAGAAACTCGATGGTATGGTACCAAAAGCGGTCGATTTGTCACATTTCCTTATGAACCAACACAAATCGACTATATCCTCATAAGACGCCGCCATTGATTGCTGTCTTGTGAATCGAGCCACCGACTAAACAGGACGAGGAACGCGTTGGCCCGTAACACATTGGATAGTAGCAATTTCGTAAAACAAGAAGGAAAAAAAGGAAAAGAAGGCACTTACGCGAACACCAACCATTACAAATGCCGAAGGATCGTGGAACCAAGCTAAAATCGGGATCCACAAAGCGGCCTATTCAAGCCTCAGAATCACCAAGCCTTGTGAGCGGTTCCATCAACCGAGATACTTGGCTTTGCAGTGATCATGACCTAGGGAGGAAGGTCCCTGAAAAGAAATGCTTCTGCCATAAGTTTTTCGACAATGAAACATTGATCCAGGCCTGATGCAATGGGGATGGAGAGTGGGGAATTCCTTCTAGGCCCAAAGTTTTCTCGGGAGCTTGGAATAGAAATTTCTGTTAAAAAAGGGATAATAGAGGGTAGGCATAATTTTTGCTCCAGATCCGTATAATTTTCACCCCAGGTCCTGTTTTCCGCATACTTCCATATTATAAATTAACTGGTATATCAATGTAGTCTGAATGAAGGGTGTCGAGAAGGGGGGATAAGCTCAAGCCAATAGAGCTGATCATAACATCCACTGTTCATTCCTGAGGATCATGTTGACAAAAGATTAAAGGAGACACTCATTGGCCTAAATAAGTATATACCGTCCCTTGAGAATAAGCAAATATTTGGAACGATGAAGATGGCACTGGTCTTTCCTTAGAAATGTACGGTTATGATATAATTGGAGGAATTTCTGTTTGAAGGAACTTTAAAAGGCTTACCAAGCGACTATTGTTTGGCTTAGGTAAACTGATGACACTTTCGCTCGTAAGGATATTCCTAACAAAAGCATGGGCTCCGAAAAATAGTAGGCCAAGCATTCCTCCAACGCGGTTAACGTTTTCGGTTATTTGAGGCCCATAAACTGTGGATTCTAAGCCATTCCTTTTTACAACGAAATTATATGTTTTTCTGTTTAGTCGTTTGTGAAGTGTATGTAGGCCTGACGAGACGGAATGCAGAATGGTTGATTCTCCACCATCCTGAAGATTTCTCAAAGATCCGGAAAAGAGATTTTAAAACGATTAGGTTTGTTTGACAATGCCGAATAGTCCGCACTTACTTCGGTTCCCAATTTTCTCTGTAAAGCATTCAAAAGCCATGTGTTCGCGAATCAGGTGAACTAATCATCAAAATCATTTAAGGATTTTTCCTTTAGCAAAGAGGAAATCGTAGCTGTCAGCAGTCTTGGGAGATGGGTACTGCCTACGGGAATCAGAGAGGAACTACTGGAATTTGGAAGTACGATATGCAAAACCGAAACTTTCGGTCCGGATGGCAAACTTATTAAGGTCTTCCAGCTTGTGGTAAAGACAAAGCCGGATACATTTGCTGAGTTGCCCGAACTACTCATTGCGGAGAACACCTTGCCTGCATTATGGTAGTGGATGTAATTCCTTCAGGTACCCAAACGTCGTAAACCTCCAGGCGAGCATTGTCTTACTGACCCAGATAAGTACATACAATGACACTTCTGGGTTGCTAATGGCCTAGAAACCTTTGAGATTGACAATTTTGTTTCTGTAAATCGATCTGACTTTCCAAATAATAAAATTGTGGAATGCATCAAATTCGGTCAACTAGACGGAATCAAATTGTGTGTTCCTTAACGATGGTTGATATTCTCATCTATTGTTGGTTTGCTCGGCTTTGGTACGATGTTGATGGGGGACTCATGAGTATTAAATCCACAAGTATCTCACTATTGTAGAAATGCTAATGCAGATTCAGAAGCTTGGTTGCCTAAGTATTACTGAAGCAATGAATACTACGCCGACTGCAGCACTTGAAGCTATCCTAAACCTACCCTCCATTGATTTGGAGGTGAAGCGGAAAGCAGCCAAAGACGCATATAGACTGGATACCATTAGAGCGTGAAACGCGGCCAATCATACGGTCATGCGTCTATCTGGAAATTTCTTGACAAACATCCGGTAGCCAGTCCAGATTCGTCTTTGAAAAGAAAACACCAAAAGATAAGAATGGTCGATAAATGGCTATGAAAGTTTTCAGATTACAGGCTTAACAATCTTCATCTTCGGGTCAGTCATGAAGGGCGGATCGGGCGTAGAGTTGTTCTCGGGGAATCCGATTATGGAACTGGCCCGACTCCTCGGAAAAATGACGACCATATTCCAGGCGGAGATATATGCCATTTCTTTAGCAGCAGAAGAATGTCTGCGGCAAAAATGGAGGGATCGCACCATTCGAATCTGTTCCGATAGTCGGGCGGCATTATCAGCACTAAACAGCAACGACATATCAAACCAGTTGATGTGGAGTTGTCATCACGTGCTGCTGAAACTTGGACGACTGAACGAAACATTCCTGATGTGGGAGCCGAGGCACTCTAACATCACTGGTAATGAGGAGGCTGACAGGCTGGCTCGTCGAGGTTCTGGATCCACAATGGTGGGCCAGAACCAGCTTTTGGAATCCGGCCATCCGAGAAGTGGGCTTTTCTTTGGGGCATTACACAACCGTCTTTCAGGATGAAGAGTATGCGATCTTAAGGGCGGCAACTTGGATGATTGACGAGCGGTTGAAGGGCGGGCGCATCGCAATCTGTAGCGGTATTCAAGGTGCATTGAGGGCGTTGAGTAGTACTTTGGTCACTTCAAAAATCGTTCAGATATATAGAAACCGATTGAACTCTGTTTCTAGATTCAATACGGTGGAATTACTCTCGGTACCTGGTCATTGTGGTGTAGAGAGAAATGAAATCGCGGATGTCTTAGCAAAAGAGGGTTCAAGTTCACCCATGCCCGGACCGGAACCAGCAATGGTTTGTCAGTAGCATTGGCTGATGCTGCTATCAAAAACTGGAAACAAGCTTCCCATAATGACAGGTGGCGAAGCCTTAGCGCCGCTAGGCATACCAAACTCTTTCTATCAGAACCAAACAAACATATCCTGTCGAAAAGCAGGAAGACTTGCAGAAGTATTGTGGGCACTTTGACTGGCCACAATTCACTAGCTGGGCAGATGTTCAGAATAGGAATTATCCAAGACGGTACGTGTCCATCCTGTCATGACGAAGCGAAATCCACGGAACTTTTTCTATGTCAGTACCTCGGCTGTGGATGCATCGGACATGCGATTTTCCGAAATCATGCGATTCATAAACGAATCCGTGATATTCCGTTGGACGGGGGAATCAGTACAATGGACCACTAAGATCTGAGACACACACATAAGTTGCCGTACGTTTCTTTAGTCATAATGACCAATGCGTTCCTTTATCTTCTGCTAAGTAGTGATAGTTTTTCCTTCGGAGCTTTTCACTTGTCTTGTCTTGTCTAGTGGTCGCCAGATTTCCTCTCAAATGCTGGCCTTTGCATCTTGTGGTGTGTATTTAATATTCACTTTGATGCTGCTGGGAAAAGTTGAGTCTCCTATGGCGAAGTTTAAGCCTTTGTTGAGTAGTTAGGCAGGCTTCAAGGTGATACTAGCCTCGTTGCATTTGTTGTTGGTCGAAAGGGTGGTGTTGGATGTATAATAGAAGTTGAACAACACCATTCCCTTTCTTTTCTTTCTAAATCCTTTTCCTAGTCTTTGGATGCTATCATTAGGACTTCGTTATTTAATTGGAAAAACCATTTGTTAGTTACTTCAAAAGCCCCTCTCCGAAGACTTACTGTTACACGACGATCCATTACAATCAAATTCTTAATGGATCATTCATACTGGTGAAGCGTAGTCCTAAATTTGTAATTCACCCTGAAAACAACCACAGCTATGTGACATCGTTCCCGGCTACCTGAAATGCCCTTCAGCAATCCCTACATCTTTCTGAGACGCTTGTACTCCTTCTGTACTATTCTGCGCCAAGTGTTCATGGGACGATCTACTTGTCGGCCATATTGGGAGATTGGATGTCACTGCATGGCGTACCTCGCAATGCAATTGTCGCCCCTCCTTATTGTGTGACTTATCCACTGCCATTTCCGCCTTCCGATCTCAGGGTGAACGAGTGCCAGGCTTGTGCCTCGACTCTTCGTTCTTCGTTTGAGCTAGTGTCAGGCCAGCGTATTCAGATGATATGACGCAGGCAGGTGCACTTCCAGATTTTAGACAGGACAGCAAGAGCGGATCTACCACTGTTATGCATCGGGCGACATTGAGTTCAGTGCCACCGTTGGCAGAAACTACGCTTCTAGATATACAACTTAACTGACGACTTCGATACTTTGCCCATTAATGCAGCTAGGGAGAGTGTGATGACCCGTCAGACTGACATCCTTGATTTTGTTGGCATTTACCTTCAGCCCAAATCTGCTTACCTCTCTTTCCAAATCCGAAGCCATTTGCCCGAGGTACATGGCCCGGTAGGAGACAAATAGATGTCAGTTGAGGAAAGATGTGATGGTCCATTGAATTCCACCACGTGTGCTCCGGGACAAGGCGGCACGGAGAACGTCACTGATAGCAAGAACCATTAAAAAATAGACATGAACATGAACTTAACCTAATCACATCGGCGTCCAGTATGTGTCAAGATTTTTTTGTATGGTCCAGAAGGGCTTCCAGGGCTAAGAATATGTAGACTTTTAATGGTCTCAAATCATTCAGTCCCAGACTTCAGCTAATAAGAATAACCAGATGACTATGTTTCGTGAGAGAGTGTGATTGTGGTGTCAACGCAGAGTAATCAAGTATTAATCACTTTGAGCTACTAAGTGCTGACAGCAGTCTATTTGATAGGATGATGCCGGTAAACACATTAAAGTGGCTTAAGTTCTAGTGCTTCACGTTTTCTTAAGACGTTGAATAATACGAGCCTTCGGACTCCCTACCCCCAGGAAATTGTTTAAATTTCGACTAAATTTGTCTAAACCTTGACTTGTTTCGAACTACAATTTTTCCAAGAATCTCTGCAGGTTCTAGCCTTGGACAAGAATTCCTGGATCAGACTTGTTTTTAATAGGATTCCAAACCCGATTATTAAGTTTGGAAAATATCAGTCGATGCGCATTTACTTTAGAACGAAACGAATAAATTAATAATTTAAAGGAATATTAGCATTGTCCGTCCCGCTTCAACCTCAAAGATATGGCTCCACTTCCTATTCCTCGACTGTAAAGCACGCTATCATTATTATATTCGCATCCCGACCTAACCACGACTTTGTGGCGTTTCATTGACTTTCTCTTTTTTCAATTCTCCTTGGGCTTTTGGGTTCTTTTTTTCTATTCCGGTTCCCTCTAAGTAAGTAGGTCGAGGAACCAATGAAAAAATAAAACTGATGAAAAAAGCTCGGAACAAAAAACCGGACCGAACCAATTTTTTTCGGGAGCGGATTACTTTCCTGATCAGCTTTAATGGACCGAACTATGTAGTATACCTTCTGCCGCTGACGGGCCCCACTCGGTCCTACCTCATCGAACTTCAGAGGTTGCGAGAGTTTGCTTTTTCCCTACGGATTCATAGCCATTGTCCCGGGGTAAGACAATGTAGTTGAGATCCATCGCTTTTCCCGGAAAAACATTAGAAGAAAAAGAAAGGACCCAACAACCGACTATCCGTCTGTTTTTCAATAGGCCTACGGATCCGTCATAGCTTTTCGCCTGAAATCTGCTGGTGGCTCTCCTTGCTTACCCGTCTATCCATCCATCCATCCGTATCCTGAATTATTCGGTTATTTGCTAGAATGATAATTTCTGATTTGAATGCAAATCTCCTTAAGTAACACAACGCGCGTAATTTTAGAATTCACAAAAGATAGGAAGGAATACAGGCTCGAGGACGACTAGGCCAGGCCGTCTTCGGGCCCAGGACTTTTGGATTTATTTTCTTTTGTGAATAATTCAAAACGATTGTGTTTAGCTTTTGTAAGCTCAAGGTAAATAAATGGTTGGGTGGATTTTTACTATGGTTGGGCGTTGGAGCTAATTAATTTTCATGAAATACGAGGAAAAAGGGATGCTATCAAAAAAATCGGTAAGCGTATTGTAAAAAGCGTGTTTCGGGTGGGTTCGGGTACCTCTTGTACGGAGACAATGACGCGAATGGAATCCTTTTAGTGTTGTTAGACATGAGAAATTTAATTTTTTATGAGTTATTGTTGTGGATAATATTAAGGATTATCTTGTGAAAATGACTGTCGTAAAACACTAAAGGCATATCCTTGGCTTTCCACGCAGCTTTGCCGTCCGGAGCCTTGGTCATCCATGGAAAATTTGTTCTGACAGCTTGTGATAAAAATAGTCAGTGAACGGGGGGTTGAAACACGCTCTCGTGCTTGCAAGAAAGCACCTTTTAGAAGCAAATAAAATTAAAGTCAATTCTCTTGTGGTGAGAAAATGTTTGTCATTAGACTTCCTTGTGAGATTGTAGCCGATCTCCAAGGTTTCCTTTCTACGGAAATTTCATGGCTGTTGCTTTTCTCACTTGGACTAAGTGTGGTTCATGCTATTGTCGTCTGATTGTGTTTCAATCCTTCTTGACTCTTTTATGGGGGTGAAAGATGTAATTTTGATGTTGACGTGGGTTATTTTTTAGTTTGTTGTAGGGAAAATGGACATACAAAAGGATTTGTTTGCAGTGGCTAAGATTTCACAGGACATTCTGCTGAGTTTTTCGCTTTGAGTGATTTCTTGCACTATGAACTGATTCAAGGACTTTCGTTCCAACAGGGCTGGACCTTTGTGGTTGATAGAAAAGATAAATTTGTTGTTACTTTATAAGGAGCAGAAAATATGGTTCTGCTGTACCGTGGATAACGCGAATTTTTCTTCGGGTCTTGGAGGTCTCGGAGTTCCATTTTGGACAGGAATTTCGGCGGAAGAAAAGGAGGAAGATTGAGCTGTAACGTAACGACGTGGTCAAATGGTACCAGCTATAAACTAATTGAGAATATTTCGATGAAAGCACTGAGAAATTCACGGAATGTACTATGGGTTAAAAAATTTAGGATAAAGGATGCAGGCAGTTTTGTGTTACTGGAATTATGAAAAAACACGTTCTTGCCCCCTCTTCTCAAACTTCCATTTGAAGTGACTAACAGGATTTAAGAAGGTCGATCAGGGTTGGCGGATGTCGACCTTGTGGGGAGAGCTATCAACAGGATTTAACAAGGCCAAGTAGGGTTGACGGGAGACCTATCAACAGGATTTAACAAGGCCAAGTAGGGTTGACGAGAGTCGACCTGGAGGGGAGAGCTTCCTCAGAAACCTGCATGCAAATTGGCGAAATTGGTTGTCAAGGTCCTTATGAAAATACTGAAGCTCCAATTGAGTGCCCTGTTCAGATGCATTTGCACGTCTCTGTGTTACCCAGGCTCAGGAATGTGGAAGATCCATTTGAACATTTCCTTCTCTCACGTGTCATTATAGAAGGTTTCACGTATCCTTAAAGCGATGTACCTGAAAAACTGTGGTTGCCATTTATCCTTTAGTAAGGCATAGTGCGTGAATCACAACAAATACGCGTCATAGTTCGCGGTTGCCTGAAATGTGGTTCAGCTCCCCAAGAACTTCCCGAGATGCCCGCACTCCTCCTTTAGTGTTTTGCGCAAAGCACTCTTGTGACGACCATCCTCAGATCTTGGATTCCATCGCATGGTGTAGCAATGCAATTGCCGCCCATCCTTAATGTGTGGCCTACGCAATGCCACTTTTCTTTCTGGTCACATCGCGTATGGGCGGCAGGCCCGTGCACCGGCCATGTTCCTCTTCTGTAATTGTATGAGGCCGGCGTGCTCCGATAATACGACGCAGACAGGTAACCTGCCTCTCTTTCCAAATGCAGTCATTTGAGCACAGTCCATAACCTGGTAATAAAGCAAATAGGAGTCGTCTGTGAACGAACATTTTCATAAGCAGTAATCGAGACCATCAAAGCCACTCGAAAGAAGTTCTCAGTTTTTTCGAGATTCATCCCCTAGAATCTCAGCTCCCGTCAATTATCTGATCAACGAGGATTGGGAATTCAACTGAACACCAGATGAAGAACCTCATGTAAAACATGACCCACCATATACTCGCTCCTTTCTATTCAGAGCTACTGGTTCGACTTGCATGCTTCACAAGTCCCAATCAAACGCAGGAGTGCTCTAATGCACAGAGTTGTGGGAAGGAAAACCGAACTCGTAGGGAGAAATGCCCCCACCCTTGGTATAAGTTTTTTTTATTCGCAATCCTAAAAATCCCCGGGTCGGAGGGGAAAGACACCACCCCCCATCACCCCCTCTCGACGTACCTATTTCTACATTATCAATGATAAGAGAACTGCTACGAAAATAGCTCTTTTTCGGGGCGTCATAACCTTTCAAAAGACACTTTTAGCCGCCAAAATTCTTCAAAGAAGAATTTGAAAGAGGGGACCTTCACATTAGTGTTGATCATCCATTTATTATGACTTGTTGGAATACGCATGAGTGTAACTGGATGGAATATGTTGAATGTCACGTGGTAGCCAAACGCTCTTCGCAGTAAGCGGAGGGAAGTTCGCCGTCTGAGGAAGAGATTCTGAAGGGGATGACATCAAAGTGTCGTCAAACTGCATGTTGATGTTGACCAACTTAGGCTCACTTACAGGCGAGGTGTTTGATAAAGTGTTGTTAAGGCAGTTGAAAGAAGAAGACTAGAGGCGTTTCGTCGTTAAGTACAGCGATTACCCTTGGGGAAGGGTCTACCGGATATGCCAAGGGAAACAAAGTCACGACTTTGCTGGGATCAAGGTGAACGGGATCCTATATGGCGTGATAGTGTTTGAGCATGGCTGGGTGAGCTATTTCCGAAATTTTAGCCTTCAGTGTTTCCTGACAGTCGTGCTGAAGGAGGAGGGGAGGGGGGGGGAGGCGGAGACATGGCTTGTGAACTGGCAGGTCCACCGACGACATCTTAGTGCAGGTGAAAAAATTCGTTGTCCGCTGTGTTAGCAAATAGGTTCATAGAGTCTTTGTAAATTTCAAAGGCGGATTTGATTATTTAAGCTGGTATTCTGTTGTCGAAACTTCGTGAGTGCGACTGCCAGCAATTAATTCGGCGGAAGAGCTACTGCCATGGTAGGAAAACATTCGTCCAAGGTGTCAACGAGCATGTGTGGATGCACGCGGGGCGCGACTGTCCGCGGAGAGCTATCGAAGGCCTGTTGGCGGAGCTTATTTTCGTGGTTGAATGTGTTGCATACGCAGATGATCTCATTGTTGTTGAGAGGGATAACCGTCTCAACAGATAAAATTGTCCTGATGATGCTGAAAAGCTATTTACGTTGTCCGCCATCGTTTAAATCGAACGAAGTATGTTTGAAATACCGGAAGAAAATGATGTTCTTAGGAGTCACAATCGCAGAGCTTATGTTTTTGTACCCGAGCCTGATTGAGTTCAAGGTGTCATTATATTCAACCTCTTGGTCTTTATATTCAACCTCTTGTTCTAGACGTAGTCTGACGTGCCGCGGCGTATAGGATCAGGAGGAACGTACCTTTGCTTCAAACGGATCTTGTTAGGAGTAGTGAAGTGGAGAGTCTAGGGCTGCTTGCGGTCAAAAAGTTGTTAGATGAGAGTATGACATCTAAGTGGCAGCTAGGATGGAATGAAAGTGGTAAAGGTCGGGTAACATGTCAGTCGGTGATATGCCAGAGGGGGCTCTATCGTGGACTCCGGGTTTGAGATGGGCTTCTCGTTGACGGGGCATGGTAGTGTGGAGGATTCGTGGCATTCGAAATTTATTTTGAATGTTGCGAGTGGACTGATGACGCCACCGGCGCAACAGTAACTTGAATGAGATTTTCTTTTCGCAAAACCTTGCCTCAAGTCTGAGTGGTGTTCCCTGTGGGGCAGATTTAAAGGACTGGTTTCGTGTCCTCTGTGTCTGTCCATGGTACTGCGACTTGCATAATCTAGATGACATGGTCGTTGAGGTAGTGAAGGGTATCTACAATTTGAGCCAGTACCTTACTAGCAATGATACCCTTCGATTCGCTTATGCATACGAGCGTGCTGCCTTCTGACGACGGAAGGAATTTCTGGATTTTGCTTCATCTGCATACGAGGTTGTGGTGGATAGTTACCAGTTCCTTGTTTATGGACTGGTGTGGACTTGTGATGTTTTTTGTGTTTCATTGTATGCAGAGTGGATGTTGATTGGTGAAAACTGGAAAAGGTTTGTTGCAATTCTCTGCACCGGACTGATTTCAGTCAACCCGCTGAAGACTGTTGCCGTATTCGAGGAGCACTATAAGACCCGAGTCTTCAAGGAACTTATCTAAAGTCGCTTGGCTGGTACCATGGAAAGTGGCATGGCATTATGGCAGCGTATGTTCCAGGAGAATTCCTTAAGGAAAGGTTCTCGGCTCGTTTATTTACGGTTGGCTTCTTTATGGTAGTTTCATGGTGGTTGCGGCTATGCCCATGTTGCGGGAAGAGTTCCTTATGGGTTCAACCTTGGAGTTGCCGTATACTTCTTAGTTGCGGTAGAGACTTTAGGTAGGCCTTTCATCACATCCAGTATGAGCTGGTACCGTTGTCGTCTCCAAATCAATCAGTGTTCGAAGAGGGCTATTCCTACAAGGGAGGTACTAAATACCCAGGACCTTCTTGTTATCGGTGTTGCGCCCGTCATCCAGCCAAGGCAAGATGGCGCGATGGGTTCAATGGACCATGTCATTTTTCTTCGAATACATCGACGACATTTGCTTAACCTCGCACCGAAAATAATTATCAACACAATTTAGGTTCTTATGGGCAGAACATCGAAGGTTTTTTGTTAAAAATCTGGAAATGCAACAATCTCAACACTGGCATCAAGTTGAGGTTGTTCTGCGCCAATGTTATCTTAATGCCACTATATGCGACTAGCAACTGGAAAGTGAACACTATTATTACTCGAATGCTTCCGACTTTCGTCAATTCATGCCTGCATCGTTTCATCGGTGTATTCTGGCTTGAGACAGTAATAAATGGAAGAATTTGCCGATGTACCGGCGAGGTATGTGTGACGTGTTTGCAAGTGGCAGTGTACAGGTCCCGTAATAATAAAGAGCGCTAATTACACTATATGTTACGCCATCAATGGAATCTACAATCCTAGGACGATGGATCATCCTAGGGCCACGCCACGCAGAATGGAGCTCCTCCGCAAGCAAGCTTCTCTGAAAGTCGCGAAAGGAGTTGAATCACATTATTAGGAACTATTTTGTAGGTGGTTTATGGCAACTATATTGTTGACCAAATAAGAGGAATCTAACTACAGAGATTAATTCGAGTGGGAGATCTGAATAGACGACGTTGGAGGTACTTATCTTTCCCCTATTTTCGTCGATGTGGCTTTGAAATTGTTGCATTCTGGTTCGTGTTATTACAAATGCATTATACATTTATCACTGCTACTTATTGCCCTGAGTATTAGTTTGTGGAGGGCTCCTGTTGATGAAGTGCTCTGATTTATGTCAAAAATGCCAGTGGCTATGACTTTCTTCCTTGCTTAGTGAAGCGAATCGAGTTCTAGCCTGATAATTCAATTCTATTAACTCAGAACAGTCTAGTTTCTTGAGAAAACAATCAGCTTCTTATGCAGCCTTAGCCCTAAGGGATTGCAGTAATAATGAATACAATGTTCACATCTTGCATCCAGGGCATATCTTCCTGCATTGACACAAAATCCTCCTTGAATTATTCCTTCCACTTGAAACTTTTCAAAAGGGTTGATTTAAGCCGAAACATCAAATACATCTACGGAAGAAAAACTGAATGGAACTCTCCATTGAGGAGAATCCTTGAAGAACCGCATAAAATCCTAATGTCGAAGCCACCAATTCAAGATCCATACAATGCTGGGATTCAATGAAAGTTTGACTCTTTGAAATGGGTCGAACTTTCTGAATTGTTGCACGTCCGAGAGGCCCATTGGTATTGAAAATGCCACGGACAGGACGTGCATTAACGGAATAAGCTCAAGTTGCAATTGAAATAAGGTCCTAGGAGCTATCATCCTCCTTGCTTCTGACATACCCTACCAGAACCATTATTGTCCAACTCACCCCAAGCCATTTTTATGTCGACCGCAAAAATATGAAATAATTTGAAGTGTATTTCCACTTAATGCAATTGATAACCCCCGTCCCTCCCCATCCCTGCTACGGGCCCGATGAACATATACAATAAAATCATTGAACCGCATGATATTCTCAGCATTAAAGGGAAAACTGTAAGGAAAAACTATCGGTCCATTCATTCCGCATGGAATCTAGGGAAAATGTTTTTCCTTTATCGCCAAATTGGCAATATTCCATATTCTCAATGTTCTCACAATGGATCTCATTCTCGTGTATGACCGAAAATACACATTTATGTGTACATGAGGAGGACATACATGGACGTGTCCTGATGGCACGTACCAGGCGAAAAAAAAAACTACGAGCAAACGATAAAATATGGAGGCCAATTTCGGTGACATTATGCGAACTCCGGTTAAATGATGTACTGCGACCGGGTCACACACACACAATTCGTTGCTGTAGAATTGCACCCTCTCCCCCGCCCCCTATGTTTCTGTGACAGAATTTTTAATTGCGGCACATTACAAAGCAAAGTGGTGTAAACTTGGGGGTGCAGGACTCGATGTATTTAAGAGTGCCGGACGGACTGGCCGGCCTGGCTGGGTAAATATGAACGCGGGGTTGCGAAATGGGGCGAAAGATGTCCATTATTTGGTGTTAATGTGGTTGCAGATTTAAATTGGTCGGCGACGGTGATGATGATGGTGCGGCAATGGAATGTGGCGAGTGTATCAAAAGTCCATCAGTGCACTGTCGTTAACCATAAATTTTTGGGGTTTTTGTATACAGCTAATTACATCAAAATCATGTAATGGCACTTCATTATGTGCAACCGCATTTGTAGACATGATGGCGATGAGTAAACAATTCCTGTTGTCACTGGCTACGGGCCATGGAGAGATGCTAATTTACGACTAATGGGGTTGCGACCATTAAGGACGATAGGAATTCATAAATTGGATGATTATCACGGACGCATAATTTTTGAAATTTGCTCTCTCTGATGTAGGGAAAATATCTTTTTTCGGTGAATTTTGAACATTGTTTAATTAGATTTTCACTTCATCGTGGAATGAAAATAAACTTTAAGTCTTTGACAATGATTCCATGAGCCTTGATTTTAGCATTTTGTGTATCTACCTAAAGCCCGCGTTCTTTTAAATTTCAGCACACAAAGTGGTGAATAAATTCGCTCCAGCTTGATTGGTAGTCAAAACAGTCAGAATTATTGAGTTGGTACCTGAAAATTCCGTCGAACCTTACTATCCGCAGGAGAGGGTCTAGGGCCGATACTTGGGGAACCCCACAGGTTATTCGAGACGTCCATTGTTCGAATCGTAATGTTCACCAGGTATTTGGAAGCACCCAATTTAGTTGAGACCTAAATTATTTTGCTCCATCTTGCAAAATTAAAGGCATTTCTCACATCGGGAGTAACTACCTCGCAAAGTATATTGGCTTTCATTGATCCCCTTCGAAATTTTCATCTCCGTAGTGATGGCATTAATAGTAGACCTCGCCTTTTGGAATCCGAACCGCGTATCTGAGAGACCACGATCCTTTTCTATGATCGACACATTGTTCGAAAAGTTTGCCTAGAAGATGAAGGATCGCTCAAAGGTTTATTTGGCTTTTGTTGCTTCCACCTTTTTGGGAAGGTCTCTTGTTTGAAGCACGCCGTGAATGTCTGAGTGAACCAATTTGGAACTCTCTTCTAGAGCTCTATTTGGAATGCCATTTAAGTCTGAGACTTCATTTTCGATAATCTTCTTCGCAGCCTCCAGGATTTTGTCTGTGGTTACTTCGGAATACTAATAACATTTCGCAGCCAATCAGGTTTAGTGACCGGTGGTGAGCGTTAACCCTCGATCGATGCCAGGACTGCCTCATACACACTTCCTCACACTTCCTCCTGACCGTGGGAAGCAGACCTGATTGGTTCATAAATACCTTCGAGGCATGGCGGTGCATTGCGGAAGGCGTATTTCCTCCACAATAGAAAAAGCAAAAACTTGTGTTATTGCCCAAACCCGGCAAGCCACCGGGGGATCCAGCATCCTATCGGGCTATCTGTTTGTTGGACACTGTGAGGAAGATTTTCGAGCGCATCATCTATAATCCCAATCGTAGAAGACGGGAATGGTCTTGCGGATGAACAATATAGGCTCCGGAAAGCTCCCTCTACTGTTGGCGCGGTGGAAAGAGTGGTGAACTTGGCTCGAGAGGCAATGCTTTCTGGCAAGTGCTGCGCCGTGATGACGGTGGATGTAAAAAATGCATTCAACTCCGCCAACTGGGGCCGCATTAAGGAGTCATTGGCCAGAATTAATGCACTTGGTTACTTGGCTAAGTTAATCGAGAGTTACTTGTCGGGCAGAGCTTTCTGGTACGGAATGCATGACGGGGCCAATGAATACATCATCACAGCGGGGGTACCACAAGGCTCGGTGTTGGCTCTCTGCTCTGAAACGTAATGTATAACGGGGTGCTCTTGCTTCCCGGTTTTGCAGATGATCTGGCCATAGTGATAGTTGCACAATTCCTGGAGGATGTGGAGGTTTACGCCACCGAGACGGTCATGGCTGTAAGGTCCTGGCTTGAGGAGGCCGGACTGAGCCTGGCGGAGGAAAAGACGGAGGCAATCCTCATTACAAATCGCCGGAAAAGAAATAGTCGGTGGGTTGGAAGCTATATGATCATCTCAAAGACGACCATCAAATACCTTGGCATGACTCTCAATGCCAGGCTAAGTTTCAAAGGGCATATATTGTACGCCTGTGAAAAAACTGCAAAGGCCACCACAGCCCTTGCCAGGATGATGCCGAACATAGGTGGACCAAAACTGTGTAGCATGCCGGTGGACATACAAGCTTATTTTTGACATTAGGGAATGGCTTGACCGACTCACGCAGTTTCTCACTGGACACGGTGGTTGCTACCGAACGTATCTGCATTGTATCGGTGTGGATGATTCCCCGAACTGTTACAGATGCCGTGGGATGCCAGAGGACACGGAGCATGTGCTGTTTGAGTGTCCCGAGATTACGAGAGGAGAGAAGAACCCTGAGCAAGGTCCTGGGAGTCGGCGTGAGCCCCCAAAACTTCATCTGGGAAATGCTCAGGTCGGAGGGAAACTGGACTTCGGTCATCCACATAATTGTGTGGATACAAACCCAACTCCTAAGAGAAGCACACGTAGGAAGAGTGCAAAGAAATGGAGAGGCTGCACCCTAAAGAAAGAATGGAGCTGCTGAAGAAAGCAAAGAAGTGGAAAACTGCAAAGTTGGAAACATGAAGGCCTACGGAAGACAAGCCCACCCTGCGAAGTAATGCATAAATGGTGGTCCCGTGGGGAAAGGGCAGGAGAGAGGTGATTTGTAAGTTGCAGACAATTCACCAAGGATCCTCTGCTTATTTACTAGATTCATAAAAATTCGTAAAAGCCACAGACTGTAAAATTAACATTCACCCTCTAATCCCTTTCGAATTATTTACATATCATCCGTACCACATGTCGGCTTTCCTAAAAACTTTAAGCGAAAAACAATATGTAAAAATCCATCCCCTTATTACATGCATATATCACTGGAAGCGCAGAATATTTAAGAAGAATGAAAACCAAATCAAAATGACTATAAATTTTCCCCAGAAAGAATACTCTTGCGTCGCATATGTATATTTGACAAGACAGAATTAACTTGTACAGTTTTTCAATTTCCCTTGAGCTTATGTGTATTCATATGCACATATCCCCCCACGTACGTATAATGTGTGTACGTCCTCATAAGAGCGCTAAGGATAAGTGGAAACAGTCTCCATGGCTGCTGTAATCACTTCGGAGAAAATGTCTCCTTCACGGGAGATGATAAAAAAATATAATTGAACAATAGACGGAGGAAATGAGGGTGAAATCTTGGAAATTTATCTGAGGAGAAGATACCGAAAACTTTCCTAAGATAATATTTTTATGGTTCAGTGAAGATTTTCACATTGTTCTGGAGATTATCCTTCAGATGCAAGGTTAGTGCCAAGGATAAGCCGTAAGTCTTGATTTCCGCAGTTGATATATCAACTGAACTCTTATTTGCGCAGATAATACGGCCCGTGACCTTGTGGCCGACTATTACGACCTCGTCCTTCTCCGCCGTCCAGCACTTACCCACCAATTATTCAAAATCCGTTTCTCTCATGACGGGTCTTATCACTTTCCTGACATTTATTCCTCCATATCTAAATGAGATTCAAGACAACTCCCGCCGCTCTCGCATGTCTGATAAGAATGATTGAATCAATCTTAAATACTCCTGGACAAGCATACTCGTATGTAGACACAAAAGGAAACCAACGTGTCTACCATGAATAATGAGCGGTGCCATTACGTTAAGCCCCGAAGTCCTCCTAATCGCATACAGGGTGGAAAAAGAAACGTATCTGAAAAATATGTTTGTAAACAAATCCAAAATTAACTTAACTTTAGAAAGGCAAAAAACGCAACAACAGGACGAACAAGGACGACTGGGCAATCCAACTTGACTCTGACACGGAAAATACTTTTCCCATGAAAACGATAAGTCCGAAAAGGAGCCCCACCGGCAACAACAACAACAATAGAAACGTGAACGATTTCCCAAGAGGTTGTCATCACGTCGAGGACGTTGTGTACCTTTTTAGTAAATTTTCCTCACTTACCACACGCACACACATACATTCAACCGCATACACATTCACTCAACACTTGAGCTCGGTTAAAACAATTCAAATTTGGCTTATTAAAGGCAAAATATTCTGGGTCTCATAATGTCAGCAAGAAAACTTTTAGTTGGCACAAATATAAGGACTAGTCGGGCATCCCTAGCACTGGGCCCGGGGCTAGTGCGGGGGCTGAAGGACGATTTTCTGCAGAGAATGGCCATAACTATTTTGCTTCGACTATAGGAAAAATTTACAGTGGTGTTGGAGCTCGTGTGCTTGATATCATAAATAAGGTGCATACATTAAGCCATTCGTGCTGGCGTAGGGTAGGTGCCGACACCAAGTTCATCCTTAAAATAATTTTCATAATATGAAGGTATCTCAAAGGCATAATGATTATCAAGTTTAATATATAGCCTTAAAGTTGGTCCATGTAATGTATGAAATATGGCTGGAGCTTAGAGTTTGAGAGGTTGTTTCCTGAGTTGTTTTAGAGCCTTCCCCAATGCTGAGTGTTTGAGGGTGTTGGCCCTTGCCTAGGTTCAGCTCTGTCCGCTCGGAGCTAGAGCAACCTATTTCATACATTTCAAGGACTAGATATTGGAGGTCTGTTGCTAACATTTATGTTTTGTTTCTTTTTCAGTGAGGGCTCAACAGATTATTTTTGGGACGAATGGGTGAGTAATGCTGAAATATAGTTAGTTTGAAGTTTGATGTTGGAAGTGTAAAGTGCAGGATATTATGTTGTGCATCTGCCAGTTTGTGGGATATAAGAGATCCATTAGTATTTTGTAGGAATGGTTGCGCTCTTCCTTTGCATGATAAAGCAAAAGTGCCAGGAACGGGGTTTAAACAAAAGGAAAAACCTGGAGAGATTTGGTGATGCCATGATGTGTGGGACGAAAGTTCCAAAAATATCCTTTGGATGATGTTGCATTGCTCTAGAAGATACAGATTCAAGTCAAAAGTCATCATTATTTCAATAGAAGTTTAGTAACGATAGAAGACAATGGCAGAACTGAAAATGAAAGAACCTCGGGGAATACAGAGCCACAAATGAAAGAGGGAATATGATCTATTGAAAAAAGGTGGTCGCTTCCAGATGGAAGATAATTCAATGAAAATTTCAAGTGATTCCGATTGGCCCGGGTCATGAGCCTCCAGGTCAGAACAGCTGTCATGTTCCTGACTGCTTCGTCCTTTGTTTTTATAAATAGAATCATTTTATGATTGCTACTGATGAAATTTTTTAGCCTCACTTTGGAAGGGGGCGGCAGGGCTTAATTATTACTGGGAGTTTGAAATATTTCCTTAGGTCGTCATTCTTTTACATCCGCCTGGTTCTCATATGGGTATTAGCTATTCTTCGAAAACCACAGTTTCCGATCCAATTGTGGAGACCTTTCATGTTGACAAGTTACAATCTTTTTTTTTTTTTTTCAAAAATTAATAATCCAGCTTCCCCTTTTGAGTCTTTGTTTATAATATTTTTGCAAGATTTGCCTTATGTAGCCAGATTCGGAGGAAGTATATTGTAAGAGTCTTCATAAAATGATATAGGAGTTCAGTTTCCGCTAACGAGAGTGAATTTTAACATCACTTTGAAAGTAGTGAACTAGAACCATCTGTCATCCATTTTTTCACATTTAAGCTTATGCCTTATTGGTCTTTGGTTTCACGTAGAGAACTAGTTTTCCTGGAGTGTACATTTCTGGTCGTTAATAAACCGTCGAGTTCAGGTTGAGAGTAGGTATGGATGTCGAGGATTAAGGCATTGTGAAGGCACTGCAGTGTGGAGCCGCTTAGCGGAGAATCATCCGAGCTCCACACTAAAGTAGCGCAATACAACTCACCACGACCCGAAACTCACCCACCTGAGTAGCTGGTCTACCTGCTGGTAGCAATATAGCAGCCGAAGGACTGTCGTAGGTCTCAGTCCTTCCGGGATTGTGAAATCACAAATTGATCCCGAAATAACTCAAACTAGCGGCCGCAAACTCCTCAACCATATATTCTTATCGCTATAGGCAAATGGACGTAAGTCTAGGACTTCGACGAACGTTTTCATTTCCCTTGAGGGAACCCACTCGGATTCAGACAAGGTTCAGGCCATCATTGACTTCCTAGTCAATGATCTGCGAAGGTTTATGATAACATGCCCATTTCTATCGTAATTTCAATTTCTATCGTCATTTCTTGGCTAAAGCCGCACAGTATCAAGCGATCCTCAACGCCTACTTTTCTGGACTTAAGACCAAAGTCTCACGGGTGATTGCTTGTTATACAGAGGCCGTCCAGGCATTTGAGCTAGCCAAACGACAGCTGGCGAACGCTACACTCCTGGCATTGCCTCAACCAGATGCTCCCCAGCCGTATTCGTCGTTGCCTCAGACGGGTTAGGGATGACAGTAATATTACTGCTGATGAGGAAATGCTCGAGCTTGGAATGGACGAACCTTTTTTGTTGAAGGTGTCGAGGGCGCGAGTTGTAAAAGAGCAGGTGAGTCTCGTTCGGTCTGCCATTCAGGTCACCGTCAAATATAATGGTCCTGGATTTAGCGAGTGTGCGGTGTTGGGACGCGTGCGAATGAATTTTTTGCAGGTCGTTGGTGTCGAAAGACTGGTCTGGGCAGTAGATCGATGCTTCGAAGACTGTGAAAAACGGGGTTGGAAAGGAAATGAGGTCGATTTCAATAGAATTGAAAGTGTTGGGAAATCTGTGAGAACAAAAATTTTTTAAAAACGAGAATGGCCGTGCTACCGAAGAGTTGCGGCCTTGGGGTTGGGTTGGGATCATTCCGTCCGGAAAAAGCTGGAATTGGGAAAACAGGGGTTAGGCTTATGTTCGCCCAGGAATAGTTCGAACTCATTTCTGCGAGCTCAGCCGATAATGGAGTTGACGTTTAAATCGACTATCCATTGTTGGAAGTCAGGATACCGACCATCGCATTAAACATTTGGAGGAATTCCTGGGATTTCCTGACGAATTTGAGGATGTCTGGACTGGAGATGGTGGTAGAGGTTATCGGATGGGCGCGAGCTATGGGTGCGGAGCTGGTACGTACGGCGTTTGCGGAGGTCGTGTGAGGGATGAGAGGAGGGCACACGTTTCTGCGTGTTTCTCCTCGCCACAAGAACGGCCAAGGGTGGACGGTTGCGTTAGTTGCCGGGGTGGTCATTTCCCCCACAGTTTGCGTAATTACGTGCCTCCTCTGTGGACTTCGGGCACTTGTCTGGCCCATGCAGCTTATCACAAAGTTGTAGTTTAAGTGGCAGTTTTTAATTGCGTGACTTATTCGCTGACAGTTTCTACATTTTTAATTTTTTATTTAGTTAAAGTGGACGATGGTGTGTTGAATGGGTTTCATCAAGCTGGTTGGATCCTCAGTGAACGTGGATTCGAATGTGACCAGCCACAGGTCGATGTTTACGTTGTTAGTCTGCGTCAACTTCGTGACGAATGGATCTGTATTTGAAGCTCCTGGAGCTTTCAGCTCATTTATGATCTGCTGAGGGGGGAAAGTTGTATCGAGTCCTCGGAGTATCAGGCTTGTGTTTTTTTGGGAAGGGAGGTTGTAGTTGAAGAACTTCTTTTGTTTATTCACCAGGATTTTTTGACGGACGTCTTACGCGGATTAAGTTAGAATTTGGTCTGTGTTTCCTGACTTTTTAATGAGGTAACTGCTGGGGAGTGCGTGAGCGACCTTGGACTTAACAGTCCTTACTTATCCCCTTCGGATATTGTTAGGAATTCGGGCTTGATAGCAGCGATAGCTGTATCCGATAATGTGGATTTCTTGCCTGTCGCGGTAGCGAACTGTTTACCTGATCGTTCTCTTGAAGAGATCGTGACCGACTACTCAGCCACTCGGCTAAGAGGTGGTTTTTGATCTCTTCTATAAATTCAAAACACGACATAACCAGGACAAAAACCAGCCCGATCCGCCCAGGTCGGCCGAGGCTAAACTAGATTCTCTACTGAGAATTGAGCAAACCTTAAGGTAGCAAATACAATTGTATCACTTTTCTTGGTACGCGAACGTTAGGGGCGCCCTATTTTGGCAGTCATGAGTCTAGCGGAATTTGAGATGATCGCAACTAGGTTCTACGCACAGAACTGCCTCAACATCGTTGCTTCTAATAAACTTAATACAAGAACATATGTTCTCGGGCTTTAGGATCTTTCGTCATAGGAAACTTTAGCCCAGTGTTTTTACCCACCAGCCAAACGCATAGCTCCTCGATCAGAAAGAGATAAAGGCAGTCCTTTAATCCTGCAACTTTTCCAGTCTTGTTAGCTGTAGGAAGGGGGGGAGGGGGCTGTTTGTTATGCTGGAAGTTAATTTGACCAACTTTTATGTCTATAAGCGGAGTTCTGTCTGCGGTTAGGGTGGGTTCTACTGGGAGTACCAGATTTTCCTAACATTCTAGAATCAAAGACTCTGTCACTTTACTCTGATTTCCCTGAGTATTGCAGTAGAAGAAGAGGATCTTCCTTTTTGACGATATCATTTTCCTGTTGTTGGCTAAGGGCCTTATCTGGTTTATGATACCCGAATAGCACTAATTTGCACCAAGTCGCCTATACTTCATTCCTTCGCGTTGCCCATTGAACGTTCCGGAAAAGGGTCTAACAGGTAGAATAAATTTATCTTGTAGTTCCTCAAAAGTTCTGCCAATTTATGATTTATCTTCCGGTCTCAGGTCCACTGCATTCAACTCAATATGTTGCGATTTGGATTTGGGACAAAATCCATGATCATACCACACCCATTAAAAATGACGCCTTAAAGTTTCTTGATATGCTTAAATTCCAATGTTTCTAGGAAAAGATGGAGCACCATATGATGACTATCCCTGAGTACCTATAGGTTCATGTGGTCCGTTTTCAACATGAAGTTCAAACTCTCTTCATCTTCGTAATTCATCTTATTTGGTTCACCAATCATCTGGATGAAGTCCCCTGTTTTTCGTGGACAGGAGGACCGAGTATCCAGCATCCATATGCCCATGTTCATCTTTATGACGTGAACTTCGATTGGTTGTCAGAACCTATCACTGAGATTGTGTGATTTAGGGTAACTCCACCTTTCAACTTCCACAAATCTTGATCATCAAACCTTGACTTTGTTTCCGCCTCCAGTAGCTTTCTCTACAGAGATTCCCGAGAATGCAAGTGTTTCTATTGTAGGGACTAATTTTATTGAAATCTTTTCCCCGTAATGTAACCAACGAAAATGGTCCTTGGTACGGAGCACTTATGCCCTCATTTCTAAAGAAGTTTGTTTTCTTTCGGAGTACCTTCCTGGGGCGTCACTGGGAACCTTGTCAAGTTCACATTTTTTGGTCCGTAGGTAGAGGTGGAAGAAGGCAGGACCCCCTGCCCTTCTTATGGTTGAAGTTTCTTTCTGCCATGCCTCCTTTTCCGATTCCTAGAAGATTTAGGGTTGTTGCATCTGTCGCCACCAAAAGCCTGATCGCCCCTGGAGCTATACGTCAAGGTCGTGTCTATTTGAGGAGTTTCGAATACTATTAAACCATGGTTCACTACACTAGGATAGAAAAGACGGCAGATGGGCCCCGTCAAACTCAGGGCTTAATTCTAGATAGGGTCAAAAGGTCAGAAGGCCGAAAGGAATCAGGGACTTTTATCTCTCTCAATTGTGCAATTTTTATCTTTTTTGGAGAACTCAAAGCTCAAGAGATCTTAAAAGCAAAATTTTCACCTAATCAGCTTACAAACAATTTCACTTTCCATTCTACCGTGAACACGGAAATTCCATCCGTAAAATTTAAATCTTCTGCTTCTGACTGCACTTAGCGATGCAATTTAAACCGTGAAATTTCCGCAACTCACAAAGAACTGAAACTTCCAAACAAGAAATGGTTAAGTAAATACAACTAAAACTCTACCAAATCAACATGACCATTAATTCAGCCAACAGAACTCAGAAGGGAACCAGAAAAAGCCGAAGAGAAAGTTGCAAAGGGCAAGTGCAATAAGTACCCTTTGTACGTCCCAGCTTTTCGTGATAAATGTGAGCAAAGTAATTAAGAGGAAATTTCTCGTAGTCGTAGTCCCTTTTAACGTCATGTGTGAGCATGGGAATAGAGGACTACAGGAATCTACGTACTCCTTGCATACGAACGATTTTTGGTCCCCCGAGCAGATGCTCCTTCCGCTCGGCACTGGAGTGGAGCCGGAGTGTGTAATACTTTGCCAGACAAGTTTTGCAACATCGTTAAATTGGGGCACAGAAAATTAGGAAAGACAGGTAAAGCATGTAATAGAGAAAAAGGTACTCCATAAATTCAAGTGTTATGTGTATGCGGGGCTCGAAAGAGTAGACGAAAAAAGCCAATTGCTCGGCGTGCTCAAAAATAAATGGACTCGAAAATTAGCGGTACGAAAGGGGATTTAATGTATTAAAACTTGCTTTCGCTGCCTCGGCCTCGCTCTTCCTGCTTACCAGTCAACCTTGCCGCGGGTTCAAGACAGTGTAACTGAAGCTGAGGCGACGAGATGTTATTAAATTGGCGAAACGGTCCAGGGCCAAGATTAAGAGGATAGATTCGAAAGTTTGACTTTCATCTCGATACAGGACGAGTAGCAGGAGCCAAGATAGACCCAGCCTCCTTCCCATGCATTTGTGTTTTCAAGTTAATTTCCGCGCAAGAAGAAATATTTAAGTTGTTTCTTTAATCGATTTTGTAAACATTTAGATTGTTGAAAGTTTTAGTCCTTGGGTACGTAGGTTAAATGTGTGCGTCTATGAAAGTTTTGAGGCTGATATTTACCCGTTTTCGCGTTGAATTTCATAGAAATTTGCATTTGACAAGAAATCAGAGGTGTTTGCTGTTGGATAATTTAGTCTCAATTAAGAAAAGTGGGCTATGACTGCCTAAAACTTTCACTCAACTTTTCCACTTAATTTAACTGCGGCTTCTGAAATATTTTGAAAGGAAAAATGCTTTTAATTCTGAGAAAGGATACACAACTTTGCTTTCATCTTAAGTTAATGGTGTGTTAATGAAATCTGAAACGTTTTCACCTTTGACAGTGATGAGGAAGTTGGGAGGCGGTGGGCGGAGTTATCCTAGACTCCCTGGAGTTTTGAGGGATCCAGAAAAGTAAGTTTTCGGTTTCTAGAAAGTCACCTGGAGACTGAGGTATAGTAGGTATGACACTGTATACTGTTGCACATTACTCCTTGAGAACACCCTATAATAGACAGAATCCAAGAACGCAAAATGAACCGTTTCTACGGATGAAGCAACATTTTTCTACAGGCCCACCAGAGTAGGGGGCGACCAAAACAGAGATGACCTGGTGCGCTAGATGGCGATTTGAGAACATCTCCACTTTACCTGGACTGAATTCGTGATCGAGAGAACGCTACCAAACGAAGCAAGACTAAAGAAGAAAAACAAAGAGAGGTTTAAAAATAGGAACTAACGGTTTCGTCCAGGGCAGAGGCAACTCATCAAACGCTGCCCAGGGAGCAGCATGACCGTAAGTGGCAACAGGTGGCCCGGTCCAAAATCAACTGGATGTGGACTGAGAGAGCAACAAAATGGTTAGGACTTCTGATAATCTGGCGAAGAAATCTTCATACAAAAAAGGGGGTTGAAGTAGGCAAAATATATATATACGATAAGGGAGCATACGTTTGGCGGAATGACACGTACGGTGACAGAAAATATACTGTCGGCACGGTATGTTGACTTGCTATCAGGGCACTTGCGCCGGTTGACTTCCTAAAATGAAAGACAGAATAACTTTCGAGAAGCTTAGAAATAAAATCCTGTCATCCAACAAGGTCTCAGTAATGCGGATGCCGTGATATTGGAATGCAAAGTCAGATAACTCGAAAGCTTCGTCCAGATACCCCTTACATTTAAAAAGAAGATTGGGCGGCAGCGTCGAAACCGAGGGATATGTCACTTTGAAGGAAGCTGTCTCTCGGCCTGGTGAGCCATACTTTGTCAGGTTCACACATGAAGTTGGCTTTAATTTTGATATAGGCCAGAATATGGTGTGTGTCTATACCCTAGAGTTTTCGTCGGTAATATTGGTGTCCGGATAACTCAGTGGTTAGAGTACAAGGTTGTCGTACGGAGGGTCGCGGTTCAAATCTCACTGGTGGCAGTGGGATTTGTATCGTGATTGGACGTCGGTTACCAGTCGACTCAACTGTGAATGAGTACCTGAGTCAAATCAGGGTAATAATCTTGAGCGAGCACAATACTGACAACATTGCCTCCTATAGGGTGTTGTAATCCTGTAGTGTATCGTTACGGTCTTAAACGAAGTGCTCTAACACACTTTAAGGCCCTGATCCAATTGGATTGTTACGCTAATGATTATTATTATCATTATAATATTGGAACGATAGTGGTTCCCATCCCTCTTTCAAAGTTTTCATTCGTTCATCCTATATACCTCTCTATGCTTTCCCATCGGTTCATAACAAAGCTGATCTCGATCAACTTGTTCAAAGATGAAATGATTTCCTCACGTAAAGTGGTCTGAGGCTGAATCTGAATAAAGATTTGAACTTTTGACGACCGATCCCAATGCAATAGGCACTGCCACTGTCGGCGACAGTAACCTGCGAAGAACTGAGCGATTTAAATATCTCAGATCGGTGTTATCAGTCAATGATTAACTGCGTTATGAAATCACTTTCCCCATCAGCGTAAAATAGTGTTCAACAGCTGGTGTTCGAATTGCGACATCAGTGAACGTTTTCGTTTGAAAATTTGCGGAAGTGATGTCCATCCTGCCGCGCTTCTGGTTGTTAGTATTGGCCGACTATAAAAGACAATGAACTACGTCTCGCGGTATTGGAGGCAAAGATGTTGCGAACCACTGTTGAACTGTTGAACCAGTGAATCATTTGCACCACAATTTCCTGTTCTCGAAGTGCCCCATGTTCGAAATGACTGCGAAAATTCCTAGCACCAAATCTGGATTAGAATGTCAATAATGCAATGCAAAATTGGACTTCTGGCGGTGCATGACTTTCTGCTATAATCAATCTAATTTCTCTTGGCGCACAACATTTTGGTTATATGCATCCAATTCTTAGGATTGTCAACAGTATCAGTAACGAGCTTGTAGTAGCTCGCGGATGCCAGTTGACATTTTACATGTGAAGCACATTCAATTGCCTTTTAGTATCATTAAATAGATTTGGAAGAGCATGCATGAGTGCACTAAAAGGGTGATGTGTCACACTTCTATGACGGTTACCAGAAATAATGCCGTGTAGATATATGACAAAACCCTTGAACCCAAATGTCGTAGGGGCTAAGCAAGTTTTCTTTTTTCAAAAGTCAAATTAAGTGTCTTATTTAGTAGTATATTGTCGTATTCCGGTCCAAACTGAGAAGGTGGCTAGTAGTGGAAAAGCGAGTGACACCATAAGGATAGGAGTTCTGGCGGCCAAAAAGGAAAAACCCCATCAAATCCGAAGTCACAAAAGAGGCACGAGAAGAGTTGGCAAGCTCCGAACTGCGTGACATCTTTTTGTCGGAAAAAAAGGTGACAAACTCCCCAATCAGGAGGAAACTCAAGTCATCTCACCGAAGAGGATGGACATCATCCGAAAAGCAAAGGTAGAAGAAGAAAGGTTACTCAAAAAGTGTGGGGTGATCCTACGGAAAATGCAGGCTGCTTCTATCGCCCAGTGAAACATCTCCATGGCAATCAATAAAATGAGGTGGGGGGGAAACAGCGTGGATCTGCCGACAAGGATGACAAGAAGAAAAGGAGAAAGGAGAGCAAAAGCAACGTAAATAAATCAAAGTCAACTACGACGATAACATCAGCGCCGAAGAAACGAGGAGGGGTAAACCAGCGTCAGAGGTAATTCTCATCAAGTCAAACGAAGGCAGATCGTTCACGGAAGTTCGTTGAGAAGCGTGCAACAATCCCAACCACGGAGAGGCTGCGGTAGACGCTAAATCAATCCGCTACTTTTCGAAGATCGATAAAATGCGCACGTTCTGCGAGAGAGTCCAGAGAATTCTGGGCACTGTACTACAGCAGTGGTTTCCACCCTAGAATCGATATACACCTCAAGGGTGTACTTCAAAGTAAGGGATATGAATTGTTTCCCGAACATGGAAGAGGAGGTGGAGGAAGCGATAAAAAGGAATTACCCAAATATGAGCAACCTCAAAATGGGAGTTACATCTGTTAACTCCAGAGGATAAAAATTGGCCATTGTCACTGTCCTTGAGAACAGGACGAGCAAAGTTCTTCATTACGGGAAAATAAAGATCGAGAGGATTATTTGCAAGGCAAAGAAAAGCTGCAGAAATGATCCACATCCTGCAAGAAAACATGTATCGTAGTGCAATTACTTATGACCTGATGGAGCAGGTGGTGCAAGAAAGAACAGCTGACTTGTTGCTTCTCAGCAGGCAGTACCCAGGTAGGAGCTTACCATTACGGTGCGCCGATATATCTGGCACTGCTGCTATTTGGGTGAGAGATACGGTTAGCTTGTGGGTTCGGGCCCATGAGCGTTTTGGTTCGTTGTGCGGAAGTGACTTTTTGCAGCGGTTACCTCAAACCGAATCAATCTATGTATGCCTGCTCTTCGGAATAGGCTCGCCGCATTGGTGGACGTTGTTGAAAACACGGAAAGGAAAGTTCTAGTGGGAGGAGTGTCTAACGTCAGATCCCTCGAGTGGGGCATGCATCTATGCGAGGGATTTTGGGTATTAGCTTGTTATCAAAAAACGCGGGACCCATTAATTATCCTGTTCCATGGAAACAGTGAATATAGAGGAAACCGTTTAGGCTCTTTTTCCTGACCATCCCATTGGAGCTGACGTTGTCGACGACAGGGTCAGTATTGAGGAAAGCCCGCTTTTCAATATAGAGAAACTTGAAGAGGCGGCCTACCTATTCCCAGCGAAGCGCCAAAATTTGTATGTAAATACAGCAGGACTTTCTACTCAGCGCATTCAACACGTGTTTGCCAGCGTGTGCTTTGCTGGAATGTTGCGAGGCTTATGCTAATTAGCAACGGTAAAGTCGACCGCAGGGTGCCGACAGCGTACCATTTTCTCATTATCTTGGACACAGCGGCACAGGGCGATCCATAATTGATGCGACTAGAGAAGTGGTCCAAGCGGTGAGACTTACTGAGGGCTACAGTTGCCGCTGTCGGCAAGTGGTGCTCCTTACCCTAGACGTAAGAACCGCTTTTTATTCTGCGGAATTTGTCACATGCTTGAGGCGCTGGAAAATCATTTCTATATTCCGGGCTACCTTTTGCGGGTATTGAGGGATTATTTAAAGGACAGTGCCCTGTTCTACGAGACCCGGGAACAACAGCGCAAAGTGGATATCAAATCGGGGGCGGCTTAGGAATCTATCTTTATCCCAGATCTGGTCGGATACACTGATGATGTTATGGCACTGTTAATTGCACGCACGGTTGAGCAAGCTCAGCCCACATTGATGCAGGGAATTAACAGATGGATGACTGAATATAGATTGTACCTAGCTCTGGAGAAAGCCAAAGTCGTTATCCTGACGGAGGAGAGTGTTCCCACAGTCCTTTCTGTTCGGATTCGCGAAACCTTGGTCGTGACGAAGCTGTCGAAGGGCTTTGCATTTACTGCAAGGACCTTTTGATGGAAAGGTGTCAGGTGTCCCCGGATACCATAATTGAGGCCATACCGCAGAGCAAGGGCACGCGGTGCACGGTGGCACGTTACACTTAAGGCATTCTTACTAAGGTTACGATTTCATCAGAACGAATTTTCTTTTCCTTGGAATTGTTCACTCGTTCTGCATGTTAACAGTAATTCTACAATCAACGTTTGGAAGCTAAACTGAAGAACGCCATATGATTCAGTACGAGTGAAAAGGACGTTTCTGGACACCAAGATTCGGTTGAGTTGTCGGGTAATCAATACTAATTACAAATTTATTCCTGACAATAGTGAAAAGGAAACTATTGTTTATTTTTATCTTCCAGGACCTATTCCTGACTTTACTTTCCCTTTATTTCATTAAAGTGCTTCTGGATGTTACTTGGGCATGAGCCTGTATCAGAAAACCTAAGTCCAGTAGATCCACAAAAGAAGGATTGGAGGAATAAGACTTCTTTCGAGAGATGTCCCGAAATGAATGGTGTCTACTCGAGCTTAATAAGATGTAGGCGACTCCAGGGCTTTGTTTTCTTCCCTCTCGCTTACGTAGCAATTCTATTTTTAGGGGCTTCAGTCGACTTTATCCTGACACATAATAAATTCAAATGTAAGCACGTTTTCCCGAAAAGAGCCAACCAACGCCATGGCCTGCTCAAAACGTTTTCTAGCCACTCTGACACTTTATTTTCTGGCGAGAAAAAATAATTTGAAATTATTTCAGCGAAAAAAAAACAAAAAAGCAAATACGAACAGGACCATTGTCACCCATAACAAGCTTATAAAGGATCTCATTTTCAAACTGAATTTCTTTCCCAAGCAAACAAAACGCCTTTGTTCTGACTTTAGCTTGTCGTCGAGGTTCATTCAGCAGATTCCCATCTATTCATAGAACTGCAAAAAGGAAATGACAAAATCCCTTTTCGTCCCACTCTCTCGCAGGACCGGCGCTTTTTTTGCTTGGGCTAATTATCAACTCTTTTTTCCCCTGTCCAAAGTCTTCTATGTCCCTTTTTTCTGTTTCTGTGTTGACTCTCGGCTTTAATTTGGTGGCGACGAAATTCGATTAAATCCCATTAAACTAATGAGTGTCGACACTCTTGATTATGCCTCAGATGAGAGCTTGCAGGGTATACAAGTATATCTATCTATTTCCGTCGTGAACTTTCCAATTACAACTAATTAACTATGTCACATAATTCAAAACGGCAAAGATAGATAAAGCTCGGCGAATGTCTCGTTGGGAATGAGAATCGAGGACTATGTCGACTTTCGAACTTAAACGAATCGCAGATAGTGGCGGTGTCAAATCAAAAGGATTCTTTTGTCCTATTATTCTGAAATTTATTCTTAGTAACTAGAACACGAATGAGTGTAATCGTATTATGCAAGTATTATCCGACCGCAAGTTGATTAAGTCCTTTTCGTAAGGAAAAGTTTGTTGTCTGGCTGGAGAATACGTTGTTGAACATATGAACGCATGGTAGGAGAGCTTGTGTTAGAAATGTACGAAGAAGTTAAGAAGATTGCAAGGACATGGGGTGGAGGCAATCATTTTGCTCTATTATCGTGTAGTTTACGAACAAATCCGGCAATAATTCATGAGAAGCTATTGTTCACTTGGGTTGCATGCATGAAAAGGACCAGTTTATGTTAATCTGCGGTTGAATGCATCCTGGAAAATCGGCTGAAATCTTTTGTCGATGACTTATGGTAAGTAATATCTAATGGTGTCTAGCTAATGAAAGGCTGAATTCTATGGGGCTTTTCGGTCTGTTTTATGATATAGCTGCCATGGGTTACAATCTATTGCTGGTAAGAGCATTTCTCATCAAGCCCTAAAATGAGGCCTGAGGAATTTTCGCGGTCGAGATGAGGAGGTCATTGGGAACTTGATGCTCGCCAGCAAACATGAAATACCTATCCCTCTATCGTCCTGTCCGGTATTTAGGTATATGAGTGAATCTTCAGAGGAAAGATTGCACTATGATTGCAAGTTTTTTCAGGATCATTTTTCCTAGAATTTAGTCCTTTAATTGAAGGAACACTCGTGCCAAAGTGATGCAGTAGCAATTCGATCGAAATATCAAATATGGGTCAAAATGAGATCACTAGTTGACGCAGGTTGTGGAAGGTCTAGGAGCTTGACGTGAGTACCTGCCGTAGGTATAACCCCACGGTTCTCTTCGTACACGGATTGATTTGTAGACCACAATCAAAGCCACGCTGTGACTGGCACGTCACCAGTTTATCCTGAGTGCAGGCTCAGTATTCATACGTGTGGATGCAAGGCGTATCTAAAACCTTTACCGCAACTAAGCAGTACGGCATCCGAGTTGTATAGCGCAACTCCTCACTTGAGCCCGTGAGGAACTCTACCGCGATATGGGCACAACCACAACTACCATGAAATTCCCACAAGGAGGCCAGTCGCAAATAACCCTCAGGAATTCTGAAAAATATGCTCTCAGAGAGCCATCTCGGTTCCATCGTACCAAATAATTCCCTGTGAGGCTCCGTGGTAGGAGTGACTTCAAATGAGTCGCTTGCAGACTCGGGTCTCCTAAGGCCATGACTCCCGTGGTAAGGGCATGGGGGAGGAGTCCACCCGGCTCAGATCTTCAGAGTCAGCCCATAGTATTCACGAAGGAAGGCAGCTCTCCTACTGTGCAGCTAGAGATCTCTCGGAGGTCATCAAAGAATGGTTCAGCTAGTGTCCGTAGCCTGGCTCTAGCTTAGAAATGCCTGAGCGTGTTTCTCTCCTCTTCGCATCATCAGCAATGCAAATTATGGGGTATGTTGAATTTGGTAGAATGGTCTCCTATAGACCATTGCTCCACGCAAACTTCTGTAACACTGTATGCATTTCCACGCGTTTGGAAACAGAGCTCTCGCAATTGGATTTTGTTATCTGAGGTTGCAGCTGCTACGTAGTGTTAGTCCGTCCTTAATAGTCGCCAGGCACAGACACAGACTGTGCCCATTCAAGGACTGTCAAGGGCGATGCCTCGCCTGGCCAGTCCGGCAGCCCGTTCATTCTCCTCTATATTCCTAGGACCAGGGACGCAAAGGAGGGTGATTTCGTTCTAGTGCGTTTCTGCACTGCCCCACCAACATGAAGGGTATTGCCGCTGAATACAAGGCCTTAATGGCTTTCAATATTATGGAAGGAGCCATCGACAGGTTTCAACAGGCACCAGTATTGCTAGAACGCACGACTAGGTTATATTGTATGTATCCGGGAAAACTCCCGCACCGACTCTACAGACCATCCTTGATCCGTCGATCACATAGTGGCGTAGCCTTGCAACATACCGCCGTTCTTCCATTCTGCCCTGGTTGGAAAGTCCCCAGCAAAGTTTCTCGTGAAGTTCGCCTTGCATGTAGTGTAGTTTATGGAGAAGTTTCCGTGGTACTTCGTCTAGGATGTTACTATATGTCCGTAGGGCTCCGCGGTCCAACATCCGGATTCATGTAGTTTGATAGCACTCCACACTTCAGCATATTTTATGTGATGGTCTAGGTGCATGAGGTGTGGGGGTACATTGAGAGCATCTGCCGGGCAGGAGTGCAGAGCCCCAGTAGCACCTGCGCACGCGTTGCTATGAATCCTGTTAAGTTTCGTTTTAGTGTACTTTTTGCTCAGTGCTTGCCACTACACAATAGAACCGTATGTTATGCTTGGGCGAACTACGGCCGGGTACATTCAGAGAACCTTTCTCGGCGGAGATCTCATTTCTCTAGAAAAGTCCTCTTGCAGACATAGAAGGCTACATTCCTTGTATCAACATTATCAAGTTATCGGCATATGTCACCACCTTCACCCTTCTCCTTTCCAATATCCGTGCAATGTCGTCCATCACTGTTAACCAGAGCACCGGAGAGATGGCGCCACCATGGGGTGCACTCCTGTTCCAAGCCCTGGATAAGTGACTTCCTCCCAGATCAGATTGGATTATCCTAGTTCTTAGCATGGATGTAATCCAACGCGTAAGATACCCCTCCAATCCAATTCTGGTCAAGGCTTCCTTGATGACATTAGTACTAATGTTGTTGAATGCTCTCTCTATGTCCAGGAAGGCAGGTGGAGAATACTGCTTATACTGTAGTGACTGCTCAACCGTGCCAATTACCTCGTGGAGAGAGGTTTTTGTGAATCTGTCTTTGAGGAAGGAAGGAGGTGAGGCTGATTACTCAAAAGTCATTCGCGGACTCCAGGCCGCACCTGTCCGCTTGCGGTATAAACACTACGCGCACGTGTCTCCAAGAGTATGGTCTGTATCCGAAATAGATACAGCTTCGGTAAATCTCGGCAAACTACCGCACAATCCCTTTTTATTGCTTCTGTAGCATGAGTGGCATTATACTATCTGGGCCTGGAGACTACTGACCGATTTGATAGTTTCGAAGGGCTGGAGCTGCATATCCTCAGAGGCTGCAGCTGGAGCCTCTGCCTTGAATTGGCCCTTGACAAGGAGGTGCATCGTAAACGCCTTGCTCCAGTGCAGAGACGGGAAGCCTTGCCAAGGAGCGTTTTTTTTTTTTTTTTTTTTTTTTTTTGTGCGTACACGGAGGTGGAAAATCTTAGAAAGACACGTCCGCCGCAGCTCCGCCGCCCGAACGGCGGAACAACAGCGGGCGTGTGTGGGATTCACACCCACTAAAAACCACCCCCGGTCTCTCCAGCCCCAGCCCCGCGGGACCACCATTGAGGTATTACTTCGCGGGGTAGGTTTGCCCTTAGGCACTCATCCTTCTCCTATTTGCAGCTTTCCTCCTTCTTTGTTCTTTCAGCAACTCCTCCTGCATTTGGATGATTGCGGAGCTAACCGCAAGCCACTTCTCCTCGGACTCCAGCATCTCAGTAACCAAGCTCTCCGGGGTCACGCTCCTGCCCAACACCTGGCTTAAGCTCCTTCTCTCCATCGCAAATCGTGGGCAGTGAAACATCACATGCTCTGGATCCTCCGGTATGCCATCGCATCTGGGACAGTTCGGAAAATCATCCAACCCAAAGCGGTGCAGATACTGCCTGTAGCAACCACCGTGTCCCGTGAGGAACTGGGTAATGTGGTAGTTGGTATCCCCATGTTTTCGCTCAAGCCACACCCTAAGGAGCGTAAAGCTATCTACCGCCGTAAGGGCGAAAACTTAAGAGAGGTGAAAAACATCAACGCATCCTTACCGAAACGGTTCCAGACTAGTTCTCTGAGGATAGGGAGGTATTCTTAACACATGGATTGTGATAAGCCCGACGGCACCAGTTTATACAGAATGCAGGCTCGGCATTCATATTGTTGGATGCAGTAACTACCTAAATCCTCCACCGAACTAAGGAGAATGGCACCCGAGTTGTGCAGCGCAAATCGACGCTGAAGACCCGAAGGACTCTTGTCGCAAATAACTAGGGCTAGTACACATGCCCAGGAATTCCCCTGAAACATATGAACTCGGAGAGCTATCCCTGTTCACATGGTGCCAGATTATCTCGGGTGAGTCTTCGTGACCGAAGCTATATCACATGAGTCTCGGATCACCCAAGGCCTTGGACCATTCGCCTACTGTGACTACTCAATGTGAACACAGCGTTTCCATATACGCCACGTGGAGGTTCTCCTTGGTCACACTTGGTCTTGATTTATTTGACAGGATTGCTATTATCTATTTCCTGGAATAAGGGAATCCACAGTCGTGAAAATCAAAAGGGGCTGGACGACAAGAAACTAGTCGGCTGATGGACTATAAGAAGTTACGGGGTGAAGGCGAATCTAAGTAGCTAAAACCCTAAAACTGAATAACGTGAAAATGATAAGTCTAACAGTCCATGATTGCCTTATACGAAAGCCTTTGCACTTACACAATCAGTACCAGGGAAATAAAAAACCCTGAAAATGGGCTTGCCTAGGCTCATCTGGTCGAAGAGCTCCTAACGCTAGCGAATAAGAGAGGACATAGGCGAAGTTAACTAGCATAAACAATCATCATCAACAAGATCCCACACAAGTCACCTATGCATAGACCCGCCGTGGTCCCTCCCTTACTGGGTGCCACGTTTCATATAAATCAGGTTATATTTTTCAAAGATATCGGCGACCATTTTATTCCATTTTGGAGTATAAACCAAATTTTTGCTTCTCCAAACAAAAACTGAAGAAATGAGAAATTGTTTTGAGCTACAACTTAAAATTTATTGCAAAGGACATAAATTAGTTATAGTCAATTTCCAGGCAAACGATCCTTGTACTATTTATGCTACTATCTGTTATGATGTGTTACTTTGTCTACCCATGGAACCGTTTCATAAAATATGACTGTCATGTATCATTCGGTTTCCATGTGACTGATACCAGTTCCATAACATCAACTTATCACACAATGTGGTATCCTTTTCGCTTCCTTCTCACATCAGACTATCAACTATAAATCGAATCGCTTGTTTTTATTTCGCCAGGCAATCCATAACAAATCACGACATCTTTCTTGCCTTAATCTTAGGAAGCTTCACACCATTTTCTATACTCGTTGATCTAAAAATGTTATTGTATCCTTTAGGATGTAATGTCTTTGGCCCATCTATCGGAGTCCTTTATGTCATTATTATGTGTTTTACTTGGATGCCTTCGTGCTCGAATTAGCCCGCATAGCATCGGACAATGACCTTAATGACTCAACAAGCGAATATGCCGAAGTCTTAAAAATTTAGTTGTCACACTGATTTATAGTTCAAATAAAGTCAGAGGATTTATTGGATATTATCAGTTCTAATGGAAGGAACTGGGAGGGGTGAAGACATTGACAGGGATTTCGAAAGTTTTTCTTGATAGTGAAGGTTTAGAAGGGTGCGCAGTTTGGCTATCGATATCCTGGTCGATATTACCATGATATCTAGGTTTGCGAAATTTAGTTGAGATGGGTGAAAACCAATAGGACAATATTCCGTTGTTGACCAAATTTTGTTTGCTGCGTTTACTGTATGTCGGGAACCATTTTTCCTTTTTTCATTGGAAAAGATCTCCTTCTTCCTTAGAAGTATCCTGGCTAGCAACAGACTCCGTACTCAATGAGGAGAAGAGAGCTTGAACTCGAATTCTGATTGATTTCAATAAGTTGTGCATACAAAATTTAATGCAAATCAGTTCAACAATTCCTAAAAGTGCAAGATAGATTTTGGACCGTAAGCTTTCTGTAAGAAATCTAGCTACAGTTTTAGAGCAGATATAAGCTTGAAGAAAGAAACTGGATGATGAAACCCTACATCATATCCTTCCTTTTCCAGCGTTTCGGTACATTGAAACATTCAAGTGAACAGACCACAAGAGAAAGTGATGCTATCAATTTTCGGCTACAGTCACGCAGGATCTGAAGAGTTGTTCCGGCTGTGATGCGGAACACCGGGCTCATTACACTCTCTCAACACCGGAAAAGTGCCACTAGCCTTTCCTGAGTTTTCACTTTCAGGAAATCGATGTATCCGCTCGCTCTCAACCAAAACGGGTATAAACCCGAAAAATTCATCCCTACACCCTAGATTTGTCGGGGTAACTTTCACCGTCCAAGCTGAAATTTATCACCGATCATTATTTTTATGCAATTTGTATTTTATTATTTTTCACTCAATCAAGCTTCATAAAATCGAAATGACCGACCATCGACGGAAATTGAAGGGGAAGTAAATTGATAAATTACTGACATGCAAGGACTTTTAGCGTGTGCTCTCACTCCCTGAATCGATTGACCGTCAGATGTGCGAGAGCCCTTTTGTATGGTCAGGATCTGTGTAAATGTATTTCGTGGTGGCTGTTCCTGGCTTTCTTGTCAGCTCGACGGAGCACACATGACTTATTATATGGCTTTATTGATAGTTCGTGCCATTTTCTAAATCCTCTGCCAATACGGTAGCCGACATGCAAGGTTATACGTTCGGGGAAAATTGTCGATTGAAAGGGAAGATGGACTGGAGTTGAGATTCCCGTGGACGGAGGCTTGGGGCGACAACGGCGGGAATCGTTCGTCGTACGACCGTTATTGCGTTCAAGCGATAATTGGGTATCCTGACCGCACAGGAGGGTGAAATGACATGCAATTATGTGTGGTCAGTGCAACATGAATATGGGCCAATCTGCTGCTTGTAAGCGATTCACTTGCATCGCTGAGTATAATACAATATGAAAGGATATTATTGTTTTCCAGGTTGTAATTAATTTATAGTGACAATATGATAGTTTCGATGAACCCTTACCACAATTACCATAGTCGTTTGAATGGAATAGTGAATTGAAGGCAATTTGTGTGGGATTTTTGTGAGGTTGCAATTAGGAATGTTGGAAGTATTGTGGCGATGAATGACAAAACACGTTTCAGTGTATGATTGAAAAGAAGGTGGTGATTAGTAGAATAAACTTGTTCCTTGTAAACATGGGGTCGTTCATGTAGAACTTCGACAAGTCCTTGGCCTGTTTGGAAAGTTATATTTGACCATTTCCTTCTGAAGCTCTGTGGGGGCAATTAGACTTTCAGTTGATGTGCCCTATAAAGGTCGATCCTGGAGGTATGACTGACATGACACGTTATTTTAGTTAACTATAGGTTTTGTGGCAGACCAAAGTATCATAAAATGGTAAACCACAGTTGGAAATCAATTTTGCCCCCCTTCTTATGTTCACTGAGCATATATTGAGGTGTACTCCGTAAAAAAGTAAATGGCTTGAGGAAGCTTCTCGCAATTCTCTAGAACTTGGCACTGAAATAAACTTAGCTGCTTCCATCCGTTCAATTCTTTGTCTCTCCCCTATAGTTGTGAAAAATTTAGTGTATAGACCGTCCACCAGAGCATTGCAAGGGTTACTTCAGAAAAAGGATGTATCACTATTGCTCTTCAAGCGGGTAAAGGTCAACTGTTTGTCATCCTAATTTTTTCATAAGCACTCTTACCTATGATACTAAGCAAGCCTCTAGAATAGATACCCAGGTGGCTTAGCCGCGCCTCCTGAAAGAAACTGTTACCACTTCTTTTCCTCACCACAAAAATAGTGGAAGGCAAACGATTTTCTAGCCCAACGAGGGAAGAACACCTACTGGTGTGCGGAAGAGCTGCGGGAAATGTGTAGTAGGATCGGCGGCAACAAGGCTCCAGGTTTGAATGAAATCTCTCAGCGAAGCTTTGAAGTTGGCAGTGAAGACTAAGCCTGAACTTTTCATTAACACTTTCGTGACTTACCTAAAAGAAGGAATATTTCCTGAGAACTGCTCCTGGAGCTTCGGAAGGCGCAGCACGATAGGATGCTCGACTACCGGAAATTGTTTGGTAGATCCTTAGGGGAGGAGGTTACGTTCAAGTAATTGGCCCATGAGATAATTGTGGAGTATAGGGATAGTGACGAGATTACGACGAAGGACGACATACAGAGGGAACTGGTGCCGCAATTTAAAATTCGAAACGGAAGTGTTGACGCAATAAAGAATTTGCGGAAAGCATGCAATACCTCCCAAACGTCAATTATCAGGCTACTGTTTTAGGCAAACAAGTTGGTGGAAGCTGACAAAATGAAAAGTATTGCCCTCAGAAGGAGGAGAAAACGAAAATCGTAGTTTACACTTAAAACTAAAGTGTGAAAGGGAGTCCATGGGGCCAAACTTTAGTGCTTTAGTGACATAGTCTCGGGATTGGGGAATGGAAATAGACTTCGAGCTCCGCGATGGGCACACTGAAAATGTCAGCGTTACGCGTCTTTTATGATGCGTTGCGAAGAACGATATCAGCAAAAGGCGGAGCAGCCGGTAGAGCGTTTGAAGAGGGTGCAAAGATCGAGGAAGATTCTACGTTGTTGGAGGGAAGGGAGACGAAAGTTACGGAGACGGGCGGGATAGTCAACACGGGGGAGATTCATCTTGAAGAGCGAGCGGCTGAATTTGCGCTGTATTCTCTCATAGGGCAAGACAATCATAATTACAGAAGGGGGACCAAATCACGGAACAATATTCAAGGATACTTCTCACGAGGGAGTTAAAAAGCATTATGGAGGATTAGATCGAGGTGAAATCAGTACAGGAACCCAGTATGAAACCTGACTTTATGGATGCAGGTTGATGATATCGAAGTAGTGGCTGTCAGAACGGAGTTTTTCGTCGAAGGTTATGTCCAGGTCGAGGATAGAGTTCAGATAGGACAGAGAACAATCACCAAGACAGTAGGAGAAAGGGGTGGGAGAGTTTTTAAGCGAGTAACACATCGAGTGGCATTTGCTGGCATTAAGAGCCAACTTATTAACTGTTCACCAATGGACCAGAGAATCCAGTTTTACCTGCAAGGAAGCGAATTCCATTGGGTTCGAAACTGAGAAAAACTGATCATCAGGGACTATTTCATGGATAGAAAGTTCCTCCTTAACACCGACGTAGGCCAAGTTGAATATTTGATAACCGGCGAAGTGTCTCAAGGATCGGTGCTGGGCGTACTACTCTTGAATGTAATGTATGTGCTACGCATCAAGCTCTCGGGAAAAGCTGCCCTTATTGGCTATGCAGGCAACATAGCATCTAGAGGATATTGTCTGCACGTATGAGACATCGTTATGGCTGATCGGGGAATGGTTAGTATCATATGGATTAGAGTTGGCGTAACACAGGACTGAGGATGTACTGGTGAGCAGTCGTAAGTTGAAAGAAGTTCTAAGGTTTCGTGTGGGATCGTGTGATAGAGTGCAAGGCTTTCATCAAATATCTCGATGTTATGCTTGAACGTAGATTAACCTTCAAATATTATAGCACTTAAGCCACGCAAGCGAGAAAGCAGGGAAAGTTGTAGCCGCATTAACTGGCATGATGTTCAATATTGGGCCACCCAAACCACCGAGGTGTTTATTGCTAGCCAGAGGATGCTTATCCGTTTTATTGTACGTAGCACTAATTTGGACGTAGGGAAGAGCCTGTTGTATTTTAATTGTTTTTTTTTGCAAAAGTTGATAGTATTTATTATAATTCCTGTTCCTGACATGATGAATTATACAAACTTCACTAATGTATTTTTCTTCTTTGTCTTTTCAGGTTAGCTACGTTTCTAGGATCATTTCAAGGTACTTGACAGAAATTAACTGAGCAACTCTTTGATACATTCAAAATTATCAATTTTGCTATTTTGTTTTTGACAATGAGGAACAGCTAACCTTTTAGGAACATTTATTGGCAGCTCGCGAGCATACTGGGTTCAAACTACTGTCCCTAATATGCCTGATAAGGGAGGGAGGGGAAGTATTTCTGATGCTAACAGAATTTTGGGTTAGTTGAGGGTTGCTGCTGTTCAAATAAAAACTCACATATTTTACAAAGGTGCAAAAATTACACAAAAGAGGGGTCGGCTCAATAGTGCACGGAAGGACGGCATGCCTACTTTGTGGGCGGTCTGGTTCAGGCAAGTAGGTAGATAAGTGAGGGTGCGGATAGTGGCTGATCCGTGAAGCCCAATCAGCGTGGTGGTGCGCCGTTTTGATGCCAAAAACTTGTAAGATCAGGACTGCTGTAGTAAGAGCAAGCCCGTAAAATTCTCCAATTCTCTCTATTAGCTTCTCAAAGAATGGTTCACGTAGTGTCCGCAACCTGGCTCTAATTAGAGCCGGGCCATCGTCACTGACAGTGTCTCCCTCTTCTTCGCAGCTTCCAGATGTTATTTACTCGATGTTTTTTCCCTTCCTTTTGTAGAAGACCAGAAAGTTAGTTAAAAGGTTTCTGACCCTCATCAGTAAAAGAATTTCAGGAACCATATTTGAAATCGGTTGGGGAAGCGGGCTCTTCTTCTATCTTCTATCTCGAACTCTTCATCGTAGTTTTTATGGAATGTTGTATTAAGCCTTATTTCTGCAGACGAGTTCTGCTGAAGTCGTTTTCAAGCAACTTGACCAACGTTTATTTGTTGGTAATCTTTCATTTCCTTTAGAGCAGGGTGGGGTGTTATAGCTTGTATATATTCTTACCATCGGAATATTATGTCTTTAGATTTCAGCCAAAACAAGACATTTGCCTCCTTGCTTCTGTGATTGTCCGCAGCGAGGTATCAAATCGAGGAATTCTTATCTTCCCCTATTTCTATATACAGAGTATGAACTATGCTGGTCACCGTACGCTTGGCTGTTGTTGGTGTATGATAACTGAGGATGTTGCGAACCTTTTTGCGTGACCAATGTTTGGTCAGGACTAGGTTACATTTATCTAAATTGTGTTTGATTCAGCATTTTTCTAACTATTGCAATTGCTGATCCGCAAATAATTAAGATATTCCTCGTCTAAGCTAGACTTACCAGACAATACCGGCTGTAACGATAATTATGACCATGCAAGACGGAATGATGGTGTAGAAGCCTCAGCTTCTCGCTCTCGATGCGCAGGGTTTGAATTGTTGGACGTTTGTGTTCGTCTTTATGTTTGCCTTGCTATAGGCCTACCAATTCGACAGCCCTAAATATGATTATAATGAAACTGAAACTCAGTCACATTCAAAGTGAAATAAGGCAAGAAATGACAATAGGAATGAGAGTTTGTATGAGTGCCGTCCGCCAGGAGTGAAGAGGACACATATGTATACATACATTCTTTCATATTTTCTGTTCGCAGAACCTAGTCAAGCGTAAAGGAGTACTGTTCCCACGTAATTAAGGAGGTCGTTCAAACTGGAATCTGCGAAGGACTCATCTGAAGTGGCTCTTCCTGCGAAGCCTCATCGGAGGTTATATGGTACCATGGGAAATGGGATGGTAGTTCCACTGGTGCCCTCTCCCCGCTCTTCATCCACTTTATACTCAGCTGCTTCGACTCGAGTGTGTAATGGTTCACCCAAGCTTCGTCACAGGTGTCCAAAACCCTATCTCCCCTTACTGGAATCGTCCAAACAGCCGCTGAGAAAATTCCAAGCGATATCGTTCGTGGTCCTCCCTATAGAAAACGTGGCACCTTTCTAGCAGGGACTTCTCGAAATTCCAAGTCATCATATTTTTTTGAATACTTGCATAGCTTATGTTGACTTCCTCAACGATTTGGAATGGCCACCTAGTTGTTTTCGCGGTAACACTACTACTTGGGCGGCGATCGTGGCCCAAATTCTCAATATTATCACTCACTCCAGGGAATTTCTCCTTGGAACGGTATTATTCTGAACTGTGTCCGCAATCGTTCCAAAATTTCGGTCAGATTCACCCCCGCTCTAGCCAAAACAACACGTGAACTTCCTTCTCGCTCTCTCTCTCTCTCTCGATATTAAAAGGTTCGAGAAAATTACGGGCGGTCCACTCTTGAAAGAAAGAGTCCCGTTTATATTTGATACATCCTCGTATATAAAGTCCTTCTAACTGGTGGCATCTTAAAATCCTGCCTGACTGAAAGTTTTGAACGTCTAAAATTTGCGTTTCTGGAGAAAGTTTCAAATAAGTGAAGCTAATACATTCGTCATTAATGGCATGTGTATCTTGAATTTTTTACTTATGAAAAATTGATGTACAACCAGCGAAGTTGTTAAAAACCACCTAAATCATTAGCTATTCTTACGAAGGAAATACCTATCTCTCCGCGCAATATGCATTTAGAAGCAACCGACTTTAGTTAACTTTCAAAATCAGTCATCATCATTGAACCCTTTTAGGAACCCGAAGTCATCCTAGGTTCAAGGATACGTCAATTATCCATCACGTCAAACGATTCTGGCAATCGTTTGAGTGCTGATCCTGGACAACTTGAAGCTAACCCTTCCAGGAACATGAGCCAGTCCAAAAACACAATAATCCTTGAATGCATTACATATTTCTGGCAAAAATTGAGTAATCCCTTTTGCTCATGCTGCAGATCTTCTGGTTGACATCAAAAGGATTTTTGTTGCCATACTCAGGAGGATTGTGGGAAGCTTGTTGTAACAGACCAGGTGGGTAATAGTCAATGCATTTATTCATACTTCAAACGATAAATTCACGTCACGTAAAGTCATAAACGATGGAAAATTGGAGAAATTAACTTTTTCAAGACATGAACAATTTGGGAAAACCACGCTTTATACGAGTAAGAGTATCTCCAATAGCCTTTTATTTTTATATCACATTATCAAACGACATGATACAAACAACATAGAATAGCCAGCTATCTAATTATCGGGTCGATTATCCTGAAGTTATGATGATTTGATAACAAGGATAATTCCTTTAAAACTGTCATTCATGGTTTGCCCTGGAAATTTCATATATACCCCTAGAGAAGGGTCAAGTAGGCTAGCTCCAATTTTCTCAGTCATGTTTGTGTTCCATTACAGAAAATTGATAGAATATTGCTTATTTACGAGCTACCCCTCCACCATTATTCTATTGTCCTTTCGGCTGTCTCTCAACAAAATGAAAATTTCATGAAATTCTTCATTTTCCATCAATCATTAGCTGAAACACTCTCCATTGATTTCCACTGAAATTTTCCTCAATATTTGTCGAGTTTATTATTTTTCAAGTCAAGAAGTCTGCCCTGAAGGATACTTGTTGTATCGAGGGCATCTTACAGGATCAATCTAAAGAAATTTTCATGCTGCCTGGTACTATCCTCGTCAATTTTCTCCATACTGTCAGTCTAAGTCAAAGTAAATTGAAGGCAATTACGCTCTAATCGATTCTTCAAACTGTATAGCGGCTCAAGCTCAAGTCCGGAACGTCAGTCAACAACACCCATACTCAGCACTCTGTCAACCATAAATCCTTGCAGCCAACACTTCACGTTGACATCTGTGGTATGGTGGCGTTGACTTGATTCCCTGATTCCTTACACTATCTTAAAATTGCCGTCAAATGAATGGGGGAACCGCCGCAGCCCCCCTTGTAATTTTTTACTGCGCAATGAATCAGCACATTGTTGAGACGGTGTACGAGGGTTGTCCTTATGATATTGTTTCGGTTCCAGCCCCCGGTCCTCATCTCCAGGAGTAATGCCGGAAGTCGCGATTGTATGCAAGCAACATGTGGGTGGTTAATCAGAACAAGGACACATTCAGACAGAATAGCAAACGCCTTGGTGAAAGGTCATATGGATTATAGTCGTAGTGCCGCTCGTGTGCTGTTATTACCCTATTGGGAGCAGGGGAGAGGGTGTGAAAGACTGACATTATTGCCATCAAGGAAACAACTCGCATATTATAATTAGGTGCCGTTATAATATATTTAAGGGTGATATACGTTCATTTTCTTGGAATAATCCGACTTAGGGGGTATAAAGTGTTCAACCTGGAAAGCGAACCTTTCAAACGGTGGATTGCAAGTCACAGGCAAACGAGTTCGCTTTATCTCCTGAATGCAGAATGTGCTGAGAGTCAGCAGGGAGTCACAAACGAGTGCTTAGTGCACAATTTGAGATACTAATTAGATTATTGTCTAGAGGAGATTTTAAAATTTAATGCTTAGGAAATGCAAGTTATTCGCATCGCATCTATCCTGTCAGCTCTTAGTTTGTGCCAGGACTTTGGACGGTAGTTTGTGTCAGGACTGAAAATCCTAGATAAGGCATGGAATAAAGTGGAAGTGCCAGCTCTTTCAATCTATTTAGTGAAAGTATCTCTTCCTCTCCACTCTTTTGTGATTAGTATCTAGAAACATGTTTATGTACTTTTCTCTATACCAGGTATTCAGGCAAGATCCAGGTGATTATTCATTCATTTGCACTTAATAACCACCAGAGTAGCTACCGTAAATGAGGAAGCTGCTCCTGCTAGTTAGTGAGAGATGCCATGGCCTAAATTTTCCAGCAAAACACAAGAGAAATTGCTGGTAAGTGGATAGTGAAAGCTAATTATAGACACAACGGTCTTTCTCAAGTCCACTATGGAATAGGAATTGGTGTTACAAGATAGCAGATACTTTGACACCTAGGTGTCGAGATTTATCTCCACCGATATATTCTATTTGGTTAGGAAGAGTAATTGTAGGGTTGAAAGCCCCGATGACGTTTCTCCTTCTCTCTCCTCTCCACCTTCAAACAATCCATGAGGTCTGTGACTGCAATCCTCGGCCTATTGTACGTAGAGTGTCATTCGAGCAGGACTATCATATCTAAAGTAATGATCAACATGAACAAGGATGAGTTAAAATACGAATGCATTTGGTTTATTTCTCTTATAGTTGGCAATTTAAAATCATCTCATTAAACCAAAATCAGCCCATCATAAGCTACAAATTCCTAGTTGGATCACATGCTCAGAGCTGGACCATTTTATTAAAATCCGGAGCACCGGAATTAAAAAAGGAAGCTACCAAAGATAAAGCGGGAGCTCATTTAATTTGTTTTGATATCGGATTTCATCAGGCACCCATCCTTCAACACATCTTTATGCTCTACTACTTGAGATGCTTATATCTCTCTCTCATTTTGTTCTATTGAAGGCCTGATCTGTATGCAGTCGCGAGGCTTTCAAATTGCCATTCAGCGTATTTAGTTATCATTGTTTTGGCTGGTCCTTTAGCCGCTTACTGTCGACTTCGTTATTCAGACCAATCTTGGCAAATGAGTTCCCGTTAGCGCGAATTAGGTGAACATACCATTGCTAGGAATAGGATTAAAAAGGTATTCTCATCAATTTGTGTTGCTGCTTCTTTAGACATTGGCATCGCAGCCGAGGAGAAGTGGTAATGCCTTCCTCTCAGAGTACTTCACAGTACTAGCGACTAGCTCCTGTAGGATCCGGATGTCGTCCCCTGAGTAGTCTAATGCATGCAGCTTTTGCATGGTGAAGGTTTACCTGGGCTAGTGCTGCTCTTCTCTACTGTCGGAGTATCACCCTCCTTCTCCGTCATGGGCTTTCCTAAGCCCTAGAAGATCTAGGTCTAGGTCATCCAGGTTCTCCGCTTCACTGGGTAGCAGGTCTACTTCTTTGCTTGATCCTGTCCTTTCAGCCTCTATTTCTTTCGAGATTCCCTCGGAGACCTCGGTAGGTTTTCCAGCCGATGTCTCCTCCAAAGTGTCTTTCCTCGGCTTTTCCCTGTGCACGTGCACAAGTATGTTGCCAAATCTATATTTGATATAGCAATTTCGACGTTTGATTGTCTCCAGGGATCGGTCAACTACCCCGATCGTGAGAAGTCTACGCTTGCCCTCCAATTTGTCCTGAAGACTCTGCATAATCACGTATGGAGGTTCTCATTCTGAGCAATTTGGAGGCCCGTAAGATCTTCTGTCTCTAGTGCTGTCGCTTTAGGAAGAAATACTGTCACCATGCGTGCTCCTGGTATATCATCCCATACATCATCATGTCAATAATTCTGCACCCACTTAGCCTGGCAATTTAGCAACTATACAGCTAAACCACTCCGCAGTATTCCGGTGAACAAGCACTCCATTCTTTGCACATCTGCCTGACGCCAAGATCTTCCTACTCCTCACGAGTGAGTACTTGCTCCGAAAAGGTTTTTGGCAGTGTGGCCAGTCCAAGGTTTTTGACCACACTAGCATAGCTAATGGCGAGCTTCTCCACTCCTGACTTACCCAGGATTTCCCCCCTGTTGAGTTCGCGTGGACTTTATTCTCCCTGAATTTGCGTCTCTGATTCAACCACCGTATTGGCGGTAAGGAAAGGATGCGGGTTTTTATCACAAGATTGTTGAGCCTGCCATTACTTTAGTTGCCGAAACTGGTGTTCCTAGTCCTTTTTCTTCTCTCCTTCTATCCTACTTTGGTTTTTAAATTCAAGTTGCTTTGTCAACATCAAGGAGATGGTTAAGTCCCAAAGGAGCAGAGATATGAAGTGTGAAGGTCGATTAGATGGCTTACGGCATGACTGCTAACGTTTTCATATCGTTTATGTTTGCCAACTTCTAAATTCAATAAAAGAGCAGCACATACTCGATGGACAATTCAGATTTTCCCCAGAAAAGTCCTCAGGATATTTTGAAGGTACCTGCACGATAAATACACCGGGAGCTTTTGTTAGTAGAAGGATTTTAAAATGTTATTCCGCCACGAGCGGTTTCATCGAATGTACTCAGTCTAATCCATTATCCAAACAACGTCCTGAAATGTCTGCCTCCGACAAAGGATGATTGTGCTTTTTTGCCCGAGATCTCCCATCCTTTCCAATGCACCTGACATTTTCTCTTCAGTTCGACATTCACATCGAATAAACCACGTATGTACGTACACATGTACGATGTGTAATTACATATCAGGTGGAGCCATTTTATTCAATTTCCTTCCACTATTGTTGCTCGCACTTTGCAACTCTATCATCGATTGATTCCCTTCCATGTTGTATCCAATCATAAAAACGAATGATCTAAGGATCGTTTTGGCATTTCAAAAGACAGCTGTGACAAGGACACTTTTTTTGAATGAATCTACATGTGAATTTCACATATGCTTGTACTTACTTGCCATACACAACATTTCACAAGTAACACATACGGATAAACACAAATAAATGTATGTCAGCTCATGTCGACCAGAAAAAAACTTACATTATGACTCCGTTCCCTATAAATCGATTCGGATCCTGATAGGAATCGTTACGACAAGCAAAATATGTACTTTGTGAACGAAACCAGAACCAGAATGCTTTGGAAATCTATATAGGTTTCACGATGTGTGGGGAAAACTGTGTGGAAAAATCTTTTCAACGCTCAAGTTACAATTTATGTTTGAAGAAAGTTCGGGTTGAGATTCATCTTAGCTGGAAAAACTAAGAAAATGGGAGAACTCTGTTCGTAGCGTCCTGAGAAAGTCACACGAGTGGTGTAAGGATCTATGGCCCTATTGGAGAATTTTCTATTATTTTTGACTTTGCTGTAATAAATGTTCCGCTATTTGTCGGGATTCGAAGGTTGAATTAGATGAAAGCATGTTTTTATTGACCATTTGTTTTGTCCACACGACCCTGGAGGTGTTGAGCACGATTTATAGCCCGGGACGAGGGTGGTTTTTGTCTCAAAGGGAATCAACTGGTCTGGAAGTTCCATTCAAAAATTTACTGACCCAGCATTTAATGCAGCATTTATTCTGACATTGGGAAAAATCCCAGGAATGCAGTCATATCCTTGTTTCCTTGCAAAGCACACTACATCATGTCATAGATCCCAACCGTCACACTCGAACATATCATTACAAAGCCAGAAACGATATGAAAGTCGAAGTTGCGACCGAATCCTGACAAGATTTTCCTTCTGCAACAAAACATTTACAAACGGCGGCACCATATCTCACGAGTCATTATTGTGTACATGAAATCCATATATTCATCATTGGTCCTAAAAAGGATACGCGCTGACATGCACAGTGGGTGCTCTGGATGTGTCGTAGAATGATAGGGATATCGATGCTACATACATACTTGTATGCATTGTATATCGATTTCCTTTCACTTCTCTTCACGCTGATTAATACCACGATAAAGTCGAATAACATTTGCAATTTTACACTTGAGTAAACTATTTTTGCGGGCAAGTAGGGGCGAGTGAAGTATCTGGAAAAGGAAATCGATTGCAGCCTCCGTACTACAGCGTAAATTCAAATAAGCTACCGTGAAGGTTTACGAGTTTCTTTTTTGGAAGGGAAGAAATAGCGCCGTGGAATTCAAAGGCTCAATATTTTGCAAAAATAATGGGGATGACGTCCTTGTGTCAATGGTACAGTGAAGTTCCAGCGAAGCGTGAAGATTGCAGACAGCATTCCATAGAAAATTGATGTTTACCCTAAATTGTCGATTTGATAGCTACTTATTGGAACATTTGTGCAAGCGTGAAGAGCGCCTGGGAACAATTTTGGAACTGTCAAATGCTTCATCCCTTAACGAATTGAAAGTAAGGATTCATTGAAGCTGCCTAACTTAGTGTTGTTGATTGGCAATCCTGTATAATTAAGTCTGAACTTCATGGAGAAAACAAGAAGGATCGGGAATGTAAAATGCAGCGCTGAGCACTGATACTATAGTGGACTTCACCGTGGACACAGGTCAACCTAGCAGTTTTCCAAAACTGCTATGGAGTAGACAACAATCCTTGCGTGAAACTCCTGTGTTCCGAGTATGCAGATGAAAAGTATACTGTGGCCTGTAAGGAAACCTTCTCCAATAAAATTGTAGATTCGACTACCCTACCCCACCACCTAACTGGGACTCTACCGAAAACATAACGAGACTCACTGAGGCATGGGGAATAGTGGAGATAGTAGTAAGGGAGAGAGAGAGAGAGTAGCATGGTGAAAAATAAAATTCTGGTAGCCAATCAGAAAAGATTTCTTCAAACCCGAGGTCGAAGAAAAAGCCTGTGTTGAAAACTACCACCCTTGTCGGGAAATAACATTGATGAAATCATTAATTAGCTAACGATACAAATCACCATATTTCCCTGAAGAGGACGTAGTTCAATCAAAAGACGGGGCTGTCACCATTCAGCAAAATACCTCCACGGACCTTATCACACAATAGGGAAGCTCTTTTGTGAAAGTTCTTCAAGAAATGTACAACATCGTTAGAAAACTTTGGGATAGATATCAAAACCTTTTGCCGAGCTCGAATTGTCGACGTTGACAATTGGTAATTGGATCGAGAACTGCAAAACAGTTCAAAGCATTTCGGGGACAAACGTAATCATTTTCTGTCTCAATCACACTTGCACTCTCTCGGACAAGAAGCAGGTATAGTAAGCATATTAGCTGTTGTGCAGAAGGTGCAAGAGAGCCTTTGTCTTTGCTGGTAAGGTCTTGTAATCGGTGCTGGTGAGAATTCGCTAGTTAAAACTGGTTTGAAGTCGATGGGAAATGATTCAGAAGCTGACCGGAACAACAATGGTGGGTTGATGTGAGAACCGTTCGACTTCATCAAGCTTACACCCGAAAAAATTGGCGAATTAAGGTAGGAGTCACCCCTGTCGACTTGAGAGAGCAATAACCATCCATAGTTATCTGGGAACCCGTGATGCATGTTTCTGTTGGTGGGAAAATAACAATTGAGGGAAGGACGGTTTTGACATCGTGCCTCCAGTGTTGGTTTTACAGGCACATAAACAGGGTATACCATGGAAGGGGGCGGTTAATAAAGCCAAGACTTTCGCGTTGCATAAGTTCCCTGTTCTCTGCAAAGAACATAGTATCTGGAAAGAAGACGTGCTTCAGGGTTTTTAGTTGGGGACGATGCGACGTCTTCAAAATATTGCTGCAGGAAGTGAAAGACCAAGTTAAATATGCACAGCAGTACTACTGATTACGAATACATATATCATTTTGTAGGTCTTTTAGCCGCTAAAAGTAGTGATCAGGAATTTCGTTCCTTCTCTTCTTTTAAAGTCTTTCAAAAAATCCTCCATTTTTTGCTAACCACCGCCTTTTAGTCACTTATACCTGTATTCAATTTAGCAGGTCTGTGTCTTTTCTAAACCTAGCGATCACAAATTCTGCTCTTCTTTCTGAACTAAAGAAGCAAACGAGCCTATATATTCCATGAAATATGCAAAGGAGAGTCATAGTTGGAGGAGATTTAAACATCAGAGCTTCTGAGTGGGGCGTGAATGTGAGTCCTAGAGACAGCTATCAGAGCGGGACCCACTATCCAAAATATTGGCACTGGTCCAATATCCTCCAATATGAAAGCAAAGAGTATTCAAACTGTTACGACGTTCGGCGAATATCTACCATATGGAACTTTCGAAAGATATATGTAGGTAACCCTTCCGAAGCCTCCGCGAAAGGTGTGAATGAGTCACAAGACTTGGATGCGGAGAGAAGTCGAAAGCCGTCACTGAGTCACTCATCGATGAGCCCTGAGATGAGGCTGCGATGTCTGGACGCCTAAAAAGATACATCTTCGTGGGAAGTCACTTGTTTACTGGTGCCAGTTTATGGAAGAATTACCTTAGGCTTCGGCTGATGACGAGATGGTATCTGCGTCGAGGTGCTGGAGTTTGTATTTAGGCATAAATCAGATTTCCTAAGTAGCGCGTCCAAGACCTACTTGCCAGCAAGAGTTTTTGCCACCCCATGCTGATAAGAGAAAGCGAAAGGGATCCTTAGGTGCCGTCAGTATACCTTCCTCGATATTGAGGACTAGCTAAGGGACCACGCCTTACTCTACGAGACCTGGGAAAGACTATGAGGCTCGTACTGTGTTTAAATAAAATTTTTGATGAATCCGATCTCATCTTCCATAAGAAAAAAAGGTGTCAAAGGCGTCGTCGACAATATATTAACAAACCACAATCAGGAGATCTTGTCGTCCTAATCTTGTACAGGTAACACTGAAAACCTTCATGGCCCCTTACGAAATAGTCAATCTCATGATGCTTTCGATTTATCTGTGCCCTTAAGTTGCCAATGGGCCGGGCAGTTTATCTGCCTCTTGTCTCGTTTTGGTAAGAAAGTTGCCATTCGTTTAGTGTACGTTGCTCTTTTTCACCAGCAGCCTCCTCCCTTAGCTCTTCTTCCTTGCGCTTGTAACATGGCTTTACATTCCTTAAGAAGAAGGGCAACGGGAATCACTCCCGCGATCATCATTATGGTCGGTTCGGAGACAGTGCCGTTCACAGACGCCACCCGCAAAGCTCCCTGTATCTGTATTTGCGCAAGACGCTTATGGTGTATTGGGAACTCTTGGCCGCGTTCGAGAGAAGAATCCTCCGAAGAATTTTTGGCCCCCTACATGAGGATGGACGATTCCGTAGCCTACACAATGACGAAATCTATGAGCGATACCATGACCGTCCGGTTGTGGATAAAATCCGTCTCAATAGGTTACGGTGGGCGGGTCACTTAATCCATATGGATGAGGATGAGCTTCTAGGGATATCGAATTGGTGGACCTCGGTGCAAAACCGGGATGTCTGGAGTTCCTTATTAAGGCAGGCCTAGACCGGATACCGGTTGTTGCGTCCTTGATGATGATGATGATGCTTATGGTGTACCTCATTGCCTAGAACGTCAGTCCATATCTTTGTGCCGTATGGCAGAATAGACTGCGTTGAACTCATGAGGAGAAGTCTCCTGCTAGATGTAGGATCCCCAATGTTTGCCTTTAGCCGATTTAAGGCCGAAGCTAATGCAGCCTTATCCGTTGCTACTTTGATTTGCTCCAAAAAACTCATCTTTGAGTCCAACGGCAGTTCAAGGTACTTAACTGTTGGTTTTGACTTGATTATCCACTCACCGATCGATATGGGATCTCTTTTTAGTCATGATGACTACTTCCATTTTTTCCAGTGTAAGGTTGAAACCATCAGCAGTCATCCATTCGCTTACCCGTCATATCAATATGCCAAGTCTGCTTTGCTTCATTTCGACAGTGCGTCCAGCAACAAGCGTCGCAACATCATCTGCGTAACTGACCAGGCACGGCTCTTCTGACATGTCGTGTCTTAGCACACTATCGTGAGAAGTATTTTAGAGATCCGGCCTTAGGTTATGGTAGATCCTTGTGCTACTCCCCGATGTGACCCCCACCCTCCTCGGATCCTCTAGCGTCTCATAGAGCAGGGAGCGGCTCCTTAGCCTTATACAAGAACCTGTAGGTCTTGAACTCAGATGGGAACGGTACCTGATCTGCCGGGGTTATATGAATCTGGGTCCTTGTTTGGTACTGTTCACTGGTGAGCACTAGATCAGATTTGATCTCTCCAATGAACTGCGGTGGCAACTCATGAGTAGTTCCACTCCTGTGCACATTGATCTGTAGGATGCGGATCATGTTAACCGTGTCGTAGCTCTTTCCAGTTTGGTTCTAAAGGCTGGACACCGCGCCGAGCCCGCAGTGTGTACACCGCTCTCATCAGGCGCACCACGATTCCTGTATAGAACGCACCTCTCCTTTTCGTTGTGGGTATTCGCTTCATGGTATACCTGGCCGGATCTGTGGCATGTTTTTCTCCTGTCAGGTTACAGTCGTGTGCCCATAATTTAAACAACTGTTACATTTGGTAGGTGCCACCCAAATTCTTATTCTCCATATTATCCAACCAATTTTAATTTTCCCGTTGTGAAGAAGTTTCGTCGCGTATTGCTCGGAAACTTCCACCATGGTGAGCTTTTCGCCTCAGGAGTTCGCAGAGGTGATACCAATTCCGGCATTGGTTACCTCTGAACATTCGCGATTAATGGTCCCTTGTACTTCATTCTTTTCTGTGAGGCAGTCAAGATTTCGGATTTCTAAGGAACACGTGCGTTCTAAGCTAGAAACCAAAGCCTGCATCCTTTCCAGTAGCTCCTTGACCGCTTGACAGAACATATCTTTATTCGTTGTGATCGGGTCTAATTTGACGAGGATCCCACCACGATTTGTTTTCGCAATAGAAGACACTTCTGCTTCTTCCGGCTTGATCATATACCGGATTTCGTTGAGGAGGTCTTGTCTTCCATCGTCTTAATAAACAGAGCTGGGGGTTTAGTCCTTCCTCGTTACCCAACCTTTTCTTCCACCGCCATTTGTGTTCGTTTTAATTTTAGGTAGAGATTTTTCTGACGACGCAGTATGTTACTTCTTGTCCCTCTCCGCCTTCTGCTTTTAAACCGTGGAGACTACTTGGATGAAATCTTCAGATATGCCTTCGTCCTTTCACTTTTTCCCTAGTTCGTTCTGCAATGAGCTATTGGCGCTCGGTTTAGGGATGGCGGTACTCTTAGCGGGTGGAGGGGTTGTAGTTCAAAATACGACCCAGAAGCTCCTCCAATTCCATCTGCCCGTTTTCCACGCCTTTCCTGACGTTTTTCTGATCTCATGAGCTTCACAACGGCCTCCGCTCTTCGGCTTTCGCAAGGACTGCGGTCGCGCTCGGTCTATACTCGAAGTCATCTGCTCAGTTTCAGCAGCTTCCACTGTGCCTCTTTCCGGAACAACAGCACTGGGGTGGTACTGTCTGGGTTGCCGATGTCTCGTCGAGTATTTCAGCCCTTGCTTCATCCTCCGCTAGGCATTGCGTCGGGTGTCGTATTTTCGTGCTGCGCACAAAGGCAGCTAACTCTTCCTCCTTTGCCACTGTCTCGTCAGTAATTTTTACCAGTGCATCGTGCCCAAGGGAGCGGGTTGGAATAGTCAGGAACAGGTATACCCTCGGGATAAAAGCCCTTACCCTAGTTCCCTGGGGCTTGATCTATGCTTACCTGATATCAGGACTCACGGAGGGATCAGCGCTCGATCGGGGCAATCCGCTTTACTAATACCGATGCGTGCTACCCGACCAGAGTCTCGAAGTGGCTGGCTTCTGATACATGCAACTACTAGGTAGAAGCGTAGCTCTGCCAAGGTGCCACCCCTTCGGCTCCGGGAACTCCCAGTACGTTCTTCCGCAAGAAACTGCGATTTCTGGGAGATTTTGATTCGAGGTCGACCGGTCTTTGTTTTGAATTAGCACCGCGCGTTATCGCGAAAGTACTACAGGCAATTTACGGACTTATTGAAGACAAAAAGGATCGGGCATTGGGCGAAAGATCCAGATCAGAATGGCTCACCGTCGCATGGTCTTTCACACGCGGTGAATGGCGGCCCGCAAGATTATATTGTTGCTGCAGGGGTTCTGTATTGCTTGGTTTTCGAGCGCAGGAGTATTGATTGGTTTTGCAGGCGATTTGCTGGTGGCTCTATCTGCGAAGCAGTCCGGGAAGGTAGAATCAAAGTAGAGAAACTTACTCAATCAAGTCATGGTTACAAATTATGTATTACCAATTGTAGGAAAAGCAGCACTGCACATCCATCCAGGTTAGGGATCATAAGGTCGTCTGACAATCGACCATTAAATAGTTGGGATGGGATGGCTTTGAAAGTCTGGAGGACCTGGTTAACAACAGCATATAAAAGACAATGAATTACGCCTTGCGCAAAAGAGAAGTTTCTTCGAATGGTTTCTATTGGATGATCTCCTTTGTCTTCTAATCGTACTTGGAAAAAGATGGACTTTCAAATGGGCCATTAGGGATTTGACTGCGTCTAGATCTCATTCGAACTCCAATGAAAGGACACGTTGTTATATTCTTTTCGCAGGGCTTGCCAACTTCCGGGGGTAGTATCTTTTTGTTTGAAGTAAGGCTGATAAATCCTGTGCTTTTCCAGAAGAGTTCGGAAATGAGACTGATAAATTAGATTGATAAATTTTAGGATTTGGATGATGATAAGTGTCCTGAAACTTGCTGGTGCTGTCTAAATCAATTCTTTCATTGACATCCCTTGAATTTCTGCGAAAATTAAAAATTTTTCTCTGGAGAAAAGTTAACATTATCCTTATCTGATGTGTCTGTGAATCCAATCCTCACAGTTGCCACTAAAACAAATTCAAAAGTGGAAACGAAGACAGCAAAGGAATTCATCCATTATTTGCGTTCATTATTCATTTATAATCTGGAGCTCGTTTTACAGTAATTTGTTACTTTACACATTTTTTCTCTGTGGGTTGCAACGTCTTCTCCGTCTAGACAATGCTTATCGTTTTCGTTTGTCTGCTGGCTAGGGGCTGACACTACGTCTCCTTTTATCGTGCTGATGCGTACCGACAACAGATATGAATGGAGGTGGCAATTGCTCCGGACTGGAATGTTTAACCTAGAGAAATGCCGGCCTAAGTGTTCGCCTATTAGCCTGGAGTTACAGGCAGACAAATATTTTGTGGAATCAACATTATTTAAGGACTTTTCCTGAGGAATTTCGAGAAGAATTTTAATTGGAGCTAAGATCCATCTTGATGCTGGTGGTGCCAGCAAGCCGGGAAAAGGGAAAGAAGGCTGCGGTTTTTATTTTTTATCACCCAAAGGATACTCATTTACCTGATATGTACGTGGATACAGGTGGTTACCGTTTCGTGATCGGAATGTAGTGTTAATGTGGCATAAGTTCGAACTAATACTCGTGGAACATACAAAAGTGCTGAGAAGTTTTTGCAAGGACTGTTCTGGTTTAGCATGTCTTGCAAGGAAACGAGGTCATGTTAGGGAAACGGATTACAAGTTTGCAATACGTGAACTGTGCAACTAGCCCGACCATTGCGGACGCATACCTGAATGCTTGAAAAGCAGAGCATGCATGATACACCCTCAGGTCCTATCCATATATCAATCCTGGCTGAATCGGTTCAAGCGCTTGCAGAAGTGATACCTCTGCTTTGAAATATTCATGGGAAAAGCGAAAATTTGTTCGTATGTTGGGTTGGGTGTTTGCTTTCATGTCACTGACTATCAAGAATTCCCTAACGAGGGCATGTGATCAGAAGGACAGTTCTGCTGTAAACCGTTCACTATCTACACTCTCACTGGCTTTCAGTGGTATTCTGAGTATAATTATCTGTTCTAGTTTGGTTGCTCGTTGCTTCCGTAATTCATTACACACTTCACCGTGTCCTTTCTTCGAATATACGTATAGTAACCTGACTCCAATCTCGTTAGCGCTGAGCACGTCATTCCGTGTCGTAAGGAAAAAAGGATATTGATATCCTTTGTTAAGTTCGATAATAGAAAATTGAGTACCTATTATTATCGTTTGTCAACGAACTCTGGGCGTATAATCGAGACCGCCTTGTTATTGAAGGATAAATCGTTTCTACAATTTCTTTTCGATAAAGGCTGTTGGGATACCACCGCAAGCAGTTGCCGTCCGGTCATCTCCAACCAACCATGCAGACAGTTCGAGGGAGGAAGGACTTTCTCGCATGAATGATGTCCCGAAATCGGCTGTCTTGTCCCCAAATTACAAATTTCATATAAGATGTTTTGTGGTCTCATTCCTCCTCGGCAAGATGATCCTCGGGGAGAAGTTTTCTCAGAAAAAGGGATAAGTGTCCTCCCCCTCCGGGTCCCAATTCCGTTTGGGCGTCCCTTTTGATTTACCATTTGGATTTCGCTGCGTACGACAAGCAGGAAGCTCAAACAAATTCCTATTTACTTTTTTTTCGTCCCCTTGCCCTGCTTATGGCTGTGAAATAGGGAAACAAGCATAGCATCCCTTGGAATTTGTGTGAATTTGCCGCAACTACTTGCAGGATATTATGTTGATAGCGGAGGCACATTAGGATGAAAATAATCAATAAGCAAGGATTGCGTGCGGGAAGGGTTGACGGGCGAGTCTGTGAGTCTCGAGCGTCAGGATCAGGAAATGGTCTCAACGGGCGAGCAACGATGGGGGTTGACTGTGCCCGATGTAACAAAACATACGTTCACTTAATAGGAATTTACTGAATGTACACACTCGTCATTTGCGGATTATTTTGCTGTTTTCTTTTCATTCCTCCCCATTCACGACCTGTTGTGTTGTGCGTTATTGTACGATATGAAGTGATGTTGACAGGTTTCAAATACAAGAAATGCTTTTCTCTCCTCTTGAAAATTTTAAGGACACATCGCTCGAAATTTTGTTCTATCGTTGAATGATGATGGTGTGGAGTTGAATCGAAGACGAAATGAAATTCGGCACGAAATAATGGTTAGGTGGCTGTGCGGGGGTGGTTTTTGGCAATATTTCTCTTTGCCGACAATTGGTGGGAGAGGCTTTTCTTGGGAGAATTTATCGAAGTGTCGACTTTCAAATGAAAAGGTTGTATTTGGAAAATAATATCTTTTGAAGAAAATATTATTACCGAATTCAAGATTCGTTGGAGCGAGAAGGATATCAAATGTGATGTCAAATTGAGTTTATCCTGTATGGCGTGTAATTAGGGAGTCTAATATTTTTGCTTCAGTAATAATAGCGTTCTAATGGAATTTCAAGGATACTTTTTGAGGGATGAGATGTAAGGAATTATTCGCAGACTAACTGAGTTTGCGTTAATTTGTATGTTTACACTTTCTAGGTCAAATTCATGAGCTCATTCAGCATTTATTGTTTTGGGACGAAATTGGAGGTTGTTTGGTGACGGACTTCTAGCGCTTCCTAATGTTCGCACGTGTGCTAATGGGAAGGTAATAGAAAATCGATTATTTCCCAGTTGGGGATTTGAAGGTTAATACTTCATAATAACTGGAAAGGATAATTCGACTCAGGTCTACTATAAAGGTACTGAGTTTAGTTTTGTATTAACTTAGTTTGGTATTTCGAGAGGGATGTGGTCTAACTACAGTTTACATTCGCTACTCGTAATTACGATAATTTACGATTAATGCTCTCTAATAAGTGAAGCCAATTAGTTCCCATCAGTTTGAAAAAGATAGACATTTCAATGGTGGGACCTGGTCTTCAATTCAGATGGCGGTGGCAGATATAGAGATGTAGAGCTTGACAATAGATTTGAGTCGTGTATTCTTCCTCGATTCCAAACGTACTCCTCGCAAGTTCGGCGTCATATTTTGTTGTGTTGATCCAGTAAAGGATGTGCTAGGTACCTATACTATTACAGCTTTTGTAGCAGCGAACTACTCTCTTGACGCGACGGTACTAAATACGTCCTTCTACATTAAAAAATCTAAATCTTTCCGACATTTTTCACGCTCGGTACTTTAGAAGCGATCGAATAATCCATCAACATGATCCAAGATGAGAAAAATGACTGCAGTATTCCAGGAGCTAATGAGAGATTTTCCCCCATCATATCTTGATCAAGACTTTAAAATTTAAGGTCTACTATCCTTTATATCGTGTAGTTAACCACCTCAAAACTAGTGCACAAGAGCTATCCAAGCTAATCCTCGTCATGTCGGAAAATCTTGGGGCAAACTAGACTAGGTTTCGTCTTGACTGAAAGTGTCGATTATCCTTACAATGTGATAAACTTTGGGAGCGTTGAAGTCGGCTTCGATAGAAACTAAATTTTTACCACCATTACTCTTCTTTTTCTTCAGCCTTTGTCCCGTTCACAAGCGGGGTCGGCTCGTCGTGATCGGTTTCGCCATTTGGTTCTATCAAATGCCTGATCTGGGAGCAATCTCGAGGCTTTTAAATCCCCATCCAGCGTATCAAGCCACCGTTGTTTCGGCCTGCTGCAATCCTGTATCTTTAGATACCCGCAATATCCCATGAAAATAGTATAGAGTAACTAACTAGCGCCTGCGTCGATGACGCTTAGACGGTTTTCTTGTGTATGTTTCTCAATCACATACATCACATACACGACAACAACACCATAAAGAAGATGCGCGGAATTCTTCACATCCATGCGAGTGAAGAGCGTTGAACATTCGCGATGCTTTTCTTCCACTGTACAAACTCAAGCAATGCGTCGTGTAGTGTAGTGTACTCTCTTTGTCCTTGACCTATTAGGTGAAAGGCAGAAGCGGCTGCACACTAGGGAAAGGTGGTATCTCTGTTGCTTGTTAATTTTTTGGGGGTTTAGAACAGTTATATAGCTAATTTAGAGGTCTGTAGAAGTTTTGGCATAAATCGAGTAAAGTAATGATAATTAAATTTTATCACGATTCAAGGACGGTACGTTGTAGAGTCCAGCAGACACGAGATCGATACCTACCCAGCAAATCATCTATAATTTCAAAGCGTCCGCTGATCAATAAGAATCAGTGTGTACCTTGAAACCAATACGAATTTATCTAAGAAGCAGAAGAACTAAAGAATTGAATCCAGGCATTGCAAAGAGCAGTACGTAATCAGTTTGGCAGTTCAAGGATGGGTAGCATGGTGCGAAAAATGATTGTTCAATTCATGCCTAAATCATGTGGAGGCTTTTTGGTGGCGCCACTTGATATTGGCCCAATCAAAGTCCAAATGCTGCCTGTACATCATAAATTTCACTTTTGTAAAGCTTATAGTGATGACTCGGAGGACTGGCATACCATCCTTTCAGTGGGCCTATCCGAGCCGGACAAGGTTCCTGACCGGCAAGGGAAAGAATCTAAAACCTTTACAATTTTCAAAATTTTTAGAACGTTTCAAAAGGCATCTCGGTTGTATCACAGTTCTGCATTTCAGCCATTTACAGCCTACTGTCCAAGTTATGCACCACCGAGCTTCTGATTTTGCTTCATTTCCCCACGTCTACAACTGGACAATATCCGCAGCCTCCTTAGCAGGTCACAAATTGGAAAACTGCCGCTCTACTCTTTGACATCTTTTCCGTCGCCATCGAAGCTGCACTTCCTGCCATTGTTCTACACCCCGGGTTAATGGTGGTCTCCTCAGTCCAGGCTAGAGGTCGCTAGGCTAGATCAAAGGCGGCTCACTTTCACCATTGTCCTGTGTTAAACTGACGAAAGATAGTAGCCCCGAATGAGGGGTAGCTGCGTTTAAGGTCACTTATCCCCTCGAATTTGACTTAATCGGCAATCCGTTTTCCTGGCCTGAAAGTGTGTTCATTAAGCCCTGCAACCGCATCAATTCGTGAGTAAATTTCGAAAGAGCCTGTCTGCCTCGTCCTTCCAATATCTCAAATCCAAATTTGAAATTTCAGCGGGTGGGAAGAGGAGAAGAGAGGGACCGCGTCCGGTAGACATCGATGATAGAGGTACACTGGAGATGCGCAGTTAAGGGGAGACGATTCGAATCTGACGGCGAGTGATGCCGGAAAATGTGGAAATGACTGAGGAAAGCAAGACTGGAGCCATTCGTCGCGTAGATGGTAGAATCGACTCAGAGCTGATCCTTTCCAATCCATCCCGTGGACTTTTTAAGGTTTTGTGTGAAACAAAACCTTATTAGAATGGTGACGGTGTCTGTCTGTCCGTCTGTCCGTCTGTCTGTCTGTCTGTCTGTCTGTCTGTCTGTCTGTCTGTCTGTCTGTCACACCCGATTTATTCGGAAACGGCTAGACCGATTGTTACGAAAATTGGTGAGAGTATGTAATCTGGTGATCCCTTTACATGCAGTAAGTGGCGCCATCTTACGTTAAGTTTAAGGGGGGCTCTCCGTACATGTGAATGGAGGGTGCAAATTTTTTTTTCACAGAATGTAGCCAAGTAGGGTATCAAATGAAAGGTCTCAACTAGTACTTTTCGAATCTGGTTCAATATTTGATATTAGATGAAACATAGGGGAGTAAGGGTTGAAAATATGACCCACAAAAAGTGTAACAGGTCTCGTTCTCAGAACCTATCCAACCGAAAAATCTGGAAAAAATCACAGTGGTGCATCTGTACGAAATCTAGGCCTCAAAATATATCCGGTTCCGATATCTGCACAAATAAAGTTAATAATAGTATATTTCCACATTTTAGAAATTTACCCGGCAGCCCCCCTTATGTTCATCCCAGAAATACAAAATTTGGCATGAGTGTAACGAAGAATATAATGCACAGTTTGGTCAAGTTTGAAGAAAATCCAACTATTATTAACAAAGTTATTGGGGGTGAAACTTTACAATTTTTTGTGAATTTCGTGCACTCTACAACCCGCATGACGTCATCATCACATATCAATTCGTCAATTCCACAACGAAATGAATTCTTATGAATTGGGTCGCAGACAATTATTTTGTTTTAGTTTTTTAGTTATTTGTCAACCAGACATATGTATATGTAGGTATATAATATATGCGTGCTAATGAACTTTGCGGCTAGTGCCTAATTCAGATAGATATAAGACGTAAATCGGAAATATGGGACACGATAAATTTAGATACGTGCATATATGTGTACAGCAGGTAATAGGCAGTTTGTTTGTTTAGGGTGAGCGTGATATCTATGGCTCTAATATGTACGTATGTCTCGTAGTTTGGAAAAATATGAAAGATTATGTTGGATTTGTAGCTATATACGGACAGAGAAATGTGCGTCTCTTACATAAGATGAACACAAAACCTTTATACCCGAAGCGCGAGCTTCCGGTATTCCGACTTGTTTTGTGATTGTGCCTCCTCCCTTATTAGGCGGTTTGGCAGTTTAGCTTCCTTGAGGACTGAAATTTACGGTGGTTTCATCCTGCTTCGAGACTTTACGTCTCCATTAGAGTAGTTTACCTTGTGTAGGTGTAGTTTCGTTGACTATTAAGTCAAGGCACGTGATAAAATTTGTGTGTCCTGACAAGGAGATGATATTTGAGAACCAAGACCCCCGGCCCTCATCTTGTCGAACTGTTAGCATTTGGGTTAGCTCCAACATGTGTCGTCCGGTTCCATATATTATTTCGCGCAGTCGGTGTTCACGACTGGCAAACCCGTTAGGGGAGTTTGGTTGAGTGACAGCCTTGGTGACCGTATTGATGTTAAGGTAATGCAACGCTTGACTAAGACGGTTGATTTTATCTTACATTCCTGGTTCGAATTTTCCTCAATCCAGCCCTCCTTAACATTTTTTGGCACGCTTGTCAGAAACATCTTTCAATATTGCAGCGTTGTCTGGTCACCCTTCCGCAAGCGTGACTCGCGCTCTTGAAATTAAATTTTCAAAAAGAACCTTCCTCCGGTGTGGGCTATCCTCTTCAAACTCTGTAATTGCCTCACGGACGGTTTTGTCCACTCGAATTTTATATTTCGCATTGTCTCCCATAGTACACGCAGTGCGAATATTTTTGAAGTCCTCTTCGCGAAGCTCGACATGTACTTTTACTCTGCGATTCCAAGACTACATCGGTCCTACAACGCCTGCAGTTTCGTTTCCTACGCTTTATATCTTTTCTTAGTTTTAAGCGCAGGTTAAGCCTGCTAAGGTGGTTCTTCCTCTGAGACACAATATGTAACTTGAAATTTACTTTTCGGTCTGTTATTCTTTAAAATAAATAAATAAATAAATCTTTTAAAACGCCCCGCAAGGAGTCAGTTATAAATGACGCTTTTCATTCTCTTCTTTATTAGAGCCAAGGAGGAGATCGCGGGTGTATGTGAGGCTCAGCGTGTCAACTGCACCTATCTGAGATTGTGCTTTAGTTCCCTCCACGGTTTTCCGAGAAGCTAGCAGTGGCTACACTTTTCCAGAAATTGTGAATAAGTCGTAAGTGCTTGTATCCGTCTGCTCATTTATTTATACAGGGTTTCCTTGTGAAGCGGCAGTGGTTGGGTTGCCTACTAAACAAAGCGAATTTATGTGGCACTTCAATCGTTGTTGGTAACGAAATGTTTGCCAGCTTCTTGATTCTGTTGCCCAGGGTTCGAGCCCGAGTCATCATGCATGTTTCTGTTCGTTTTGACCCTTTGAGTTTATCACTTCCACAACATTAGTGTGATGATAATAGAACTGAAGAATAGTTTCACTATGTAGGCGATGTTGTGAACTTCAGCTCCAAAATGAAATATTAGAAGTTTCCTATTCAGCCAGGTCTAGACCGGATACCGGTGTTGGTGTGGCATCGATAAGAAGTGCAAAATTTCGCAGTGGTATTGATTATTCTATAATTCTGGAGAGTTTGGTGGAAATCTTATCATTTCTAACAAAGTTATAGTAGATCAAATGGAACCATGGTACTAACACGTAATTTTATATGAGAAATCTTTTACAGCTTGTCGTTCCTTACTTGATCTAAACTATCCTAGATTACCTACCAGTGAGAAAGGAAATTGAAATACATCTACATAAGTGATTTCCCCATATTAGTTTGTAAACACAAAATTTTCGTACTTAAGATCCTAGGTCAGTGTGTTACATGAGGTCCTGGAAGGTCTTTCCTTCAGATGTGCATAACACACCTTAACTCTTGATCTCCGTTTAAAATACCACCACTGCAATGGTGATATAGTTCGCTGTGTTTTTGTTATCTCCGTCGAAACTCTGTGGTTTAAGACTTATGGTCCCGTAGTTGGTCTTAGATAGAGGCTTGGTTGTGCTCTCGTGTAATAAGGCAAATTTTTTTCGGGGCTTCAAAAATATCTTGCTTTGTGGTGATCTTCTGGTTGACAGTTTTTACACCTCCCTCCAGGTCTAAGGACTTCGATGTTTGTCCATAGCACTGATGTACGGTGTATCATTTGACTTCTTAAGTCCCTCAGCATCTATCTAGATGAAATTCTGCAATGGCCATGGAAGGGGAATTCACTAGGGTCGAATTTTTAAGTAAGTGGAAAAATTACTACTGGAGAAGATGGGAGACCTAAAAAAATACGGATAGCGAACGGTTTCTAAGCTCTTCCCAGAGCAACGGTATTATCCTTTGTTTTGAATGCTAAATCGAGCCCAGCACCTTTCTGCATACGATTAGAATTAAATGCCACAGTAGTAGGCAAGTTTCCCAACTTCAGGATATGAAGTATGGGGAAAGCTATATACATATATAAGGATAATGGGATACAAGACGATAGTCAGGACCTACCTAAATGTTGTCCCAATATTGACAAGCAAACGAGCTGAAACCCCTAGAGATCACTTCTGAGATGTCGAATGAATTTCTCCAATCCCAAAAGGAGGTAAAACTTCAAGTCTCGACCGAATTCAACCCCATTTTATTTCATAAACTAAACTTGAGATGACCCAAAGGGGCGGACGTCAAACGGAGTATGCTACAATTATGATTTATCTTATCTATTTTATATCTTGCAAAAATGGATCTACATCACCGCCATAATTCTTCCACTTTCCAAGGAAGAAAAAAAAACTACATATTCAAAATCCAAACCACAGCTCGTGTCTGCATAAGAGGCTCCTCCACCATTGTCATCGTCATCATCATCACGGTCATCATCATTTCTGACGTAGACAACAAAAGTCCATTAAATTTGCGTACGGTCTGATGATTTAGGGATTGAAATTGAAACCCCGTTATGAACGTAAGAAAAACTCGAGGTTTCTATCTAAGCCCTGGAATATAGAATAGTATACAAAGGAAAAAATCAAAAAGGAAAGTTAGAGAAGCACCAAATAAAATTTGAGCCATAATTCATGTCTGACCGCATCCGTTGCTCACAGTCAGTTTTCTCATGGTATCTTAAAGTGCTCCTCTTACTAAAAAAAGTGAAGAATGAAAAGTAAATAAGAAAAGCGTATCAAATTTTCTCGACAATCAAATTATTAAGATAGCTAGAGAAGAAGATTTAGTAAGCGATTGTATCTCCGCCTTCTTTAAGATTTCACCAGCTAAGCGCTTCCTTTTTAATAAGAAAACAGAATTGTCGTTAACAGGATAAGCTCCTTTTTTACACGGAACTTGTAGTTCTGACCCCTCAGGTTCAGATTTAGAAGGAAAGGTCACCCTTTATTACTTCTAACAAAGTGTCTTTTCATTGAATGGAATTCAAGTTCGCCTACTGACTTCAGGTGGTTGAATTACCAAGTTAGTGCCCTAGGGTGAGAAAGAGGAGGACACGTGGAGGTTCGATTCTATCAGTTCCGGGTAAATAAATTTTTTATAAAGACCGTATCGGGAGTTAGCCTACTCAGTATGAAAATGAAATTGAATGGGATGATTGGCGCCAGGTTAGAAGTTGCAGCTAGGTATGCTTATGATGCTTTGTAATAAAACAAGCTGAAGGATATGATAGAGTAATATTCAATTGATTACGATGAAAAAACACGAAGCTTCAGTTGGGACAAGTTAATACTTCATAGTCAAACAAAGACCCTAATTTTCTCTCCAAAATGTTGTCCCTATCAAGTAATTTTCGTCCCAGGAGTACCGTCCTCTCCCCACCTTCACAAATAAATGCCGATAGTGGCGTTTCGTAAAACAAAAGAGGAACACATGTACCCTAAACGTGAAAAAGGATAATTCAATTCCATTCCTTTATCCTCGCGCTTTGTATAAACTTTGTATATGTTTTTGTGCTAATTTCAGTTTAGGGTGGCAACATAAAGGACTATGAGCAACTATTACTGTCACTGAGAGACTCCAACAAGCTTCTCTCATAGCTTAGCGGAAGTATCTCACATTCAACTCCTTGCTGGAAACTTCCTTCATAAGGAACGTCAAGAGCTTGGCTTTTGTATGACTTGTTCTTTTTTTTGTCCTAGTGAGTCATTCAGAGGAGAGTCATAAAAGAGCCATGTCGAAGGCGAGATCCTTGATATATCAACAGGTTTCTTTCTGCAATTAATCAGTCGTCTTGTGTATGTTAGAACCATGAATGGTGAGTGTGTGGCAAGACGAGGGAGGGGGGGAGGAAGTAAGCTGAAAAGTTTCCTCTGAATGTTGAATGACGTGTTTCATGACTTTGACGTTTTTTTGTGTACTCAGACACTTAAGAAGGCAACAAGGACGAAGGGTGGTTTTCGGAACTAACAACTGGTTGGGAGGCATACAATTCACGATTGCTTTGTGTTTTCTAATGACTTTGTTGCAAGCTATCAATCAACGGTTAACAATGTGTGCACGTTAATAGGATTTTTTTATTGTTGTAATGTGATTGGTTTAGGCTGGATTTGATTGGATTGAGGCTCAGAAGGATGACTGTTCAGTGGGCATTAAAATAGGAACACTTTGATAATTGAATATGGTCTGGTCCCGCCTTGTCTAGGATACCAAATGAATGGCTGAATGGTTATAACAGATGACCTTTTATGGTGCTTGGGATGGTATTTTTAAAACAATCAAATCAATATGGCTTTTATGGAGTTTAACCGTAGCGTCATTTTCTAATGGGGCAGGTGTATTTTTAACGTTTGTAATTACGTCAACTTCCTGTGAAATTTTATTTTTAACTTGTCTTATCAAAGAATCATTAACCATTAAAGGAACATTTATAAACTGTTTGTCATGTTCAACGGGGAGAAATATCAACCCTTGAAGCTTTGTTCCGATATATGCTGTTTACCTAAAGGAGCCACGTTCAGTAAAACCAGGGAAATATTCCATTATTCTAACCCCAAGCCTTTTGATATCCCTTCAAAATTCCGGTTAAAAAATGCATGCTTTTCGGATTATTTGAATCCATAATAAACAGAGATTATAGCAATAGAGAGGAGGAGTGCACCTGTCCTATGACTTTATCTCAGTTCTCCTAGGTTACATTTAGGTTATCTCTTGAAACTCATCACTCTACTGAACACCACCGTTACCTACATGGATTTGACCATTGACTAGCATGACGACTTGTAATTCAAAATAGATCTCCTTTTGTCTTCTTTTCTTAAATTAATTGGGCCGCCCATACCACAATATTGACAGTTCTGGTCTCGAGCGTAAAGTGATGGGTCAATATCATCCCTGAAAGATGTTAAATTTGCGAATACCACAGTTAAAAAAGATGCCTAAAGACCCTTGGAGTCCTCGTTAATTTGCATTTGACCTTATTCTATTTATTTCCGTTCAAAAATCAAAACCTGGTTAAATTTTTCCCGCGTAATGAAGCGATATGGATTGCCACTCCTCCTACAATCCTTGCCGGATGTTCGCGTGAGGTTCGCCATCAATTCTGGAGTTCTTTGGACATTACATCATGTGGTACACCCTACAAACCACCCAAGCTTGACAGTTCAAACCACTCAACTTTCAATGAATATCAAATTATTTGAATGTGTTTTTTATTGATCCACTTGTCAGGTATTTTCAACACGTCAAATTATATAATAAAGTTCTGTAACGAATATGCCAGAGAAAGAGGTCAAAAAATTGGAAGGAATTAGTAGAATATTCAACTCTACCACAATAAATGGCCGGGCAAATGTGATATTCCCTAAATTTTTTTTAATTTTTTTAATTTAGTATCTTATCCTCATTTTAGGTTGCTAAAGCTACCTACGCGGCGATAGCCTTAGCATTCATATATTTTAGATATATACGGCGGAAACCAGTTCAAAAAGATGAAACTCCAACGGAAACAAGTTTGCATCGAAAATGTATATAGGGAAAGCCACGAGAAGGAACCTTTTGAATGGAAATGTTTAGTTTGAATAATTAATTAAATCGCCTTAGACTATAAGAGTGTAGTTTGAACTGCTTATTAAATAATTGGAGTGACTTCTTGGCCTGGTGTCGGTGATGTAGAAACTGGCATACCCTCTTGGCCTGTTGTGAAAAACATTACCAGACTAGTCTTCTCGGAATGATCACTTATAAGTATCTCTCCAAGAGAAGTTTAAGCTTTTCGATCTTACCTACAAATCTCGGTTATACGAAGAGAACGTGCTCAGGGTCCTCATAGTCACGTATGCATTCAGGGCAGAAAAGAGAATCGTCCTGTCCAAAATGGTGGAAATACTGGTGATATCCGTCATGCCCGGTCACAAACGGACGGCTGTACGGAAGCCAAAGAGAGTGAAAGGCGTGACCTGCGACCGGGACGGCTCGTCGCGTGCAGGAATGGCTGGCAACAGCGATCTAGCATTCCATTGGACTGTAGATAGTATGCTGTTGTCCGCTGGTGTTTATCTCCCATGAGCTTTCCGAGCGCCGAGCAGAGAATAGATTCAAATTTCATTCTCTAGTTTGTGACGATTACGGTGGGAATATCGAAGTGAGGAATCCACTTTCGGTAGAGATGCTGTGCTGTTATGCCCTTCAGAGGGATTGCCTCAGGACACCGCGTAAACTAATCAATGATCGTGAGGCAATATTTGAAGCCGTGTGAGTGTCACAAAAGACCTCTAATATCGAGGTGTATGGTGTGGAAGCGCTTTGTCGACCTGGGAAATACACCTCCCTAGCATGCCTAGTGACGTTGAAACTTTTGGCTTGCTATGCATCCTCTGGCGCAAGAATTCAAGTTCTTATTCCTGGACAGTCGAATATTTGCTGGGGACTAGCCGGTTCGTTATTTAAATACCAGGGTGCGCAAGATCATGTATCAGGCGAAACACGTCCTTACGAAAAGTAGCCGGAATATATTGCTTAGGTCCTTTTCGGAGTTCTCGCAGTAGATAGAGGAATGTGAGCCGAAAACCGGGAACTCCTTGAACTTTTATTTGAAGTCCGATTACAGGATCTCAAGAATTGCGTCAACCTTCTGGGTAACATCGATTGCCGAGAAATCGATTGTGGCTGGGATGTTGATCTCGCAAATTCGGGATAAAGCGTCACGGAATTAGTTGTCTTTACCGAAGACATGTTGAATGTTCGATGTGAACTGGCTGGTGTTGGGTAAGTGTTGAAGTTGGCGATGAGATGCTTTGCCTTGCTTGTGTCGTGAGGCAAAAGTCAGAGGTCCATGAACAAGGTGAACGGTTTGTCTTCAAGGGAATATCAGAAGTACTGCTCAGATATGCGGCTAGTAATTCATGATCGTACGCACTGTAATTCCATTGAGAAGGATTCAACTGTTTTGAGAAGTAACCCAACGGTTACCAGCTTTGATTCACTCTCTGGTGAAGAGCAGTGCCTACTGCGATGTCTGAGGTATCAACCAACCCAGCTAAGGATGAATCTTATTGAGGGAATGCCAAAAGTGTAGCGTCTACCAGCTGTTGCTTGGTGGTGTCAAACGCTTGGACGGTTTCTGGAGACCATACAATCTTCTGCCAATGTTTGGTCTTAGGACTAGACCGGAAAGCGTTAAGTAATTCCTGGTAGTGAGCGGCTTTGGGCATGAAACGACGTTAGAAGGGGATGTGCAAGGAAATAAAGAGAGGTGGCGATGGTAGACATAGCAAATTTGCTAGTTGCTGTAGATGGCTTAGAGCTAGCAATTGTTGCCCTCTTGCAATGATTATCTTTTCCCTTTAGATCGATCATTGATTTTCTCCTCGCAATCTGTGGTCAGCAGTTCAGATACTGCCGGTAAGAGAATTATGTCGTGACCTTGAGTCAGAAAGATGCTCCACAAAAGGGTGCTTATACCAAAAATACAACTCTTGCCGTGGTAATAGCCTCTTTTAACTCAAAGATTCATTCGTACCGAACAAGTTTGCCGATTAAGAGAAGTGCAGCACAAAGAGCTCGTTAGGGGTAGTAAGTCTGGGCCGGTTTTCGACCATTCAGACTGTAGAAAACCTTTCCTCGTCCTTTTTTAACTGGGATCTGTAATTCAACTTGTATTATAGAGCAAGCATCAGAACAACGTTGTGGATAGCGCTTTGAGTTTTCTTCTTTTTCTGTAGCATCTTCTCACTCCGTAGCGGGGTCGTTAGTTGTAACCTCGGTAGGAGATGTTTTCTCCGGATAAGTGTGAAATACAGACTTCCGAAATTTTATTAATTGTGCGGTTTCACAAGGGGGTCGCATGATTTTCGTCCCGAGCCTGAATTTTCTAAATATGACCCTTTTGACAACTGTTATTTCCTGGTATCACAGACAGTCCTATTATCTTCAGCAAATCTATGCCTACCTAAATCAGTATATATTTGCTAAGATATAATGTAGAAATGCCACCGGTTTCGACTGTCATCTCATAAGATTGAACTTAAAGCAATAACTGAAAAAAGTAAGAAAAGATATTAAACTCGTGCCGCACTAAAAACGTGATCCTATTTGAATAAAAAAGTGGCTAAGCATGTATTATCCCATCTTTCATATGTCATAAGCAATACGAACACTTCGCCCTTCCTTCATCGACCCATGGCTAGAGAATGGAAGCAGGAAAAAGGACTTATTCCCATATGTCGGGCACATTCTGCAATTGTGTACATAAGAGCCTTACCGGAATCTGCCAATATGTACCTTAAGCATAGATCTGACTACTACTCGTACATACCTCCCACACTTGCATTTGTATTACCTCCAGACTGGCGGAATGTCAAGACGATAGGACGATAGGAATATCAAACTCAAGGAGCAAACGGGGCATACCAAGCATCACCAACACCAGGACGATTGTGAACAGCGAAAACGGCAAAATTCACCACCATAAAGTAAAGGATTTGATTTTGTGCCAATAGAAAGAAAACGAACGAGGCAGGTGGATAAAAGGATCACTTATCAAATGTATCCTTGGGAGAGTGCAAAAGGAAAAATCGAGAGAACAAATCGTTTGAATACATCTAGCTTTCAAAAAGGGACTTTATTTGTTTCCTTGTTCATTGATGACACTTGAGCCGAACGTGAACCAGATATTCTTTGCCCACACCTTTTGACTTTTTCGATGCTCGCTCCTGTGCCAAGGATGTACACAGATTGTCAATAAATCGGGAACATGACTAAATTGTCATTTTTCCTCAACGGTCTTATCAACTAATAGCACGTATGCCGAATTCAGAGATAAATTGCTGGAGATGCTTTAAAGCCTTCTGAAATTATATTTATGTCTACACAAGGATGCGAGTGGGTTTTAGAAATTTGGATGTGCCTGAATGTATATATATTCGTACACATGCGGATAAATATTTACTTTGAAGGAAACATCAACGGAAGGAAGCTTGCTGCGGAAGTATTACATTAAAAAACCAAAAAGTCAAAGGACATGGAATAGGGGAGGCACAAAATACTAAATACTGACGTAAAGGACGCAAGCTGTGCCGCGTATCTCACATGGAATTAAAATATTTTCGAGTTGATTTGTTATGCTTGAGCAAAGGTACTTTTTCCTGATGTACCTTATTAGGAATTTGTGCGTGTGCACACTGGGACGACTTTGCGGCTTTTGATCTTCATCATACGCAAATTTACGCGAGAGTTTGGGCTTTAAAATATTTTCGTCAACTGAAATGATTTTTGGTTTGGGGTTTTTGTGCCTTCAGCAATCTGCTGAGTTTTAATTAGTTACACTTGTCTGGGGAAAGGATTGGATGGTATTGTTTTTGGTACGCTAGAAGGGGTTTCGGAGATCGGTTTAACTTTGAAGGTGTCACACCCCACCTCCATGTCATGGCTCAATTAAATGCTGAAGTTAAGGCGAAAGCCTTGAGCTGTCAATTATGGAGACCAATTTACACAACAGAAAATACTTTAAGTAAACCAACCAAATGGACACAAATATATTTGGATGCATCCCTGATTTGTTATCTTTTTCTCGGATTGTTTACAAAGCCGCCTTCTATCCTCAATTCAGGACAGTTGTTAACGCTCAGATATTTATTGCTCCTATTATCCTGAATCCAAAGCATCCGGACTAAATCTCCCTCAGATCCGAGTGATTCGCTTTTATTATCTTTTAATTATTTCGCGAAGGAAAAATCAATAAAGCCCACGCCATTGGATCCGTTGTCGTCACGTTTTCTATTGTAGTTTGAGCTCCATCTCGTTTCCAATATAAAATATAGAAAATCAAGTGAAACAGTCATTTTTAAAAATAAATTCCGCACAAGAGAGCGGGCAACTCACTCTAAAAATAGCGAAAAGGCTTGAGCAAAAAAAAATTGCATTCAATTCAGTCGAAACTAGTGAGCAGTCAGAGAGGAGGGACCGAGAACAGGAGCAGAATCGGGAAGAATCGATCGATATACTGCAGTACGTGCAGATAGATAACGTCCTTGGCCGATGACGTGGAAGAATAAGTCAGAAGACAGTTTTCCACAATTGCCTCCACTTATGCATCGTCCAACAACAAAAATGATTTCCTTTTACCGTGCTCGTCCTGTCGAACATCCTGAGCTGTAGTAGGTTTTGTATTCATCTCAATTTCGGTTTCTTATAATTCTATATACTTAAATCCACCTTTGGAAACTTCTTTCAAGACATACGACCCCAGGAACGATGACGACAACGAGGACTAAACGAGATCGGAAGCAATTACAATTCCCTCGTTAAAGTCTCGTCAATATAATTTCAGCAGGCCAGAGCCGGCATAGGCCACAAGCGAAAGGACTTTATTTTATGCCCTTGAGAATACGTGACTTATTTAATTGAGGAATATAGTGGTCAGACTACGGCTGCCATGGTATGTTTATAGACCGGGCCGTCCGACATGACGTCTGTACCAGTGGACCGGTCTAACGCTTCAGGACCCAATCTGCGTGACTGAAATTCGTTAATGTTAGGACAGAAACGACGAGTCTGTGCTCTTCAAACAACATTTATTGCATTTATGTATAAATTTGTGTAAGTCGTCATCGTGCTGAGCCTGTCGTCCTTTTGCCATTTCTTAATTAAAGGCACAAAGGTACCGAAATTTAGTCATTCGAATATGGAACAAAATGCGTTTGAATCAAGTCAATGAAGCGCACTTGTGCCACAGAACAGAAAGCAACCTATTCTGTGTCCTATTTTGAAAAGGGACTTTTATTGTGAAAAGTCAATAATTGAATTCATTCAAGTCGGTTTAGATTGAGGGTTGTTGTTTGTGTTGGGATTAGGGTTGTTTTTGGTTAGTTCAATCAAATGTGGGTAGTTTGGAGGCACGTTTGGTTTGTGTTTTGGAAGGCTTCCAAGGCCATGAAAAAGCCTTTTCCTTTTTTTTCAATTTTTTGTTTTGTTTTTGCTTCGTTTTTTGAATGGCTCGTGGAGACATCATCCCTATGCCTTTAAGTCGGACAGAATCTGTCGGGATGTGCTGCTGATTTTATACTACGATTTTTGTTATAATACACGTAGCGTGGTCCTTTTGCTGAAAATTTTCTGATACGCTTTGTCATCAGATGTCAAGACAAAAATTTGCTATTTTGATACCTCGATGCAACTTTGGCTCAGCTCTATGGAGGGCTAATGATTATGACGGAATAGAGTAGACTAGAAGTGGACCTAACACTATTTTCGTGCTAAATAACATCGATTATATCTCAGTAAAAACAACCCTCCTAATTACTCGCGTTTCTACCCAAGTATGATCCTAAAAATTGCAATGATTTGACAACTTTCGTTCTGTTGAAATTTCGGCCTAAGTCTCTTTGTTCACTCCCTAGTGAAGCATACGGCATCTACACAGTCAAACTGTGCTTCAGCTTCGTTATCATTATACTAAATGCTATACAAGTGATAACCACACAGCATCGAGACAAACACAAAACCATCAGAGACACCTTTGACGACTGGGATTCAAATCCAAAGCACCGTAATTGAGAGACTGACGCTCTACCCCCAACCTTAAACTCAAATGTGGCGGGTCAGGGCCAACAACAGCAGAAACACAGCATCTCTGGTATTTTCCAGTATAGGCCTGGAAAGCGTCGTGTTCAGGTATGAAGGACTATCCCCAACCAAATGGTCTTTAGGTGGAATTATCATACATAGGTGCACTATATACCGCGTATACGCTGTAGCTTCCTTTTTCTGGACCTTCCGTTATTCTTTGAAATATCCTAACAGGAATTTCGGCAATATAGAACCAGATATTGTTCTTGAGGGCTCCCAGGGTTCTAGAGCGTCATTGCAAATTCTGGATGTGAGGTATCCCCACAGAAAAAAAATCGCAAGGGTCTAAATCGGGAGAACGCGCTGGGCAGTTCAAATCTCCTCTTGAAGCTATGAGGCATCCGGGGAAACTTGCTCTTTAAGAGTCAATGACAATCCTTGTTGTGTGGGCTGTGGCCCGATCCTGTTGAAACCAAATATCTTCCAGTTCAAACTCATGTAATCCAGGCAAGAAAAAATCTTCGATTATAGTCATGTAATATGTTGAATTGACAGGAGCGGCTAGTACGGAGGATGTGAACACTCTGAATAGATTGTCTATCAATTTTTCCCCTCCCTTAGCAAAGATTTCCTCGCCAGGACAGGCACAGAACTGCTCTCAGCTGGATTAAAACTTACAAATCTTTATTATACTCCTCGTAATACAGATTCTGACAGCTTGATCCGCACCAGCGACGAAGGCATTTTTAGTTACTGCGGTAAGGGGCCATCAAATGATGATCTTCATTTCATTTTCATTATCATCACAAGTTACAGCGTCACAATTGTGGTGCTCCTTGCTCTGAAACGAAATGCTACAATCAAGGTAAGGTCCTGTCAGAAACTGGCACTCAAGTCACGAGGGTGCATCTTGCGGTAGATGTAATCATCAGTTTGGAACATTCATCGTTAGGCTAATCAGGAACAAAAACATAGTGTAATAGAGATTAAGGAGTTCTCTTAAAAGTTCGCGAACATCAGAGGCAGAAAGAATGTTCCTTATTCCGGTGACAGTCGAATGAGTAGCAAAACCAGAGTCAGATACTAGATTCAGCGAATTGTTGAAATACATGGATCACCGATTGGCTGAAGATCCTATTCTGAAATGAATTGTTGCATTGTGATTGCATTCTCTGGAACGGAGGGACTATGATTCTGGTGGCTTAACAAAAGAAGGTAACCAGTGTATCCACATAATATCCTGAAGTAATTGGAATAAAGTCGTTGGAGGCACTTTGGTGTCCGCGGATGGTCCATGGTCGAAGAACCTTTAAATGAATACAATTCCGGTCACCTTCTTCTTGTCACATGGTGAGGCTCCCCCTTAAAGATAGGTAAATCCTCCGTCACTGTACCGGCTTATTCAAACGTGACTATGGTATGAAGCTCATATTCAACGACACGTCCAAAACACTAGCCATCGATGCCTTCCTGGCCGGATACACGATGAAATTCCTTGTGTGCCTGTCACACTCTTTGGGAATTGAGATCAGTGGAGAAAATTTCTTCCGGTCAAAATAATTTCCACAACTTCCCCTTTCCTTCAAAAGTGATAACCGTCTTTTCGACAGGGAAGGTATATAGAATAGTCTATACAGGTCGCCACTCCCAATCCAAATACGTTCCTTAATTCGAACAAAACGGCTCATGCCGTTCATAAACCACTCTCCCTTGAAAACCTTTCTGAAAACTTTCCTCCAGGTACTCTCACTAGCAAACGGTCTTTTCACGCAGATCCACCATAGCCAAGCAATGAATCGTAGTACTCGGTAATAGAGGACGACTTAAATTTTTCGCTGGACACTTAAATCAACAAGAACGATTGCCACCTTTTGGTTGGTCATCTTCCTGGTAAGACACCTTCTTTATGAGTGGAATAGGCTACTAATCTCTGAATCTTTCGAGGACTCTATTGCGATTGACTACATTTCACACCAACTAACTCCCTTCTCTCCTCTTTTTCTTCTCTTTCCTTCGGCGAAAAGTTACTTCGTTCCTTTTTTACAACTATGTTTTAGCTTTCTCTGCATGTTCTACCCTCCCAAACTCCAGTTATTGTGGAGTTCATCGGCAACAGTTTTCCTCCGATTTCAGCATATTTTGCGGAGTTAGGTTGACCCTTAAAGGACCTTAGATCAATAGACATAAATATCCAACCTAAATTAGTACACACGATTTTCTGCCAAATAAACCTACATTGACCAAAACGATATCAAAATCCTTCATTAGTTATCAACTTCTCCTTCACAAAATATGGCCTACTTTTCTTAAGGCTCTCCACCTTGAATATTAGGAAAAGGCACTTCTATTTTGATCGCTTTGAACGTTTAGACGCGATACTATCCGAGAACTTATTTAGCATCTGGGTCTCTTGCCGCAAAGTCTCACCTAAGGTTATCTGGTACCAAGCAGGCCATGATATCCTTCTGAGAGTCTGTGTGCCAGGAGGAATCTTGGGGAATATGCTAATGGTAGTTCCCGGACAGTTGTTTGCCGTTGGCTTTTGAGGAAGTTTTGTGATGTATTTCCACATTACGGGCAGGCATAACCATCAGGAGTTGGGTATGCCAACTCTCGGCTATACCTATTATTTGTGGCAGAAGGGTTAGATAGATTCCATCTATGGAATGCCTATGAATGTTGAAACTATTCAAAGTAAATAAAGGTACCCTTGTAGCAACCACACTTATTTGTGGGGTCACAAATTCAATCCATGAAAGAAGAGGACGTGCCCGCATGGCGAGTACTCAAGTAAAGCCTTCTGGAAATTCATCTTTAATATGAAAATATTCTTAAGGACATATTTTTGAAGAGCTAAGTGTCTACACTTTCATTCTGTTCTTTTTCTTGATCCCAAAGATTTGTCCAGGGTCCCACCCGTATGCGATCCAAGAAGTAGATCTCATTTGGCATGACCAGACTACCTAATCTCAGCTGTAAATCGATGAAAGCTTCTGGAAGATAAACGAAGCATTAGTCTCATAAGTCATACCTTCAGTCTTCGACTTATATGAATCCTGAATGCCTCTACTAGCATATTCAACAAGTACCATCCGCAGGATACCTTGCCATAGCTGAAGAAATCTTCCAGACAGAATTGCTGCGATCTTAAAAGCTTCAGTGGTAGGGCAAGTACACAGCAACTAGCTAACTAGTTCAAAGCAAACGTTGGCAATAAATTATGGAAAAGATCCTTTGTCTTTTCCCGGTCGAGGTTAGTCAACTTAGCATAGTTGCCAACAAGGAATAAAATAGTTTTTTCTTATCCAACTGGGAATGAAATAAATCTTTGAGAACGCGTTATTTTCCTACAACATGCGAGTCCTTTGACTGTAACCCACTATCCTGCGCTTCAGTGGCTCCAACATACGCTACCTACTGGAAAAATCATCCACGTTTCCACCTGTTTGCATTCCTCATCAACCAGGTCAACCCTGATTCTTCATTCGTTTGCTATATTTCACTTCTGACACAAATAAACTTAATCAACTTTCACAAACTTTCTTTTTTCAACTCCTAGAAAGACTTGATTCGTCCTTACCCTTACGAGGAAAAAAAATAGTTGGCAATTTCTTCAGATAGAAATAATTTAATACGGCCACCCAGCTCGTTCGTTATCCTTGGCAAAGGGCTTGACAAGAGTGGCGATGGGGATGAACTGAAACACAGGAGGTATTCTCATCAGAATGTTGCCTAAATAAACATTTCAACTCTAATTGTTCCGGCGCTCCATGGAAAAAAGGACCCTCCATAGAGAGTAAATCCTTTTATTCTAGTGGAGGATTTCCTGTGTATACATAATCTCGAGTATCATTCGTTGTATGACTTTCAAATTTTATTTCTTCCAATTAGAGCGACTGCACCCTCAACACTATTAAATAATTGATCCCGGGTGATGCCAGGACGCTAGGCCGACACTGCACCAGGGGTGGATTTAAAAGGAAACCCGAAGAGATGATTGCCAGGCGACGGATGCAATTTGAAGTACTCACCCCCGGTATTTAGCTGCGGAGCGCTTGTTAGCGTCGTAAGGGTTCCTTTGTTTGACCATTTGATTACTACCCAATTATGTAGGTAACTCACTAACAGACAGATTAAATGCATTACATAAATTGTTATCCGAATTACATAAATCCAGGGGGTGGCATTGTGTTCTCGCGAATCGAGCCAGTCGAGTATCCACTTAAAATTTATGTTGCATGATTTGTCGGGACGCTGGCCTCCCCTTTTATGACTTCATGCAGGCTCAAATGGGGTAATAATTTCGCACCGTTATTGCTCGAGTTAATACTTTAATTCGCAAGGGTATACTCGGCGAGTATTCAGGAGTTTTTTCTTTCCTCTCCCCACGCCAAAATATTTATTTATCATACATTGCAGCAACGGCACCCGGAAAAATGTCCTAATTGTGTTATTTCAGGAACAAATGTTGCAAATTGCTCAATGTCGTCCATTTGTTGAATACGACCTGAAGTGATTTTCTTCTAAATCGTTTTGGCGGAAAAAAGGGAGCAGCGATAGCAACAAAATGTTGTGAAGGTGCTTTTTGTTTTAATGGTGTTGTTACCGGACTGAAATTACATTTGTTCCCAGCAAGGGACAAGAGTTATTTCCGCAGTTGTTCAAACGGAGCTAAAAATAGCATCGCTTGCAGTGGGATCCTTTCGGTTTGGTTCGTTGAATTCCATCTGTTGGAACTACTTGGGGAACTGTTTGGGTTGGGAAGTAATAAATTGGCTAATATTTATTGAAATGTAAATAGTTTCGCAACTCGGTTGAAGGATTTTATTTCAATAACTTTTTTTGTAGAGTTGAGGGTAGGCCAAGGATATAGGATCGATGAAAGTATCCTTGACACGCCATCGTGGAGCTATGCCGTCTTGTGGTAATATTGTTATTGAAAATTCAAATATTGACTATAAATATTGACTCTTCGGTTGACTTCTCTCCTGAGTCCTCCGTTCGCATTAGTTCTTTCACTTTTGAAAAAGAAAGGAAGCAAGCGTTTCCGGTGGGCTGCAAGAATACCGGAATGCATGTTCATAAATAGTTAATGAATTATTGATGAAAAGCAAGGACTTATATGTCAATTATCTACGATAAAAGGAGTACCCTAGGAAAAGCGGATGTTATAAATCAAACTGGTGGGTCGACCAAAAATGACGGGAAGCTGCACGTCTGCAAACTATTTTCCTCATTGAGATCTCTTATTGCTTAGAAGCGCGCTAGTTCAGTTCCACTTATATCAATGTAGAAGTTCTCTAGTCCTTTTGTTCATTTCTTTTCCTTCCAGAATTATTATAAATACTGGTTGGTTGCCTTCGAAATTAGGCTCTTCGGGGCTCCTTCATGTCACGTTTATGGAATTGGTCTTACCTCAGTCTTTCTGGCAAACAAATATTTACCTCACTAGCTTTCTTGGTACCACAATTCTACCTATTGACTCTTGCCGCTTTCTTTTTTCGTACACCAGCATTGAAGAACCTATTCTATCGGCTTTAGGCCACTATCACAAGTGACTAATCAATACATCCTATACGTGAACGAAACTCATATCCTTAGAAGAACTACATGGGTCTATAAGGAATCTTCTCATGGTTGCCCTGCTTCAGTGCCCCGATAACGGGTGTCAGTTTTGGTAATTAATCCTGAACTTTCCTATCGTTGGTGCAACCTACTTCGTGCTTTTCCGATGAATAAAACATTGGCAATCCGTCAAGAGGAAGGACCTTTCTTGGACCCGCAGTTCTCTCACTGGGAACCACTTCTGATCATGCTGAACAGAGATGATGTGGCGTCTGATCAGTTTTCTCAGAGGGGGTGAAATTGACACTTTAGCAAAATTAGTACGATTGCGCAACTTCAGGGGAGAGGGGGAGTGTTACATAGTTTTAACTCACCCCCCCCCCCCCCCCCCCCCCCCCCCCAACTCATTTCTTTATAGGTGGAGTTATTTTTCCGTTTATCTTGTTCATTTTCTTTGGAATAGTACTGGGTTTCATCATCATCGTATTGTTGCTTACTTACTATCATAACCGACTTAGAAATGGGCCTTCTGAATTCAATATCATCCTTGCTAGAGATATAATGAAAGCTCTGAGCTTGGTCTAAGTTCATGGCTCAACAAGTCACGCTGCTCTCATGGCTGAGTTGAGGTAGCATATAATGAGTTGCTTTTGCCCTGAACGAAATCTTTAGGTGTTTTTGTGGAAAATTTGGGTACTCCCGTCCCCTTGTCCAAAAATGTGGGGGAAAGTTTCTCTGGCTTTGATCTGTCATCAAGAAAATTCAGAACTCGCTTAATTCTTAAACAAAATATTATCAAAATCGCTTTGTCGTCCTCGATGGTTTTGAGTGCGGCCTCGCGTAGAGTTTATCATCGAATATTGCACCCAAGCCTTGAAAGGGTCTATCAAGAGAGTAAGAATGTGATCTTATGAAGGGTTTAAGCGATCAGAACGCCCAGTGGCAGTTGCTAATATTTAGTATTCGTTTGTTAACCGAGAAGCAAAGGACCAACATATCAAGGGTGGATTGCAAGAGAGCACAGTCCAGCAGAAATAAGACAGAGGCAAAGAATTTCAGGTCATCTGCATACAGCAAACACGAACCGGCTAGGATGAAGGGAAGCTTATTGATAAAGAATAGGAATAATGCGAGCCAAGTATAGAGCTTTGGGAAACACCAGAGGAAGAAGAGAAGGAAACGGATGAGTCACTATGAAAAGAAATTCCGCAGGAAGGGCATGAGGGGTAGGAGGAAAGCCAAGAGATGATTGGGGGGGGGGGGGGATTTGAGTAAGGAGAACTTGGTAAGGAGAACATTATGGTCAACGGTATTAAAGCCTTCCGGGGAAATTAGTATTAATTGCGTGTACCTCCTGTCGTGAATTACCAACTTCGTCTCTAAAGGCTAAAAGGTTTGGAACAGTAGGCTGGTGTTCCACAAAACCATACGGTTCTTTTACAATGTGGTGACCGAAATGCAAAATGGGGGATTTTAGAGGAAAAGGAGAGAAAGGAGAGAAAGGAGATGGGACGATAGAGACGGGTCTCGGCTCTAGAAGATAACAATGATAAGGACCGGATTAAGCATGGAAGAGAAGTAACAACAGAGGAGGTCGCTGGAGTTGGCAGTAGGGTCAGCGAAATCGATGGAAAAACGAGGAGGTTGAGTAGGATTACGGGAATAGTCAGTGTACGACCAGAACGATTTCAAGTCACCGCGGCGGAAGCTGAATTTCGCAGATTTATGCGTAGTTTTGGAGATTCCGAAAAGCACAAATCTCACTGGTGAAAGTGGGTTTTGTGTCGTGGTTAGACGCTGGATGCCAGTCGACTCAGCTGTGAATAAGTACCTGAGTCAATTCAGGGTAATGATCTCAGGCGACCGTAATGCTGACCATATTTCCTCCTACAGTGTTCTGTAACGTACTATTACGGTCTTGAATGAAGTACTTTAACACACTTCAAGGCCCCGGTCCAATATGGATTATTGCGCCAACGATTATTATTATCTGGAGTTTGAACGGAAGAGCTCCGCCTCAAATTCAAGTGGAGGGTGGTGAGCGTCTGTTTTGAGATACGGGAATATGCAAGGAAATAAAGTGAAGTGGCATCCAGGTTCGTTGAAAGGGAAGAGATCGAAAGTACGGCCAAACGAGTTTTTGGTGGCGTTGAAATTCAGGGCAGAACGAGTGTTAATAAAAGAAGAGAGTAGAAGGGAAGTGTGTAAGTTGTTGGAAGCAATTAGATAATTAGGATGATTAGACCAGTTGAGCATGGGAAGGTTAAAATGCCCGCAGGAGAAAAAAGTGAGGGAAGGGAATTTGACAGTGAGGAGATGCGACAAATTGTCAAAAAATTCTTTGGACAGATTAGACAGGCAAGCACAGGGGACGTATATACAAGTTACAATGAACTGGTGGGAGCTGCGCGGGGAGACACGCAGGGCGACACAATCATAAAGAGAACCAGAGGAAAAGAAAACAGGTTTGCCGCGGAGTGTATTTTTTATTGTAATTAGGATCCCACCGCCAGTGGATTTATGAGATGCATCCCGGTTCTTGTCGCAACGGAAAATGGAATACCCTTCTGGCTCGGAGTTTACTATGGTATTGTCCTTCTAGCTTTCAAAAAAACAGATGGCGTGGTGTTTCTGAGCTAGCGGGGATGAATTGAAGGCTTTAGCTTGGTTCTTAATCTCCTAAGATTTTGATAGAACAGATGGACAGTAAAGACGGATTCGGTTATATTGATCTGCGTGGCAGACGAGTTATTGTCCGCGAATCGGTGCGCTTGTAAGGCTTGATGAATATACCTTCAGGCCAGAAAGAAGGGTTGCATATTACATCAAACTCGTTAGGATAAGTAACCTTGAAAGACGGCATCACTTGGTCAGGGTTGTTGTCGTTTTCAGTTTGACGAAGGACTGTAGTGTGTGGGCAAATTACTACACATGAAACTGACCTTTCAGCAACCGACAGGCCACCGGATGCAACGATTGGTTTGGCCAGAAACCAAACCTTGACGATTTGGCCGATTGAGTATGCCAAGTATTCACTATGAGAGGCACGAACCACTTAACTATCAGTGAATTAAGCGAAGGAATGATGGATCAACCAAAGTATTAGAAAAGCGACGTGCCGTGTAAATCTGCTCCAAGAACTAAACCCACTCGGCAAAGCCTACAAATGCGGTCCATTGCCGATCCTTGCGGTATCCCCGCTTTGATGATGTGCTTTTTGGGACCCGCGTCCGTCCCATATCAGAGAGTTCCCTTTGAGAAATAATTCTCGACCAGATTCGTCAAATATTCGAGAACACCTATGTAAGTCAATTTGCCTTCAATTTCGCTCTACTTGGTGGATTTGAATGCGTTATTGTCATCCAGAGTCAATATAGCACAACAGCCAACAGGATTTATGCCGTCTTTAGCCAAGGTTATCACCGTACGATGGGCGAGCCGAAACTCACACTGACGCTGCGATAGGCCATTGTCGCTTTCCACGCTTACAGTATGATGCTTTCCGCTGTTTTGATGGTGAGGAGATAAAGTGGCAACAATTTTCTTTTTCAGAGCGTGTGAATAGGTCATCTGGGGTGATCTTTGGAATATTTTCATTCCCATTTTGTAGGCCTCATCCCGAGGGTTTATAGGGGCATCTTCGTATATCTGTTTGAAGCAATTCCTTCTGCTTTTACGAATTGCCTCCCTTTACCGGTCCCATAGTTGTCTATGCATCTACTCTCGATCGCCGCTACCGGGTTTCTGCCTAAGCCTCTGTCTCGTAAAATCTCGTAGCCGGAAAAGCAATCTTTCGGCTTTTGCGAATCGCCTCCCTCGAGCGGTTCCATAGTTGTCTATGCATCTACTCTCGATCGTCACTACCGGATTTTTGCCTAAGCCTCTGTCTGGTAAAGTCTTCTAGCCGGAAAACATGCCACTTGGAAACTTGCGATTTCGTTGTTCCACCAGTAGTTGGATTGGCTACTGGGGAGTGGTCGCCTTCTGGGCTCATAAACATCGCATGCTGCTGTCATCCAGTGGGTGATCTGGGTGACTTTTTGTATGACCATAACATTCAGGGATATATCAGTCTTGTGCGCCGCAGAGGACATGTCCCCCTTGAAAGTAAGTGTATTCCGGCCACTTGCTGCTGCCTGCAATGAAACGATGGTCTTCACCCTCCTTCCTTTTACGCTCTCCATCTCCTGTATTGCTTCGACCTGTCATCCGCACTGGAACATGCCTACGCAGTGCGTCCGAAGCCAAGGCATGTAAAGCACCGTTTCAGTGCCTCCTCCGGTCCCTAGGACAACACATAATAATAATAATCGTTGGCGCAACAATCCATATTGGATCAGGGCCTTGAAGTGTGTTAGAGCACTTCATTCAAGACCGTAACGGTACACTAGGAGGCAATGTGGTCAGCACTGCGCTCGCCCGAGATTATTACCCTGATTTGACTCAGGTACTCATTCACAGCTGAGTCGACTGGTATCCGACGTCAAATCACGATGCAAATTCCACTGCCACCAGTGAGATTTGAACCGCGACCTTCCGTATGACAGCCTAGTGCTTTAACCACTGAGCTATCCGGACAACACATGGCCGAGAATATTCTTGCTTTTCCTGTTACGAAAAGTTTAATTGCTGCCTCCACTGGTAGGTGGATGATGGCGGTTTGTGTCCCACCGTAAGCTTTCCTCAGCGTTTTTACCACTGAAAATTGAAGTCTAATTAGGTGGAACTTCTTTTCCAAGGCCTTGCCTTCTGCTTTGTGGTGACCTTACCTATATTCTTGCAGGCTATAGACTTTTCCGGCTTGCTAGCTCTAATTCGGCTTGCTGTCGTAGGTAATTTCCAATTTGGTTCAACAATTTGTCTTTCGTTATATTCGTGGGTTTCTTAGATTCCACAATAAGATCTCCTTTCTGGGACCGTCTAGTGTGACTACAATTATCTCCCAAATTGGTGAATTCTTAGTCTGCTTTCAGTTTGCTAAGAATATTAGCGTATGACCTCCTTTGGAGGTGACAATGACCATCATCTCTCTATTTTCTTTTTTTCAGGTGCCACTTTGCCAGCAGTTTTAGCCGTCCTCCTTACCTGCTTCATTTTGTTGGAGTTTAGTCGTTTTTTCTCTTAGGGGTTTGCTGTCCTGTTGATTCATTGAACCGTTCGTTCAGCCTCTTAACCGGTTTCTTCTCGCCTGAATTTTGAGTGGCGTACTTACCCCGCTTGCGTAACGCATCTTCCGAAGGTTCCTTTATCCGTTCGAAGGGACACGCCTGATGGGAGATTTGGCAACACCGCACAGGAGGTATTGAAGATTTTAAGGGATGAATTTACTATACAGGTGGACCCTCTGATGTGCGGTGATTTGTAGTATCGGATTTATATCGTGCCCTGTATGGACATTATCTGGTGTCAGATTCCATCCTCCACCTTTCAAGTTCACACTGTTCTAGGGTCTTATTCTTCTAATACTAGTTTCGTCAAGATTTGATTTCTGTAAAGGCTTCACCTTCTAATCATAACGATTTTGAATATTAAATCAAAGACAATCTAAACTACTAAATTAAGGAAGAATAGTTTATGTTCAAATGCGCACCTTGAAGCAATTTGTGTCTATTTTAAGACGCCAATAATCTAAGATTTTTCTAGCCCTGAACGTAATAAAAATTCCGAAAATTCGTTGCAATTCTGATTACTACCATTGAACTTCCATTGGATCCAAACGTCCACTTCTTCGTTTTCCATCGCTTGCTTAGGGCAATCTAAACAAATGCCAGGAATTCCTCCTGCATAATTAGGACGTAGCTAGGAAGGGATCACTAAAGTCAGACATTGATGTGATTTTAATGGGGTTGTGCATTGATTCCTGCAGGCATATGGTGGTTTGGGTGGTGCTCCACGAGGAGGTTTTGCAGAGAAGGCATGTGTTGTAGCTTAATCTGAAATAAATTTACTCCAAGATTGCTGGGGGCTAGAATTAACCTTTTAAAACATCCGCTTGAGGAATGTATGAATTGATTCAAAATACTTTTTTCAGGATACCCAAAAAGTTTCTATTTCAAGGATATGGGACCATTAGTATAATAAAAAGAGTAAAGATGACGGCATAAATCCGGAAAAAGAAAAACAAACCCCCGGTCTGTTTTCTGCCCTTAAAGATACAATTTCCCAGAAACGCCCTTTTATCCTTCCTGACGTAGAATCGAGAAAGTTCAAGGTAATGGAAAAGCTCTTTACTCAGGACGAGATACATCTTAACTAAAAACATGATGTACTTACCCCGTCGATTAGCTCCCATCCTGCTAAATACATCTCAGTTCCATGTCACTGGGACAAACAAACTGTTTTCTGTTCATCGTTTAACCTTACAAACCCTGCCTCTCTCCCGACCCCGCAATTCTCATCGCTTCCACCCGACTATTCCGATAAGCGAAATAATTTTGAAGATTGGCCAAAACAATTTGCCTGGTATCTCCCCCTGCCTCGGTGTATCTCCTCCCTATCATTAAGATTAATGCTAAACTCTTTCTAACATGAATTTTCATCCTATCTGCAATCCGACAGACACGAAGCCGAGCCAAGTGTGTCGTTTGATAGATAAACCCTCTCTAAATCCAATTTGAAGATATTTGAATTGAAGCGAACTTTAGTCCTCTGGTAAGGACCCTCCTTTTCGCCCGGCTTTTATTCTTTCTTCTGCAAATGGGGTATATAAGTATGTGGGCTCCTATCTCAACTGTGTATATTTTCTAAGTTCTTTACGATTTGCGAATTACTCAAGGTTCAAAGTGTTGCTATTTTTATGGACTTCATTTACATTTTAGTCGGAAATGGCAATGGAGTGAAAGCGGAGCTAGAGTGCGGAGAAATGTGACGTGGAAGATGTAAGCGGGATTCTTCGTCTTCCGTAATGATGGGAAATAAGAGAACGATAAATGTCATTAGGTTTCCTTATTCTTGCTTCATTGCCTCTCTCATGATGTTGAAATTAAAATTTGCGTGTGTATTTATAATAATGTATTCGCTCCGCCGGAAATGGTGCTTCTGTTTATGATCGTGACTCATGTTGGCGTTGTGTTGCTGTTTCCTATTTCTAAATGTGATCCTTCTCTACATCCTTGTTGGAATTGGTTGCTAGCCATTCACCTACACGTGGAATGAGGCATTTACAATTTCTAGGGAAGACTCCTTGAAATCTACTTTCTGGGGATTTTCCAATTAAATAGCTTTCAGTCACTTTGATGGCAAACGACAAGGAAGAAATGGAAAATCCTTTTCATCTGTATTTCAGGTGGCTTGATTTGGTATTCTACCTTCCACCTGTATTTTTCCGTGTTCATCTCTTGACTGCTTTTAAAGTCGGCATTAAATCTAATAACTTTTATGTTGCCAACTTGTAGCCAACTCGGATGCTGTAGACAACTAGAAACTTAGTTTGAACATACAAGTTGGCAACAGGTTGGCAACTCGAACGTTATTAGATTTAATGTAGGTTTAAGGTAGTTATTTCAAATGACAAGCAATTCGAGCCCCTATTAATATTCTGGACCTAGGACAACATAACTTTGATTCCATAGGACGAAATTAGGCCTCTTCTTCGTCTTTGCTTGTGCAAATTAAAGGAGATTTAGGCCTATGAACATTTCTCATGCCGTCTTTTTACTGGACTTGATAAGTTAGTAGCTATTTCATTTGATTACTTTTTGTTCTGCTTTGAAATATGCCTCCTTGTAGGCTGAGTTGTTAATAGTCTAACATTATATTTGGACCTTTCTTCTTCATTAGCGTTCTTCCCGTTAACAAGCGAGGTCGGCTCGTCGTAATCGGTTTCGCCATTTAGCTTTATCAAATTGTCAAATATTAAATCCCCATCCAGCGTATCAAGCCACCGTTGTTTCGGCCGGCCTTTGATGTTCACACCAATTTTGGTAAATGAATTCTTGTTAGCGCGAATTAAGCGGCCATACCATCGAAGATGCCTTTCTCGCTGTTTTTCTATGATCGGTGCAACCCCATATTATTTGCGGATATCCTCATTTCGGATGTGAACAAAACGTGTCATGCCACTAGTTAAACGCAATGTCTCCGTCTCCATTACGGTAAGACGCCGTTCATTGTCTTTTCGGCGAACACTCAGAACCATGGATACTTTGATATAAACCAAATAATTGGCTTCTAGGTCTTTGTTGTACGTTACTGACCGAGACTTTTTTCCAGCCATGTCTTTCGGTAGGATATAGCGCGTCAACCACACCTACGCATCATTGTTCGCAGTTCACTGAATCGCTTTTCAGCTCTCCCTAGGGTTTATCGAGATGCCCACACTCCTCTACTTTGCTGCGGCAAGTGCTCTCGGAGCGGGCCACTTGTTGGCCATTTTTGGAGAAATGGGAGTGGGTGACCTATCCACTTGTGCCATCCGATCAGATCGCGTTTGGGTGACAGGTCTATGTGCTAACCAAGTTTTTCGTTTGACATAGTATCAGATGCGGACTTATAGTAGAATTCCGCAATTCTCAAAAAAATTCTAGCCCGGGCCAAGTTTTGGTCTGAAGTGAGGTCTGAGAGGAGTTCCAAATTGCTACATGCTTCCTCCTTGCAGACCGCGAATCTGCCCCCTGTACAACCAGGGCTCCTGAGTCTGCACTATTCCAATGTTCTCCTTGGAACTTGCCCTTGCAATAACCGCATATGCAGCTTTCGAATGGTGGAGGTTTATCTGGGCTATCTTAGCGCTAGTCATTGGCTCCGTTATTGTTTGGAGCTCTTCTCAACTGTCGAAGTATCGCTTTCCTCGTCCAACATGACAGTTTCCTGCGCGTCTCCTGTCCACCCTGAGCCTTAGAAGTCCTAGGTCTAAGTCGTCCAGCTTCTGCTCTTCACTGGGCAGCAGGTCCACTTCCCTGGCTGATCCAGTCCTTTCCACTCCTGTGGCTTTCGAGACTTCTTCGAGGCCCTCGATATGCTTTTCACTCGGTGTCTCCTCCGAGGTGTCTTTCCTCGGCTTTTCCCTGTGCACGCGCACATGTATGTTGCCAAAACGATAGTCGATATGATAACTCCGTCATTTGATTGCCTCCAGCGATCGATCATCTACTCCGATCGTGAGGAGTCTACCCTTGCCCTCCACCTTGCTTCTGAACACTCTCCACAATTGCGTATAAAGATCCTCATTCCGAACGATTAGGAGGTCCATGAGATCTTCCGTCTTTATTGTTGCGGCTTTCGGGAGAAAAACTGTCACCATGTGTGCTCCTGGTATGTCATCCCCAGTTCACGTTGACGATTCTGCTCCTTCGCAGCCTGGCAATTTAGGAACTATGGTCCTAAGCCACTCTGCAGTGTCGCAGTCCACCAGTATATGACCTGGTCGAAAGGGTATCCCGGTGAACACAAGTTTCGCAGTCCATCCCTTGCACATCTAGCTAACGACATGGTCTTCGATAGTTTCCTGCTCCTCACGAGTGAGTATTTGCTCGGGAAACGGTTTTGGCAGTACGGCCAGTCGAATGCCCTTAACCGCACTAGCATAGCTAGTGGCGGACTTTCTGATTCCTGCCTTCACCCCTGACCTGCCCGGGTTTTCTCCCCTCTTGGGTTCAGGTTTAGATTTTTTTGGAGAATTCCCTTCATGCGGGCTAATTTCTGCTGCTCCACGTTTTCGTGACTCCGATAAAGATGGCTTAGGTTTATCTTGAGCAACGATACAATGCAGGTACCATAGCCCCCTGTAGCATGGTAAGGTCAAACTTAACCACTGAGGCGACCAGATATCAATGAGGCTCCGTTCGAATACAGTCAGTTACCCCCAATTGCAAACTATTCAATGGGCATGGTTCGCATGACACCCTGAATTGAGGACGTGCTTTTCGACCCACCAATCTAGATCCGTAGCGTTTCGTTAACAGCAGGGTCATCTCGTACAGGATGTGGCTATCACCACTCACTAACGGTCTTGGCCGACGAGAGGCTTGGCCCCTGAAAAGCCATATATCGCCCTAGAGGAGAGGCAGCTCATCCTCCGAGAGAGATAGGTTGGCCTCAGGGAGCTTTATTCCGCGTCAGTCTATCCTGCAATGCCCTGATTGACCCCAACCCGACCTAACTCTTTGCCTGTCAGAAATAAGTTTCCATGGGCCACTATGTGAGTACTTCCTCGCTGATACAACAATTTCTGAGCCATAGTCGACCAGACCGACAAACTTTTAGGGATATTCTGACAAGAATAGCGTGAATGCCGACAGCACGCAGACGTAGGGTGGACAGCTCTCTTTGTCCCTCCATTACGGAATCAACTGTCAACTCTGTGTGACTACTTCAGAAGGTAAGCCCCTGGATATGAGCTTAACTAGCTTCTGGTGTTTTCGCCGCTGTTGCTGAGTTCCTTAATTCCTGGTGTCAGGTTTTAGATACTAAAATGACCACAAATGTAGAGAGCATACCATTGCTGTGATGCATTCAATACAATATTTTGGAAAAGGATTTCTCTAGTTTTAGGGGATGATTAGACTTGCAAATGGTATGCCTGTCATGGTCATTGGTTTCTGTTGCATGTTACAGTGGTTATTCCTTTACATGGCTTGTATGCAAATAGTTTGAGTTAAGTGAACCTGTAAAAGGCCATTTCGAATGATATTCATGCATGGTTCCAATGATCAACTTGCATTGTTCAAATTCATTTGGTTATGAAACAAATGGAGAAGGAACAGGTGCTCAATTCAAAAGGCATAGTTATTCTATGGAAATTTTCCTAACCTTTGGCCTACACTCTATGACAATGCGATTTGTGACCGAAATAACAAATATTGGCATTTACTCAAGGATACAATTTTCTGTATTATAAACTGGAATAATGGCTTCGCCTACCTCAAAACGGATCTATTCACTTGACTCTGAATCAGCAATTCTTCCTTGCCCCCAAAATTTCTGAATTGAGCACCTAATGATTGTCATTTGATCCACCTTTCAAAGTCCCAATTGTGCGAGTAACCAGAGCAACACGTTGTTATTTTAGGTAATACAAGTAAGTGAGCATGATATTGATTGCTTCCTCCTTGTCTTATAGTATTTCCAACAAATATCAAATAGTTAGGACATGAAATTGAAGGCAAACATAGGTTGGATGCTTAGTTTCTCGGTCCCGAGATGAATCCTGATCGCATGTCGATTAGTCCATGAACACTTGATTGTTCAGTTTGTATGCAATTTTCACACCAATTATGGATGGGATAAGGGGAATATCCAATGTTTGCAGGTCTGCTTTCATGCATGTCGAATGTGTGACTCCGTTTCCAATGGCATTGCAGGAGGAGCTGGTTTTCCAGGAATTGTATGCTTTGGCAGAATACAGAATCAATATATGCTCATATCAGAGGGAGAATAAATTTCTCAAATATTATGAATCCTGGAATGGAGATTCAGATGTCTACCACTTGTATCTTCTGTTTGTAAGTTTTCATTGAGGATTATCTTCCCAGGTATCGCCTTGAAATCGATACTCGATTTGGTATTGAAGTAAATTAGTGCCAGTTAGCTATAGAAAAAGCCAAGATTGTTTCAAATTTCGAAGGGAAATAGTTTGAAATAAAAATGGGTATGGGCTGAGCCTCGTGGGGCTCCATTTTGTAGCCCGACCAATATCAACAGAAATCCAACTTCTCCGACAGATATTCATTGCAATTTGATTACCACTCAAGCTCTACAAAAACAAGCTTAAAATGCAATTTTCCCGGTCATGGCTCTAATGGCGATTATTTTTCACAAGGCTCCCGGGACCTCATTGGAAAACTTGAAACCGAATCACAACAAAACGATATACAAATATGGAGATGGACCCATTTCATCTACACATAATATCCTTAGTTCGCAACACAAGAGTGCCATCATAGCATCTGATATATGAGCCTGTGGATGAAATACCACGTATAATTATTTATTGCAGGATATGTATTTTAATATAGGATAGGAGGTGGCTACTGGTACGGTCGGAGCTGTTTTCTTCTCGGCTCTCCGTCGCTCCGATGGAAGACCCAGACTACAATTTATTGTCAACATTAAGGAGCTTTTTAAGTTCGCATTTCATAGTTGAAATAGCCACAAATGGTCTACGTATTATGGTTTTGGTTGGATCCATATAATTATGAGCCAGGACGAGCCCAAGCCGACGATGCTTTGTCTGAAGTTGCTAAACAATTATTATTAGCTTCAGCAGAATATGGTAGAATTATGGCTTGTGTTCTATGTTGTTAGCTTTCAAACATTGCGGCTTTGGGGGAAGATTTATTGATACCTCTAATGGAGGAATGCTGGGGATGTTTCAGAGGGTGATCAATCTCGATGTATTAGTTTGAGGGGGTATTTAGTGTGGATATACTACTTGGATTGTGCAAGGATCTGATGTTGAACTGCTTTGACCCCTCACTAATGGGGCTCGAAATGGTGTAGGGCGTGTGGATTTACATTTACTCCTCTGTTTTTCCTGGAGCTTTCCTTTCAGCTCGTATTTTTTTACTATTTCCATGTAAATCGTTTCAAAGAATTATCGGTTCCAGCAAACTCCCAACACGGATCAGCAAGTATTGTTTTTCTAAGTACTTCATTGACTTCCGTGTATTCCGTTGAAAAGAATTTCATGAAGTAAACTTCTCAAATAAATTCGCCAGAACATGGGATTGCAGGCGTGGGAGTGATCCATGTGAATAGAATTCAGGACTAAATAGAGCCGGAAACAAATGATTTCCATACACCCATCTTGTTTCCCATACAAAATCAACATTACGGAACGGCATAGCCTAAAACCCAATATTTATGTAGGATAAATACGCAGATTCCCTAAACCGGAACTACATGGTACATACTTGTTAATCGGATATTAATCTGATTGTAATGAAAACAACACAAAACGCACACAACACCCACACAGATGTATGTTTAATGATCATTCGCAGGATAATTTAAAAGCGTATTAATTACGCTGTAGTGGTTTGTGAGAGCCTGTTCGCAAATTGGATTATAAAACCACATTATTGCACATGTACCCTGTGTACATCCATCTGCACATATCACACCACCCCCGACTCCATATGAATAGGTGTATAATCATCTGGTTGCAAACATATGTACATAACACAGAATACAGAATAAAGCGTGTGTTCAGAAGCTATGATGGATGGTCCTTTTCGCTGCTAAAGCTGTTCTAAGGCTCAAAATTTAGTGGCAAAGGTGGAAAATTTAATTGTTGGAACTTGGCCGATTGAAATATATGAGCGCAATAAAAAGTAATGGTCACGCTGCTGGGAAGATTATAAATTTCGAGGGAAAGTGTTTGTAAGCACGCAAAACCCAATATACATATTTATGACTGCTGAAACGAATGACGACTGAATGTGGTTTATGATCAAAGGAGTATAAATTATTTTTATAGGCGAGCGGAAGAATAAACATTCAACTTGGCCGGAGGAGATATGAGTAACGAATGCATGCCAATTATAGTTTTGATCCGGAGTTCATGCGTAAGTGGAATTTGCAGAAAGTCTAGCTTAATTTATGGATTTTTTATGAGAATGGGATTGGAGTCATGAGTCCGCACATAACTACTAGAGAGACCACGGCAGTTACAGAGAAGTCTCCTCGAAACTTGTGGAAACTTCTTCTTAATGTGCCCAACCGAATTTTTAATTCCTTCTTTGATGGCGTTGTAGCCCAAATCGAATCCTGGCCTCCCGGATGCATCGCCTCCAATTGTCTAGGTCGAAAGACCGCCTCCTCCATTTAGAAAATCTTAGAATTAACTTGCAATCTGCGTTCACTGAGTCCTTCCAAACTTTCCTTTACGATTCCGAAAATCTTTCGGAGGACTTTTCTCGCAAAGATATCCACCTGCTTTTGTGACTTTTGCGTCAAGGTCCACGTCTCGCATCAATACAGCAACACGAGACGAATCAATATCTTGTAGATGCGTAGTTTATTGCTTCTACTTACTTTTATCGATCTCATTATGGGGAGGGGGGCTTTTCATTTCCGGCCTTCGAGAGTAGGGCTCCTATGGAGACGAATTGGTCCACCTGTTTATAATTATGCTCGCCCATTGCGATGTTCTGCATACTAGCAACCACTTTTCGAATTTGGGCCATGTATTTCATTTTGGATTCATTAACCCTGAGCCCCACTTCATTCGCTGCTGACTCGAACTGTTCGAACACTTCCTTCGCACGAAGCATCGATCGCGGAAGAATATGCACAGATTTTACCAGAAACATACCTCTGCTATCAATTGAGACTATCTTCCTGACGATGTATATGAGCATCACGTTAAAGAGGGTGGGAGCGATACCATCCCCTTGCTTAAGTCGTAACACTATAGGAAAGCTTTGCGTCAGTCCATTTTACATTTTTTTGTGGCTCTCGTTGTTAATCATTGTGGCTTTCATTAGCCGGACTAGCTTCTAGATTTTTACCTACTAAAACCACCCCCAAGTCCCTCCCTACCCCGCGCAATCATCATAAGGTATAGACATCACGGAGTGGAGTCAACTCCCTCTAGCTTGGTCACTTTTTTTCTATACGCGGCGTACGTGACCGCGCTTTTCTCCCCTCCTCTGCTTTTCGCCGTTTGTTTTGGATAGATGCGGTCATGGAGTTGATAATATCCCAATTCTCTTAGTGTGCTACCATTTTCGGCATCAGATTTTCTGGTACCAGCACCTCTCTTAGAGTCTCCTCTAGATTCCTCCTTTCTTCAACAAATCTCGGACAGCAGAAGAATACATGCTCTGGGTCCTTTGGGCCTCCATCGCAATTTGGACAGTCGGATACTGGACACTTTTTGCCCCTGATCGACTCTACCTACTGCCCTCTGAGCCGATCTTCTGGCTTGGTGGCAGGCTGATCAAAGGCTCGCCAATTCACCATTCCACCAGTAGTAGCTTTCTACTGGGGAATGAGCACCTACTAGGCATGGAAGCGTCACATGCTTTGGCGATGCATTGGGCCACATGGTCGGCTCTTTCCGTAGCTGCCTGCTTTATCAGGTTGATCTAACCACACCTCTATGAAAGTCTGTTCATCCAAAGCTTTTGCAGACCAGCCTGACGTCCTTCTCGGTTTCGGGTATGATGGGTCTTTGCCCTGTGGCTCGGTCCATATTTCAAAGAAGATTGCCTGGTGATCGCTGTGGGTGTATCATTCGCAGACGCACAGCGCAGGGCTGACAATCGAACCTGATCTCCCTTTCTGAAAAGTGTTTACAGCACATTCGTTAACCAAAACTATGTCCATCTGCGCAAAAGCTTCTAATAAACTGCGCCCCCTGATATTTGATTCTCTGCTACCCCACTCAAGGGCCCAAGCATTGAAATCATCAGCAAATATTATACTTTTGGACTTCATCCCCTTGCGTCGAGAACAAGATTATCAAGCATTTCCTCGAATTCAGACAGTGTCAAACTTGGTGAGGCGTAGCAGCTGCATACATATACAGCACTTATTTTCGCCCACAAAGTCGGTTCACTTATGATGGCGATTTCCATCTCAGATTCGAACGTGATCTGCTCAAGTAAATCCTGAGCAATCCTGTAATGATTGAGATTTATTTGAATAAACTCACTTTCCGGATATTTACCACTTTTGGCCATATGCCGATTATCCCAATACAACAGCCATCCATTTTAGCAGCATTTAGGGTCCCTCTTCCACTCCCTGGCAATATGGTCTTTCTTCCCACACCTTCTGCATCGATAAGATCGATCAACGCTGCTGGTGCACACCTTCGCGAAGTGCCCAAACATGAGGCATTTAAAGCACCCCTTTAGTGAAGTTTGTGCTCTTAAACGACAGACAACCCATCAAAGTCGAACTTTTCCGGCCGCCAATAACATCTGTGCTGCCTCCGTTGGTATTCGTACTGTTGCTGTTTGAGTACCGCAATAGGATTTTCGTAAATACACAACAGACTCCTCGGCAAGTTATTCCAACTTGAATTGCTCTTGCAGATGTCACTCTTTTCGATGTCACTTCATCGAGATCCTCCCCAAATAACATGTAGGCAAGCTTCAAACTGTTGGTAGAGATGCTGCCTGCCTGCCGTGAATGTTGGCGAGGAAAGTCTTCTCTGAGCGCCTGATCATGGGGAAAGGGTCATCGTACGGCATGGTGTGGTATTGTACGGAGATGAGTCGTACCTGTCAGCAGGCTAAGTGATTTGATAGGGTGCGATTCGAACTGTCTTCTCTGATCAGTTGCTCGAAGAGGCAAACCAAAACGTCATATTGAGCCGTTATGGAATCCCCGAGCAACGGTGTCAGCTTCTAGGTTTGAAATTAAGATCGCTCGGGCCAGCCAGAGAATCTTCTTGGTCTTGGGTTTGGTCAAGTTGCACGCCACGCTAATTTCAGGATTTTTGCGTTTCCCATAAACTTACAGGCGGCGCTCTTGCATTTCCTCGGCTGACGTGATGACATTAGCACGGGTCTGCTGGTGGCTCACTATGAGATCATAGGCGGAATCGAGGTCTGGAATGGCTTCGTTGATGATCGTTGCTCTGTTAGCGGCCGCGCAGAGAGTTAATCTCTTGGTGAATGGACCGAAACTCGTCCTACAAGCTTAGAGTGAGCTGCGCGAACTTCACAACCATAGCTTCCTTTTGACTCGCAGTAGTTTGCACCTCGTTTATAATTGCACTAGATCGTGTCGCTTCCACTATAGCATGGAGTGTAACGTTCGTCGCAGGGTTTGCTTGCGTTTAGGGTCGTCGGTCTCTTCTCTTCCAAGCTGCCAAGTGTTGGCTTCTGGTTGGAATTGATGAAGTTTCAACGCGGTCATTTTCAATTCCAGACAAAGATAGTCGAGAGGGAGTTGGTGAGGTTGTTGAGTTGTCAAAAGTCATTGTGTATATAAAAACCAAGAACAATTTTGCAGTCCCCAAAAAAGAGAAAGGTTAATTTGAAATTTTCTCAACATTACCAAGTATCCCTAGGTCAATACCCATTTACTTCAAGATTCTCTGGCTCCTTATTAAAAGAGAGGAAGACTTCGAAGAGCATTTTTAGGTTAACCCGATTAGAAAGTCGCCATCGGAGCCACGAATACATTTTGAGGGTCAGTTTGCTTCTTCAGAATCCCACGGATTAAAACCTTTAGTTGCGCCGTCGCACATACGGACATCCGTCCTGCAAGTAAAACAGATTTGGGGAGGATCACACTGTCTAGTTTAGGATTGGCATATCTGTGTGTTATTCCTTTCCTTATTCTTTCCCCACCTCACTAACTGATCCTTATTCCGGATCTTTGACATATCTACTTTTTGGCAGCTCCCAGAATGCTGTCGGCTGTTGTTGATAACTGTCCTTCTGTTATTTCAGAATATTTTATTGTAAACGCGGGCAAACCCTGTCCATAAAAGAAACCTCTTCGGAAAAGGCGGGATCCCTAAGGCCCTTCCTCATTTTTATCTGAGGTAAAAGAGGATAGCCGACGGGGATGTGCCCTTTTTGGTGTACTTCTGCGGATTGCACTCAGATGCGGACAGACCAGAGCGGTTTCTATCATCAATTTTCCATATTGTGCTATGGCTTTGTCCTCGAAATTGAAATTCCCTGAACTCTTATATTACAGATATTTAATTAGGAAAATTTCAATAGAATTCAAGCCCCCATTCCTGAATGCAATTCCCTTACTTTTTCTGTCCCACTTATTCGCGAATATATTCTCCACAGTATTAAAATTTTGAAATAGTTCTTGATAAACATAATTCAACTGGGCACGACAAAGCTACGGCTGAATTCTGTTTTTATTAACTGACCATACCCTCAATAAACAATTAAGCCAGAACCAAAGATTCAAATGAATTTGAAATTAATTAATGAACATTTTTTATTGCTTTCAATATTTCAATAAAATCAATTTGTCTGAATAATTGTTATCTCAGTAAGTGAAGTATTCAAAACTCCACACAGATACGGTTCCGGGTATATGTTTTCATACTCGTCCTTTCAATCTTTCAACGATAATTGAATTAAATTTTTTCTTTTAATTGCAGTTGATATTGAATCCTTTCATTAAGACCCGAGAATCGGAGGGCAAATTTACGGTTGATGCTGACGAGAATTGCGAGGAGGACGATTAAATATTAAATTTGTGGCTTCAAAGTAAGTGTTTTGTTTGTATGTTGCAGGATATGTGCCTGAAATTCAGGAATACATTTCAGATACAACTGTGAGTGGGAGGGTGGATTTTTAATCCCCGAATATAATTCATTTTTGTGGTTTATATATTTATTTGCAGGTGAGATGTGAGATGAAAGCGCAAAGTGTTTAATTACCACAACTTAACTTATTTATCTCCATACATTTTTTTAATTGGCTCGAAATTTGGGGCTTTGGGAAGCTAGAGTAGATCTTCATTATGATGATTTGCCTGTGGCTGTTATTCATTTCAATTATATATAATGAATGCTAAAAGATTAAGTGGATACTAGAGGGTACTCATGGGTTATTATAGTCCAGCATGAAAGTTGGAAAGAAAGATTTCAATAAAAGCTTTGAGGCTTTAAAAAATACTTTGAGTTACACTCCATTGTATTGAGTCCTTTAGTTGATCACAAATGTTCACGACATGGCTTGATTTGAACTCGGGGTACGAGGCCATTGATGACGCATTCACCTCGGCCCTTGCCTTGTGGTGTCCTAGGTAGCGCCAACTGGAGACTCTGCTTCGATTCAGCCGCCGAAAAGTTTATGCTGTCGGGACGTTTATGATCGTGCATTTACTCGTTTAAGGACCAATGTTGTCAAGATGAGGTCTTCTTCTTCTTTTTTTCAGCTTTTGTCCCGTTCGCAAGCGGGGTCGGCTCTTCGTGATTGGTTTCGCCATTTGGCCCTATCAAATGCCTAATCTGGATGCAATCTCGTGGCTTTTAAATCCCTATCTAGCGTATCAAGGCACCATTGTTTCGGCCTGCCTTTTGGTCGTTTACTATCGACTTCGATGTTCAGACCAATCTTGGCAAGAGAATTCTCTCTAGCGCAAATTATGTGATCATACCATCGAAGACGCCTTTCTCGCAATTTTTTCACGATCGGTGCAACCCCATAACAATCGCGGATATCCTCATTTCGGATGTGATCAGAACTTGTCACGCCACTAGTCCAACGCAACATCTTCGTCTCCATTACCGCAAGACGCCGTTCATTATCTTTTATAGTCGGGCCAACACTCAGAACCATAGAGGGCGACAGACCGGACGACATTGCGATAAATTTTAGATTTGAGACGTTCGTTGATACGTCACAAAGAACACCAGTTGTGGAACGCCACTTCATCCAGGTTGCGTTAATGTGTGATGCATTTTCATAATGCAGTTCTTCATTCGCTGACAGCGTTGACTCCCTCCTCCCCCTTAGTTCTGAGCAGATCACTGCCGCTGACAGTGATTCTGCCTGTTTCATGGGGATCGGTCGTCGAAAATTCAGTTTTATTCAGATTCAATTTGAAACCGTGTTGCATGAGGCGATCATTTCATTTTTGGATAGGCTACTCAATCCGATCATCTTCTTTCTTACGAACTTGGTATGCATTTTCTTGGTTGGCCTGTCGCGGGACCTGTCACTAAGACAGATCAGATAGGATTTAGCATAGTGGAATAAGTCCAACTATACTCTATTTATCTCTTTCCCTGATCTCAACATTTTATTTTTGTTTTACTGAGGATAATATAAAATACTTTGCTACAAACAATCCTCCTTTACCTGGGCTTGGGACCAGCATACTATGTTAATAGCATGGCGGAGTTAACGAGTTGCACTAACGTATGTGAAATTATGGAAATGATAGAAGCAAGTAGAAGAGGATTTTGGTGACATCCTTCTGACGGAATCTTACGTTGCCTCCTAAAAAGGAGACAAAAATTAGAAAAAAGAAACAATTTTCTCCCACCTTAAATTGGAAGGAAATGCTAGTCTATGCCAAAAGTCAATTTTGACGTTCATATGGTATTTGTTCCGGAATCGAAGAGATCTTTTCGGGAACTTAAACTCCAACCAAGGAAAAATATCCTAAACAGTTGGGCCAAAAAGAGGTATTTTAGGAAGTCAACTTTCCAAGGATTATAACGATTCCTGTAGGTAGGTATCAGTGGCCGCTCCGAGGAGCCCAATTAGCGCCAATTAGCCGTTTTGATGCCACAAACTCCGAAGACCGTGACTGTTGTTACGGGAGCAGGGAGGCCGAGTCCAGCCGGCTCGGATCTTCAGAGCCAGCCCGTAGCATTCACGAAGGAAAGCAGCTCTCCGACCCTGCAGCTAGAAATCTCTCTGAGGTCCCCAAAGAATGGTTTACCCAGAGTCCGCAGCCTGACCTTAGCCAGAGCTGGGCAGTCTTTGGATGAGTGCTGGTTGACCACATTACGGGTAGGCAGAAGTCGCAATGGTTAAATCAGCCATTGAGGAAGGACGAGATTTTTCCTATTTAGACCTAAAATGTTTGAAGACTGACGCTATAACAGGGTCGAAAGAAAGACATGTAGCAACCCTGGAGGGTGTCAAGCAGAGTGGAAATTCCTCCACAAATCCCAGTGGAAATTTAATCACACAACGAAAAACCAGCCTAGATACTGGATGGACGTGGTTAACTGACTCTATCCCAATATCAATATTTACCATTTACATAATTACTTTCAAGCGAAAATATAAAAACTCATTATTAATCAATTCAATTTCGAAATCAATTCATTTAATTATTTACAATAAAATAATTAAATTTCAATCGAATCATCATTGATAATCAGCCGGAAGTATGTGTGATAAACCGGACACTCTGGGCAACATGATTAAGAATTGAATTTTCCTGAAATTTTGACTGCATAACTTTTAATAACAACTCAAAAACATGTTTACCCCCAATCTGCATCAAATACGAGTATATTTACCCAGAATGCTCTTTCAATCCATACAAGTGGGATATATTAACCCTCATGCAATTCCCCTGATTAATGCCGATTTATATGAAAAATCCTCATTAGTGAAACAGAAAAAAGGCCAAATTGAGTCTTTTATCAGCTTTTTCAACATAAGCTTGAAGTTAATTGATTTTTTTAGGTATTAAAGTCCTGGAAAAACTGATGGAAATGTTAAACACTTTATTGAAATGAAAATGATGCAGAGTCAGACAGTTCGTTAATGAGAATGCAATGGATTTGTCCCGGACAGTGTGTGTGCTTATCAGAATATTAATTAAAAGGTAGACCGTGGTTTTTGCCTGTATTCGGATATGTGCATAAAATATTCTGGCGCGGGGGAGCGGACAGAAAATGAAAATTTTATTATCATATTTCTTTTTTAATAAAGTGTGCTTTATGGAAGCTCCTGGACGTGCATAGCAGAATTCATAATTAAACTAGTAAATGTCCTGTATCCGTTGCCGTTGTTGCCAATGTAAACTATTCAGTAGTAGAACGTCCTTATACATATGTATCCACTTTATTCCAGCTCCTAGTCCTTAGGTCGTCCTAATAGGCCAATATGTTAGATTGCGAGATACCAAAAGCGCTAATTTCGTTCTCTCCCTTAAATTTTTGTGATTGGTGGAAGGTGCTAGATCAGAATTATTTAAATGAAATAGTCAAGGAGCAAGGAATCCCGCAGTAACAACACAAAATGTAGTCCTATCCCGTTAGATTATGATTCTAGAGATTCCACCAATTGATATTAAATTATAACTTTTTTTTAAACAAGTGAAACAAACAAAATATATCCCCTTAAACTTTGTGAAAAATTGCCACCACTGTTAATTTGAAGCGCCAAGCCTTCGTCAACCGCTGTCTGCCTCTTGTCATCGATGTACATTGGTCCGATACAATTTCGAACGAAGAACTTCGTCGATGTGCGACTACAATCAGATGACAGAAATGGCAGTGAATAGGTCACACATTGAGAAAGGGCAACAATTCCATTTCTGGCTTAGTTATGCAATGGAATCTACTATCCCAAACACGCCAAGCTCATAGACAGTTACTAATATCAGCAAATTCAAATTCCAGCCCTCTTATCGGAACGAACTACGGCCACCTCAGGAAAAAAACGGTCCAAGTTTGAAATCATAAACTCGACATTTCAGGTATAAAATGAGGAACTTTGTTGATTTTTGTATGTAAGGGGTTTTAGATAATCTCTTCCTATACAACTGATGCCGAAACTAAAATACGTTTCGAAAAATACTCCAACTTTCATTTGGTGCTATATATGCCTGTAATTCATGGAAATAAGTTTACATCCTTTTTTTGCAGTACATATGAGTGCCACCCCCTTAAGTTCAACGTAGACCGATGTCATTTCCTGCATAGATGTGGATTGTCAGTTGCAATCCCTTCGCACAAAGTACAAACCTACAGACATGCAGGCAAACAGACAGATTGACAGTAAACCGCTTTCAATAAGGTTTTGTTTTTTCACAAAACCGAGACAGATTTCCACAAGTACCTACGAATTCTGTAAGGGACCCATGCTGCAGTTGGCGACCTGAAATCGCATCTCTCGGGGAAGAATAAAATAAGCGTACTGAATGTGTTCGCTATTTCTTTACTGGCATATGCCGATTTGTCAAAAGTCTAGCGGCGAATACCGGTTACTATGTTGAAATTCTGCCGTGGAGCGGATGAACCTGTCTCTTGACATCGGAGGCAGAGACGTGGTTGAAGTGGTGGCACAAAATCATCGCCAAGTCGACTTGCTACGCGCGCATTTTTACTGCAAAGGGCAGGCGAGTCCCTTGGATGCGGCTGTTTTTAAGGCAGATTGCGGGTTGACTCCACTTAACTTCAAATATCTATCTTTCAATGAAGACAAACCCAGACCGTATCGACAATTGGAAGTTAAAACCAATGAACGGCAAACAAACGAATTGCCTCTAGCTGCCATTTGTCAACTTGCATTTGTCGGACAGATGGGTGTCTGCTCTAGGCTCTTTGCTGAGATGGAGAGATTTATGTACTTATAGCAAGCAATACACGAGCAGGCATAATGCTGCATACAAGCCTGGGCTGATCACGGGGAGATGTCCGGTTTATCGTTATGAGCCATAAGCAGTACTCGATAGTTCTACTTACACCATTAATTGGGACCGGCAAGTTCTAACTGATCGCCAGATACCGCACAACAAGCTTGGCTTTCTGTTATTTGACAAGGCGCATGCGGTCCGCGTACATTATTGATGTTGTTACCCCCCATAGTAGCAACATTGAACCGAATGAGCCACTGGCTCAGGAAATCAAAGAAATTTTGCATCTAGAAAGGATAGTTGTAGTTCCCATAATATTGTCAGCTACTGGTATTGTAACCAAACCTCTCACGACTTCCCTTGATGTCCAGCGAGTCTCACACAGCCTGGTTCAAAACACACATACGTGCTCGATGTTCCTTGGAGTTCTCGACAGATTTTCCCATTAACCTACCATCAGTCACTATTAGAGCCCCTTTATCTTGTAAGTAGGTAGGGTCGGCCGCGCTTAAGTGCTTAGCACTTAGGGCTAGTATTAGATAAAATCTGGCATCTGCCAAGATTGTGATAATTCGGAAAAATAAAAAAAAAATGATCAACAGTAAATGAAAATATGGAATAAAGTCCTCCTTACCTTCAAAGGTTTCCGCTAGGAATTAACATGGGTTGTTTATAAGCAGCGTGATATTTAATTTGCTTAATTCGCCCTGTTTACATGGAGTAAGGATCCTTACCAGCTATCGGGTGAGAATCAGATAATCCCATGCCGATAGCTCATCAAATCTAAGCCATATACGACTACCAAAGACGCAAGGCTATCTCAATTCACACCATCTTCCACACAAATCCATTGAGAGCACGTCAATCAAAAATCTCGGAACTGTCTTCCTTTAAGAAACTAAATTCTGCTGCTTACCTTCGGCCAATTCACTCCTAGTACATTACTCTGAGTCACCATCTTATTTCACGTGGTTTTAATGTCAAATCGAGTAATTCATCACAAAAATCCACAGCTGATCATAATTTTTTTTTCATATTCCTCAATGCCGTCCTATGCTGTCGACAGTTTTTCACCAAAACTCTCCCGAGTCCTGCTGTTTGCCGGTCCACCTTCATCAGCCGGTCTATGCCCATCTAATTTTGCTATGGTTGACCTCAACCGCCGGATCCATTCCAAAAACTGTCCCGAATTGTTCCCAGTTTGTATGCCTCGCACTGGCATCATTTGCTTGAATCCTAACTTATCCAGTAATAAATGTTGAGATTAGATCTTATAATATCCAGCATGAAAAAGCCTATTTGCAAGTAGGTACAAGGTGGTAGGTTTTTATAAATAAAATAAATTAATGTCAGGATGGCAATTAGGGGATTAAAAGGAATATATTGGAGAACCTATAGGGTGCTGAAATGCACCCCCTCAACAAAATGATAGTGACTTAGCCATAATATGAAGACTATCATAGTACGCCACCAGCTTGTCATTATATTCGGTCTGATCCAAGCTTTTTCGGTTCTTCGATCTATCCATGGCTCCTTCCACGTATTTTTCGTCAACTTCTGAAAAATCTATGTCACTCATTAGCGACATGACGACCAGATATTGAGTTTGCTGACAAAGGTCCCTTCAAAAGTAGACCTCAATACTCTGTCTGAACTGAGTGTTGGCCTTCACCCCATTATAATCACGACTCTTTGCTGGTTGGACTGATGTGAATCTTCATAATTTTTCGTTATCATATTTTCCTAATGGAAGTCCGTATTGAAGTAATTCACAGGTTACCTAGGCATCATCTAGATTATGAAGAACACCATGATCCAACCAAATCAGCGAGAAGAACTTCACCTATTATAAAAGAAATAGTGTCGTGGACGGGATACAACCTTACCAGACTTTACTTTCAATTTTAAAGTCTTTTGATATTTTATCATGATGCACTTTTTCTGCATACCACGTTGTAATGGTTTTACTCCGGTTAACACTTCTTTTGGCTGAAATGATTTCGTTTTCATTAGAAGAATCATTCGGTATTATTCAGGTAGGATATGTTTAACTTTGTCAGAAGGGCTACTATTATTTCTACAGGACAATGAAAGGCCTATAGGAGGTCGAATCTCTTTCGTTATTTAGCAGGTGTTACAGATGTTTGAATTTCACGGGCTAAATTGAGAATTCTAGGACGCCTTGCTTACCTCTATTTTCAGCGGTCATAAAAATCGTTAACGTCCGTTGATCAGTTTCCAGCTTTTAGGAATATTCAACCCAACAACAACATACTTCTCTTTTGGGCAAAAGAAAGACCAATTTTTATTTTAAACTTTATTTGATGATTCTTCCGAGTCTATTTCGTTCCCATCAAAGTATTCCCCTCCGGAAATAATACACATGCAACCGTACTTTCTCTCTTCTGTCGTGCCAAAACGATTTCCCCAGTTGTCTTTTAAGAAAGCAGAGAAAGCATTTCTTCACAGATCTATACGTGACGCTCTTTTTCGAAGAGGTGGAGTTGTTTCGGCACCAGCCGGCATTTTAAAAGTTTCACGCCCAAAATATCTTTCAAAATGGTATATTTTTGGCCACTATAGTATGTTGCTCACTGACCGATAACTTAGTTGAAGTTACCAGACAAATATCACTGTTCCTGTTTCTAGCGCTGAACTGGCAGATAGGCATAGGAAAGCCAACATTGAACCATTCAGCTTTTGGGAACCTGAAGTTGGGATGCGAAGAGGCAGAAAGTATAAAGTTATTTACGTAGTTTTCTACGTAGCATCTCTAGATCTCCTAGCTCGATAGCTGACTGACGATGACAATCACAAGAGTAGGGGACAACCAGAAACTCAAAAAGTGTGCCTTACTTGGTGTATTGATTTGCTAACACTGTCATATGGAACCTTTTCGTTTAAACTCCTTTACCTGGGGATTGACTTTCTCATCCCAGTGGCGCCGGTTTAATTCATATCCCTGAGCAGTTAGAATATCCACTGTGACTAAGGAGTTCGTCCAATATTACTTAGTACTTTTCTGAATTCTACTTTTACGACATTAGGAATCAAATTTCCAAGATACCAAGTATTCAATTCAATTAAGAGTGTGAATATCGATTTTTATGATTTCAGGAAAAATATTTCCCGGAAGCTTCCCTCGAAATAACGTTCAATAACCTCGAAATTAAGGATGCTAATTAAAATTTGTCAGACGGTGGTTAGGTACTTTGGGTTTCAGCCCCGTCCTTCATTTTTATGATCTAGCAGGCGAACAGTGGACTCGAGTAAAGATGATTAAGGACTGAACGTTTTTATTCCCAGACATTCGACTGTGCCCTAGTTTAAGTTTAAAGTGCCCCCGAAAAAGGAAGTCCTACCCCCGTTTTCCGAATGGTCGCATAGAAAACCTACTGTTTCACATTCAAAGGCAAAGTTCATCTCCTGAAATTCAACAGATGTTCCAGAAATAAAATTCCTACACAAATTTGAAAAATCCAAACCAAAAAATATTAACAACAACACAATTTGCCTGGATCCTGTGTACCTTCCAATAAAGTGAACCTTTTCACAGCCCAGCAATATGACGAACCATATTTCGAAAATACCCTCGGAGCTAGACAAAAAACCGGAATACCCATTTCTACTGTTGCCATTGTGTAGAATTAAAAATAATGTGCATCATCACTTTTAATTGTTTGTTTTCATGTTAAATTATCATTACCTTCATAACCATGTCGATGTCGATGGTCTTGGATGATGGCCGCATTCACTGTGAACCTCCAGGGGATGATTGCGGCAACGGCGTTGGTAACTCGAGCCGCTGCAGAGTCTCTAGAGGGAGGTTCACTAATAGACGGTTCGCACAGGGATGGTTATATGAAAATTCCAGCTGTTTCTCCAGTTCAAATGTATTTTGTAATTTTGATAGCAAATGGCGGCAATAACACAAATTGCTGACAAACATTTTGAGATCTATAAGAATTTCACGCAAAAATGCGTTTAGTTTGATAGACATCACGAATCGATGTTGACTGCGGGCACATAGGCCAGATGAGAATATGGGGGTGGGAAAAAGGTTGATTGTAATTGTTTGAAGGACATTAAAAATAAGGATCCTGCCTGTCGGTAGGTAATTAGTGGTGAAGTCTGTAAATGTTAAATTTGATTTAATATTTGTAGCCATTTGGGGTAGGGGAGTGTTTCACGGAATTATGGGGTGAGCAAAATTGGGAGATTGCGGAAGGAATGGAGGAAAACATTTCACGATTGAATGTAATATTTTATTTTGTCAATGCATAATTGGTTCTTCTTAGAAGTATTTGACTAGTGTCGAAACATACCTGAACTGGGATGGTCACTGATTGCAGCAGTCGTTTACAGACGCCTATATCATGATTGACAGGACAATGATTTAGGTCGCAGAACTGGCTTAACTCTGCTACGTAATCTTCTTATTCCCCATCGATTGTTCTTCTAATCGAATCCTCCGTAGCCTTTTATGTCCTCCTGAGCTTCAACTGAATGCCCCCGCCGTTGACCGCGTTCCAGTTTTCCTGGTACGCAAGCATTGCGCCATCTATTATATATTGTCTGGTGCCACTGTCTTATCTAAAGTTACCTCCAGGCTCTTTCCTAAACCTATCTATTTCCCATGGATGGGGCAGTGCTCAGTTCAAGCATATAGAAGTATCTAGGGGACGTGGGTGAGCTTATACATACTTAAAAGCACAGGATCGGGCTGATATTATAGAATGTCGTTTGGAATAACTCTCGCGACGACGTATGTCATATCATCAGAAACGATCCTAAAGGCACGCTGCTAGGGCTATTCTACCTTAACCCGCACCTAAGTTCTGGACATTGAATGAAGTATGCCTACCTACCTATAGGTGGGTCGCGTCCCTCAAATATTTGGTAATCTCCCTATGAACCCCCACTGTATAAGTTGGAACGAGTATGTTCCAGATGTGCCTATCAACACTCTAAGGCATTTGATGGTCCGCCCTACTCTGATCCACGCGCTTGGGCTTTGTGATCAGTTTTATTTTTTCTTTATCCTCCGCGCTTGGGCTTTGTGATCAGTTTTATTTTTTCCTTATCCTCCGCTAGTGCAGTTTTGCAGACTCCATTCACTCCACTGCTATGATTGATGAACATAACTTGATATCCTGGAGATGTTGTATGGCCGGAGTAGCTTATTATCGTGGCTACTCCAATAACCGGAACATTAAAAATATCATTCCACAGCACTGGTCAGAGCACAGAACCCTATAGGATTCTCTTGGATAAAAACTGGGTATACCTATCGCCGAAAGAGACTGCTTTATTAGGGTCTAATTTGGCGAACAAATGGTACTATCCTTTCCACCTAATGTGTTCACTTAGGTCTAATGAGCTTATGGATCGATGTGGAGATGGTTCATTACAGAGTTTCACCAGTTTGAGAGCCTTGTTCGGTATTCCCTCCAGAGCCTATGCTTTATCTCTAATTATCATACCAAAAATTTCTAGCAATCCTTCCTTCATTACTTCATCTATTGCTGCCGCGAAGCGAGATCGCCAGTGGATGCTGTTATGGAGGTCGTGGATACGGTTCATCGAGATGCGGCTTTTAGTCGCCGATTTCGACGGATAGTGCTCCTCATAACGCTTGATGTCAGAAACGCTTTCAATTCCGTAAGATGGACAGACATGCTAGGCACATTAAGAAACTCATTCCAAGTACCGAGCTATCTCTTGCGGATATTGAGGGATTATCTTAGAGACCGCCCGCTACTCTGTGAGATACTAGATGGGTGAGGAGGATGGAAATCACACCGAGAATAGCACATCGATCTATCATAGTCTGCTAAGACTCTACATGCCAGAACAGTTGCGTCTGGCTTTTAGTCGTGTTTTGAGTCAAAACTAACGATTAAAGAACTTGGCAAGGAGGTGAATCGTAACGCCTTGCCCAAGTGCAGAGGCAGAGAGTTTTTGCGAGTGACGTTTGCCTATCGCACTGTCTCACAACTGATTGTGGTGGTGAGGAGTAATTTCCATCGCCTTGCTTGCTAAGGAATTTAAAGAAATCTACAGCCACAAGGGAGAAGAGAAGTGGTTGGCAAAACGAGTCAGGAAGCAGATGGACTGCATGGCAACTTAGATCCGTGGTGGAATCGAAAGCATGGTGAGATTGATTATTTCCTTACCCGACTACTAAGTAGGACTCGGATCACTACCTCGGTGGCATGGTGCTCCGACCTCGAATAACAACACTGCCAGAGTTAACACTGGAGCTATCCACAACACAGTCCTCTGCCCTTCCCTCCTAATCCAAATTTAATCGATTGTGACAGTTCGGAAGTATGCGTTATTATCAAGCTCGAATCTGCGTTGCAATGATGTTACAGTATTTTTTCTTTTGTTGACTAGCCAAACAGGACAGGACTAAATGAGCCGAAAGTTACCGGCTCTCTCTCGGTAGTACGAGGTTCGTTAGGTGTAGGTTTCTAGTCCACCCAAGGCATTGGTTGTGACTGAATTTTTAGCCTCAGCCCGATATGTGGCCAGGTACGTCAGAGTTGAGTCATGTGGTATTTGCTACAATTAGGTGAGAGAGACCGAAGTACTGAGGGTGGCGCCCACAGTGTCAAAGTAGCTAACTCCGTGACACTTCCGTGGAGTGGATCTGAGCGCCGTCGCCAATTTCTTAAAGTGAGATGTGGCTACGGTACCATGTTTGGCAGACGTCAACTCAGCATGGTCGTCTGGTCGTCTTCAGCAAACACACGTTTCCGATACTCGTGACGAGTCTCGAGTACAGAAAGGTATCGCTCTTTTTCGTAAAATGTTAGCCTCGGTAATGAAGATTTCCACTACCAATCTTCATTACTGGTTCTGATTAGTAAGAGACCGAGGTGCTTGGATTTCGACAACACGAAAATCACGTATCCATTCAGAAAATTGCCTCGTTTTAGGTTCCAGCCATTATTGGAGTACGCTATCTTGTCACTGTCTCAAACCAAGAACTTGGTCAGCGCACAGGCCTAGCACGTATGATTGAAAGGCGAAAATGGCAGTGGATTGCTAGCTACATCATACAGTGGAATCCACTCTCCCAAGGTGGCCGACGAGTGACTCACCCTAAAAGCACTTGGCGCAGAACAGTAGAGGAGGAGTGCAAGCGTCTCGGGAAGTCGTGGGGGGAGCTTACAGATTCTCCTTCCTTTCAGACATCCGCGTAAGTTGGAATATATAGTTCTCTCGGTTTTACTGGTTGTAGTTGTGAATGAGTGAAAGCTATTCCCTGGATTATTTGCAGAGCAGAGGGGTTGAAAAATGAACGTTAAAAATGTTTTTGTGCAGAGCCTTTAATGTGCAGATTTACATAGAAACCCAGAGGAATATTTCCGATCGTTATAAATTTCATCAATAACTCAAAATCTGGGAAAAATTCGATTAATCCTATCAAATTCATTGCATATAGTGATTTGATTGTAGTAATTTAAATTTAAATGCCTTTTCGATGTTCCTCCCATGCAGTGGTGCTTTTGTAATTCAAATCCCTGACTGCGTGTTTCCATTACTCAATTGCCACCTATACATCCTGGTGAATCTAAAAATCCCACGATTCATTTTTTTTCGGCCCTCCACTGCAGCACATCAAAGGACCTGCGGCTATATTCCTAGCATCGACTGGTAATTTAATTCATTTCGTTCAATTGTATTCGAATCGGAAATCTGAATGGAAATGTTCATACGTATCTGCACCGACACCAAATTGAAAATGAATTATATCCACAGTACCTGGTCCTACATGTAAACTCAAATGTCTATAATGGTGAGTCGGAGAGTTTCCTTGAATAGCCAATTTTATGGTCTCTGGTTTTGTAATTTATTGGCCGTAATAGCTTGGGGGTTTTAGGGGGTTGGGGAGAATCATAATGGCGACTAATGTTGAATTGTTTCTATCGCTTGGGGGTCGAAAAATGCAGAACGGTTAATCAGGTTTGGCTTTGGGAAACTAAAGCCAGATATGTGTTTAAGTATTTCAGGGAAAAGATGCTTATTGTGTTTTTTTTTCTGCCGAGAATCCGGGTTGCTCGAGGACAAACGAGCGTATGGCAGTCCCATCCCCTACCAGGATATCTATGGAACGACTACGAAGGAAGCATCTATTTCACTGGCTTCAGCGTTCCCCAGTCGAATGAATACTCATTCAGCCATTCGAAGGCTATCTATTTTCTCAGATTTCGATGATGCAGCACCGAACGAACGCTTCTGCATCAATATCAAAAGCAGTAAATTGACTAGGACAACTGGAGCATAAAACAGTTTATAAAATACAAGAGAAAATCGAGTTCTTGTCTACTCTCTCGTTGCTTGGAGTATCTTAAAATCCATCCATTTGACTATTTACAAATTTTCAATGACGTAATCGACTCGGAACGCAACCAACTTTGAAAAATTTCACACTCAATTTCACCCTTATTAAAGGCAGCAGCAGTAGTATCATTGGCTTCCCTTCATTGATTGTGTGAACCACATAAGAAGATTAAGGGATGGAAAATGAAAGTCTATGGGCAAAGGAAAAACGATTTTCACCAAGAGCTTTTGATAAGATTTTCTCGGTATCAAAAGGAAGTGTGGCGTTGTTGAAGCGAAATATTAAGAATTTCACAATGGGGTCGGTCCGACTGACTTGTCAGTTTCTTGAGAAGTTTCAAATCAGCTGAAAAGGTCGAGGTCTAGGTTTGTTTTCAGGATAATGGAGATTGAATAGTGTATGTTACGTTTCGGTTCTTTGTTTGTCCGACGAGGGTCGTTCGGCCATTCGGGGGTATAAGTGCTTTGTTTTGCTTCGATAGATTTGGGAAGTGCTCAGGTTTACATGCTACACTCAAAAACATTCGGATGCTTGAAGGAGGAGAGGTGGCAACCTACAGCGTGGGCTACCAAAATGGTCTCCGACCCACTGTCCTTACTGTTGCGGAAAACATCTTTGATAAGTGGCAGATTAACTTTGGATTTGTCCTCGGAAGCAAGGGGTCATCCAGAGACTCTCCAACCACAGCTCGTGGAAGACGACCAGCCAATTTATAGCCAAACCTCAAGTTTGCCAAGCAACAATGCAACGCTACCACCCATATTCTCCCTTTGCTCCGGCATCCTAGCTTTCCAATTTCAATTTGCATTGTTAAATTTGCTTATCTAGCAAAGCCACCACGTTATCCATTTATTATCGAACCTCTTACGCCTAGAAGACTTTGTAAATCTTTTCTCCATGTGAAACTTAGACTCTAGTTTCGAAATCATCGAGTCAAATCTCTCGCATTCGACAAAGGAAGTGGTCTCCCTGCCTCCCGTCTAGTTTCCATATCTTATCAAAGAGCCAGAAGAAAGGTTGAATTTAAATCATAATTGGATTAGATTTTGTTTCTTAGCTAGATAAGCTTTGATGTTAAATCGGGTGTAAAAAAGATATGTAGGTGGATACTGAGATACTTCCTTCTAACCAGGACTAAAACCGAGCACAGGATACGACGGGGGTTCGTTTACGAGTATGGTGCGGTACCCGGACTCTGTAATCTGGCAATGAGCTCGAGTGTTCGAGAATTAAGGAGTTATTTGCTAATTCCGAAGGTTTCTCTCCTGCTCAACCAGACGATACGAATGGATAGTGAAAAGGAATTTGTAATTGAGTTCAATTCATAAATGAGTTGTTTCGTAGCAAAGGAAAATTGGATAGGCGTGGGGCTGGGCTGTCGGTTGTTTGTTCGTTTGGCTGAAGATAAAGCACTTGTCGACGAATTGATGAGCTCTAGAAGATTGTAACTTGTGTAATACAGTTTAGAAAGTTTATAGGACACACAATGGTGAATGTATTGATTAAATTTCACAGCGACTCCCTTTGAGATATCTTAGCAGGAAAACGAACCAGAAAAAAAGTTTTTCTTGTCCCTAAGAATATAAGAATGTTTACTTAGAAGTTGGTGAAGCGTATATTTGGATAGGAAGTTGGAATCTTTGGAGTGGAGAAGATGAATTTAAAAATTCAGCGGAAATTTATAGTTAAATCGCCTTTACTGGAGTGTGTGGGAATTCTAAGCTGTTCCTAATGCGCAGTGCCCGCGAAAAACAATTTCGACGCAATTAACTACATTTTATAAATAGATCAATTCTAGATGGATGGTTTTTTCCGTTTGAACTGTCACTTTGCGCTCTCTATCGTTGGTTCTTACTAAGGAAAATGTAAGACAGGACCGCTTTTATGCTATTATCAGCAACTACTTGGTTCCTGGCAATATGCTTCAATATCCCACACGATTTTTCGAGAAGATTCCATTGTTCTTCCACTGTTTTGTGCCATGTAACCCTAGGGCGACCCGGTGGCATAGTGAGTTACATTTCAGGACGTTCTTAATGTGTAACCTATTCACTGCCAGTTTCGCCTTTTGACCGACATGAAGGTTCTCGGAGCTTAACGTGAGTACTTGCCCTGTAGCCATAATCCCGCAGTCCTCTTCGAACATGGATTCATTTGGAGACCGCAATCAAGGTCCCACCATGAATACCACAGCGGTGCTTGTTTATACTGAGTATAAGCTCTGCATTCATTTCAATGGAAGCGATGCCTATTGAAGACCTCTACCGCAACTAAGGAATACGAGGCCAAGTTGGACAGCGCAACTCTGCGTTTGATCCTACACGGTGCCCTGTCCGCGATATGGGAACAATCGCAATCGCCAAGAAACTCCCACAAAGTGGCCAACCATAAATAACTGGGTCCAGAGCATATCCTCCAGAAATTCTCAAGGAAAATATGCGCTCAGAGGGCCATCGCAGCCCCCTCTCGCCTCATGGTAACAGATAACCTCCGATGAGGCTTTACCTCTACCACAACTAAAGAGTATGGCGCCCGAGTTGTACAACGCAACCCCCGTCCCACAAGCGCGGTATGGGCACAATCATTTCCATCCAGCAACTTCTACAAAGGAACCAACCACAAATAACTGGATCGAGACCATATCCGCCAGGAATTCTTTTGCAACATATGCGCTTAGAATACCATTCCAGTTCCTATGGTACCAGGTGACTTCAGAAGAGGCTTCCTGCAAAGAGGCAGGATAAGATAAGTCCCTTGCAAAGCCGGGTCTTATCGCTCCTTTCGAGTACGTGGAGCTGACACTCCTCAACGGGTTGACTAAAATAAGCTTGGTACGAATAACCACAAGGAAACCTTTCCAGCAGTTAGCTATCGCTTTGCGTACAAATAAACACAAAAGACGCCACAAGACAACACTAACACAAAACACAAGAAACTAGTGGCTGGCCACCAGAGCCTTTGTGGTCATTCACCCATCGGGAAGGCTGGGTGCTCGTATGCATTAGTATATCCCACATTCGTTCCATCTAAACTGGTACTTAGATTTAGTACCATTATGACAGAGTACAAATCAACCAAAAGAAAGTTTCGCAGCGCAATAAACAGGAGTAAATCTCCTTGTTAGCTGGCTGAATCTAGTTGACGAGGTGAATGGGACTCATGGGGACTCAGTTATAAACTAGTATTAGGAAATATCATGGCTCTGCGGAAGCCCTGTTCACTTAATGCTGAGCAGATGTACGGGCACTATTCCCGGTGCACCCCGGACGGGATGCTGATGTCGGCTTGGGGAGTGTCGAGGACTGCTCACTTTTCTCCATAAAAGAGTTGAAACAGGCAGTCCTCTCGATGAAAAACAAGAAGGCGGCAGTACCCGATAGTATCCCAGCAGAGGTATACGAACTTGATCCTAGAAATGGCGACTAGAACTTGGCCCTGACGTATTTTTTGGGTCGGAATTACTGGTACGATCGGATGACTGATGGCGAGTTCTGGAAGACAAGCCGCCACCAGTACATCGCGTTCGAAGTGGTTGATGCTATTTGTCGGCGTGGCGCACCCAAGTGCTTCCCTTGCCCGATGAAAGTCGTAAGGATGAACAGATTCATCGAAGCTCATCAAACAGGCAAAATGGCGATTGAGGGCACTTCGGGGGGTGGTAGCCTTGCAGCTGATACTGTTGTAAATTCTGTGATGAACCTGATAATGGCAGCTTGTGAAGTTTCCATGCTCCGGAGGAACCTAACCATGATAAGCCTTCTATATATTGGTGGATATCATAAAAGGAGTGTTATAAGCTCCGCCGTTTCACACAAAGTATACACGCCCGTCAGAAGGCCAAAAAAGCAGAGTACAGATGAGGTAAAATGAGACTCCGTGGCGGAACCTAGCCAACTATGTAAATAGGGATCTGTGGGAACTTGGTTATGAACATGTCTTTCGAAAAATCGAGGTTTTGTAAAAACCCTGCATATTTCGTACCGACCAGATGGATTGAACTGTACGAGCAATATTCCGCAGATATTGCGTATGGGTTGAAAGCAGCGCGGAGTCGAGGACTGTTTCCTATTCGGCATGAAAGAGCTTGAAGAGAAAGTTCTCACCATGTAGAATAAGAAATCGGCAGGTCCTGATAGTATCCCGGCTTAAGTTTATAAACTGGCCTTCTGTCAACGGCAAAACTTGCTGCTCGGGGCGTTCAAAGCTTGTCTGATTGAAGACATTTTTCCTTGTCGCTCGAAGGCGGGGAGGCTCCCGCTAATCGGCAAGGCAAAATTAGACTCTGAGTTGCAATCTGGCTGGGAAAGTGCTGGAAAAGCAGAGTAAATTCGCTGACGCAATGTGTACTATCGAGGACTTATCCCCAAGGCAGTTCGGGTTCAAAGCACGGAAATCCCCGATGAATGCTGCTATGGAGGTCGTGGATGCGGTTCATCAAGTTGAACCACAAAGCCGCCAATCAGAAATGCCTGCAATTCCGTAGGATGGAAAGATATGATCAGAAAACTCATACCGGACTATCTCTTGCGTACCGAGCTATCTCTGGCGGATATTAAGGGATTGCCTTAGTTATCGCTCCCTGTTCTAAGAGATACTGGAAGGCTAGAGGAGGATGGAGATCACGTCCGTTTCTTCTTTCTCCAATCGTTGGAGAATGGAATTCCCTAATTTGAAGGCCCTCTAAGTCCAGAGAGCGGAAAGGCTGGCCCGAAATAATGTGCCAAAGAGTTCCAGGGTAGTTCTTTGATGACGTGGAGGTATTTAGTTGGTAGTCCGACGGCGTACCGTTGCGGTAGTCCAACACTCTCTCGCTTGCATCTTTCATTTCATCCTGTTGTGTATGTTGTGTTTCTTGTTCTTTTTCTGGTATAATCCTGGGAGAGCTTAATCGTTTTTGTGCTTCTGCTTGCGGTGTAGCTCTACTGTGGTGGTCGACAAAGATTGACTGCTGATAATTTTCTGGCCACCAAATGTCCTTATCGCAAAATATAATTCCAGAAATCCGAAAAATGTGTTGGAGGAACTCCTTCTTTATGGAGGAGCATTTTAACTCCTTCTTTGCTTTTTCTGAAATGTTGAACTCCTTCAGATGGATGGTGACCTTTTACATATTTAGTGAGCACAATGCCGAACAGGTTGCACGCCTCCACACCATGTCTTATATGTATCGGAATAGTTCATTGGTCCCTAGCCACCTACATGCCATTACCTATTGCTTTCTATTAGTTTTAATGAACGTCATTACCCCGACTGCGAACGGATCCAACTACAAAAGTTCAAAGTCCTGTAAGCTATTGAGAACATTCTGAAGCTGGGTTATGTGGTCGGAACAAGAAAATCCTTTTAAGACATTTGACTAGCTCCTTTCACCCTTGAAAATATTTGCGGATTGAATCAAGCACACATCTGCATACGAGCTTGGTACTTTGCTGAACGGAACAACCGCAGATAATCCTGGCCTGTATTGAAGTTGGAAACTTTTCGTATGCATACTTGGTCACAGGCTTGCGGCCATATTATTACCCGGCCATTATGAGCATCACTGTGATGTATGCGATTCGGTTTGCAGGCATTAGGTGCTAGACTGTGCAGTCTCCTTCCTGTATCATCGCATCATACCATCAGCAGAATTCATGACAACGCATATGACTGCCATTATTGATATTTGTTCCAAGTGACCCCATTTACAGCTCGTCCATTTGTCTCCGGCGTCGGCAGTGGTAGCGGGAGCACTAAAAACGATTTCATATCCATTAATGTCGTCCGTTCGAGAGTTGATGATATGGTGATGGTAAATGGCCGGGATCGCCGCTTCGTTCCGAGGGCTCGTTATAAGGATTATAATAATTACTTTTACAAACTTTAATCATGAGCTTAGAACTTGATACTTCAATAAAATCCAAGGGCTTTGCTGGCAAATAAGGATCTTGTACTTGGATGTTTGCATGCATCTACACCTCTCGACCGCTGCCTGTACAACCAAAGGATACTTACTCCTGCTCTCGGTGGATACTGGGTTCACATTTTGTAAACGTATTAGAAGGATTTATGGTGGCCGGGCGTTGGACTATTAATTACGAGCTCAACAACGCCATGAATATCAACAAGAAATTAACCATGAGAGGAGAGAGAATCAAGTTATTGCTAACGAGGTCCTTTAACTTGAAGGAATCAATAATTGCATGTTGAGTTGGATGCAAGAGGATGCCTTGATCCTGCAGCTATTCTCAAAGGCGAAATATTAATATTGCAAATGTATTCCATTGGCATGCATAGCTTAGGGAGAAGGTTACCAGGACATGTCCCGAGTCCGTGTCTGGTTTGCATGCGCGTCATACGAAGAGGCCGTAACATTTTTCCTTGGTAATATCCTTTCTGCATAACCGAGCGTTGGCTTCCCAAACGGTCATAAAATTATAAATTCATATGCAGTGGAATCATTCGTTTAATGAAATGGATGCGTGCATGCGAATCAGTTGAAACTGTCAGAATTAATGCTTGCAGTCGTTAATGCTGAAGTTTGTAGTTATTTCGGATGAGCTTCACGCTCAAGGTTGCTTTTGGAGTGATTATACTTTGAGAGTGTCCTGGAAATGGAGTTGGTGAAATATTATGAACTTTCATGGCTTTTACGACGTGTGAAATGAGGTCAGAGGATAGAGTAGGAATTCAGGATTGGCCGGGCTGAATGTTGATGTCAGTAGGATTGAATTAGTTCTCTCAGAGTTTGGTCGACCCTGTTTATGCTACAATTTGAGCTCGCTGGCCAATTTCGTCCTTGTTTCAGATTTGGAAGCAGCTCCCTGCGTGCACCCAAAATACCCTTTTGTTCTACCAATTCTGGGTAGCAAGCAGCCTCTCGAATGTTATTAAAATACACCCCCGCGGGGGGCTTAATTTACTTAGCAACTGAAAACTGAAAACTTGAAATAGCAAACATTTGTGAACAACATCATTCAAAATTCTTTCGCCTGTATCCAGTGAAAACTACGATACAATATAAACGGTAGGAGCCCGAGATTTATGAGAACTTTCATCTTCAGCGTCATTGTTCCTCGTCACTATACACATTAGCCCATTCCCACCCCCGCCACTTGGCTTGCACAATTCATCATTCCGGGGAAAATACAAACATTTTGTGTTATTCCCATCTGACATATGTAAATCGTATAATGAAAGCAGAAATATAAAGTTTTTAATCTCATAATGGCATGGAGTTGTAGTGAAAGGACGAAATGAAAGAGACGCACGACAGGCACGCTAAGACGCGAGACTGTGTGCTTGGGACAGGATTGCTGCCAGGACGGAATGTGCACCTCATTCACTTAATCATTTCATTCCAACAGCAAAATGTGTATTGTTACATGTTCGCTCCCAAATAGCATAATATCTACGGTAAAAGATTGCATGAACCCAAGCGCATACAAAGTCGTTGGTATTTTCTGGGTAAACAATTGCAGACATCCTAATGGGTACCTGCTGTGCACATGCCCCCATGTCCAGGACAGAGGGACCCCAAGAGGTTGGATTCGTCGGGGATCGTGACCGGTAGGTGCGGTGATGGTGCAGAAGCAGCTTATTGTGGTTGCCTCTGGAGTGGCACTTGTTAAGTGCACGTGTATGATGATGGTATCCAAAATGAAAATAGGAGCCGAGTGTCGAGTCTTGAATGTAAGTGAATACTTAAAAGATACTCGGGAGCGTATGGAGAAAAGACAACATTTCATAACAGCTCATTATGAATAATATTTCAGTTTTAGAATCGCATGAACTTCTTTCTTTTAAGCTTCACCGGCTTGTGCCAGGTTACCTATTTTTCAAAAAAGGTTTTAACAGAACAAGCAGGAACTTTGGTAGGGACTCTCTTCTCTTGTTGGAGAAAAGTAGAAATCTCGCTTGAAGTGGACTAGATTATGTAAGTTCTATAACCTTTCATACTCTTTGACAGCAGCATGTGCTATGAATCCTGTTGGTGTCAACAGACAAGGACTCCAGACATGAAGCTCACAATTTGAGGCTTTTAGGGCTCATTATTAAAAGATAGCTTTTTCAACAGTTTAGCTTGAATTGAGCATTCGAGATGGGTTTTAGGGCTACAAACGGTCGAGTTAGGATAACTATTGTGAGAAAAATAACTAGAGTAACTTCAGCAAAGGAGATCGCTCGTCCGCTGAAAAAAAAATGAGAGAGCTCTTATAGCCTTAATTTGTAGCTTAGAAATGAATGAACATTTCTTGAAAAAGATGGGAAAAACGTACACCTGCAAATTGGAAGTCCACTCCTTAAAGAAACGATAATTTCAAGAAGATTCGGCCCTGTAGATAAACCTGGAATTATTCTGATGCAGTTTGGGTAATCCATTTTAAAGGATTATGCGTCTGGGACGTATTTCCTATTTTCTGTTTTCGTTTTATGTGGCATTTATGTTTCTCCTTCCTCTTTTTTTCATCCTCTCTCTTGGTTTCTTTTTCGGTTCCTCTCTTTTGCCTATTTCCTTCTCACTTTTTCTTATCGTCTGTCCGCTTTTCTGTTTTTCCCCCTCTCTACCTTCTCTCTTCCTTGCTACCTTTCTCTTTTCTTCTCTCACTTCCTCTTACCCTCGTCCTTTTCACTTCTTCTCTCCCTCCTTTCGCTTTCTTCCTATATCTTCCTCCTTCTCTTTCCCTACCTTTCTCTCTCTCCCTCTGTTTCTCTTTCTTTCTTTTTCATTTTATATCTCTCCAGCTCTTTCTTTCGCCCATTGTATCCCTTTCCCACGTTCTTTCTCTTCTTTTCTCGGCAAGCGACCATCAATACATTCCCTTCGAAGTGGTGATGTGAACCTGATAACTACGGCCTGCGGACCCTCCATGCCCAGGAGGGCATCGAGACGAGGACCCGATCGTATTCCAGCAGAGGTATACAAACTGGTATTCCAATACCGGCCACACCTACCGCTCGGCACTTGCCTGAAAGAGAGCATTTTTCCTGCTCGTTGGAAGGTGGCGGGGCTTGCGCTGATCCACAAAGGGAAAGGCGACCCCGAGTTGCTGTCTTCATACCGCCCACCACAGTTGATGCTGTCATGCAAGTCGTGGATGCCGTTAGGCATGCGGAGGCATATAGCCGCCGAACTCGGCGGGTGGTGCTCTTCGTAAGGCTTGACGTCAGAAGCGCCTTCAAGTCCGTAAGATGGAAAGACATTGTCGGCACACTAGATAATACTTTCCATGTGCCGAACTATCTCTTACCGATATTGAGGGACTATCTTAGGAACCGCTTCCTGCTCTATGAAACACTAGCGGGTCAGAGAAGGATGGAGGTCACGTCGGGAGTAGCACAGGGGTCTATCCTAGGGCTGGACCTCTGGAGCGCTACCTAGGATAGTCTCGATATGCCAGAAGAGTTACGCCTGGTCGGTTTTGAAGATGATGCCGCGGCGCTTGTTGCTGGACGCACTGTCAAACAAGCACAAAGCAGACTCAACATATTGATGCGACCGATAAGTGGATGGATGACTACTCATGGTTTCAACCTTGCACTGGAAAAAACCGAAGAAATCATCGTAACTAAAAAGAGAATTCCGACCCTGCGTCCCATATCGTTCGACGAGTCGATAATCGAGTCAAAATCAGCGGTAAAGAATATCGGGCTGACCCTTGACTCAAAGATGAGCTTTTTTGAGCAAATCAAAGCAACAGCGAACAAGGCTGCAGTTGGAGTTTCGGCGTTAAGTAGGCTAATGGCAAATATTGGGGGTCCTACGTTCAGCAGGCGACGTCTTCTGATGAGTTCAACTCAGTCTGTCCTGCTTTACGGCCCAGAAGTATGGGCTGACCCTCTTGGCAAAGAGGTACATTGTAAGCGTCTCGCGCAAGTACGGAAATGGGAAGCTTTGCGGGTGGTAGTAATAGTAGTCATAAAACAAAGAAATGATTGGATTGTGCATCAAAACGGAGAAAACAGTTGCTTCCCACTGGTGCCTAAGTGTTTGGGGACCTAATATGGTAGCAATTCAATCTTCAAACAAAAATAATTGTTTATGGCTATACTGTGTGCTCTATCATTATGTTTTTGGGTGGTGACCCCTGAAACTGTCCGGAAACTCAGATCTTCGTAGACTCACTTTTCTCTCTTTTCTTCGCCGTCTCTTGTAATCTTCCGATTCTCTTATCTTAGGCTTACAAACTTTTTCTTACCTGGAAGATTACCATAAAGGTAATCACATCAATGTCTATATTCGGTGGCGTTTCCCTCTCCCTTTGTGCCCATTTCCGCCTCCTTATTTAACGGCTTGTTATATACTGAACTGGTCAGATGATACCTGCATGATACGCGATCCACTGATTGTTTCACATATAAATTTGTTCGCGATTGAGTTTCCTAGCATTTCCGTGCCCAGAATGGCGTTCTCCAAAATTCCAGGATCGTCCCATTCGGTGGAAAACACAGAATCCGGACGAACTCATTCCCTCGCCCTTGGGCAACAATACAAAATCAAATGCCGTCCCAAAACTGCATGGCTGCAGTACCTATCTGGCTTATTGCTCGGCGACTTCCATCACAGCGACCACCACTTTGATCTTTTCTGTCAGGCAGTCAAGATTTCGGATTACTAAAGAGCACATAGACTCTAAACTAGAAACGAAAGTCTTCCCTCTAGGAGCCCTTTGGCCGCTTCGCAGAACATACTCTCTCGCTACCCTTCATTTTCTGTATTTAAGACACTTCTACTCCACTGTCTTCTATCATCACTTTCTAGTAGAATTCACTGAGAACTTCCACAAATGTCTTGCCTCTCGTTGTTTTAATCAGCAGAGCCGACGGTTCAGTCCTTCTTTTCGTCGTCTTTTCTGTCAGTGCTCGGGCCGCAATAGTTGGTTGAGGCGTAATGCCAAGTTACCCTCCTCTGGGTTCCCAGGCATAAGAAAGTAGAATGAATTCAGCAGGCTGACGGATTGGCCAGGTAGTCCTTCGGCGGGTATAGTATGTGCCCCGTTGGCGATTGTCCAGGGCGGAATCTACTCGCATTATTAGCAGACCTGTGCCAAGGAGTCAAGGAGGATTTGCCCTGGTTATAACAAAATCCGGCCACAAGAGTTACTGCGCCAGACGGGTGCAGATGTATACAAGATTACGGCGGTCTGCATGGCACACGGAATCATAGGGGTTGATGCCGCTAGATTCGGCATACCCTACAATTCGCATTGCCGAAGGCGCGGAGAAGTGGGGGAAACCCTCAAGCACTTCCTTTGCAATTGGAGACTTTAACTAGAGCCAGGCTACGGACATTACGTAAACCATCCTTTGGGGACCTCAGAGAGACTTTTAACTGTAGGGTGCGAAAGTTGCTTTTCTTCGTGAATGCCAAGGGCTGGCTCTGAATATCTGGCCCGATTGGACTCTGACCCCTTTCTCTCATAACACCAATCACGGTCTTAGGAGTTTGTGTCATTAAAACCACGCACTACAGCGCTTATTGGGCTTTTTAGAGCGACCACTGATACCTGCCCTATTACCTTGGCAGAGCTGGGCTTGTATCGCCCGTCGACGTCAACAGAGAGTATTTCCAGTGTATTCCGCCATGTATTAGTCATACTAGGACGCAGGTATACTGCCAACGAAGGGTTAGAAGTACTTACTCGGGCTCCTAGGGGACGTCATTCCTTGTGTTTTGAAGGACCCCTGAGGGTCCTTTTTTCGATAATGACCCGTATGTTTTGGTAGGTGTTGTTAACGTAGAGAGCGTGACTGACGTTTGAGTGGGTCCCTCACTGGATCCTTTCCAATTCACGTCTGTACATTTGCAACACTGGATGCTACTAAATTAATGAGTTTCGAAAGCGACGACTTGGGTTCAAGGTTGTGGTCCTAAAGCAGAATTCATTTGTAGATATTTTCAAGGATATGAAGTGTCTTTAGTCCATTTTCTGGTGAACTTTTAAATTAAAGTTCGTCGATGCGAGTTAAGGCAAAGGACCAGATCAGTGACATACTCTTGAACAACGTGACTTTGTTAAAATTCCAATTGACCTCAATCCTTTGCGCTTCCATTCCACTCACATTTACGATTCACCACCTGCGTAATATCCCTGTGTTATCCAATTAATTAAATCAATCACAACTGTCTGTACGTGCACTACATTATCAATGAGCGAAGCAATAAATTTACATTTTAATTACAGACATTAAATTACATTACATTAGATCGTCAGGTTAACGAGTTCATTAAGTCCTGCCGATAATGAACCGGTGACGTTGGCGATATGTGTGAACATATCGACGAGTCGCAACTACTCTATTCCGCAAGGATATGTCGTTTTGATGTCAATCGTTCCCAAGGGGCTCGCATATCCCTTTTCAAATCCCGCTATCTTGACAGTCATCGTTAATCTTAATTGGTACCGTATTCTACAAGTCTTAACATATCAACAGGACACCAAAGATGCTCTTAGAGACTAGGAAGTCTGAGAACTTATCAAGGCACCGCAGAATATTGAAGTGTCTTCCTGTCAGTGAGTCGGGATCTATGAAATTTCCTGGGAAATATGGTTAATATGGGGAACCTGAATATGTTTATGTTTTTTAGTATAATTGAATGGTTTTCAGGCGGAAAATTGTTCATTTAAATTAAAGCACTCGCTGGAAAATTGAGAGAGGTTTTCCATGCATAGACTGAGATACTTTGACTATTCGTCTAATCATTTCAGGATGCCAAGTATGAGTATTACGGGTTTTGGGAAGGTTTCCATTGAGTCAACTTCCACAATTAATGTTTCAATTAATTTGTTTACAACTCCTGAGCGAGTTGTGCTCAGTGAGTTTGAAACAATTTGTTGATGTTTTGGAAGGATTCAAATATTAACCGGGTTCACAAGCGCCTGACTGTACCAAAAGCCAGTTTCGACGCCTATATATAATTAGGATTATGCCCATTTTAGTAAACAACCTAACTGCGGCTTTGCCCAATACCACGGTCGTTAGGGGGTGATTAGTAGGTGCATGAGTATTGTTGAAAAAAGTCCTGTGAACCTACTTCAGAGTTTCGTCCATCAAATTATAAAAGCATGCTTAACGGCGTTAGGTTTGTCCGTTTTTGCTTTAACAAGGCATCCGCCTTGGTAGCGTAATTTGGCCTCATGATTCTCCTGAAGGACGCCTTCTGGTTGTCCAGATGATCCCATTCTGAAATAAAGTTCACTTTCCTGCTTTACAGGCATATTTGCATAAGATTCTGAATTCAACTTCTGATGTCCATTCTGTTCCCCTTTCCCGAAGAAACAGATTAATATCTCTGAGCGTCAATCAAGCTGTTGGCATTCCCATCCTATTTGAGTTATACAGACTAAGCGCCTACTTCAAAAGGATCTAAATACCCTGCATGCCTACTAAGTGCTCTCATCATTTCCTCCCCAATGCAAGCATTGCATAATCCTAAAATAGATAAATGCAAATGCAGTCCTGTATTCACTGAAACGATAAAAATGAAAATGAAATCGGACCTTCCACAAAACTGATTGCTATCTGCTAATGAATTTCATTCAAAATTATATGCGACAATCCTTGTCTGCATACACTTAATGACAATTTTTCATGTTGAATGCCGTAACAGGAGTGCAACGACGACAACCGCAGCGAAAGGGAGGATATTATGGGGCTGATGATGATGGTTTGCATTCGTCACTGTTTCGGGGTTTAAAAATGTTGAGAAAGGTAGAGAATAAGAGTCGAGAGTAAAAGGTAGAAAACCCGCTTGAGCACACTCTTCAGTCTATGTGTTAAGTTATGACAAAGACTTTCGACCTGTCACAGTTGGTCCTTAAACGTTTGTCAGCATACTCAGGGAGTTAGAGTTATTGTTTGTGAAATTGATTTTAGGGTTGACTGCTAGTATCTAAATAGAGTGTGGATTAGATTAATGTCCTTGCAATTTTGTCGCATGTTTTTCATATTTCTGGACTGAAACAACATCTGGACGAAAGATCCTTCAGTTTAGTGAATGTGACGGTACCTTTACTATTTCTTCAGCTTCTGCATAGATATACTCAGAAAAGTGGGGTAATGCCAGGTTTCCCATTTTGGAGGTCCATTGAAGAATTATTTTCACTGACTGTTCAAACCGCTTCCTTGATAGATATTGGAAGACTATGAGAATATCTGACAGGAAGTGTTCTGCAATTCTGTAGTTCTTATAGGCATAAATAAATCACTCAGCATTCCTTGATGTTTCCTATATAAGAGTCGATGAGGGTTGCCTAACGTAGAAAGCAGAAAGGTCATATATTTCCCGTCCCCATAGTAAGTGTCCTAAATTGGTTGATCCGGCAATATAGAATAGTCGAGAATATATTTGGAAATTATTCGCCGGTATCCAATGAATGAAGATCTCTTGATTGTGGAGTCACTGAGTTCTCGGCATCAGTTAGTATTTTTGGCATTGAAAAGACTAGGAGTGTAAGGAGGGTAAAATACTGAACCTTTCACTCAAATCTCAAGCCTAGCGACACGCGGTCGTTATGCTAGATATCCTTGGAATAATGATAATACTGCCAATCGAGGTTGCACTACGTCCTTGAAGAGCTATCATGCTCCTTTACTGTTTATACTATACCTGATATCTAGTATTAAGTATCCTGACTGTATTGAGCGAGCGACCGTACTGATTCTATTAATGCATTCCTATACGAGTTTAGAGTTCACTTGGTTGAACCTACGTGCCTTGACAGGCCTTTAGCTGTTGGTCAGAATACCAATGTTCTGCTCCTATAATTCCTTTGGAGGTCGATTGGAATATGCCAGTGTATTTACTCATTGGTTCAGAGTACGTTTTTGTTGCTGGTATAGGCCGTAAGCCATTGCCATGTTCTTCCAATTTGCCCCGCGACTCCAACGTGTTTCAAACTTCGTTTTGAAATGAAACCTCGTTGTCATGTTATCCCTTGGCATCAGCAATTTGAGATACTGCTTGGAAAAAATATCAATGTTTCTCACATTTAGGCAGCTTCCCGATTCGCAGACACTTCCGGACATTCTGAAGATCGTCCTTCTTACCTACATCTGTATATGAAGATGTAGAGAAGTCAGTCTCAAAAGGACCTCCAGAGATGCCGTTAGGCATGTCCTCATTGCCGCACTGATACACACACAAGCCACTCTTTGAAGTTTGCTCAACTTCATGGTTGTTGTGCTGAGTTCACTTCTTTCTGCTCTGATTACCGCCCCATAGGTAATCATAGGCTGTACCATTGCAGTTTATATCTAAAGTAGTATGTTCGGAGTGCAGCCCCATTTTCAAGCTTTTGAAACCAAAACATTCCTAAAATTGGTTTACTGTTTCTCTGTCCGTCCGTTTGTCTGTTTTTTGTTTTGTTTTGAAGAAGTGCACATGCTAGTATCTGGAAATTTCACGCACTAAAACCAACCCCGACTCCCCTCATGCCCCGCGGAACCAACATAAGGTGTTACACCAGCGGGCAGCGCCAGTTCATTCTAGCTTTGTCACCTTTCTTCTCTACACGGCGTACGTAACCGTCTTTTCTCGTTTCCTCTACCTTTCAAAGTTTTCTGTGGTTAGATGGGATTATAAAGTTGAATCGCATCCCTCATTATACACCTCACGTAGTAACATTTTCCGCACCAGATTTTCTGATACCAGCAGCTCTCTTAGAATCTTTCCTTCTTCCACAAACATTGGACAGATCGAGCTTACTACTCTGGCTATAAGTAACCTTGAAGGCCCTCAAACGTTCGGCATCATCATCACCATACTTGCAGCGGATACTTCGTCGCAAACACATTGCACGTGTTGCTTATAGCTGAGCTTCTCTATTATCACTCTCAAGTATCTGATGACCGGCTTGGTGGGGACTGGAGACTATAGTTTGAAGCATAAAACCTAGTGAATACGAGCTCCGCACTCCATTCCTCGTACGTCTGCATGACGACAAACTCTTCGATTATGTCTTCCTTCTTAAGAGTGAGCATTTGCTTGGAAAATACTTTCCGCAACACAGCTAGTTAAATGTCCTCCAGGCACTAGCATAGCTAGGGGCGGGTCTCCGGGCTCCTACCTTCAACTTCAATCTACGCGGGATTTACTCTCTCTTGGTTTCGGGTTTGGTTTCTTGGTAGCATTCCCCTCTTGTAGGCTGATCTTCGCTGCTCCCCTCTTTCTTGATTCTGTTTTTGAAAGCATAGGTCTATGCTGAAGCTTTTTAAGGTCTCTTTTGCTGCAGGTGTTTCTTCATATAGCGCAGATACCATTTAGAATCTACGCCACTCAGGCCTGTCTCCTTCTTGACGCCTGATATACTTACCTTAGGAATACTTTTGTTGCTCGCTGCTTTCTGAGCACGGACCTTTATTGGTTCCCAGTAGACATTGTTGAGCTTGCTATTGCTCCCCTTAGCACGATAAGATGAGAGAGACGACCTGGCATTAGTGAAATTTTATTCCAGGACAGCCAGTTACCCTTGGCTGCAAACTATTCAATAGGTACGGTGTACATAACTCCCAGGACTGGGGGAGATCTGAGACGTTTTGCCAATATGTGGTAGGATTACCTTGTATGATAGACGAGTGGCTTGGCTCTGGGACAAGCGTATCAACTCCACAGAGAGGGAGAAAGAGAGCGTTTAGATCTCAGATAGGTATATTCCGCATCAGTCTATCCTAGCCATAAATGGTATAACGGACATTACGCTCGTGAACCTTAGGTGATCTTCTGGCGCGGAGTAAGTAACATATGGTCAAGACCAGGAATAATCGTCGACGTGGTTTTCTTCGAAGGGAGAGTGTAGGAGAAGGTGAAGGTCTGGTTCTCCACGAGAAGTATTTTTATCACGATGTAGCTCTTTTTATTTTTGAGGAAGGCTTGATTATTGGAGTTTTTTTCATTTTTATCGGAGAAGTCTTTGGTAATGAGATTTTCCGCAGGTGCGGCAAAAACAATTCCTTGCCATGGGGCTGGTATTGAGCTGCTGGTTTATTTGTAGTTGGGTCCCGAGATCCATGATGGACACCAGGATACGCTTGACCGTTTGGATTTCGAATGGATAGAGAGCAGGTTTTTCGCAGATGAGCAAAATACGGACCTAGGGGTATACCTACATGTTAGAAAGCCTAGGATTCCTTTGACTCTTTCATTGGATCTATTAACAGATGAAAGTTGAGAAGGTGAGAAGGACGGCAATTTACGTGTCTACGAATTGTATTTATCATAAGTGAGGTGTTTAGCTAGAGCAGATGCCCCGCGCCGACTTAAAATTTGGTACTTTTGTCAAGAAGACGAGGATTAGGAATGGTTCTGGTGGGTTGAATGGAATATTTGGACGACGATCAATGATCTTCGTTCATCCTTATAGCGGTCTTCAGAGTTGCAAAACATTGGTGTTGAAATTCCAGGTTCCCTTCCCCTCAACGAAGAATCTGCGTGCTCTTTGCCTATGGAAGATGTTCTTAGGTTCGCAAAAGCCTGCGAGCGACGCAGGTCGGAGACTATTGCATTGGTGATTTTAGGAGATGTAAAATGGACCTTATAAAAGATCCCAGCGCTTAGAATTGCAGCTCCCCCACAAAACGAAACTAAACTGAAAATATTAAACTTCCTAACCTCCCTTATCCATGCGAGTTGTATGTAATTCCCTCCATTGCTGCAATTGGCACGTGGAATGTTGATCAGACTGAAACAAAATAAACCTTTTTTTTTGGCTAAAATGCGAGAAGAACTTGCACTGGTGAAGGAACAACTGGTTTCCGAGATACGCGTTCTAAAAAAATATTTTAACGAAAATTTCAAAACTTTTTTGCTTTCCCAAATCATTAGTTATTCCATCTTTTCTCAACTTCTGTGCAAAACATCTTAAAAATGGCAACTCTAGGCTAAATATCTTAAACTTTTAAAACTCTTACAACCAGCACAATCCATTTCAACCCTCACCCGGCCACGAACAAACGTACAAATATATTCCAACTTTGTAGATAGAAGAGCATCTTGTCTACACACTCATCACATGCATAAAAACGATACTTGCAGAAGAGTCTGCACTAATTGCAACGTGGCTGCAGGCTATGTCTGTTTTCCTCAACAGCCACTCCGGCAAAATCCTTAATAGAAACCATTTTATAAGGACTGGCTGCATTATTGCAAATCAACTGTCTAATTTCCATCTCTGACCCTGGTTTCAAATGATGTCACTGTCTGCTGCTGTATGACGAAGGTGAATCCTTGCACCCACCAGGACATGGGTCGGGACTAGGATCAGAGCTAATGTAGAATCAGGAAACACGACAGGTTAGCTAATTTCAAATGCACATTGCAAAGATAAGGTAGGGTCTCGTCTTCGTTTCCGGTAGTGCTTTCCTTGATTCTATCTCTGTCGTTTTCTGAGGTAAACTTCACGTAGGGGTTGGGCAAGTTCTATGAATTTGGTTCCTGCCTCTGCGATGAGGGAATTAAGTTTCATGTTCATCCGTTTTGTGAAAGTATTATTTCGATGCCTGCGGGGTTGCAAACTTTAATACTCTAAACAATTTTGGATTGGTATGGTGGACTTTGACTCGTAGCTTGTAGCTCGGCAGGATGACGATTGCCTGTCAAATATTTGAGGAGGAACAAATAAACAGGAAGGACCTTTGCTTCAATATAAAGCCAACGGAAGCGATTCATTAGTTTTTATTTGTTTTAGTTGCGTTCAGTTTACGAACTTTTAGAGGGGCTGAGTGTTCTCATATTTTGCTCCAATTAAATAATTTTGCAATTGAGCATTCGTTTGAACAGGACGAAAGGTTGCTTGCTCGAGGCGTTAAGTAATACGAGTAAAGATCTTAGTGGGTTGCAAATATGGTTTTTGGTATTGTTTGGATTATAACGAGGATGAGAGGATCGGATTACGAGAAGGGAAAACTTAACTTCCGGGTGCAAAAGTCAAATGGCAATTGGTATAATGGACAGTGAAAGACTTCTCATAGGAATTTCATGTTCCTTGAGAGCAAACAATCCTTAACGAAAATATTGGTGTTGGTATTATTATTGGGCGGTCAGGGTTAGCTGTTTTAATTACGAGACTTACATTTTTGATGGGGATCTAGCCAATAAGTGGGGGGGGGGGCGTGTTTGGGGAGCCCTCCTTCTTTCTCTTCAATATCACCACAGGTCAAACCGATTCTTAGCATCCAGTCTGCCAGTTAGTTCACATTATGGGAAGAATAATCCGAGACGTATAATCTACTTACATTCAGATTGACCACGCGGTGCGAAATCTTGGGCTGCACAATGAAGGCAAGACGAAGTACATAGTGGCAACGTCAGGACAAAAACCAAAGAAGCATCAAATGGTCAAATGAGAGCAATAAAGATAGGAGCACATAGCAGCTACTACAAAAAAACGACGCAAGGTTGTTGGTCACCACCAAACTGTACAGGTGCTACTTCTAACGAAAGTCAATTGGATTCGCCACGAGCTGGAGTTTGAATTTCATATAGGTAGTTGTCAATGAGCTTAAATGTGTCCTAAGCCGGCCACTGCGGGTATGCGCAATCGATGGCGGCCCCTGTCACTGTCCTTCAGTACTTTTTATATTCCTGTTCTGCGTTTTATGCTTCTAAAGCAACTCATTCGTTGGTAATATAAAAGAGTGAAATCCTCTCCATGCCAGTTGCCTTTGATGTATCTTCAGGTGTGATCCACTGAACCTATCTGTGAAGCATATGATGGGTAATTATCTCCGAAAATAAAGCAAGCACTCTGGAAGTGTGCGGTGGCGTGGAGGCACACTGGGCAGCAATCCTAGTAGGGGCTAAGTTCTGATAAGCAAAACTTAATCTGTATTAATTTTCTTTACTGGCTGAAGTTTCCTTTTTCGTCCCCTCCACCTTCGTTTTCTAGAAGATTTAGGCAATAATACCGGGAACTTACTGAGTGAAGTTTAGTTTCCGATTTCTTTCAATATTGGAATGGGAGAAGGGGTGCTTCATTTCTAGATCACGATAGACTACGAGGTAGCACCGGCGATCTGCCACAGAGCCAGACAGTTTCATATTGATCTACATTTGTATCCTGGTAACAGTTACATCTTGACATGAACATTATGCAGCCAATGAGTCTACATATGTAACGGCTGCTGTGTCGGGGATTAATATACGAAGTTGTCATGAGAAAATCGTACAATTCCGTAGCCCATATCCAGGTAACGGCTTCTGCGGAAAAACGTCGGAGTTGATCAATGAAGTCGCTACCTCCTCTACTTTGTGACCTTGCTCCACGATATGCCGTGCGACCGCCGAATTGATATGAGCTTTTCTTCCCGGTTTTGCCAATTCAACTTCTTTTAAATGCTCCTGGACCCGAGTGCTGACTAAGCGTTTGGTTTGCCTTACGCAGGTACCTGGGCGATTTTTATACGACATCCTGCTCTTATTCCCGTCACTGATATCCAGCTTCTCGGCAGTTCCAGCAATTCAGTACGTAAACCGCTTCCATACTGGTATTTAATCTCTATTCTTCTGAAAATTAAACATTGACTGAAGAATCCAGAACTTTCAAGCGTATCGTCTGGGTATGTAGCAGATTGAAGACGTCACTTTAAAATTTCTTGACGTTGCACTTATTATCCAAGCTTACGTCCTGTTACCTCTGGTAAATTTCCGTAGGTTTTATGAGCAAATTCAATGGTCTAATCTTTTTATGTTTCCTCGCCTATTTGCAGCCACCTTGTCTTTGGACACACAGGTCTCTGATGGCGTACTGTGTTCCTTAGTTTGTCCTTATTTGCCTGCTTTGTTTTTGGCCTTGGATAAAGCTTCCTTCAGATGCGTCTTCCTCTTTCCGCTTTTTCTCCAGTTCGCTTTACAATGGGTTATCTGCAATCATTTGTCACTTATGGTCCCAGCCTTAAGTTTGACTGTTTTTGGTTTCCGTGCGCCTTCCACTGTTGCCCATGTTCTGTAGAAGGAAATACAGTGCAGTAGTTTATCCAGTTCCATCAGCCTGTTTTTGACGCCTTTGGTGACATTCTTCTGGAGGAATTTTTCCGAACGTATATGCTTCACCACTGTCGCGAATTTCCTGATGAGCCCTTGCTCTTTGGCTCTAGCTAGGATGGTTGACTGCACTTCAACTTAGTTCATGTCTCAACTAACTTGCTCAGGTCTAACGAGTTTTACTGGTATTTTTTCGGAACAGGGACACTGCAGGGTATTCGACGCTGGGGTGAACGACACCTTTTCTTGCTGCGCCCAATCGCAGTCAGCTCTTCTTCCTTTGCTGATATTTCGTCGATTTTTTTTAGTTTTTTTTTGTCTTTGTTCTCCTTGGAAATTTCGCTACCGCATCGTTTAGAAGAGAGCGAGCCGCAATAGTCAGGAACGGGTGGACTCTCGAGGATAAAGCCGCTACCCTAGTATCCTGAGGCCTCATGTACCCTTGGCTGATCCCGGAACTTACGGATGAATCAGCGCCCGCTCGGGGCAACGCGGTCGACTAACACCAGTTCAATGCACAGTACTCAACCAAGGTTCCGATAGGGCTGACTTTTGATACACATCACAACTACGACTTTGGCATAGCTAGGTTCACATCACGCCTAAAACTGTCGACGACTTCGGGGACTCCTAGTGTGTCCCGAAGTGTACTGGTCATTCGCGGTTCTTCACCGAGAAGCTTTCTCAAGGTTACTACCTAGTATGCAGGTATACTCCCTGGGGACAAGAACTACTGACTCGGAGACATCCGGGACGTCACTCCCCGTATCGTCAGTGACATATTAAAGATCGCTGACAACCCCTGAGTCGCAGGTTCATCATCTCAAGAGTCAAGACCAAATGCATAGCTAAAGAAAAAGTGACGAAAGTTAACCGCGCATCCAACTATTGAATCGATAGACTTTGCCATTGATCCGAAACCTATTCCAGATAGCAATGAAAGTTTAGCTTTAATTTTTGATGATATGTAATTATGTTAAATTAGATGAAATCATCTGAAAGGTATCAATGCATGTCCATTATTCCTTATATAATCGGCTTAATTCGGTGTATATTTTCAAATGATTCTTCATTGCATAATAGTTCGGTGAATCCTCATTGGTAGGCATCTATTATATTTGCAATGAATTTCGTAAATAAATACACCCATCATCCATATTGATTTTCAGGAAAAAATATAAATTTTGCTTTTTCCATCGGGAAGCATTTACGTAATACCACTCTCCATTGTTTTTTGAACATAACTCTTATACCGCATCCTCGCGTGCAACCATTCATGAAAATGCGTTTGTACTTATTTGTTTTCACTGAATTTTCACGGCGATATGTACATACAAATAACCTGGAAACACAGAAACCATACGAGCACCACTTTTATTCCAAAATAGCGCATCCAGCTTAACAATACGGATATGTAGTACGAGTGTGCATTGTATGTATGTAGGTAGTAAAATAACAGATATTTTATTATTTTATCTCATTGTGCCAATAACATGCAAGGATATTTCCAAGTTTTTAGTATGCTGCATGTCTCCCTTTTATTTTCCCCCGTACATACCCTGGCGGGAATACGCTTTTACGCATTAATTCAGTCGCAACGATAATACATATGCAAATGCAATGTCGCTGCAATTTATTTGCATAGAAATTCGTTTCGAATGCATATTTCCCTCTGCACAAAATTCACCAACATACACTCGTAGGAATGCGAAATTTCGAATGCAAGAACGAAAATGTTAGAATTATTCCAGTAAACAGGCAGACGAACATATAAGGATGCACATATACCTACGATCGTCCTCGTCCTTGTACGGAACACAAAGTGAAATTTATATATTTTAAAATGCTCTTGATCAAGTCGGCAAATGCTCACATACGACTACATCTACGACCGACTAAACTCCAACTGAAATTACTTCGAAAAGTCTTTATTGCGACTTATATCCGAGACAGGATTAAGGATATTCTTGGTAAATCCCGAAACTCGAAATGGAATTATGCAAATCAACTTTGGAAAATTGTGCGCCTTCAGTATTTAACAAATGCCACCTGAAACACGTTGGGGATATTAAAATTTTGATTTTTCCCAGCCACATATCATTATCACCTGGTTGTTGTCCTTTTTTTTGTTGTCTAACGAGTTTTACTAGGGGGCTGGGAAGAAGCGAGGATTTGGTAGAAGAGTTGAGGAAGCTTCATGTTGTCCAATTTCCTATCTAATTATTTACAGAGAACTGGGGTCTGAACCCCACTCGTAGTTCTCTGCAGTTCATATATCCTATTAACGTACAGGAAACAGCCCCTACAAAGCACTTTTGAACGTGAAATAAATTGAGTTTTGACTTTATTAAGCGAATTACCGAGTTTTGGTTTAGCAATTCAATTTTGGTCCAACGCTCTCGACGACTGAGGTCTGTTCATGACGTCCCAACATAAAATGATTCGTTAGTGAAAATACATATTTAATTAGCTGCAATTTCGTTGGGAATGGCGGCAATTGCAGCTAATTTTTCTCATCCATTATTATTCATATAACAATCAATGCTGATGAAAAAATGACTTTTCAGCGCGATCCTGCATACAGTGTATAACTTACTTCATTTTCAAGATTTTGCTGAAAAGAAAATCCTTATAAAATCGGTTCCCTGCCTGCCTGTCTGCTTGCCACACGCACCTTTCTCAGAAATGAATTCACCTATTGACACGAAATTTGGTAGAAAGGGGGGAACTGTGAAGCCCCACACTGTGCATTGAGTTTAAGATCTCGATTTCCAAAGCCGTTATTAGTTTTGACATTGACTAAAAAGAGGAGAAGTGGAGAGGTCCACATGAAGTCAATTAACTCAAGACCCCGGTTTTTAGAAATAAAGTCTTAGAATTTGCACACCTCGTCGTGATCGGTTTCGCCATCTGGTTCTGTTGAAAGCCTGGTCTGGATGCAATCTCGAGGCTTTCAAATCCCCATCCAGCGTATCAAGCCACCGTTGTTTCGACCGGCCTTTTGGTCACTTGTCATCAACTTCGATGCTGCGACTAATCTTGATAAGTGAATTCTCATTAGCATGAATTACCTGACCATACCATCAAAGACGCCTCTCTCGAAAGTTTTCCACGATCGGCCAAACCCCATATCGATCGCGGATATCCTCATTTCGGATGTGATCGAAATGTATTACGCCACTAGTTCGACGCAACATCTTCGCCTCCATTACCGCAAGACGGCTTTCATTGTCTTTTATAGCCGGCCAACTCTCAGAACTATAGAAGACGAGAGAATCGACGACGTTGCTGTAAATTATAGATTTGAGACATTCGTTGATACGTTGATTACAAAGAACACCAGTAGTGAAACGGCACTTCATCTAATAATAATCGTTGGCGCAACAATCCATGTTGAATCAGGGCCTTGAAGTGTGTTAGAGCACTTCATTCAAGACCGTAACGGTACACTAGGAGGCAATGTGGTCAGCATTGCGCTCGCCCGAGATTATTACCCTGATTTGACTCAGGTACTCATTCACAGCTGAGTCGACTGGTGTCCGACGTCAAGTCACGATACAAATCCCACTGCCACCAGCGAGATTTGAACCGCGGCCTTCCGTATGACAACCCAGTGCTCTAACCACTGAGCTATCCGGACACACACTTCATCTAGGTTGCGCGAATTCGTGAAGCAATTTCAAAAAGAACCTCTCCATTGGCTGATAGCATTGACCCGAGATATTGAAATTGCTCAGTTGCTGACAGAGATTGTGCCTGTTTCATGGGGATCGGTCGTCAAAAATTCAGTTTTGCTAAGATTCAATCTAAGGCCGTGTTGCATGAGGCGATCATTCCATTTTTGGATAGGTTGCTGGAGATCAGTTTTGCTATGAAATGCCAGGGAAACATAATCTGCATAAAGCAGTGAATAGGCCGCTGGACGGTGGATGCTTCATGTGACAATGTCCATAACAAGAACAAAGAGGAGTGGTGAGAGGGCGCTTCCTAGATGAATACCAACAGAGACACGAAGCAGTTTTGATACACTTGAACTTTGTAGTTTTTGGATCGTGATAGAGCAATTGAAGCCATCGCACGAGCTCTTCTGACACTAAGTATTGCCGTAGAGCATACGAGATGAGTTCGCGTGGCACACGGTCAAACGCTTTCTCTAGATCCAGAAATGCAATGTAAAGAGGCCAGTACTTCTCACGGTGTTTCTCCATGATTAACAGCGCAGGGTGTATTGCGTCAGTAGTTCCACAGTTCTTGACAAATCCGGCTTGATTCACGGTTACTTCAACGATTTCGCGAATAGGGTTTTCAAGAATGCGTTCAAAAATCGGTCCGGATCAGACGTTAATTTGAACACTCTGCTGCACTACCTTCCTGCTTAACGCGATTAAAGAATTCACTGAACCACAGTGTTGGATCCCAGCTCCTCGCTTTTCAGAGCTCAGATGCGATGTCGTCAGGTCCAGTGGTTTTCCCCGATTTCATTCGTTTTATTGCTTCCTCTACTTCAGTTGCATTGCCAGTTACGTCATCGTGTTTTACGTGGGTACCTGTCTCGTGGACTTAATCCCACGGTCTTCTTTAGACACGGACAGACAGCTGCACTGCAGCAAGCTACAACGGTACCAGTCTACACCGAGTGCATGGCTCAGCATTCATACTAGTGGATGCAAGACCTTTCTAAATCTCTACCGAACTAAGGAGTACGGCACCTGTGTTGTAACGTAACACTACGCTGAGACCCGAAGGTCTCTGTTCGCTTGAATGCAACCACAACCCCCATGAAGCTCCCAGTAAGGGGCCAACCGCCAAAAACCGAGCTGAACGCACATACAACAAGAATTCTGAGGCAGCTCGATTTGGTCATCACTATATCTATGGTAGCAGATAACTTCTAGTGAGGATTCGTAGCAATAGACACTTTGAATGAGCACCATGTAGACTTGGTTCTGGTCATCCTCCTCGAGTTTGAGCGGATGGCACTCTCCAAAGGATTAATTGGCGGCTTGGAGTGAGCGTCTCACTTTCTTACTTTTTTTTCCTTACTTTCTACACTTTGAGTGGACCTTTAATCCTCAACTTACAAGGGAGTTACTATCTCAACTGGATATAAGGTGCATTAAATTAATTAAAGTTACTTTTAATAACGGATAAAATACCCCACCTTAATTGATCTTCACACCTATTTAAAATACACTTAGGACCGTCTTGGATGGGCTGAATCCTCAAGGAGGATAATGACTTCCATTTTCAGGTCGAAAATAAGAACCATCGCAGGACATAGTGCTACATGTCAATGGAGATTTGCGATGGAATGAAAAAGGAAACTTTCGACAAGAAAATGGACACAGTTCAGGATTTTGGTTATATTGTGGCAAGAATAAAAACGTTCAATAAAAAGTCTTGTCAATGTTGCTCCCCATGACTTAAGGTTGGCACCGTCCACTCTTGCCTAAAACTGAATCACCAACAGCAAGAGCAGTACAACAAAATTACACTATCGGAAGCGCTTAGCATATAGAGCACGATAGTGGTCAATGCATTAAGGAAATGGATTAACGAGAGTGCTCAGCGCTTCTTAAAGCTGCACATAGGAGAGTGCTCCAGATTTTCCTTTATTATTTTTATTTTAACATATTTTCTTGTGTTAGGTTGGGAAACAATAGCAAGAATACTCAATGTAATAAACATCCACTAGGGACAGTGCTCAATACAAGAAGGGAGTGCACTTTCAAGAGAGTTCAATCTTTAGCGTTAAATAGGTATGCACCAGAGTGTGAACATCTTTCCCTTAGAACAATCCGAATTCCAATGGAAAGGTAACATGCATAATGCGTGTGTGTTTGAGATGGGGGAGAGGAAAAAACCTCTGAGCACTCAGACCATAGTGGTCCATTGTATTCAATTCCCCTGTTTAACGGAATATCCCGGATTCGTTTATTTATCGCAGGATTTCCGTTAGCGGATGTGCTGCTACCCGCTGCAGTTGAAGCACATCAGCACCAAAAATCTGATGTCTGATGCACCCATAGGTGGGGCACTCACATAGAAAATGTTCCGTGAATTCCGCTTCCTCATTACATGATGGGTACGTATCATCCTGGAGAATTCCTATTTTCAACATATGCCCAGCTAGTGATTTATGGCGTCAGAATGCCAATAATATTTCTGCAAGTGTTCCTGCTTTTCGATAGGATAAACTTTGCAGTATGATCTTTCATCGAAGAAGATCCTGGTCTCCTCGACTGATCCAATACCACAGTTCTGTTGAAACGAACTCATAGCTCTTGAACCAGAAATATAGAAGCACAGCCCTGCACCTTGCCAGTCTTGCGCCAGTAGTAGATAGGAAGAAGCTTTGGCATGCTTTAGGTTAATTTGACTATTTGTAGCCATGCAGTCTAATATGAAAATCACCGTTAACTGAAAAGTCGACGGCGTTCAGTGTGAATCTCACCGGGGTTATCAGCTTGTCCTCACCTTCTACCGAAAGTTCCGTTTTCTTGCGTCCGATTTCTCTAGATATCGCCACACTTGGTGGTGCAGCAACGACCATGCCCTCATTCTAAAGTAACTTTGCCTTCTTTCTCAGTGCCTGGGAGCTGGGAGCCCCTAGGAGAACAAGATGTCTGGGCTGCATGGATCTGTTTCCACACACCGGTGTTAAACCAGTTGCGTAAACATCATCAGCTTTCCTTTCTTCCGTTTTTCCCGGTACAGAGGGAGGAGAAGCCTGTAGTCCTTTCTCCTTTGCGGCTAGAGTTTCGTTCTGCCGAGCCCTCGCGTGTCACCGACATGCCGGTCATAGTCAGGTTTCCAGTTAAGTAAATGAGAATAGAATATAGAAAGACAGAATTCATTAATAAAATAGTAGATCCCATTGAATGTGGGCTCGATTCCATAACATTATTCAAGTCAAGATCCTTCATTTGAACAATTCAGCAATCTGCTTCGTTGGAAATTCTTTTGAATGCAAATATATCCTTGCACTGCACCATGACATCCGTTGCCAACAAACTCTTTTTTCACTAATGTTTGTAGGGTCCAAATTCTATAGTCATCCTTTCCCGGAACTATACAACTCCTTTCTACGAAATCTAAACTACTCCTCATCCGTCCTTAATCGACACATTTTTACGGAACATTTTACATTATCCTAAGCCCTGGAGAAATTCGTTATATTTTTTTTTCTAGAACTTCCCTTGCTTGACTCTTGTCTCTCCTTGTCGTATATAATGTCGAAATACTTTTCTCGTCTGCAGCCGTTTTTCCGTTTTCTTTATTTAAAAGCAATTTTCTGCTAAATAAGATCGTCGAATGAACAAGTAGTGGTGGGAGTAGATGAAACCTGGGAAAACGAGATTTCTCTCCCATTTTTGCTGAGCGTATGTGGTTGGACGGTTGCATCATCGTACGTTGAACATGTACAGATTTATTGCTGGATTACTGAGGGTTTTTTTAGTGAGTCTTGTATACACATATTTTACATATTCGTAGTGTATTCTAGGACAAGTTTACTAGGAGTATAGTAAAGTAGGATATTTGGTTGCACTAGTGAAAAGTTAGGCCTTACATAGCAGGATTCTTCCTTCAACTCAATTTTAGTGAAAAGAGAGGATTTTCAGTTCGAAAAGATTGAGTGTAAATAAAAAAAATATACTATCTTTTTTGCTCATGGGTTTGATTTCGGGAAACAGTTGTTCGTTTCTTCAGTTCTATATCTTCTCTTCATCCTTGGTGGTTTGAGATACATATCTCCATTATGTGTCTTAATTTCCAATAAAGTTGCGCTGGCTAAAATCATGGCTCATAAGAGAATGCTTCCTCTACCTCTACCTCAGATTGCACCTTTTTCACACGAGTAGAAATATGTGAGTACAAGAGATACGAAAAACTATCCAGTAAATGAAAACTGCTAGCCTGACGAGCGACCCAATGTAAGTCAATTCAGGCAACCCGTCAGATACATTACTCGTTAATCACTGGGTTATGTCAACTCATCTATCTTTCTGTCATCAAATAAAGTTTGTTTCAAACTCAAACTCATTACACACATACGCCTGTACCTGATTTCACAAAAACTCTCAAGTACTTTCGAATAAACATCGCAATATGTAGAAGCCATATCCTTGCAGAACGCCAAAATGCTCGTACAACAGCTACTCAACCCACGAAAGAGTCATGTCCTTCGAGAAGTTTCATTGAATCGAGTTCAAGTTTTGCTGCTTCCATTTATTTTTACACAAGTACGTGGATACGTGCCTATGTAGCCATAGTTATGATGTAGAAAGTCTCTAGGATTCTGTTTTTCTTCTATATAAAAAGGAGCAAAAAGCCATACATTTTTTTTCAACAGTTTCTCTCCAGGCCAAATTGAGACCGTTTCGTTTCCTGAAACCGACAATCGTATACTAGATAACTGAATTCATTCCTGTATCTATCTCCTTATCCAAATAAATATCTTATGCCTTGACCTCCTTTACAGGACTACTTGTCCGTATTTACTGGTTTTATTCCCACATAGCAGGGAGAAAAAATGGTAAACAGAGAAGTGAAATAACTGTCTACCTTGGAACTCATTTTGTTCACATTCTATTATGGAATGTAGACGTGCTTTTGTTACAAAGTAAATAATTTAAAATAGATGTGAAATAAAGTTTTTGAATTAGTGATGGATGCAAGGTTGAGAGCGGGCGCTTGTTGATGTACTTTCCAGGGCAATTTCGTCCGTAATGAGCGCAAACTAACTTCATGTCATGCAAATTGGCAATCTAATGGCGAAACTTTCCAAACTAGAATAATCAGATTGAATTAGGTTAGTTCCAGTTTCCGGTGCGTAATCTGAGTTAAGTAAACAGAATTAGGAAAATAAGCAGATCAACTTATTTGTCCAGACCAACAATAAATTAATTGGGAACTCAATGACCGAAATTTGGATGGGGTATATTAAATGCACCTAAATGGCCCGCCCGTCCCAAAAGCAATTTCGACCCCTTCCTGCCATTCATCAGGCATGCCTTTGCTCATATCCTTCGCTCTCCCAAAAATCCTCCGAAACGAGATGATTAACATAGTTCAGGACAATGCCGGACAAAAACTGAATCCTTCACCAAAAGGACGTCAATAATTCACAGTTCAACGCAAATTGAATCCTTTTTTTGTCGAAGTGTTAATTAAAATAAAAAATGCACTGTTTGATTTTTGTTCCAAAATGTACAAGCAAAACAAAAAGGCCACAAAAAACAAGAAACAAAAGCGATGAATTCACCCACAAGTCCCGAGTAACAAGGGTAAGATAAATGGTTGATGGGAATTGAACTCAACCTGTTTTAGCAATTTACGTCTTCCTCTTTCCCAAATCTGCCGGCGAGTCCCATGAGATACTCCCAGGATTCACAGAGTAATGGATGCAGCGGTCCATTCATCTTCAATCACTAGACCCTCATTCAGCGAACAGCAGGGGTTGACCTCTCCTAACTTTTCTCTCTCCATCTCTTTTGCAACATCCACCACTTTCGGTCGTTTAAAAAAGTTTATTAAACATTCGATGGACGTTTCCAATGGGCGCACATTAACAACTCCGTCAATAATTAAAGCCATTTATCTACAGGGATAAAAGCGGGTACGAGTGGTAGTCGACCTTTTTAATTTGATGGATTTTATTTGAAGCAAAATCATTAGAATCTCGACATTTAGGAGGAGGGAGTTGCTTTTGTTTTTTTTTTGATGTCCTTAGTCAAAGTTTCGCAGGTCTATCATGGCGGCCCTCCCACTGGTCGGGATTCATGGTTTTCTTTGTTGTCGAAGATAAATCTACTACATTATGTTGTCCTGGAGAGCGAACAGAAAGCCTGCGGTTGGTATGATTGCCTACGGGCTAAATAATTACTTGATGAATAATCGGGTTGAAGAGGAATGCTTAACGAGTGGGCTATCTATGTTGCTAGGAAATCACAAGGGACACGAGCCATTTTTGAGTTTCACTAGCTGGAAAAGAGCACGACATAATCCCCTTCAATAATAGATGCTAAAGAGTTGACGATGCTGTGAGCAGTTTATTGGTTCTTGTTTCGTTTGCTGTTGTAATTCTATTTAAGCTTTGCTGATAGATATGACAAGTAGATGACATCAAGTAATCAAAAAAGTAAAGACATCAAGCGACGAAGGCTTGGTCTATTTTTCGGAGGTTTTAGATATTAATAACACGACAATATTTAATAGGAAAATTAAAGAATCCTGTTTCGGTGTTTGCATATGTTTCACTACCGAAAATCACCTCAGATGATCTGCGCCTTGTAGAAGTTCTGAAGTCGGATGACGGATCCTCTTCTTCAAAATACTATTTTTTCTTCATAGAACCCTGTTCTATAGCCTATAACCCATGTCATTGCAAAATTTCAAGATTTTAGGATGAACTTAAGGGGGGTTTTTGCAGTCAATTACTAAAAATTATAGTAATAATACTATCATTATCTTTATTTGAACAGATATCGGTATGGAAAATCTTCCGGAGGCTAGGCACCGTATAGTAGCAGCTTCGTGTTTTTTCTTCAGATTTTTCTGTTGGGTAGGTACTGAGAAAGGGCTCGTGAAAGAAATGACTACCTATCAAACCCCGGCCGGGGGCTTACCCTGAAAATGTTAAGAGCTTCTTAGCGAGAAACATGAGGCGGTTTTTTCTCTCTCGATTAGTATGCGGTCCAGACCTTCCTCAGAAGACCTTCCTGGAAGGAATAGCCAGTTCTGTTATCTTAGGCTTCTTTGTGATAATCCTTGCAATTTTTTTTTTCTACGAAAATATAAAGTAACGTTCACGGGTCCAGGGATGCGTTCAAAAACCTGTTTTTGCAAAAGAATGTTGCAATTGAGTTGTTAATCACGTAGAAACCGAAAACTTCATTAACATTTAATGGAAGTTCGTTCCCTTCTCTACAAATTTAAGCAGCCTCAAGGGCTAGTATTATCGATTTGGAAGATTCCGGGAAGAAAACACCAACAACTAGCTTAAAACATCTTGGTCTTACTTTAACATACTGTGAATCATTATCATCATCATCGTCTAGGCCTGCTTCAGACACCCCGGTTTTGCGCGGATGTCCACCAATTCGATATCCTTAAAAGATGTCTGGTGTCCTGACCTACGCCATCGCTCCATCTCAGGGTCTGCCTCGTCGCATAGATATTGCCCTGATAGACTTTCCGGGCTGGATCATCCTCATCCATACGCCCACCGCAACCTATTGAGCCGGATGATATCGCTCATAGATTTCGTCGTTATGTAGGCTACGGAATTGTCCATCCTCATGTAGGGAGCCAAAAATTCTTCGGAGGATTCTTCTCTCGAACACGGCCAAGAATTCGCAGTTTTCCTTTTGCACAGGTTTTGTTTATTGACACATCCACTTTACTGTCTTGGACTTTATTGCGTCCAAGTTGTATTACGAGAAGGAAGGGAATGCAGTAGAAGATTCTGTTGGTACTCCTCTCTCATCCCCGCATCTCAAATATACTCTCTGAGTTCAACGTCCGTTTCGTTGAGGGAGTCCTCTTCGTGAAGTAATTTTCGGCCACCCTGGCTAAGTACCCTGGGAAACTCGTCTCAACCAACGCCCCAACCTAACCAGCAGAAACTTGTATTTCGTACCTCAAAGATTTATATTGGTTTCCTCACAAAGCTGTATGAAACAATTCCTTATATTCATCCTTATGACCTCCCTCAGGTCGCCGTGTAGGTGGTTCTAGGTACTCTTTCTTTCTGCTCTCTTGGGTTTGAATCTAGATCGTTGGTAAAGTCACCTTTTACGAATTGATACGGTCTGCAGCGATGCATTTTTGCTATTTCACCAGCAGTTGTTGGTTTGCTGAGTGAGAAGCGGTTGCCTCCCAAATATGAAGGAATCACATGCTTTAGTGATTACCGCATAATATAAGTGACTCTGTGCTTGACACTTTTGTTCCATTACGTATTGGTCGCGGAAACCTGCCAAAAAATGATATCCTTTAACCTTTTGCTATCCAACCGAGGGGCAACCCTCTTAGAATTCCGCAAGCACTATCCACAACATATCCTTGATTTGCAAATAGATTGTTTGAAAACTGCAGTTGGCGTACCTTGCCAAGCGACCCTCCTTGCTTATGCGGCACTCACGTGTGCTAAAGCAACTATGGACGCTAGCTCCCTTCTTTGCAGAATATTTCTGTCCCCAACTTCATAGGTACCATGTTCGACTAAGGAAATGCCTCAAACAAACCCCACCCAAGAGGCCATCTATTAAAATTGGCTTTTGGTCTGCAACTTCTTGCTTCCAGCACTTATATTATGAGTGTTTCGCGGAGAAGTCCTAAATGGTCAGAAGTAGTAAATCTTACGCCGCCTAGCGGTACTCGAGAGTGGTTTGTTACAACAATATACCGTGCTTTTTTCTGCATAGCATTTAATTTAGGTCAGCTTCCAATCCACACTGATATGGTGAGTGCATTATTTAGGCCTATTGTTCGGTTTCCTTCGTGTGGCCGATATGGGATCAAAACCATGGCGTATATATCATCGCTTCTGTGCCATCTGCGCTCTAAATCTGCACATAACCTAGCTAATTTTTCTCTCCGCGAATTTGAGCTCATTCTTCGTGCTTCCTGATTCTGGCATGTACCGTGCTCCTTAGGTGGGATTGTCACGGTGTTTGTTTGGAATCCAGTCCAGTTGAAGGTTTAGTGAACTTTTTTTTGGATGGACCACATCGAAATCCTTGTGTCCGCTGATAGCCTCCTGCCTACCTGTGCTTTTGTCTGCCTGTTACCACAAGAACTTTTCTGTTTGAACATTAATAATGAATTTGACGCGATTATTGAACCATTGTCACTATCAGGTGTTGAAGCACGGGGTAATGGGATATGAAGATGACACTTTAGGAGTTTCGAAGCAACTGGAAATGAACAAAAGAATCGTGTGAGCATAATTTAGGATTCGATGCAGGGAATCATTTTTTTTACCAATATTCTAACTCCTTTCAAATTTGTCTGAAAAATGTCATGGAAAGTTACTTAGAGTTATCTAGTGGGCTGGGGTGGCTCTAGCTAGGTGTGTCAGGTTTACATCATGGGACTGCCTAGAGGAGTTTAGCTGGCTCCTGGGTAGTTCGTTGTTGCTTTGGCTAAGAAACCTGCCAGACAGTTCACTGGAGTATCTTTTTGAAGATGAGTGCTTTACCCACTGAAAATCATAGCTTCTTATTAAAGTAGATCAACGCCCCGCATTTTTAAAATTTTTCAATGCAGACTTTGAGTCGGGAAGACATCTTAGACCAATAGAGCCTCACTGTCCCATATCGGAATTTTATCGAGCCTTAACCACCTCTCAGGTTTTATAAATCTGAGCTACAGAAAATCGAAGCGCTTGCTTGCGGGGCTTTTGACATTTTGAACTACAAAAGTATTGTTAGCATCAAGAACGGTTTCAGAGCAATCATACCATAACCGGTCGGTGATCTGAGTTTCAGCGAGCCAGAGTAAGCCATGGAAATTCAATCAACATTCTCTATTCATAATATCACTAGTGCGGTGATGCTATACAGCTTAACATATCTCACACCAGATACAAATGGATGGAGGTAAAGGAGTTCCTGAAGTTATCCCGAAGCAATGTCAATGTCAAAGATTGAAGTGCCTTACTTACAACCCCAGCCTATGATTAAGCCAGTGCGTACTCGGGAAAACACTGATCAAATCACAGACGGACAGAAAATGCCATAATTGCTCTCAAATGTCTATTGTGGATAATTCGAATATCACTTGCATGTTGTCCGGATCGAAACAAAGTTGTCAATAAGGTGGTCCAAAAATCGATTTTTTTTCCAATCGGATTTTCCGTCCTAGCTCCTCTCAATCTGGAAATTATTTCGCTACCCCTAATGGGAAGTGAGTGGTTTGAGGAAACTATGACTTAATGCCGTAGGTAAGAATGGGTGCTGCAATGTTTTGTGGGAACTAAAAAAAGCTGCCTTATTACTAGGCGACTCATCAAACGGTATTCCCTAAAACACATCCTGGTAATCTAAGTTTCTAACGGACGTAGCCTTGAAAGGGATCTAAGGATACCATTAATGTACGACCACGGTAAAGCATTCTTCATAGGGCTTCGTCCTCTGTACTAATGTTTTCGCTGCAACCGCACCCGATCTAGCTTTGCTACTTCAGCGACCAGTGGAGATTTTTTGATTCCTCGATTTTCACTATTCCTAAAATCTACAATTAATGTTGTGTATCTTCATTTCGGAGACCCGGCGAAATTCGACTATTATGAAGGAATAATTACCTTAATCCCCCTCCTCCTGCCGCCAAATTGTGGACATAATAAGGCTTTCAGGCTAACTGACGTTCCTAGAAAATTTTAACGACGACCTTCAGATAGGGAAGCTTTAGAATCTGAAGGACCCATTTTCACAGATTTTTTATCGAGAAACGCCAAAGTCGTGGCCCAAAAAGTTGTTTGGAGTGGAGGAATATGCGTGTCTGTATATCGTCGAATGTATCTTTTCCGAATAAGATTTTTCCTACAACGACTGCCTGCGTAAACAACTCAAGCAACTAATTTAATGATCTCACTCAAGTCAGGAAATTCAAAGTTAACCTTGAAAATCAACTGTACGAATCCTTGACTTGAACACGAGATGCTTTGCTAATTAGTTTTGGTTCCACGCAAAAATCTCCAATTCAGATGAACTCGTGGCCATCAATATTTCAGTTACCATAATGAGCGTGTAGTCATTAAATATTCAGAGTTGCTACTGCAGGGCGGCTGCCTTGAATCCACGGAAGAACATTGTCTAAAACTTGACCCAGATTCAAAGTGCGCAGATAATGACGATGATGGGACTTAAAAGAGACAATTTCAATTTTCTGGTATTAAAATCTACTGCGCGCCAGAGAAAGCTGAATTAAAATTTCAATGGCAACGTTAAAATGCTTCGGGTATTTATTATAATTGGCACATGATCATGCAAATTGCTACAATTTCCTGCTGTCACATGCCGAGCTAGGATAATCGGATAATAGACTCGAAAAGCGTTTTCTGACTTTTTTTCGTCCCACGCACGGAAATCGTAACATTAACGACGAAATCTATTCCTATTCAGGAAAGAAACACGAGACATTAACTTGCTGAGTTATTATTTATTAACATTTTTTCGGCCCACATCTCCTTTTTGTAGGGATTGTTGTGTCCGCAAGGTTAATAAGGCAAGGAGGCGATAAGACAACAGCATTTGGATTTTGGGACGAACACACGAAGTACGGGTCAGTTCCTATGACAAGTGGGTTCCAAGCACACGTCCCCGTCGTAAGCATCCCTACCGGTGGCGAAATGTGTTAAAGGACACCTGGCAATGGGGGAAAATCAATAGTTATCGTTATTACGTTTACGGTGATAGCATCCTCCGTCGTTTCTCCTGTAAGTACCAGCCAATGAGACATTCTTCTTTTCCGAAATCTTTAAGGACACATGAAGAACGCTCCCTGCGCCCGTCACATTGTATTCTATGTACATGGGCAATAGTACTCGAGAAATATGATCCGGAACTCCAGAAAACTGGCTGACATTAAAAGAATAGGGGCCAAAGACCTGCCAGGAATTTATTAGTTCCTGTCTTTAAAGCTCGGGCTCTAAGATGGAGATCTAGGCGATGAGTGTCATTAAATTGGATTGAGTCGATCTTTTATGGGTTTAGGACAATTTGCTATCGACATTGGAATGGGGTTAATGTCAATGGCAAATGTTCCGAGTGACTATAAAGGGGATAGGCAATTAGACCTAGAAATATGGACGGAATGTATGACTCTGATTATATGTAGGGTAATGGGTGAGAAGGAGTTGTCCGGTAATCCGTTGAGCATATCGTGAATTAATAAAGAAATCTTTATGCAATTGTAGTAAAAAGAAATATGCTTTTGAGAGACATCTTGTCGAGAGAGAGATCCAGAGGTTCGAAAGAACTCATATGAAGCAGTTTATTTATTTATTTAAAGAGAACAGCAGAGTGAATCCAGTTAAATATTGCTCCTTAGAGAAGATAAAAAATTCAACCTACGCTTGAAGTTATAGTAGGAGGATAAGTCTAACGAAATAAGCATCGACATAGCCTCCGAATCGGAGAGTGGAGGTAGCACTAAGGTCTTGAATGGAGCTCAAATATGAGGAATTCCGCCAAAAGAGCAATGTAGAGTGGCAGAGGATTTAAGGTGCTATTTGCTATCGAGTGTCATTTGACACAGTCTATTGGAGAAATTACAAATTTTAAAGATGTTGGTGTAAAGCGAGGAGGGACAACTGAGAGAAGAAGGTAGGTCTTCATCCTCGATACAATATTTGTCCGCCCTGTTTAGGAATATATATAAAGAAACAAACACCTCCTTAGCAGGGTCTGATGAGTTCCCTGTAATTTTTTTATTTCTCTGAAGAAAAGATTGCCCGGCTTAAAATAAAGGATCTATGGGCAAGAAAAATGGAAATCAGTTGCTCTCCGTCGGTCCATCATTAAGCAGTCAACCGAATGCGTACTCAGGACTATAAATTCCTGTATTGGATGGATTGAATTGTTGGTATCCATCAGAGGAAGGGGAAAAACGGGATATGCCGACATAAAAGAAAACCTTGCAGAATCAGCTGAAGAAACAAGAAGTGAAGTAACAGACGAAAGTTAGGTGTTATCCTAAGGTGGGCGGTCAACCGGAACTTCATATTTCTCAAGGATTTTAGGACAGAAAGAGAGGAGTGGAATAGGATGATAATTCTCAGCGAAAGTATGATCGCATTTTGAAGGTTTTGTCTAAACCAAAACCTTGTTAAAATCGGTTTACTACTCGGTTTGTCTGTCACATGCACTTCTATCTAAAACCTTTATATCGATTCACATCAAATTGGGAGCTGTGAACGCATTCTACAATGATTCTGTTGGCTTCGCCTGGCTGCCTTGGGAAGTCTGTTTTTATATGCTTGCGATATAATGTTTGTCGCCTGTGTCTGTAGGCAACCGCATTTTCGTATTTCGGTTGGGCATAGACGGACGTCATGAAGGAGATGAAAGGAGGCATAATTTTGTGCATGTAATGGTTTGGAAAATTGAATCTCCATATACCTTGGGTGTGAAGATTTTTGAAGCGATCTGGACCGAGAACGTTAAGATTCCTGTCAAGATGAATTTACGTAGTGAATCTGCCTTCTAACTGCGCGTATCTTCGCTCGCAGTTCTGCGAGTTGACTGCTCTGTCAAAAGAACTGTGGAGTAGACCTTGTCAGCTACGTTGGCTGCGGTTTGTAATGGCTGGTCATCAAACGTCGCCATAATCGGTTGAAGAGTAGATGGTAGGCGTCTTATCCACAGACTACGTATTAGCGAGGGGAACTGCCGGGGAGATAAATCTCCGGTAGCGCATATCGCTTCAGCGAGTCTACTTCTGATGAGCTTTTCGAGCACTTTTCCAGCTAAGACTTCCGCGAAATTTTGTCTTCCGTCGGCTTAATAAGTAGAGTAGTAGTAGAGTAAGTAGTCCTCTTTCGTCTTCCTTTTCTTTTGGTGCTCCGTCCTTCGTGTCCGCCTGATGGCGCGACGTGTTATTGTCTCTTGTTCTTCCTCGTCTTCTTCTTTTGAGCCTGGAGAGTACCTGAGTGAAGTCTTCTTCAGATGTCCCTTCCTCCGTTCCTTTTTTACTCAGTTCGCTCTGCAATGGGCAGTCTGCGATCCGTTTGGTACTCGTAGTATTCTTGTCGGGAGATGCGGTTGTTTCTGCTACCCGCGGATTTTCTCTTACTCTTCATGTCCGCCTATAATATGAAATCCTGTCCAGGAGTTTCGGCAGTTTCCACTCTGTCTCTTTCCGCAATTATAGCACTGCGTGGTAAGGTCTGTGTTCCTGTCTTCGTTGCAGGTGCCGCATCACTTTCCGAGTCCTTCTCCCCGTCTGCGCGTCCCGATGTCTCGTCGGGTATTTCAGCCCTTGTTGCGTCCTTCGCTGGGAGGAGCGGCGCATTTTCGTGCCAGCCAGCGCACTCTCCATTCCCATTATCTCCTCGTTTTATTTGTTTTTGTTCGCCATTTAAGTTGTTTACCAGCGCATTGTGTGCAAGGGAGAAGTCCGTAATAGTCAGGAACGGGTACACCCTCGGGGACAGAGCCCCTATCCCAGTTCCCTGAGGCCTAACCTACGATTAGCTGATCCCGGAAATCACGGGCAGATCAGCGCTCGCTCGAGGCAAAGCGATCTACTAATTCCGGTTCAATGCACATTACCCGACCAGGGTCCCAGAAGAGCTAGGTTTACATCACCCCATCGACGTCGACAAGGAGTTGTCTTCACAAGTTTTGACCGGGTTTGAATAAGGGGAGCTCCCTTCTCTCTCTCTATAAACTTCCCATCCCCTTCGGAAATGGGGTAGAAAATGCAGTGTTTACCAATTTTGTTTAAGAATAAAAGTGAAAATGAGGTCTACATCAGCTTCGAACCGCAAACATGAAGCTTGTTAGTCCGAGCTCTTCAAGAGAGTCCTTATTGCCAATTATTAGCATCTCACAACGCATCTGGCATGAAATTACAACCGCGGCTTCTTCGTCAGATCAAAGGGAAAACTGCTTCAAACGGAATACTTGACGGCGCCACTCTTGATTCAAATGCAAAAATGCAGAAGAAGATTCAAATCAAAAACTTGTTAAAATTTAACGCATATTACCATCAGCATTGAGCGCAGCACGGCAAACTTTGATACACATAAAACCGCTGCGGTGCGGTTCTCTGCCACAACAAAGGAAAAGAAATTACTCTCAAAGGATGAAACTTTTGTCTTAAATTCATTCGTAAGATGGCGACAACGAATGGAAAAAAGTGAACTCACGATGCCAATTATATTTAAGAGCTCTACAAGGAATTTTTCTTTTGGGTAGTTTTTCCAATTTAGAGTTTTCCACGACAAGTAAAGGAATGGGTACTATTCGTGCTCTACTTTCCCAAGAAACATAGAAAGTACTTGAGTCGAAGGGAAAGTTGCGACAATGCTAATACCACTTTTGGAGCGTACAAACTCGCACAAATATATATATATTTTTCCCATTGCACTAGTTGAAATGTTTTTCAGCTCCATAATCATTAAATTTAATACTCCCAACTAATTGGCGATAAATTTCCGTTGAAACTATTCCGCATTTTCCTGTGAATTCTGGCCAGCTTCGGGGACGGAAAGACTGTACACCGTCAACTTATGCAGAATATGAAAAACGGGCGGAAAGTTTTCCACTTCTTCATCTTCAATTCCTTGTCTGCTTTCATAATAAATAATAATTACTCGCAGTCAAACGCGTCACTTTGCTGAAATTAAAGATAAAGACGATGATGATGCGCACACAAAAAACAAGACAGGCGAGAGTGGAGCAACAGAAAGAAAAGAATTTGCAAAAGAAAATTCATTCACCCTCTAAGCGCGCTCCCTGCCACCCCTGGCGCTCATTCGGTTGGGGGATTTTCTTTTTCATCTCTATCATTGAACGTGGAAAATTTGAATTTTTTTCTGCTTCTCTGCTCCCTTTTTCAGCCCCTAGTCTGCCTTCACTACGGACTTTGGTATGTAGACAGCGGCAGACGGCCAGAGTCCTTTGAAGGAAGGTTCAAGACTATAAATTATTCTACACAATAGAAATCATGAGAAATTTATAGGCAATAGTTTCTTGGCTTTCCTTTGATAATGTTAGGAATTCTCAGTTATTTTCCCGTTTTTTGCTTTCGCCACGGCGGAAATATTTGCCCAGAGCGAGCGGCCAGGAACAAATTACGTATGCAAATTGAGGTTTTGGGGGTCTATAACAAAACTTTGTTGTATTCGGGAATAATGTTAGTATTCATTAGACTCGCGAATTAATGAAATCTTTATTTGGTTGAATGGTTGCGGTGGCTGAGCTTGGCGCCTGCTGTTATTGTTATTCTGTTCACAATGACATGGTGATTCAACACAAGGACCTCGTAATACCCGGATCTTAGCATGCTCGAGGGGGAGTCGGAGATATTCTGGCTATTATTGATATTGAATAACGTCCAAACCATCTATCAGAATGGGAAGGATTAGTCAGAATCCGGCAGCTGAGGCTAATCCCTCTCATAAAAACATGGTCCGATGGTTGCTCCTCATAAATATTCCGACCGAGTCCTTCCATGTGTAGTTCTCCCAGTTGACATTCCTCTTGCATCACTCTAGGCAAAATTTCAAGTACATTTCCATTACACATGTGTACAAATCTTACACCTAACATATAACGAAAATTAAGTGCTCCTCACCATAGGAAGTATGTGCTTTTCTAAGATTTACCGTGAACTCTAGTAGACACGAAAAACTGTTGGTTTCGCAGATAACGTATGAAATACCAACACCAGCAAGGTGTCAGCGTAAGATGTTGTGCAAAACTTTGATAATAGATTGCAGCAAATATATTCTGTCTGATTCCATTATGTGTACCTCAAATACAATGGGAAGAGAAAGGAGTTGAAGAGAGGGGGTGGGGGGACTAACAGAACGATATAATCATTTGGAACCGTTGCACGTACATCTTATGTCTTAGCACGTTGGGGCATCAGGCATATCTTACTACGTTTTCTCATGTTATTCACAGTACAAGGCAGTCATGTCCTTTCTCTCACCTGTACTACGCATTTCGTCCTTGTGGAAAAAGAAATGCCCGTAGGTACTACAAATCATACGGGCGTTGAATGTGTCCGACATAATAATATATATTTTAATTTAAAGCGTGAGAAGGAACAATGTTGGACAGTGTTTTCTCAGCAATTTATTCTAATGTAATACAGAGGATGGGAAGAGAGTTGAGGAAGGAAATCGTTCAGACCAATTAGTCGCTTTAACCTGCATATGTAGCTAACAAAACTGGAGGTGAGAATCTCCAGATCAGATAGAGAGACCGCTCCTTTATCATTATAAATAACATCCAGCACGATGCTCTAAAAGTTTAACCCAACTTTTCTATTTGCCTTGTCCAGTGACAATTTGACCAGAGAGTGCATTTGCTAATATGCATCATATCTTCATTTTTTCTCACGTGTTAATTCCCTTACCACGCGTGTTGTTCGATAGGCGAATCCCCATGATTGAGTATTTTGCAAGATCCCGTGTGGACACTCACACCATAAAAAAGACGTGAGTTTTTGTGAAAATAGCACAAAACCCCACGTTCTCGAGCCTGGCTAGCACAGAGGCGTGCAAGCACGTGTCGATGGAGCTTCAATATTTGCAAGCGGACCTTCACGGTCAATTTCGCCACCTTTTTGCTTTTGGGTTAGCTCTCCCCTCTTGGTCGTCTTCGGCCACTCATGATGGTTTTGTGACCATCGCAATCTCTATTTGTCATTAGAACTTATACGGAGCTACTCTTAGGTGTGGATCGGCCTGCGTGGGTGCTATTCGTAACTTCCTAACATGGTACTTAGCTTTGCTGTTGTAGCTGACAGGAGTGGAGGGTCTCTTCAATCACACAATACGATAAATGGACCTAGTCTTGGAGATTCGATGTATGTACATATTTTGACTTAAAGTATAGTATTTTAAAGGAGCGTGACTTAATTTATAAAATTCATTATAAGCTATCCTTCATCTTAAAAAAAGAGTCTCAGTTGAAGTCTAGCTTTCGCGAAAACCTCCATTCCGTCAAGTGTATAGACATTTTTTTCGTTTTTCCTGGCCTGTGGAAATCCTTGGCGTTTAACGTTAGGTGTTGCTGCCCTAAGATGGAGTGTTTACCACTGAAGAGCACGTAATTTTCTAATGAAAATGAATAGTTCTAAATATTGCCTCCATAATAAACCTGGATGTTAAATATAAAACCAGGAGGCTGGAGCTAAAATTTTTCACTATTTAAATTAATGACCCATAATCGTTCAGATCCATCCAAGGCCCTTCCACCGTGACACCCAAATTTCCTTCCGTTTTGTTATTTGGAGGCTCGGGTAAACGTATTTGTCAGGAGGTTTTGGACGAAGAACAATGTTCGCCTCCCTCAGGAACTCAACAGTCATTGACCGGCCTCTAGCTTCTGTTTCACTATTGTCAATGTTGTAGTAGTATTTCGAAATGATCATTGACCTCTTGCTTTCACGTAGGCTTGGTCATACTGCATAATATTATATGCATTTCCAACGTTTGCTTCCGGCTAAAGCGACATGGAAGCGAATGCCAATGGACTTTGTTGTTGGTCAGAGCTTGAGTAGATTGCGGTTGGGGTTCTATTCCCCTAAAATTATTTATTGGCCAAAGACTACATCTGTCACTATGAAACGTGTAAGATGCTAAAAGCTCCAACCAAAAGATCCGGCTTCCAGTGGGTCTTTGGGAATCCTTGAATCGATAAAGTCTGACAATCGGGTACAATTGAAGCCAGGGGCTTTCAGCGATCTGACACAGAGTGATTGGGGTAGCAAGTTGTCATCAGTCAACTGTGTTCATTGCTCGATGACCGATCGGGTTACCACACATCATCGTCATTACACAGTATCCGTCAATTCTTTGGAATCCCCAAATGCACAACACAATGTACTTTCAAACGAAAAACCAACCCCCATCCTATGAAACTTCTTGAGCTTGATTGCAGTACCAGACATTCACTTGAAGCGCTCCACCACCGTACATTAAAGTTCTCACCACAATCCACTTAGCCTAATTCCACTTATCGAGTTCTCTCCCTGCCACCCCCGACAACTTTCTATTGACGTTAAATGTACTTATTTTACATCAATATCCTTATTAGCATACCCGTATCATTTTCCGCCTGGCGTAAACCAGTCGGCTCCCAAGTGAAAATATTTTGGTTTTGTGTTGCTCTCAGCGTACGTACGTGTTGAAAATTCTTGGAGGGAGAGCTCCCATGGCGGGAACTTTCCTTTTATTTACTTTTAGTTTTTCGTATGTGATTTACATTAATGCTACTGCAAATTGCTGAGTGGCTTTGAATTGCTACACAAAAAGTTTGTTTCGATGTAAAAATGTGAACAGCCCCGTGCGGTGGCAAGGCACACATCTCCAAATATGTTTTGAAAGAAATTTTCGTCCTTTTGGCGTTCAATAAAGTAAAAAAAAGTATCAAAACTTTGTCAAAGACACACAACAAACTTTGACTGTGAATCTGGCGAAAATGTATCTTACAGTAGACTTGAATCCATGAGGCCATGACTTAGGGCTATGACTTCATATGCGTTAACTAAATAAAAACATGAAACTCAGTCGACGTGAAACATAGCCTATCCTGTATGAAATTGCCACATTTTGGGGGGTCGTGGGGGCGAGGGAAGCGGCGCAACCTAAGGATATATTGAAAAGTATGTGAGCGGGACCCACAGAAATTTCACTCATTCACATAAGGGTTAACTTTTGCTGAGTTGTGCACCCCGGAGACGATGTAGTCCGTAATACAACATATCAAAACATGCTGGTAGAGTCCCATATGCCTATTGTAAAAGTTTTATGAGACCATCCCTCAAAGCAGCAAGTTCTCGATTTTCAGTCGAAATGGGAAAGTGTCACCATCTTGTTGTTGTTGGCCCCGTCATCGTCCTCGTCTACTCGAGACGTGAGTTTCTATCCGAGACACAGCTTCCAACTCTAATCCAATCAACTTTTTTGATTAGAGTTTTGTCGGTGAGTCTTTCTTATTTTAAATGACAAAAAGAAACCGTCAAGATGTACTGCATACTTGGATGAAGATGGCAGAAGTTCGGGCGCAAAGGAGCTTGTAAATGACATTGAAATAGAGTCACCGGGGAGAGTGCCATGCAAGGCACACATAATTCTTGAGTGGGAGTATGTGCTGTGGCTAGAACATTGGTTCATGGCGGCCCAGGAACTCACAAAGTTCCGCAGAATATCCTTGTGCCGAGTTGTTGTGTTTACTTTCCTGCTGGAGCCACTGAGAAATGCCAGTAGTTAGTCACCCCGAGCCTTGCTCCGGGAATTTGCATTCAATTTGTCATTGTACCGTGCATTGTTGAGAGCTGCCGGGGAAACATATTAATAATTTCATTTTTCTCTTTGCTCATATGAGTTTGATAAGAACAATGCAAACATCCTTCACCAGGGACTTGTGTTCTGGAAGAGCAAAGTTTGTACAAGGCAAGCAAGTGGCGGTCACACCGGAGGGACATTCCTTGCTATTTCTTATTGCTTGGCTAAGACTCCCGAGTTTTTGAAGGACCTAGAAGAGCATGTGGTGCCAGTTGTGTGGATGTTGGCGGGAACCACTCAGTTCTATAGTAAATAACCAAATAACCAAACATATGGAATAGTACCTTGGCCCCACTTCAACCCCTAATTAAACATTCACGAATTCCTCGCTCTCGCCCCGGGGGGATGCAAATTGCAAGTCATTACAATAAATCCCGCAATATTAAGAAAAATATCCGTAATTCTCTCCGCGGTCCATTTCATTCTAATTTCCATAATTAGAAAGTCCTGAACTAGTGGCGTGTTATCAATCCAAATTTGCAGATTTGAGAAGACCCAGGCTAGCATGCTAATGTTCAAGTCGATTTACGATTCCATTCGCAGTTAATTAGAATACTCAAAGATGTTGTTAGGCAAAAACCGTTAAGTCGTTCGTCTTAATTTAATCGCATTTTCATTTTTTTAGCACTATATAAACGGTTATCTGTTGGACTACCTCCCAGGGACTAAGACCGTTCAACAATTTGCCGCAATTGATCTGAAAAAGAGTCGAACCCCCGAAAGGCAAAAGTGATGAATGGGGTATGCCTTCGCAGCGAGGCAAAACGGAAAACATGGAAATAGATAAGCTAACGGAGCGAAGGCTTGACCTTAGCCAATATATTTACATTCTCGACCATTAGAAGCAACTTCCCCCCAAAGATAGTGAGCATCCCTTGGACTTATTACCTTTTAAGAAAGTGCCCCATTAACATTACAATTTATGTGTAGTCTCTTCATCTGGAATAACTTAAAGTGTTGCTTATAAATTTGAATGGAGAAATCCACCTATCAGCACCATTCACCCTTCCAAATGGTCTGGAAAAAGCTATTTAAACTTCAGCTCGGCACTGCTAATGGAAACCCGGCGAAGATAAATGGCGATAAATTTTTTTTGTATCAAAATGGCATCGGAATAAATTTAAGCGTCACGGCATAAAACGGCATCAGCAGACGCGGCAAACATTCAACATTGAGTCCTGGAAAAAAAAAGTCTAGAAAATAAACGGGAAAAAGAGTAACTGCGAACACATTCGGTAAGTTTTCACACGCCGTTGGAATGCCACTAGGCTGGGTTCAGAGCGACGATGGGGGTGGAAAGTGGGGGTTGAAAAGCTGCAGGATGATAAACATGTTCAGCATATTATGAGTGATAAGCGCATCTGATGGCTGTGCGAAAACCATGGAAGAAATGGGCGAAAAGGCCCATTAATAATTAATATTAGATAACGTCGTGGAAACAATAGATTTTCCTTATTTGTAGCTGGTGGAGCGCAGAAGGGCTGCGACTGGAGCACTTGGGGAAGGTAATTGAAAATATGATTGAAATGAGGTCACGCAGGAGATAGGCACTTGGTAAGATTTTTGAGGTAGATTTGGTGGGAGCGTTGTTGTCTGGGGATATTTGGTATGGAGTCGGCCCCATTGAGTTAGAGGAACAATAAAAGTTTAAAAAGTAGCGAGGGATGGTTTCATTCAGGGCAGATGCAATTCATCAGACGCTTCCTCTCCCTCGCCCTAGGAATGATATGGACCAAGCGAAGGGAGTGATAGTTCTTTCTCAAGTCGGGTTCGACATTACGTAGTTGTGGGCTCAGGACTCCCTCAATATTTAGTGCGCGAAAGGGACAGCAATTATATCAAATAGAGGACATTTTGCTTAGGCGCTTAGATTCCTGAGAGAAAAACTATGGAAAACACCACCGTACAAAGGTTATTTTGATAAAAATAATGGTTGTGTTCAGCAATTTTGTTTGCAACAGTAATCAGATAGCCTTCCCGGTAGCGAGCACAAATCCAGAGGCCCTATTGCTTAAGCATTATTGGAGATAGGACTACATGCTTTCCTTGATTTATGATTTCACAGAACAAGATGCCAAATTGGCAGATGTAGTATCCATATATGCCGCGGACAATACTAGCTGATTTTAGACCCCTTCCGAGAGTAACTTCGGGAGACCAAAAGTCGAAAGGAACGATTGAAATTTTTTTTATATTTTTGCTGTTGTAATATATGTTTGCCATAAACTCTCATTTGGGGCATAACGCATTAACCAGACCTGGGTGCCGTAACTATTGTTTCCTTGGAAAATACTTCAGTTCCGTCCATGACTTTCCGCGAGCCTTGCATTATTCCCCAGCTGTTCTACGCAACGTAGTTTTAGGGCAACCCACTAGCCGACCATTCTAGAATAGTGGGTTCTATTGGATGGCATATCCCGGAATGGAGTTGTCGCCCTTTCCCAATGTTTTATATTCACAGTGATGTTTCCATGTGCTGGTCCCATATATTAGGCAGGCCGAAACAACGGTGGCTTGATAGGCTGGATGGAGATTTAAAAGCCTCGCGATTGCATCCAAGTCAGACGTTCAATAAAACCAAATGGCGAAACCGACCACGACGGGCCGACCCCAGGACAAAGGCGGAAGATGAAGGAGAACTAAGTTCTCGCGAACTACTAATCAGCCAGACCATGTGCCATCGAATGGAACAAGTAATGATCGGACGGCGCAATATGTGGGGAATATAACGGGTGGGGTAGAACTTCCCATTTCAGCATCTCTCTGTAGCCAACATGAGGTCGAGCGTTGTCATGCAGAAGAATCACTTTTACCTACCTCTGCTCGTATTGTGGTGATTTTTCGCGCAGTACTCGACTTAGTCCCATCAATTGAAGTCCATACCCTTCCCCAGTGATGGTTTCGTTCGATTTCAATTGCTCATAATAAATAACACCGACCTAGTGCCACCAAATACATAGGGTAACCTTCAAAGCTTGTATATTCGGCTGAGTTGACGACGTAGAAGCACAGGCAAAAAAACGACGATTGCTTCAAATCGTAAGGAACCCAAGTTCATTGCTTATGAATCATCCCCAACGCTTGCAATCGATGCAGATTGATTTTGTGATCATAATCAGAACCCCGCTAAGACAACCATAACGGTATCAGTCTTTACTGAATGAATGGATGTAAGCCCTACCTAAGTCTCTACTGAACTACGGAGTACGGCAATCGAATTGAAACGCAACTCCACGTTTGAGACCCGAAGGTCTCTTGTCTGCTTCGATATCAACCACAACCCCCATGAAACTCCTACTAGGGTGCTAACTGCTACAACCGAGCTGAAAGTACATGAACCAGGAATTGTCCTGAGACATATAAATTCAGACAACTATCCCGGTTCCAGTGATACCAAAATACCTTTGATAGGGTTTCGTAATCGAAGCGCCTTCAGATGGGTGCCGTGCAGACTCGGGTCTCTCCGCAATAATTAAGCCCTAGAGCAATCGCCTACTGCATAATAACCGCTTACAAGCCAAAGTGAGTACAGCGTTTCCTGATGCCACCACATGGAGGTTCCCCTCAGCCACTTGATTTTGGTTTGGCCGATAGGATTTTTCCGCCGTTTTCCTCGCCGTCATCTCAGAGTACCATATATTAGCACAGAAAAAGGCCCTAAAATAGCTGCATATTCAGAGCAGAGAAGGTGGCTTTAGGGATACCAAGCTGGATAACGTCGGCAGAAACAATACTTCCTACATCTATAAATCAGGAACTATTAAACCGCAACAAACTTATCGGTATTGCCTGGTGGGGTTGTTTACCTTTACGCCCTCTTGCTCCTCGTCCAATGAGCTTCCCTTCTTTTTACTTCCGTCACCAGCCCGTTCTGTATTTTTACAATTGCGGAAGAAGCTGTAAGCTTGCTCTCTCTCTATCTCAGGATCTCCGCTTCCTTCTCTGAGAGTTTGCAAGCGCAGACAACTAACGCATAAAGCCAACCGATATTCAGCAACATTCTGCAGTTAGCGTGCAGTGGCACTAGCTTCCTTTTGACATGCACTACTCTAGGTGCTTCCTAGAGGTGAATTTGGCTCTAGGTACTTGGTAGCGGGTTTAGAGATGATCGAATGTCCGTCGACTGCCCTTTTCCAGTTGTTTTTCTCCCTACTGTTCGTTATTAAGATCGCTTTCGTTTTTTTCGTCGCCGTGGTCAAACTTGTCTTTTCCAGTTAGGCCTTAACGGCTCTTACCGTATCCGTGGTATAAATTTCCACATCTTTTATGTGCTCTGCTGCAGTAGTAGCTCCTTTAGAATAGAAAGCACGAGCATGCCATTATTCGTGACACTCCACAGTAGGGACCGAGTGCCGAGGCATGTGGTACCTCCCTGTAACGAAGTATCTTTCGGTACCTTATCCGTCCCGTTCCAAAGAGTTCTCTTTAAGAGGTAAGCGTGTTCCCCCCGAAATTTTTCACCATCCACCATCGCAACACACCCGACACTCTAAATGAACTCTATTTGGAGCGCGGTTTTCACCCATCCATCCCATCTCTATGCAAATTGCCTGGTGCTCCTTCGAGCTGAACATGTCCTCTCACACTCTTTGTTTGGCTGCCCCATACAAGCGCTAACGCATTAAAATCACCTGCTATGATTATGATTACTGGCCAACGACCTCTTGGATCCAAGACCCGAGCGCTCAGCATTTATCCATGTTCGTCAAGTGAATATCTGGAAGGAGCATAGCAACGTTATATGTGAACTCTTTTCATCTTCATTCTCACTAATCCATGGCTTTCTCACTTATGGTCTGGGAAAGTAAGTCTTGCGTCACCTAGCATTGAGGTTGATTTGTTGCGTTGAAGACTGTATGCTGAGCACCTGCTATTGCACTGTGCCGATGGTCGACGCCCTCCTTCCCTTTGCACAGTAGGCAGTTTGGCTCTACTCCGCAGCCTCTGCTGATGTGGCCCTCCGCTCCACATCTCCCGCAATGCTTCGTCCTGTCACCAAAACTGATACCAACTTTCATAGGGTGACCAAGGAATTTAAAGTACCATCTACCTACTGCCAACAGTTTGAGTCTACCTCCACTGGCAGGGTGATGATGGCAGTTTGTGTTCAACGGTAGGCTTCCATTAGCGGTTTTACTAGTGAGACTTGAAATCCTGTAAGGTCGAACTTGAGATAGCCTGATTTATATCCTTGCAGTATATAGGGGTCCGGCTTGCTAGCTCTTATTTCGGCTTCCTGTCTTAACGATTTTCCAATTTGGATCAAGAATTTGTCCGCAGTTATATCCTTGGATTTCTTTAGATCCAACGTAAGATCTTTTTTCTGGGACCGTCTAATGCGGCAGATATTATCTGCTAAAATGGTGAGTTGTGTGTCTGCCTTCACTTTCCCGAGAATTTCCCCTTCGCTTTGTTTAGAGATGATAATAACTTCCGGTTGTGTCCTTCTCCCCTTTCTATTTTTCCTTGTTGTAGATTTCCCTGCCTCTCTCCGGAATAGTGGCTATGTAGGTCAGCGTTATCGTCAGCACTCCACTTCCTCCGGGAGTTGAGCCCTTTGTTTTTCTCTTAGGGATTTGTTGCCCTCTTGATTCGTTCCACCTTTGGGACAGTGTCCTTCTTGGTTTCTAATCTCCCGGGTTTTATGCCTGTGTTGTCTGGCTTTCTTTGTTCCCCGACGTCTTCATTCCTCTTTCATCCAATTGGTGGCTGGATCTTACGTCGCTCGGGTAATTAGGCGCCAGTGTTTCCTTCTTTCCGCTCGCCGCTATGCTCTTCCCCTTGAGGACTTTCATTCACAGGGGTGTGTGCATGTAAAGGTGGGAATCTACGATGCATCGAGATTTTTCTGAATCGCTTAATTTATGGAGCCAGTTTTACTCCCTGCTGTGTGCTTGTATCATTAGATGCCACTGTAGCCTAGGCTTCCACTTCTCTGGCACTGCGATCATTGGAGATCAACGGTCAGGAGCTCGCTTGTCTATTACCGAAGAACGGATATAATAGGGAGATTGAATTGGTTTATTTGAACTTCCGACCCTTGCTTTCTTCATTATTTTCGATCCAATAAATCGGCGATCCTAGAACTATTTTAAATTATTATCTCGGAATTAAATGCAGTTAGTGGAAGTCCCTAAAGCTATTGTGTACCATTGAAGCGCGCATTGAAAATTACACCTTCCACTGTCTCGCAAAGCGATTACCCGTGCATTTTATTATTGGAATTTGAATATGAATTTACCGAATAATATCGCGTTTTCTATACATTTCATTGTAGGCCTTTGAGGTATTTGAGGTCCATCAGAAACTATGCAATTCAGGCTTTTCCAAAAAGCCGATCCAATGGAGAATTCATGTGTGAACATTCCATACCAAACTACCTTTGCAGAGCATGGTATTCAACAGCTTACCCAATTCTATTTTGCAATACAAGGATCAGATAGTAGCACCAGATTTATACTCACATCAGTCTGACTAGCCTCACTTCACGTTACACACACTCATATGAGCAGATTATACGAGAAGGTCTTAATGTAAGCCGATTTAGTAATTGAAGCAAATAGTCATTATCCAGCCTGAGCTTTAGTGAAAACGATTTGCACTTAATGAGTGTTAGACTCCTCACTTTCCGTTGATTGCGTCGTAAATACCTGGAAAACTGAAGGCTTTTTTTCCGGGCTCGGGGAGTATCTTGTGGAAATTTGCGAAGGAGGACAGTTGGAATAATTAGTATAATTCATTCGGGCTGAATTATGCAAACGTATAAGAGAGTGGAAGAATCTTTCACATGAATGGAGAAAGAAAGAACCTTGAAGAAATGTAGGCGAAGATGGAGTGACATTTATACGTTTCGTCCTGTAGGCTCGTTAAAACACTAATTGTTTTAGTAGGGTCGACTTTACTATGTTGAAAGGTATCTTGAAGGTGTTTGAAATCTTCTGTTGATGCCAAAATATTGATCGAAATTGATTGTGCCCTATCGGGTTTCTATTAAATCCCTTAATCGGGCATTCCACTGGACGAATAAAAAAATCATAAATTACTGTTTGTATCTGAAATGCATCTCAATCATCTAATCTAATCTCCCGTTCCTTCTCTGTTTCATTACAGCTCACACGACCAAAGGAGACCCCATCAATTATTAATCAACATTTTGCAAAAGTCCTCGAAACCATCCAATTGGAAAACGAGTGTATTAATTGCTCCATCGTTCTTCTCCCTGAAATCACCGGAAAATTCTCCACAAAAGACAAGTTCATACTCATAAACGCTTTCACATTGTATTCTGTGTAAATTGGAAGTGAATTAAATTTTCCTAGAACAAAAGCAGAAGAACGAGATATTGGAAAATATGGCAACAATAAAAATGATTCAAGTTTCAGCACATAAAAGGAAATCGATATCCTTGTGCTTTTACGGACGGAGTATCATTTGTTCGGTATTGGAGTCGTTAGTATTAATTGTGGCGCTTTTCTTCACCATCAACATTCCAGCCGGTAAGTTTAAGTGTTGATAATTATTTTATACAATAGAGGTGAATCTATAGAGTACTTAGTGGTGGAGATATTATATCTGAAGTCGATGGAAAATAAGGGGAGATGGTCCTTTCAAGGATGCTGAAAGGAATGAGGAATGAGGATGGTGTACTTTGTAGCGTGAATAAATTGAGAGAAGAAATATTGTTCAAAACTGATACACCAAGTGTGATAATAATAAGTTCTGGCACCACCGTCTGCTCCTTTCTGTTCATCGACCCTGAAATTAAAGGCCTCCAGGATCAGGATCAAGAGAATCACCAGAAAATTTATTTGGAAGATTTTCTGGAAGAATGAAAATTGTCTGTGGTGTCTTCAATTAAACAAATGGGAATATCATCAATCTTCTCATCCCTTTTCATAAGTCATCCCATACTGCTCCGCTTCACCCCTGAGTTTAGATAGCCATCTTGTATCTAAACATCTTATTGTCATTTGACATCATGTAAAAGCGGGCCACGCTTCCGCTTCTACTTTTGAAACCTCTGAAATTATAATCCTTATCCAGAATCCTAACAGTTCAGTACCAACTGTCTCTCTTCTCGAATCAACTTTATTCCTCGAAGTTTCACTAAGCAGTGGGAGAAACCAACCAGCCTACCATAATTACATTTAACAGTTGGCAGCTCATCTGCAAATATTTTTTTAATCTCCAGATGTACCTCTTTCCAAAAAGGTCTTGAAAAAAAGTTGGAAAATGCGCCTCATCCGCACATTACCTCAGGCCAAACCTATTCAGTATAGAAGTAAAATCCCTTCAATTCAGGGAGCCTTATCTACCCTGGCATCTTTCCCACCTTTCTCCCTTTTTCGCCATAAAAATGCTTGAGTGTAACGTGTCACTCGGCTCCACGTGTCTTCGCTCTGCGGCATGGCCCCAATTGTGGTGTCCGAGGACGCAAGGCACTCCTCCATCGAAAAGCGATGGCGATGGCGCTCCCATCTTCTACAGAAGAAAAAGGTGTGGCAACATTTTCCACCACGTTCTTGGGTAGGTACAGTTGAAAGTACCCATGTCCGCTGAACAGCTAGTTTAATTAATAGTCAATCTTACTGTGTTTTCGATTGAACCACGGTCGTACTTCTTTTATGAGGTGCGCGATTCTATTTCCCAAGCTTGTTATGTGCAGAGGGTAGGAGCTCTCTCTTCACAAGCGACAACTTCCTTATTTTCCTCACCTTTTCTGAGTTGTATAAGCCTCCACTCGGTAGCATGAAGGGCGATCGGAATAACTCCCGCTATTACCTTACAGCTGGCTCTGAGACGGTACGATAGGCGGACACAACTCACAGACCCCCTCGCCTTTGTGCTTGCGTCAGCCATTTTCAGTACATTCCCAAACTGAGGGAGTCGGACCATACTTCTGAACCGTAAATGAGGACGGATATTGGACATCAGCCGGCAAATTGCAAACATCCTAGCCGGCCGAAAAAGCTCATCTTTGTATCTATCATCATGCCGAGGTATTTCACTGCTGGCGTCGATAAGACCGTGCACTAGGTGTAATAGGGTGTACTGTAGGAACCCTCACCTTAGTCAGCACAGCGACTTTGGTTTTCTCCAGAGATAGGGAGAATCCATGCTCAGAAATCTATCTGCTTACTCGCAACATCACTATTCCCAGTGTGCGCTGAGCTTGCTCAACCGTGCGTGTGGTAACTAGTGTCGCATCATCATCCGCGTACCCAACCAGATGCAATTCATCAAGCACCTCGAGTCGTAGAACACTATCGTATAAGGCATTCTAAAGGTTCGAACCAAGGATAGATCCCTGAGCTGCCCCGATGTCACCTTTATTCGGCAGTGTCCTTCTCGGATATCGTAGAGTAGGACACGGTCTTTCAAATTATCATCCGCATCCGCAATAGGAAGCCTCGAGTATGGAAACGATTTTCCAGTGTCTAGAGCATGTTGCACAATCTCGCACCCTCTCACAGAATTGGTGCATTCTTACGTCGGGGGTCACAACCCGACAGTGGCGACTGTGTGCCTCAGCGCCTTTTATCGCTTGGACCACCACATCAACGGCATCACTTGTGGATCGCCCCGCTCTAGAACCATATTATGTTGATGAGTAGTCTCCCGCAGTATGTATTGTGTCAGTCAGTCGTGGTTTGATGAGTTACTCAAGCAGCTTCCTCGTTGTATCCAATATACTTAGCGGACGATACGCTGGCGGCGCCTCGCCCTTGCTTATCAACACAAGTTTCGCAACCCTCCAACGAGAGGGAAAAACACCCATTGTCAGACATGCGTTAACTGCATAGAGGGCTTTTTTGTCCTTCATGGAAGGAAGTGCAGTGAACAGTGGCCATTCCTCAGTGCTCACTCCTTCATCAACAGCGTCCGTTCGGATGGGGTGGACAGGAAAAAGTGCCTGCACGATGTCTTTCATCTTCTTTATTTCCATAAAACCGAGTGATCAACATCGAATTTTTTGATAACCAGTGTTTACATCGTTGATTAGCTCCTGCCAACTGTGGACCTTCTGCCTGTTGATTTCATGGCAAAGTTCCTTTTCCCTACGCTTATACCCTGTGGATCTAAGCGTTACCTCGTCTTGGTCTGTTGTGCACTGAGCACCAGTGAATGGGTAATTTCCCGGAAGACAATTTCCTTTTAAGAGCCGATGCATTACAAGATGCGGTGATATGGCTCATTGTTGAATGAATTAGCGATTCAATTGCAGTTCTTCTGTCTGCGTGAGTGTCTCGTAGCTGATTCTCCCCTCTTGTGTGAGCTTCTAAAAATTGTGTAACGTTGATTTTGTCCTTGCGCCACCCGGTAGGTGTTTGCTGGACGGCAGAATATTGGTCGTTTGTCACTTCGAAAGAAATGTACTGGCAGGGAACTCTTCCAGTACCTTCTATTGTTGGACCGCTGACACTAAGGACTTCATAGCAAAAATTACATAGGGATAGTGCCCTCGCAACCAGGGCGTCGGAATGTCGGAGTACTGTCGGTATTTAGGACAATAAGTCCTGTCCTGTCAGCCTTTTCCAGAATCTGTGTGCCTCGAGAATCTGGTTGAGGCAAACACCATTCGAAGGGTCTGGCGCTAAATAGGAATATGACCCGCATCTTCTTTCTGTTTTTGTCATTTTATTTCTTTATTTCCTGGTATGGGTTAGGCCCATTGTACTATTTCCCAGTCTATTCAATGGCCCGCCGCTTGCGGCTTTTGCTGGCTTTTGCGAAACTGAAAAAATTCTCCAGAGGCAGAAGAAAATCTTACCAAGGTGTCTTCATCTGAGTACTGAAGAGACCGGACTGCTTCTAGTGAAATGCAGGGCCGTCTCCTCCTCACATTGGCTGCATATAGCCATGACCACCACCCTATTTTTTCCATGTCCTAGTTTAGGGAGTAGTGTCTTGATACCATTGGCGCCTGAGAAGGCGGCCAATATGGTCATTTGTCCATCCGAAAATGCCTTGACAAACGTCAGGTGCCTCTGATACCTGCCGATCAGTCGCATGTAGCAACAACATATCAAGCCAGTTGGTCTGGAATTGCCATCAGGTACTGCTGAAACTTGGCCGACTGAAAGAAACATTCCTGACATGGGTGCCAGGGCACTCAAGCATTGCTGGTAATGAAGGAGCTGACAGACACATAATAGTAGGGCCAAAGCCAGCTTTTGACATCTAGTAATCCGTTATCATGTCTACTCTGGAAGGGAGAAATCGCAAGGATTCACGCAGCCGAATAGCGAAATTTGAACTTCTGTCGGCAGACAAAAATCTTGGGGGCACAGCACCGGCATTTTTGTTGACACGTTTTGTTAAAAAGTGGGACATGATTCCAAACCATGGGATCACAAACCTCCTCACGGTGTCGTGGGGAACCCACCAAGGCATGCTCAATATCCCTCCAGCATAATACTCGTTATAAGTTCGCCCTAAAAAGAGATAGTTTAAAATCTGCAACCAAAACTTAAACATATAACTTTTTATGTAGTGCAAAGTTATTGGCATCGTAGCGTTTTTTGAACAAAGGCTTTATAAGCCAACTGATAACTCTCAAATTCATGATGAAAAATTGGGTTCCCTAATCTCTGACTCCTTCTTTTTCTTATCCTGTTCACAAGCGGGGTCGGCCAGACTTGACGAGAGAGGGTGAAAATACCCCCGGGCCCGGAGTAGAAACTTCAATAAGAAAAGGGGTAATATGGGGCAAGGTGTCATTTTCATCCCAAAACCGTATAACTTTCATGCCAGACTCGATTTATTCACATAATTTTCACCCCAAGCCTGAATTTCTTCTCTGCGACCCTGGGGTCGGCTCGTCGTTATCGGTTGCGCCTGATCTGGATGCAGTCGCAAGGCTTTCAAATCGCCAGCCGGGGTATCGAGCCACCGTTGTTTCGGCCGGCATGTTGATCCCTTACCTTTCAAGCCAATCTTGGCAAATTAATTCTCGTTAGCGCGAATTACGTGAACAACCCCATATCGATCGCGAACATCCTCATTTCGGATGTGATCAAGGCTTGTTACGCCACTAGTCCAACGCACCATCTTCGTCTCCATTGCCGCCAGACGTCGTTCATTGGTTTTTATAGTCCGCTAACACTCAGAACCATAGAGGACAACAGGGAGGAGACACTGCGGTAAATTTTAGATTTGAGATACTCGTGCATACGCCGATTGCAAAGAACATCTGTTGTGGAACGCTACTTCATCTAATCTCTCCCCTTTTAATCAAACTGAAGCTTCCGTCAATCAACTTAAGGGCTCTTAGGCGATTACAAAAAAAATGATTGATTCGGCGCTTAAAGGATATAAACTTAACCGCAATCAGAAAAATAGAGCCTCCTTTAAGTATTTCCCACCATCAATAAGAACCAACCGCTCTTCCCAACAGCTTACCGTAACTTCAATTGGTTACATTAGATATAAGGACATACGGACAATCACCCGCAAGCATCGAATAATGCACTTTACACAACAAATTATCGATAAAAGGACTTCTGGTTCCTTTCAAATGAACACGTTCATGTTCTACTGGACATCTGTGGGATATTATGTTGCTTGTAACTGTAATTTATCACGCATTACCTACATGACAATCAATTTCAATTTGTTGCCCGCCCCCCGAACTGCCCCATTCTTCGACTCCTTACAATATTCTAAACGTCCTTTCGGTCACTCACCACGAGAACGTTAGCTTCTCCTGGCAATGAGCTCTTGACGACTAGAGAGTAAGGGAACAGAAAAAAAAAGTCGAAAAGATGGGAAAAGGATGTACATTCTCCCCTGAAGCTTGTAGCAGACCAAAAAGGGTAGTGGCAATTTCCTCACTTGCAGCATAGTATGGTACAATAGAGCGAAGAAACGTGACATCTAAGAAGCAATTTAAAAAGTCAGCAACACTCTTGATAAAAGAGTTTTTAAAAGAAAAATCAATTCCAGGAAAATTAAGTTCAGCAGCTTCACAACTATAAAAAGAAAAGTGGTGGCGAGAGCGCGCTCGAAACCTAAAACTTCTCGTTAGATCATTTCAGATTAAAGTTTCCCCGAACGTATCTACGTTTGTGTTCAGATGTAGTTTTATCTGGGTGTAGTCCTGTTAGATTTGCAGCTTTTCATCGTGGCAGTAAGAGATGTGGGAAATTTAGTACACTAGAGGGTATTAACACTGTATTGAGGGTTGATACGAGACCGTCTCAAAGCGATTACTCAGGAGCTCCGGTCTTGCGAGTTTCTTTCTGTGGTACTTGAGTCAAGTATTGGCACTCAATTAGGGGATGTTTAGGTTCGAAGGTAGTGGTGCCAGGCAGTCAGATGCCTTTGAAACTACACAAAATGGAAATAATTAGAAGGAGCATCTCGAGAACATAGTTCACTGCGTCCAGAAGGTCGTTTGCATATTCAACATCCCTAACACAGCATCGACTTCTTGTATCGATATTTCCGTAGTCTGACATCAAGTAAGCCTCCACTTGCTCCCTCGCAAAATCCCAAGCACTCACATCACGTTGAACGCAGGCAACCTGTCTGCCACATGAACGATAGCTCGGTTCGTGGCAACAGTATTAAGGATTCAGTTTATCACGTTTCCTTTTTCGTGAGGTTGATGGAAACCGCCGAGCACTGAAATCCGCCTGAAACAAACTTTCAGATAAATACCAGATAATCTCTCTTGCCTCAACTTAGTGTAAGTTCGATACGCTTGAATTTATGTGATCGAAATAAACACACTAACCTCCTACGATGTTGCCGTTATCTGTTGTTCCATCCCATTTCGAGCAGGACCGGGGAGGGAAAATCACTGCGCTCACTTAGAGAAGCGGATACATCTGGATGAGATGTTTAGGGAAGGCAATAAGGAAATTAGGAATTCGATCCACGGCCTTGGCAAAGAATACCTTTTGTGTACATAGTTTTTGTATCGATACACAAAGCACACACACGTATTATGGAGTGATACATATGGCGGTGTAATTGGGTACGACAAACTTCCTAAGTGAATATACAGTGCCTGGCGTGAATCAGTTGCTAAAGGAGATATTGAATCCTGCTGGGGATTAGAGAGTAGAGCCAAGTCAACAGCGAAAGTCTATTGCGAAACTATCTCTCACTGGAGGCTACGTTATGAGATCCTGTCGGTTAGAGGTGTCTCGAAGGAAGCCATGAAACTGAGGCTTTTGCCATGTTGAAAGCTACAACTGCATCCGGCTAATCCCCGAGTTATAAGTCCTGATATCTTAATGATGCATATCGAACCTCTTTGCCCTCTCATTATCGACAAAGACAAAAATCCCTTTCCCTTGCCATGCTTTCTCCTTAATTACAATCCACTTTTCCCGGAAGTCAGCTTAGCTACTTCACTGTTCCTGGAAGTGTATATAAAACAGTAAACGTTTCCGATCCAAGCCCTCCATTACGTTGAATCTTAGACTAGATTGTCTACCGGTAGACAAAGTGTACCAAATAACAAACAATTCGGTTTGGCAATCCAACTAAATTACATGCAGACACAACCTTGTGGGTTAGGGGTCATGTTAGAGGGTTAGACTTTGGGGCTGATTTCCAACGTTCTGATGGGTCCAAGACGATACAAGGAAGCTGTAAGTAAAGTGAAGTATATTCGTGCATTGCAAATATGTATTTAATGGAAACATGTGTGTTGGTCTGCTTGGTGTGTGTACAAACACACAATATCCAGCACAAATAACAATCAATCACTCGAACAACTTAAATACTATATAAGGAGGATGTTTATTTTGCAGGCAAGCAAAAAGAATGGAGAAAAATGTCTGGCTCCTTTGGATGGGAGAAGATACATTCCACATCGGAATGGAAATGCTTCTGGAAATTTCGTGTGGTGAGAGGGATAGCTCTAGACATTTTTCAGGAAGATTGAAGGCTGTATCTGATGGGCAATTAGCAATTGTTGTGTATTAGCTCAAGAGTTATCAGCGAGAAACAGCTCTTTTGATCCTTTTCTACTCTAGCTCTTTTTAGGTCTTTGGCTAGGATTGGGGTAGTACTGGAAGCGTAGTGGCGTTCGTCTTTAAGTGGCATTGATTGAAAAGGAGCGAACGCTACGAAGTCAAGGCTTTAGGGAAGTGACAACAGCAGGATTGATATGGTTGGCTAGATAGTAGTATCGGAAAAAAATAGTCTGTTTAACCGACCAAGGAAAGCAATAAGTTTATTGAATTTTGACCTACTTTGTATTAGGAAGTATAGAAGTGCTTTCTTTGATTTATGCTATCCATGTCCTTGTACATGTCCTTTGGTACTACTTTCCTGCTAAAAAAAGATAAGGACATTCAGGATTTGCATGCTCATCCACAAATTCTTGATCTAGAAAAATTTCGATAAAAAGCGTTCTTCCGAAAAGAGAAATGGATTTTTTCGGGGATTTTCTCGGGTACAGAATCCACTTCATTCACATATAGTGGAAAAGCATCACATCTCAAACTGTGCTTCACTACGTCTAAACGGTTCAAAATCTATCGAAATTCTCGTCATGGAGCCACAAGGTTGACGTAATGCTGTATTGCAATCGGGAAAATCCAACATCACATATGAATGCAGAAATTGTGTAATCCACCAATGACAACTTTAGCGTTTGACTCTAGTCCTTTCTCTCTTTTCACTGAGGTGTAAAAATCTTAGAAAGGGACCTTTTTCAATTCTAACGCCTACTGGCAACGTCCAGGCTAACGCAGGTGCATATGAGGTGGACTCTGTCCCCAAAGGACCACCATTTACATATTACTTGGTAAGGTGGGCTTGTCATTACTCCCTCATAGTTCAGGACCTTCCAGCTTTCCTCGCTCTTGCCTCCTTCAATAGTTTACCCGGATTTTTAAGGTTTTCTTTGGCTTACTGTCTGCCTGTCTGTCGGCTCGGCTATCTTCTTTTATATGGTAGCTGCAAAGCTGCAAAGGCTACCACTTTTCTCAGACGATGATGTGGGACTTTTAGCCACCAAAACCCCTCCTCCTTCATCCATCCGCCTCGCTGAACTGCCTTATGGTATCACGCTGCGGGGCTGGATCAGTATTTAACTGTTATTCGTGATCCTCTCCCTCTCTTTCTTCCTTTTAAACTCCTCCTGCCATAGTATTCCTTCCTCAAAATGAAGAATATGATGCTTTCCGTTGATAAGTGGATATTGGCTACCGGTTCCATTCCCATTCTGTATGATGCAAACCTTAAGCAATGAACGAGCACATGCTCCGCATCGTTCATTATGTACTCGCACCTTGGGCGGTTCACTGATTCACCATGACCAAATCGATAAAGGTATTCTCGATAGCCACTATGACCGCCTCTAATCTGGGTCAAGTCATGGCCTACGTTACCATATGTTCGTTTAATCCAGCTCTCGACGTTGGTTATCAATCTATGAGTCTAACGTTCATTATTGCTCTTAACCCATCGTTTCCGTCATTCTACCAGTGATAGGTTCCTTGACGATTATTGTCGAACGGCGTTAGGTTCACGAGTTTCTAAGTTTCTTCATGAATCCGTCTTCCGGGCTTCAGTCACCAAGATATCGATAGGCGTCATCCCAGTTATTATACATATTGTGTTGTCAAATATCATTCGGTAAGCGTTGCATGTTGGGAGGATAATAAGTCGATACGTTGCTTCTATTTTTCTTTTGTTATTGATCCCACCTGATGGCCACACAGGTGCTACGTACAATAACATCGAAGTAACAACTCCAGAAATGAGTTGTCGACGGCTTTGTCTTGGGCTCCCTATATTCGGTAGCATTCTAGCGATCAACGAACTGATGTTAGACTCCTTTATAGCCGCATATTGCTGATATTGTAAGTTCTTGATCTTCATAGACGTATTCTTCCTGCGCTTAGTGACGAGCATTAATACTGCTTTCTGCTCTGCGAGTGACAGTTCTGCATTTTCCAACCACGACTTTATCTCCCAGATTGCTTTTTCGACGTATATTGTGTGGGTGTAGGTCTGATAACTACATCAAAGTCGCGAGGGGGGAGGTTAATCCCTTTTTCATCCACAAATATCGGACAATGAAATATAACATTTTCTGTGTTCTCGGGTATTGGCGACATTCGAGGCGCTCATCCAATCCAAAGTGATGCAAGTACTTCCTATATTCACCGTGCTCTGTAAGGAGCTGCGTTAAATGGTAATTCAATTCTTGTATTAACGCACAACCTATTTCTGAATGCAAATGATCAGTGTATGGGTCCCGCGGCCTTTTCCAGAATTATTGCACTGTTGCTGCTAGCTCTCGTACAGTTCCTTCCTAGTCCGCAATTACATCAGTTGAATTCGGCATCCTTCTCTGGTAAAGAATATTCAAGGAGATCATTCCTTTGATGACTAAGACTGCCTCCCTTAGCGTGATTAGCTGGTATGACAGCCGTCTCTAGCTTATCACGTGCCCATTGCTCCTGCTCAGACAGTAGCCGCGTATAGTAGGATGGATTTTACCACCCTTATGCTAAGTTGGCGACTATATTTTGGTCCTCCAATATTAGGCTTCATTCTGTTAGAGATGAACCAGCATTTGGTGTTTTCTCTCGTACACGTTACAGGTGCCCCGTCAGGCTTAACTTGACATCGATCATCACCCCCATTTAATGATCTATTTTAAAACGACTTCGTGATTACCGACCCGGATTCTGACAGTATTGTTTTTCCTGTGATTGGTAATAAGGACCGCCATCTTTTCGTCCGCCAGGCATATAGCTATGACGAAACATTAGATTTCTTGCCAAATGGATTCACTGTCCCTTTAATGTTCCTATAGCAATGGACAAGCAATTTGCTACATTTCAGTGATTGTGCGTCCTTTCACTAGCAATCTTCTGAGAGGTTAACTTTTTGCATTTCGCAAACTTTACTTAAAAAGGTCAAGCATTTTTTGAAGTTGCCAGCCATATTTATTTGCTGTTCACTCCAAGCAACCATGTCACTTATCGAGCCAATAGCTTTCCGATTTCCAATTTTTCATGCCCTTGCTCACGACTTGATTACTCTGGGACCAACAGAAATCATGAACTTTTTGACTTTCTCCTCCTTCTGAGGGCAATATCTAATTGGATTTGTTCTGTTTATGATCCGCTTTGCAAATAAATAAGGAAAACAAATTGTTCAAACATGACTCTTAAACAAGATGTACAGCCACGTGTAAAGTCGTCGAACCAAAATTGAACGGTTTTCATAGATGATGAAGAGTCCCGATGGATAGCAACCATTCTCGTTTCTACTTCTTCGCATATTTTCCAACCAAAAATAGAAACGAATCGATGTTGCTCTTTTCCTATAACATCGAAAATTGACAAAAAACACATTGAATACAAATGGCTGTCAAATCAAAGCTTATCTCCTTCTTAGTCTGAAATTTTGAATGACATAATTTAAAAGGTGACAGTACACGATGGTAATGTCAACTTGTCGTAGTAACGCCACCTGTCTTCAAACACGGATACTTATTTATCCCGTCATATTTACTTTTCACATTCAACCCAGATGGAAAACTAATCATAACCATTATTTGTCATCTCAGTTTAATCAACATTAATCTGAAACATAATTTCACACCCTCATCCCATCCTGCTGGGCCAATTGTAATAAATAATTGATGTTGGCACGCGTCTGAAATGATTTCCCCTTAGTGGTGTGTTTACATGTTACATCGGAGTTATATTGATCAAAACCACAAGGAAAATATCATCGAAAAAATAGGAATAGACCAGGGGAGGAAACATAGCCTTTTATTTATTCATCTGTGTTTTTTTTCGTCTTCTATCGTTTGTTTTTCGTCATTTCGGTCTAATAACGAAATGATGTCTTTCATTTTGGCATTATCCTCTGAAGAGCGATGGTATATGAATTCCTTGGCGACACACAAGAGAATTCTAAAGAAAGAAAAAAAAAGGCAGAAGGCTCCTTTTCTTCTTGAAGAGATGTTTATGCTGGGTCGGATACAAGTTGGCTATAGACGGATAGAAAAAAGTAATCCTCCCTTTAAAGATAATATGCAGGATCCACATTCAATGACGAGGGCTCGAAGCGCGGGAGAAGCGCGAGGCGACTTCTCAATAAGGCAGGAATAATAGGGCCACCAAGAGTGATGTTAACTTTTCTACTCATCGCCTACCCTCCACTTCCACGCATTCATCCTTCAGTGGGAAAACAAAACCGGAGAGGCGAGCAGAGGGGTCACGATAAGTGACAAGGGCTCATAGTGCTTTTCAGGCAGTTTCGTCTCATAATAAACATCATCCCCTATGACCTACTCGAGAATGTCCTTCCGATGCTCTGTAATGCCACGGCTTTTGAGAACACTCAGCACTAAATGAAACCCTGTCACTTTAAAACTGAAGCAGAAATATGATGATGTCGAGCTGGTTTGGGTGCCATCCTCTTATTTCTTTCGGAATCCTTAGTTTCCACATTGAGTTGGCTTGCACTCCTTCTCATTCTCTTGCCGTTTTCCACGCCTTGTATTTATGAATGAGTGTTGAAAGTCCTAAACATAAAGACTTATGAAAAAAAAAGTATTAAAAGGAGAGCGCAAGGATTTCAAGAGAGCTGGGTGCAGGCAGGATTTCAGTATGAAAAGTTTTCTTTTTCTGTATCAAGCTGGCATCAATTTTTATTGGCGTCATCTAGAAAATATGAAATAGCTTAATTAAAATTGATTTTTTTTGTTGGACGTTAGAAGTGATGATTATGAGTCGTAAGGATTGAACATTTTGCAGGAATATATTGAAGATTGGACGTTCGCTCGTTGTGAAAAAAAATAACAAAGAAAGTTTATATAAATGAGGGAATGTCAGTTACCATAGATATGAGGAATTAAGTGACTTTTCAGTAAATATCTTTTTGGCTTCTACAGGAAATTAGGCTGTCAGATTGGGTTGGGTTGGGTAACTTAAACTTTAAGGAGGATTTTAACGATGAGCAGCTCTTTTTTTCCTTGTTTAGCGTTTACCCCAGTTGCGGAGAGTTTGGCTTTTTTGCATCGAGTTTGCCGTTTGTTTCGCGCTTGGGGAGTCCATCCATCGTAACAAGCTTTTAACTAGCTATGTAGTTAAATACCTCCGCTGTTAGCCAGTAGCCGGAGCAGCAGTATCCCTAACCATGATTTGCCTGGGCTGAGGTTGGAAAACGCGGAAACAGGGAGAAGATGGTTCAAGGTTGTTCAGGTCAAAGAGTTGCTAAACACAGTAGGTATTTTTGGTAAAGAATTAGTAAGAGACTAGTATTGCGATGCCTCTGAATGGTTCTCTACAATTCTCGCGAGATTTGGTCTTTCTTCATCCTTCTCCGATTTCATGCAAGCCATGTTTGACAGTTAGAGTGGATAGCTTTTGTCTGGAGTTTATTATAGTGAATCATTTGAAAAAGTATCAGAGAGGACAGGAAGGAAACCCCCCAATAAACAAACAACCAAGACAAATGCTATCCACTCCTGAACTGCTGTATCAAATTTGGTCTGCATGAAGTGGTAAAAGGATGAAGCAGGAAGTCCAAATTTTGCGGGAAGCTGACGATACCAGCTATTTTGATCTCTCGAGGAACCTATTCTTTAATATCGTCAGACAATCAATGCAACCTGTTTTCTTGTTTAGGTCACAGCTCCATATCGGTGTAGATGGCACCATCAGTTCATTCGAGTTAACGCGTGATCAGGTGACGAATTCCTTGATAGAGAAATAATAATAATTATCGTTGGCGCAACAATCCATATTTGATCAAGGCCTTGAAGTGTGTTAGAGCACTTCATTTAAGACCATGACGGTACACTACAGGATACCCTATAGGAGGCAATGTGGTCAGCATTGTGCTCGCCCGAGATTATTCCTCTGATTTGACTCAGGTACTCATCCAGAGCTGAGTCGACTGGTATCCGACGTCAAATCACGATACAAATTCCACTGCCACCAGTGAGATTTGAACCGCGACCTTCCGTACGACAGCCTTACGCTCTAACCACTCAGCTATCCGGACACGGATAGAGAAATAAAGGATGAAAATGAAAGTGAAGAGGCTCAAAACCGGATACGCTGAGAGGTTGATCTATTCATGAATTCTGGAGACTATGGTTCATTACCTTCATTTACATTCAACCAAAAGAAAGGTAATTCCATTAGCCACCAACAGCCCTCTTCCTATCGAGGTAGCAAAAAGGCCTCTCAACTAATAGCGACTTCCACCAATCCCCACCATTAGAAATATTATGGCTCACTAAACATTCAACTCAATCGACTCGAGCGATTGGAAAGCAGTTGATTTTTCATTGCGTTATAAAACAGCTTTCCATAAAAAATTACACCTCCCTCCCCCTCCCTTAATATAAATCCAATATCTTAAAACTGCCGGAACAGTAAATGTTAAAACGAATAAAATTCGGGTAATGTTGCGGCAGGAGTTGTTAAATTTGCAAATGTTTCACTCCGAGATTGCAATGCAATGCTTCCCTTGGCATCATCGCTATTGGATTCCTCGTAGCCGAACAGAGGAACTAACTTCACCGCGTCGACCATGAGAACCTCGCAACCCAGCGAACAACAACCAGAGAAAGATACAACCGCCCCCCGACAAGAGAGACAGAAACGCCAAGTTTTCAGTAGGTCCGACCGTTGAAATTTCCTTCATTGGAAAAAGCTTGTGCAGACATTGCATATTTTCACCACCATCGCATCGCATTTTCGTTTAATTTCCACGAGCACAACCAAAATTTATGAAGATAGACCCCAACTCGTGTCCACCAATTATAAAGGATAAGCAATGCTCCTGGGAAGCGTTTAAAGTATTTTTATTGAATTCTGTAAAGTACAAAATGTGGTTTATGTAGCCCCGGGGAATAGTTAAGCTTCGAAAGCAATTTGCTTGTTCCATTTTGGGGCAATCTGCAATTCAGTTTATATAGCAGAGGTTTGTAATATGTCTGTGTATGCGAGCATGGAAGGGAAAAAAATTGGGCTATGGTTTCTGGGGTGATATTATATTGGGAGTTGATAGTCAATGCGGGGCCGCCTCGAATATTTGTGAAGGGAACGGATGGATTTTTTAGAGTTCTTAGTGGAACCTCGGTCGATTGTAATTAATGCTTGCTTTGTAGACCCGGGGCAAGTGTTTCCAATAATTTGTAATATTACTTCCTCTCGATTCCAACCAAGCTTCTCCAGTCAGTTTTTTAGTATCAAGGATAAGCTTTGTTATTGGTGGTCTCTACTGCAAGATTTTCTTCCGCTTCATATGGTGTCATACAATCGCTTCAGGTCTGATTCTGTTCTTGCCAGTAGATGACTCCAACCACTTAATCTAATAATCTACTTCCTCTAGCCTTCTGTGTCTTGTCTGTCAGGTACTTGCCGTGCCTTTTATCCTAAAGTGGCCCTCAGGAGTGTTAACCCTCAGCCTAACTTTCATTACAGTTCATGTATTCTGGGCAAAAATGAGTGTGTGATATTTCGAAGAGAAATGTTCTTCCTCCTCACTGGGAGCTTGTTACTCATCCTCTTAGAAGGCTAGAAACCTATATTAGTTTTTTTCAATTACTCCAGCTTAGAGTTGGTAATGCTTCGACTTGAGCGTCAATTTTATCGAAAGAGACAAAATCTGGAGGGGGTTAAGTCCGAAAAGTCGGCGTCCTCATTCACAGATCATAAAAGATCCTGGCAGATCGATTTTCGGTTGATCTTTTGTCTCTCTGGGGACCAACTTCGCGCACACATTCCTCATGATTAAGTTTTCTTTCAGGATTCGAGGGATCAGGATCACTGTTCACCAAATTTTTCACTTGCGATACGTTTTCATCGATCCTACTGGTCGAAGGACATTCGGAGCGGTCGTTATCTTTCAATCTTGTTCTACCCTCTCGCAAAAACTTTTGCTACACATAAACACCCGATCTACTCATGGTAGTATCACCATAAGTTTCATGTCGTGAGTCTCTTTGTTCGTTTTACTAAGCCAAATTTAATCAGCGACCGCTGTATGATTCTCCGTGACGAGGCCGACAGGGGTTCACAGTACGAACGACCTGTTATCTTCAACGGCCGATTTTTCCCAGGGTTTCTAATCCACCGATCATGCGTGCGTATGCCGCCTCTCGTCCGCCCATTATCTCGGGGAAAAACGGGTGCTATTACTTTTAGAAAAGAAGCTGTAGTTCGTTTGCGTTTTCTCTGCCCAGCTCTTTGCACCTGAACTGGTTGAAATAGATTTTTAGATGCAATTGCTTATAATTGAATGCCAATTACCCGAAGACAATATTCTTTTCGACAAATACAGGATAACTATTCCATGTTCAGACCACCACTGGTTGCCTTCACTTATGGACACAGGAGAGCCCAGCTTAAAAATCACAATTGTAAACAATAACAACAGAGATTCCGCGTAAATGAAGAAGTTTGCTTTATATAAACAGCTGGACGCAGTTCAGAAAACGCTTTCTAACGATGACAATGTGCTTATGATGGGGCGATCTGATTGCCAAAATGAGCTCTGACAATACGGTATCTCGCTTCGGTACGTGACGAGATGTGTAGTCGTGGCAAATGTAACAGCAACGGAGAAATATTTCTTGATTTCTGAAACTTATACCGCTTCGGCGCACAGGGCCTGTCAAAATATCAGTTGGGTCTCAATTGATTAGAAATGAACATATTTCACATCGACCACATTGTCATCAGGAATACATCTGACAGTTGCCTTCTCAGCGTATCGAGCTATTAGTATTCAATCTTTCAATCTTTTGGTCGCTTCCCATTGATTTCGATGCTCAGAACTTGACAAGGGAGTTCTCATCAGTGTGAATTGCATGCCCATAGCATCGAAGAAACCTCTCTCACAATTTCTTTACGATCGGTGCAGCCCCATATCGATCGCGGCATTTTATGTCACCGGTCCAACGCAACATATTCGTCTCCATTACCGCGAGGCGGCGTTCATTGTCTTTTGTAGTCAGCCAACACTCCATATCATTATGGATAGCCACAGGGCGGACGATTTGAATTTGAAACGTTCGTTGATATTTCTTTATTTTTACGAGGGTTTTTTCTGCTGAAAATGTTCAATTAAGGTGTGTCTGGGCCCAAGCTACTGAGACAGTTTCATTACGAGAACGTTTAAAAGACATAATGACAAAGAAAACCTGAAGTCAGGAATCCATCGGAGTCTGGTATATTATCTTCAACTAAATGGCACCATTTCATCTGAAATAACCACAGAGCATCACGTCCACCTTCAAACAAGAAAGTTTAAACACCGCTGAAATATTCGCACAGCCACCAAGAACAAATCGTTCAACAAGCAGCGAATTCTGAATGCTTCTCATGAAACGAGTATGGTTCCGGTGTGGTAGTTTTGTTCAATTCAACACCACCCCCTTATTGCCTTCTCCACTCCCCATTCCACCCCCAAAGACGGATCCACAAAAAACAGCCTGAAATGAACCGAACGAACCGAATGATAGTACTTCACAATACTACATAGAATGGTTGTTTAGGAAGGATATCGGATTGTATTTAATAGCATTGGAATTGCCCCGACGCATTCTAAAGGGATTCTGTAATTTGTATAAATTGGCGATGGTGATTCTTTTTCATTGCACGAGGGGGAAGTATCTACAATAATTTGGGGTATGTGAACCAAAAAAGTAGAAAAACCAAACAAACGAACATAAATGGTTGGGGCAAAACATTTCAGTTTACATTTTTTATTAGATCTCTGTGATCCCGCCCGAATTTAATGTTCGATTAGTTTCGGTTGATAAATTATCCTCTTGTGGTTATTGCAGAACATGATGGTGTTCTTTTCCTGTGTTTCCTCTCTTTTTGCGTACGTATTTATATTCGCTTTGAACAATGAACTTTTGTTGTTTAGTCCATTCAAACAATGGATTGATGAATGGTGTTTGATTAATGAAAGTGTGAGGTTGAATTGGACTTGATGTGAGAAAGGACAAGTGCTTTATTTAGGGAGGCTTAGAGAAACTTCAACATCGGCACGGTATTGGTACTTTTAGGGGATCAGCAGAACTTTCAAATGCATATGTCATATCTAATGTAACGAAGTTAGTGAAAAAAGCCTGCTGACTTTCAGGGCGGAAAAAAAGGATCAAGTGCGTAACTAAGCCAAATCCTATCGAGCGACAATTACTACTCCATATTTGAAGCCAAAATTGAACCATTGACATCAAAATGCTAGATTTTTATCCACCTTGACTAAAGACATTAGTTAAGTAATTAACTGATCCTGACATTCGAAAGTGACCCAGGACAACAAAAGACTTTACAGCAAACTAGTGATTAGCCTTAGGATAATCCTCAGTGCCAAAGATCTCTCCTCCTTAACATACTATTTAAGTGCAAGTGATTCTCTCTTACAAATCTTCTAAAGTAGAGAAGGGAGCTCTTAGTTTGAAAAGGATACTAAAATGAGCCATTTTGTCGTCACGTCGTATCAAAGTTTCCAAAACTAGCAAATAAAACCCACCTTTTTTTTAAAAAATGAAACATTTTTTTTACAACATAATGTCAGCGCTCCTCTGGCATTCCTATGCTCTTTAATTTGAGTTGAACTTAAAGCTGATTTGTGCTATCCGAGAAGGTAGAGCTACTTCTCACTGTTTGAAGAATTACATATTTCCTTTGAGAAATCCAGCTAGTACTTCGCCTGGCTGTGGCAGATTAACTTTACCTGCCTGTTTCTTTTATCACTGTCGGAATAATGAAAACACTCTTTGCATCGTCCTTCATTTTACTTTGGACCATCATTAAGTGGTTCGCATGGCCATCGTACACGGAGTTAAAGACGCTCTTAAATGGCTCGTATTCCCAAATATTGGAATTTCTGGGACTGGTGGACTCGGTCTTGACCGATACCCTCCATGCAAGTAATGGAAGCTCTGTAGGCGGACTTGACTAGGGACGAACCCGTGGGTACGTGAATACGCTTCGCCAGTCGATGCATGATGACTACGAGTTCCAGTATCGCGTACCCCCCACGCACCTCTGAATGAAACGGCATCCGTGCTGGCTGTTCCAAAAGACCCCCTGGATGCCCTGTCTTGGAGTCTGGAGCTTCCGATTGGGTATGAGATTTCTAAAGGATCGTGGAGAGGGCACGAAGCTGTGGGACCGATCTCCTACGCGAATCGCCTTCATCCAAAATAACTTATTGGTTTGGGTCCACCAGCAGAGTCTTGGGTAGTACCATCAGGGGTTTGAGCAATACTCCCATTGTTCTCTCTAATGACTCCAGGTGCGTGGTACGGACGCCATTGACGAACTTCTTTGCTTTGAGAAGCATAAGCCTTAATTCGTTCGTGCCGAAATATACTAAATCCTCCGACGGATTCCGCGACAGTAGCCGATGGATCACACGCTAGGCAGTTTCAAACCGCTCCTAGGTTCACTTTTCCTTAATTTGGACATGGCCTCTCTAATATCCTAAATTTTGAACACCAACAACTTTTGCGCCTCAATAATCTCTTGGATTTCCATTGGAGATGATTTCTAATCGCTCGGGAGTTCACCAAAAGTTTCTACCTTGAGGTGAAATTACAGCTTACTCTGCTTACACCGTACACACTCAGGCACCGATGTAAAATTGCGCGCAACATTTTCCAAAACGCATTTGCAGGAATAGTTGAGCACGTGACCTAGCCGAACGTATGGTGACGGTGTACACACGCAAGCACAGATATTGAAGCACCTGCAACACTTTCCGAAATGCAATTGCAGAATTTCTGAGCACGTGACCTAGAAGGGGTTTCTTCCTTGTTGTTTCCTTCCGCATCACTGTGTGCTGAAGCCACAAAGCATCTCAACGAAACTAAGAGTTGTGTTCGATACTTCTACTAAAATGTCATCGGGATATAGCTTAAATGACGTCCTATGCACCGGACCTACTATTCAACCTGAGCTGTTAACCATACGCTTCTTCTCTGTTTGGTGCATCAGCACTACGAGAAGACTTCTACATGGAAGATGATGACTGGGGGCAGACAACCTCAGAGAAACCCTTGTCAAACAACAAAAAATGGAAGAAATCTTGGGGTTAACAGGATTTCGGCTACGGAAATGATGTGCAAACAATGAAGCACTGATGTCAAATAGGCCTACCGCCAAGCAGGCACTGTCATTGGATCTAGCGCAAGAATTACAAGGCTGGATAAAACCCTGCGATTTACCTGAGCACTCAAGCCAGATAAGCTCCAAATCAAGTGTCCAGATCTCGAGAACAATAAGGAGACGAAACATGCAGTAGTAGCCAACATCGTCCGCTTGTTCGACCCGTTAGGGCTGATGACTCCAGTAAGAGTAATGGCTTAAATATTTCTCGAAAAATATGGAGCCTTAAAATAGAATGATCAAGTTACCGCAGTAATCTGCCACAATCGAGAGTAGCATCTTTGAAAACTGTCATTCTACGCCGACTAGAGATATGTGCGTAAAGCTTGCCGTGGACCTTGTGCAAAGTCTAAACCGCGATCTAACGATATCCGATGAGGCATGTTTCTACTGGATCGATTCAGAAGTCGTAATGAACTGGCTGTATGGAGAGGCATCATCATTTTATACTTTTTTGGGGAACCGAGTTGCATCCATACAATACCTGTCCAAACCTAATTAGTGGAGAGATTTTGACTGCAAGCAGAATCTGGCAGACCTGGTGTCTAGAGGCATCGTACCTGTCCTTTGGGCCAATATTTCTTCATGGAACTCAAGACGGCTGGCCCGAGAAACTTCATAGCACCGACATTGAACAGTAGCAAAAATAACACAACAGGACTATTTCCTTCGCTCTCATCCAAGAAGCTGATTATTGTTAAATTGCTGGGTCTCATTGGGCATTGCATTTTAATCACATGGCCGCGGGGTCTCAGCCGTTCTACATTGACATAATTCGGTATTCTAAAAATTTCAAAAGGACCCTATTTAACTCACCAAATATAGACTTTGGGCTAGAAATTGTGAAAGCACTGTCTTCCAGAAACAGCAGGATCTTAACTAGAGGCTGCTTTGATTGACGTCGTATCATATGTCGATGCTAGGCTTCAATGCTCCCGATGTAATCTCAATACTCGAGAGAGCTTGCTGATTTTATGCAAAGTGTCAATGCTGTATCTCTTCACTTTGAATTTTGGTTACATTGCTGCTGAGATGCGTAGTGACGTCCCAGCTATGTCTCCGATAAATTGCAGTTTTGTCCAGAGGGAAGGGATCTTATCAAACTTTGTCGAACCTCTACCCTGAAAGATATAAATAGTAGTCAGGAAGCAAACAAAACCTTTATCTTTTTTTCTTTAATTTTCGTTCAAAACAGAGGTTGTCTTGTCAGAAGTTGCTTGCTGTCTGACATCATATTGTCACGCTATCTTCTTTTAATTAGGAACCAATTAACACTTAGTTACTAGTTAGGACTACACTACTCCCAGCAGACAAGTGAAAGAGTGTCTGATGAATTGCTTCCGTCCTACAATACCGTTTCCAAATTGTTTGAAAACTGATCCCTTCTGGTCAAAAAGAGAGAGCAAAAAAATCTAGGAGCCATTTTCTCTCCTGTTGTTAAGATCGCTCTTCACCTGAATGCGTACTCAAGACGCTCGCAAACAACAGGAATGAAGTCTCAGGTAGAATACTGATCTGTAAATTTTTTTGCAAATTTGGCAAAATTTGGGATCGAAAGCGATAATGCACCAGATAAGCCAGCCAAGAAAGGCAAATAACGTCATTCTATGCGCCAGAAATCTTTGCCAAACTTGGAACAGATTCACAGTTCATACACATTTTTATTGAGCCAACTTCATTCCAACGCCGTTCTTGAAAATTACGCTCGCAATTAGGTACTACACCCTACGCTAACTATTGACTGCATTGCAGTTTGTCTTTCTCCTCATCTGACATGCCACTTGTGGTCGACTCGCTATGTCGAAGTGTTGCTTTTACTCCTCCTTGGAGAACAGGTCGACCTCCTTCCAGTTTCCTGTCCTTTTACATTAACTAGGCAATGCCTTCAGCAACCGCGGTAGGGTCTTTATCTGAAAGTTTCCAGAACCCTTGCTCTTGCGGTATCTCCTCGAGGATTTAGCCTGAGATTTTAGGTAATTTGAATTTTTCCCTAATGATCGGTCAGGAACCAAACCTGGCATACTTTCCCTAGCACATATCTACACTTTAACTTCCCACAACCCGGTAAATTAGGAACTTAGGTCCTTAACCGTTCATCATATATTTAAGCAGTTTTCATCTTCGTTGTCCATAAGTTTGGTCTAACACTCTTTGGCCATCTCCTTGACAATGACATTTTCGATTAATGCTTGCTGCTCACGTGTGAGTATTTGTTATAGATACGTTTTTATTAGGATTGCCAGCCTAAAATCGTTGACTGCGATAGCATAGCTAACGCTAAACTTTCTTGCTCCCGATTTTGTTATGGGTTACCCAGAGGCCTTTCCCTCTTCCTGAGTTACTCCTTGAGGACATTAGGAATGGTTGCTAACGAGTTCCAAAAGAACCTAAGGAAGTAGTTTGGCTGTCAATCGCAAAATGAACGACAGCTGCTTATGAAGATTGTAGACTTCAGGAAGACATCATTACTAATGTGGTTTCAGCGATATGAGTGAGGGTGAGATCCTCGTGGCTATCTGTCCAGCTTATAATAAATGATTACCCCTGCGTTAGTCTTGCTTACCGCTTTTCACTTTCTCAATTTGTTTCGAAGAAAAATAAAGCTTTTGGCATGTCTAGGGATCAGAAGTATCAGAGGTTTATTTCTGACTCCTTTCTGTAAAGCAAGTGCTGTTTCGACACCAAATTGTTCAAAGATATTTCAGCATTTGTAGAGGTCATTGAGGAGCATTGTTCATTCACTGCTCCCTTGTTCTACTTAATCCTCACGGGGCGTGAAAGTCAGCAGCACGTGCCCAGAACGACTTCATTCTATCCTACTCAACAATATTTAACTTTTCAGCCGTCAACTTTTCGTCCTCATCCTTCATGCCTCAATCTCGAAAATACATAGCTGACTTAATTTCTCATTACGTTACGACTTGCGAACAATATCAAAACGTATCGTGTCCCTATCATAAATGTAAAATAATTCAGGACTCAGGTTCATTTTCTTGAAAAGTCAACCTGAGCGGAACGAAAGATGTTCATGACTAGAGCGATTTTAGTATGTCGGGGTCTCGTTAACATGCATAACGCTTGTGAATTAGCCAGGACACTTGACATAGCGCCTGCAATCCACCTAAGAAATCTTGTCATCATATTTCATTAAACAAAATCCAATTCCGAGGCCAGGCTCGTTGCCTGAATTCAAGTTAGAATTGCACGAGTCCTACCGAATAATACTACAAGTATTCCCGGATTCCGGAGCGAAGCAAATAAATTCAAGACGCAAAACATGTTTTGCAAGCTCATCCTCCGACATAAATCACTACTGGGCCATATCTACATACACAGATCCACCCTCCAGAGTTCCAGAGTGCTACCGGGCCTTGGGGCCTTCGTGGCCGGGAGAGGCTCTCTAAATTGCTAGCAAGCAGCCTGCAATTTAGATTCAAGCCCAGACGGAGCAGAAATGGAAATGTGCACTATGTGCACTATTTCACCAGCAATATACGAGTTTATAAGAAAGAGACCTAATTTGTTGCCACATATGTGAGTGATAAGCACAAGTCCTTGCGGACGTGAATGTAGACGTCGACATAGACGCCCCGTCGTCCTAGATTCGGGTCCGCAGGCACAAGCCATCGAGAGCTAGGCAAGAACCCTACATAATATCATGCGGAATGATACTAGGACAACACTTGGCTGAAGGAGTCTTCAACCTTGCGGAAGTGAGCGTGAAGGGATGATGCACTGCCAGAGGAAATGTCCTTTTTCACCTGCGTATCAGGATTCGGGGTTGCATTAAATAGAAACCAATTTCTCCAGCCTAACTTTTTGTATAAAACTTTTGAAAAGGAAAATGGAAGGAAGGTCGATGGGTGCAATTTCTGAAAAGCTCTTCAGGAGATCCTTCCACTCCTAATTTTCTGCATATGAGTGAAGTCCGCACTTGCCTTAAGGTTACGAATCACACGGACGATAACATTCCCACTGTTTTCCGGCAAGTTAAAGTCTAAACGTATTTATTTATCTTTATGACGAGCGTATTATAAACGAGTCAGGTTATTAGACTGCAGAAAGGAGCCATTACACACAACAGAGAAAAAATTGGTTAATGGGCTCGTTTAGCACGAGAAGTAAATGGAAATTACTTAGGCTACTTTTTTACTTTAAGACGCTATCGCGTGCTTGTTGCCATTAAAGTGAAAGGAGGGAGAGATGAAAAAAAAGAAAAACTACTAAATGCAAACAAACTCCGTTAAGCTTGGCTCGTTATTTAAGTCGGGCACGTCCTCAAAGGGTAAAATAATCTTGTTGAGCCATTTTGCCACTTGAAGGACAACACCAAACGCCACGTTAGGCCCCGTTCCAGGTTGTCTTGAGGAAGAAAGGAACTTGTCATGCAGAGTTTGAAAAAGACGTGAGTAGGATTGAATATTAGTGGATGGAAGTTTGCTATCGATACTTACAAGTCCTGCAATACAATTTTGAGGTGAACTAAATATGGAAGGTTGGAGACTTAATGAGTAATTTACAGTGGTGAGTTTATAGTCATTGTCAAATTTACTGGCTAAGTTATAAGGACGAAGACTATCTTTCATTAATTATCTTGCAAAGTGTTCAATTCCGATGAACTCAGGATAGTAACTGCTGATAAAGCCTTGGACACACGGAGACAAGCACTCCTCAAATATTGCACTTCTAGGATAACTGCCTATGAAATGCGTAATTCCTGTGTCGTTATTCCTACAATTGAGACCTGTCTGATATGGTAACCTTGTTGGAAAGCAGGACATCATTCAGGGTTTATCTATATTCAGTCAACGAATCTATTTTTCCAGCTTTGATATCTGCCTTTTATGCAGAGTGTAATAGAATTACTTAGAAGCGCATCTACATATTCATCATATTACTATCCTTGGGGGGATGGTTCCTCGACCAAATCCAGGTGTCCATTTTCATTTCGCCAGAAATGTAGCTTCTATCCTTACACCCTCTGGTTTGTCAAATTGGTTAGGGGAGAATGTCGCCGGTCTTTCTGTTCTCAGCAAACTTTCTCTTGGAGTCCAACTTTCGTGTAGTCCAGCATACCCTTGGTATCAGGTCCAAAATAATGGTAAGGTCATAAGTTTGAGCCATTCAGCAATCTAAATCGCTGTGCCCATTTTAATTTCATTTTTGAACTGCCCGATAATATTCTACAAGTCTCCCTGCTTTTTGAGAGGATAGACTTTACAGTACGCACTAAGGTGTTGCCACCTGTCACTATGGGAAACCTATTCTCAGTTTTTTAAGCAATATTCGCCAATGCTACTGACACTCCAATCGTTGGTTCCGGCCCCGACTGGGAGAAAGGTACCCTCTTTTGATAAGCCATCCGAGATTTCATTTCATTACCCTTACCTTACATGGTGTTCCTAAATACCTGCACGATTTTCGAAATGACACTTAGGCCTTCAAAACTTTGCATGCTCCATGATATTTATATTTATCTCCAGGTCAAGATTATTATTACTATTTGATCGAGGATATGTGCACCATCACACTTTCAATAATTATAGTGTGTCTATTGCAACAATGGTTTGGTACTCAGCCTCACAAGCGACGAAAATTTGAGGATATATTACTTACATCTAACTGGCTAAGTATTTCGTCGGGCATTTGATAGACTCCTAGGGGTATTTCATGAGTGTTGGACATTGCCTTCCTCATAGAATCTGCAAACATTGTTCTTAGATATCGCCAGGTCCGATAGTCGAATACGCTTAATGCCTATGGTTCCCTCTGGGTATATCCGCTCTGACTCTAAGACACTTCTTGGTTAATTCAGTCAAAGCTTTGGTCTGAATGCAGGCTCGTCTGATGGTTCGTTGCCTTCTTTCAGAACATGACCTGGAAATTAAATTATCTAGATTTTAGTGGGCAGACTGTGTGTGTGTTTATTACTACTCCCATTTCGCTGATCTTACTACTCTATAGTTCTCATCAAAATTGGCAAATAAGGGGCATTTACGATATTTAGATCTGAGAGAAGCGAGGATGATGAAGCCCCCAGGTTGGGCTACTTTACATAACTACACTACACCCAATGCTGGAGTGAATTAGGCTCATTCACATTTTACCATCAGGGCTTCTCCGCGTCTGTCCGTATATTCCGGGCTTTTGAAGCAGGTTGACACTGTGCAAGTTATTAGGCTATTTTATTTTCTGGGATTTCTTTTCTTCTTCTTCACAAAGAACTCTGAGCGCTAACTGATTTTGTAAGAGTACTTTCATCATGGAGATGAGACAAGGAAAACCAATCCAGTCTGCTAGTCCAGTGCTCTACATATATATACTTCATGTGGAGCTGTCTGGCCTCTTTTTATCTCAAACGAAGATACTTTGGTTTCTTCATTGAAGAATCTGCACACTCTCTGTCCCTGGAGAATGCTCTCAGATTCCCGAAAGCCTGCAAACGCTGCAGGCAAGATTGCCATTGAATAGGTATTTTCCGAGGATAATACAATCATTATCATTATCAACGGCGCAACATCCGGTATAGGCTTGTCTTAATAAGGAACTGCAGACACACCGGCTTTGGGCAGAGGTCCAACTGTCTGGCGTCCTGACTTACTCCATCGTTCCATCTGAGGCAAGGTCTGCTACGTCTTCGGATAGTATAATGGGCCTAACTAAAGGGTCTGAGTACTGGGAGCTGCACTTCCCCAATAAACCAAATGAAAACCCTATATCGACTCAGTTTTTTGGGCGCGTTATGTTCAGATTAATTAACAGTTCAAAACAGGACAGGAAGTTTGGTCACCTTCAAGTAAATAGTGTAGGTTCGCTCCGTTTTGAATAATATTGGGATAACATGAACCTTAACGAAGGGTGACTAAGCCTTAATGATTCTTTGGTCCTTAAACTCAAATTATCCTTACCGCAATCTCAAGTGTTACTTAGGAACAATTTTGGGGACTTACGGAGGCTACCATGACACGAAACAGTTTCTGGATGCTAGTCTCCTTGTAATAAGGTCATCTTTTTGCTACCAAAACGCCCATATCCTTTCGATATCGTGAATTATACTACTTGCTTTTGGTATTCCAGTATGATATCAATTTTCAGAAACTGGATCGATGTTGCACTAGAATTCAACCCTAAACAAATTTCCTGACAATCTTCACGGACTTCTTAATTCGTCCTTTATCCCTGCCAACAATGAGGAAAGAAACAAGCTCTCTTTCGTATTAATTACCTTCTGCATAATCTTCCGTTGTCGCCGCCACATAGTTGACGCGTTTCTCCCTATATCCCAACGACAACCTACCCCCTTCCTCTTGCACCTCAAACATGATACGGCGCTACCTAACCAATTTCAGTCCTTCTTCACTCCCTCTTGCCATTTTTATTGCATATTTATTTCAGTTTGAGAACTTGATTCGGTACCGCACGGACATGGGGCCTGCCTACAACAATGTACAATTGCCTGAACGTCATTTTCAATTTATCGTTCTTTCCAATTCATGCTATAATTCACTTTGGATCAGATAACGGTTCTATTGAAAGTTTGGGGAAAAACTTGAATTGCATTGTCAACGGTAATTGAATTGACAACATTGAACCGATACCAACTTTTTTATTTATGTAAGAGCCGGTGAGAGAGGACGACTTTCGGCCCTCAGCAATATTGGAAATAATGAGTAATAAACAAACTCAAATGGTGAATTAATGGGGGATGAATTTTTCATGGCGATTCCAGATAAGTGGGACGTTACAAATAACGCGTATTGAATCAACTTTGGCAATAATTTTCGTGGAAATTTCCAAATAAATAAGAATATCAAAGCCAAATCGAATGTGATCTGAAGTAGTTGGAGGAACCTGGAGGTCCCCATGTCAAGTCTTTTCAAGCTTCCAATTGATTTAGAATTTATTTACAACCTGACGACTGTTGAGCTTTGAGTATTCCAAGAATTTTCATTGGAATCAATTCAATGTAGTCAAAAAGCAAAAATAATCGTTTAAATGAAAAGCCTTCAAAGGACTGCCAATGTCGTGTTACACAAGAGATGGCTGGAAATGACGATTGATTTTGAGGCCCCAAACAGATTTAAAAGCAATAATGCCCAGAAGAGTTTCTGAGAATTGAATGTGTTGAAAACTCTAGATAGTCGTGTGCTAATAGAGAAGAGTGGGAAGTAATTTCTTTGATTTCATCCTCAAGATTGGAAAAATTCAGACCGAGAACAGATTTCTACTCAATACGCCCAGTAAGTGGTTGGTAAATTGAAAGATGTTTTGATACGATTTTAAGAGCGTGGAATTTTCGTACTTACAGCCCAGAGCCTACGCGAAAGTGATGAACAACTTTAAACGGTAATATTTTCCCCATATCGATGAAACCAAAATACATACCTCGCTAAAGATTAAACTAGTCTTCTACGCGTTTTTTTATAAATCGTTCAGGGGAATCCTTAATTATCGTTTGATTTTATGATAAAGATTGAATTTTTAACCCCATCCATCGGAAGTAACGAAAAATATATGAAGGAGAAAGGGGAAGGTCTCCTTCTTCAAATCCGAGGAAACCTGGGGTAATCGACTCATATCTCTTCAGGACCATTATAAATATCTCTCTTTTCTGAACCTTGCGAAAAGGGGAAATAGGGGTTCCGAATGCTTCACCCTGATCCAGGCAATTCCTATCACCTTTCAACCTCTCTCGCTGCGTGAATTTCAGGAGGTCCTTGACAGGCAAGAAAAGCGCTCAGTCCCTAACACGAACGGAATCTCCTACACTTGCATTCAATGTCTAAACCCGGCAGCGAGCGATATTCTTCTGGACCCCTTAAATGAGGCATAATTCAACAAATTTCCTCCTGGGGACTGGTATGTGGTTAAATTGGTCCCGATCCTCCGGAGGGAAAAGCACAAAATAACCTAACCAACTTAAAACCGATCTTTGTCTATAATAAGAGCTAGAATCATCCAATTCCTCGAGGAATTCAACTGTCTCACTGCCGATTGTTTTACCTACAATAGACAAAGGTTCACATCTTTGTGCCTCAATCACCTGCTTCTCCACATCTCCATTGAGAGGAGTCATAAGAAGTTTGTCCGTGGTTTATCGATGGGCAAGGCCTACGAGAGGGCGGATCGGTCCCTCCTGATGCCTATCATGGCCGGTGTGTCACTCAATCCTGACATAATCCTTTGTACATGGAACATCA